>NC_138569.1:6252500-7502500 GCF_947561715.1 Ascidia mentula
ACAACAGTAAAGAATGGGCTAGTAATAAAAAACAACTACTTCAACCTCTTGCAATGCAACTGTGCTGAGGCAAAACACTGAGTTACCAGCCTTGCATGAAAAGGCAAGAGAATTGCGCACATGATAGAGAAACAGCATCAGACGCGCGGGTACAGATAAGGAACGCGCTGATAAGGCGAACGGCGTAAAACCACCTTAAAACACACACACGAAAAACATAAAAAACAGTAAAAACGATTTAAAACGATCTTAAAAAACAGCAACGCACCTTAGGAAATATCATTTTTTGTATGTTCATAGTGGCAACAATCCGCAATGTTCGGTTGATTTGCAAAAGTGGATTTGTGCTGGGTTGCGTAGTGCTTTAGCAGAGCTACGTTGTCATCAACCTTGTCAATAGGAAAGCTCTTCCACTTTGCTCTGTGGTCCCGTCATCTAACGGCGAAACTATGTTTATTTTGGGTATCGTATTTGTTTCCACACAGCGTGCACACTGCTGCGTATACGCCATAACTCTGGCAAGTCAATTTTTGTTGGAGGTTTATGTCGCATTTTTACCTTTTAAACAGTTTTGACTATTTTAACGACTTTGCCAGGGGTTTCATTGCATATAGTGTAGGGCGATGTTGGCTACGGACACTGAGTGGTTATCTCCAGTTATTATTCCTTTATCTTGCGAATAAAACTCCATGCACCGTGATGATGTTTTCCGTGGTATAGGTGATGAGATCTACCAACTGCCTTCTGCCTTCGTCATTGAAACGTGATTGTTCATGTAATGCTTCCTTGAGGGCGCCTTTGATCAGAGTCAGAGGTAAATTCGGTTGAAGTGCAACCACGTCTGCAGCTGTTATGTACAGTCTTGACTTTAGTTGCTGTGCTCTGTGGGTGTTTTTACTTTTTCACTCAAGTACCTCTTGAACGTAATGGGCACTGTCTCTGCAGTGTTCATTAACTAGGGCCTTACAATATTTGACTGCTATGGTTTGAAGTATATACTCCAGCATTGCTGTGGCGCGAGACGTACAGGTATTCCCCGCTGCTTGTACGAGTCGAACCGGAATAACAAATATCGTGGCAGACTTAATCTGTGTCCTGACCAGCTTACGTGTTTTCAACAAAGGGTAAGCGTTCGCCGCATCTGTGTTTGTAAAAACTTTTGCACTTGGGCCAAATACATGGTGGTAGTTATCCCACACACTTTAATGCCTGCAACATGTAAAAGAAGTTCTTCTAATAAAACCACAATAGCGCGTGAGGTTGCTTAAGGTACTGATCACATTTAGCGTGGATCGTCGTGCAATGCTTCCGGAAAGCTATGTTGCCCGTTTGATGCTGTTTCTCCATCGTGTGCGCAATTCTCTGCCTTTTCATGCATGGCATGTAACACAGTGTTTTGCCTTGTCACATTAACACTGCAAGAGGTCGATGTTGTTGTATTTTAGCACTAGCTCATTCTTTACTGTTGTTGTTTTTCAGGCGTTTTTCACAATCATTTTGTTGTGTTTACTGTAAGGAACTGAAGATGCCCATAGGGCGAAATATATATTCCTGATAAAACGCCATAGGGTGATCCTGTAGTAAAAAAAACTACTGCTTTTTTTTGGTAAATTGTTTTTATTTTTTAACCTTTATACCTTCAAACAGTAAATTTGTAATCTAGGCCTCCATATTTGCAATTTCGAGTCCTGTAACATTTGCATGCTGCTGAAGGTAATTTCTTTTTTCAACAGGAATTCAGTCCACCTGCTGAAATGACAATCAGGAAAAAGATAGCTGCTGTTACTTGCTGTCTGTTAGCGGCGACGGCAATTTACCAAATTTACAAATCGCAGGTTATTCAGTTGGCAATTAAAGAGACCCGCTTGGAATTAAGTTGTTCACCTGTTTCACCCAACATTTACTCGCCCTCGCCAGTATTTATTGGGACAATCGGCTTAGATGACGTTTTTTTCACCATCAAAACCAGCAAGCAATTTCACGCTTCAAGGCTAGAAATTATCCTACAGACTTGGTTTAGGACGGCAAAAGGGCAGGTATGGTAAAAAAAACTTGCAGTAAAAACAATAAGGGCTATTATGTTGACTTAGGTCTCTATATTAACGGACGAAGACGACGAGGCCTACAAGCGCAAAACCGGTAATTTCAGTATTCCTAGTTGACCAAATTGCCGTGTGTCTAATTGGTTTCGACATGAGGTAGTCGTGCGTTCGTTTCTTATTTATCTTCTGATCTGTTTTTCGCATCTTTTGACATATGTAGTGATTGTTGAAAAATATTGAACAGATTATTTCGGTTTATAGGCAACAAACTGGTGGCGAGCGAATGTGGACCTTCGCACGAAAGGTTTGTTGACAATCTGGGCATCTTCGTTAAAAATCTAGACGTATCATTCTGTTCACAGATACGACCTTTGTTGCAAAGTGGGTTTGACCTTCGACACGTTCATGGCCAACGGTAAAAAGCCGTAAGTTGTGTTTGTAAAGAAAAAAAAGCCGTTTATAATTAAAAGGGATACAGTAAAATATCCTTGCTCACCCAAAATCCGCAAAACAACGGACTATTACACTTTTCAAAATCAAAACACAAAAATTTAAGACGAAAACAGCGAATTTAGAACCTTAAGCTGTTTCCATCATTCTTATTATGTAGATGGTGGTGTAGCTTTGATGACGATGACTACGTGCACATTGACCGTTTGCTAGAATACCTCAACGAGTTTGACTGCAATAAGGACGTATACATTGGCAAGCGAAGCATTTCAAGCATTACGGTAAATCTTGTGATTCTTAATGCTTCACCATGTTTAACTCAACTCAAAAACTCCTACGGCAAAACCTTTTTATTCTCGGCGTTTCAGTCCCTATTTAACCGATCTTTCTTAAGATACCGCACGATAAGTGCGACACCACTGTTAACACACACGAAAGCGCGAAATGAAGAAAACATTTTCATTTTTTGTCAGCGGGGCTTTCAGGTTGAATTAACTTCATGCCTGGCACCATCAGCAACGAATTATCTTGTGCTTGTACGCAGACGAAGTACAAAGGAAAATTTTATGAATACCAGTTCGGGAATGGTGGATCTGGAATGTGCATCAGTCGACCCCTGGCCGAAAAATTGAAACCCTGGCTTAGGTAAAATATTTTTTTAATCAGCAAAATACATGGAGTAACCGAGAACCATAAACGAGAACACTTTCAATCACGTTTTCGAGCGGGATTGGGAATGCAAAGTAACGCATCCACTCTTGACAATGAATATTTCCCATTAAATTATTTTTTCCGTTGATGCCAAACTTTCACAGCATGGGAAGGTTTCCTTGCACGTGTAGAGAAGTTGGGGCGGCAGACGACTGTTCGATTGCTTTCGTCATAACCCAGCTACTTGGAGTGAACTTTACTGAGTCCATGTTTTTTCATTCACACTTCGAAGCGTTGACAAAATTAAAAACGGAAACATTGGACCGACATGTGAGTACACGGTTTTGTGGGACCAACGCTACTTTGTGTTGAAAGGGGAATTGTTATGTTGTAACCCTTTGTAATAGAAGCGGTTGGTTGTAACCAATTTGTCTTTTTCTGTGTATAATACGAGTCGTATATACATCTGTGTTTTAATGCGAGTCGACTATCGTATCGACAAAGTCAAAACGAACTGCTGACAAATAACTGTACATGCCAATTGTTTAAACCTTACTTTAACACATTATTTTTTATATTTTGCTGATCACGTTTAGTTATGGTGGAGAAAACGTGGTGAATCTTTCTGGCTTGAAATCCCGGTTGAACAAACACGAAGATCCGACAAGGCTTTTGTCATTACATTGCCACCTGTATCCCGGAGACGACATGTGCGAAATACCGGAACACTAAACAAGCTTTGACAATATTACTGCTACACTATAGCAAAGTGAAGTCATGTTATGCGGAAATACGGCCGCTAATTTGCGGAACGTATGCGCTATAGCTAGTGAAAGTGACAGTTCGGCTTGGATGTATTTTTTCATAAAGAATGTCGTTATTAAATTTGAATACCATCTGTTTATTTCTGTTTGGTAAGGGCTACAATATTAGATGTCATAGCAACAGGTACAATATTTTGCGCTACTCTTTAGATGGCGGATGTATTGCATCGATCGGGAACCTTAAACCCCTAAGCAGGTGGATCATTTTGTGAAATCACAACAAGTATCAATAATTCCCCTTTCTAACTAGATTGTAACGTTAGTCGTTATGTGCCGAATCCAAAATTTGTGACTCGAAAATTCGAAAATTCGAAGGCATGAGCAAATTCTAGATCGCTGTCACCAAGCCATATTAAGAACAGAAGGCAAATGTTTTCTTTCACCAACCTCACCCTGAAGTAAATTTATCAAATAACCTTTCTGGTACTTCTGGATATGGGATATTGATTTTACGAAAATATATTTTTCTGTGATTTTGTTTCGAAATCCTTACTATGCAACTTCAATATCAACAACATAACGCTAATTTTGCCTTGTTTCTTTAAATATGCCTATCGATTCGTTTGTGTCAACTTTTGGCATGTGTTGAAACAAAACACGACATTGTAAACGTATTTCTTGGTGAAACTGTAAGAAATAAACACAAGGCAATCCAACAACTACTTTGCTCAACAATGCAAGTGGTCTGACTGTTACGGTTGATTGAGAAAGTAAAGTTATTGTTGAATGACAAAAATGGTTGAAATCGTGGGTGTTTAGCCTACGCGGGAAACTGTACGTCTGAATAGAGGCAACATTTCCGTTGCACCGTATATTCTCCAGGCGAGCGGTAAACGGTGCTAAAACGTTCCAACGATTCTCCTACCAGCTACGTTTGTCAGGTGGACAGTAGAACGACAATAAGTTTTATTTGTTAGATATTTTGGGCACCGAAATAAAATTTACACCTGGTTTCTGTGAACGAGTAAAATTTACATCCACTTATGGTACTTATAGCAGAGTATCTCACTAATTGGTCATAACAGTCAAACGCTACATTGTTTTGGCGGCAAGTGCCAGCAGACCTATTAGAAGTGGTCCGGCGAACGTTGTCCCTTTTTGAACATTTGAAAGTGCAGCTTGGATCGAGTGGCTGTTCTTATACGTTGTATGAAACTCTGATCCGGACTTGAACAATAAACTGGGCGCTTGATTAACTCGTAAACTGAACTCAGTCTCTTCATACATGCAGGAAACGAGATATTTCGGTCCCGTCTTGCATTGAAAAGACCGCTGATAGTTTCGCTGTGCTTACAGAAAGTGCGTTGTACAAGCCGATTTTTAAATTCCATACGTTTAACCGTAGAGAAGTTGACAACATGTTTCATACCTTGTTGATTATGCCTCTATCGTGTCTTTTTAACGGATTTATTTTATCAGGGTTTTAGGCAACGGCCACATTTTTACTACTAAATGCAGAATTAGTTGAAAAGCAGTGTATTTAGTGTGCAATGTCTACATCAGCACAACATGGTGCCTATGCGAATTTTTCATTGTTACGTGGGTGTTTTGGAATTATACCCCAGGGGTGGTGCAGGGTAGACAATACATATACATCTCACAAAGTATATGGCTTACAAAACTAGAAAACGATCTTTTTTTCGCGAAAGGAATTAAGTAGACGTTGTTGTCCGTTTGACGATTATTTTTTCCTGAATTTAAGTCACAAAGTTATTTGGTCGGCTTGTATTTTAGGGGGCCCTATGTCATGTGCTTTGTTTGCGTAACAGTTAATCCGGCATGGCCTTGTAGGTAAATGTGTAGCATATTCAACTATGCGAGCTTGTGCATTTTCACACAGGCCTAAGCCAAACTTACAGGCATCAGAAGCAAAGCATAAGGTTATTTAGTCGTGTTGCAATCGTGCATTGTGGCAACTTGCATGAACAATGGCGGATATGCGTCATATGGTCATTGTTGTGGCACAATGTAGTGGTATTTTTTCAGTTTGACCTTTCTGGTGTCTTTTAGGCCTTTAAGTTTCTATGGTTTTGTGTTCAGTGAAGGGGACGACAGTGGTTGGCATCGACCGCTGATCCAACATTGGGAAATTAGTAGCCAAGCTGCACACAATTGGTCTGAGATCTATGTGACCTTGACTGTTTTCAATGTTTTCGTGTCGGTTGTGTAAATTTGCCGAAAGAGTTGCAAATATAGATAGGTACGCAGAAACAAAGAAACTGCAAATTTGGCGACGAACAAGACTAATAAGGGACAATACTGCATCGTGTAGGACAAAACACAAATAAGCTAACTGTAGCAAAGGACTGTGTGTTAATGTATAAGAGTAGAGGACGATTTTAAAATGAACGATTGTAAACAAAATTTTACTTATATGACAAGCCACAGTTGCTATTGTTATCTCGTTTACGGTGCGTTTTTTGACTTGTGACAAGCCACAATCCCTACACTAGCTTCCCCGGCAATAAACTATTTACGAAGACGGATTTTCGGATACACACATGTAACCCAAACTATAGCTCGAAAATCCCGAAATTCCGCATCACATTATACACGGGGGAGATACTTTAAGGATCTGAACCAATTATTCACCCAACCCTAACTGCGAGTTAACTCGCGGTCGCAAATTCCAACTGCGTATGTCGACCAAATTACCCTGCCCTAACGAGCCACGGCTATGACCGGAGGTGGAGTCACGTTGTGGAAAATTGGCGAAGGTGCGTGCTTGTTTACATTGAATGGTTTACCCGCACGACTAAATATTTCGTCATACTTCATTTGAAATATATCGCTTTGTTTTAATTGCCTTGGATCCGACGTCGTCTATGGTCGTGGTCGGAAAAGATGGCCCTATACCACTTCGTTGGATTTAACGCTGCTGCAATAGGATTAGAATATTGACCCGAATTCACCAGCATCTTGCCGGTATGTAAAACACGGAGAGGTTAAAAACATATTCAAGTACAAACTGAAAGCTGACGATACGTAAAACCACGCTGATCCCTTTGGTCGTGTTCGCCCATGTATTTTATACCTCACAAACGGTATAAAGTGTCCTGGCGATGTGTTCGCCCATGTACCAAAAGTGCAAAAAGTTGCACAACGCACGTATCACCACAACGTCATTCCCGGCCCCATGCTCA
This sequence comes from Ascidia mentula, assembly GCF_947561715.1. Taxonomy (NCBI): domain Eukaryota; kingdom Metazoa; phylum Chordata; class Ascidiacea; order Phlebobranchia; family Ascidiidae; genus Ascidia; species Ascidia mentula. The sequence continues at coordinate 6,259,611 of NC_138569.1, forward strand.
CCGCTGGAACCACGCTAACGCACCGTTTTGCAGCGACAAGCTGTTCCGGCTTTCAAGTCGTTTGGTTTCGTTGTGTAAGCACACAACTCCACTTCGGCGTGAAAATTGTTATTAAAGTTGAAATGTTAGGAAACGTATGTGAAATAAATAGTAACTCTTTGAACAGCCGGGTGCATGCGAAACAAATTAGAGTGGATGAACAAAGAAAGTAGGTAAATATATGGAGATGAAATCATAGAAATAGCACAATGTGTTATCAAACGAACAACCGACGAAATCGTATACATACGCGCGCACAATGTTCCAAGTCCTCCATAATGTCGTTCGTCGTGGCGTTCTTATCATACTTGTGACGTTAGCAAAGCTCTATTCAGTATGCAGCGCCATTCAAAGTTCAAAAATGTGGCCAAAAACTGCAACAGAAAATGCGCAAGAATTGCCGGGAAATTAATCTTGCTGGTGTTGATCACATGCAGAGCGTTTTTACTGCAAACATGTGGGGAAACTGATTATAGCCATTCTCGGTGAATTTCTCTAAAGCAAAACTGAAAGTATAGCCCCAAAGTGTAAACCGTTTGAATAGACTGGCGAAATTAAAACGAGAAAGAGCACATTCTGATGAAGGCTGCTGCATAGCAACCGAAACGTCGATATTTATGAACATTATTGCCAGAAGAGCTATTTTAAACCTAAAATAAATTAACGAGGCACATTCTATACCTGTGAAATGCTCAGGTGCTTCGTTAAATTATAATTTGAAAACTTTTTGTCCGCTTATAAGTTAGACATTTTGACATGAGGCAAAATACTGTATTAGAGACAAGTTTGACAGAATTCACCACCAGTAACTTGTATGAGTCAGATCTAATTTCAGAATAATGTTTTCTCAAATCTTATTAACACTACATCAGCTCAATTTGGTTAATTTTCGGAATTTAAGAGGTTATTATGCAAAGGAGCCTGGCCAAAAATCTTTCAGGGTTAAAAACAACATTTTAGCCGTAATAACAAGTCATGCAATGCACTGCACTTTTGTTACGTCGCTAGCAGCTGCTTCACTTTCAAATCAGGAGGAAAATATTTTATTATATTTTGAAGCAATCTTACAATGTGATCAATCAATTTATGTACATTGGTGCAAAACTGAAAAATTTTTCAAACAAAAAACAGGTTTTCCAATTAGTACCACCTTATCGCGCTTACAATGTCTGGAACCCATAAGCAGTCGATGGAATCAGCGACGAGTTGCATTCGTGCGATAAAGCCAAAAAGCATAATAACCCGAAAAAAACTGTTTATTGTCGCATGTTTGACATTATTGGCTTCAGGGTTTTATTTGATTTCAAACGTCGAACATTCGACGGTTTGGTCGGTGAAGGTGCCATTCAACGGAACGATTCGTTTGGACGATGTTTGCCTCACCATCAAAACCAGCAAGAAGTTTCATTCCTCAAGACTCGAAGTCGTTCTACAGACTTGGTTTAGGACGGCCAAAGGACAAGTAAGGAAAACTGTGATAAATTATCATTTTATTAATTTATTTTATTACCATTCGTGCAATGTATTGCTTATCGATACAGGTCTACATAATAACAGACGACGATGACAAAAATTACCAACGCAAAACAGGTATGAGTGGTATGTCCTGCTTCAATCATGAAACGTAGGCAGTTTTATAATGTTAAGGGTTGGTGGTAAAGAGTTGTTGCTGGTTTACTCTCGATTGAATTCTTTGCTAATTCTTCCCATATGTGTTTTATTTAAGCCGAAGTTTACCGAATTAATGCCAATATATAATGCTGTACTGTATTTTATTTCTGTGGTAGCAAATAAGGTTTACTCCCCATCAATTACCACGATTCTCAACTTTTGTTTTCAGGAAACAAATTGGTGACGAGCAAATGCGGGTCCACCAATGGTTTGTGAGTTTATTGAAAGTAACTTTCTATGAGGCATGTAAATAAATTTAGACCTTTTAATGCTATTTATCAGATACGACCTGTGCTGTAAAGTTGGACTAACATACGACACATTTATGGAGGATCGAGAGAAACGGTGATTTGGAGGAACTCTTTGAAGAGACATGGCGCATGTAGAAATTGTCTTGGCATTAATACGTTTTGTTTAGATTGGCATTGATTACATGCGATTGCTTTTGTGATCTGCTTCATAAAAAAAGTTTATAATGATTTGACTCTTTTTCACCAACCTCTTTACATTACATTTCAGTACATTTATTGTGAGTGTAAAACTAATGTTTGTACATGGCCAACATTGCCCAAGGCAATGTAACCAAACGTGACATTGTGTCGGAGTTTCAACATTGTGGGTTATTGCTTGTATAGATGGTGGTGTTATTTCGACGACGACAACTACGTTCATATCGACCGTCTTCTGCAATATCTCAGCTTGTTCGACAGCAATAAAGAAGTTTATATCGGCAAGCGAAGTCTTCCTACTATAACGGTAAAATTATCTAATGTGCAAAATGCTGTCCAGATGACAAACACTAACAGAAATTCACATAAACCTGACCAATTTGTGACGACACTTTTATGTCCAAGTCATAGAGTTACGTTATCTACAACTCCAGTTGGTGCGGAGTTGCTAACTTGGACAATCAAATTAATTTTATATTGGTAAAAGAGACACTATTCAATCAGAAATGAAGCTCTTAAATTATTTTTTTCACTTTTATCGCGTTTGTGTTCAGTCCAGTTACAAAGGCAAATTGTACGAATACCAGTTTGGAACGGGCGGGGCTGGAGTATGCATCACAAGACCGTTGGCGGAACGAATGAAGCCGTGGATCGGGTAAGAATGAACACTTTCCTCTCCAATTATACATTGTTGCCAAGGCTTTCTATGTAATATTATAATGTATTTTCCCAGTTTCGTCCTGAATTGTATGTTGTTTTACATACGATAATGTTAAATCTAGTTTCTCAAGCAACACATTTTAAGACATTACCTCAAATACCTCAGAGAAAGTGTCACAAATGTTTAGCATGTGATAGATATGATTTAAGATATTTTGAAATGTGGACCCCCTGATATACACATAGTATTATACACAGGATGAATGTTTTCCCACGCACATGTGGCGAAATTAACGCTGCTGACGATTGTGCGATTGGTTTCGTCATCACGCAACTGCTGGTCGTCAATTTGACCGAGTCAATGTTCTTTCATTCCCATTTCGAGACGTTTAAGGATTTTGAAACGGAAACACTGGATCAGCAGGTTAGTTAGTGGTGCAACAAATTGAAAAGTATCATTCTGGAATTCGTGTTACGTTTTTAAATACAGGTAAAAGTACGAAAATGATTGTCTTAATATGTTAAATAGATGTGTCTAAGTATGAAAAATAGCGACATATGTTTTTTTCAATTATGCAGCAAACCGATACAGAAATGTTAAGTGGTTCAACTCATTCTTTGCACATTTTTTCCAGATCACGTTCAGTTATCGCGGAGACAACGTGTTGAACTTGCCAGACATCGACGCTAAATTTACCAACGACGAAGATCCGACGAGACTTTTGTCGTTGCATTGTTACCTTTATACGCAAGACGAGTTGTGCAAAGCAACCTAATGCACTCAGTGTGGTAGCAAATTTGTTTTGAAACTTTGTTTCTGCTGAAAAAGCCGAAGTTTCACTCAGAGCAGTGTGGTACTGAAGCATTGTTTTTACTTGAAATAGATTAGCCCAAGCTTTTTATTTCGTGGCAATTTTGCATAACTGGAAACAATATTGTGAGTTTTATTTAAGCAGTGCACTGAACCATGGTTCGCCCCGCAAATAAGCAACCTTTATCTGGTTTCGTTGGATCCCAAGTCGGCGTTTTAAACATCACTCGAAATATGAGGCTTTCGTGCGTGGCAGCCCAGGCATTGCAGCCTAGCTGGATCAGCCACTTTTTCCTGACAAGTCGGAGCGAGATAAAAAAAATCAAGCTCCCGGTGAGGTTTGAACTCACGAACCTGGGCTAACCAGGCCCAACGCTCTACCAACTGAGCTACAGAAGCTCAGTGGTTTCACGGGTATATTGTGGCCAAGGTACACTGGTGCGCAAGCGCACAACTTGCCAGGCAACCTTCACATATACGTAGGGGATCTCTACCACCGTATCCCATAACGCAGTAATATTACATGCAATGGCATGATTGGCAGGATCGCCCCACTGCGCAGGTCCTTGCTTGGCGATCACAGCTAACGTATCGCGATCATTTGGTTTTCGAGCTTGGCAGCCCAGTGCAGTCTAGCTGGATCAGCCACTTTTTCCTGACAATTTGAAGCGAGATTTGAAAAATCCCAATAGATGCAATACATCCGCCATCTAAAGAGTAGCGCAAAATATTGTACCTGTTGCTATGACATCTAATATTGTAGCCCTTACCAAACACACAAATAAACAGATGGTATTCAAATTTAATAACGACATTCTTTATGAAAAAAATACATCCCAGCCGAACTGTCACTTTCACTAGCTATAGCGTATACGTTCCGCAAATTACCGGCCGTATTTCCACATAAAATGTCTTGACTTTGCTATAGTGTAGCAGTAATATTGTCAAAGCTTATTTAGTGTTCCGGTATTTCGCACATGTCGTCTCCGGGATACAGGTGGCAATGTAATGACAAAAGCCTTGTCGGGTCTTCGTGTTTGTTAAACCGGGATTTCAAGCCAGAAAGATTCACCACGTTTTCTCCACCATAACTCAACGTGATCTGCAAAATATAAAAAATAATGTGTTAAAGTAAGGTTTAAACAATTGGCATGAGTTATTTGTCAGCAGTTCGTTTTGACTTTGTTGACACGATAGTCGACTCGCATTAAAACACAGATGCATATACGACTCGTATTAAACACAGAAAAAGGCAAAAATTGCCGCCAAATTGATTACAAACATGGGTTGCGACAGGTTGCACGGAAGGTGGCCACGTGCTGGCAGAAGCAAAACCCATCGAAGGGCAAACATTAACTCGGTGCCAGCTAAGTTAGTTTTCCCGCTGATGAATCTACAGGAAGACAGCCTGCGGTCCGTGGGCAGACAAAACATCCTGCTCTCAGCCTCCTACGAATACTATTCTGATAAGGAATAAAGGTTTAGCAAGTATACAAACAGTGAATAAAATGGAATAGAATGTGGAATAGTACGGTCCGAAGAGATCTCGCAGAGTCTGGCGTTGGTGTGCGACTAAGGAAAGGTCGCTGCTCGGTTTAGGGTTGATTGCGAATTACTTTCAGTGCAGATATTTTGCGATCTGATCTCACATTTATTTGCTTTTTTTCTGATGAGTGTACGTGAAATTGAATGTTAAAACGTAATAGAATGGAGAAAACGTCAAAAAATTGACTACAGGAATCAGCCTTTGCAAGTCGGTGACCGACGGATCTGTCTTTACGAATCAATATAATTCCTAGAGCTCCAAAGGGAGTAAAAGACGATCAGCGCCAGAATACGATGTTTATTTCCCAGAAACATTAATTTCGCCTATTGGCATCTTCAGTTTCTGTCTAAAACAGAATAGCAATAAAAAATAAAAAAATTTTTTAAAAAACCACAACAAAAACAAAAACTAAAACTCAACAGTAAGTCCACTATCGGGACTGCCAAGACAAAAGCCGAAGCGGTTAAAACGATAAAAACTGTTTTCTACAACAAGCCGCTGTGGTACCAAGAGAAACAACGAGAGACTGCACTGAAGGTGTTAGTAGCCAAACGCAAAAAAATGGGGCGAGCAAGGGTAGTGACGTAGAACTGCGATAAGGCGATGACGAACACAGAATACAAAAACAGTGATGGAAATGAAAACAAAAAAAGAGAGACGGGAGAGCGCAAAAAATGGTCATTTTATGCGGGGTAAAATCATTGGCTGAATGTTTATTGACGCCCTGAGGTCGTTTAGCCATTTGTCTTCACAAATGTCTAAAAAAGCCATGGGAGGTTCTTGGGCGAAAATTACCGTGAAACAATCCGCAATGTCCGGTTTATTTTTAAATACGATGGGGTGTTTATTTAAATAGTGTTTTGCCAGTGCCATCTTGTCCCCTTTGGCATCTTTAAGACAACCTGCTCGCCATGTGGAACGGTGTGAATTCCACCTCGTGCTGAAACGATTTTTTGTTTGTCCAACATATTGTTCTTTACATGTTGTGCAGGTAGCCACGTAAATTCCATAATTCTTGCAAGTAAGTGTTTGTCGTAAAGGGATGGTGTGGTGGAAAGGGGTGGTAATACAGGTGGCAGAGTAAACCATTGTCTCAAAATTCTTTCGGCCCCCGCATAATGCGCATTTCCCGCAAGGCTGAGAATACCCATCAGCCTGTGTATTTCCAAGTGCAAGGATACGGTGGTAGAGATCCCCTAAGTATATGTGAAGGTTGCCTGGCAAGTTGTGCGCTTGCGCACCAGTGTACCTTGGCCACAATATAATTTGTTTCGCATGCACCCGGCTGTTCAAAGAGTTAATATTTATTTCACATACGTTTCCTAACATTTCAACTTGAATAACTATTTTCACGCCGAAGTGGAGTTGTGTGCTTACACAACGAAACCAAATGACTTGAAAGCAGGAACAGCTTGTCGCTGGAAAACGGTGCGTTAGCGTGGTTCCAGCGGTGAGCATGGGGCCGGAAATGACGTTGTGGTGATACGTGCGTTGTGCAACTTTTTGCACTTTTGGTACATGGGCGAACACATCGCCAGGACACTTTATACCGTTTGTAAAGTATGAAATACATGGGCGAAGACGACCAAAGAGATCAGCGTTGTTTTACGTATTGTCAGTTATCAGTTTGTACTTGAACATGTTTTTAACCCCTCCGTGTTTACACACCGGCAAGATGCTGGTGAATTCGAGTCAATATTCTAATCCTATTGCAGCAGCGTTAAATCCAACGAAGTGGTATAGGGCCATCTTTTCCTATTGCGACCATGGACGACGTCGGGTCCAAGGCAGTTAAAACAAAGCGATATATTTCAAATGAAGTATGACGAAATATTTAGTCGCGCGGGAAAACCATTCAATGTAAACAAGCACCCACCTTCGCCAATTTTCCACAACGTGACTCCACCTCCGGTCATAGCCGTGGCTCGTTAGGGCAGGGTAATTTGGTCGACATACGCAGTTGGAATTTGCGACCGCGAGTTAACTCGCAGTTAGGGTTGGGTGAATAATTGGTTCAGACCCTTATAGTATCTCGCCCGTATATGATGTAATGCGGAATTTCGGGATTTTTGAGCTTTAGTTTGGGTTACATGTGTGTATCCGAAAATCCGTCTTCGGAAAATAGTTTACCGCCGGGAAAGCTAGTGTAGGGATTGTGGCTTGTCACCAGTCAAAAAACGCAACGTAAACGAGATAACAATAGCAATTGTGGCAACTTGTCATAAGAGAAATTTTGTCTACAATCGTTCATTTTTAATCGTCCTCTACTCTTATGCATTAACACACAGAATGTCCTTGCTACAGTTATCTTATTTGCGTTTTGTCCTCCACCATGCAGTATTGTCCCTTATTAGTCTTGTTCGTCGCAAAATTGCAGTATTTATTTCTTTATTTCTGCGTTATCTTTGATATTTATCAATATCTGCAACTCTTTCGGCAAATTTACACAACCGACACGAAACATTGAAAACAGTCAAGGTCACATAGATCTCAGACCAATTGTGTGCAGCTTGGCTACTAATTTCCCAATGTTGGATCAGCGGTCGATGCCAACCACTGGCGTCACCTTCACTGCACACAAAACCATAGAAACTTCAAGGCCTAAAAGACACCAGAAAGGTCAAACTGAAAAAAATACCACTACATTGTGCCACAACAATGACCATACGACCCATATCCGCCATTGTTCATGCAAGTTGCCACAATTCACGTTTGCAACACGACTAAATATCCTCATGCTTTGCTTCTGATGCCTGTAAGTTTGGCTTAGGCCTGTGTGAAAATGCACAAGCTTGCCAAGTTGAATATGCTACACATTTACCTACAAGGCCATGCCGGATTTACTGTTACGCAAACAAAGCACATGACATAGGGCCGCCTAAAATACAAGGCGACCAAATAACTTTGTGACTTAAATTCAGGCATATAAAATCGTCAAACGGGCAACAACGTCTACTTAATTCCTTTCGCGTAAAAAATATCGTTTTCTAGTTTTGTAAGTCATATACTTGTGTTGTCTACCCTGCACCACCCCTGGGGTATAATTCCAAAACACCCACGCAACAATGCAAAAATAAGCATTGGCACCGCATGTTGTGATGTAGGCATTGTACACTAAATACACTGCTTTTCAGCAAATTCTGCATTTAGTAGTAAAAATGTGGCTGTTGCCTAAAACCCTGATAAAGTGGATCTGTTACAAAGATATGACAGAGGCCTTATCAACAAATTATGAAACATGTTGTCAACTTCTCTACGGTTAAACGTATGGAATTAAAAAATCGGCTTGTACAACGCACTTTCTGTAAGCACAGCGAAACTATCAGCGGTCTTTTCAATGCAAGACGTGACCGAAATATCTCGTTTCCTGCATGCATGACGGGACTGAATTCAGTCTATGAGTATATAATCAAGCGCCCGGTTCATTGTTCAAGTCCGGATCAGAGTTTCATACAACGTATAAGAACAGCCACTCGATCCAAGCTGCACTTTCAAATGTTCAAAAAGGGACAATGTTCGCCAGACCACTTCTAATAGGTCTGCTGGCACTTGCCGCCAAAACAATGTAGCGTTTGACTGTTATGACCAATTAGTGAGATACTCTACTATAAGTACATAAGCGGATGTAAATTTTACTCGTTCACAGAAACCAGATGTAAACTTTATTTCGGTGCCCAAAATATCTAACAAATAAAACTTATTGTCGTGCTACTGTCCACCTGACAAACGTAGCTGGTAGGAAATTGTGGGAACGTTTTAGCACTGTTTACCGCTCGCCTGGAGAATATACGGTGCAACGGAAATGTTGCCTCTATTCAGACGTACAGTTTCCCGCGTAGGCTAAACACCCACGATTTCAACCATTTTTGTCATTCAACAATAACTTTACTTCTCAAACAACCGTAACAGTCAGACCACTTGCATTGTTGAGCAAAGTAGTTTTTGGATTGCCTTGTGTTTATTTCTTACAGTGTCACCAAGAAATACGTTTACAATGTCGTGTTTTGTTTCAACACATGCCAAAAGTTGACACAAATGACTCGATAGGCATATTTAAAGAAACAAGGCAAAATTAGCTTTATGTTGTTGATATTAAAGTTGCATAGTAAGGATTTCGAAACAAAATCACAGAAAAATATTTTTTTCCGTAAAATCAATATCCCATATCCAGAAGTACCAGAAAGGTTATTTGATAAATTTACTTCAGGGAATGATGAATCACCCCTTAATTATGCAAATACTATGTGCTCAATACAATGGCGAACACATGCGTACATTTGTTACAGAAGCTATTTGCGTAGAAACAAGAAGCATTGTTGGAAAACTACTTGGAGCGTATAAATAAAGACGAAAGCCGAAGTTAAAAGCATGGATAAGGCAAACGTTTCAAACACCCAACAGTTAGCACTGATGAACATAGTATAGGGTTAAAAACGTTTGCCTCACCCATGTTTTCCAGTAGACGTATAGTTTTGGTTTTCCTGTTCAAAACAAAACAGTTGTTTTTCACTTTTTCTTGCATAGCTCGTCGTATGGGTAAAGATGACAATGTAGAGACAACATTCTCGTTGGGTCTTCCTTCTTTGTAAACACGGCGTCGATTTTATCCAAGTCTAACACATTTTCGCCTCGGTAGCTGAATGTGACCTGCACACGTACAAGTGAGGCGGGTAAAAGGGTTGGCAACACTTTGCCTATCACAGAGTTAAAAATTACGAGGCCAAGTGTCGCAAACTGTTCGGTGAAATGTGACATTGTGCTTTCCAGATGCCCTTTATTGGTACATTTTTTACACAGAATCACACCTGTTTGTGTAAGGTGTCCGTTGGAAAGTTTCTGAATGTTTCAAAGTGCGAATGGAAAAGCATGGATTCGGTCAAATTGACCCCAAGGAGAGCTGTGATGACGAAACCAATCACGCAATCGTCGGCAGCATTAACCTCCCGACACATGAGTGGGAGAGCTTCTTCCCTAAAGCATGCAACTAAATCAATCCTTCAAAATTGGTGATGGGGCTTAGAATTGTTAGAATTGTAATAGGGATTGAAGCTAGCTGTAACCTTTAAAACATGAAAGGAGTCTTTCGTTTTCCGACTGGCAAACAATAAACCTCATCTCTTTGCAAACAAAACATGTGGAAAAATCAATAAAACCATTTTAAACATTGGAGGCCTTTAGAACTTGTGTTTACTTTTCACGCTTTACTCGCGCGCAATGTTTGCCATGGACTGTCGGAGTCCACGCCAATGGAAAAGCAAACAAAATTATTCACTAAATTGTAAATCAATGATTACTCACCCTATCCAAGGCCTCATTCGTTGGGCCAACGGTCTTGTAATACATACTCCAGCCCCGCCTGTTCCAAACTGGTATTCGTACATCCTTGCCTTGTATTTGGACTGCACAGGATTAATTGATATTGATCAATATCTCGATAAAGTTCTTGACAGTATTTTGTTTTTTATTTTTTTTGAATATTTTTTTCGGATTTAAAAAGTTAATTGACACTTTTTCTAGTCGGTTGCGTAAAACATATTGCTTGCGTAATTGGTATAAAAATACCGAAAGTTATCTGAGGCGGTATACAGAAATGCCGAAGCAGATAAGTGTATCTACCGTAAAAGTTGGCCTGCTCCTTCTGCCTACGTAAATATCATCTTTCCAGTCAAACTGGTTGAGAAATTCCAGAAGTCCTTCGACATGAACGTAGTTGTCGTCGTCGAAATAACACCACCACCTAATCACAAGAAACTTTTAGTTGTTTTACACAAAGAAGCTTCAAAATACGAATAAATTTATTGACCCGACTTACTTTTTTTCTTTGTCGGACATGAATGTGTCGTACGAAAGACCGACTTTACAACACAGGTCGTAACTGCAAATCACAAATCAACACCAAGTTCTTGTGCACAAAACAACAGAACATTTTGAAACACTGTGAAGCATTCTAAATTAATTATTTCAAACATGATTTTGCAATAAGGTGGTATGAGTTGGTTTTGCAAACCTGTTTAAAAGTGAATTTTTTTCGTGACAGCAAGAAATACAGAATCGCTCGAAAATTACGTTTTCTTAGCAAAACCAAATGGGCTTGCGGCACATGTGAAGGAGGAACAAATCCAAAGATAATAGTACAGTGTTTGTTTTGATTATAACCACATATGCTTACAGTCCGTGCGAAGATCCACATTTGCTCGTCACCAGTTTCTTTCCTGAAATAAAATACAAATACCAAGATGTTGATTACGCATTTAGCACCATGAGTCATCTAAAACATGAGTTTACTTGTTTGTGGCATACACTTTGTACATAGAAATAGTCAATCTTGTACTACATCACTAATAACTGTGCTTTGTTCGCTTTTACTGAAGTCAGTTACACGAGTTTATACATTTCATATCACCTGTTTTGTTATCATACAATTCCTCATTCTCGTCAGTTATTATAAAAACCTGAAAAATAATTACAAGTATAATTAAATATGGGCTATTTTTGGATATTACGCAGAACAGTAATTTATATATATTGGAACAATTCAACCAAAACGGTATTACCTTTCATATTAACAGAATTAGTCACACAACGTCATAAAAGGACCAAATCTCTATTTTAAATTCACCTGTCCTTCGGCCGTCTTAAACCAAGTCTTTAAAACAAGCTCAATCCTTGATTCATAAAACTTCTTGCTTGTTTTGATGGTGAAGCAAACGTCGTTTAATCCGACTCTCGATTGGCTGAGCTTGTACAAATTATTAGTTACTTCCCAGTTTGTAATCCAAAGACAAAAACAACTTCCAGCCATAAATATGGCGCCCAACAAAGTTTTCTTTGTCAGTTTCATTTCTTCACTGCTTTTCTTGTTAAACTTTCCTTTTTTTACCCTGAACCTAAAATGTTGGAATTCCATGAATTATTTACAAGAGTCGCAACGTTGCTAGACCGAGTTACCCAATTATATCAGTAATAAATGGCTCATACTGGTTGTGCCACCACAATGGTATGGCCAAACAAGATTGACTTGATAAGGGTGACTCCCCATGTTAAGCCTTTTGTTAAAAGCGCTGGGTGAGATATCTTTTGTCGATAATGTGCGCAAGTTTCATGCGCAGAGAGGCTGTTACACAGGGTTCAAGGAATATTGGTTAGCTTTTATCATAATCAATATTTACGGTGCAGCTTTATATCTTCCTGCTTGTCCAGACGAAGAAATATATTGCTCAGGTAAATTAAATAACTTACATGTACATTAGGTTTGCAGGCTTGGCAGCCCAGGCAATGCAGCCTAGCTGGATTTTTCTGACAAGTAGGAGCAAGATTTGAAAAATCAAGCTCCCGTTGAGGTTTAAACTCACAGCCCTGGGCTAACCAGGCCCAACGCTCTACCACCGTTGAGATCCCCTACGTATATGAGAAGGTTGCCTGGCCGGTTGTGCGCTTGCGCACCAGTCTTGGCCACAATATACACCGTGAAACCGCTGAACTCCTGCAGCTCAGTTGGTAGAGCGTTGGGCCTGGTTAGACCAGGGTCGTGAGTTCAAACCTAATCAGGAGCTTGATTTTTCAAATGCAAACCTAATGATCGCGTTACGTTAGCTGCGATTGCCAAGCAAGGACCTACGCAGTTGGGTGATCCTGCCTATCATGTCATTGCATGTAATATTACTGCGTTAACTTACATGTATATACAGTTGTACCTGTCTAACGTGCTGCAAAAAATCCCAGTATCGGACCTAAAATGCATATCCTCTATTCTCATGCGTTGATGTCAACCGTGTGTTTCCTGCGCTATCTTGTTTAAAAGCGCGGCCACCACACCAAACTACACGTAGTCTACATCAGCCCTGCGATGCACTGATGGAAGATATCTGTAGAATGTAAACGGACGCCATGTAATGGCCGTGTACCTTTTGCGTATAACATGAAACTATTCCTGGCACATAATTACATACACGCTTTGTTTGTTCACAAAAAGTGCTGTTACACAACCTGAACGCCGTCTCTTACATATTTAAACCTTAACTGAAGACAAACAACAACGACCTTCCAAGCTTACGTTAAGGCTGTTGCCCACTGTTATCTTAAACCCACATGGGCTTACAATGCAACGTTTATTTCAAACCATTCCATTACGTTTTAACATTCAATTTCGCACTCATCAGAAAAAACAAACAAAAAATAAATGTGAGATCAGATCGCAAAATATCTGCACTGAAAGTAATTCGCAATCAACCCTAAACCGAGCCCGCAAGGCGGCGTTCCTTTTTTCCAAGGTTTATACCAAAGAGCAGCGACCTTTCCTTAGTCGCACACCAACGCCAGACTCTGCAAGATCTCTTCGGACCGTACCATTCCACATTCTATTCCATTTTTTTAACTGTTTGTATACTTGCTAAACCTTTTTTCCTTATCAGAATAGTATTCGTAGGAGGCTGAGAGCAGGGTGTTTTGTCTGCCCACGGACCGCAGGCTGTCTTCCTGTAGATTCATCAGCGGGAAAACTAACTTAGCTGGCACCGAGTTAATGTTTGCCCTTCGATGGGGTTTGCTTCTGCCAGCACGTGGCCACCTTCCGTGCAACCTGTCGCAACCCATGTTTGTAATCAATTTGGCGGCAATTTTTGCCTTTTTCTGTGTTTAATACGAGTCGTATATGCATCTGTGTTTTAATGCGAGTCGACTATCGTGTCAACAAAGTCAAAACGAACTGCTGACAAATAACTCTGTACATGCCAATTGTTTAAACCTTACTTTAACACATTATTTTTTATATTTTGCAGATCACGTTTAGTTATGGTGGAGAAAACGTGGTGAATCTTTCTGGCTTGAAATCCCGGTTTAACAAACACGAAGACCCGACAAGGCTTTTGTCATTACATTGCCACCTGTATCCCGGAGACGACATGTGCGAAATACCGGAACACTAAATAAGCTTTGACAATATTACTGCTACACTATAGCAAAGTCAAGACATTTTATGTGGAAATACGGCCGGTAATTTGCGGAACGTATACGCTATAGCTAGTGAAAGTGACAGTTCGGCTGGGATGTATTTTTTTCATAAAGAAGGTCGTTATTAAATTTGAATACCATCTGTTTATTTGTGTGTTTGGTAAGGGCTACAATATTAGATGTCATAGCAACAGGTACAATATTTTGCGCTACTCTTTAGATGGCGGATGTATTGCATCGATTGGGAACCTTAAACCCCTAAGCAGCTAGATCATTTTATGAGATCACAACAAGTATCAATAATTCCCCTTTATAACTAGATTGTTACGTTAGTCGTTATGTGCCGAATCCAAAATTTGTGACTCGAAAATTCGAAAATTCCAAGGCATGAGCAAATTCTAGATCGCTGTCACCAAGCCATATTAAGAACAGAAGGCAAATGTTTTCTTTCACCAACCTCACCCTTGTTGTTCGTGCGCGACCGCGCATTACCTTCTGCAGCTGAAGTAGTAATATTTCGAGTGACGTAGTAATATTACATGCAATGGCATGATTGGCAGGATCGCCCCATTTCGCAGGTCATTGCTAGGCGATCACAGCTAACGTATCGCGATCATGAGGTTTTCGGGCTTGGCAGCCCAGGCAATGCAGCCTAGCTGAATCAGCCACTTTTTCCTGACAAGTCGGAGCGAGATTTGTAAAATCAAACTCCCGGTGAAGCTTGAAATCACGACCCTGGGCTAACCAGGCCCAACGCTCTACCAACTGAGCAACAGGAACTCAGTGGTTTCGCGGGGTATATTTTTCTTGATTTTTCAAATCTCGCTTCAAATTGTCAGAAAAAGTGGCTGATCCAGCTAGACTGCATTGCCTGGGCTGCCAAGCTCGAAAACCAAATGATCGCGATACGTTAGCTGTGATCGCCAAGCAAGGACCTGCGCAGTGGGGCGACCCTGCCAATCATGCCATTGCATGTAATATTACTGCGTTATCGGATACGGTGGTAGAGATCCGCCCCTACGTATATGTGAAGGTTGCCTGGCAAGTTGTGCGCTTGCGCACCAGTGTACCTTGGCCAAAATATACCCGTGAAACCACTGAGCTCCTGTAGCTCAGTTGGTAGAGCGTTTGCCCTGGTTAGCCCAGGGTCGTAAGTTCGAACCTTCACCGTGAGCTTGATTTTTTAAATCGACTTGTCGGGAATAAGTGGCTGATCCAGCTAGACCGGGTCTGCCAACCCCGAAAACCTCATATTTCGAGTGATGTTTAAAACTTGGGATCCAACGAAACCAGATAACGGTTGCATATTTGCGGGGCGAACCATGGTTCAGTGCACTGCTTAAATAAAACTCAGAATATTGTTTCCAGTTATGCAAAATTGCCACGAAATAAAAAGCTTGAGCTAATCTATTTCAAGTAAAAACAATGCTTCAGTGCCACACTGCTCTGAGTGAAACTTAAGCTTTTTCAGCAGAAACAAAGTTTCAAAACCAATTTGCTACCACACGGAGTGCATTAGGTTGCTTTGCACAACTCGTCTTGCGTATAAAGGTAACAATGCAACGACAAAAGTCTCGTCGGATCTTCGTCGTTGGTAAATTTAGCGTCGATGTCTGACAAGTTCAACACATTGTCTCCACGATAACTGAACGTGATCTGGAGAAAATGTGCAAAGAATGAGTTGAACCACTTAACATTTCTGTATCGGTTTGCTGCATAATTGAAAAAAACATATGTCGTTATTTTTCATACTTAGACACACCTATTTAACATATTAAGGCAATCATTTGCGTACTTTTACCTGTATTCAAAAGCGAAACACGAATTCCAGAATGATACTTTTCAATTTGTTGCACCACTAACTGACCTGCTGATCCAGTGTTTCCATTTTAAAATCCTTAAACGTCTCGAAATGGGAATGAAAGAACATTGACTCGGTCAAATTGACGCCCAGCAGTTTCGTGATGACGAAACCAATCGCACAATCGTCAGCAGCGTTAATTTCGCAACATGTGCGTGGGAAAACATTCATCCTGTGTTTAATACTATGTTTATATCAGGGGTTCACATTTCAAAATATCTTAAATCATATCTATCACATGCTAAACATTTGTGTGACACTTTCTCTGAGGTATTTGAGGTAATGTCTTAACATGTGTTGTTTAAGAAACTAGATTTAACATTATCGTATGTAAAACAACATACAATTCAGGACGAAACTGGGAAAATACATTATAATACTACGTAGTAACCAGCCACTGTTAGAAAGTGAAGCCTTGGCAACAATGTATAATTGGAGAGGAAAGTATTCATTCTTACCCGATCCACGGCTGCATTCGTTCTGCCAACGGTCTTGTAATGCAACCTCCAGCCCCGCCCGTTCCAAACTGGTATTCGTACAATTTGCCTTTGTAACTGGACTGAACACAAACGCGATAAAGTGAAAAAAATAATTTGAGAGCTTCATTTCTCATTGAATAGTGTCTCTTTTACCAATATAAAATTAATTTGATTGTCCAAGTTAGCAACTCCGCACCAACTGGAGTTGTAGATAACGTAACTCTATGACTGATGTCAGGTTTAAGTGAATTTCTGTTAGTGTTTGTCATCTGGACAGCATTTTGCACATTGGATAATTATACCGTTATAGTAGGACGACTTCGCTTGCCGATATAAACTTCTTTATTGCTGTCGAACAAGTTGAGATATTGTAGAAGACGGTCGATATGAACGTAGTTGTCGTAGTCGAAATAACACCACCATCTATACAAGCAATAACCCGTAATATTGAAATGTAATGTAAAGAGGTTGGCGAAAAAGAGTCAAATCATGAAAAACTTTTTTTATGAAGCAGAACACAAAAGCAATCGCATGTAATTAATGCCAATTTAAACAAAACGTATTAATGCCAAGACAACTTCTATATGCGCCATGTCTCTTCAAAGAGTTCCTCCAACTCACCGTTTCTCTCGATCCTCCATAAATGTGTCGTATGTTAGTCCAACTTTACAGCACAGGTCGTATCTGATAAATAGCATTAAAAGGTCTAAATTTATTTGCATGCCTCATAGAAAGTTATTATAAATAAACTCACAAACCATTGGTAGACCCGCATTTGCTCGTCACCAATTTGTTTCCTGAAAACAAAAGTTGAGAAACGTGGTAATTGATAGGGAGTAAACTTTATTTGCTACGACAGAAATAAAATACGGTACAGCATTATATAGTGGCATTAATTCGGTAAACTTCGCTTAAATAAAACACATATGGGAAGAATTAGCAAAGAATTCAATCGAGAGTAAACCAGCAACAACTCTTTATCACCAACCCTTAACATTATAAAACTGCCTACGTTTCATGATTGTAGCAGGACATACCAATCATACCTGTTTTGCGTTGGTAATTTTTGTCATCGTCGTCTGTTATTATGTAGACCTGTATCGATAAGCAATACATTGCACGAATAGAAATAAAATAAACTAATAAAATGATAATTTATCACAGTTTTTTTTGCTTGTCCTTTGGCCGTCCTAAACCAAGTCTGTAGAACGACTTCGAGTCTTAAGGAATGAAACTTCTTGCTGGTTTTGATGGTGAGGCAAACAATGTCCAAACGAATCGTTCCGTTGAATGGCACCTTCACCGACCAAACCGTCGAATGTTCGGCGTTCGAAATCAAATAAAACCCTGAAGCCAATAATGTCAAACATGCGACAACCAACAGTTTTTTTCGGGTTATTATGCTTTTCGGCTTTATTACACGAATGCGACTCGTCGCTGATTCAATCGACTGCTTATGGGTTCCAGACATTGTGAGCGCGATAAGGTGGTACGTGTTACCAGTTGAAAAACGTGTTTATTGTGTTGCTCGCCCCTTTTCTGACTCTCGCAATAAAGCATCAACCGCTTTACTGGTGACCCCGGGGCTCCAAAACCGTTATTTGGAGGTCATGGATACTGAAAACGCTGTCGCGCTTAAGCTTCCCACGTTCTGGCCAACCCAGCCACGTGTTTGGTTGCAACAAGCTGAGGCGCAGTTTGCGCTAAAGAAGATCACAGCAGATGAAACAAGGTACTTTCACGTGGTTTCGGCCTTGGACCAGGCCACAGCAGCGCGACTTATTGACTTGCTTGAACGACCGCCTGCCAAAAACAAGTTTGAAGCCATTCGAAGGCGCTTGCTGCAATCATTTGCTCTTTCCCCACAAGAACGTGCAGCCCGTCTCCTGAACATGCCACCGTTAGGTGATAAGAAACCGTCGGTTTTAATGGACAAAATGCTTGCCTTGCTAGGTGACCACCACGCTTGCTTTCTTTTCCATCATTTGTTCCTGCAGCACATGCCGGAAGTTATTAGGGTGGTTTTGGCCCGTGAGGATACTGCAGATCCGCGGCAGCTTGCCCAACGGGCGGATTTATTGTGGCTTTCTCTCAATAACAGCGCGGAATTTGCTGTCAGCAAGGAGCATAGCACTCGGTCAGCTCCACGCCGCACTGCGAAGCCCTCCAGCATGTGCTTTTATCACAGGTGCTTTGGAGCAGACGCGCGCCAATGCTGCCCTCCGTGCGCTTATCAGGGAAACGACAACGCCGGTTGCTGGTAATGGCTGGGGCAACCGGCGTCTCTTTCAGCCTGTTCTTTCTTTGGGACAAGGTTTCCGGCCGCAACTTTTTGGTTGACACTGGTGCTGAAGTCAGCGCAATTCCCCCCACTGGCTTCGAACGTCGCACCACACCCAAGGGTTCCGTTCTCAAGGCCGCTAATGGAAGCTCCATAGCCACTTACGGCTACAAAGTTGTTCAACTGCACATTCCATCTGGTGTTTATAAATGGAAGTTCGTGTTGGCCGATGTCTCACGTCCACTGCTCGGTGCTGACTTTCTCCGCGCTAATCGCCTGCTTGTCGACGTTGTCAGGAAACGTCTTGTTCACTCAGAGGTGTTCGCGAGCTACCCCTTGAAAACGTCTCTACAACAACCGCCACAACTTCGAACTCTCAATTCCGTGCTTTGCCCCTACGAGAAGTTGCTGGAGCAGTTTCCAAACGTAAAAACACCTAGATTTTGTGATTTCTTGCCTAAGCACGGTGTTCAGCACCACATTGTAACTGATGGGCGCCCTGTGCATTGCCGAGTCAGGCGCCTCTCGCCTGAAAAGTTAGTGTTGGCTAAAGCCGAGTTTCAAAAAATGCTGGATTTAGGCATAGTGCGCCGATCAGCCAGTCCTTGGGCATCCCCTCTCCACATGGTGGAAAAGCCTTCCGGTGGCTGGCGCCCTTGCGGCGATTATCGTCGCCTTAACGACGCCACACAGGCCGATCGTTATTCCATACCGCATCTCCATGATTTCACCGCGCGTCTCGCGGGTTGTTCCGTTTTTTCAAAGGTAGACTTGGTACGTGGTTATCACCAGGTTCCCGTGGCTGAAGCTGACATTCCGAAGACAGCTGTAATCACGCCATTTGGCCTGTTTGAGTTTCTTCGAACCCCGTTTGGATTGAAGAATGCGGCTCAAACTTTTCAACGGCTCATGAACGCCATTTGTCAAGGTTTGGATTTTATTTATGTCTATCTGGACGACATTCTTGTCGCAAGTCCAACACATGCAGCCCACATGGAACATCTCAAACGGCTTTTCCAACGGCTTTCGGACCACGATCTCGTCGTCAACTTACAAAAGTGCGAGTTTGGCAAAAGCAGCATCGAGTTTCTTGGGCATTTCGTCGACCAATGCGGCATCAAACCCTTGTCCAGCAAAGTTGACGCGGTGAAGAACTTCCCTGTGCCGACCACCATCAAAGGTTTACAGGAGTTTTCAGGGATGGTCAATTTCTACCACAGGTTCGTGCCCAATATTGCCAATATTATGCAACCGCTCTATGGTACATTAGCGGGCAAACCTAAACAACTGGTATGGTCGGTCGACCTGCAGCGGGCTTTCGATAAGGCTAAAGACGCTCTCGCCAATGCTACGCTTTTGCATCATCCACAGTGGCAAGCCTGCATCGCGCTCACGACAGATGCCTCTGCGACCGCTGTGGGTGCAGTCCTTGAACAATTTTCCGACGGTCATTGGGCCCCACTTGCTTTCTTCAGCCGTCAGTTGAGAAAGCCGGAAACGAAATACAGCGCCTTTGACCGCGAGCTTCTTGCGCTGCATCTGGCTATCAGGCACTTCCGCTATTTTCTGGAAGGGCGCAAGTTTACCGCGTACACCGACCACAAACCCCTTACTTTCGCATTCAAGAAGGCTGCCGACCCTTGGTCTGCTCGCCAGCAGCGTCAACTTTCTTCTATTTCAGAGTTCACTACCGATGTCCGGCACATTAGCGGCAAGTCGAATGCTGTCGCGGACGCACTTTCCAGATCTCTCTTGAGTGCCCTACGTGTGCCTCTATTCGACCTTGATTGCGAGGCTCTGGCACGCGCGCAACAAACCGATGAAGTGCAGTCTTATCGCACAGCAATTACCGGGTTGCGTCTGCAAGATGTCCAGGTTGGCAATTCAGGAACCACGCTGCTTTGTGACACCTCCCTTGGAAGACCTCGGCCCGTCGTTCCCTCGTCCTGGCAAAAGAAGGTGTTCGATGCCGTTCACGGATAGTCCCACCCGTCCATTCGCACCACGAAGAACCTTGTTGCCTCCAAATTTGTTTGGCATGGGTTAAAGAAGCAAGTAGCGTTGTGGGCCAAGCAATGTGTCGCTTGCCAGCGCGCCAAGGTTCAGCAGCACGTTCGGGCTCCACTTGCCGAGTACAGCCCTCCGACATCTCGTTTTCAACACATAAACATCGACATCGTTGGTCCTCTTCCACCTTGTCGAGGTCAAAGGTATTTATTAACTGTGGTCGACCGCTTCACCCGGTGGCCGGAAGCGATACCAATGGACGACGCCACCACCATCACTTGTGCACGTGCTTTCGTTTTTCATTGGGTTGCGAGGTTCGGCATTCCCAGTCACGTATCGTCAGATCGTGGCCCTCAGTTCACGTCCGAACTGTGGACAACCATTGGTCAACTGCTCGGTATCTGTCTTCACCGCACGACAGCTTTTCACCCACAAGCGAACGGCTTGGTGGAGCGCTTTCATCGCCATTTAAAGAGCGCGTTGATGGCGCGTCTAACTGCCTCCAATTGGTTGGACGAGTTACCGTGGGTGTTACTTGGTGTTCGTACCGCACCCAAAGATGACCTGCAGGCCTCTTCCGCGGAGCTTGTTTACGGTACTACTTTGACCGTTCCTGGTGATTTTATTGCCCCTGCAGGCGACTCCACCGTCAAGTTTTTGCCGTCATTGAGGGACACCTTGCAACGAATTTTGCCGCAGCCGATGTCACGTCACGCCAACCTTCGGCCGTCCGTCCCTTCCTCGTTGAGGACCAGCCCATATGTGTTCGTTCGTCGCGACGTTCATAGACCTCCGCTGACCAGACCATACGATGGTCCGTACAAGGTGTTGCTAGCGTCGGACAAAACTTTCACTTTGGACATTGGAGGTCGCTCACAAACGATTTCGATCGACCGCCTTAAACCGGCTCACGTTGACATTACGGTACCAGTTCCAGTTGCCGTACCCCCAGCGAGAGGCAGACCACGGCGCAATGTACGGCCACCGCAACGCTATTCAGCGTGACACTTTTTGGAGGGGGGTCCTGTGGCGACCGAACTGTAGTGTTCGCCTGTGCATTGAAGCGTGCTATTGCCTTTTTCCCGTGTCGCGATTGCCGCCTTATATAAACGTGTTTATTGTGTTGCTCGCCCCTTTTCTGACTCTCGCAATAAAGCATCAACCGCTTTACAGTAGCGTATCACCACAGGATCAACCAGGCTTTTTATCAGGAATATATATTTCGTCCCATGGGCATCTTCAGTTCCTTACAGTAAACACAATAAAATGATTTTAAAAAACGTCTGAAAAACAACAACAGTAAAGAATGGGCTAGTAATAAAAAACAACTACTTCAACCTCTTGCAATGCAACTGTGCTGAGGCAAAACACTGAGTTACCAGCCTTGCATGAAAAGGCAAGAGAATTGCGCACACGATAGAGAAACAGCATCAGACGCGGGTACAGATAAGGAACGCGCTGATAAGGCGAACGGCATAAAACCACCTTAAAACACACACACGAAAAACATAAAAAACAGAAAAACGATTTAAAACGATCTTAAAAAACATCAACGCACCCCAGGCAATATCATTTTTTGTATGTTCGTATAGTGTTTGCAAAAGTGGATTTGTGCTGGGTTGCGTAATGCTTTAGCAGCCTACGTTGTCATCAACCTTGTCAATAGGAAAGCTCTTCCACTTTGCTCCGTGGCCGCGTCATCTAACGGCGAAACTATGTTTATTTTGGGTATCGTATTTGTTTCCACACAGCGTGTACACTGCTGCGTATATGCCATAATTCTGGCAAGTCAATTTTTGTTGGAGGTTTATGTCGCCTTTTTACCTTTTAAACAATTTTGACTATTTCAACGACTTATTTTTTCCAATGATGCCAAACTTTCACAGCATGGGAAGGTTTCCTTGCACGTGTAGAGAAGTTGGGGCGGCAGACGACTGTTCGATTGCTTTCGTCATAACCCAGCTCCTTGGAGTGAACTTTACTGAGTCCATGTTTTTCCATTCACACTTCGAAGCGTTGACAAAATTAAATACGGAAACATTGGACCGACATGTAAGTACATGGTTTTGTGGGACCAACGCACTTTGTGTTAAAAGGGGAATTGTAATGTTGTAACCTTTTGTATTAGAAGCGGTTTGTTTGTAACCAATTTGGCGGCAATTTTTATCTTTTTTTGTGTTTAATACGAGTGGTATATACATCTGTGTTTTATTGCGAGTCGACTATCGTATCGACAAAGTCAAAACTAACTGCTGACAAATAACTCTGTACATGCCAATTGTTTAAACTTACTTTAACACATTATTTTTTATATTTTGCAGATCACGTTGAGTTATGGTGGAGAAAACGTGGTGAATCTTTCTGGTTTGAAACCCCGGTTTAACAAACACGAAGATCCGACAAGGCTTTTGTCATTACATTGCCACCTGTATCCCGGAGACGACATGTGCGAAATACCGGAACACTAAATAAGCTTTGACAATATTACTGCTACACTATAGCAAAGTCAAGTCATTTTATGTGGAAATACGGCCGGTAATTTGCGGAACGTATACGCTATAGCTAGTGAAAGTGACAGTTCGGCTTGGATGTATTTTTTTCATAAAGAATGTCGTTATTAAATTTGAATACCATCTGTTTATTTGTGTGTTTGGTAAGGGCTACAATATTAGATGTCATAGCAACAGGTACAATAGTTTGCGCTACTCTTTAGATGGCGGATGTATTGCATCTATTGGGAACCATAAGCCCCTAAGCAGCTAGATCATTATATGAGATCACAACAAGTATCAATAATTCCCTTTATAACTAGATTGTTACGTTGGTCGTTATGTGCCGAATCCAAAATTTGTGACTCGAAAATTCGAAAATTCGAAGGCATGAGCAAATTCTAGATCGCTGTCACCAAGCCATATTAAGAACAGAAGGCAAATGTTTTCTTTCACCAACCTCACCCAGAATACCCGGCATTGCACCGGCATTTGTAACTTCCAATTATATTGGTGCAAGTTGCATCTCCGCTGCAATTTGCCATTCCGCCATTTACACATTCGTTTATATCTGTAATAAATAAACATTGTATGCAAAATATAGCTGCACACCCTTCCAAATTCGCGTTTTAAAAATCTTGCGAAAACTTGTTTATAGGATCCTGCAACTATGAAATTGAAGGTGTCAGCATGGCAGTTCTAGTAATAACATAGATCGTATTCTGATGGTAAAGACAAAATTTACCAGCCATTTGCATAATGATAAATTTCACAGTGCAATTTTTTATTGGCTAATCGTTCATTATCAAAATTTAGAAATATTTGTATTAATGCTACCTTCGCACTTAAATCCATTTCCAGAATACCCGGCATTGCACTGGCATGTGTGACTTCCATTGGAATTGTTGCAAGTTGCATCCCCACTGCAATTTGCCATTCCGCCATCTGCACATTCGTTTATATCTGTAATAAGCAAATAATGCATGCAAAATATAGCTGCAAATCCTTTGACATTCGCATTTTTTGAAAATATGCCAAAACTTGTTTATAAAAAATCTTGTAACGTTGTCCAGAAGGCGTTAGCTTGGCAGTTCATATTGCGATTTTTTTTGTTAGTAAATCGTTCGTAATCGAAACTTAGTAATGCTTTTAATAATGTTACCTTCGCACTAAACTCCATTTCCAGAATATCCGGCATTGCAATGGCATGTGTAACTTCCTATGTTATTGTTACAAGTTGCATCCCCACTGCAATTTGCCATGCCGCCATCTGCACATTCGTTTATATCTGTAATTAGTAAACATTGCAAGCAAAATATAGCTGCAAATCCTTTGACATTCGCATTTTTAAAAGTCTTGCGAAAAAGGCTATATTGTTGTTACCAGTGGACGTTCACCTGTGCAAGTGGTTCCGTTTCCAGTATATCCAGTGTTACATGTACAGTTGTACGATCCTGGCAAGTTATAACAAGAATCCGTGTGCACTCCGCGTGTGTTATTGTCCAGACATTCGTTGATATCCATACAAAGATCACTACAGTTCTAGATTGTTTGAATGGATGATTTTGGTACATGGCTGTATGAATGTTAAACACCCTATATATACAGAACGTAAAATGTAAAATCTAGTTAACATATCATCACGACAGACTTCTAATAACCATTCTATATAGGGTATGGTATATGCATGTATTTGATAATAGGATTCCAAAGAACGTAATCAAAAGTTTTCATTACAAAACTACACTCTTTTCCAATGTTACACCTTGTTTACCTGTGCAATTTGTTCCAGTTGGTATTAAGTTAGGCGAATCGTATTCCTTTGTGCTTGTATCCAGGTAACCTGATTTACACTGGCATCTGACAATTGATGCACTTACATTCGTACAGGTGGCGTTGCTGTGGCATGGATTTGCAGTGGTTTCACAAACGTTTGGAACTGTTTAATTCAAACACCGTCATGATTTTCCCACAGTATTGTTGCTGAACCAAGCCGATGGCATGAAAAGAACATAAAACAACAAGGATCTTACTTAAATGAAAATATGTTGATTGGCTGTTATCGTCTCTAACCAGTTTTGCTGTAGAAAGGTAGACATGATCATTCGTGAGTGTTGTGAAATTAAGACAAGACTTGTCTTAATAGGCATGTGCCAGTGGCGGTGCGCGGGTTGCCCTGGGCTTTGCGCGCTCTACGCTTGCTTGGGTGGTTGGCTGTGTGCTGTCGCGCACGTGTTCTGTTGGTGTAGTTTTTAGTTCTCGTCCAGGTGTGTGTGCTGTTTTCTTTCGACCAATTTGTTTTTCAGTTGTTCCTTAGTTACAGTGACTTAAAGCCTCATTTAGGAAATCAACAATTTAACATCATAACAGTGAGTAAATAAAAAACTAAAAACATAACGACGTTCAAATTTTTCATCATGTTGTAACTCGAACAAGCGTAAAGTAACATAAATATATGCGCGAATGTATAGCTCGATAAGATCTAACTGTAAATTTGTTTCTGTAAAGTAAATTATTGCAACACACATCGGATTATTATTATTTTCAAAAATTACCAGCATTTTGTCAGGCTCTTTTGCAAATCCAGCAAAGACACAGCACAACAGAAGAGCAAACGTCACTGTCCCCGCCATTTCAATGCCAGGATATCGATATCAAGTGTTAGCAGCGGAAAAATAATAAGCTCATGAAGTTAATTTAAATTAAAGATAATCTACGTTTGCAACGTGCTACACAATGGAACGCACTGCTGGAGTACATGAAAACACGCACACCTACGCATGAAAAGTTAATGTTTCCGGAATTACACGTTATATGACATGGCGTCATAACCACCTGGAATATTCCCCATGACTAAACTTAGTTTAGAATTACCACGGGCGTAAATGTCCTGAATAGTGCAAATTTTTAGTTGTCACGTCGACTTTGGTTTTGTTGATTCGGTTTAAAAAAAAAACATAAACTGCGGTCGATTAAAGCATGTGACAGGCTTACAAGTTATCATTCACGAGGCAACTACAAAGTTAAGACGAAAAACACGGTGGAATTTGGCTTCAAAAAGAATGGGGTTTTATTCGTGCGCTCTGGAAGCGAGGGCGGTGTATGCAACTTTCTGTTGACAAAATACTCCATGGGATTAACGGTCTGCGTGCCTAAAGCTCAGCTATATGCTTTGTTATGGACGGTGGGTTTTATTGCTGTGTTAAGGTTTAGAACAGCTGTAAAAATTTTTAAATAAAATTTGGGTGTCAATGTACTATGTAGCCCATATACTGTTTCGTATTGCATGAAACGTGCGTAATACATGCGTTTTTCTGAACAAAAGTTCAAAACTTCTGACATGCTGATACAAAATCCACACGCAAGGTCAAGTGTGGCAAGGTGTTACTATTTTCTAGCAGTTTTGTTACGGTTGATCAACAGTGTGAGAAGGGCCACAACGTACAGAGCGCCCGTCACGAACAAGCGCATCTGAAAGCTGTTACATTGCTCTGTGTAGCCCTGTAAGCGCTGTATTATCAGTAAATCGTACTGCTGCGCTGTTGCCAACATGACTAAATTACTGAAGTTTGTAATATTGTTAGTTGTTGCCTTTGGATTCACTCGTCAGCAGGTAAAATTATAAGTGTCTCAGTTTTGATAATTCGTTTGTTGCATTTTGTAAATCGTGACTTCACATTTGGGAGTTTTGCTTGAGTAAGTCTGCAAGTTAACCATTTTGATATATTTTAGGTTAATGGGGAAATGAGCGCCTTGGATATTGTAACAAGGTAAAGTTGTCGCAATGTTAATGTAAATAAAGAGTAAAAATAACTGACTTGTATTTACAGCATGAAGCAAAAACATTCAACTGAAATTGTGCCAGGTAAATGACCAAAACTTTTCAACACTATATTAATTTGATGTAAATCCTAGACAGGAGTTGACATATTTCGATGAAGAAATTTTCTCGGTGTTTACCTTTAAAATAAAGCTTAATTTTTAGACCCAAGAGAAGTGATACACGGAGTTGTGACAACTACACCATCGTCTGTATCTGTCACGTTCGTTTCAAACCCATGTGAGTTTAAAGTTAACGCCAAGCAAACATTTTCTTATATCAACCCAAGCTTACTATTATTTTTAGACATTAACTGCACACAATTCTGCGAGGAAAGGGAGTGTTCACTCAGAAACAAGGAACCCTGTTCTTGCTGATATTTGGAAATTTTGTTACCCATTCGAGGATGTCTCAAATTCAGAAGCGCCCAATAGCAAACTGAATGCTGTCCCGCATTTGCGTGACGCGTTAAGCATTTGTTGGCAAAGACATGTCTGTACCTTGATCTTCGCAACAGTGTGTTTGTGTAAAACACGTGCGCTAGTCGCTAATGCCACAGATACGTAGGACGAAGGTTGCCTGTGTCAACACAGCATGGCTTGACGGAGATAACGAGCTTGACACGTTTCTATTGTGTGTTGATTTGTCGCCATCCAGCCTTGTACACAACTAAATGTAGAAAGCGTAAATTGGCAACTTATTTTTGCGGATTTCTTGCAGATTATCTGCTTTGTTTCGTAAAACACACTTGTTCAAAGTTGAACATATTTGTGATACAAACAGTGAAGATAAAATAAGTTCAAGTTCCTTTTTATACATCCACGTTCTATTGATATAAAAAAATCTTATCGAAATATTTTCGCTGGATTCAACTTCTTTCCAAATGTTAGGTTTTGCTTACAGTGAAGTATAATTGCGTTGGTGTCCCAACTGCTATTCTCCTGTGTGTTGCAGATGCATAAAGATTGTGACAACGACTTTTTGTTTAAAAATCACATGTATACATTATCATTTGTGTGTGTGAATTTAAATTTGCTGGCGTTCATGATGCTTAATACTGCATACGTGTTTTACTTTATGAAAAAAACCTGTTTTTGTGAAACCGCTTTACTGCTTCACCTAGTAATGTGTAAGTAAAAAAAAAAAAACTCCATCTTTACGTTTTTCAAATATTCCTTTATGTTTACATCCCCTTGTTTATGTAAGACTGTGTTACAAGTTTTTTTTCAAGCCAAAACTAACTTTTTAGACTAACACTCAAAAAAATCAACCATTCAAACAATGATATTGGTGTATTTATTGATTACTTCGCATTTTAATCGTTGTCATAAGATTAGCACAAATGTTACAATGTTGATAAAACGGCGACAAGTACAAGGCTCATTTGTAAGCTTGCCGAAGGCAAAAAAAACAAAGCCAGAATTATCGAGAGTTTTCGAAAGAACATCCAACGAGCCGTTATTTGGAGCTGGCTCCAAACCCAGCAAGTGACACATCAATGGGTAAACATTAACTGATTCAAATCCATCGATTTCGTAGTTTTTCTGTGTTTTTTAAATAATGGAATATACGTGTATAATCAGAATAACAGGTACCTTGAACGAGGGACCAATGCTGTAAAAGGAAGCTCTCATTGTTTCCAGATCATTGTCGTAACCATGATCGCCGCGATTGATTGTGAAAGGAATTTCAACCTGTAAGTAGTAACGTTCACAACCCAAAATTTTAGAGTAAATCAAATATAGGGAGCTTCCTTTTAACCTTGGCTGTTGGTTTTGCTGTCACTCAAAATTAAATTTTTTTTTAGGCAGCTGAAAAAAATTTTTTTTGGGCAGTTTATATTGGTTCAACTTTACAGTAACCCTTGTCGTCACTGTCCGTTGTCAGTGCTCAATAACCAAAACAAAGTACAAAGTACCCACAAAAAAAGTGTCGTGTAGGAATGGCTAGTATCATGCCAGACTGGAAAAAATGTCGTGCGCGGAGGATATATCCTCCACGCACTTTTGCGAAAATTCGCCGATGATCCGCGCAATATTAATTAGCTAATGCATTAACATACAAAAAACGTTGCGATCGTCCGCGCAATTAACGATCGCCGAAACGAAATCCTCCGTGCAAAAAACAACATTTCCAATCTGGGTATCATGCGGTAAAAAGTTTTTGGCTCTTTATCGACACCTACTGGCGAGTTTTTTTTGCCGCAAAAACCACGTGCGTGCAAAATAAAGCTAACATTTGTGGCGAAAACGCGCCTTTAGTCCAATATTACTAACCGGGTATATTACGTAACCGGGGTCAGCTACCACGACTATGGAAGTCACTCTATCATTGTTCTTATAATGCCATCGTTCTGGCAATTCCTCTTTTTTGTATACGCTCATTGGTTCTGTGGCAGACGCCTCTGCAAAAAAAATCACAGTTTATGTTTTTTGTTAAAAGTTGATTTTGATGGAAACTGATTCATTCAACTGATTTTGTAGTCTTCCTTCCTTTTTCTGCCACTAAAGTTCATTAAAGTTACCATTAAAACAACGTGGAAACAACATATAATATCGCAAGCCAAAGTAATGTCGCCCCATTGCGAAAAAACTTGGCGATGAGTTATAACAATGCTATGTGATCATTTAATCACTATAGATACACATGGCATCAAAATTGATGGAAATTAAAAACAATGGAAAAATAAATATATAATTAGCTTTTATTTATCCACAAAAACATGGAGCAATTCATTTACCTTTCAGTGCATTGCAAATGGTGTCGATTTTGCCAGGCTTAGGTTCGATAACCGCCAGAGGAGCATAAGGAAACATGAAATTAACATCAGTCTGCATGTTGGTGTAGTTTAATAAGGATATTTGCTCGTTGGGTACATAAACTTCTTGGAAGCCATGGTCGCTGTTGGAAAAAAAGGTTGTTATGATGTTAATTGTTTATATCATACACGAGGCTTTGACACACAGGTCAAAACAAAACTGTACATAGGCCCCGGACATGTATTTTGCAGTTGCTCCTTAGTTACAGTGACTTAAAGCCTCATGTATGAAATAATTCTTAGGTTTCAGTTCTTAAGTTTGGGAGATCACCATTAAAAGTGAAAACAAGCTGCTTATGCCTCATTTGAAAATCTTGTCCCAAAAATAAATCGCAGAACAAGTCCTGAAAGTGTAGTTTGAGGATAGATGAAGTTTAATGTCAGCCACGCATCGTCCAACTACTTTTTTTTGAAGCTGTGGAAACCATGCCATTTGCCTCGTGGGCCATAGAATTTTTTGTGCAACGTCGTAAGCCGACGCCTGCAGGAAGGCAGTTTCTGAGCCTAACTTTATTTTCTAGGAGGCGCTGTCGTATAGAATTGGACAATATTCCGCTAATATATGCGTCTTTAATATATTCTTGTCGATAAACCTCAGCGGTCACCGACTTAAAATTGCAGTCTTTGCCGAGATTACAAAGTTTTTGCAAAAACCAGCAAACAGAAAGCTCATATTCACATTTCAAAGAAATTCGCGGGGGCAAAATGAATCATGTGAGCGCCGAATTAACTTCTGGGTGTGCGTTTAAGTTGACAAAAATAATCTCTTACTTATGACTGGTAAACATAAACAAACACACAAACACGATTTAAGGCCTAAAATCTGTTCAAATTTCAGCAGAAATGATTTTGGCAAGGAAGCACTATCAGCAATAAAGCAATGCACGTTACTAAAGTTCCAATCGAGTGTATGTTTATTGTAAGTTTACTTATTTAAAAGAATCGCATGTTATTGGCTACTATACCTCATAAACACGACGTTTAAATGATCAGTCAGACCGTACTGATCAATTTGGTCCAGCAAATGAACTATAGTGCGACTTATCAGAGGCATTAGTTCCTCCGCGATTTCAGGATCGTCCGGACCAATTCTATGACTTGTGATGTCAGGCTATAAGAAATATAAGAAGATGGGCGTGAAAATATAGATTAAGTTTTCACGATTTTACGAAAAAGCAGGGAAAGAGAAAATAACATGCGAGAAGAAAATGGAAAATTAAATTATTCCTGTTTTAGCTAAACACTATACCGAGAAAATAGTCAGGAGTGGAACATGTAATGTCAAGAGGACTGATAAAATCGTGAAGGTTATCAAGTCAATGAAAATGCAACTTTCTCATGGATTACGTTCTGCTGCCTGTGTTGAATCTTGGGAAGAAAACGTCATAGCATTTGGCGACCAGTTGGCAAAGCAATGATCACAACATTACAAATTTATACCTGTTCAAAGTACAGAGCAACCATATCGAGGTTTTCCTATGTAAACCATTTCATAGTGACGTCAATTCTCTCGTGCCATGCAACTTCGTCTGTTGGAGTATCTGATGTTTCTAGCACTTGGAGGGTTGCTCCAATCCCACTCATATTGGCCGCACTGCCGGGGAACAAGTTTCCGCCACTTCGAAGTCCCTGCAAAAACAGTACGAAAATAGGGTTTGCCTTTCTGGCAGTTTCCACCAGGGACAATTGCATGACAAGAAATGCCAGGAACCCCAAAGCATTCACTAACGCTTGCATTGTTCATGTGCCACAGAAACACTTTCTTTCAGCTTCCTTTCAACTCCACTCGCATACTAACGTTGTTGAGGTGTATGGCAAGCATTTTGATGTTCGTGATTACATGAGTTTTAGGTTTTTTATAGCCATATGGCGGTTGTAAATGGCTATAAAAGCGAATGGCTTTACGAGGTTAAAGGTGGACACTTTGTTTTGCCAGTGATGCTAGTCCGCGTGTGTTAACGATTTGATTGACAAACCATGTAGGTGGTCGATTTGATTCGTTGCTGTTGTGCAGCTTGACGAAGTATCCGTAAAACGTGATTTGTATAGTGAATAGGTGGTTAGTTCTTAACATTAGGTTATGTTTGTTGTTGTAAGAGCTTCACAGTTAAGTTTGAAATTCGTATAAAACAGCTCAATGCGCAGTACTGATCCATTTCTATGCGACCTTCCGTCATCCATCTGCAACAAGGCGTGGCAGTTTTGTTCAGCTCCTTTGTCGCCGACTGCGATCTCTAATCAATTGCAACGATCCCTGACGATCATCCAAAAAAAGAATTTCCGCCATCGGGCAACGAAAACCTTTTTCATTTTTTTATGTTCTGGATTGAAGAGGATATCATCGGTACTGGTATCATGTTCTTGCGCAAGATCCGGACCATTGTGACACTGCTGTAATTTTATAGGAAGAAGGGAGCTGGACGTGATTATGCTTAAAATTCCTGGGTGGTCTACTGTTTAGTTTTTTTATAGCATCAGTGTGCTTTTGGACAGACAAAACTTACGTAACAAATAACGCAAAATACTCGAACTATTTTAAAATGTTATGTCAAAATAGGCGTTTTTATAAAATTTATATTTAACTAACAGAAGTCTACATTCAACAAAAAAACAGATTCGGACATTTTAAACGAAACTAGCCAAATCACAGGGGTAATTTTGTTCTCCCTAGTTTTTACCTTGCGTTGACTAAGAAACACGAAACAGACTTAAAGTCATTTCTCATGACCACATGCAGACAGCTCGTGATTCGTCTGTCTCGCCGCATATCTTTCAACAGATAGCAAATACAGCAGGGGGCGGCATGCCATGCTAATCTACTCTCGTTCGGCACCACGCTCCCAACGCGTGGCACGGATTACGACATTGGAAAATTCAGTTGAAACAAAGTGTTCATTTCGATGCCTCAACTGAGCGAACGTCCAATCGACTGGGCACGGGAACAAACCTTTGAATTAAAACTGCACAATATTTTGGACAAGGAAAACTTTTTGATAAAATGAAAAACAATGGAAACCATTGTGTACATAAAGCTGTTTCTAGCACATTATTGTTGCAAACTTGTATGTACTTGGTTGCAACATTTATTAGCAGTTGCGCAACAGGGTGTTGCCGAAAAATACCCGATACGCTTTTTTATTGTGTTTCATGCCCACTCTTTACATGAAAACACTTTCTCGTTGCCCACGAAAGAATTCTTTGCACGAATTGACGTACGAGAAGGGCGGATCTCCTAATACGTAATTGGTACTGTTTACAATAACGACCTTTTCCTCTTATTTTTACGCGCGTTTTGCGAAGTTGTCTTGCACGAAAAAGGCACCCAACGATTTTTTCTGAAATACGGATCCATTGTGGGGTGATTCAACATTTTTGAATTTTAATTCGTGAATGTTTAAATCCGATACCCATGCAGCAAGGAATAAATCGCATTGAAAGCATTAATAATAACATGACGAACCGTAAACCCCTTATACCTAATAGGCATTTTATTACATGATTGTTTAAAATTTGGCGAATCTAGTATTCGTTGGATAAATTTTAGCTGTAGCAAAATTGTAGCATTTGAAAAACTCAAGCACAAAGTTTGGGAATATAATGTGGGCACTTTTGTTTAAGTGGATGTTGGACACTTTTTGGATCATACTACAACTGCCATTCTATCCACTTTAGATGCTGCTTTTTTAACCTATTCCATCGTACCTATAAAAATTTTGTTTAAAAAATGCATCACAAGATACCATTCAGTAAACATAAGAAGTTTATGCTCAATGTTTATTATTGCACGTCAACGTGTTGATTTGTCAACGTTTTGCACCCTAGAGCAACAAAAAGGCTTTTTGGATCGATTCCAATGAATAACTTTACGTTCACAATTCACAACGGTATTTGTGACATTTGGGGTTACTTTTAAAAAGATTTTTTTGCAGTGACAGATTTACAACAACAAACGAGTTGCTAAGGCCAACCAACCTTTTTCATCACAATGTCCTTCTCGACGGCTTTTGTCGACAAAAAGGGTGAGACGAATGACTTTTTGGCAGGATTTGGGCGCGGCGTGGCAAAAACGAACGAAGAAACGAATTGGCAGTTGGAAGTTGACTTCAAAAGAGATATTAACCTTTTGTGTGGTAAAAGCGTCGGGTCTGGCGGACCAATTTAACTTTTGAGTGTTCATGTCATTTCAGCGGAACGTTTGACGCACACGATACACGAGATGACGAATTCTCGAATAATTTTTGCGGGAAACTTAATCTACCCAAGCTTCAAAATTTATACAGATCAATATCAATCAAGTTATTTGCTAATCCTCATATAAACATCTTTTATTGCTTGCGAAAATTGATTTCGGAAGACGTTTCCTATGTCCCTGACGAAAAGCACGAAAACGCACGCTTTGTGCGCAAGACAAAATCGGACTAGTATAGGTTGAATGGAAGGGAACATAAGAACGGTTTAATGTTGTTGACGCTTTGTATCAGCGCACTATATTCACGACAACTAACCGTACACTTGTGTTCCGGCAGCCTTTCTTTGTTTAGTCCTAAAAATAGTTCCCAACTAGCGTGACAAGTTCTCGCAGTCAGCAATCTTTTTCTCGTCAAAAATCTGACAGAAGTCATTTCTCGATACACAAACGAGAAAAGAATTCCGGGCCGACAGGCAAGCGCGACACGCCCGCACTTTTTCTGTGAATAGTTCGGGGAAGGGTATCCAGTTATAGCAAGACCGGTCACCCGTGTCCCCGTTTTTGCGTCATATACATTGACGCCTATTGACGAATAACTCGCCCCCAACCCTAACCCATTTTTAGTTATCCGCCTCCTATAACCAAGCGCACCTGAGGATTCCAGTGGATGACGTGCTGTGGCGCAAAAACGTTGTGAAAAGAAAGGATGCGTTTCTAAAGATGCAATTGACGTATTTCATGACACAATACAATTTCAATAACCGGTAAACATCAATTTGTTAGGATTTCCTTCTCGTTTTGGATGAATGAATGTGCTTTAAACTATGCGACCCTGTTGGTTTTGCTGACAGACCAAGTCGATAACCACTAGAACAGAATAAATTTCTGCCTTCGTTTTATCTGGCCAAAATCATAGTGCATAACTTTCGTTATTACAGAGGGCCGTTTGCCAGGCGTGTACCATAAAAACATATTGCACGCCATTTTTATGAAGCAGAACACAAAAGCAATCGCATGTAATCAATGTCAATTTAAACAAAACTTAATGTATTAATGCCAAGACAATTTCTACATGCGCCATGTCTCTTCAAAGAGTTCCTCCAACTCACCGTTTCTCTCGATCCTCCATAAATGTGTCGTATGTTAGTCCAACTTTACAGCACAGGTCGTATCTGATAAATAGCATTAAAAGGTCTAAATTTATTTGCATGCCTCAGAGAAAGTTACTTTCAATAAACTCACAAACCATTGGTGGACCCGCATTTGCTCGTCACCAATTTGTTTCCTGAAAACAAAAGTTGAGAATCGTGGTAATTGATGGGGAGTAAACTTTATTTGGGTTATTATGCTTTTCGGCTTTATCACACTTCTGCGACTCGTCGCTGATTCCATCGACTGCTTATGGGTTCCAGACATTGTAAGCGCGATAAGGTGGTACGTGTTACCAGTCGAAAAACCTGTTTTTCGTTTGAAAAATTTTTCAGTTTTGCACCAATGTACATAAATTGATTGATCACATTGTGAGATTGCTTCAAAAATTAATAAAATATTTTCCTCCCGATTTGAAAGTGAAGCAGCTGCTAGCGACGTAACAAAAGTGCAGTGCAAGATTAATTTTCGGGCAATTCTTCCGCATTTCCTGTTTCAGTTTTTAGCCACATTTTTGAATTTTGAATGGCGCTGCATACTGAATAGAGCTTTGCTAACGTCACAAGTATGATAAGAATGCCAGGACCAACGACATTATGGAGGACTTGGAACATTGCGTTTGACTGTTATGACCAATTAGTGTGATACTCTGCTATAAGTGCCATAAGCGGATGCAATTTTTACTTGTTCACTGAAACCAGGTGTAAATTTTATTTCAGTGCCCAAAATATCTAACAAATAAAACTTATAGTCGTGCTACTGTCCACCTGACAAACGTAGGTGGTAGGAGAATCGTGGGAACGTTTTAGCACTGTTTTCCGCTCGCCTGGAGATTATACGGTGCAACGGAAATGTTGCCTCCATTCAGACGTACAGTTTCCCGCGTAGGCTAAACACCCACGATTTCAACCATTTTTGTCATTCAACAATAACTTTATCTCTCAAACAACCGTAACAGTCAGACCACTTGCATTGTTGAGCAAAGTAGTTTTTGGATTGCCTTGTGTTTATTTCGATAGGCATATTTAAAGAAACAAGGCAAAATTAGCGTTATGTTGTTGATATTGAAGTTGCATAGTAAGGATTTCAAAACAAAAATCACAGAAAAATGAATTTTTTAGTAAAATCAATATCCCATATCCATAAGTACCAGAAAAGTTATTTGATAAATTTACTTCAGGGAATCATGAATCACCCCTTAATTATGCAAATACTATGTGCTCAATACAGTGGCGAACACATGCGTACATTTGTTACACAAGCTATTTGTGTAGAAACAACAAGCATTGTTGGCAAACTACTTGGAGCGTATAAATAAAGACGAAAGCCGAAGTTAAAAGCATGGATAAGGCAAGCGTTTCAAACACCCAATAGTTAACACTGATGAACATAGTATAGGGTTTAAAACGTTTGCCTCACCCATGCTTGCCAGTATAGATGTATAGCTTTGGTTTTCCTCTTCAAAAGAAAACAGTAGTTTTTCACTTTTTCTTGCATAGCTCGTCGTATGGGTAAAGATGACAATGTAGAGACAACATTCTCGTTGGGTCTTCCTTCTTTGCAAACACGGCGTCGATTTTATCCAAGTCTAACACATTTTCGTCTCGGTAGCTGAATGTGACCTGCACACGTACAAGTGAGGCGGGTAAAAGGGTTGACAACACTTTGCCTATCACAGAGTTAAAAATTACGAGGCCAAGTGTCGCAAACTGTTCGGTGAAATGTGACATTGTGCTCTCCAGGTGCCCTTTAATGGTACATTTTTTACACAGAATCACACCTGTTTGTGTAAGGTGTCCGTTGAAAAGTTTCTGAATGCCTCAAAGTGCGAATGGAAAAGCATGGATTCGGTCAAATTGACCCCAAGGAGAGCTGTGATGACGAAACCAACCACGCAATCGTCGGCAGCATTAATCTCCCGACACATGAGTGGGAGAGCTTCTTCCCTAAAGCATGCAACTAAATAAGTCCTTTAAAATTGGTGATGGGGCTTAGAATTGTTAGAATTGTAATAGGGATTGAAGCAAGCTAGTTTTTTGGGTTATAGCTGTAACCTTTCAAACATGAAAGGAGTTTTTCGTTCTGCGACTGGCAAACAATAAGCCGAACCTCTTTGAAAACAAAACATGTGGAAAAATCAATGAAACCTTTTAAACATTGGAGGCCTTTAGAAATTGTGTTTACTTTTCACGCTTTACTCGCGCGCAATGTTTGGCACGGACTGTCGGAGTCCACGCCAATGGAAAAGCAAACAAAATTATTCACTAAATTGTAAATCAATGATTACTCACCCTATCCAAGGCCTCATTCGTTGGGCCAACGGTCTTGTAATACATACTCCAGCCCCGCCTGTTCCAAACTGGTATTCGTACATCCTTGCCTTGTATTTGGACTGCACAGGATTAATTGATATTGATCAATGCCTCGATAAAGTTCTTGACAGTATTTTGTTTTGTTATTTTTAAAAATATTTTTTTTGGATTTAAAAATTTAATTGACACTTTTTCTAGTCGGTTGCGTAAAACATATTGCTTGCGTAATTGGTATAAAAAGACCGAAAGTTATCTGGGGCGGTATACAGAAATGCCGAAGCAGATAAGTGTATCTACCGTAAAATTTGGCCTGCTCCTTCTGCCTATGTAAATATCATCTTTCCAGTCAAACTGGTTGAGAAATTCCAAAAGTACTTCGACATGAACGTAGTTGTCGTCGTCGAAATAACACCACCACCTAATCACAAGAAACTTTTAGTTGTTTTACACAAAGAAACTTCAAAATACGAATAAATTTATTGACCCGACTTACTTTTTTTCTTTGTCAGACATGAATGTGTCGTACGAAAGACCGACTTTACAACACAGGTCGTACCTGCAAATCACAAATCAACATCCCCGTTCAACATCAAGTTATTTTGCACAAAACAACAGAACAGTTTGAAACACCGTGTAGCATTCTGAATTAATTATTTCAAACATGATTTTGCAACAGGGTCGTATGAGTTGGTTTTGCAAACCTGTTTAAAAGAGAATTTTTTTCGTGACAGCAAGAAATACAGAATCGCTCGAAAATTACGTTTTCTTAGCAAAACCAAATGGGCTCGCGGCACATATGAAGCCCTGGTATGAGTTACACGACAGTACGAGGAACAAATACAAAAATAATAGTACAGTGTTTGTTTTGATTATCACCACATATGCTTACAGTCCGTGTGAAGATCCACATTTGCTCGTCACCAGTTTCTTTCCTGAAATAAAATACAAACACCAAGATGTTGATTACGCATTAAGCACCATGAGTCATCTAAAACATGAGTTTACTTGTATGTGGCATACACTTTGTACATAGAAATAGTAAATCTTGTACTACATCACTAATAACCGTGCTTTGTTCGCTTTTACTGAAGTCAGTTACACGAGTTTATACATTTCATATCACCTGTTTTGTTATCATACAATTCGTCATTCTCGTCAGTTATTATAAAAACCTGAAAAATAATTACAAGTATAATTAAATATGGGCTATTTTTGGATATTACGCAGAACAGTAATTTATATTCTGAGAATAAAGAAACTGGCCCATATTGTTATTAACACTGTCATGTTAAAATAAGACGTTTCGACAAAAACTTATGTCATCATTAGTTTGACTGACGCGATTGGTGTAGCTCCATCATTAATTTATATATATTGGAACAATTCAACCAAATCGGAAACACCTTTCATATCAACAGAATTAGTCAT
This sequence comes from Ascidia mentula, assembly GCF_947561715.1. Taxonomy (NCBI): domain Eukaryota; kingdom Metazoa; phylum Chordata; class Ascidiacea; order Phlebobranchia; family Ascidiidae; genus Ascidia; species Ascidia mentula. The sequence continues at coordinate 6,298,569 of NC_138569.1, forward strand.
AAAACGTCGATCTACCTCGTCTATCGTTATGCCTGCTATAACATTTGTACTTTGCCTAAATTATAACTCTAAGGACCAAATCTCTATTTTAAATTCACCTGTCCTTCGGCCGTCTTAAACCAAGTCTTTAAAACAAGCTCAATCCTTGATTCGTACAACTTCTTGCTTGTTTTGATGGTAAAGCAAACGTCGTTTAATCCGACTCTCGATTGGCTGAGCTTGCTAATCCAAAGGCAAAAACAACTTCCAGCCATAAATATGGCTCCCAACAAAGTTTTCTTTTTCAGTTTCATTTCTTCACTGCTTTTCTTGTTAAACTTTCCTTTTTTTACCCTGAACCTAAAATGTTGGAATATCATGAATTATTTACAAGAGTCGCAACGTTGCTAGACCGAATTACCCAATTATATCAGTAATAAATGGCTCATACTGGTTGTGCCACCGCGATGGTATGGCCAAACAATATTGACTTAATAAGGGTGACTCCCGATGGTAAGCCTTTTGTTAAAAGCGCTGGGTGAGATATCTTTTGTCGATAATGTGCGCAAGTTTCATGCGCAGAGAGGCTGTTACACAGGGTTCAAGGAATATTTGTTAGCTTTCATCATAATCAACATTTACGGTGCAGCTTTATCTTCGTGTTTGTCCAGACGAAGAAATATATTGCTCAGGTAAATAATAACTTACATGTACATTAGGTTTGCAGGCTTGGCAGCCCAGGCAATGCAGCCTAGCTGGATTTTTCCGACAAGTAGGATAGATTTGTAAAATCAAGCTCCCGGTGAGGTTTAAACTCACAGCCCTGGGCTAACCAGGCCCAACGCTCTACCACCGTTGAGATTTCCTACGTATATGAGAAGGTTGCCTGGTCGGTTGTGCGCTTGCGCACCAGTGTACCTTGGCCACGATATACCCCGTGAAACCACTGAGTTCCTGTAGTTGAGTTGGTAGAGCGTTGGGCCTGGTTAGACCAGGGTCGTGAGTTCAAACCTCATCAGGAGCTTGATTTTTCAAATGCAAACCTAATGATCGCGTTACGTTAGCTGCGATTGCCAAGCAAGGACCTACGCAGTTGGGCGATCCTGCCTATCATGCCATTGCATGTAATATTACTGCGTTAACTTACATGTATATACAGTTGTACCTGACTAACGTGCTGCAAAAAATCCCAGTATAAGCTGTAAGATTTATTATCAATCACGGTCAAACCGGACCTAAAACGCATTTCCTCTATTCTCATGCGTTGATGCCAACCGTTTCCTGCGCTACCTTGTTGAAAAACGCGGCCACCACACCAAACCACACGTAGCCTACATCAGCCCTGCGATGCACTGATGGAAGATCTCTGTAGAATGTAAACGGACGCCATGTAATGGCCGTGTACCTTTTGCGCAAAACATGAAACTATTCCTGGCACATAATTACATACACGCTTTGTTTGTTCACAAAAAGTGCTGTTACACAACCTGAACGCCGTCTCTTACATATTTAAACCTTAACTGAAGACAAACAACGACGACCTTCCAAGCTTACGTTAAGGCTGTTGCCCACTGTTATCTTAAACCCACACGGGCTTACAATACAACGTTTATTTCAAACCATTCCATTACGTTTTAACATTCAATTTCGCACTCATCAGAAAAAACAAACAAAAAATAAATGTGAGATCAGATCGCAAAATATCTGCACTGAAAGTAATTCGCAATCAACCCTAACCGAGCCCGCAAGCCGACTTTCCTTTTTTCCAAGGTTTATACCAAAGAGCAGCGACCTTTCCTTAGTCGCACACCAACGCCAGACTCTGCAAGATCTCTTCGGACCGTACTATTCCACATTCTTTTCCATTTTATTCACTGTTTGTATACTTGCTAAACCTTTTTTTCTTATCAGAATAGTATTCGTAGGAGGCTGAGAGCAGGGTGTTTTGGCTGCCCACGGACCGCAGGCTGTCTTCCTGTAGATTCATCAGCGGGAAAACTAACTTAGCTGACACCGAGTTAATGCTTGCCCTTCGATGGGTTTTGCTTCTGCCAGCACGTGGTCTCCTTCCATGCAACCTGTCGCAATCCATCACCTCCTAGTGCGACGGGCTGAGAACGTACGGCAGACGGTGATTCTCCGTGAGGAAATCACCTTTAAAGTGCATATGACACGTAAAAATAAAACATGTTAATAATCAAACTAAGAGATGTTCAGAACTTTTTCAGGCTACTGGTTTCTGAGATACAGATGATCAAAGTCGCACTTTTGCCGCTGCGAACGAAATCGTGCGAAAGCGAGATATTCTTGCGTGACCTCACAGAAGGCGCTTCGGTCGTGCGCGAGTGCTGGCAGCAAGCCTCATGCGTAGGAATGGAAGCAAAGAAACGCACCATTCCCGTCTTATCGAAGTACAGAGTTATGTCGTTTCTGCTATACCCTATGGCCTTCCGTTAATTAGGGACAAATAAGCCTTTGATTTGTGACGTCACAATGACATATTTTTGTGTGAAGCAAAACCCTGTCCTGACCTTTAAGGTAACATAATCTGTGGATTCTCCTTTGTTTGAAACTATTCGAAGTCTGCAAAAAAGGCGCCTTCTCCTATCTAAACAATGCATTTTTTTGACGCAAGTGCCTTGTGTGAAGTCCTTTTCTTCTTAGCGCAAAAGGTTTACGATTTTTGGTCGCCGCTATTTTTCGTGCAGTTTTCTACATTTTCTAGTTGACGTAGAACCGAAAAACTTTTGATATATGTTTGTTGTAGATGTACCTTTAGTTTTACGCAAAGTTGTCATGGCCGTGTCATATGCACTTTAAGCAGGACACACACTGGGAAACGATTGCGGCTGCGTCCGGGGAATCCCCAGACAGTCTGCGGCGCTTTTGTGCGGCTGTACGGGTGTATGTGCACCTAGCGTATGGGACACACACCTGCAAGGCATACCCACATAAGGGTTAACTCTATTTTTTGTATTACATCAAACAATTCTTTACAAAATATCAACTTGATGTTTTTTATTACATGGGCGCCTGACTCGACAACCTTTATGGTTTCATCGGTGCCCATGCCATATTATTTCTTTGTATATTGTTCATCTGCGTAGTTGTTTTTTGGCGCAAAATAAACATGATGTGATTGAACATTTTGCCTTTTATAGTTGTAGGATAGATTAAAGTATATTATATAACGAAATACTTTTAAGGAGAATCTGTGTAGGAGATTACGTCATCCATTACTGATATCAACACAGACATTTGAGATCGTAAACACAAAACAGCAAGTGACGTTTCCCAGTCTTGTTTAACAACAAGTTATAAAACCCTAAAAATCTGTCCACATATAAAAAACGTAACTTTATTCCGACGTTTCGTCTGTTATACAACAAGGCTTCCTCAGGATAATGAGACAGGTACAGCACACAACTAACGCCAAAAAACGTGCCAACACAAAAAAGGGATAACGCTAGCACCGCTTGTGAAATCATGTGATGTATAAAAATGGGCGGGAAAACTACAGTCACAGTAAGTTATTATAGAGCACCGGGAAGTAAACGCACTGTTCCCTATCATTAACACAGCGATTGTTCTTGTGGATGTGGAGCGCTTCTAGGAAGAGGCGCTTTGTGTGACCCACCTCCTTTTCCAAAACCTAGCCTTGTCGAAGGCGATCTGATGACCTTTTAAGGCAGCATGCTTGGCTAACGCTGTCTTATTTGCGTCTTTCGACGCAACGTCGCGGCGGTGCTCCTTAATTCTGGTTTTCAAGTTCTTCCGGTTTCCCGATGTAGACACCCTCGCACTCTCCACATGGAATTTAATAAACCACTCCTTTTGGTTCCGCTACCTCCATGACAATGGGGTGCAACAAAAACATTATAGTAAAAAAAACACTTGTGTCCAGCTATTTAGTGCAAACTACAATAGTGTGTGGATAATGTGGTTTAATTGCGAAACCCTTTTAAAAACGCAAACCCTTTAGGTTGATGCCTTGTATTGAATATAGGAAATTTGTGATACAACGCATGAAACATCTCACTGCGGTTCGGGTTTAGAAATACCGCCTTTAAATTACAATAAACAACATCATAAGCTGTCCAACGACGTAACGAAACGGCGAAACAGCGAATATTGAGAATCCAGAGTTACCCAAAATAGGCGCAGTCACAGGGGGTTTAGCCACGGTTGAGCCAGCAGTGATAGGGACAACGTCTGTGCAAAGGCCATCGCCGCAGTAGGGATACCCCATGGGACAGGCTAAACAGGTCATCCCATCATTGTACGGTCTTGAGCCAATTAAGTTGCCAGCCGGGCCGTAGTTACAGACCAGCAAGATGGAGATGACCGAACCCATGTTATCGCAGGAAGTGATGCCACACCCCAAAAACGCCGACGTCGCCCACACCACTTGCGTGTAGTGGCCACAAACCGAGGAGCAGGTGTTGCTCCGCAAGTTGTAATTCAAACGTTCCTCATGCCACCCCGTCAACAATTCCTCAATTACGTTGGTCAGGTTTCCTGGGTCGCCGACGAAAAGGGCAAGGTTCTCTCCTACGCTTGCAAACGACACACCGAAGGTTCGGTTTGGGTTGTGGTTAAACGTGCATAGCCTCGAGTAGGCATGTGCTACTCCCGCAAGCTCCTCACTCCAGCTAATTTCTATCATATTACTCGCACTGGGTTTGACATTTCGTCTAATGTTGTTATGGAGGTTGACAGCCAGCTGTCGCAGCTGTACGTCGAAAGTCAGTTCTTCCATTTGGATGATACGCTTGTCCCGCGAAACCGCGTCCTCGCCCTTTTCGGCGTTTACACCGCAGTGGTTCTGTAACATAGCCCACAACAACACCACGAAAACACAAAACATCATCTTTCTTAACATGTGCTGAAATATACGCAAATACAGTAAACTTTTCTTTTCCACGGATTGTTTCAGGACGTTATTATTTTATTTGCGTTAAATACGTTTTGCTGCTCAAAGTTGTCCTTGGTGGTCTAAATAGCTAACGCCCACTGCTTGTAAATTTCCGGTTTTGAACAGTTTATTCCGCCAAAACAACTAATCAGCATTTGTCACAATATTATTAAAACAGGATGTTGTTTCATATTCGAAGTGACAATGTACAGCATATGTCGCCGCGCGGCATGTTATATGTTACGCAAATCGGTACATAACGCAGAGTAGGCCCACAATAAACATTTTCTCCACATAGCCAGTCGAATTGTAAGTTGAAGTCCGTCAAAATACACATTAAATTATCATAACGTCACAATTTTTTCGTCTATCGGTTTTGCAATTTCTTTAGTTTTGTTTGTTGGGATACTTGCAGACAGGATAACAACGCAATCTTTTTAAATTTTTTGAAACTACGTACTTTTGGCAGAGCTGCACGCGCAAGCGACATTTAAACAAGCATTTTCTAGAGCTTGCATATACACGAAGCAACGTAAATCGACCCTTCACTCTTTAAAGAAAGCAAGCAAGCAACAGCAAAGTTACAAAGATGCACAGTGTAGAAGCAGGTGCAGAAGGCGCGCTGTCCGTGCAAAGGTTTTTTTCGCACCAGAATCCTTTGGGACACACGGAGCAATACATACCCATGTCGTAGGGCTGCCTTTCATTCTTGTTGCCCCCAGGACCATAGTGGCACACCACGAGCTGGCCGACCGCCCAAATATCACCGTCCCCGGTGTCAATGTCACGGCAAGTGGTGATACCGCAGCCGACGGCGTAGCTGTCGTCCCAAACCACCTGTGTGTACAATGGCAACTTGCTTAAAGTCATAAGGTTTACTGACATCGCAGCTAGGTAATTGCAGCCAAGCAGGAGAACAGACATTTTTCCTGACAAGACGGTGCAACAATAAGTCAAATTGCGTCGAATTTTTTGGCTTAGGTCAAAAATGCCAAAAAATGGTCATAAACGGGTCTATTTTGCCGATCGACAATTGATCGGCAAAACTGCTGTGTACGCTTGGCACACATTGACTTGGCCTTCGATCAATATATGATGACTGTAAGGAAGTATAAGCCTTCAGCAGAAGGTGATTCAGCCTTAAATTTTAATAGCACGCATTTTTTCTGTGCTCTTCAAAAAACACGTGAAAATTGTAAAAGGGTACGATAAACCGAAATAAATTGTACCTTTTTAAATTTTCTTAAACCATTATGTTTGAAATTTCTTCTTCCTTAAGGATGATTGATGGAATATTAAACTATTTTTCGCGTGTTCTTCACTGTTATACAATGCGTATATAACAAAAAGTGTCACATATTTATATAAACCTGTTCTGTAGACTCTATTTCGGCACATACCTGTGTGTAGTGGCTGCACACCGCTGTGCATGCGAGCGTGTCGTAAGTGAAGTTGTATTTCTCGTCGTCCCACACAGTAATCGCCGTGTTCAGGATCTTGAGCGGTTCAACCTCGGGCGAGCCGACGTACAGATTCTCGCCAACCCACGAAAATTTGCTCGACTTGCGCCCGCTGCTGTGTTTGTAAATGCACTTGCGCGAATACTCCTGAGCGGCAACTCCCAGCTCCTCGTCCCAGCTCATCTTCTGCAGGTTGCTGCCGCTTGGATTGGTGTTTGATCTGGCCGCGTTATGTCTCACCTTCACATGAAGAAAAGTTAACTTTCTGATTTCGGAATATTTATAAAGATGGTATTTGGATGAGACTGAACGTAGCGTTGTATGTGAAGGGCAATGTCAATAGTCTCCAAATGGTTAAATTGTAAATATTCTTATCAAAGAAAAAACAATAAAATCGTGTTGTTTCACACATCTTATTTTCTTTTTACACTGTCACAGGTAACCTCACATACACAAACACAAATTATATAGGTTTCCTCTTGTTCATGAGCAAAAAAGTATACAAGTTTCACTGTACACAAAGTTTATTTTTAAACACCCATGTATTCATGGGCACCACTGTGGTGATATTGTTTGAAGTATTCGTTATCGTCTCACCACTGAGTACTTCTTTTCTCGGTCGTTCAGAACTGTAGCGGTGATAATGGTCAGGTTTGCGCTGTTTTGTTCGACCTCCTCACTTCGGTACTGGGAGCTTTGCAGGAGAACACAACATACAAGCGCCGTCAGTAAAGACCGCATTATGTAAATTACAACGCCAATAGATTTCCTGTATATTGAAAAGGATATTTGCATGAGTTTGGTCTTGGATAGGGATACATAATGATGCATTGCAGAGAGGGGTGCCTATAACTGTTGAATGAACAGTATTAAAAAACACTTTTTAATTTCTTTTTCTTATAAAAAGTGGAAATATGGGTGGTATTTGGAAGTACTACATTTTAGGAAGTAACAATTTGAAAATTAACCAAAACCAAACCCAATTGTATTCAATGTACTATCCCACTGCTTACTGACTATACATTTTTTCTTAATCTTCAGTCTGTACAAAGGTTGTTGCAAACACTTGGAAATGCTTTTGACTCTAAATCCTATAACGCCAAAGGGGTTACAGCGGCATCAAAAAACATAATGGTCTTTCGGCAAAATCATTTCTTGCACAACCTAGAAAATACCTGAACTATCATAGAAATGCAAACACCAACCTTGCAAACCCAATTACTATTTCCTGACCAAACTGACACTTCGCATCATTCGCCAAAGAGCAATCGCGTCATCGTCTGAATAGTTCCCGATAGTCCAAATGCGCAGCAATGGGCACGAGTGCAATCAAACACCAACAGGCTCAATTACGTGACTCTTTATGCGTTCAAGAGGTTGCTATCGATGTGGCGAAGTGATTTAAAATAATTTTTGGAGTGGTGTTTGAAGGACAAGTCTCGAAACGATCGCGCAACACTCTTTCAACGGCCCTAACAATATAACTAAAGAAGCTAATTTCAACATTGAATTTGTGATGTCACGTGTTATGCAATAGGAGTCCCAAATTTCGCCAACAATTTCCAGCGGAGTCTAAAATTATTTTAACTATACATCTGTGTCGTGCTGGGTGTCGTTTATTCGTGCTGATTCGAATGACGAGCACATGACATATCAGGTAACGCGAAAGAGAGATGTACGTCTTGTACATACGAAAATACGAAAAGTGCTCTTTGAAAAAATATGCAGCCACAAATCTTGATGTGTTAACCTAAGCTATTGGTTAGTTATTTCATTTAATTTATGAATTATGTGTATATAATTTCGGTAGATGAAATAGAGGCGTAATATCAACACACACAAATCTATTCTGATTACAAAGCGTTTATTTGGAAAACTGAAACTTCAATCTTCTAATCCTCGTCCTCGGAGTTCTTGAAAGTTTCATCCTCTGCAAAAATACAAATTAGGTTGATTAATTTTTAAATCGGCCCAAAATTTCATGCCAGCATGTTGTCTTACATCAATTTCTTAAATCAAATTGTTCGAAAGATGTTTGCGTGCATTTTAACAGAAAATTCGATTCTTCTGCACAAATAAATGCAAAAATCTTTAGATATCCGTATCGTAACAAACAAAGACTCGGCACGAGAGAGATACGCTTCAAGTGTCCTTGTATACGTATTGAGAAACTACCGACCATAAGGATATCCACAAACCTACCAAGGTGTTGCATGGCCTCTCCAAGGTAGGCATCCATAAAGACGTCCTACAAAAACATGAAGTGGATTATTATCGACAAACAAAACGCCCTGTACTGGGTGGTCCGTACCTCCAGCGTCTGTTCCTGCGGTTCGTTGCTGTCGATATCCCACAATGCTTGAGCGATTTTTTTCAGTCCTTTCATGCCTCGCATGATCCACCTGCAAACAAGATCTGGAGCATTGTTTGTGTTCTAGAGCGGTGATTCCCAACTAGACCCCAAATATAAAATTACCACGTCCGCGGTCCCCTAATGCGTTATTTTACCTGCTGGACGTCTTTTCACGAACCAAGCTAGTTTAAATAAACAATGGCTGCAACATAACTAATAGATAAGTTTTGAAAACAAACTTAAATTTGCTTCAAATATTTGCATTCACTGATCCCCCTAAAACCATCCTACGCATCCCTCCGGGGTTAGAGAAACCCTGGTTGGGAACCACTCTTCCACAGAGTGAAATCTTTGAAACCCAACTTAAAACGAGAAACAGAAAGAAGAAATGCCCCAACTGACATTGAAACTATCAAAAGACAAATTCCATTTCAAATAATTAATGAATACTACATCAGACAAAATCATAGAAGAAACCTCTGCATAAAGTAAAATTCACTTGTAGATACTCACCTTTCTTTTTGGACCGGTTTTGGTTGCGACGTCCCAGACGGTGCTGGTTTTGCATCGCTCAGGTGCCGAGCTGTGGCTTCTAATACGACAACCACCAAGACGAGCCCAAACAGAATGACTTTCATTTTCAAGGGTTATCTCACACAGTTCAAGCAAACGTAAAATACCTTCGCACTATCCACCACTGTGCTTATATGCGCTTGCAATCCATGGCTTATTTTCAATAAAGGAAAGCGGTTTTCCTATGAAAATTTTAAATTGCCCAATCGCTTTTTGTTTTGCATTTGCGAATATGAATAACTATGGTGGGCGGATATTAAGATAAGGATCGGTAAAAACCCATTTCGTAGGAAATTGCCATTTGCCTAGTTTGGAACGATGACATTTTTCCAATGTATAATACTGTAATAAAATACAATAAAGCAACAAAAAGCCTCAGGCTTCAGAGACACTAATGATGCTGATCGGAAGTAAGCGAAATCGATTTTTCCAATTAATAAATCATCTGACATCAAACTAAAGCGTGCTGTTGCTTCATCAAAATACATGCAGAACTTTGATGTCGCAAAGATAAAGACAATGCCTAACAGGGAAGCCAGAAACATTGCAACGCGAGTTTCATCGACCTTAATGAAATTGTTGTTCTCCAAAAGCGCGAAATTATTGTTTCCTAAATGCATTCATATTAAATATTCTAATATAAATATTTATCCATATGTAGATATAACTAAGCACAATCTATAATGGGCTGAATGGGATGAATAATGCTTTTATGTAGATATAGTGCGCCCTGCATTTTTGAATTTTCCGGAGTTTTTTTGCAACCATAGGCGAATTGCCGAAGCTGCAATATATCAAAATTTCCGAAAATGCAACATATAAAGTCTAACTAACTTGTTTGAGCGAAAACCGCGGCAAAAATCGAATATCGTAATTGTTTCCTGAGTGCGTGTTATTTCTGTGTGTAAAACCGAGTCATTTCCTCGCTACTGGCAAATATCTGTGGGAACTCATCACACCTGCGGCACTAAAACGGAACGGGTGTTTTTGCTCTATCTCAGTTTGTTTATATTAATTCAAGTCTCTCAAAATATAGATTGGTACATAGAAAGTATAAAGTATTCTTTGCGATGCATAGAAAGTAAGAAAAGATTCAACAATGGACATTTCAAATTTGTTGTTATTTAGGGATAAGGTTCTATAAGTATATACTATACATTCACGTGCCTATAATACGGCTACTTGGACTCATAAAGTACAGATTATTGTTTGAATAAAGCAATAATGTCTATATTTTCTAAGGTAAAATAAAACATTTGTAATATTTGCACATATTTGTGCACAAAGCTTGGCTCGGTGGTTAAACATTCTCCGGCCCTTGGAATATTTGGGTGGTTGGTTTTTACTTGTTTCTTGCAGAGATAAGAAAAAATGAATGCGATAGGTGGAATACTATTTGTTGTGTTTCTGACATTGGGCGTTCCAGTACGTGCCAATGTCAACGGTCGCCTGCCCTACGGCAATATGACCCCCGCCTTGGAACTGACGAACGAGGACATCCGCCTGATATTAAAGGAGATGAACGCACTCCGTTCTAACGTGACGCCGGAAGCCAGCAACATGGAGCGTCTTGAATGGAACACCTACCTTCAGCTGCTGGCCACAAACCATTCGCAAAAGTGTAACAACGCAAGAAATCCGGACCGCCACGGTGCAGGCGGCTTTGCTTTCGTCGGCGAAACGCGAAGACAGATAGATGGAGGCGGGTCTTCGGCAAGACTGGCAATTGTAGAACACGTAAAAATGCTCGCCGGTTTGTGGCGAGGATACAACTTTTCAAGCAACGCATGCTCAGGAAATTGCGGTGGTTACCTTCAGTTGGTTTGGGCAACTACCAGAGCGGTTGGATGCGGGGTAACTATCTGTCCTACAGTCAATCAACCACTTAGGAAGTTGGTCATTTGTGACTATGGTCCTGCCGGTAATTTGGTTGACCAGAGGCCATACAAAAGCGGTTCCTCCTGTTCTGCCTGCCCTTTGCCACCGGCCTGCAATAACGGCAGCTTGTGCGTGCCAGGAACGCCAAACCAATACATCAACTCCACTCAGCTTTCCGACAACGTGAAGGCCCTGATTGTGACTTGGCACAACGCAGCGCGGAGTTCCGTTCAGCCCTCGGCTGCCAATATGCAGCGACTTGCCTGGTCCGACGCCTTGGCGCAACGCGCAGATGCACTTGCTCAGAACTGTGATGTAACGCAAGTGTTGGGCGTGAACGCACATATGACTTTCGACAACACATCTGTGCAAGTGGCCGCCTATGAAGCCATGAACATATGGAACAGCAAAAAATCTCATTACGTATATGCAAACGGATCTTGTCAAAGCGATTGCAGCACCTATTTGCAATTAGTTTGGGCGAATGTCAAGTCAGTTGGGTGCTCAATTGCCAAATGTCGTTACGTGAAACGTCAAGGAATCAAAGAAGTGTTATCCGGGGCAAATTTTTTCTACTGCGCATACAACGCAACGCGAAGTGTTAGTAACGTTGCCCCCTACGTTAGTGGGATTCCTTGCAGTGGTTGCCCAGGCGACAAATGCACTGATAAATTGTGTAGCGGTCCTACTAACAGCGGTGTGTTGTTTCGTGCTGATGTTCGTTACGTACTTTTGTATGCTTTTTTTGCATTGCTTGTTTACAATTTTTGTGGTGCTTAAATGTCAAACACGGTGTAGTAGTTACCAAAATGAATAAATGGAGCAGTGAATAAATAATTTCTAAGAAATTCTTAAAATCCCAAGCATATTTCAACAACAATGGTGTAAATTGGAGGTGGTCGGGATCATCTGAAGGGATTTCCGCGTCCTGAAACATCGTAGATCTAGAAATCGCCTGTTGTGATGTGGGAGTACAGCGCAGCTAAAATTCTAATATATTTCTGATATTCTTTGGGGTGTATTTTAATTGCTGATTAGGTATTTTTTTGTGGGCATGGTCTGTAAAACGGTAGAACAGCTTTTGGGTTGATATAAAAAGTTAACCCGTTCAATGAAGTAATATTTCATGCAATGGCATGATCGCCCTACTGCGCAGGTCCTTGCTTGGCGATTACAGCTATCGTATCGCCAATCATGCCATTGCATGAAATATTACTGCGTTATCTGATACGGTGGTAGAGATCCCCTACGTATATGTGAAGGTTGCCTGGCAAGTTGTGCGCTTGCGCACCAGTGTACCTTGGCCACAATATACTGCTTCTGTAGCTCAGTTGGTAGAGCGTTAGGCCTGGTTAGCCCAGGGTCGAGAGTTCAAACCTCACCGGGAGCTTGATTTTTCAAATCTTGCTCTGACTTGTCAGGAATAAATGACTGATCCAGCTAGACTGCAATGCCTGGGCTGGCAAGCCTGCAAACCTAATGAACCCGTTCAATGAATTTATGGTTTGCCCAAATGACGACGGCGTTAGACTACTGATCTCTATAGCATGATAGAAATCAGTAGATAAACCCAGAGCCATAGAAATCAATGGATTTTGGATTAACCGGCATACATTTGGCGGGAAAATCAGTTTCATTTTTATTCCTTGAAAATTTTGCAGACTTCAAGCTATACAAAAAGTCCTTCAGAAAGGTTATGAACGAGGCAGTATGCCGAGACAGTAAAACACCGACGCGATGGGCAAGCTTGTTTATTTACTTTTCTGCAGTCTGAGTTATTTCATTGGAATTTCGTTTGGTAAAATTACCTTAGGCGCAAGGCGCAGCCAATAAAATTTGTATATAAATAATGAAAAATTTGTGCCTAACAGGGCAAACAGGTTGCACAGATTCGCTGATGAAGGACGTATGTGAGTCATACTCGAAATTCGGGCAGTGTAACACACCAACAGCTCGAACGTCTTGTAAAAAAACGTGTGGAGTTTGTGGTAAATTTATAACACACTTTGAAACTAATTTATTTAGCTACAGTGTAGCATTCTTATGAGGTGCAAACTGAATTATTTTCTCAGCTTGAGATATGTGTTTTGCGGTTGTAAGGATTATTTAAATTAAGTTAGATACACTATAGGCCTAGTCACAATCCAAAATTAAAATCATTTTAATTTCATATGATGTTACAGGAACTGACATTAACACTATGCAAATGTAAAAAATAATAGGTTATAATACTTTATCAATGAGAATTTTCCAGGTGTTGGATGGACTGCTTGGTCTGTTTGGGGAGCCTGTTCCCTTTTGTGTGGTGGACAAAAGAGCAGAACTCGTACATGCAATGGTGTACCTACTGACTGTATAGGCACTGATTTTCAAGTCGATCCCTGTGCACCTTGTCCAACAGGTGTTTCACCAACAGCAAGTATGCAAAACTTAAAATAAAATATATAAAACACTGTACAAAATTACTTAAAAGAATTTTGCTTTACCAGCAACCAAACCTCTAGTATTGGGATTTGGACCTGGTGTCACTCCAGGCAATGTTAGCGCCCCAGGTTTGTAATTAATGTTCATATGCAACAGTTATAAAAAAGTTGGGTAGTTTGTTTTAAGACTTAGACATACATGCATCTACCACAAATAGGCTGTGTTTACCTGCAGCCTTCTGTAGTAGTGGATTGTTTGACTGTGAGGATACTTTGGACACATGCATAGAAACTGAACTGGTTTGTGATGGCTACCGTGACTGCCCTAATGGTGTAGATGAACTGCTGAACAACTGTGTTGCAAGTGAAAATAGTAACCTAAGTAATCGCATTTGCCTTTGTTCATTTCTATTATATGCATTTACCTTTGTCGTGTTAGCCTTTCAGATTAAAAATGACTTTGCACAAGTGTGTATGGAAGTGATAACAGATGACCCATCTGGTCCAATCAATGGTGTAAAAGCATACAGAAGATGTCCAAGCGAGTTAAATCCACAAAGGTAACTTGGTTTAAGCTGTTTACCATGGTTTTACATTTTACTCAACTTTAGGAGTGTATTTTTGTGGAAGTGGTGGAGATCTTTCCACCTGCTTAATGTCAAAACAGGAAGGTGTTTGGAAACACAAAATCCATTACTAGTTACCACTCCAGAGGTAAGTGTTCCGCAACAATATATATATATATATATCTTTGTAGTAGTGCTGATCCAATGAGTACAATGACCAAGACTTGAACCCGTTGCATTTAATTTTCAAAAAATTGACCATGTTATTGCAATTGGTTAGTGGGTCATTGGGTAGTTTTGAAATTGGAACAGTAAATTATAATGAAAGTGTAGCCAAGCTAATGAGACAGTCGGCCAGACAATATTACCACTAAATATATCGTACCACATAGAGAAAAAGGTACAGAAACTGCATTAGGCAGTAAGAATATGTATTTTGCAATAAATATTCATGTGTTACTTAAATGCAGCTTACTACACATCAATGCGATTCCTCAAGGGAACATCAAAAGTTTGTTTGCGACGACAGAGGAACCAAGGGATTGCTGCTAAGAGTACGCAAATACATAGAGGTGATAAAAAAAAATTAAGTTTGACAAACAGTCATTTTGTACCATCGAAAAACTGAGAGATTGTGATATCGACAATGATGTAAACTTTTGCACATACTTAATGTTAGTATTTGAAGGCAAAAAAAAATATTTTTTGAAAACCTTGTTAAATTTTGGCAAAAATGGCAGGCACCTTTCAAAGTTAAAAGTTGTAGGAGAGTTTCAGAAGAAACCTACAGGGACAGAAACTCACCTTTTATTGTAACTTTAGTTTAGTAACACAAATAAATGACTGAATGAATGACTGAACGACAAAATGGTCATTGTTACTGAGTAAAACTGAAAAATCAATCAGGCAGACAGCTCTAAGATGTTAATCAATTGTTGAAAGGAGGATAAGAAGAGGTATGTGTCACTGGGAGATGATGGCTTGGGATGGCCACCAACTCTTACAAATAACGACACTGGTTCAGAGATACTATGGCACAGAGGACCACAAGAACCACCTTCAACATTGTGTGGTGACTTGCAAGGTATGGCCTATGTGTCACATCATGGGTCTGTGACAGCACACAAGGAAAGTGATGTAAAAGTTATCAAATAGTTATATAATACATGGCAGTATGGGTTTTGTTTCATTATATTTTTATTTCAGTTATATACGGCTTCTAGGGATGTGACTCAGTTGTGTAATAGTTATGTGTTACAAAAAAAATTCTGATTGTGTTATATGGTTGACAGTCCGATAATAAGAATTACAAATGTTAATTTAGGATGTTGAACTTATTTCAAGTTTATTCCAGTACAAAACAGTTTTTCAACACCCTAAATTAGGTATGTTCTGTCGGGCACAAATTAAACCAACAGAGAAGAACCATATGACTTTTATTATCAGACTGCAACTGTTTGTATATCTTCTTGCATAGTTTATTGGTCGGAATGGTCAACATGGAGTGCCTGCTCCCTCACTTGCAGGGGAGGTTTTAGAACTCACACAAGACACTGTGTGAACGGATTTGTGGGAGTATCTCCTTGTGTTGGAGGAAAGTCAGACACGAACCCATGCAATGGCCACATACCATGCAAAGGTAAGAAGCTTCAACAATTTTCTGTCACAACTTTGCTATTTTTGTCCTAATTGCCAGTATATCTTGGCACTTTTCTAGAGTTACTAAGCTCGCAGTACGGTGTGAAATTGCATGATAAAAGACCAAACTTTGAACCATCTCTTATTTTAGCACATGGATCACTCAGCCCCAACTCTGAATGTAGAGACTCTTGGATCTCACTCAACAACTCACAAATAGGCCTGCACACAGAATCTCTTGATCCTGGCTGCTATAAGCTGTTAGCACGAAGTCGTATGTCTTATGATGATGCAAAAAAAGAATGCACAAGACACAGGAGTTTTTTGGCTGCCATTAAAGAAGAATCTGCAAGTCAACTTCTTATTGATTTGATGAATTCCAGTGCTGTCAGTGATCTAGTATATATAGGTAAGTCAGGTTACTTACATTAATGACACCCAAATGTTGGTGCCTGAATCTTACTAAATCTCATCAGAAATGTTTTTTTGCTTTCGCAAGCTTTACAATTTCGTTTACTGTTTAAAATAGGTATGGATTCATTATATACCTTCATTTCAGTTTTAGGATAAGTTCTATCACCATCTCTTAACCCTTTTTCTTTTTTTTCTCTTATTTCCTACTTCTATTTAAATTTTGCAACTTAGAATTGAAGTATTGCAATTTTACCGCATTGCGTAACCAAATGCCAATAGGTGTACGACACACAGTGATAACAGATTATAACATTTCTCTAGCAACTACTTTTGGATATTTCAAGGCAGACTAGTTACCTACCTACAACCCTATAGTTTCCCACCGGTTAAGAACCACTGTTCTATGCGGTATAATTATTATCAAATCTTTGTAGCATGTGGAGGGTAACAAGGTGTTTTTAAACAAATTTTTAGGCCATGGATAATAAAGTTTGACAAGCAGTGTATGTAAGAAACCACTACCTTTGGGTTAATTGCTAATAGGTAACTTGGCAGACATGTATCTAGCATTACCTATTCTACTGTGATTAAATGCCTGAAACAAGTTTGGTTTGTGACAATTTTCTGATTCATTGCAGGAATTGAAGAAAACTTTTACAATGCCCCAATGCAAGGTCACCACTTAAGGTTCAATTTTGACAGCACACCTGTAGGCAGTTTCAGTCCTTGGAAAATAGATTGCGTTCTTGGGCCCGGCTTTGATTATAGAGGAAAGGTAAACGGAACCATTATTTTGTGTTACTTTCTGTCAAATTTGTACTGGGTTTTGTACAAGTGATGAGCCAATAATGATTGTTGAACTGCCATTTCATCAGTCAGGATGGTTTGGCTGGCTAACAAGTCAGTCAAAGGCGGTTTTGGTAGTTTGTACTTAGTTCGGAGCCTAACTTTGATGTTGACTGTAATGTTACCACAAAATGGATTAGTCTGTCTATGTGGCTGGTTGGCCAACAAGACTGTCATCGACCATCAGCTACACTGATGAGACCTGGCAGGTCAAAACAGTGTACACGACTTTTGCACTACACTGGGTTTGTTGCTAGGTGGCAGAGACATCTTCTGGGATTACTTGCCAGCCATGGAATGTCAATTCTACCCATGTGGTCCAGTATCACCCAATTGATGGAGATGACCACAATTATTGCAGGTGTTGTTGTTTGTTGATTTTGTCATGCCATTGACAGATATTTGTGTGACAAGAAAACTTTTCCACCCTGGCCTTAAGATTTATTGCAATTTCATTCTTTTACTAAGAGTATAAAAACGTTAAAACATGTTTGGTATGACCTACTTGTGTGTTTGTTTGGGAATTTCTGTACCCAAAGCACTTTTCTGTCCATTTGAAATATCTTTTCATAATTTGGATTGAGTTCATTAGCCACAACCTTTACATTGTTTGAAATTAACATTCGCCAATAATCACTGGTTATCCAGTCTGCTTAAGAGGCCCAAGTAGAAATGTCAAAACACACTTTGCCCAACTGCTATTTTGGTATCTACAATAGTTTGGTATCTTTATATTGACAACTTCAGAAATCCAAACCTGGACCCATTGGGGCCGTGGTGCTACACTGTCGACGAAAATGTGGAAAAGGAGTATTGTGAAATTCCCTTTTGTCTAGAAACAGATACACCAGGAAAGGTGGACACATTTTTATGGCTGTAACATTACGCAAACTAAAACAAACTTTTAGTTAGGCGATTCGGCTGATTTCCAAATAGCCCAAGATTGCCTTCTTCCTGATGGAGTAAAAGGATTAATATATATTCATTCCACTGGCATCCCTGGCATATCACCACAAACAGTTTCAAAAACAGGTATATATATATATACAATTGTTGAGCTGCAGACAGTAGAGCACACTATTTTGACCGATAAGGTCTCATCAGTGCAGTTAGTGACTATAGTGCTGGTCTAGCTTTTACACTAGCCTGCAATTCATTGAATATTATTTTGCTGCTTCTATGGGTACAATTTGTGTGTTGTTTGTCACCATCATTCAATCTAGGCCATGGTGATAAAGTTTTTCACATTGTAGGGGGTGCAGTTTGTAATATCAGAATGGCTAAATGCCATAATGTTATACACTCTGTCAGTAATTTGCACTTCCTTCTGAGACTTCCAAATTTATCATAAAACAATGTTGTGGCCAAACAACATTATTTTATGGTGTTGTAAGTTTTCTGTCTTGTATTTTATCCCACTCAACTTCACTTTGTTTCAGCCTGTCGTCCAATAGACGACATTTTCTTTTGGTCCAGTATACAAGATGATCGTAAGTTTGTGTGGGATGCAGCACGAAGCAAAATCATTTTATCCAGGGACATGGTGGGTGCATTTTAGAATTTTAAACATTTTTTGTTTCAACAAAATCTCCAAGGAATTGCCAATTTTTCCTTGATATAATTAGACTTGCAGTAAGCATTTTCTGAGCCTTGATACAGAAAGCATGTGCTTCTTGTTAGTTATCACCATAAAATATTTACGTAGACTCAACAAAACCAAATATAGCAATCATTCTCACTGATTTTTACACCCTTTTTAGAGTTGGATCCATGTGGGTTTGGCATGTTTTCATTTAAATGTGTTTATTCCTTTACAGCTTTGCCTGGAAGCAGGTTCAACACAGCCTGAAGCCAATGTACAGTTTGTTGATTGTAAAGCCGACAAAATCAACCAGCGATGGTTCGCTGCACAGAACATGCTTTTTCTCAATGTTTTCCACTTCCAGAAAGTGGGGACAATTTCTTTTTTTGAGTTACCACCATTTTTAAAGAGAACAACTTTAACAGGACTTGCATCTGGATATGTCGATCAGCTCAAGGACCTTGGTTGTTACAACGATGGATTTGAGTGCGTGGACTGTTACTCGTTCCGCTGGGCATTTCGTTGACTGGGCTAAACTCAGGAAAGTCTTGGCAGGTAGTCTTCTCCAAGTCAATTTGGCAAAAAGCTGTCGAAGTGAAAATGCCTCACAAAAAAAAGAAAATATACATCGTGTCTCATAATTTTTGGTTTTTAGCTGGATCATTTTTTGTCCACCATAATGTATGTGTGTATGTTTAAAATCAGTGATTCCCAACCTTTTGTGGTTGCTTACCACTTCAAGGTAAAACAATTTTGACGTATGTGAGTGTTACAAAGTAACCTAGGGGATGAAGTAACAAACATTTTTAGATCACTTACGATTTTTTTAATTCGAACTTTATCTGTAAACTACCAAAAGGTGCTCGTGTACCACCTGGAATGCCGTCGCATATCACCGGTTGGAAAACACTGTTTTAAATTGACCCACAGTCCCAACTGAAAACAAACGAACAAATGAATGTTACACATGGTTGCTCAAGAAACTTTTGTCTGCAGGCAAGTCATTCCACCTATACAGTATTAAGGATAAAATGTGTCTGGGAGTCAACGTTACAGAAGATCGTGATGATCCAACAACTTCAGATCCGTTTACCTACCCCACACCTATCCTTCAACCCTGTGAACAATCACCTGGCATGCGGTGGATAAAGCTGAGAGGAATGTTCAACACATTCCTTCATTTGCAAACCTGTATGTGTTCTTAATTTTCCTGCTCTTTTAAGGGCTTTTAGTGCACTTAGATTTCTTTGTTCTATATAGTTTATTATTGTTATTAACAATTCACTGTGTATGACATGAATTTTAGTTATATTTTGAGAAGGGTTTTAACATGATGAAGAGATGTTTAACAAAGCATGTGTTTTGCTGTGATAAATATTTTGTGATTTTTTGTATGGTTTAATTTACATGTACAAGTGGCATATGTACCCTTATAACAATTTAAAAGATAACACTGAAATAGATTAACCACTAGAAACAAGACTATGTTTTGTATAGGTCGTGTTAATAGCATGTGTTTATATTCAACAGCACTCTGTCTAAAAATGGAGCGAATTCAACCAGGAAGTGCACTGGTGATGGCGGAGTGTTCAACTGTAGATAATAACCAAAAATTTAGATGTGATGAAAATATGTTCATAACCTCTTCTACCAACAACAATTTGTATCTTGGTACTTTGAATACTTCCATCACTGTAAGTTAGTTTGATGATAATGTCGTTTCAATTAGAAATTTGAAAGCAAACCCTTCAAATTGCTCTCGCCAAGTTACAACAACAGCAGTCAATTAAAGATCTCAAAATTTTCTGTACAAAGTGTTCTAAGCTATCTCTGATGAACAACTTTTTTAGCATTTTCTGCATAATTAGTGCAAGCCCTTAGCATACATTTTTGTTAATATTTGGATGTATTTTCCTTACTATTGCTGTACATTTATATATACTTCCTTTAGACTAAAGTATGAATATGAATATCATCAATATAATATATGTAATGTACTATGTACATCTTGTATTGTATACATGAAGTTGAACTTTAGCACTAAAATAGGAATTCTTAAAGTACTGTCCTCTGACCCCCTTGGGATTAACGTTTTAAGGGTAATGGCCAATGGAAATGCTGTTTTGATATATAATTATGTCACCATAAACATGTGATTTTAAATAAAAAAATTTTGCTCGTTAATATTTCTTTTTCATTATGCCGCAAAGGTGGTCTGCGCCAACCCAAAGGTTGAAGAACTCTAATAAACCAACTCCAGTCTGAGAATAAAGAGACTGGCCCATACTTTTGAAAACATTGACATGTTACATTGTTATTTAAACATTGATATGTATTCTAAGAATTACGAGTATATCCGTTGAAATTGTTCCCAACTCCAGTCTGTTTTGAGCAGTTAAATGAACTGTCAGGTTTGCCGACCAAATGGAAGGTTTGGAAATCCAGGAACTTGATGCCCTGCAACATTGAAAGTCCAAGACCGGGTGTGGCAGTAGGAAGCAGGTTTTCAATTCGCAACAAATTCAGCAAACTGTGCTTACATGTAAGTTTCTTAATATTTAAAACCAAGTGCCTTAGTTTGGCTGGGGACCTATGACTAAACAAAGAAAATATTTCTTTCTAAGTCAGCGATTTAGTGTTTTTCGAAACATTTGAAAGAATTGAAAAATTGAGAAAATTAGTGTTGACTAATTTTTCTTGTAGTTTGATTTGTTCGCTGTGTACTGAAAAATCCTGCAGGGTAGTTGTTTGTGAGATTTAAGTTTACTCAAATTTTATGAGAGTTGCATCAATTTTGCAAATGCTAATATTAATAAATCAAATAATTTGTACCAGGTATAAAAGTCACATGGACACTGATAAAACTATGAAGGTCATCGAGTCAGGCCCTCAACATAATAGTATTGCAAAAATGTACTTGATTCCTAAGTAGTCTGACTAACCCTGATTACTAAGGATGAACCAGGAGGAAATGTGGTTGGAGAAACTTGCCAGGAAATGGGAAATAACACAGATGAAGTTTGGCAGTTTGGAGAAAATCCAACCATGATCGTGCACAGACCTACTGGAAAGTGTCTGCATATATCGCAACGTTAGTCATGCATAAAATATATGGCTACTGCAAATTTGTAATCCAAAACATTTAAATTCATTTTGAAACTTCGTTAACTTTCAAACTATATTTGGCAATCAAAATTCAAAGCATGTTTTTTGTTAAAAAAAGGTTTGCATGTAACCATGTATGTACTTTAACAGAGAAAAGCATGGACTGGAGTGCATTGTACTTTTCTGTTTACTAAATTATAAAATTTTGTATTGTTGTGTGTTAGTGACTCCTGCTGGTGTGTTACAAAGTCAGGATTGTAAGTTTGATGAACCAAGACAGCACTGGACGATCTTTCCCAGAAACCATCTGTTTTTGAACCAGGATTTGGATAAATTTTATTATGGGTTTGTGTATTTTGAGTAGAAATACATAATGCTTCTTGTCGAAAGTTTTTATATGCCGGAAAAGTATGTTTGTTACCTGTGAAGATATATGTATTAGGCCTGTTACAATTTTGCTGGAATATAATATTAAAGTTTGATATGTTGGAAAAGTTTGCTTGTTTCTTGTGGAGATAAGCCTGTTAAATATTTTTTAAATATCATAATAGCTAAAATGTTTTGTTGAAAACATTCTATTGGTGTGCTTGACTAAGGTATTTTCTGTGGGGCATTGTTTAAATATGTTCAAGTAACTGAAGTCAACAGATCATGTTCACTTCTGGAGCATAGCAATAATCATATACAACCCCATTCTCCCTGGTCATAATGCGTTCAACATTTTTTACAGTTTGCATTTAATTGAGAACCGCAAGTTGGTGGTGACGATGAATTCTATTTACAAGGATGTTAAATTGAGGGACGACACCACCAGACACTGGTTTGCAATCAACAGGTTGAGAAGTGGTTGTGTAGTAATGATTGGTAACTGAACCATTTTAAAAAACCTAAGTTTTTATTCGTGATATTGTAATGCAGTGTTTAATCATGTGTTACCTAAATGTTAATGGTACTTTGTTCGTCTTGTTTTTGATATACACAATCACAACAGGCATGCATTTAACTTAAATAGTATGGCACAGGAATTTTTTCATGTAAAAAAAATACATGTTAAACAATAAACAATTTCAACCCAACATTTTGGCAGGTTGGGGCTTACTCACTCCATTGAAAGCATGACAGCATGTGTGGCATCGAGCAAGGAAACTAGCTATTTCTACAGAGGAAAAGTCTCCCACACGATAACTGGGAAAAAGTGGGTAAAAAAAAATTTCCGTTATGCAGTTGGTTGCAACCAAAATCATTCCATGCAGATGTGAAATGTGGGCAGAACGGGAACGAAAGTTGTTTCCCCATCTAAAGGAAAACTTTTGCAGCAATCCCGGAAACCAGACAAGGTTCCCCTGGTGTTATACAAGGGATCATTCAGTAAGTTGATACACCAGAACAATAGCATCATCTTTTTATTCCACTATGCTTTCTGGTAAAGGGAAAAACTGTTGTTTGGTTTACATGTGAAAGGATTGACACCAAATCTGTCACAAAAAATTCATAAACAACAGTAAAACCTCTGTTGATGTTATTAAAGCACAAGAATGAGGTTAAGCGAATGTCTGTGGAACATAGAACACCAGTTAAAATATCAGCACAGCTTTAGAAAATGATAGTCTCTTTGGAATATTATGAGTTGCGCAAACATTAACATTAAAAATTAGAATGGCTTACAATCACGTAAATATGATATGTCTGTTAAGTACTTAATCCTAGTTTTGCAGTTGAAAACAAGTGTTTTTTGCATCTTGATGTATGTGAAATTATTTCCAACAAATATTTTCAACAAAATGTCTGACTGATTCTCTGTGTGCAATCCATCCTAACACCAAGGAAAAGAAAAATATTTCAAAATTTACATGTTTTTTTTACACAGAGAACGTTGATTGAAGAGCGTTGCTTCCTGCCAGAATGTCCAACAGCCAAGATAGCAGTTGACAAAAAGGGAAAGTGGCATGCAGTGACAGGCCAGGAAGAATTAAACATCTTTTGCCAAGCAGGTAGCTAGTCCTTTCAGAAGAAAGTTTTGCAGAGATTTTGTGACAATTTGCATTTTAAAGATGAATTTCTTGCTTGGTTTAGAGCCTGATTGTGTTAGAGATATCGGGACAGAATACCTCGGTTCATGGAACATCACAGCAGTCGGGGTTTGTGTTTCCTGGTCTGATCACATTTCAATGGGTGTCGCTGAACACAATTTCTGCAGAAACCCCACAGGGTGATTGTGGTATAGTTTGAAGAATTGGACGTGTTTTTTTGTGTGTTTCATTGCAATATTTTTTTTGGAGGCTGGTATCTGCCTCATGGGAACCTATTAATTTTTATTTTCCGCAAATTCATTTAGAAACGATATTTGTTGATTTTATTTTTGCTCTAAAATTTTCTTATAAATATGACGTGTATAAATGTTAAGTATGTTAATTTTAATACTGTTTTAATTTTTTGATATTTTCGGAAGTCTTATTGTAATTTGAAATCTTAGATCTCCTCAAGGCCCATGGTGTTACACAACAGCATCTAGGTCAGTCAAGCAGAACTGCGAAATACCGGATTGTCGTAAGTTCAAGTTAAAATTATCAAAAAAACAACTGAAGCAAAATTTATTTTGTTGTGAAAGTCTTTTCAATTAAAAAAAAATTATTTTTTAATGTTTGCATTTTACGATAATATAGCAAGATTTGTCATTAGTGTGGCTAGGCACTGCAGACAATCTGGTTGACTAACTTGCAAGGCAGACTGTTTTACATTGTGGTGACTTTACAGTTGACCCTGATCTTTTTGTTGACAAATTAGGTACAAACTACTGTACCTAAGATTATGAGACTATTGCCAAGCAACTCCTTGGAAACCATTATTGATAATTAAAAGCATTGTTTACTGTCTGCATTGGTAGCATAATTGCCTTTGCATGGATACGAACATCTATGAATATTTTTCAGATAAAACTTGTCGGTCGGCCCCAGAGGACTTGTTTCATTCTGAAACTGTCCACCATGAATTTGCAGCTGCAGTTTATGGCATGGAGAGTGCAAGTACAGCCGTTACACAATGCCACAGAGGCTACTGGCTTTCTTCTGGGACTTACAGGCACACCACTACTTGTGCGGACAGCGAGTGGCAACCAGAACCTTCTGCATGTAAAGGTGTGGATGGTACTTTGCATTCAAAAAGTTTGATGTAACATTTGTATTTCTGCTTGCAAAAACTTTTTGGTCTCATATAAAAACAAATTTTTCTCTTCTTGATTTCAAATTTGTTCACCCACATTTCATTGGTATGGGCATTTATTCTAAACTGTTTTTTGCTTGAATTTTATTCTCGAACAGCTGTTGCACACTATCTGCAAGTCCTTCACTGGAAGTTTGTCCTCTGTTAAGAGCCATCAGAACATTTTGTAACAATTTTACCATCTTACCAGTAAATATATATATATTTATAAATATCCACAACTTTGTTGAGCTTCCTTTTTCTCCTGCAGTTTTGTTTTCTCTTGTATTATATTGTATATAAATTATTATGTATCTGTGCAGTTATAACATGTCCAGCAATTCTTGTTACTGTACCTGGTGCCACCCTCTCACCCTCCACCAACACTTTGTACGATCAGACAAACTCGTTTGTTTGTGATTCGAAACATTTGGCTGGACCTGGAAAAATTACAAGTAAGTGAATGGATAAATGGGAACTGACCCAGTTTGATTTTGTGGATAGTTTTGTTATGGTTTGGAAATTTTTATTTGTTATCGGGAATTCAATAGATAACATTAGTCATGTTGCTTAACCCAGTTATTTCCAGCTCACAATGGCAATTGTTTAGCGCGCTTAGAGATATTTGTGGTATTTTTTCTACCAACATGATTTGTTTTTCAATAAATGACTCTTAAAATGAAAAACTCTGGCAATGTTAACAGATGGTTACTTACAACCGATGAGTTGGAATAGATGAGTTGGCTTAACACGTAAACCAAGTAAAAAACTAATAAAAAAAGAATTTCATTTGGGAATCCCACTATTTTAACATAATTTTATTTTAACATAAGGGCCAAACTAAAATTTATAACCTGACGGTTTTATGCCAAAAATTTTAATAAAACTTAAAAAAAATTAATTGTGTGGCGGATTTGTACCAACAGAAAATGTTATGTATTAAAATCTTCAATTGTGCTCTTCAGTTGATTATCGCTGCAATGAAGTGGGACAATGGGAAAAAGTGGGGAATCAGGAAGAGGAATGTGAGACTGCTTGCCAGGAGACTTGGGATCAACTTAAAGGTCACTGCTACAAAGTGGTGTCGAACAAAGTGAATTATGCTGAAGCGAAAGCTGGCTGTGAAGAACTTGTAAGTAATGTGTAAAATGTATTTAAGTGTACTGAACTAGGTGGAAAATGCAGATCTACATGGGTTAATTAGGCCTTTAGATGAGTGCCAGACATTGTAGCTACGGTTGGTCCAAGCACTTACTTCAAACTGCTGTTAAAGGTTTAACAATATTAATGCAAATGTATTAGTTAACTGATCTTCACGGAAAGAAGACAACCCTTTTAAGTTCAATGTACAAAGTTCCTCTTCAGGAATGAAACACAATAAGTTTTGAATCGAATCCAAAACAGAATACTTATAAACAGTAAATTTTGCCTTGTACAAATGGCATTTGTAGTTTCTGTGCTTTTAAATATTATTTTGCCACTTTTTGGAGTCTCGTGGGTTACTGACTTTGTAAAAATTGAAAACTTTTGTTTTAACAGAACGGAACTCTTGCTGACATAGAGGACAAGTTGGAATTTAATTTTTTAAAACACCTCGTGAAGACCAAAGACAGTGCAATACACGGTCAGAATACTCTCTACTGGTTAGGTATTCAACATCATTACCAGACCCCGGTCAACAGCAACCCTACATGGAGAGATTTCAGGTACTAAAAAACAAACAGTATAAGTTTTCTTGCTATACAATTCTGGTATTCAAGATCACCAAATATTTCCATGCTTCATTTTCCCTTCTTAAGTGTGTGGAAAGTTCACTCACCTAAATATTGTGTATAGCATTTTATTTTCAGAAAGTGTGCGACCTTTTTTTGGAAGTAATATTACTGTAGCATGTCAAAAATATGGACAATTTTTACGTGCAAACTGCATGACTGCTAGCCATATGATTGCCAAGTTAGTTGGATACAGAATTGGCGAATAATTTTTTTGTTTGCTTATGTAAAAATGTCATTTACACAGGGGTTAACCATCCCCTTTGTTTAGAAACACTGCTATGGTGATTGTGACAAGGTAATTGTTATTTGACAGTATTTAGAGCAGGGTTTTCTAATTTAAAGTACAAGTGTGTCCTATTTATTATACATCTTCCAAGTCCTGGTGAACCACATTTACAGACTTTTCCAACAGTCGGGAACCAGTGATTTTTAATGATAATGCACTTTAACATGTATTTGTTTGACAATTTAAAATATTATTTTAAAGATCGGTCAGGGCTAAAACCGATGATGAAGTTAAACAAAAGAAAGGTGTTGGATATTTGCCACTCCTGTACAAAGATTTTTTCATAATGCACTACATGCATAACCGACACACGCAAGAGTTTGATAACATTCTCGCATATGACAGAAGGTAATAAATGTTAAGATTTTCAAAAGATAATTATTCTGCATGCCAACTTATATATGCACACACTAAATATGTTGGACCTTTTAGAAATTACAAGCATACGTCGGATTTGGTTGTTGATGATCTGATAATAATGTTGATCATGATCTTCCTTCTAATAACTCAATTTAAATAACTCCAATACTTGTATGTGGTTTTATTACTTTTTGATTTAAAAAACTCTTAGCTTTGCATCTTGTGGCTATTAAAGTAATAAACAGGCCAAACTTTTACACATAGGTGTATGTTCATTGATGCGAAATATGCGTTTGTTGGTTCTCGAGGTTGCTATGACTACCCAGCTCGCAAAATGTTGTGGAGATGGGTCTCTCCATTTCATTTGTACAACGTCGCTACTGATAAATGCATTTCTGGTGAGTTTACACCTAAAATATATATTTTTTAACACAAACTTATGAATAGTTAAAGCATTCTTTTTTTATAGCAAATGAATTTTATTTATTTCTTTGGTAACTTTTGTTACTTAAAGAATGCTTATCGTTTTTTTAAATTTTTTTGGGTGTAAAACATTCAACATCACAAGAGGCGAAAGCAGCTAGTCACTCGTAATATTTTAGACATAAGTTAACTTTTTGCAGATTCCTTGTGGAAAAAAATCTCATAAATACTTTATGATGTTAAAATCTGCCTGTAATGGAATAAGTTCTTTTGTTGAAAGGTTTTCCAAAAAATGGCCGAACAAAGCAAGACATAAGAAGTGCACCAAGGGGAAATAAGTGTAACATAATAAAGGATGTCCAACTTGTTGGGTGTCGCAGACATGAATCACATGCCTCGTTGAAGATATTGTACCAAAGTGGAAGCTTCTTTGTCGATGATGTTGTTAATCCATGGGATAAGATTAGAGTTGGGGGCGAGTATGTATAGCTTGTTAAGACCCCATAAATCACAACGTCATTTTGAATCAGTGGTTGTCGACCTTATTAGAAAATTTCAAATCAACTTTACAGTGCTGTATTAGCAAAACATAAAGTGGATATGTAGTGCAAGGCAAAAGTATGCATTTTGCATTAGAAGACCTGTTTATCTATTATTTGCTGCTTTCAGAAATCGTTGAAAAAACACATACTGGTGGTTAAGAAACACCGCAATTACAGCATTATTTTTTGTGCTTGGATAGGTAATACCCTTTGAAAGTTTTCCTTTTAGTGCAGTGGTTCCCACTGGGGTGCTATTTGTAACCTTTAGGGGTTGCCTCGAGCTTTTTTATGTTTTCCACTTTATGGTTTACCGACAATGTAGTAATCTGATCGAGGACAACTCTTTTCATTGGTGTTTTATCCCCATCTGGAATCGTTAAGGAAGACTGATTGGAGCATTCATATTTTTATAAATTCTGCAAGAAACGTTTTTCTAGGTATTTTGCTGGAAACTACACTAGATGGATATTAAACACCAGCGATTATGACATTTGCCACCATTCCGTCACAATAAGAGGTAATTAAGTGTCCTGTTTTATGAGGGAGAGAACATTAGTTTGGGTTTTGTAAATAATTTGTGAAGAAAAACAGAAAAAGAGTTATTAAAGGTCAAGTTCAAGATCAGCCCAGCATGGACATAAATTGACAGGGGTCTTGAGAGTGGTTTTGTGTTGCAGGAAATGTGTTCCTGTTGTGGGAAGGTGCAGTTGCGAAAGGCAACAGCTACACTTACACTGAGGCAGAACAGAAATGCACAGAACAAAACGCCAGGCTTGCAACAGAGACAGAACTTATCACTTACCTTACTAATGATGTTTGTATTACTGTTTTTAACTTTACACTGCAGGACTGTTTTTCAAATTTTTGATTGAACTTTAACATGTTCAAAATTGAAAAATTGTGTTTTCCCTGATATAACCTTGGATGAATTATTTCTTCCACAATTTTTTTTAAAGGATATATCATCATGTGGTTGTGGCTGGGCTGACGGAAACGTTGCGTTTACTGTGATGAGCGGTGAGGATCATCTATGTAGTGCCAGTGCTCCAAGAGGTGGTGTAAAACAATGTTCTCCTACACCAGCAAAGGCAGATGCATGGTGCTTCAAAGGTTATTAAAACTCAATAATTAATAATAACTGTTTCATTAAAGCTAAAAGTATGTGCAAAATTTGTAATTGTGTACAAGCAGATGAGCCAATAATGATCAGTAAGCTGCATACTTTGCACACATAACTTCTTCTGCAGCTGATTTGTTATTAGCTAACAGTATTCGATTCTTTTCTGAAATTTACAGACGGTAAACACAGTCTTATGGGCATACCATGGGCCCTTGCATTGTGGCTACACAATTCCTCCAGAGAGGGAGTTCATGAAAAAGACCCAACCGACAAAGCAAAGTACATTTGCAAGTAAGCTGTTTGTGTGCTTTGTCTTTTTAAACTATACAGATAAATCATAATCATCTGTACATGACAAATGAAGGTTGAAAGGAAATTATACTGGATATATAAATTAAACCAAGCTATTTTAGCAGGCTTAAGATCGATAGCCATGTTAAGTGTTTCTGTATAAAGCTGACAGCTCCTTACATGTTTGTGCAACTACCAAAAGTGCTTCACAGAAACAAGAAGTTGTCTTTCTGGTGTAAAACGTCTATAAAACTGTCTAATATATTCTATGTTAAAATATTACACATAAACACCTGCAGCAAAATGCATCCCACCTTGAAAACTTTAACTTTCATTTTCTGTACAGGGAAATGTTCAGAAAGTAGAAAAGCTTGTTAAAAATAATATTGTACACAAAGGAAACAGTCAAGGTGGTTTTGTGCTGATCCACCAGAAATCTCTCAAGCAAAGTTGATTGAATCCCATTTCACCAGTTATTCCTATCTTGGGAGGGTTTCATATGAGTGTGCAGAAGGATATTGGTTTGATCCTGGCCGATATGCTCAGGTTAGAACACTCTCTGTGTTCAACTGCTTAGTTTTAAGAATCACTAGGGCAGTCCAATTGTGATGTCAACTACTTCTCTGTATGGTATTGTTGTTCTTAAATGTTTATGCACATTGGGGCATGTGCTTTTAAGTTTTTTTACTGTATTTAATGTCAGATTGTAAATATTGCGATGTATTTAAAGAGAGGTAGTTTCTGATTGTTTTGTGTGCAAAGTAATAAATATCGTTAACCACCAGCAATGTGTAAACATATATAATCTGGTCCTTATATTCAAAACTTTATCTCTTCTCTTTTTTTACTAGACCATCACTTGTACGTCGGAGCTTGATTGGGAACCTGACCCTTACCACCTAGCCTGTCGATGTAAGTATTGTCACCCTGCATGCAAAACTCTCTACCAACTAGTGTTTTTATCGATTCACTCAGATCTTCAGTGTCCTGAACCGACTAGAATCCTTAATGCCGATCTCCCAGAAGTGCAAGGCTACCACTTTGGTGATAAAGCCACATATGTCTGCAACACTGGGTTTTGGTTTTATAAGGATGTGTTTGAAATGGAAGTGACATGTTCAGGCAATGCTGAATGGACACCCTCTTTGCTCTCACTGAAGTGCATCAGTAAGATTTTATGCTGTACACAAGATTTGTTATTGTGCACTTTTTGAAATTGTATGTCTATGTACATCAACAGCAATAAATTTTTATTCCTTGTTTTCCGAACAGTTTTTTTAGTGTTGTATTTACTGTTAGTGATAAGCATTATTCTCAAGAAAGAGTAGCCCTTTTTAGTAAGCTGCAGGCAGTGTCACTGTTTTAAACTTTGTGGTCTCCTCGGTAAAACTAGCTTATTATAGATGGTCTTGCCAGTTGGCAAATCGGTCATATATGATGTCCATTTTTTGTTCCAAAACCAGCATTAAATTTAAATTACAAGTATTTCCATTACAGCTGTTGTATGCGATCCTCCTGAAGAAGTGCCATTTGCACAGACAGCAGCTTTCACTTATGCACACCCTTTCAATGCAACCATTACATGCAACGATGGCTACTGGGTAGAACCAGGTGTAACTACGTTCACCATCACTTGCAAGCCTGATGGATTTTGGCACCCTCAGCCTAACGATGTTTTCTGCTGGGGTAATGGGTTCCCTAGATTTGATACTGCACAGGGATATTAGGAAGATAAATCGTGTGAATCATTATCTTTTTTGTTATGGTGATGTACTATACAATTTATGAATGTTTTAAAGTTAGAGATGCAAAAATTTGATAAAGCTTTGTTGTGTTGTTTTCTGTAAATTTAACACTTTCTGTACCAGCTTGTTTTTAAGTGGCCATTTTTGTCAGAATCTCTGTTTAATTATAAAATATAATCAATAAATTAAGTAAAAAATTTAAACATTCTCTCAGAGGTTATGTGCGAGGCTCCTCCAGATGTCCAGCATGCCGTATGGGGCCATGAGGATCTCCGAACTCTTGTCTTAAGCTGTGAGGATGGTTACAGGCTGATGGCCAAAGATAGTAACATGTCCGAAGTACATGCTAATATTTCTGAGTCAGTCAATTTAAAGTGCTTGAACGACGGCCAATGGCAGCCCAAGTCTCCTGAATTTTACTGTGCCGGTATGGTAAACATAACTATTGAGCAAGTTTTGTATGTTGCATGTAATTTTATGTTCTAAAGCATTTTTTACATATAATCTAACATTATTAATGGTTTAGCTGATAATAAAGTAATTTTATAACATAAATATGTTTAACAGCAGCCTAGTTACGTTGTCTTTTCCAGTCAATAATGTATTGTATTTTTCTGCAATCAAAAGTACTTAAAAGATACATCAATTTATTTCTCATTCCTTTTTTAGAGGTACATTGTGCTCCCCCACCTAAAGTACCCTATGCAGAAAGCAATGCAAGTAAATGGTTCAAGGAATATGATTACAAAAGTGAAATAATCTACTTGTGTCACGCTGAAAGACATCTGCTTCGGATCTTTGCTCCATATGCTCCATTCTATGAATACTGTTTCATGGAGGGTAATATTTTATAATTTCTTTTAGTCACTTTATCAATATTTTTACTTGTGTCAGGTTATAATGTCAATTTCTTTGTTCAACTATAATTTGACATAAAACTCACTGGTCAATGTCAGTCACTTTCATTTCAGTGTGTGACATAATGACAAGCCATTCAAGATAATTATCCTATTAAGATCATACAACCTGACCAAAGCATGTTTTAGATTCTGATAATTATGTGTATGCGAGCAAAGAAGTCTGTCAAACGCAAAAAGCTCTGCACCTGCAGTGGACAAAGATGGAACACAGCGACGATCTGGCATTGAGAGACATAAACTCTGGAATGTGTTTGGGCTCAAAAGACCCACCAACTGATGCTGCAAGTTACAAGAGAATAGTTATGTCTCACTGCAATGAAAGTGATCCAGGACAGATTTGGCTTTGCAATATGCCAGTATGTTTATCATTTAGTTAAGAGAAAATATCCTTTTAGGTTTTTAGTGGGTATTAATGAAAAAAAATTTTAATGTAAGTGTTATATTTGCCGTTTTCAACCATTTAGATTTTTTTGCCTCTTACCATCTTATCATGCATAAAACTGTAATTGTTAAACTATCCAAAAAAATATGTAGTCACTATTTTCTGTCAAAACTACAAGTAACAGAACTACAACAAGTAAATATTACATAAAAAATGAATGAATATATAAATTCTGTGAAATATTCTATAAAATTTTTAAAAACTTTTACATGCAAGAAATTTAGTTACAAAATCTTAGTTGCTTAGCATCGTAAAAAAAATTGTGGCGCTAAATAGTAAAGTTGAAAATGCATAAAATAAGCACTTAACTGTAATCTTGGTTTTTTTAAAAGGGTGCGAGTGACCTGGTATTGGGCCTGCAAACTTCCAATCAGTTTTACCTCACCATCGACCGAAACACAAAACATCTGCACACCACCAGCAATAGCGAACATGGCCTAAGTGTAATATCATTTGCAGAAAGGTATTTTCCGTAAAAGAAAAATACCATTTCTATATAGTGATGTTCCATTTCAGATTCCTTGTAACAGAAAGAGATATATGTCACCTGAGTAAACACAGAATATCACAAACTGTGACTTGTTCTCGAAATGGAAAGTGGGTCCCAGATCCCTTGAAAATAGAGTGCAGTATAATGCGGTGCCCAGATCCACCCACGGTTGAAAATGCCCGAGTTTGTATTCTAATAAAACCTACCTAGGATTCTTTCATTATTTCACATTTGCCACAGATGGAAATTATTTCCTTGTCCAATGAATACTATTATGGGACTGCCGTGCAATACACTTGCTTCGATGGCTATGAACTTTTGAAAGACAGAAGGAAATTTGTTGTCAGGTTTGGATGTGTCAAACTAATGTATTAAAACTGTGTATCAATTACCTCAAAGCAGTCGTTCCCAAACTTTTTTTGCCTTACAACATGCTTTTTTTCCAAGTACTGTTTTTATGTGCCACGTTTTCACTATTGGTTATCATATAACAAGATAGGCTCTTTTAGCTAGTAAATTTTTGCCTACCCTTTGAAATATAACATATATGACTGTATTATCTGTTGTTAAAATGCTTCGTGACTGACCTCCAAAACCTTTTGTTTGTAGCACTGCTGTAAGGTTTTATTGGTGCTTATGCCTTTTTACCTTCTGCCATTAATTTATGGTAATGTGTCAAACTAATATGCCACATTTCCACTAACATGTCCGCCGAAATAACCCATCAGCATTTCAACAGTTGTACAGATATGTCTACCTGGGTACCTGATCCTGCAAACTTTGGATGCAATCCAGTGCAATGTCCACCCTACGAACCTCCTGAAAACACTATTGTCCTATTTGGAGACATAGAAAGCATGACATTCGGTGACCAGCTCATTATTGCCTGCAGAATGTGAGTTTCACTGTGTCTGTTTATAATGAGCTTTTATTTGCAGTGATAAAATTTTTACCTGAACCTACTGCAGCAAAAGTTGTGTTTGTAAGATTTTTTTTGTGTTTTATTGTATTTGTTTCTGACTGCCTGACAAGTTTTTATTTGTAAATGAAGAAAGGCTTTTGTATTCAGAGGATGGAACTTTGAGAAAGATCTAGATGCAATAAATGTGCATTGCAATGAACAGGGAGATTGGGACGCATCGCACCATGTAAATGGCTGTCAGAGTGAGAAATTGTAACTTTTTTAAAAATATGATTAAAAAAGTTTATTCACTCTGTATTGCAAAATTGCGAATTACGGTATTTTTTAGTATGATAATATCATTTCCCTACTATAATGCTATGGCGTTTGTGTGTTCTGCCATTACCAACCACTCATTAATTTTTGTTTATTTAGTTGTTGTTTGCGACGAACCTCCTAACATTATGCATGCAGAGATGATATCAACTGGAATTCAATTTAACGGCTTAGCACGGTTTGTGTGTCAATTATTACTTAATGAGTTACTGAGATTGTGAATACCGACACAAATTATGGCTAGTTGTGTCAATTTTTAAATACTTCAATTTCACAAAATGTTACTCTTTAACTCTATCAGCCTTAATTCATGTTTTGTTTATGGTTTATTAAAACTTAGTTCACCTGTAGCGAGCAAGCTATACTAAGCTTTTGTTTTTTGTGTATTTTGTACTATGGGACAAAAATCGATTCTACCAGGTTACAGTTAATACAAGTGGATTGAAATTTAAAATCCAAGTAGATTCCAGTAGTTAATTCTCTCATCTCAACGTGTGGCTTTTTTAGATACACATGTGACAATGGGTTTTGGTTTGAGCCTGGAGTAACTAGGAAGGACGCTTACTGCACTCAGATGGCATATTGGCTCCCTGACCCAATGACATTTACCTGCAGCAGTGAGTTGAGCAGTTAACAAATTAGTGTTTGAGTTTTATTCTATGATGTAATCAAAATCCAATCATTTTTTGTTTTACGAGCACATGAATAATAAATATGCAAAAAATTAAATGACATGGACACTGGTAAAACCTTAATGGTTATTAACTCAGATGCCCATGTGAAGGTGATGGCAATTAAACGTATTGAGCATTTCTAGGAACCAGTAGCTCTTTGATGTGTCAGACAAAAACAAATGTCTAAATACATGCATCAAAAAAAGATTCAAGTAATGCTTGGCATGTACATTAGAAAATAATGGGCAAAAAAATGCTTTTTGATTACTACAGTCTGCAAAAAATGCAGTCTGCTACCCACAAAACAATATGTAGTCCTTTGTTTTAAATGTTGCCATATATATATCCAGGAATCTTATGTATTGACCCTGGACCTATACCACGTACATATCGATATGAAGTTGCCCGGCCAGCAGAGGAGTTCTTCTTGGGTTCCATCATCATGTACAAGTGTGAAACTGGACAGTGGTTCGCTGAAAACCTCCACAAAATTGCTATAACGTGTAGGGATGATGCTGAATGGCATCCTCACCCAACTACCATTGTGTGCTTAGGTGCAGATTTTATTTGTTGGGCTATTTACTGATTGCTGGTGTTTTTGGGCTATTAGTTTGCCGTCTATTATTCCATTGGTATACAACAAAAATGTATTGCACCTGTGAAAAAGTTATGGATTTTTATTGGCTTTTCGAAAGATATATGATGTGGAATTTTGAAGTATGTTAGAAATGTTTGTATTCTTAATATCTCAAACATAAAACTGAGGAATCTATTTGTTTTTCAGGCACACAAGCACTTTTTTATTGCATATCTCTGAATAATATGTTTTCTGTTTGCACTAGCAAAATAGGCATTTAGTTTTTGATATGGTTGTGGGCAACATAAACCCTCTGAAGCAAGTTGGCCACAAACCTCGGGGAATTATGTTATTTACTATTTCTTGATATTCTAGATATGACTTGCGACAAGCCATCCAACCTCCCTTTGTATTCCTTTTTGATCGGAGATGACTTTTCGTTCGGCAGCTCAGTTACAATACAGTGTGAACCTGGGTACAGGTTGGGGAGTAACTCTATACGGGCCACAAACAGCACGGATATCACCTGTACCAAAAAGCAAAGCTGGATTCCTGTTTACATGCATTTCAAGTGCCTTCGTAAGCTGTTTTTGTATACTAAAATTTATCCTAGTTGGAATGATATCGGCTTATTAATGCTGTTAATAGTTTGGCAATAAATTAGGCATATTTTTTGTTTACAGTCATTCAGCCAATAACATGCATACTGTGATTGTTTTATATAAGGATTGTATTAGATGAAAATCATAAAAACATTTTCAGCAATGCTGCAGACAGGGTGTGCACACGCACTGTTTCGACCTGTAAGGTCTCATCAGTGCAGCTGTTGAGTGGCACTGTGCTAGCTTTCACACTAGCAGGCCTAGTATACCTAGTATAGGGTACCCTGCAGATCGACGTTGACCGAAAGGTACCACAAAGTGGAGACTAGTGTGCCTGCTAGTGTGAAAGCTAGCACAGTGCCACTCAACAGCTGCACTGATGAGACCTTACAGGTCGAAACAGTGCGTGTGCACACCCTGTCTGCAGCTTTGCAATATTATGGCTTTTTTTGCACATATTTTCAGCAATAACATGTAAAAGACCAAAGAATATTACAAATGCAATTGTTTATGCATCGGACCACTTGTTTGAGTCGTACGCCCAATATTTTTGCGTTGAGGGATACTGGATTCAGCCAAGTTTGACTTCTCGTCTGTCTCAATGCACCCAACATGGACAGTGGTATCCTGACCCTTCAACATTTGTTTGCAAAGGTTTGCAATTTACGCTTGGTTTAAATAAATTATTTATCTGACAATTTTGACTTTAATTTTTGTTATAAATTATGCAGTTTCATGAACCTTCTATTGACGAAGAAATGCATGTGTTTGATTTGCAATTTTTGCTAAAAGACTTGCTTGCAAAATCTAAATTATCTGCAGTATTTCATCAAAACAAATGCAATTATAAATGCAATGCCCAAAGTGTGCCATCTTACTACAAAGTTTTAGGCCTATTTTTCTTTTTCCATCTTCTTTGTCTTCAAGTGTTTTTTTTTTATTTTGGTGTTTTTTGTATTTTATTTTTTGTGTGCATATAAAGGCTGCAATATAAAATTCCTTATTTTTCAATTTAGTTGTTGACTGCGGTCATCCTGGGACATTTTACAATGCAAAACCAGTTAAGGCCACCTCAGGAACAAGGTTAGGTGCCTCTGCAGACATAGAGTGCATTACTGGATACATCTTATTGAACCAACACAAAACCACAACTACTATTACATGTTCAAAAGATGGACTCTGGGAACCACCACCTGAAAACATATTTTGTGTTGGTTAGTAAATTATATTCAGGTTTATTGTACTTTTTAAGACATTCTTACATCATGAATTCTCATATTCAATTGTTTTTTATGCTTTGGACCCTGTCGCTGTTTGGTACTCAGCATTGGGTACCCAACAGATCGATGTTGACCGGACAGGTACCACAAAGTGGAATCTAGTGTAAAAGCTAGCACAGTGCCACTGCAACAGCTGCACTGATGAGACCTCACAGGTCGAAACAGTGCATGTACACACTCTGTCTGCAGCTTGCCAATATTAAAATGTCTTGTTTTGCTAAAATGCATTCACCCAAACACGGTGAAATGTTTTTGCAGCTCTCAAGTGCGCAGACCCCGGGGCAGTGGAAAACGCCGAGAGGTATATTGTCACAGAAAAACCACTGAGTGAAATCTCCTTCCAAGATCCATCGTAGGTTAAGAACGCTTCTGTCAATAAGTGAATTACACAACCTGCATTCTTTAGAACTGGGTCAATGCTGTACAACTTTGGTGTAAAGATGAAGTATGTGTGCCATGAGGACTTGGAATTTGAGGGCCAAACTTCTTCTGTTGTGTTGACTTGTTCAGGTGACGAAAGGTGGTCAACTGACCCTAATGACTTGGAATGCAAAGGT
Source organism: Ascidia mentula (assembly GCF_947561715.1). Taxonomy (NCBI): domain Eukaryota; kingdom Metazoa; phylum Chordata; class Ascidiacea; order Phlebobranchia; family Ascidiidae; genus Ascidia; species Ascidia mentula. Next base: position 6,336,820 of record NC_138569.1, read on the forward strand.
CGGTTATATGTGGTAAATGGATATTTCTGGCGTGAACATTTCTTGCAAAAGCTTTTGTAGATGTTTCTGTTTTGTGTGCAAAAACTCTACAAGACATGGTAACACATTGTTAGGGAACCACTGGTTTAAATATTTGTGTATAAAAAGGTTTTCAGCAACCATATCCTCATCCTTGCACTTTTGTAAAAATATACAATTGAATGGAAGATATTTGGTCACAGATATAGTGTGCACATCACCAACTCCAATACTCTATGGATATGTTTCAAAAAATTCAGTTACATCGTCTGAAAAATATGTTGTAAAGTCTCAGGTGACATATCAGTGTGATGAAGGGTTTTGGTTTAACAGCACAGCCTTTAGCAAGGAAATAACTTGCCAAGCAAATGGACAATGGTCTGTGGATTTGGATAACTTGGGCTGCATTCGTAAGCTTGGTTTATTGAAAAAGTTTGTGATAAAATGTATCAGCCACAGGACTTGTTTTGTGCTTGATGATTGTATTATAAAAATTAATTGATCAAAAAGTTTTTTTTGTCAATGTAAGAAAACTGTCATTTTGTAGCCTCATTAAAATTAGGATCTGTTCAAATAAGAAAGTGTACAAAATAAAAGATTTGTAAAGTTAAGACTGAAAGTGTTGTGTGGTATATTCACCATGTGATACATGTATCATATTTATGTTTTAAAGCCTACATTGAAAATGTTGCCTATTTCAGGTGTTGTATGTGATGATCCACCAGATGTTCCGAATGGATATTATGTTTCTAGTGGTCTTACATTTACACATACTGCTAGGTTTGCTTATATCTTTAAAAAAATGTAAAAAAAAACAAGAAAAACTTTCTGTAAAAAGGTTCTTTTGTGATGATGGATACACAGCTGGTTCTGAGTCGATATTGACTTGTTCAGCAACTGGGAAATGGTCACCCACTGGCGAAGATCTGGTTTGCGAAGGTTGTCTTAAACGAATTGTTTAACGACTTTGGATTTTCTACAATTTATGCTTTGTTTCGTCAGCTGCTAATTGTGGTGGTTTCCCTTACATACCCAATGCCGTAGCCTCAAGTTTAAACACATCAACTGTGTTTGGATCCAATATAACCTACAAGTGCTTGCCTCATTATTATTTCTCTGCCGGTGTGGATTCAGCTGTGTTGTTTTGTGGACAAGACGGAAAATGGATGAATTCAAACATAAAATGCACAAGTAATTTTCAGTATCACTGCAAATTATTTTGTATTAATTTCAATGTGCTTGAAAACAATTTGTATGCTTTGGTGAAAATCTGTTGTTTTGTTAAATTTATAGTAACATAAATCCAGATATGTTGTAATGATTGCTTAATTGCATCTAATGCATGTACTTGGCCCACGCCTCTGTAATATATTATCTTTGACATGCATGTAATTTGTACCATTACAAAAGCCTATCATTGCACGAATACTCAATATTGCATGATCATTTTGTGTAGATGTTGCAGACTTTGAATGCGACTTTCCACCCCAAGACGATCAAACCTACTACACGAGAAGCACTTCCCGCAAGGTTAACATGCACTGCATTCCTGGCTATGGCATGACCATTCCTGGGAAAGAATCTGTTGAGACTACAAACCTTACATGTAATGGCTCTGGAATATGGACGCCAGTTGATGTGAAATGTGAAGGTACAAAATATTTTGAAACAGCTTGGAAGTTAACGCTCTGGTGCATTGAATGGTGGTTTTTGTCAAATGTTGCTTTGAAAACCCCCAAAACGTTGTTAAACTCAAATGAAGTATTTAAATTGACTTTTCCTTCTGTAAATTAGTGCAGATACTCACATTGAAAAGGCACACATAATAAAGTTTAAGTTACACCATCCTAGGACAAAAACTCACCTGCTTAAACTTTACTGTTTGGATGTTTTTTTTTCACAGATTTTAAACAATTTACATTTAAGATTTAAGATTTTAAACATTTTACATTAAACAATTAATTCCTTTGTTAAGTCATGTTCATATTATCTAGACTTGTATTGAATTCAATGAACTTTTGCTTGGCTAAATAAAAAGAAAAATGTAAATGTTTAAAAACATATTAAAGCTACTTTGCTCCGCACAGAAATGAAATGTGATTTTCCATCAATCACTGGACCTCATCGGGTGGTGGGTCAAACTGATCGCTCAAAAAAGTTTCCATTTTCAACTTTTCTTGATGTGAGATGTTCAAGTGGTTACGTCTTGTCTCCTCCAGATACCGCTGCACCCAATATATGGTCTGTCACTGAAAAATTGGTTTGTGGCCAATTGGGACAATGGTTGCCAAGCTTAGAAACACTTCACTGTAAAGGTATTGGTGTTAACATTTTTGTTCACATACAATTTGGTACATTAAAAATAAAAACATGTAACTCCATACATTTCCTTTGTAGTAAAATTTTTTGCATATTTTTGCCAACTGTTTAGAGACAGACTGTGGTACACCTCCTGATATACACAATGCTGAAACTTCATACAGTGATACCAAGTTGTGGTCTGAAGCCCAGTATAAATGCAAACCTAACATGAGTTTTGGAAACAAGACGATTCTAACTGTCACATGTACGGAGGATGGACGGTGGCGTCCCAATCTAGCAACGTTGTCGTGTTCCTGTTAGTCAATTTGAAATTTTGACTTGTTACATGCACAGTGTACTTTTATATTGTAATGAACTGTTAGTGTTTATCTTTTGCTAAAATGCTTTTATTTTTTTATTGATTTGGCTTTTTTGGTCAAAGACTTGAAAAAAACACGTAGAACTACTGTTTTTAAATTTTCACTAAATAATATACAAAGTTGTTTTAGTTGCCCTTTACATTAACAAAACAAAACAACAATTCTTCCAAATTTACAGTTTCAAATTGCTGAAAACTGTTTTCACTGTAGATAGAAAATGCACTCCACCTCCACCACCTGCTTTTTCTACACTATCAGTTGTTTCCTACAACCACATAAAAGATGCATATAAAACTCTGTGAGTAAAAACTACTGTGAAATTCAAAACAGCAAAAACTTTTTGCAACTATCTGTGTTTTTCAGCCCACAAATCATGCGAATTTCCTGCATAAGTGGATACAACATTGCCCCGTTCCAATTCTCGTCTGAACACAAGTGCAATGAAACTGGCCAGTGGAATCCTGATCCTACTGGCGTATCTTGCACACGTGGGTGTTCTGCTATTTTATTTTTTTAAATTTGAGCATAAGTTGTCAACACAGAATGTTTATAAATGCACTGCCTGTTTAAGGCTTGAAAAAACACAATGTGCTTCATGTCTGTTAATAGTAATGGCCTTCAAAACACACTCAGTGTGAAAGTATTTTCAGACCAGTGGTGTCAGATCGGTGGGTGCTGACCAAAATCATGCCATGTTTTGAGTACACATTTAAAGTAACTACATGCTATTGTAATTAGAAATTAAATTTGTTTTGCATTTTTTTCTGAAATAATAATTGTATCACTATTGCCAATGTACTATGGTCTATGTAAAATGTATGCAGGTATATAAGGCCCACAGCACTAAATGATTTCGGACAAAAAACAAACTTGCATATGTTGTACTTGTATATAAAAAATGTATGTAGTAAGTGTTTAAATGCCATTTGCTAAAAACTTAAATTTCGTTAATTGTCTGTTTCTCCATGTTGCCACTTTCTTTCAGGTGTTCATTGTCTGAAACCCAATGTCACATTTCTTCTTGATGTATTTGATTATGAGGCAAAAGAATACAGACACGGCCATAAGCTGACATACAACTGCCCAGAAAAACAGTGGTTTTCACCTCACAACGTCACCAAACAGGTGGTTGAATGTTGGTGGGATGGAACATGGAAACCAAATCTAGCTAACGTCAGATGTGTTGGTATGTAATGAACTTTACAATATAGTTGTTGTTTTTTTTTGTATTAGTGAAACTTCTAGTTTTTAAAGCCAGATCTAAAAAGTGGGACATTTTTCGTACTGTAACTGATTTTGCTTTGAAAGGTGCATTTTGGGATATATTCAATGACAACAATTTATTTCAATGAAAATATGCTATCAAAAAGTTAAACTTAAGCCACAACTTGAAACAATTTTAGTGTCACCAACATCATGAAATTGATTGTATATGCTACACCAATATTGATATTACTTTTAAATTATTGCAAATTTTAGTTTTGGGAAACCCTGCCAATGTTCAGAAACTTTGACTATAGCCTAGTTTATTTTAGACAACAGTAACACATTGCAAAAATCACATTAGAAAACCTAACTAAGTTGTTAACCTTGTGATGAATATCTAATAAATTATCACTATTAATATATTGCAACACTTAATAACAATGTTGATATGATTAGACATTTTGTGTGATAACCCACCAGCCATGCATAATGCTGTACTGGAAGGAAGTGGAGTTATAGTTGGTTCACAGTGGTTTTATACTTGCATGCCAGGGTACAGGTATGGCAACTATGTAATCTTTGTTTTTGTTATAGTGCATGGTAAAATGCTTGTTTTGGAGGCAATTTGGTTAATTTGTTGCTTTGTTGTAAGTTTTGCAAAACAATCACCACCTACTTTCTTTTTCTAGTATTTGTGTCATATCTTTTAGTATTTCCATTATTACCTACTGGGTTTATAATTTGTATATACAATGAAGCCAATCATAATGCAGCAAAATTATAGCAATTGATCTCAACCGAAAGTTAACCACAAAATGTAATATCAAAATGTTATGGCTACATCCGTGATTTAACTCACTAAAATTTGAAAACTGCACACAATATACATTACTTCATGCTAGTGTTCTTCATGTCCACATACATTTAATATAGGATATCTGTTGGTGTGACATCACAAAAAATCAAATGTCTTTCCAACGGCCAGTGGCTTCCAAGACCTATCTACCAGTTCACTTGTAAAGGTGAGTTCATCATCATCTTATCTTTAAAATTAACGAGATTTGTTATCACAGTTATATCATGCCCAACTCCACCCATCGTGCCCAATATGATCAATGGTACACTTGTGGGAATTAAGACCGGTCATGTTTCCACTGGTATGTTTCACGAGCATTTTCTAACAAAAAATAATTTTTGACAACAAATCACACACAACATTGGACACAGTTTGTTAAACATAAAATTTAGGTAGACTATGATGAAAATCATTTGAAGCTGCAAAATTATGGTAATTCAATAAACAATTAGGCTTGCTGTGCACAAAATTATGCATGGTGCTCGTTGATAACATGGAAGTTTAGGGTCTTTCTAAAACAAGTTTTCTGAACATGTGCAGTGTTTTACGGAGGCGTGACCTTCACTTACTCCTGCCTTGCTGGCTTTTGGATCAGTGATGGAGCTGAAAAAGTAACTTCCAAAAACATAACTTGCGACACTGGGACGTGGAAACCTGACCCTTTCAAAACTGTGCACTGCGTCAGTAAGTCACAAGAAGGCTGGCTATTCATTTTTACACCAAGAAATTTTTTTTGTGTAATATTTTACCTTGGCACTCATCCTTTACTTCAAGTGAGATAAAATGGTATTTTGTTGAAAATTATGTTGTAGTCCCCAGGTAAAAGGCTTATGGAACCTAAGCTGTGAAGTGTAAGTTTTCCTTTTACATAAAACCACTAAATCGTGGTCCATGCAGATGCCCTGGTTGGACAACTTGATTGCACCTAGATTTTCTTTAACTCCTCCTAAAGTATTGAAATCTGCGTAATCCGAAATTTTCTGTCAGACGGTTGACCGTGAAGTGTATGAAATGTAGTATTCCTATTTGACAGTAACTATGAAACATTCCCCACGTATTGCTCTCTAGATGTTCCATCCAAGAACAACTGTATTTACATTGATTCTTGAGTTCCGTTAGGTTTGCAGGCTTCGTAATGATCTTGATACGAAACCTGTGATCGCCAAGTAAGGACCTTCGCACAGGGGCCAATCATGCCATTGCATGAAACATTACTGCGTTTTCAAGTTTCGAAAATTATTTGTATGGTGTCGTCTTCCAGCTGTCGTGTGCGACAAAGTAGCGCGAGTCACTGGAGCCAGAAGCGATGGCGTTTGGAACGTGTACAGAAGCAGGGTGAATTATACATGCGCCCACGGCCAACATTTCTCTGCACAAAAACGTCGCCGGGTAGAAGTCACGTGCGAAAAGGACGGAAAGTGGAGGCCAGAACCCAGCTCGTTGTCGTGTACCGGTAGATACCCTGGATTAGTGCGTGGTTGTCAACCCAGTGCACACGTTGTTTGAAAATGGCATAGTTAATCCAACCACAAGAACGCAACAAATCATACAACTCAGTTTTGTTGTGAAACTTTATGTTTAAACAGCAATTTTAAACGATTCTATCGTCAAAACCTTTAATGAATTTTACATTTGTTTAAGAGTTGCAAGAAACGTTGGTTACAGACCCGAGATATTAAATTTCACCTTTGGCTACGTTTCTCGCTTAGGATTCAAATAGCGTTAAAAAAGTGACAGCGCTTGTTACAATAACCGACAACCGACCTCATGTTTACGACACAATTAACCTTCTCTGTGTTCAGACGTAAAATGCACTGACGTGGATTTACCGAAAGCCCACAAACTTATCGATTCATTTGTAATGGGAGGAAAAGGAGTTTTTAGGTAAAGCTTTCTTTTAAATATAGTTGTATATGCGCATTGCTTAGTTGTTATTTCCGGTTAGTTTTATTTTCGAACTATACACACGACTTTAGAAACGTTTACTGTGTAATTTAACTCTGATATCATTACACAAACTTCTGCAGTGGTTTGTTTGCAGTCGACAAATCTTGCCAGGGTATTACCAGTTCTAGCTTTTCAGTGCCTGCATTTTCAGACTATAAAATGTAAAAAATGAGTTTTTTGCCAGACGAGATTTTTCATGTAATTTTTAATCGTCAGTAACGAACTGTAAAATGTATAACGATGACTACCTGCGATTTTGTGTACTACAGCTGCCCGCCCACCATGTGGTTCGAAACCAACCTGACGAGAATCGCTGCGAGATGTAGCGAAGATGGGAGGTGGGTACCAAGAGTGGAGGGGAGGAAATGTCAAGGTGTGTGAAACTTTTCTTACTTTTTTTCTGAAAGTCACGCACCCATAGTATTCTTTTGTAGTGTTAGTAGTAGGGCTTCCATTTTTCTGTTGAGAAGTTTTTTTCGTTATGTTTTTTGTTCCTTTTCCGTTTTCTACAGTCCGTTTATCCGTTTAATATTTGCTCATTAATTGGTATCGTAAATATCACAAAAAACCAAAGTTATCTGACCTTCCCCCATCTTGAAACTTTCGTAGTATTGGCATCGATTCATCTTGTTCCCGTATGTTGGAAATACGTTGGTCCACCGTAAATATTTTTCAGTTTGAATTTAAATTTGGTTGCCACAAAATTGCCCCTGATATTTCCACGTCTTTTAGAATTTGGAGTCGTGGTTACGGTTTGCGAACACGGGAAACATACTTTTACGAATTTAAAGTAAATAGCGGCATATCCTGCGAGTTAAAGAGCTGTGTACCGTCGCGGGTTATGTTAAACTATACATAGGATGTATTTCTCTCGCGACTCGCTCGGTCTCTCTCGTCAGGAGTTTTGTAAAGAACAACCACGCTATAATTTGGTGACCCCGACGTGCCTCATCATCGACAACCATCGCACTAATTGCAAAAGTTGTTTGCCTACGACATTTGATTCGTCCTTAATTTAGCAAACATATATCTATTATACCTTACAGTCGTGGATTGTGGAAAACCGAATTTGGAACACGTCCTCCTGCAACATGACAACTTCGAATACAAAACTCAAGTGGAGTTGGCTTGTGTGGCCGGTTACACTCTGACCCCGACAACTTCAACCCCACCCACCACTATGTGTGATATGAGTGGAGTGTGGTATCCCAGCCCGTCGTTCTTTACATGCAAACGTAAGAGAACGCTTTTGGATCAACATATATATGACCAATAGTATGTTTTGAAACTCGATTTTTGCGTATAGTCATACTTGCAATGTGTGTTAATTTTAGCTGACACGTGGGATGGTATGCGGTGCAATTTGTGCGTTTAAATTTTTTTTTGAAAAAAACTAATTCAGTTTGTGTAACTTCACAAGTATAAACTCTACGGAACTCTATTGTGACTGTATAACCGACATTCGTTTCAAACGTATTTTTCTGGCAGCTGTTCAATGTCCACTACCGCGTTACGTTCCCAACGCTGTCATCCATGGGAGTGGACTCTATAACACCACTTTCAAAATAAAGTGCGAACCCGGATATTTCATTCGACGAGGAACCAGTGAAGTTGAGATCGAATGCCTGCACGACACGACTTGGGGAGAGAACGTGAATGCAGTGCAGTGCTATCGTAAGAGCCCGCAACTTTGTGGGTTGTTTTCAGATTATCTTTGCGCGGCCCTTTGACCCAACAAACTTTTTCTTTTGATGAAATTAAACTGTAACCGTAACTTTTGGTATTAACCGGGTTCAACTTTTTGCAGCTTTCCAGTGTTCGTCTCCACGACAAATGCTTCACGCCAATCTGGTGATGTCTCGTGATGTTCCCGCGTACAATTCCCGCATCGATTACAGATGCGCGCGCGGGTATTGGATCGCGGTTAAGAATTATTCCCGACGTGTTGTGTGCAACGACAAAGGAATGTGGGAGCCGCCGGTCAATTTCCAGTGCGAAGGTGTCTATCCGTTTTGTTTCGGTCTAACTGTAGTCGCCGACGTATTTTTGTGTCTTCTAATGCTTTTTAAATATTCAGTGCTTGAAAGTTAGACGTGTTACAGTGTAGTGTTTTTTTTTTTATGTTCATGTTACAAAGATCTCGTAGCAGTGATCAAGTTACGCGAATTTTGCCGTTATTTTATACTAGCTACGTAGTGTTAGGGCACAACAAACATCGGACAAATCGAAGTATGTTTTTTTTCACTTTTGTTTGTACTGTATACGGATCAGACAGCTAGCTCTTCAAAAGCGACTGTTGCAGAATAACTTGATAGAGGATAAAGAATCAAAAAAGAGTCCCCGTTAATTTATGTGCGTTTGGTTTGTTGGTATTCAAAAGCACGTGTATTAAAAAACTTCGTCGATTGTGTTCACAGCCATCAAGTGTAAATACCCGTTCAAAAAACAACATTCCTCCATTGATTTGAATGGAACACCCAACATCAGTTTGTACGACGTCGACCAAACGTTGAAATTTCAATGTGACGATTACCACTGGTTGACCGTCCAATACGACTTGATGGAATGGGCGTTCACTGACCAAGCGAGGATACAATTGGTGTGCGCTATTACCGGCTCCTGGCGCCCACATTTGGATTCATTCGAATGCAGATGTAAGTTCTTCGGGCTGTTAAAAGTTGTATTTTTTATAAATGGTTGGTAAAAGCAACTATTCTAATGTGTTCCTATTGCTACCGGGCATGCTGCAATTTACATTGCCAGAAGATCAGTTCTATTGTAAATTTAAACGATTTTCAGTCGATAGTTTTTTTTCAATTTTGGTCAGAAAAGCGGGGTTTAGCTGTCTATAGGACCTATATGAGTAGGAAATTGGAGAAATCCTGTTTTCAAGGCCATCAGCTGTAATGCATCTAGCGTGTGGAGTGTGGAAAACCGATGCATCTTTTTTTACCAAAATACTGAGTAACCAGGGGAGCAAATGGCCCTAGGGGGGTGGCTAAACCATTTTTTCGGAGACTAATTTTGATCAATATTTGTAGATATGAGATGGATCTTTCATAAAATCACGAATGATTGGACACTCAAACGATTCATTTTTCCACAAATACAGCCTGATTTTTTTGCTCCATTTTCAACATAATTTTCAGCAGCACCCACCAGCAAGTAACTACCTAATTGAAATAGCCCAAAACCCTACTAAAACTGCCCCAAACACCCTAAAATTCGCCATGACAACAGCACGCACCTGTGCGCTCATTCAACCATAATTTAAATTAAATGCATCACTGCTTTGCTTGGTGATGCATGAATTTCCATTGTGACAGGTCTACACGGTGGGCATTTCCCAGCACCAAAACTTATTTTCATAGAAATACCAATATGCGTCCTATGAAGATTTTTTAAAATATGCTGTATTTCATGTGGTTGGCAAAATTCCAATCGTTTCAAATTATGTTGTGAAATGCTTGGTGTGCTACAAACAATTCAATTGTAAGATGGGAGAGTTTTCAGTCATGGCCGGATTTTGCATTGATTTTTTATATCGTAGTTGTGTTATTATGACCTTTCAACGTAAAAACGTACGCCATCTAAACTTTCACCAAATAATCCACACTATCGTAGATTCTTTTGTTTGTCTGACGTTTATGGATCCAACCGATTTTGCTGCATTTTCATCGTGCATACTTAGAATTGTATGAAAAGTTCTAGTGTTTTTAATTTTATTTTTTTGTAACAGCGATTGAGGAAGGTGCTCTGCCCGTCGGTTACGTGAGGGGTTTGGATGCGGAGGAAGTTAAAGCCGCCTCGTGGTTGCAAAACGAACCAATGCTGAAAGCAAACTTCAGTTCGCACCCCTATCTTACTGCGACGCCTCTGGGTATACAATAGAACAGCATACAAATTACATTGGTGGTAGTGTATGACACTACTAAAGTGTTAAGAGGCATAGAAGATGAAATTCGTTGTTTTTTTTCGATTTAAAAACCCTGAGAAAGTCACACGTTGACAAACATACATTTTTTTGAATATACGTTTGAATCTTAATTTTTGAAACATAACGTTGATCTATTTAGACTTTAAACAAAATAAACAACCAAACATTTAATATTTATATCCCCATGTTTTAACACGATTTCATTAAAACCGTTCGGAGAGTTTATTACAAATTTTCTGCGCCATCAGCTGCTAAAAGACATTCAACTTAACTTGTTGCATATTTCACTGCGATGTGCTTAAGTAGCCACATAACGTACGTGTTCATAAGGCGATGCACGATGGATAAACGGAAAATCTCTGCGTACCGCCATTATCCGAGGGGGTTCCCCAGCTCAACCCGGCCACCCAGTTGTTAACGTGTGGGATGGAAACGAAGAGACGAGTTGGAAACCAAACGTCACGGGAAAGCGGATTTACACTTTCACTCTGTACCTGGCTGATCATTACCAAGTGAACGTGAGTGGGGCACGAAGGCATTTGTTCATTTCTTGAAAATTTGTGTGTCAATCTGAAACTTTTCAATTTTTTTGGTATCGATACACTTAAAAATGAAAACTATGAAGTAGAAATCCAACGATTTGTGTTCTTACGTATTTTGTATTTTCGTCTAAACAAAAACAAAAATGCGGAACAAGAAAATCTCTAAGTTATAATTAAAGTTCGACAGGTCTTCCTTAATTGCGCCTTTTGTTCGATTCCAAGGATTACCTTATATCACATTAAAAACCCACAAAACAGGCCTTGGAAATCCACTCTGGAACTGGAAAGCAAGACCAGGTCGTAGACATGAAAGCGGAATTTTCACCGGAAGGAAAAAACTTCAGAAATTCAATGAGATTCTCGTTTAAAAATGTTCCTGGAAGATCTGCGATCGAATCTACGTCGGTTGACGAGATAAAGTCGATTCCTGTGGCTCGAGGACAAAAATGGATCGCTGAAATTCCGTCCTTTTTCGCCAAATTTGTTCATGTAAGTCGTCGCGCACGCTTTTTTGTTTATGTACCGGTATTTAAAGACTTTCAACGCTTTTAAGATCGATGACAATAAGGTTTGATAGGCATGCATGATCAAACAAAAGTGTATATTATCAAATTTCTTTTTTAACTTCTGTAATGAATATATTCTGTAGAATGACATTTGTACCCACCGTGTTATTTCAACTTATGTTAAACTTCGTAGGGTCAGTAATAGTCCCTAAACATTTTTCATTCTTCCCGGCGTTTCGCCTCAAGTTCAGCAAGATTTCGTTAATATTTTACCAAGAAAACTGCAATTCCACCAAAGTCTGAAACCAATCATTTCACCTTTTCATGAAATATCAACTGTGCTTTTTATCAGATAACTATTCTTTCGACCGGACACCTCGACCGCCCCCCAGTGGTTTACGATTTTCAGCTTCTGGTGATTCCGGTTCGTTGGGAAATAATTTACTCCCCCGATCATCAAACTCTTCCCATCATCGCAGGTTGCATTGCTTTCCTCACCTTAATATGGGGTTTCTACGCTTTCGCCAAAGACAGATTGGACAAGCAGACAATCATGGTAAAATGTTTCCAAGCTTTAATATTTTTCGGGCGTCTTAGTTGTGTGGATTTTTTTTCATGAAAATTCACGAAATCAAAACCTGATCAGCAACACTTTTTTGGCGTGACACAAGTGAAACTCCAAATATTGCTTTGGCGTCTCAACGCTTCTATTTTTGTTATTGTAGTAATATTTGAAATTCATTTTTTCATACCACAATGCGAAAATCATATTTACTTCTGTTCTTCGTTGGTCGGCTACTAATTATCGGGTAAATCTGTCTGCCTGAAAGGTTAACAGTCACTACCGGTTTCATAAAGTATGCGTTTCCACTAATTAGTACCAACCAAAAAAACTCTTATTATATTATCACTAGCAAAAAACACATAATGTTGACACTTTGTTGTACTGTAAAGTTGCCAAGGATCGTACTGAGAAGAAGCAATTTAGTTGTTACTGTATTTATTATGTAGTAACATTGTTATAGTTTGGATTGGACAAAGCATTTCGGGACAAGATTTCGTCCGGCGATGATTGCTACATGATAAAGTTAAAAGGGAGACAGCTTTCCAATATCAGTTACATTGTGTGCAGGTTTGGAACATTTTTGCTTTCAAATAGAGCGAATTATCCAAATTTAGATGTAGCTAGTGTGAAGATAGTAGGATATTTTGTCAAATATATTTGTAAACGAAAACCTGTAATCTTTAACATTGGGAAAAATTTTGTCATTTATGTTAATTTTTACAATCAGTAGCAGAGATCATGTTTCCTGCAAAGAACAGTGATTTATTAAATAGTAAAATATCGCGATTATACGGATGTTATCAAGACAATCAACACTTTTGTTGTCAAAAAAATCAATTTCTTTTCAGGCTTGTCGGTGATGAAGACAAATCACCAGTGAACATTTTGGCTCTCAATCAGAAAAGTCTCCTCATTAAGTCGGATAATCTCGTTCTAATCACTCCTCCCTTGGTTGGAAGAATGAACAGAGTCTACATCGGTTGGGTGGGAAACGAAGAAACCGAAATGACAGAGCCCGTGTGAGTATTTAAAACGTAACAAATTCGTATTTCAGCAACAGAATCAGATTTGAAAGTATATAAAGTTCACATTATTCTAAAATCAGATTGTCTCATTGATATCGAATGCTTAAATTATCCAGGGACCTTTTGGTAAAAATCGGACAGTTGAGTCCAACAGATCGTTTATCAGGAAGACTCGATTGGAGTTTAAAAGAGAAAATTGTAATTGAAAGACACAGGATTAACACATGTTCGATCGGTTTCGACGGTGCGTAAAAAACACAAACAAGGCTAAACTTTCATCGCGTAACATTTTACTTTGTCTTTCCTAGAGCCAGCGAAAAGCCGAACGTCAATTTTCCACATCGTATTACGTAACGCGGTGTCAAAGTTCTTTTGGAGGGTTTTTACCAATCACATTGTTTGCGTCACGTTCTACAATGGTAAGTTTCTTTATTGTTGCCCAAACAGTGGCATTTTTTGTTTGATGGCTTAGATCTAATATAATTTTAATATGCTGCACATAAGAATAGTTTACTTTATAATCATTTTTCCACCTTACAAATAGTTATTAAGTGATGTTGTATTTAATACAAGTGAAAAGCCTCTTGGGCAGTTTGGGCTATGTTACAAGAAGTACTTTCGAGTTACTTACAACCTTCATCCCATTAACAATATGTGTTACAGACTTCGTTTCCAGTTTTTTGCGTCTCGAGCAAGTTGCAATCGCGACGTTCGGCTGCTGCACCGCTGCGTTCATCGCCGCCATTTTATCAAGCCTCGAAACCGTTTTCACCTCATTGACAATATACGGCGTGGCATGCTTGTCATCAATCATCACACTACCTATCTTATTCATGGTCTACCACGTCCTCTTGCGCCATCCAATCAAAATTAACGCACCAGACGAGCTGACCGAAAGATTTAATTTGATCAAAACAACAAAATCGGGGGATTTGGGTCAAGGTGACGATCTGGGTGTAGCCCTTCGTGTTGGAGCGGACAAACCTGTTGTCGAACGCGCTGGAATTCAAGGCACAGGGGATAGTGACGTTGCGTTGCTGCCGTCTAAAGAGGTGGGGGCAACATTTTTGTCGGGAAGATTGTTGTTAAACTACATTAACCACAAGCGAACTTGGCGTCGCAGATTTTTTCAAATATTAAACTAAAACTTTCCTTTTATACTTTTGCAGTTTCTGAGGTTGTTTTTTTTGGAAAACAATTATGTTTCGAAATCCCTTTAAAAAAAATTTTTTCTGGTGTCGGGTGATTTATATGTGACTCTTACATTGATATTTAAAGTCTTCCAAACAATACCGGTGTGTGCCTTACTTTGAGTACAGGCCTGTCTTTCGGTTAAATTCAAAGCTTGAATAATATATAAGAAAGTCGTTGAAAGTGTTTCACCCATAATCTTCACTCAATTAATACAGGAAAGCTACTCATACCAACCAACTGAGACCGAAGAAAAAATGAACAACAACCTGTTGAAACTAATAGACGACATAAGGTTGATGGACAAAGCAGAGCGTCCAACAACGCCCGAAGAACCTGTCACCAAACCGATACCGAGCGTCACTGATACCCAAGACTCTTGTCTCCTGCCTGCGGAATACAGAATGCGGGGCCCTTTCTCATTCGGTAAGTAATTTGATTGCTTGTTCAAGGGATAATACTAAAAAACGGCTCGTACGCATGAAGTTCGTTTCAGAAATACGTTTGTATGCCACTCTGTGTCGCCCCGCTGTGTGGTTAGGGTCAGATGTCCTGTCATTAGTCACTAGGACGTTTGTTTCATGTATAAAAATATGCCTTCTATAGTCTATAGAATACCAATATCGTGCATGGATTTATGATGTACACAGCGGGATTGGGCTATTTGAGTTTTTCTTTTGGAGTAAAACCAATGCATAGTAATATAGAAACTTGCTTGAAAATGCTGCTAAAACCTTGACAAAAATGCACATGTTCATTTAATTTATTTCTTCCAGTTCATGCAGTTCTTAACGAAATTGGAAGATGTAAAAGCCCTATTGCCGACCCCAATACACCGAAATAACCTAACCTCGAATGTTTTTTTTTCATGAAAACAGGCATTGATACCCATGATATACGAACCATCGACCTCGATGACGCGTACAAACTTCGGTTGTCAAGGTTACCCCGAAGAACGAGATCCTCCCCAGCAATTATGGATTTAGCAGCGCAGGAAATTAAAGGTAAGTTGCCTTTTTGTTTGTTAATAGTACAACCAACGCGTACCACAACCCCTATTTCCTATTTGCATGACCCTAACAACGGATAGTTTCTGATTTTACATGTTGTTTATAAGTAATGTTTTATAATATTTGAGCCTATCCTATAGATTGGAGCACTGGGAGACATTAGTATGGGTTTGCCTGCATTTGGTGTACAGTATTATGTAATTTAGGAGTGCCAAACCCATTTAGATCCGTGGCTCGTATATAAGGCATTCTATGATTTAAACAACTGTTGCAAAGACTTGCACCATCTTTACATTATTTAGTATCGAAAAGTGCATGTAAATATATGTACCGCCTAAAGGAGGTTTCACCCGTCCATAAATTTTCATTATTTCTATTTGCATCACCATGAACCATGTTCCCCTGTTTTTTAAACAGTCATTGCGTACTTTATTCAACTACATTTTACCATTTCTAGGTACATCGAGTCTTTCCAGTTCCCTTCCCAACCTCAGTGTACTGACCGAAGATCTCAGTTGCGCCAGCTTGTGGTCGCGAAATGAAATAATCCGCGCCTGGCACAAAGTTCACACGAGCGTTCGCCAGCCTATATTCGATCTTTTCCAATCGCCCGAAAGGTTGGTGATCGTGCTTTGACCCTTGGTTGTCAGCTCCATTATTTAAAGGCTTTTCCAATTTTCAGGCCTGGGTTTTTCTGGGATGATCCGACATACAGGAGAATTCCATCCGACTTCGATGTTCAAAAACCACGACGACTTTCTCTTCCAGACCTGAAAATTAAACAAACCAAAAGTGTTCCTGGTGCGGTTTAATAGTTCATAATTTCACGAAATAATTTTGCACAAGAAGTGGCACGACTTTTACGCAATGCCCTAGTTATTCGACAACATCAACATACTAATGTGCATTGTAGATACATTATTTCTTTATTTTTACTAAAAAAGCAGTAGTTTTGTACTACAGGATCAGCCTGGCTTTTGATTAGGAATATATATTTCGCCCCAAGGGCATCTTCAGTTCCTTGCAGTAAACACAATATATGATATTTAAAAAACGTCTGAACAACAACATGGCCAGACTGATCCTGTAGTAAAAGCTACTGCTTTTTTGGTGTTGTTACGAAAGTTGCAGTGATCGCTAGGCTTTTATCTGCAGTTTTGGGTAGATCCCAATAATTTAATTGTTGAAGTCAGTTTCTTTATTTTTAATACTGTTTATTGCACGCAATTTGTGAACACATCTTTATACTTACTCTGCTTTTTACTACACTGGGTCGTTATCTCACATCGAGTCTTAAACGTTTGTTGTTTTTGCACCGTGCAGCACTGAGTCCGAAACAAGCACCAGAAACTCACACGGAGCCACTGAAAATTGCCAGCGAAGAAACCTTAATCGCAGTTGAGAAGATATCCGAGGGACAAGTGGGTATTGTTGAATCCACCACGAATACTGCCTTGAGCACATCGTCTGAAGCGGATTTATCGAAGATTCCAAGCTTTCATGGTCGACTTAGAGTCAGGTGCGTTGTCGAAAAATTGATTTTAAATTATCGGTATTTCAGAATATACATTTATAGCTATATTAAATCGTCCTCAAGTAGCCCGTTAAGCCCATAGAAAGTGTACAAAAGCTGTGAAAGGATTTAAATCCCGGAATGGTTTAACTTAATAAGTACCATCAACTTTACAGCATGGTTGAATAATTCATATTTTTGTCAGGCCCCAACAAGACAAGCTTTGTTACACGTATTGTGTTGCTGTTCCAATTAATCTGTTCATCTGGCACAATTTAACCTATCTGTCACGCAACATCAAAACATATTCGCTGCAGGCAGTACAGCTACAGGCAGAACAACGATGATGGGGATGCTATCTTGCGACATCGCACGCACAAGAAGATTGTGGCATTCTCCGATCAAGCAGCTCGACCAGATTCGCCAGATGTGGGACTGTTTCCATCGGCAGGTCAAAGATTTGGTAAGTGGTGTCGTACGAATACCGAGTACTCATTGGATGTAGTCGTTTCCTCTCGGTTAACCTTTAAGTATGTAACTCTGTACTAGGAGGCTTCTTGCTATTTTTGCCTGGCAAAGATGATTTGAATTTAATTGAGTATTTGTATTCAGTAAAAACTATAAACACGTACCTAATTATGCTTCATTAGGTCACATTTCTGTATATGCGATGCTTTTCCAAGCTAAGACATAATAAAAATATTTTATTGTAAAAAAAGATCGCAATGACGCTGATGCCCTATCACTCTTTGTGGGTAGTTTTGGAAGTTTTATTGCATTTCGTTTTAGTTTGGGACAATCGCAACTCCACGTGGTTTTAACAGCTACTGCTGCGACAAGCACTTTTGTTACACAAGTTATAGTAAATTTGGCGTTATATATTAAAGGTCCAGTTTCTGAGGCTATACTTCCAGCAACCTTGCAGCCATTTCTAAAACATTCACCTGTACGCCTCTTACTTCCAGCTAAATTTCGCAAGCAGAAGGAAGCGGTGATGGATAGTATCGCCGAGGAGTCAGTTGAACCATACAATGCTGCCGTACCAGCGGTGCCATCGACAATTGAGATTGCCAATTCTTCAGATGTTATCAAGGCAACTTCTGTAGCCGGATTATTGAGGGTAGAAGTTTTTTTTTTGACATAGCTGGATTTAATTCGGTATCTCCGTCACCACATAGAAAAAATTCAGGGGGGAATTTGGGTTTCCTATTTTCTGCCCTGATAGCTATTCACTATTACGACTAAAATTATGAATAATTACATTTATCATGACTTCACATAGCAGCTGCTTTAACTAATACTCCCAATCAGTTATTTGATCAAATTTCATCTACATTATACTTCATGTAAACTAATGTTTAAAGTTGTACAAATAAATCCTTTTCGCAGGTTCCAGTGACCAGGAAGATATTTCTTGTGTCCATGTGGTGTCTGCCCTTGTGTGGTATAATTTTGTCCACAGCGCTTGGTATCACAACCATCGATGAAACTACAGTTGTATTGTACTCGTGTGTTTCTGCGATTGTGCTTTATCTGACGCTAGTTTTGTTTCTGGAATCTGTAATAAGAGTATTGTTCATGAGGGATAAGGAACGGTTTTCGTTGGCTGAAGTATTTTCGTGTGAAATTGACGACGTGTTGTCCACCGAGGGTGAAAAACAGTTGTCTGCGTGAGTCTTCGTTGTTGTTTGTTTTGTTGCATGTTTTTTAGCGTTTAAATACATCGTGAAACTTACATTCCTGTCTGTTTTTTGTCGGGGTCACCAGTAAAAGGTATTTTTAGTTCGATTCCTCGGCTGGTGAATATAAAATAAGTAAAAGTTGAGAAAATGGTGTCGTCGCGCGGTTTTTCGTTTTATTAAATGTGTGGTCGTTTTATTAAATGTGTAGTTTTGCGGCATCGTGTCGACAAAAGGGCAGATGTTTTGAGTCGTACAATTGCTCGGTCAACCGTATCGAGTGCAACCATGCGTGCTGCCAGCTGATTCATTTCCATAAGTTAGGAAGTATTTCATTTTTCTACTTGAAAATTGTTTTCCCAATGGAAGGCCAGGCTGAAGACGAATGTGGTTGCAAAGGTTGTCGAACCTGTCTTCTGTGTGAAAGGAAAAAGGGGGCTGACGTTTCGGTAGGTTTTTACGAAGTTTTGTGAAACTGTTTATATTCTCTCTTGCTCCTGTCCAGTATTTAACTGAAACGTTTGGTTAATAATCATTGTCAATCTTGACATGTAATGTCAAATATCAATTTTCACGGTTCTGATGCAGCCTTCTGTCAAAATGTTTCTGAATTTTATAATATTTGATGTTTACATGCACTTTTGTAATTGTAAATGCCAATCTGATTTCAGTGTGTTATTTGTAGCAACTGCCATCCACTCAAACAACCAAAACTTTCATCTACTCCAACAACTTCCAACAAGCTCTTCAGTATGTCAGCGACCAATCTGGAAATGTAACTATTATGGCAATGGACTTTCCTGGTGTGACAGTAATAGAAAATTTCATTTCCGATCAATTGGAAACCTCAGTGGTCTCCGATATTGATTCCAGTCAATGGAAACAATCCCAATCCGGGAGAAGGAAACAAGATTTTGGCCCGAAAGTAAATTTTAAAAAGAAAAAGGTCAATGCCAAAAGTTTTACTGGTCTGCCACAGTACACACAGTGCGTGATAGACAAATTCAAGGAAATTTCGCAGCTTTCAGATTTCCAAACTGTAGAGCAATGTAATCTTGAATATGTACCAGAACGGGGGTCATCAATCGACCCACATTTTGACGATGACTGGCTGTGGGGTGAAAGACTGGTGACACTTAATTTGTTGTCTGATACATGGCTGACTATGACACGACAAAGCAGTGAAACAGCTCACATCCAACAGATTGAGGATTTTGACATGTTTTCTGTTGAAGAGCATATATTGAGTGAACTAAAACAACAAGTAAAAGGGACTGACAAGTGTTCCTGTACTCTGAATGAAGTGATTGTAAAGATTCCTTTGAGAAAAAGATCCTTGGTCATTTTAAGTGGTGATGCGAGGTATAAATGGAAGCATTCAATACAGAGGTAAGGATACTCTGATGATTGCATTTAACTCTTTACTTGTAATGTTAAGACTAATCACTATTTGATGCAGCATTTTTGTGCTAACAATTATTTTTTAAACCACTCAATTTTGTATGAACTATAGTGAATTTGTAATATAATGTTGCCACGTGGCAATTAACTGACTGTTTTTGTCACATATTGTAAATACAAAATGAGTAATTGTATTTACAGACAGGACATCCATGCAAGAAGGTTATGTTGCACTTTCAGAGAGTTATCCACTCAGTTTGTGAATGATCAATCCAGTGATCATGAAATTGGAAAGAAATTATTGGACATTGCATTGTCTTTCAAGGGTCAAGTTGTATTATAGTAGTTCATGCAATTTTTATCTTTTATGCTAACGGAATTCGTTTGTTGCTCAGTGAAAAATGAAATCCTATTGTTTTAATGCAGTGTTTTCTCTGTGTATTTCTTTGCACAAAAAAACTTTGGAAAAATAGAATACATTGTACATAATTTTTTGTCTTAATAAAGTGGGTCATCAACATTTGTCATTGCTTTTCCCAAATGTTTTTCTTCAAACTCAGCCAGCTGTTTCACAAGGCCCCTGTTAGGCCGAATAATAAACTTACAGGACCTCATATGTCTCCATGCATCCTAAAAAACAATGACTTTCTTTGAAATCCTGTCATAAGATCGTGTTTCGAAATGTTAAGTTATTGACTTACTCGCAGAGGCCACTTGTAGTACGCCATTAAATACAGAATGCAAGCTGCAGCACTTCGACTTATTCCATTTGTGGACCAGATAAGAATGGTGTTCAGTTCATTCCTGTTTGCATCTGCACCAGTGACAGTAAAATTTACTTCAATTAAATAGTAAATGTTTTATTCATCTTCCTTAAATTGGTCAGGTAAAAACATCAAAGGGTCATGCCTACAGCTTTTGGGACTTACCAATAAATTCCACAATTCTATCAATGTGACAGGTGAAGTCGGCATCATCTGTGTCATCAATAGGAACATGTAAATAGGTATCCGTGTTGGAATCAGAAAAGCTAAAGCAAATCAAGAATTTGTCAGAAAATACCAAGCAGGTTTCTTAGTCCATAAAACTCACAACATGTCCTTATCATGGGAAAGATTGATATGAGCTCTTATCTTTAGTTCCTTGTGTATAAGTTTGTCGTGTGCTTGCTTCTTTGAGCCAATGTACATGATCCCGGGCAGCACTTCACAGGGGAATGTTTGAATCTTGTCATATTCCTTACAATAACGGAAATTTAGAAATTTGAATTTTTGTGCAGGTCAATGACAGGGAACAACCTGTGGCATGTAAATGATTTTCTGAGTTCTAAGGAATGGGTACATTGCCGAAAAATCTTCATATCCACCACGCAATATTTTGACAGGGTTTTTGCTGCCACTGTTGGCCATCACAGAGGCACAGTAGACGGCTGAATCTAAAACAAAATGTTTTTTGGCCCAACCAAAATATTTCTTTGGAAAACAATCCTGGGTTTATTGAGTAAGCTTTTTGTTTAAAAACTTGTTTCAATAAAAAACATGCATAGCGTTACTTTTTTCTCTCAGCGAGCGACAGTTGCTATCATACACAATGACATGTGTTTTGCATTCAAGTTCAGCATCATATGGGACTTTGTAATTGCCATCTTCATCGACTGGGGCCCGTTTAGCTGTTATTACATGACTTTCATCATATTCTGTCTTGTTCCTGGCATCTGTATAAAGGTTAGTTACACAACGTTATCTATTTTCATGACATTTTATTAAATTTGTATGGAACTTAAGAAAAAATATTGCTTTATTGAACAAGTTTTTGTAAATTATAGACTGAATGTATTTGTTACCTAATAAAAGCAGGAAGTTCTGATCGCTGAGGCAAGGATATACTGTTTCTTGATTTAGTATATTATACAGCTCTGTTGGTTCTATAAGCACTATTTTAGCCATCTCGGAGGCAGGTGCTGTTGCAAACTGTCAATGTGAAAACATTCATGGAAACCGCTTGATATAACATGCCGCGGGAAAATTCCATGGTAACAATACGTTTTTTTATTTCCTGCTGGTAAACATTTTAAATAAAAGAAATTGTTTTGATTTTTTTTCTTAGGAATTTCATAAAGTTTTGAAATTGCTTATAGCAAAAAAAAAAATTGTATTTTTCAAAAGAAAGGTTAGGAGGGAAATAGTCAACATTCGCCCACAGGTGGCGCTGTTTACCTGCACTGACAGTAGATGCATACCCAACCAAGTAAAAAAAACCTGATCGGGATTCGTGCCCGGGATATCCTGGGTTCAAATCCCGGTGTTGTCAAAAAAAAAAAAAACGTATGGAAGATACTTTTACACCGGGTCACAAAGTTTTTTGCAAACTTGATCCACATGTAAGCAACTTAGAAATCTGTGCGAATATTTACGATTTCGGGTAGTATTTTAACTCAAATACATAACCAAAAATAACAGGTTTATTGCCCTGTTTACACCTAACCATTAACATTCGTTTAGATTTTTATTCTACATAAGCTTGTATGTGGATCAAGTTTGGAATAAATTTTGTGACCCGGTGTAGTAGTATTTTCCGACCCATATGTCTAGAAGAAAACCGGATCGGGATTCGTGCCCAGGTTATCCTGAGTTCAAACCCTGGTGCGACCAAAAAAACGCTAGATTTACTGTACATTTGACTTTTTCTTAGATAAGTTAGTGCATGTCCACGCTCTTTTAAATAGGCGCCGATAGTACACCGCATAAAAAGTTTATGTGGCACAGCATTATGCACAACTTCCACAAGGCAATGTTGATAAAATAATTAACAGCTCAAAACATTTACTTAGCTTGGCATTTTTTACCCTTTTGCCTTCGTATAAGTTTAGAAATATTCGGTCATGTAACCTTAAGCTCAAAATTATTAACGTTTCTTTGTTTCTATTCTGACCCTGTAAAGTTGGTGTTATACTTTTTTGTGCTGTTTTTTGCTAATGCTTGTATATACTTTTATACAGCAATTCCACGACAAATAATTACGTCTAACTTCCAAACATATTTCCCCAAACCTAGCCTCGAAATGTTTAACTCGTATCCAGACAAAAAAACAAAAAGTAATACCAATCCTCGCCAATGTCCTGCTTTGGGCTTACCAACTTCAATATATGAGAATATAAAACATTGCCAACTCGGAGGTTGTTGTATAAAGAACGCTTGTGACCTCTAAGGCGCATAGCACTGCGGACTGTAAAGTAATAAGTGTCAGATTACAACAAATCTCCTACAGGCGACAGAAGTCCTTTCCTGCATCAAAGCTACGATATCGTCACAAATGTGTATTTGTATGGGTTTCGAAAATGCTGGTGGGGCTTCACTAGGATTCTCGGAGGCTTTACAAATTAGTTTCTACATCAACTGCGATTTTTAGCTGTTGCAGCGATAATAAAATGAATTGCCGTATAGGTCCTGGAATTTGTCTTTGAAAACGCCTATAATAGGCCTAGTGTAAAAAAAAAAACAGGGACACCAAATCCGTGCACTTTGCTATCAAAAATTGTAATGATCATTTTTAGGTGAGGTCCAGGTGAATTTTATGCCCCGCATTTTTTTTTATCTAATCGGGCCCCGCGTATCATTAGACTGGCCCTGTTAGAGTGTTATCGTTTTCGGAACGTTGGAAAACCTTCGATATAGAACAAGCACACACCAAACTTTGTTCGACAAATTAGCAATTTACCCAAAACCGTGCGTGAATTTGAAGTTTCATTTGTAACTCAATAACTTTCATACCAGTCAAATCGACGTCATGTTCAGCATTAAGGTCATTTCTTTTCATAGAATAAAATTTTATGTTTAAATTTCTGATAACCATGGTTACGTATTTTCTCTTGACGACCTGCAAAATAATGTATTCGCTGCTAGGTGAGATGTCAACTTATTTTATTTCCCCATCTTGAAATAAATTTGCAAACGTTTTACTTGAACGCCCATCGTGTGAAAAAGATTGACAGTCGCGTTCGCCGAGAAGCGCAGCAAAGAGCAAACAGAAAATTAGCGTTTCAGTGTTGACCTTGAGAGACGTTAAAGCTTGCAGAAGTTAGAGGGCAAAAAACTTTTGTTTGTCAGGCTAAGATTACGGCGAAAACAAACATTAATGATTGTCTTGATTGCTATTTTCGCATTGGGCTACGCAATACCTGGCCCAGCAAGCCAAGCCAAAAGTAAAGATAACTTGACAATTTAAAGGTTGTATTGCGTGTGATTACTCATAATTCCCCGAAAAAAAATTAGAAATCTATAAAGTATGTGTAACTTTTCTTGTCAACAGTACCAACCTGGGTTTAGGCCTAATTTAACCTTTCCATTAGTTATTAAACTTTACCTTTCACTATGGCATCCGTTGCAAAGCAATTTTTGCGCCCATCATCTTTGAATGGCATCACAAAGTTGATGAGAAATTTTTCTGTTTCCAGCCAGGTAAGTGTGTAGCAATTTGTATAAATTTAAACGTTATTGGCCAGACTGGAAAAAATGTCGTGCGCGGAGGATATATTTGGGAAAAATTTGCTGATAATCTGCGCAATATTAATGAGCTAATGCATTAACATACGAAAAAACGTTGCGATCGTCCGAGCAATTACCGATCGCCGAAACAAAATCATCCGCGCAAAAACCAAACTTTCCAATCTGGCTTACTGGTATGGTAGTGCATTTAAACTTACATATAATATAAATTATTTCTAGAACAACTACAAGGTTGCCGTGCTGGGTGCATCTGGTGGAATTGGTCAGCCGATGTCACTTCTTTTGAAGCAAACTCCTGCTGTTAAAGAACTGGCACTGTATGACATTGCACACACCCCCGGTGTTGCTGCAGATCTCAGTCACATTGACACTGCTGCAAAAGTTAGTGGTAAGTATATTTTCATGCAACAAAGACGCCCAAATTTACATTAAAACACTACAAAATTGGACAATAGGTTATATTGGCGAAGAACAGCTGGGTGATTGTCTAACTGGTAGCGATGTGGTTGTTATTCCTGCTGGGGTACCAAGAAAACCAGGTAAAGTTACCAAGTTATTTTATCGTAACTCCATGTTGCAGTGCAGTTGCTCAAATAGGAAAACTATTTAAAGTTATGTAAAATTTAAACCAGCATTTTTGTAATTGAAAATCCATTGGTGTAAACTTCTCTGTGTTTCGTTTTGTGAAATATCTGTTTTTCGAGCGCAATGTTTATTTTCTTATTATCCTAAAACCAAATTTATTACAGTGATTTAAATCTCACCCAAGACTTCTTTCAACAATTACCAATACAACTTCTTCCAAAAGTTTATTGTGTATATACTGTATTATTCCATTGCACATGCCAAATATTTGTTTAACAGTAGATTTAATTGATTATACTTTGCAAGTAATGAAGCATTTTGTTCAGGAATGACAAGAGATGATCTGTTCAACACCAATGCCAGTATTGTTGCAAATCTATCGAAGGCCTGCGCCAAGCATTGTCCAACAGCCTTTATCTGCATTATTTCAAATCCAGTAAGTGTACAGCAAGGTCTGTAGTTAAGTACTGCTTTAATCAAGTCAGCTTTACATCCTTAGGTCAACTCCACAGTTCCAATTTGTTGTGAGATTTACAAAAAGAATGGTGTGAGTGACACGAGCAAAGTGTTTGGTGTTACAACTCTTGATGTTGTGCGATCGAATGCATTCATTGCTGAAGCTAAGGTATGAGGAACACTATGTTGAGTAATATAACCCAGGTAGCAAAACCAAAACATGTTTATTTTGCACAAAAAAACTACAACTAAAAGAACCATACCTGCAACAGTTAAAATGGCATGGACAATAGAACACTGATAAAACCTAGCTAATCAAAACTGTTTTGCTCTAAAAACAAATGTGTAATTTTTAATATGTAAATCAATATGTAAGATTATGGAATTGACAATGTGTTTACAGGGTCTTGATGTTTCACAAGTAAATGTGCCTGTGATTGGTGGTCATGCAGGAATTACAATCATTCCAGTAATTTCTCGAAGCACACCGTCTGTGAGCTTTGATGCAGCTGCTTTGCAAGCCATGACAGAGAGGATCCAAGATGCAGGAACTGAAGTGGTCAAGGCCAAAGCCGGAGCTGTACGTAAAAAATTGATGTGCTGATATTTTCTGCAAGAAATTAGGTAATAATGTTGGTATAAACTTATAAAAATATCTCCAGGGTTCTGCCACCCTGTCTATGGCCTATGCTGGTGCCCGATTCGCCGCTTCTGCATTGGATGCACTGAGTGGAAAAGACAATGTTGTGGAATGTGCATTCATTCAATCAAGTGTAACTGCAGCTACATACTTTTCTACGCCACTTGTGCTTGGGGTAACATGACCAAAAATTACGAAAGTACTCACATAAGCTTTATGTATAAATGTGTTACAGCCCAATGGTGTCAAAAACAACCTTGGTTTGGGTGACTTGAGTGATTATGAGAAGAAGTTGGTAGAAGCGTGTGTTCCAGAGCTACAGAAGTCTATCAAGAAGGGTGAAGAATTTGCTGCCAACTTCCATTAGGTTCCAGTGTTCCCTATTAATTGAAGTTCAACCGAATCTACATAGGAAAATGTTCAACCTTACTAAGTTTTGCAATGCTTTATACAGCAGTTGTACTATTACTGTTCAATATCGCTAATAAAGTTTATCAAGCTATATCACTTTGGATTGTATTCAAGTGGGAATATAGTAATTAATGTAACCATAGGCGCCTAATCAGGTGGGGCGGCGCCCCCCCAGGTTTTTCAAAAAAAACGAGTGGCTTTTACGCGCGTCTGTCCGCACCATGTAACTCGTCGCATTCGTAACGTTCGAAGATAATAAGACCTAAAAACAATGTGTTTCTTACACGACGTACACAAAACATGTTGACCTAGTTTCGCTTGCGTAGCTGACCGGTTGTTGCAACGTCAGTCCCGCAGTATGATTTGCCAACTGGTACTTATTGGTTGTGTCGTAGACCGATCTCGAGCGTTCATCGTTAACGTCGCCCTTTCGGTTAATACGCCTCATGCATTGAAATTCAAACACAGTTTTTCGATACTTGATGACGTCATAGTAACAAATTATGACGTCATAATATAGCCGCCCCCCCCTGGAAAAATTAAAACTAGGCGCCTATGAATGTAACACTTTATGAGGGATGAAATGGTATTTGACCACTTTGGTGAAAATTGAGCTCTGGTGCATGTAACATGTCGCAAGGAAATAATGTGTTGGTTTTAGCCCTTTACAAGAAAAAATTGCCAATATTAAAAAAAATGCAACAAAATCAAATGTTGTTCTTCATTGGTAATGCACATTGTCATAATTTTTTAATCGCAAGGGTAGCATACGACCATAGAGAAGTATTCTATGGTACGACTGTTCATTGGTCGTTGTGAGGATACGCGCGCGCCACCGAAAAAGGCAGTAACTAGGAGCGTATCTATAGAAGCCATTGCTCGGAAATTCGATCTTGGCTACTTGTTCTTCGACGGGCTGTACTTCTGGTAGGGGTTTTGTCTTTGTGTTGATACCGGTTGTTGGAATGCTTTAAACGTAATTTAAAGATCGAGGTCGCATCATTAGCTGATGGTTTAAAGCCCTGCAGAGTTAACCCACTCTTTAGTCCATGTTTGTGGGTTAGAGACTTCGATTTGCGGCATTATTTAAATGTAATCAATATTATCGTGCAAATTTTTGCATAGGTATCGATAAAGGTGTATTTTAATTTATGCAAACTATTGCATAATTCTTAAAAGTTGCCTGCTATATTAACAAACAATGTAACAAAATTTTACTGATAACATGTTAAAGAAGCAATTGCTTCATACTTGGTAATGTGCCAAGTCAATGTTGGATACATATCAATCAAAATATGTGATTTTTTTTAATTATCTCTTATAATACAGCATTATAATGGTTGCTGAAAGTTCAGCATTTATTTTTTGATGTTAGCTTTAACTTGTTCTGTACCAAATTTTGCTTCTGTAGTGTTTGAAAGTAGATAATCATGGGTAGACCAAGGATAGTGAAGAAATTTTCCAAAACTGTAGATACCAATCAAGGAAAATTGGGTGGAAACAAAACAGACTACAGATCTACGTTTGTTGAGCACAAGTAAATGAAGTAACTTGTAAAATTTCACAAAGAGCTGGCTTACAGAAGCGGACTTTTAAAGCACAATTACTATTTACATTAAAAATATGTAAGACACATAACTCACCAAAAACTTGGCAAACACTACAGAGATTTTTTAATAGTACTTTAGCGCTTCAGTTTTTTAAAGTAATATTCTTTGAAAAAACAGAGATTTTTCACCACGGAAAAACCTGAAACCACCGCCAACTCCACCAAGACCAAGATTTCCGGCAATGGAAAGTGAGACAACTGCCCAAAACAGTTACATTGCGAAAGATGTTTCATCAAAGCGTGAAATGATCAAACCTGTTAGTATCAAACAGCATGAATTGGTATGTCATATTTTTACATTAAACATGTGTCCATTTCCCCAGGTGGAGGAGCAGGTAATTTCTGATGAACCATTAAGCAGTGTCACAGAATACAGGAATGAGTTTCCAGCTAAACCTGTTCTTCCAGCAATTTTATATGTAAGGTTTTAAATTCATGATCAACCTACAGGCATAACTTTTAAATTTGTGTGGGTGTAGGTGATTCAATTCTTTCTAAATAAACATCCTCTGAATATAAAATAACTTTTGATGTTTTTTTGAAAATGTTTGATGCTCCAGAGACCATTCACAAATTTCAAGGGCTTTAGTCTGAGCATATCACTGCCTATTTTATCATTATCAGCGATATCTTGGCAGCATGACAAGGCACAAAAATTCGTTTGTTTGAAAAACATGTTAACCGCACAAAAACGGACCATTTGCTACACAGCGACCAAAAACCGACGCGGACTTTGAAAGCAGCCAAGTGAAGTTTGATGGTCGCACAACCAACAAACAATTCTACCAAGACTGGAAACCTAAAATGAGGAAACGGTTCGGGGAGTTTCCCGCATTTACGGGCCCTCTGATATATCCAGACAAAAGAGCCATGATGGAAGATCCAGATGTGTTCAAGTCCCGAAGTCAAATCGACTTTCCGTACAAGACAATTCCAAAACCGGAGATGGTGAAGGCGGTTGAACCGAATATTAAAGTTGGAGAAGGTGAGTTATTCCTTGACACTATCTGGCATAATTCCATCAATTATAATTTTACTCTGTAAAAGTATATGAAAAATGGCGATGTTATGCTCAGCCTACCGTATGTCGGTGTTTCCCCACCGGTGTGCCATGGCCAGAGTTATGGGCCATTATAGCGTCATTTCCGGTAGGTCACGAATAGCTAAACCATGATTATGTGATGTTGGGCCGCAAGGTTTTTTCCTAAAGAAGGAAAAGGTCTAAAAACCCTGCTCGTTGTGAACCATTTTTATCTTTTCTGTAGGAAAAAATGTGTTTTTTGTGCCAACAATGTTCGCTTTGTTTTGCCGACAGTGGCGGAATTTACTAAGTTGCATGTTTTGCAACAGTTGTGAAACTTCGGCAAAAGAACAATATATTAGCTTTTATTACATTACTGATGTAATTTGTTGGTGCACAAGTTTAATGCAGGCTTGCAACGAATTTGTACATGAGTTACATTTCGCCTACAAATGTTCAATTGTACAAAACAAAACTGCTCCAACCCATTTCACTACTTTGGTAAAAAGTAAGCGTTTTCTGACCCGACATGGGGCGCTTGAGTCAACTCTCCCTTGGTCTGGCTGAATCGATAAGATCCACATTGCTTTGTGTTGTGACAAGCAACCCTTAAGTTAAATTATTGCCCACCGAGAGCACTTGGTTCGGATCCGCCTCAACAGTTCCGTGTTTTTGTCACGTAGCACCATTGAATTCGATCTGTGAATTCCCAAAAAATTAATATCCCAGGCATTTTTTTTTCATGTATTTGGGGCAGATGTATTTTTTTCTTTGGATCCATAGCGTTTTACTAAAGGCGTAAAACATTATAATTCAACACAAAGTCGATAAATCCGCTTGACGCTTGCACTGTGATCTAATTTTAGTTCCGTGCGACTGAAATCTCGAATAAAATCTTAAATCTTTTTTTCACGATTTTATTGACGATAAAACACCAAGGAAATTTAAACGCGCGACTTTTTTTCACTCAACTTGAATTGTTTTCTTTGTGGCAGAGCCTACGATCCACGCTTGTATTCTATGGTTCCAAGCCTGTAGACCTACGTCGTTTTTAAACTCTTAAAAAATTGTTCTTCCCAAAAAGCCATTCCTACATGCAGTATTCGGAAAAACCTTCCCATAAACATAAACCCTCATTTCCGATTCCTAAATGCCGCAGTGGCGTGTGCATGGTCCTGAAACCAATCCTGTTTAAAAAAAATTGTCTGGTACGTATAACTTGGTGGAAACTTCTTCGAAACGTAGTCGCCTTTCTCGCTCTGCTCATAACGCGGAATATTTAATTAAAAACTGACCTTTGCAGGAGAGCGGAACCTCCAAACCACCCACCGGTCGGCTTACCAGTTTACACCCACCCAGGCGACGCGCGCTTTGAGCATGAAACCAACCGGCAAGTCCAAGTCGGCTGCCATACGCGCGATGGAACTTACCACCAAGTACCAAGCCGACTTCCCCAATAGGAAAAAGTATCCCATGCCCCCCAAAGCATCCACACCCGCACCCGACACCCTTGAAATTAAAATGAACGACGAGTGAGTGTTGGATAAATATTGTTAGTTTTATATCTTTTGGGGAGTCTTGACCTGTTTGTATAAACTTGGGTTCGAAATAGTGAAAAGGGAGACCACGCAGACATCAACGTCCATGGTAACTTTAAATTTAAGATATTAGAAGAAGCAAGTTATTAATTTTTTTAAAAAAAAGAACTGATGTCTTGCATATTTTTGCTCAAGAAAGTAATCAGGCGATTTGTTGTATCAGTATAGGTCTGTTTTTTGATGGCTACTTTTTCGAATGCTAAACACAACACTGTCAATGCTTCTATTGATTTTCTCGTGATTTGCTTCAGCTGCGTGTTCGAAACAGAGCAGCGAAAGCAGTATCACGGATGGGACGTCAAGAAATTCCCTCGTCCCGATCCTTCCAAGATCCAGGACAACACAGAAATCTCCAACGAACCGATGCAGACCAAAACAATCATGGCCGTAAGATTCTTGCTTTCATATAAGAACAGTACTCTTTAAATATATTCAAGATAAAGACAAATAAAATGTTTGGGAGAAAGTGCGTTTGCAGTTTATTAGAAATTTAATGAGCGGCGGAGAGTTGTGTCATCAAATGTGTCATAAAATCAAATAGAATTTTTTTCTTTTTTTTTAATTTCAAGTTGACGTATATTAAAAAATGATACGAAAATCGATAAATATCTCCCAAAGGACTCACTTCATCATTCAGATCGTTAATTCAAATCTAAATAACAAATCAATCTGAACAAAACGTATTAATCCAGAGGTTATTATATCAAATTAAGTTGAAAGCTGGTTAGGTCAAAGCACAGAATTTACAAAAGCAACACCTTTTTTGTAATTTATTGTCATTTTCCCTAAATGCAACAATTTAAAAATACAAGATTTTATATCCTTACAGTTTTTTTTGTCATTACCTTTCCGAAATAATTTTTATTACTGAAATGCTCAATGTGTTGCGTGATGTGTAATTTAACCGTAATATTTAACAAATAAAATTTTTTATCAAATGCATCGCCTCACACACTATTGTAAAAACACATTTCGTCACTTGTTGAACGTTCGGCGCCTATTTTAACTCAAGAGTACTCGAAGCACTCCCAAAATAAGTCATACACCTATTAAATTGAATACGCAGCGCGACTTCACGCCGAAGGAAATATCATTAGAACGACCAGGACCGAGCGATCGACCGCAGACCAACCAGTCCGAATTCCGCGGCAAGTTTCAAGGCACAACAACCAACAAGAGTTTCTATAAGGACTGGTCACCCAAGGCCCGACCCCGATTCGGAGACTTCCACGAGACCTACAAGCAAATCTATATTCCAGCCTACGTTAGTATATTTAGGGCGGAGAGTAACTGTGTAATGTAAAGGTAATGTACGTCACCTCAATTCTTAGGTTTTTAATGGTGCACCCATATAGCAAAGACTACATTAGCTTACAGAATACGTTATTGACTTTACTGAAAATGTTTAAATGTAGCGGTAGAGGCCTATACGTCTTGAAAAGTTTCTGAACGTATCTACAAACAATGCAACATGTGTTATGTGCTCAATGTGAACATTCACATGCGACACACTTTTGTTTGCTAATCATGACAACTTGTTGATATTTTTATTTCAAAATATGCACTGGAAACTTAGAACACTACACGCCAAGAAAGTTTCTAAGTCCCTGTAGAGAGAAACCTTGCAGTATACGATTGTGAAGCTCACGGCAAAGGTGATTTCTGATGTGTGCCATTATGTTCCAGCTAAAGCCGCCTTTCAATCACTCGACCACCACGCAGTCAACGTTTGTTGAGAAGTCTGGGCGGCCCAGGACCTCGATGAAGCCTGCCACCAACACGATCGACCAAACACAACAACACGACTTTAAAACCGTGTCGAGCATGTGCTACAAGTGAGTTGAATGTTCAACCAGCAAAACAAATTTACCGTCTCCTTGTCACAAATTTCAGTATATGTATGTGTGTATTTTGAAAAGTATTACGCAGAACGTAAGCTATGCGCAGAGCCGGTCCCACAGGCAAAATTTCCTAGTGACGACCTGTCCTAAGCGCTGAAACCGTAGCTGTTCTAATTATCCTACGTTCTTCTTTGCCTTTGAGAGGCAGTTTAAGATGATATCAGTGTTTTTTTTAAAGTGTTGACAGACAAAATACATACAAAACGTATGACGCATTAACGATTCAAATGCTGTAAGTTACGGACAGCCGTTGCAGTTGCAGCAACCAGCAATTCCATTTGTGCACTATGTGGCCCCTTACAAACGTATTCCATCCTTAACATAGGCTACTTTAACCTGCAGGTACCCGCCGGAGTCGGCGTATGAGGTTGAGGATTTCGTCATAAAATGCTAAACAACGTAGAAGAATCACATTCGTTTGCGGGCAAGAATTTTGTTTTGTCTTCAACGTCGATTCAATAATAGGGGGCTTGGCAGTTTGTCTGAACGCATATTATTTTATTCACAAATTATGTTTCAAAACTATCGCACTTAATTTAGTCCCCTTCAATCCACTGTTTACTCGTTAACAATCCAGAAATTAGTTTTTGTGATATTTGGTCACTGTGATACATTTTTATTCTTTTTTTTTCGAAAAGCACAATCAGTATGTTGACAATCGAACTGTGCTAGTGGTAAAGTGCCCTTTCTTGGCAATTTCGGTTGCATGGTGTTTCCGTTTTTATTCTCTGTAAGTAAAGTCAGATATTACTACTCTGTTAAAAAGACTGAACCACACTGCGTGTTTTGAAGTCCCAACAATGTAACCCTGTAGAATAACGTATTTAGTGTTAGTCCAACATAGAAATCCCGCTTCATATAGTGTTAGCTGATAACAAAGCGGCCTGTTGATCATTTTTCTCTGCCCGTTTTACCTTTCCACCACACGATGAGATTGTCACAAACAGCATTGCCCTTTCATTAGTTTTCCATTTCGTTCCTGCAAATATAGTCAAGTATTGGTAATGATGCCACTTTTCACAAATAATATCAAGCGCTCATTCAGCGCTTTGCCAAAACCTCACTGCTCTCTATCTCTCTCTCTCTCGCTTACTTTGTGTGATGTTGCCCCTTGTTAAATGTAAATACTTGCGTTTTAGAGACAATCCAGTTAGATTTAAACTTTTATGTGTTCAATTACAAAAGCCAGGGGTCATTCCTGTACAGGATGTCTCTGTGTTTAGGATTTGAAATGTTAGACAATCCCTAACCATGTCACTTTGCCTTTGATTTGCCTTGCCTTGTGATCCAAATGGTTCTAACTGTGATGTGTATTGTAGTTCGCAATGTCTTCGTTTACCTTTATAATAAAATTATCTGTAACCCAAAACAGTTGATGCTCATTCAGACAGTGTTTGTTGCATGTCGTAGCGTGCAGAATTTAACCGCAGGCTCATCAAGTTGAAATGTTCATGTCTTGTGTAGAAATTTGATGTTGAATTACGTGTATACAAGCACCCACAAACATATCTCGTGGGATGACTGAACATTCCCACTGTGACGAAGTAAACAACTGCTTGTTATAAGGAGAAAATACACAGCATCGCCACACGATTACATGTTCACAGAACAAAAACCCACCCTAAAAAGTCTCCATTTTTCCACCTCTAATTACGGTCACAGCGACACGAAAGAGCCCTGAGTGGATTTGCAGCACAAGCCAAAATCTATACTTTGAAGTCCCACCGTCTGTTGCTATCCCGCTACCGTGGGCGTTGTGCTTGTGGCGGCCATTTGCAGTGGCGTTCGACGGGCCTAGCATCGTGTTTTGAGTGAAGCAGGGTGGCACCCGCATACAACATAGGCGCAAAATCGACGTTGAGTGATTTCCAATGGGAATAGTTGCGCTAATCTGAGACCAAGAGATAGCGCGACGTTTCGACGCTTTTAATGATTCATAGTCGGCTGAACACAGCCCGAACCATTACGCGAATTAGACTAGATCCGTAGTAGAGGCTTTGTAAATCTCCAGGCTAATTGAATTTGCCGCGTTTTTCTGCGACAGCCTTGATGGCATCGAACGGCGCAAGTGCACAGAGGAGCCGAGCAGATGTTGGATGTGTCGCGGCGACCGAAACACTATTTTATAATGAAAATTAAATCAAAATTCCGGGTTGCAAAAACAAATTCGCTAGCAGCCGGAAGGGTTGAAGGATTCCTGCAGTGCAGGGATCGGTTTCGCTGCGTTCGTATCGGTTATCACTGCTGCGTGACCTGTTCAAACCTTGTGCCTAGGCGTGCAGTTATTTAACAAACAGAGGAAAGTTGATTGATACCAAGGTCGGGAAGGTTGCACGAAGTTGCAGAGAGCAACTATAGAAATATTACCGCAACATTATACCGCTTCGAGGTAAACGAAAGGCAGACATTAGGATTGCTTATATTTTCATTATTATGGTTCAGCACGCAGCAAATTTATAGTCGACATTATATGTATTAAAATCTGTTGGAAGCGAAAACTGTTTAAAAAAGTGAACAAAATCAGGGCTTCTTGTTTATGCCTATCAGTGCGCTTTGTGTAAATACACCAGTTTAGTGCCGGTAAGAGTAGCCTGAAAGAAACTTTTTGTCTAACTTGCTTTGGTGTATAACGTTACATTGTCACGCAGGTCGCGCGCTAGGACGCGAATTGAAACCTTCGGACATCGAGTTGTTGTACGTAATGAACAGGAGTCTAATCTGGTGCCGATGAATAGGACTTCCAAGCAATGCGACCGAATCAATTGAATCTCATTGCTTGATTCAAGAGATTCTATCTTGTGTCGATCTGTGGCCGGGTTCGTAACCGGCGGGGTGCAAAATTCTTGCAGCCATGCGTGGGTTGCTGTTTTGCTTTGCCTCTTTTTGCTGTTTCCTGCCGAAAGTTCTTTCCGTTCCGGCCAAGAAATATCAAACAACTTCCGGTGTTCCTGTGCCGATCCAGCGTACGCGTTTCGAAGTCGACCCGCTGGTAAGACATTGTAAACAACTTGTAACGAGAAAAGAAGGTTCGTTAGGTTGCCTCACAAAACCAAAACCCCTAAAAATCGACTGTGTTGTTTTTGTCCCATTTTGGCTGTTGACGTTCCCCGAACCTTTTAGTGACTATATTTGGATACGAATTCGATTCATTACGAACAACAACCCGGGGTTGTACGGTTAAACTATAGAAAGGTCCCTGTATAAAGACCAGTTCTGTTTTCATTGATTTCAAACTAAAACGAAAAAGTGAAAATGCCATTCTATACACTACAGAGAAGCAGTGTAGGGTGAAGGGTTGTCGCGGTTTGCGGAGTCACGTATAATACCCTGAAACATAAAGTTTCCGAACGTGAACATCCAAGTCTCCATAATGCGGAATCGTTAACGACCGTAGTTTAATATATATCTGGGTAAGCAAAATCTGGGGCTTTCGCTCTAAAACTTTTGCTTTTTTGCAACCAAATTTGTATGGATTTTTTGCCGCCAACGACGTATAAGATCGCCTGGTTCCCCTGGGAAACAGGAAGCGAGCGGTAGCGAATCATTAGCCCTGTTTACATGGACGTCTAAAGCGGGTTCGCGGCACGCTTCTTACCCGCTTCCCGCCATTATCAGAAAAAGCGTTACGCATCACAGCCCAAGCTAGTTCGGAAGCGGTTTCGGCGAACTAGCTTAATAGGGGTGGGTTCGGAAGCTAGTTCGCCCAACTAGCTTCTTTTCGCGAACCAGCTGTTCGAAAAATTTGGCGGCAAAATCAAGTTAGGTTAGGTTTGCTTGTCGATGTTTTTCGAAGATATTCTTTTTGAGGTTTTAATTTGTGTGCTTGGTATTAATATTAATTTCATAAAAAATGACAAAAATATTGCGAAAAAGTCCAGTAATTTGGACCAACGAAGCAATACACCAGTTGTTAAAAAGTGTTGAAGAAAGAAAAGTCCTGACTCCCACACTTCTTCACACAAACACCCAAAGCATTCTTTACTCAATCTGAAATGGGTCAACCACTGGGAATCATTAAAACCGGGAACTATAACATTCCACCATTGTCCTGACCTAAAACAAACGAAAATAACATTTAACTTAACCAAGATACAAAACTATGAATGCAAAGCGAGGCACAGTATTCCAGTAAACATAAAGCTTGGCCCATAAATACCACCAATATCCTCTGTAATCGCCACGGCCGTTCAAGTCTTGGATTGTGAGAAAGCAACGCATTGACATGTAACAACAGCAAAGCCTTTCTTCGTTTGCACCGTTTTTGGTAATTATGAAGTAAAAGTAGAGCCCTAACTTCCAATAAACTATCCGTTGCCGCCATATCCATTTTGCGAGAACCGAATTTCGCGCTCATGTAAATTGAGCCCCGAAGCTCGCTCGTTATGGTATGTTAGTTCTTCACGGCTCGATGCCGCAAGCTCGTTCGCAAACCATTTCATGTAAACAGGGCTATTGATTCCTCAACCGACAGCTACGCCAACGCAATGTGTTTGTAATTTGGGTAAAGGTGGTTTCCATTGTTTATAGAATGCGCTACTGGGAAGCTTTTGAAAGGAGTACGAACAACACAGAACATTTTTCAGTTCGATTCAAACGTCGAAACAATTTAATTACTTTTTTTTATTCTGCGAAAGAATAATTCAATTTCATCATTTCTACAATTAATTTTATTCAGAATGAATAAAATTATTCAATTTATATTTTCGGAATAATTTCATTTAAATCCAATTCTATAACAACTGTCTGAATGCATTAACTACAAACTGCGTAATTAAAAAACTTGAGTTTCAATTATGGATTGTTTCCGTCAAGTAAAGACCATAGACCGCAACACGTTTCAGTCCATGGACCACTAGGCCAATTTCGTAAACACCGTGTATCCAGAGACCAAGGCTAGCACACAAAAAAGAAAAAAAAATATTGCACAAACAAAAAGTATTATTTTATGAAATAAAAAATATAATCTTTTGCGGACATAATCTTGTGGACTTCCCGATGGCTCATATTTGACCCCTAGGGGCCTATGAAGCCCCATTTCAGAACCCCCAATCCTGAGGCAAATTCTCTAATGCACTGAATACTTGTATATTTAAAAAAAAAATATTTTTGCAGAGAATCCAAGTTTCTCTTCGCTTGAAAGTAAAACGACGAGTAGTTGCAGTTTCGATTAGATTACATACGTTTTAATGTCTAAATGACATTAGCGTAACATTGTAACACAAGCGCGTTACATTAGGATCGGCACCGCGAATCGCTTTGAAGCCCTTAGCGGAAATAATTAAAAATTTATTGCGCTTTCAATTTTTAATTGGTCCAAATTCCCCGCGTCAGTTGGAGAGCCGGAATGCATTGGATCAATAAGAAAAAAGCACTGCCATTAGATTTGCGAAAATATAAATACGCAATAAAGTCAAAATTGTCGTTCTTTTGCGCGTGCGTTGAGGCCCACGTGGGCGCTCCCTGCGTGATAATTATACGCATTTGAAGCATGGTTAAGCTGCAACAAGCATTAAAACCCAGCGGGAGAGATTTTATATGATTTCACAGCGCACAGAATGTTTACTAGAACATAAACTATATCCTGTAACCCCGTCCTCTTGACTGGGACATGCCTGAATTATTTAATACGCCTTTGTCGGCCTCAAATTATTTCTTCGAGGTTAGTTATGCACATTTTGTGAATTGCCGTGGAAGGTTATACTTTAATGCCTCCAAAGCGTTTAAACTCAGGGATCGGGAACGCAAGGTTTGGTCGAACGTACATGGGAGGGGAAATTTGACACCAAATATTTTGCGTGTTTTGATGATGTTAGTGAAACATTTCTAGTTAGACAATCAAACTACTGACCCATAATGTTATTAACATTGTCATGTTTAAGGCGTGTCGGCAAGAACTTGTGTCATCATCAGTTTAAATGACGCGGTCGGTGTAGCTCCAGATAAGTCTCGCGCGGGTGGTGACGTCATTTTGTTATCAGCCACACGCCACTATTTCTAGTTAGTTCTGCAAATCAGTTCCAATCAAATCACTTTTACTTTGTACCAAAAGTTACCAAGCGCATGAAGAATAAACGTAAAATGACTTTGGAACAGTTAAAATCAAAGGGGTCATCGAGCCAGACGCACACGTGACGGTGAATTCTTGCCGTACGATCGCAGCCAGACACTGGAATGTGATGGATTGCGACAGGTTACATGGAAAGTTATTGGCTGCCACCTAACAATTCCTTAGCCTTGCTTAATTTTGGCCGGTTAAGTTTCCAAATATGTGTTCTTAGATTTCGTAGCCAGCACCGTTTATTAATTTAATTAAAAAGAACTAAATTTGCAGGATTTCCTGACCGAGTACGGGTACTTGGCTACTCGCCATCCCTCCAAACACGCCGTTAAAAAAGCTCTGGTAAAGTTCCAGCAATCTTACGGTCTTCCCTCCACCGGTTTGTTGGAACGAAGAACCCTATCTGTCATGCAGAAGCCACGTTGCGGCTTGCCTGACATCGAAGCAGGCTTTGTGTTCGGTAAGAGCTAAATATGAACGTGTTCGCCTGAACGAAATTGGATTTTTTCGGCGCCTTGGTTGCAATTAGGTGAAGGCTAACACTTGAAGAGAATGTTAACTGTCATTTTCCAGATGCATGCTCCTGTCGGCTCTACGTGCATTTTTGCGATAAGTGTAAATGAAAACCATTTAAAAAAAATCATTATATTTAAAAAAAAACAGTTTATTCGAAAAGTAATGGCCTGAAACAATCGTCTGGAACCGACCGCTGCTTCAAACCGTGGTGTTGATTTATTGCAGGGCGCCACCTACCAGCTGCAAAAAGCTTTAACAAATCCCGTCCATATTTACTGCACAGGCTGAGGCGATTTGCAGTGGTCAGCAAATGGCCGACTCGAGACATAACTTACGGGTAAGTCAAAACCAGTTGGACAAACTTGGAACATGCAGGATGATTGAAACCTTACATGTTTCGTCGCAAATACTATGTGTTTTTAATCTCCACGTCGTTGTGGGATTTTGGCTGCTGAAAAATGTTTCCGCAGACGCGCTAAGTAAATACAAACAACTGTAAAGGTGTGTAATATAATCAACGCAGTACCATGACTGATTGCATAACACGCCACTACTTCGCTAAGGTTTCAAAGCTACAGCAACAAGCTTTCTCGCGTTCAGCAACAGAATGTCATCTCACAAGCCCTAAAGGTTTGGAGCGACGACACTCCTCTTAGATTTTCACAGGCAAGTCTATTGTAGGTTCTCCTGTTTGTTATATTGGTGTCACAAATATTTATTCTTTAAATTTCGGATGAAATGTTTATACCATGTGTTTTAAACCCGATATCCTTGTTGACACTTGCAAAAAATCGCAACTCAGTTTCCTTCCCAGAATAAATATTGCATGCGTGTTGTGAAAAGCGTTGGACCGGATTGCATTTCATTTCGCCAGTAATTTCCGAAGAATCTGACCCACTGCTTATGTATCGCTTTGCAAAAAAACAACCTTCTCTTTCGACATCAATATTTCAAGGAGTGTTTCGACACGAACTTAATCTATTTCAGCGAGTTCTAAAATTTTGATATTTTGCTCCACGTATGTCAACACACATACGTTTGTGTAAATCACATCTTTTTGATTAAAAAAAGTCGGTATTGGCCACAAGACACGCTTTTCTCTCATAGTACTTGTTACCTTGGTCGTCTAAATTAAAAAATTATATATTACTACGTGCTACGAAAACGCAAAATATACTTTGTTTTCATTTTATACCATGCAGTTTGTTCCTTACGGTTAGGGCAAAACAGAAAGATTCATTCAGATATATAACCACACTGTACGCTGAACCGATGCGACTACTCCAAATACGCGTAAATCTAACATTATTTCTTTACTTTTTGGTATTAATATTGATCGTGGGTAGAAACTCACAATATTCTGTGCAACTCTTGCTGCATTCCACATTGTGTTACTTTTAAGCGCTTAACTATCTTTTTTGGGTAGAACTGGAACGGTGATGCTGACATTAAAATATCGTTTGAGCGTGGTTTTCACGACGATGGCTATCCCTTCGACGGTAAGGGCCACACCCTAGCTCACGCCTTTTATCCTGGCCAGGGATTACGAAGTGGGAACGTCCATTTCGACGAGGACGAGGATTGGAAGTATCAGAGAACCACCGGTAAGAGTTAATACGTTTGCAAGTGGAGAATGAAGTCATCCATGTTATAACGTTGCTAGTATATCTGAAACTGGTTTAGTTTGATATTTTCACAGACGTTACTAATAACATTTAACTTTGTGTTGCTATTGGCATCGTGGAAAGCAATATATATGCTATTAATACAGCGTTACCCGAGTAATTGAGGGATCTTGATCATAAGCTACTTGAATTTCATTTAAATGGATTGAAAACCGCTGATGTGTCAAGTTTTACTGATTAGTGTTTCAGCATCAAGCACCGACATAACTTTAAATAGCAGCCTATCACCGTTTAAAACTAATGTGAAATTTAAATACATTCCTGAAAACTTCCGCTGCATCGTTTCATCTTCAAATTAAAAGCTTAACGCTTCAAACTTTCAACATTACAACGACATTCAAAATTGATGAGCATTACATTGACAAGATGACACAGAGATTTTAAACGACAACCCGTGTTACGTTTTGTACAATTTGAATTATTGACCATTACAAGCATAACATGAAGGTCTTTAGACCTAATAAACGTGTTTCTTTGGGAATTTTAGCACCACGAAGTACTGGTAAGTTGTACTGCATCCATGGGTTAATAATATCATCATAGTCGACCGCTGGTTGGTTTATATCATGTTTTTAGCGCCGATTTTTAATTCTC
Source organism: Ascidia mentula (assembly GCF_947561715.1). Lineage (NCBI taxonomy): Eukaryota > Metazoa > Chordata > Ascidiacea > Phlebobranchia > Ascidiidae > Ascidia > Ascidia mentula. Next base: position 6,378,476 of record NC_138569.1, read on the forward strand.
TGGCAATCATCTTATCCCGGGATTAACAAACCAGCAACCAACTGAGCCAAAATAAACAAAGACTGCTTTTATTTCCATTTTTGGTTTGCCCATTTGTCCCAGTTCAATTTCCAACTTATACATGTTATCATCTAAATTAAAGGCAACTGCGTACGGTTTGATTAAATATTAAATTATTGTATTTGTTCAGATGGAACGAATCTGTTTATGGTGGCGGTGCATGAGATTGGTCACGCGCTCGGTCTTGCCCACAGTAACTCCACGGGTTCAGTGATGCTTCCATTTTATCAGAATTATCACGAAAACACGAGGTTGGGAGCCGATGACACCAAAGCCATCTACAACCTCTACGGTAATATAGGCCTGCTGTAAACTTTGTCTGTATGCCCTGTGGCTTTGAATTACAAGAATAATTTCCCGTAAGTTTGGTGATTGCTGGTATAGTTTCCGAACACACATGAAGTCAGGATTAAATGTATTAAAAAATGAAAGTTTGCGGTCTTCGTCCGCGATACACCATACCCTCACGAAAATTCTCAAACACAAATGGATTTTAAAGATTAACTGCCAAAACGGCGAAGGTTTTCTCATTTAGGCCAAACCCACTGAACCGGATCTTTAACGAAAATCATGCCAGAGCCACAAGGTCTATGTCAATGGACGACAGGAAACAAGTGCGGGTCGTGGCCCCGTCATTTGGGTGAAGTAATTCGCCTTACAATATAATTCCATAGTCGCCAAGCAACTCTCGCAGCGCGCTAACTTGTCACGCTGAGGCGCCAGGCACTCGATCAGGATAGCTACCCGGTGTTGCCGTAGTGATCGTCTGCCGTTGGCCCAAGTCTGATATTCATGTATTTGCTCACGTACTCATAAAATATTCATTGCGCACGTCCAAATCGAGCAAGGCACACGTACTCGCTCGAAGTGCTGCAATAATTCAATTTGTCAAAGGCCAATGATTGATTCAATTTGACTCGGCTTATTTCGCGACTCGGGTAACTATACTCCCAATGGAAGGTATAGCTTAAGCTCTTCACGCGAAAATTGCACCAATCAAACCCGTCCAAGTGTGCATTTTTCAGACAACCGTTTTATTAAATTTAAAGAGATATTTTCGGTCATTTCAAGTTTTTTAGGCGTAGCCAAAACTATTATCACACGAAAATAACCGGTCGGTTAATACTCATCGACCCAAAATGATTACATATCAAAGTCAAATCACCATAAAAACTTAGATACCGAACAACACGGACAAACGTACACATATTCAAACGTACAACGGTTTTTGTGACCTCTTAGGTGGTGGGGGAGAAGGGTTGGCAAACGACTATCTTCACGACCTCCAGCCGGTGTATCCAGACTCGCCACACACCGCTACCAGTGGCGAGGTGCTGGTGCGGGATATGAAAGAAAGCAGCACTCCTGAGATATCACCGAGCAATTACTGCAACTATTCTTTCGACGCAGTGGCCAGTATTAGAGGCGGCATTTATTTCTTTAAGGTACGACCTCGTTTATTTTGTGTAGATATGGTGTAGATACCTTGTGAAATCTTCGGGTTCCGCGACCAACCACGAGCGTGGATTTTAAGAACAATATTTCGCACTGAAACTACCTAACGATTCATAACTACATGCTCTTTATGTATTTGGATATAGAATCGTTTCCTGAACAAAATGATAGGCAGAACTTAAGCTTGTCTCACTGTGTCATTTTTCTCATCCATGAGAATTGACTTTGAATATCCCCCGTCATGGTAGTGTATGGAAAGTTGAGCTTTCTTACAAGTGAAACACTCTATTGAAACAGGGAAACTATTTCTGGCGCATCACAAAAAGCGGAGAAATATACGACAACGTTAAGATGCATGCTTTCTGGACCAACTTCCCCAATGTTTCCGTGGATGCTGTTTATGAAAGAAAACACAAGATATTTATATTTTCAGGTGAAAACATTATCTTCCAGGCGAATTGCAGAATATTTACATGTTTCCCTTGTCACGGCACCGTTAGTTAATTTCTAAATGCGTCCAATGAGCTGCGAATATTGATTTAAAAATATGTGATTATAACTACATCTACAGGCCTGTTGTCTTGACGGCTTCTATCACAGAAACTGTGGCAGTTTCTTTAATATTCTACACGCACCATTACCACCTGCCATTTATATGAATATCGTTTGGTATAAAACAAAGTTCACTGGCATCACAGCCCACCTGGGGAGAGGTCACTTTAACCGAGTTTAATATGAAAAATAATTCGGTCGTGAGTTTGGGCATATCGGCCCAATGTGTACTGACTGAGCTGCAGGAGCTCGACACTAATAGATCAGATCGCCAAGTGACGACCTTCGCAGTTGGTCGATCCAATGCAATTGCATGCAATGTTTTCCGCGTTGTGATACAAAGTACGTCAACTGCTGGCAACTAACATACATGTAGGATAACAAATACATCGGGTAGTACTTTACTTTTAGGAACCGATTACTGGGAATACCACGGAAGAGAACTGAGCATCTCGCACGCAAGACCTATAAGCGACTTTGGTCTTCCGATGGACGGTCCAATCGATGCTGCTTTTGTCTGGGAGCCAAAAGAAAAAACTTACTTTGTGCGAGGAAACCAATACTGGGGCTACAACGAGGTACCAAAACCAACTTAACGGAAGCAATCGTAAAATCGTAAAAATTGCAATAAGGAAATGTTTCCCAACTTTTACGAAACGATCACGATTATCAAATAAATGAAATAGAGAACGAAAGAAATTATTTACCTTTTTCTTACAAATGCCCTCGCGTATCTAATAATATCTTTGTTTCTTGTCACAGCGACAGCTAAAAAGCTATTCAGTATATGATATGGAATAAAATAGTGCTCAATTAAAAAACGAGGCATTCTCGGCGATTGTCACGCAGTAAGCTTGCTACCCTCAACAAAATTAATAACTACCAGCCAGCTGGTCGCGATATCCCGTTTAGGAACCTCTGCCGTAAAATACTTTAAGTAGTAACTTTGGCATCTACTTGTTTTCTACCATCTTAGTTAATTTTCGGATAAATAAACAGATTCGTGAAAAGTATCCCACAACCTTGTTAAGTTAAATAATTTTCAAAACTTGCTTGTGATACTAAAGCCCAACTAAGTTCAGCATTCTGCTATGTAATTTTGTTTCTATCATCGTCTATTGTTCGAATGGAAAAGTTCCAATTACGAATATTTAAACAAGGCGTTATGTCCACTTCAGGAAACCGGTACGATCGAACGCAACTACCCACGTCCAGTTCACAAAATCTTTCCCGACTTGCCTCAAAACATCGACGGTGCCTTCACCGATCCAACAGACGGGGAGGATGCTATCTACTTTATCAAAGGAACAAAGTGTTGGCGCCTCGATCAACGTTTGACTCTCACCGAATCCACTATCGGCGAAACGTGGTTCGGCTGCCCGTCGGCGAGCGGACAGCTAGGTGGCGCTAACGGGCCCATTACCAGCGTCCGGCTTTTGTTGGCATCCGGCCTCTGCGCTTATCTTGGCCTTGTCAATTTGATCTCGCTCTAGCGGGGTTTATTTCCTGCCAATTTAGAGCAAATTGCGGGTCGCACGTCCCGTCCCGTATTTGTATTTTTACGTGATCGCTGCAGTTGAAGGTGATGTTTCGAAAGTTCTATGCGACTGTCCTGGTCAAGGAGAAGAGATCTTGCCAAAGCGGTCGATTGTATATTAAAAACGCCTTGGTTTCTGAAACAAGTGTACAAAGGAAAGCGCACCACGTATTTAGCGAACGAATGTATATGTCATACAGCTACACGCTGGTAAAAAAATCAATTCCACTATAAAGGTGTTGCATAGATCGGCCGAATAACTTTGTGTTTAAATGCAAGCTTTGCGAGAGACGCGAGAGGTTTGGTCGTTTTTGCAATAATCGGGGGAACGTTTACTTGCAGATTTCATCTTCCGGATGAATGTAGCAATGCACAGAGAGCATTCTGGTCGGGTCGTAGCTTTCATTGAATCTGGCTTCAGGCAAATTTACAACGTTGCTTTCGCCATAACTGAGGCTTATCTGAAAGCAAAACCAACTTTTAATATTAATAAATCCTAATGTAATGAGCAAAAAATGATTAGAGATCTCCAGACAGTTGTGCATATACTGTTTCCACCTACAAGGTCCCATCAGTGCAGCTGGTGACTGACGACGGTCAATATTCCACTTTGTGATGACTTCGCAGTTGAGGTTAACAAACTGGATACGAAGTACTGTCGCCTGCCACCAACTGCACTAATGAGGCCATATAGGTCACAACAGTGTGCACTATACTGTCTACTGCTCACTGGTCATTCGTTGCAAATACAAGAATAAGCAGCTCAGAGTGAGGCAGCATTGAATTCGTAAGTCTTTATGGTCAAACTTAACCCTCAGAAAACCATTGTACGAGAACGAATGTGTTGCACATATATATGGCTATATTGTAGGATATGTTTCCACAAACATATCCAACGTGAAACATATATAATCACTGAATCAAACTCAACTTTTTAAAGAATTTTTAAAGATAATGTAATCCAAACTTCAAACCTGCTGCCCTAAAGAGGTCTTGTTGAGGTCCCTCAGATTTTCTATGTGCGAATGTAGCAGAAATGATTCGGTGAGGTTGATTTCGAGGAGGTAAGTGATCACAAAGCCTATTGCACAATCGTCGTTGACAACGTAATAAAAACACGTTCTCGGAAGAATTTCAGCCCTGGTAAAGCAATGCACATTATGAGCAAACTTTAATAGGAATTAGGGTCAGAAAAGTCGTCTAGCAGAGTCACACCTAGCTGCACTAATGGGATCTTATAGGTCGAAACAGTGGCCATTCGCAGCTCACAGAAATCATATTATTGGCTTCACTTTGCTTTAATAGGAATTATAAATTTTTATGAAAAGAAGCCAAAAGGAAGTGAAGTTTGTAACTACATGTAAATAACATCCGTTGCATCACAGATTTCGTTTAAAATATAAAAATTGTGAGTTGCGCCGTAGCTCCACCTGGTTGTTTATTTTTAACCAAGTATATTGCGTGTCAACAATGTGTTATACAAACAACTTACCCCAACCAAGGTCTCATGAGCTGTGCTAATGGCCGAGTAATACAGACTCCAGCACCCCCGGTAGCGAACTTGTAAGTGCGCAGTCCCCAATACCAGGCCTAAACGCACAGAAGCAAGTTAGTTTGTTAAATGGACAAAATTTCCAAAATCCTCCATTATTTATCAATGCATTTTATCAATGTGTAGGAAAATTGAAGTAAACAGGCAAGAAACGCCTGAAACATGCACTTGCACCGTAAAATGCGGAACGCTTCTTCTGCCGATGTAAACCGATTCATTACTGTTGAAGTTTCGCAGGTATTCCACTAGACGATCCACATTTACGTAGTTATCGTCATCGAATCGACACCACCATCTAAGTATGGGTATTTCATTTTTTTCAGCAACGATTAAAAACAAACATTTACGACAATATATGCAATATTTGCCTCCTACCGTTTGTCAGGAAGCTCCATAAACGTATCATATTCGACGCCGAGCTTGCAGCACAAGTCCGTCCTGAAAAATAAATTTTATGTTTTTATAGTTTCCTGATTCTACAATGATAAAAACGAAAAGCATGATTAAGGTACTTTGCACAGAAAATATATGCATTTTGATATGTTCTTGTATATCATGCAAAACTTGAATATGTCAAAGAAAGACTGTTATTCTTACTAAGCCTGTATTTACCTTCCATGGGTTGATCCACACTTGCTGGTCACCAGCCTATTGCCTGTAATATTTAATATTCGCAACTGAACTTTCAAGGTCACGTGTGCCTGTAGAATTACAAATTGTTTAAAAAAGGTACCGCAGCTTACCCAGCTCCATGTGACGTCTTTTGTCCTCTTCGTCGGTTATGAAATAAACCTGTCAAGGCGATATATACTGTCATTGTAATGAAACGAAACTGGACTTTTAATTTACCTTATCATTGGCCGTCTTGTGCCAAGTCTTTAAAATTAAATCAAGCCGAGTGTCGTGGAATGCTCTGCTCGTTTTCACTGTGATGCAAATGTCGTTCAAGGTCAGATTTGCGTCGAAAAACGCATTTGGTTGTTGCTGTTTTCGCGCGGCGTAATGAATATTTTCGGTGTCCTCAGTTAACGACCAGTATATACTCCATGTTAAAACCCAGATTGCTGCCAAAGCCAAAATCTGCATACGTCGAACCATGACAATCATTCTTTTGTTGTTTCTGTCAGCGAACCATCTCAGTTGGGAACTGCGTGTTTTTTTTCTGTCGCACTGTGATCTTGTCAACTAGCTGGATTGGACAGTTCTTTCATTGAAGCTTTAGTTAGCGTACGTTTTCCTGAAAGCTTGCTTTTTTGACAAGTGTCGCCTTCCAATACAGCAATTCGATCAAACATCTGTAGATTAGCAAAAACGAGCTCAAAGTCTTTCTAAGGAAAAAATAAAATCTGCAACACTTCAGCGTGAGGTAAAGACTGAGAAATCAAAGGTCGCCTAACTCAGATGAATTCTCAAACCTTTTCGTTTTCTCTTTTCCTACAGCCCGATGTAGCCTCAAGCAATTTGTTGCCCGAGGCATATGAGAAGAAATTAAACTGGCAGATGGTCTTGCGTCACTGAATCATTTATTTTGCAATTTTGGAAGGTTTTCTTGTAGTTACAGTAAATGATATTGTCAAATCGTTTGTTTTTTACATGTTGTGGTATTTTCTGTGCCTTTCTTTCAATTATTCTTGTTCTCTTTGTTTTCACTCTTGTGTATTTTTTACATACACGGCGACTGTTTTGCAGTTTGTTGTTTTACCTTCAGTTTTCCATATTTTATCCCTTTACATTTACAGTAATTAGGTAATCATTTCCTTGTAAAAGCCCCCAGTGGAATTGCATGCGTGGTGGGCCTGGTTGGCACTGATTGGCCAGGGCACTGACTGCGAAACAGGCAGTTGAAGGAGAATGGTGCGTTGGCCACATGAGCGCAGTAGCATGGCGCTGGGGTGAAGTTTAGTGAATGAATGGGCAGAAAAACAACAACTGGTCTAGGCTATGCTTTGGATTTTCCCCCACAAAAAAATGCCTATAAGGCCTTGAGTTATTTCGGAGTTGCGACGCCAGACCGGCCGTCCTAGGCCCATTTGACCGATTTCGCCAAATAGAACCCGCGCTTGGGCCACACTCTTTAAAGAGCCCCCGCAAAAAATGTAAAATCGAATCGAGGTGGTCTCTTTTCGGTAAAATACAGGACAGGCATTCTCTTTTCTTTTCGGTTCCCGCTCTTCCATAGGACCTATGAAGCCAAGAACTCCAATGAGCATCAGTGATATATAAACAATAATAGTCATTGATGAGAGGCCCTCATAAATTATGGAAATAACAACATGTCAAATGACTGACATACATCGGTTTGGCAATGTGTTTTTATAAATATTGCAACCATAGCCTGGACCAATATGTTGTGGCCAAGTTGTGTGTGTTGTTGTTATGAACCTGTAGAGCTCTTGTGGGATGTGAGGCTCGCACCCGATCAGGATTTTGTAATAATAATTTGTAAAAGACCTTTTGAGATAATTCTGATTTAAACAGTGTTGGAAGGATTATAATCACCTTTGGCTACATGCAAAATTTGCTTACATAAAGTGAATCCTAGGACTGGCCCAGATTGCTACTTAATCATCCAACCAAGATATTGCTTTTTTCAATATATATATTTCACCTGTAAGGCATCCTCAGAATTCTAAAGGCAATAAATAAACAAGACTAATCGTGAAGATTAGAATCAATAGGCACACATTTAGACCAAGTCCGACCAAGGATGTATAAGTCGGTAGTAAAAGAGAATTATAAAATCAAGTTTGCTGAAATGTTGAAGTTAAGACGTTTCTAATAGCGAAACTGTTGCCTGGCTGAGATCTGTCCGTAGGATGATTGCATTCCATGGTAAGCCTGCAGCTCAAAATACGCGCGTGCCTTTGGGAAAAGTTTAATTAACACATTTCCTGTTGACGTTTTCAATGATTGACATCCCGCTAGCACAACAAAAGAATCTTTGCATCACATTACAAAGCTTCACAGTTCAACGTTCGTCGACGTTCACGCAAATGCCACCAGCGGTAGTACTTCAACACAAATATATGTATTGGGCCAAAAAATATCACAATTTTCCATCCAGCAAACTTAAACTTGTATATTATGACGGTTTTACTTGCAGCCAAAGTAAACAATTTACCAAGAAAACTGTCCTTAAAGTCTGTTTGATTCGTCTGGTTTCACCCTGGAAACCGAAATGTGGACTAATTTTTTTTCCAACAACACAACAAAGCAATTTCTCTTTGTTAGGGTCAATCACAGGTTTCCCACACACGGAATTTTTAAACGGGAGTTTAGTTGGGAACTGTTGCCATAGATTTTACTAAAAATCTTTTTTTTCTGTGTTTTCCATAATCAGAACCAGAGCAAAGGGAGAAAGTTAATTCAAATTCGGTAATAACACTGCTTTCAGTAGTTTCAAAACTGCACACAGATTTAAGTTGTTTGGTCACGTCATTTCCGTAAAAGGAAACTATCAATCATACTTACGACTAATTGCTTTCACTTCCTTTATTATAGCGCGGTGCATTCCATCATTCTATTCACAGTGCTATTTCCTGAAATCAATATCTTTATTGAGGTAAACTTTCTATGCCATCAAACCATGGCAATCAGAATGTGAAATAAAGGGCATAGGTATGTAGAAACTCCGGAAAGCGCGGTATGGCAAACACATCTTTCCCACAACCACTGTCCAGTTCAGCATAAACAGTACCTAAAGCTTTACGTAAAAAGTAACTTGTTTTGGCCATTATCAAATCAGTGCTTATTAATAATTAGAAAAACGAATGATAACAACATTCCGGTAGTTGCGCTGTCTTTTCAAGATAAAAATATTAGCTTTTATCGTCTGGATCCATCCATTTGAATAAATCACTTCCACAGTGCACGGGACTGAATTTCGCCGGATATTTGCACACTCAACCTGTGCTACGACGTGCAGAGTTCATCCTGAGGGTGAATGTGACAGTGAAGAGAAAGCATCCTCGTGGGATCTTCGCTTTCGTTGTACTTGGGGTTTGGTACGTTTATCACGTTATTATCGCCGACGCCGTAACTGAAACTGATCTGAAACAATAAAGAATCTCTGGTCTTACAAACTATTAACAAATTGTAGCAGCAAAATAAAAGGAAATACAGTTTACGGCAGTGACTTTCAAGCCTTTTTCCTTGTGTGAAAAAGATTAGGTGTGAGAAAATTGCGGGGTCCCAATCCCTTTAGCTTGGCTAAATTTTCTTTGTTTTTATATTCAAATAAACTTTCGATTCAGCCCTTAGCGAAAATCTTTGCCCACTTTTCGGGAAGCACTGGTTTTATGGGAAACCGAGCGTGACGCATTCAAGCCGAATTCCTCACCTGCTCATCCAAGCGTGACGCATTCAAGTCCTTTAACTTTTCCATGTGAGAATGGAAGAGAAAAGATTCGGTAAAGTTGACGCCCAAGAGGTAGGTGATCACAAATCCCAGAGAGCAGTCGTCGGCAGCTTGTGCATAGAAGCAAGTTCGCGGAAAGACGTTGACCCTAAAATGATTGTTGTCATTGCTTCAACTTCCTGTAACGAGGGGATCGCCAATACGACGAAGCTCATGGAAAACACGTACCACGAGATAAGTATTGATGTAAAACATCCTAATGCGCTTAAGGTCCTTAAACCGCTGATCCCTAAGTAAAGCAATCCACACTGTTTCAGGATAGTTTCATTTGAAGCCGTTAACGTTCATTCAATATATGTCAGGTGCTTTACAGTGGCTTGGTCTACATTTCAATCAATGTCACGGACACAAAGGAGTACATTTGATGCACACGCACTGTGCATCATTGGTGTTGAATTAGCAGTCAGCGATTGATTTAAATATGCAGCGAGCAACATTTAAAATTGCCATGCAGTTATATTAAGTTTTTTCCAATTTTGAAATGTTCTTCAATGTATTCGTGTCTTGTAGATGACACAAGTGATTGCGTTAAGTGATGCATCATGGGTATATGCTGCACATCACGCACAAAAAACTTGCTTACCCACACCAAGGGCGCATGCGTTCTGCCAATGGTCGAGATATGCAAACACCAGCTCCTCCCGTTCCGAAATAGTACGTGCGCGGTTTGCCACCATACCAAGCCTGAAACATAAAATGAAGAAGATGAAGATGAACTATTGTGCCTGCCTCCATGTTGTGAACGCTTATGTAAACACCTTTAAAGCATGAACGCTTCGTCTGCCGATGTACACAGGTTTGCCGCTGTCAAATTTTCGAAGGTATTCCAGAAGCCGATCGACATTTACGTAATTGTCGTCATCAAACCGGCACCACCATCTAAATTAGGAATGTTGAACAAAGTCGTGATGGTTTTGCGTAAATGTGATGATTGGCCAACCTTTTGTCTGGTAATCCCATAAACGTATCGAACTCGAGACCAAGTTTACAGCATAAATCCGTCCTTCGTAGAGAATAAGGCATTTACAGATTAGTTTACACAGATTTAAGTGCGTTATCCAAGACCACAATAAAACAAAACTTCGTTTCTCTGATAACTCAAATCAACAATATGTAAAGCAAACACCTAATTGTGCCCTCATCGGCATAATTATAATGCAAATGAGGTAAATGCGGGTCGGTTGACCAGCACTCAATGGTTTGGAAATCAACAGTACATGCTGTCTGTGTGGTATTGGACCAGGCACTGCTTCTCTGTCCTCTTGTCGCCAAACGTGCTTACCTTCCGTGACCAGATCTGCAAATGCTGCTCACCAGCCTGTTTCCTAACAACGAAGGCAAAAAAATTACTGCCGATTTCGTGACGTTTGAAGGCCAGTTTTTTATGCTTTTGTGTGGTTGAATTGTACAAGCAAACACGACATAAGCACATACTGTATTTCACGATACCTACCTAAATCAAAGCGGTATTTCATATCCTCTTGGTCTGTTATAAAGTAAACCTGCATGTATGAATTTTGAATTTCAAACAACGAGAAATATATGAATCATTTTCCAACAACACTACCTACCTTGTCATTCGCAGTTTTGTGCCACGTTTTCAAAATAATATCCAGTCTTGTGTTATGAAACTGTTTGCTCGTTTTTACTGTCAAGCATATATCCTCCAAAGTAAGATTTGAATCAACAAACAATGGCAATGCAGCGACGACAACTTCCTGTGCTTGTTTCGCGAAACTTCTACTTAGGTTAGAAGATAGCGTCAAACAGAACGTGAACGTCAGCACCCAACCGATAAGTAGGATCAAACCACAAAACAAACGCCTTAAACGTCTGCCATCCATGACTGCCTGACTAACTTGGCGAATCCCCTCCACTAACGCTTTCATCCATCGGAAATGGAAACCGTCGCGTAGCCTACTCACGATAAAGCAGAAGAAGAAAAAATGAAAACGTTCTGAGTGGGGAAACTTGTTTTGCTTGATCAGTTATGCGATACATGCCTTGTAGTTCTCTGAAACCATCAAACCGAAAAAACTTCTTTCCATTGGGTTTTATGTCAAGTAATAGAGCCAACAAACGAGTTGCTTACAGTGCACACTTTTTTGATCAATTAGGTCTTATCCGAACAGCTTTTGTAGACTACCAGCGGACATCTTTTCAAAGACTTCTTCCTTGTGGTGACTTGTAGACTATCAGCGAACCCTTTATGTTCCAGGATGTTTTCCACCTCTGTACCAGGTTTGGCAGCAAAGTCACCACAAGGAAGAAGTCTGTGACAAGATGCTTGGCTGGCACGACAGTCATTAAATTAATCAACGCAAGCTGCACTGTGAGGATAAACAGACCTGATGACAGGCCGAAACACTGCGGTGCAGGTCTAATTTCATATCGAGCATGTATTTTTGCCTTGTACTAACGATATTCGTGAAGTTGGACATACATACCTAGAGTACGAGTGATTTGTTGGAACCACAAAAAATAAAGGTCGAAACAATGTGCAATGCGTATTCAATTCTGTTTTGTGCAATAATTTGTTTTATTGGCCTGTTGATATAATATTTTCGGTTTATTGTGTAATTCTAGATGACCTAGACAGGTATTCACTGAAGTAGATATTATTCAATTTCAATTACAGTAGTTATTTTATCTTTTAAGAGTTGATTTAAATCATTGTTACATACCATTTGACAAGGCAATAAAAATTTGGAATAATTTGTGATACACGTGCTAAATGAGCGTTTACTGGATGCCGTTGACTTGTGACAGTAACATTGCTGCAATGATAAACTGATGTACTTATATAAGTCGAAATAGGCATTTGCACGTTTTTGAGAAAAAAGATCAATTTATATCCCACTCGTTCGCATGGAAATTAAACACAACATCCTACTACTAATTTGTAGAATCCTAAGTCTTTTGTTTAACAAGGTTTTAGTTTTTGAGGCCTAAGATTTTTAAGGTAGAATTATACTTTCCTTTTACACCGGGTAACAAAGTTTTCGCCAAACTTGATCTACACATATGCAACATAGAAATCTGTGCGAATTTTTACGCTACGATTTCGTGCAGCATGAAATATATAACCAAAACTAACAGTTGGTTGCCTTGTTCACACCTAATCATTAAAATTCACGCAGATTTTCGTTTTACATAGACTTATATGTGGATCAAGTTTGGCGAAAACTTTGTGACTCGGTGTAGTAGTAGTTTCCTTGCATGTGCATTATAGAAATCGTAGTTTAGACCATTTTCCAGGAGGGGTTGCTTCATCATAATTTTTCGTACATGTAATTTTTTAATTTAAAAAATAAATAAATTGATGCATTTTTAATCTAAATTATTTCTTCAACAAAGCCATTGGTTTCGGTGGATTAAACAAAACAAAACAAATTAAAGGCGTGAAAAAAATACAACCTAAAGTTGAGGTTTCGGCGCCAAAACTACATTCACATGAATTCATGTTGCTTGTTTACATTGCTTGGTTGTTGTTTATCAAGTAATTTGCATTTTGTAGTATTTGTTATTAACCTAGTAAATTTAGACGGCTATTCCTATCTTTTAGGAAAGGATTGCTTAGACACTGGTTTTGTAATCATAAGCACGTGTGGTGATGAACAATACGATAGTGCACTAGCATTGCTTCGTGCGTTAGCCTACTTTTTTTAATTTATTATGGCTTGTGGCATTGTTTACAAAAACCTAGTGGTATAACGCTTTGACGAACAGCGATCATAAGTCTTGGAACAAAAAATGTTTTATTTTCGATTTCCTCCTGATTTGGATTAGTTTTTTTGGCATAACCTGAAAGTTGAAAGAAATCAGCTCAATCAATCAAATTAACATACGCAGATAAACTTGTGCAGTTATGCAAGTCTGCTAAGCTTAGTTTACTTCCTTATTTTGATGGCAATAAAAACTGTATCGCAATTGCAGCATGTACTTTTTAAGTTGAATTTGCACAACTGCTTTTATTAAAAAACATGGATTATGAGCGAGGTCGGCGAGATCTTCAACAAATGGTATGTAATTTTGTTTTTTGCGTTTTTCTGAGCAAAGTATTGGGAAATATTTCAATTTGCCTAATTAGCAAGCTGACCTGTTCTGCCAACACAGTCACCCCAATTTGCTGCTTTTTCATGTACAAGATTGTTAAAAACTATTTCTAGGTTGTTTCTTGGAACTTGTGTATTGACCTGGCACATGCCAAAGACCATTTTACCTATGGTTGTTTTGCAGATATGCAAGTTTCAGGAAACAGAAGATAGCAGACAAAAACTGCAGAACTGGATCAATCATTTTAATAATCCTAACATTGGAAAGTAAGTGTGATTATTATTATTATTGCCCAAAGCGTTTTGCATGAAATGTAATGTATGAAATGTAGTTAACTTACTATATCACAGGCGCACTGGTAAATTGGTTCCCTTCACGACAAACTTGGATGAACTATTTCCAAGTTCAGGTAAATCTATTTTTTTGGATATCATGTATATATATATATATATATATATATAAGTTTTGGAAAATTCTGTTTGTATTTATAATTTTTCTTAATTTGTTGTTATTGAAACTGCTCAGATTCAAGTGACAATGAGGATGATGATGATGATGTCGAAACACCCACCCCCATGGAACATCCAGGTGTAAGTGAATAAATTATGCTGCTTTTATTGCAAGCAGAGGACCATTCTTACAACAAACAGCCTAAATAAATTTTAAAAAGAGAGACCCATGAAGATAATTATCAATCTTGAGTATATATCTGTTTTCTAATTGTTTTGAATATTTTAATTTGGTTTATTTGTTTGCATGAAACACTTTCTGCAAACAATGTTGCATACCTCATACCACTAGTGGTTCGTATAACACCGGTTTGGAATCATTGTTCTGGCCATTTATTTTTATATTTATGGTTGTGATGTAGGCAAAGCCCACTGAACCAGCAAAACTGCCTGAGCCTGATTTTCCTGCAAGTAATGACAGTACGCCAAGTAAGTTATGTTTTCTTGTATACTTGATAGCAGTGTTGCACCAAGGCAAACACTATTTACAGATTAAAAAAATAATATGTTTAGGATTACATACAACAATTTTTGCTGAAAGATATGCTATTTGCAAAGCAAGCATAATTTTGTAATTATTGAAAGGAATACAAGAAGAAATCGAAACCTCAGCTTGCACTCAAAAACTTGCTTTGGAAGGGACAAGAGATGGGAGTTTTACTGCGAACTATGAACCTGGAAGTTTACCACACAAGTCACCATTAGTGAAAACGAAGGTGTTGAAAAAGAGGTATATATGGATGGTAATCTGTTACATAATACAGTACAGTATTGCAGACATATATGTCACTATATATGCTCATAATGTTTTTCAGTCATTTTATTAAAGTTGCTGTTTAGTATTTTGAAAATACATAACTGTTGAACATGAAAGGTCACTGAAAGTTTCTATTTTTTGAAAGGGGTTGCAAGCAGAACAAGTTTGCCAAGTCCTGGCTTAGTAGTGTACAAATAATAGCCAAACATTAGTAAAAATTAAGTATGTGGTATTAAGCCTTTTTCCTTTGCAGACTCTTTACCAGTACCGGTCATGGGACAAAAAATGTGACGGGGTCTTTCATGAACAACACAGATAAGGTTGGTACTTTACTGCTGTGCAACTTGCATAAATAACATGAAACTATTTTGTCAGGATGATGACACAAGTGCCCAGAAAACAGATAAAAGCTCATCAAACAAAATAAATTCAACAAATACACAGCAGGTGGGTGTTTTTTATTGAACCTACTGTTTCAGAAAATTTTTTGTCTGTTTTGATGTTTCTCTTGATGGTTTTGAAGGATTCCCAGGAAAGGAAAAGCCAAGTTGCTGATGCAACCAAAGATAATGGAAGTCATGACAAGACAAAGTCCATTGATGTCTCTAGGTAACAACATATTTACTTTTCATCTGTTGTTTATAACCTTTTTAACATGCAGTTATTTAGTCAATAAAACTTCATCTTTCTTTATGGTGGGGGAGGGGATGAAAATGCCAACATGGATATCTGTTAAATTGCCTTTTTTTGTAAACTTTACTCAGTTGTTGCCTTCAACTAATATGATATTTACATCAAAAAAGCAACAGGAAGACCAGACGACAGACTGGACGAAGAACTGGAGTAAGTAAAAAGAGCAGCACCACAACCCCACATGCTAATGACAGTACAGCCGACCACAGTGAAAAACAAATTAGCACCAATACTGTAAACCATGTCCCTGACATGGAAGTGTAAGTACAACTGTGTTGACCAATTCAGTTTTGTTTCAAATTTGCATATATGTGTTTGTGCACCCTTATTTATCAAGTAATTAGTGCTTGTTTATTATTCATAATGACAATTATGATGAGAGAAATAATTGTGGTTTTTGTCTTATAGCACCAACGATGTAACCAGGCCTGATGATGATACCACCCTACACCGTACTGATCCCAAGGTTGGTTTACTCCTTCCTCTGGCTAAAAACAGGGTTTCAGATGCAATGAATATAGGTTTGATTATTTTTTTGTGTTTTAATGTCAGCGTCCAAGCAGTATTATGAGTGAGGAAAGTGACATTGATGACTTCTTCGATGACAATTTTATTATCGAGTCCATCACCAAAGAGGAAAGTGCCAAGTTTCGTCGTCACCAGTAAGTCAAACAATTTAAACGGAACTCTTTTTCTGCAAGATTAATTGTCTTTGCATTTATTAATATTCTTTTGAAAATTTGCTTGTTAACCTGTATCAAGCTGTTTTATGTGAGCTTGTATATACTGCTAAAATCGAGAATTGTAACAATCCGAGTGCTCTAAATGAAAACCTGGACAACTTGATTACTTTTTCGTTGTTATTTTTGATAAATTAAAGCATATTTATTTGTGGTTGGTATTTTTGTAGGCTTACTGGACCAAAAAATAAATCCCCTCCCACTGTGAAACGGAAGACCAAAAAAAAATCTGATGCTTTGAATTTGCGAGAAAGTAAAAAATTGCGAAACAAATCTAAATCCAGCAAGGAATTAAAAACTTCCGAAAAAGGCAATAGACTGAAATCTGTCTCTCCACAACCAGATGCAACGTATGTGTTTAATGATGCTTTCGCCCAATGCAGACTAACTAACCGCTAATTTTGTTGTTGCTGACAGGGAGGAATCTCTCAACCACCAAACAATATTATCCTCGGGCAAAGAATTCCCTCAGGTAAAATATAAAAGCTTCATGTGAGAAAGTTGAAAAGAGCATGCACGTTTGCTTGTGGTCGTCACATGTGCATTTGATGAGATAATGTGACACATTGCAAAATAAGCAATCATAGTCATTGGCAGTGGTGGATCTAGGGGGGGTGTTTAGGTGTCAGAACACCCCCCTCAGCATTGTGGCACATTGTTTTGTGGGTCGTGAAAGTGCGATTAATTTCCCGCTAAACTGGAACGAACAGTACGGTCAATTGTTCGTCTCCGCTGTTTCTTTGTTTCTTGGTCGCGCGCGCTGCATTCACGCGGCGATGACTCTTATGAAACAATCGTTTGTTGTGCCGTTGGTCAATAACCCGTCAACAATACTGTTTTTGAAAGCGCGACCTTATAAGTTTATTCATTTCTGCTACAATTTCTATATATAAGCCTCACTCTGTAAGAGTTGTAATTGTTTGACAAAATTTGAAAATTGGGAATTCCCCAATTCCCAAATCGAGCATTGCAAAACACGAACGCCAGTGTTGGCGCGAATCGTCACATAAACGGTGGCTTCATGGCTTACGCAATTGCGTAACACTGTGGAACACTCGATGCAAGTTTTTGCGGTAGTGCTTGCGCCGTAGTTTCATCACCACGACTTTGAAAGAAAGGTTTAAATATACGTGTTATCTAAAAGGAATTAAATGTGGGCTTACGTTATCAAGAAAACATACAAATAAAAACTATGTTGCATGCGGTGGCCTTATCTTCCTCTTTGCACATTTGCGAGCGCTAACAATTGTTTTCAACATGCGTAATATTGGCAACGTGTTCAACAACTAAACTGGTTTCCACCACGATTTTGACAAAAAACTACAGTATAATAAATGTCCGAAAAAAAATTGTAACCGTATCTAACGGCTTCATTAAATAGGTACCGAAACCGAACACCCCCCTCACATTTTTTCTAGATCCGCCACTGGCCATTGGCATTATTGTTTCTTTTTTGATTTGTCCAAGTTGCTTGGTTTTTGTAAGATCGCAAGGATTTATTTAAATGCAAAAAAAGGTTAATCATTCAACATGTGTTAATAGAAACTTTTAATGTCACTTGTGTATAAAAACATGTTGCTCAATTATAATGCTCTGACTTGCTTTATGCATCTGAATCAGTATGTGAAAATAGGTTGAAGAAACCACTTTGCCTGATAAAGAATTTGAAGAAGCAGCTCAATTTACAGTGGCACCAATGACACCACAAGAAAAGGAATCTGTTCGCAGAATGGGGTGAGCTACTGGTTGTTATATAAATTTGAAAAACTAAACAGTTTCTGTGTATTTACTTGTAAACTTTCACCGAGATATTCACATCAACTCTTGATTAATTCAGTGTTGGGAGTTTTCTATTCAAATATTAAGAAACTGTCACAATTTTGTTTTGAGAAAATGTTAAGTACTGTTGCTTAATAGTTGCTATTGGTTAAGTAGTTTGAAGATCTATTGAAATCAAACGATGATCATCCTTAGCTCTTTTGGGATTACCATGCATGATTAAACATGTTGTTGTGGTAAAGGGTATTTGTTTTTTTATCACTATCCCTAGTTGTATTTCAGTTAAAACTTGTTCATGTGGGCAGTAGCATGCAAAATAATAAAAAAAATACAATTGATGCTTTGTTTTACAGTATCATGGGCAGACACAGTCATTTTTTTATTCAAGGCTGATTGCATAACTTTGTGAAAAAATGCTGTTTACTATGACTAAGTTATTTCCTTAAAGAACTGTTTCACTGAAACCCTTTTTTTTTAGAATGATTATCAGCAGATCGTCAACCTTGGGTGCACGTATGTCCGATGACCCCAAAGCTACTGCAAGAAGGAGGGCAGCAAATAAGAGCAAAAATACTTTGTCTGAAGAAACTGAACCGGTGGATAATAGTGTCAACATTCCAACTCATTCAAGACGAAAAAATCGTAAACAAAGAATCTTGGATGAGCCTGAAGACGAGGAAGTAATTCAGACTGACAACTGGACTAAAGCAATTGTCAGTGATGAAGATACGTCTGTGAAAAAAACAAATGTATTTGCAGAGCGTTCGTCAAGGAAAATTACTACTAGTAATGATGTTGACAAAAAAAAATCCTCTCAAAAGGGTAAAACGCAAACCAAAAAGCGAAGCAAGCGTTCAGTGCCCGGTGAAACTGCAAAGAAAAAGACTGCGATACAAGAAGATGATGATATTTCACCGAAAAAGCGTATGCGAAAAAGTATCCGCGATCATCAATCCCATTCCAGTGCCTCTGTCGAAAATTCAAGTCTTCAACAATGGTTGTCAACGGTAAGCATTCTGTCAAAGATTTTATGATATTCTTTTTGGTCAAGATGTTATACCAACATTTTACTAAACATTTTATTTATCTGTATCAGTGGTTCAAAAACTTAATCATGAATCTATTAGGATGAAATTTTCCTACATTTGCAGTTTTCATTGACTGTTGTTTGCCACCATTTTTTCCAAAAATGTCTAATTGGGTTCTGAAGCATGTAGACCATGCTTGGAATGGACAGAAAACCTGTGATGGAATCATATATCTGCAAATCTATGGGTGTCAAAATTTTCACACCTTACTGTATTTTACTATTTTAATAAAGACCAGCAATGAAGCTTCACACACAAAAGAGAGGATATCCATCAACAAGGAGTCAGAGAATACGATTCCTAAAAAGCGTTCCAGGGGAAGACCTAGAAAAGGTTGTTGTTCATTTTGTAAACAATGTTTATTGCAAAAAAATTTGTTTCCAGTACGGGCTGCACTTGATGCAATAAATAAAACCACTAATTTTTTTAAAAGAAATGGTGTAAACAAATAACAAAATGTTAACAGTTAATACCACCAGGTTGCTGTTTAGTTTTTGGTAAAACAATATGTGTGATTTCAGTAAGAAGACAGCAACCGAAAGTTGAGGAACCGACACAACCTAAAATTGGTACATGTGCTTTTAAATAGTTACCAAAACTAAAGAGAGATATTTCTTTAGTCGGAAAAGCTTCCTATACTTATATCAGTACAATCTCAGCATCAACAACAAACTTTTTTGAATATTAGCCTAAAACTTACACTATATAAAAAAACATGCGGCAGTTTCAACATTGGAATTTTAAACAAGTTTATCTTCAGTTACTCCTTCTACCAAGTTCAACCCTTTCAAAGAACCATTTCTGGATAACAGAAACTTGGTTGCTTCAGGGCCCATCAAACGAAGATTTGCATATGATCCAGGTGAGATGCATTGCTTTAATATGTGCCGCGAGTACGTGCCCTTTTTACAAACTATAGTTTTATTATGATTTAAAATTGAAAAATCTTTTTATAAATTGAACAAGTTAACTTTTTCTTGTAACCAAAAACAAAATATCTGTGCTTTAGTTTTTTGTGATTTAAGTTTATTCATGTTTGATAATTAGCAGCATTTGGTTGCAGAACATAGCAACAATCGTAGAAGTGGTGTACCTGATACTGATGAAGTTGACAGTGAACATGTTGCTTTCCCACTCACTGACCAATCTACAATCATAAACCCACACGCCAGGTATTGCTACAGAACATGTATTTTCAACTAACAGTGTTTTTAGTCTGCATTTATTTGAATGTGGGCTTTCAATCCATTGCTACCGAACAATGTGTCACTCTCTCAGTTTAGAAAGAATATATATCTTGCAAAATAGAAGTAATGCCATGCTTACGCATAGCAAGGCGGGATCACCCCACTAGCTTGCAAAATCATAGCTTATTTTTGTTGTCATTGTTTAGCAGTTAAAGAGAGAAATCTGGTGATTGGTGACAAGGCTAAATTACTTTTGTGACAAACTATATTATTACGAATTCATGGGTCAATATTTTTGGGATTTTTTTTCATCCCAGTAAAAATATGTTGAATTATTAAATTGGCCGTGTCCCAATATTGTGTCTAAATGCAAATTACTCTTTTATTTTTAGCTCAATCCAAATGCCAAAATCTCGACTCATGGGTCCCCCAGCCTCCACCCCGAGACACTCCCGGGCCAAAAAGGCTACAAAAGCACCCACACCAGAGAATATGGAAGATTCGGGTGAGTTGTTTACTGTTGCACTGGTTCATACCACAAAGAGTCACACAAGGTCATTACAGGTAATTCCGAGTCTATTGCTTCAGAGAGTGAGGTGTCCTTAGACAACAACATTGACACTTATGCTGATAATGAAGAGTTGGTTCTAACAGATGAAGACAAGGGGTAAATGCGTTTATTTGTTGCTTGAGCAAATGCCCTTATGCTTACATCCAAATTGAAAGCTTTTTTTTGAAATGTTTTTTTATCTATATGAAACATGGCATTTATATATATATTAAAGGTCATCTGGTAAACGATTTAATATGTTTTTAGACATGACCCTTAAAACATTGTTTGGATTGTGATATAGTTGACATCAAACATATCAGGCATAAATAAGTTGGGAACGCATGGTTTAAAACATTTGTAGCTAAAGCGCAACAGCACAATGTACTCACACATTTTGTTGTTAAGAATTCCGGTTGACTCTGAGCACGAGAAACAAGAATCTAACACCAAGGAAAGTAATATTACCAACATGAATAAGGATTCAAGGTTTGCTTTTCAATCTTATCCATGTTGCCAGGATGCTTATTTTCTATTTCATAGGAGCAGGAAATCGATGAAGGCCAAGAAAAATAAAAGATCGGAACCGAATGAAGATGTCGCAAAACCGAAGAAGTCGAAAAAGAAGCAAAGGTGACAGACGTAGTTTAAAAGCAACAAAATAATTATTAATAATCCCACAGGCTAGAAGACCCATTGTATCAATTTTTACTGCCCAATTTCTTGACGAGGCTTGTGAAGCCAACCTACTGTTGTGACAATCGTGTTGATGTCGCCTAAACCCCAAACACATGCTACACTATTTAGCATTTTTAATATCAACCTATATTTGGTCCGAAAAAAAAACGTTTGCTGTAATGTCCGAAATTATGAAAATAGTATCCTCGTTGTAACACACTTAATTGGCCCCTTGATTTACTTTTTGGATCGTTACGAAAAGAGGACTATGGAGATAGTTTTACTGGATGCTTGTTGTTTTTTCAGATTGGAAAGTGACGATAAGAAAAATAAGTCAGGGTAAATACGATTTTTCTCTTTTATGTTGCCGTTTACGATATTTTCAGATCGGGTAAAATTGTGTTGTTTTTTTTGCAGAAAATCAAAACGAAACTCAGCTAAAAACGTGTCCAAGTCCAGCCGCGTTGTTTCCAGAAGGTTGTTCAACTTAAAACGATCCAACTTGCTTCTGTTTTTGTAATAATGCCAATAATGTTTTTTCTTTGCAGAAACTTATTCTACAACATCATTCCGAATCAACTCGGTAAGTTCATACGCTGACCAAAAATACAAATGTTTTTCTGCCGATTTTAAATGTTACGTGAAGCCTTGACTTCAATAAAACATGTGATCGAATGTACATCGAAAAAAAACAAACATCTCCGTTACTCCCATGTATGTCGTATTTAGTGAACCCGTCGGATGACGCAACACCAGGTGTCAGGAGAAGTCGTCGGGTTCGAACGAAACCATTGCATAGGTGGTGCGGCGAGGAATTCGAATACGAGTAAGTGTTTGTTGTTTCGCTAATTCAGTGTTTCCCAAACTTTGGAAACTTCATTTAAACCCAGAAGCTTTTTCATCATATTCTCGTAATTTTTTTGTTTGAATTCTCATGCGTTTGTACCGTCTGCATCAGTGTTTCCCAACCGGTGGTACGCGTACGGCATTCCAGGTGTTACGCGAGCACATTTCCGTATATTTGCGCATACAGTTCGAATTTAAACAATCGTTAGTGATCTAAAAATGTTTGTTACTTCATCCGCTAGGTTACTTTGTAACACACAACTAGATGGTACGTGTCGAAATTGTCTTTTTGCTCCAAGTGGTACGCAACCACAAAAAGGTTTGGAATCACTGGAAACACTAAGAATATGTTAGGATCAGAAAGTAGCTCATTAAAACCTGTCATATTTTGTTATGAAACCAACGACAACAAACGTATATTCGGTTTATTGAATTTTTAGGCAGTGTTTTGTAAATTTTCCCTTGTCGTTACCCCCTTTGAAATCACTAAGCACAAGTATCTTGCACCTTATTATAAATTTTCATATTATTTATTTGTAAATTATATATAATATATACAACCAAGCCCAATGAATCTACTTGGCCTCTAGGAACAGATCTCGAACCTTAGGTTCCCTGACTTAGGTGTTTGTTTCTTGTGTGTTAATGGGTCAAAATAATCCCTGCCAAATTAGGATTTGTGGCTCTGAGTTTATCTCAGTTTAGCACTGAAAAGTGTGATTGGCTCTTTATAATCTAAAGGTTGCCGACCTCTGTCCTGGCTACAAACACAAACGACAAAAATTGACGGATTTGTGGTAACATGTTTTTTTTTAAGTGACATGGGGAATATTGTTGGAATCCATGGACCAGTTATTCCTTTGAGAAGAGGTGAGAGATCGACAACAGGTATTTCTCTCTGGTTGTCTGTTTTTTGTCTTAAAAACTGTCCAAGTAATTATTAACTATGTGACAATCGGTGGTTGACGTGAAATCAGGGTCGTTTAGGCATTTACCTTAAGATAACATTTAATATATATTTTTCTGTACAACATTGGTGTAACGTTTGTTGCACTGGGAATTTGTTCTTCACACATTTAACTGGATGACCGAACCGGCACCAGCAATCATTACCAAAAAAATACGTTTGCGTTTGTCGAAAATGCATTTAGTTAAAAAACAAACTTTACAACTTCTTCGTTTCACTGTAGGTGAAAAAATTCATGAGAAGCAACATGAAAAAACCGAAAAGAATTTACCAAAAATTAACAAGAAGTCTAAAGAACTAAATCTCAAATCGGATAAGCGAAATAAGAAGAAAAGTAACGTGTCCAAAAAAGAAGGTACCGTATTGGAAACAAGCAGTTAACAACTGGTTTCGTGTAGATTTACCACTGAAAGTCTGAAAGCTTATATAATCGAGCAATTAGTTTTTTTTGCTGGAACCTTATGTGCACCTTTTTAAAAAGCGTCTACACTATCATATCAGCCACATGTAAGCATATTGCATAAATTAATAGTGTATTATTGCCATGCTTTCATGTTAAAATCCCGCGAATTCATATTCTCAGCAAAGGAAAAATCTCAAAATATTTCAATCTCACAATTGTCGACGCCAGAGGTTGCAGAACATGACGAAGTGACGTCGGACGCTCAGAAGAAATCCCAGTCTGAAGTGAGTGTAAATGTCGCCACTGAACAATCGGTTAACGAATCGGACGGCAAGGAACGTCTAACAACCGCAAACAAGCTCAACAGAACAACCTACAGTGTCATCGACCAAACGCAAGTCATCGAAGTCGGTACGTTATGTTTTGTGTCGTGCATTTATTTTCCTTGTGTTGGTTTTTGTGGATTTTTTGAATTATGAAAATACTGGTCCAACTTGGGTTATGAGAAGTGTGCATTCATGTACCAATGATGTCGGACGTAGTCGCGAAAACGTAAATATCGAAAAATTACACTTATTTTCCCGAATTTACCACAGTGCGTAGCCTACCCATTATTGTAACAGCACTGGTTTTTCCTCCTTGCATGCTGTATTCTGAGCATGGTTTAAGCTTACACTTACATGCAGGTTTATGGCACGTTAAGGTCAGAATATTACAGCAATGTGTCTGGACATAGCTTATCAATCATGGCTGTCCTAAAATATCGCTTTGTTAACAATTAGTAGGGATTAAAGCTTTCAGGAACTTGTGCAAGAAATACCCTTATGTTTATTTTGCTGAAATACCCTTTCATCAACACCTACCATAAGGCAAACCCTTCGTATCAAATGTTAACAGGTGCAAATAAACTGATCAGCGTGCCACAGAACGAAGTAGTGTTCCATGATCCATTGGAAGGAGCTGAAAAACTCACCTACACCAAGGGTTTAACGAACAAGGCGGTTGCCATGGGGAGGGTGACGATTCCTCCGGGTCAACAGAAGGGCATGAGCTGTATGAATCACATGCTGGTTGGTGGCGTTGTTATTAGTTTTGGATATTATTTTACAAATTTGTCAAGTGAACAAGTACTAAGTTTGTTTATATTGTGGTATTCATACTTGAAATTTTCATGCGTACAAGTCATTGTTCTTCAATTAAATTAATTGAATGCAAACAACGAAAATCTTTTCGCAGAAGAAATATTGTTTAAGGGTTATGCTTGATCTTACAAGCAAATGTATTTTCCATGAAACTTTATACAATTACAGTTGATCTTGTGTATTCAATCTCTAAAAATGGTATATTTTGTGCCAACTCGCCCAAACCCATTTCTGTATATTTCAACTTAATACCAGAACATCTGCCTGTTTTCAGTGCTTCCATCTCAACAAAGGGCGCGTGGAAGTATTTCTCTGCGACAATTGGTCGGTGTTGGCCCCGAATTCCTACTTCATCGTCCCTGGAGGCAACGGCTACGATATCCGCAACATCAGCAAAGAGCACTCGGCCGAACTGGTTTTTACGCAGGTCAAGGCCAAAACACAGGGCATGGTGTTTCAGTGAATATGCATCGGATAGCTCAATAATCCAACGCGGCTTTTTACATTGCGGCGGGTGTTTTAAGTGTTTATTTTGTGACTACCGCAACTCGTTGCATTTGGTTTTAGTCGTCGCCGTATTCGCTACTCGCCTTGAAGAAAGTTGGCGTGCGTTTTTATTCACGCTGAGTTCTTTTTATCTGTTTTTCTTTTACAAACAATTGGTAACGTTGAAATTTTCTACACTGCCATGTAGGTGAAAATGTTGCATCTTGGGTGAAAGATTTACAGAATTCGTAACGGTGCGAATGTGTTATTTTACTGTTTTAACGACGCTGTTTTTTTTTTGAGAAAATAAAAAACTTTATCCACGATTAATGCTGGATTGTAAAAGCTTGCGCCGAAACCAGTGACGTAGCTAGCCCAACATTTGTTAGGACCAAATAATTCGTGGGTTGAAACGGCCAAGTTTTGTGGTTAAAAACATCAGCAGAAAACTACATGCCTTGAATATTACCAAACAAATTTTAGCTATGAGTTGGACATTTCGAAAACATATGGCTTGGAGCTGTGGCAGCCATGGCTATCCTGATGGAAAAAAACGTACCTAACTGGTCCGACAACCATAACACCTATTGTGACACCAAATGGGTATCGATCATTTAATCCTTACAATTAAGCCATTTTATTGCAAGCAAACGCATAAGTTCCAAGTTTTACAATTTAACGATGCTTAATTTTACAATAAGCACACTAGAATCTTTGTCGTTTTTCATGTAATATTTGTAAGGCACAACTGGGCGAGAATTTTATAAGGTCGGAATTAAAACCTGTACAGAAGAGGATGTCTGAAAAGCAAGAAAATAGTTAGTCGTACATACTTAAAAGTGTACAATGAAGGGCAACGAACTGTTAATCCTTAACAAAAGCAGCCGTTCTTTTTTATTAATACTGTATTATCCACAATGATAATATTTTGCAAAGTTTTTAGGTCACAGTCACGGGTCTTCCCCCGCCGTAGGTCATGTACTCTGTCTTGTACATCTTTGGAATAGACATAATCTCTTTTGGCCCCGGTTTCGCGATCACCCAGGGCGTATCGATGGGACAGGAGAAAATCTCCTTAACTTTGACGTCAGATGGCTTTTGGTAGGATTCAGTCACCAATGTTGTCAGACCTGATAAACATAATTAGTGATGATAACTTAAACTCGGAAAAAACCTGTAAATTGGGCAGAACACGATTACCTTTAAGTTGCAAATTAACTCCACAAGCATGTTGATTTACAGTTACGGCTTAGCGACCATGGAGTACGAAAACGAGTCTTTAAATAACACATATTTGCACATGGACTAATGTGGATAAATATTTACTGATTTCTGTCGCGCTATTACTCCAAATACGACAAACTTATTTAAACCATGCACACAGTAAAAGATTTACCTTTATTAGGGACAGGGACCATAGGTTTAGGAAGTCTAGGAATTTTGCTTGCACTTGGAAACCAGGTAGGATCGCGCATGGGAGGTCGTTCCCGTGGAACGGAATCTTTGGGGAGTGGATTTTCTTTTGTTCCATGGCCCCATGCTTTGGGATACTCTTCACATTCCCAGTAGGTTGACGCATCCTTTTGGGGATAATCAAGCAGTTCCTCCCTGAGAAGTTTATTTTTGTGTTATTGTTTTTTGTTTAATATATTTTAGATTTTTTGGGGATTTCTGAATATTTGCCATTTGAAGCAGCAACCAAAAATATTTCAATGTAAAAATGAAATTTGGGAATTCTGACAAACAGGTCATTAATTTTGATTTACATTTAGATAGTCCATATTAACAATACTTGAATACATGTAATTGGAGGACAGCATTCAGTTTTGACTTTAATCATTTCATAATTATCTATAAACAAAAATTAAGAAGATATGATAACTCACCTTTTGAATGACCTGTAAGCTTTCTGCGTTGAACTTAAATAAACATCATTCAAGTTCAAAATGCCCTTGTCTCGGACGAAGAAAGGCTTGGCAGACATCGCTTTGTTCTGAGTGCTGGCGATAATCTTTTGTGATGGACCACTTTTGTGATGCTGGGAAAGCACAAAGGGCTGTGGGCCAGCTTTAAAGTTTGTGTCCAATGACATTCCAGGTTTTCCTGTATATTTTGCCTTCATCTCTGAAGACTGATAGCCCATGGTAAGAGGTGTTCTCCATTCCCTTACCTTTAACTGTTAAATGTTGGTAACGTGTTAGTCGATGATATTAAAGAAACAAATGTGGTAAATAAATCTGAGAATATCACAAAAAAATAGCTAAAAAGGAAATGTACACTAAAAGTGGTTGCCTAAAAAACAAGTTTTCAAACCTGAATTCTGCGTGGATCCCTGGTCCTCTTTGTCAACATTTTCCTGTTTGCTGATTCTTCATTCCATTTCTGACTTAGCCTATGCTTTATCTCACATATTGTGATAACAGACAAAGCCTTTGTGATGTCACAATAATCTCATATAACCTTAATGTCATACGAAACTCTATCATAATTGTCTAGCAGGTGTATTATGTTTCCATAACTACTATCTGTGTAACCTCAGCCCTTACACTTTTGTCTGACCTACAAAATTATGTCTCTTTGTTTGAAATATTATTTTGTAATTTGGGCTAACCCCTTGTCATCCTGTGGGTGTTGCTGATGCTGCTGATTGGCATATTAGGCAAAACTATACTTTACATACTGACTATGACCATAACTAAGAAACTTGTTCAATGTCTTGCAGAATTAATTTCCAACTTTATGCTTGTAAAATACCTTTGGCAAACTAAAGTTTATGATCAGATGTAAAAAAATAATAACGAAACGTAGCTTTTGAACAAACCCAATTAATGAACATACACCTTTCTGTATTGCACAAAATAACAAAGTAATCTATTTCAAAAATTTGTGCGCAATCAAGCACAAAACCCCAAGAAAGTGGACTTCAACTTGCTATACCTTTTCAGTGTTGTCCTTTACGAAATGCACCTTCCATGAACCAGGTGACTTTTTGTACATGGGATGGGACAGGACACCACCAATGTGTTTGTAGTTGTGCTGGGTTCCGGTTGTTGTGTCATAATGGTTAATGACCTGATCATTCGGGGTAACTTGGTCTTGGGCTGTTAACGGGGGTGGTAAATGGTCGTTGATAGTTCTCTGAAAATAATTTACATTCATTTTGTCAAGGTGAAAATATCAGCTTTAAAAGACTCTTAAACCTTACGATTTATTTTGTCTGTGCGTTGTGCATTGATATTGTATTTATACTCTAAATTGAACATTTAGGTGCAGGATTTGTTTGGCCAATTTTGATTGAAATGTATTATTACTTTTCTTTGCAAATAGATAACAAAATTCGAAAATGTGCAAGGTTAGATCCGACATTTTTTCCGATCTGCTACACTGTTATTGTTATACAAAGTCTTGCATCTTGGTTTGTAATAAAACATCAAATGTAAGATCACTACACCATGAATCCATGACCTTCAGTTTACTTACTCTGAAATTTGATGGTGGGAAGTAATACCCCTTCGAGTAGTAGTGACCTCTTCCAGTACTGGTTAGATTTAAATCGTGTCTATTAAACTCAGACCCGACTTCTCCATGGCCATGTCTTAACTCCATCCTTCATTTAACTTAACCAAAATTCGGCTCCAACTCCACCACACCACCGTACAAACTGTTGCACTTTGTCCAGAAACCGGTGTATTGAAATTAAAACCACGAAAGCAGAGCGAACAACCGTAGTACAGAGCCGAACCTACAGATTAACAACAAAACCTTTACTTACTGTTGCTATTGGAAACCTTTTAAACCCATGAGGGAAACGTTTAATTTTAAAAATTTACCAAACAAAAATTTCTTGATTAACAATTTCAAGTAGCTAACATTGAACACCTTTACATGTACTTATTGTAAGTAAGTAAAGTTATGCCATTCACAGTAATTTTATCTATATATCTGATTGACTGCCACACCTTATTTTTCAAGTAATTACTGTTGTTTCGAAACTTTTTTGCACTCGTCGTGACTTTTAAAATTCTGATACAAAGAAAATGATATGCAGCTTTTACCAACAACAAAATATACACTAAACACATTATCTTTAACACGTGCTAAAAGAACGCATTTGTGTTCTCTGTACAGTTCATATTTTTGTTTTTGAGAAAATTAAGTGCCATTTAAATCCGATAAATATTAGGGATGCACCGAAAGTTCGGTTTGTCGAATTTATTCGGCCGAAACCAAGTTTTTTATAATTATTCGGTTTCGGCCGAATATTTTTGCAAAATTCGGCCGAAACCGAAACTTTTTTACTGCATGCAACACTGATACGCAAAGTTTAGAATCATTGTTCAAACTATACTAGTGTGTTTTTGTCATCGATCTTCAAGAAGTTGGTACAGCATTCTTTACGTGCCAATAAAAGGCTGTATGATCTGATCAGATGCATTCCAGCACATGTTTTGTTTAAATTTATTGCGATTTTAAAGAGATGGATACCAAAATTAGTTTCGGTTTATTCGGTTTCGGCTGAATAAAAAAATTGCTGTTTCGGTGCATCACTAATAAATATATAGACCTACTTAAAGCATAAAGTTGGAGAATTTTTTAATCAAGTTTTACTAGAAGCGTCAAATAGGTACATTTACTGTGGACAACCGAACCGTTTTAACAATTCTGCTTGTTTCCGTTACATTTGTTTGACGACTTATTTGAATACAAAATTAGTGAAAAGTGCCCCGTAACAGTTACACGCCAAGCGACCAAAATATCAGTCACGAGAGAGTTACGTCATAGGGCAGGGCCATCATTTCAAATGAGAAACAATAAAGCACGAAAATTACGCATTCACAGACGGGGAAGTTATAGGCTACTGATGCAATGCCCTGAGGCGGGTAATTACATGTCAACTTATCTCGTACAAATTTTATTTTTATTTAGTCTTTAGTGCAGCACAGTGGACACTGGGCAGTTAGTGTTGCTGATATTTTATTTTTTTATGGACGCAACAATGATAAATGAAGTCTAAACACATATTTTGTCAGTGAAAAGTGGGAACTATCCATAGACAAGAGTGCTAACATTCGTGTGAGAACTTAGGAAGACAGAGTTAATGTTTTTGAAACCTTTTTCTGAGAAACATGCAGGGTTTTTTGTTTGAAGAAAACAATGGTTTGCTTACAATTTCGTTTTAAACGTTTCAGTTTTAGTAGCCTATATGTGTCCCAATCACCTGTGATTGTGAATTGCTTTAAAGAGCTACGTTTGTCTTGACATAAAAGTGTTGTTTTGAAAAGTTAATAATGAGCGGACAACAACCGTGGACTCCGAGAATAGCCGAACCTTTCATCATTGATAGAATTCTCCCATCTCCATTCATTCCCAATACAGCACCAGCTCAGTTAGCCACTTTAACATTTGAGGTCATAACCTCGCATCTCCCAAGTACATCGATTGTCATAGACCGGTTTTTGGCCCCAGTACCGTTAACTTCCACGCCAACGGTGCAACCAAACCCGGTGGTACTTTTTCCATTTGTGGCAACGAGCATTCAACCAAATACCACTGATGTGGCTACCACTGCCCCGAATGATGGACCAACGATGTGGACATGGAACACCACTTCACCGAAAAACTTAACTGAAAATGTTGCCCTATTTAATTTTAGTTTCGTTCCAGCAATGACTTCCGAATTGTCCAAGTCAAGTTATTTCACAACTGTTTCGAGTGCAACAACGAATGATGAACAATTTCTTTCCAACTTATGCGGGCTTCCCAGTTTTTGCTCACCAAATACTGCGCAGCGTTGCGCCAACGTTTCTTTGATTGAATGCCAGGACTGCAGCATGGGGGCAGCCTCCATATTTGCAGCTGCCATCATTCTACTTGGGTTGCTGATCGTTTTGGGCAATGGTTTCGTCATCTGGTGCAATGCGGCCAACAAGAGCGGCTTTACCGGCGGTTACAACAAGATAAAGGCGTCTTTGGCCGTGGCCGATTTACTCACAGGTAAACAACCAAAATGATGCACTAAAAACGTCTTATTGTCGCAATGCCACGACTTTATTTGGGCAAAAAACAGGGTGCTTTGCAGCGAAAAAGGTCGAGGGTGTTCTACCCTTAAAACCATAAAATTGAAAAAAGACAGTTTTTGAATGCTGTTTAAATATGTAGATCTCAAACATGCTATTACTTATATTTCCAATTTCCTTGTTTCGACATTTGCATAGCTACAAAGTTATTTCCCGATTCCCGAACAACGTTTTGATTTCACCTTTTAATACTTTTCAGGCCTACAAATCTTCTGTATATCAATTTACAACTTCAGTTGGACAATCAACGCAACTGCCAATGAATTGAACGAACACCAGTGGGAGTTAAGGGGTTCTCCACAAGCTACAGTCGGCGGGATATTTTACTTTCTTGGGTTCACCTCTTCTCTTTATCACCTGATTTTCCTCAGTCAGCAACGATTTAGAGCGATCAAGTGGCCGATCCTGTACAAAAGTCAAGGAGGCAAGGTGATCTATATCGGCCTTGCAGTTGTGTGGATTTTGGCCATTTTAATGTCGGTACTCCCAAGTAAGTATACATGTTTTTTTTTAAATTAATTTCTGTAAGTATAGGCTGTATATATTTTGTAGTAAAGCAGATCAGTGACCAAATCTTTAGTTTTATTTTGATTGGTTTATTTGTCTTACTGGTCTTTATACAAATATTTTTTTCTAACTCAAGCCTGACCATGCCTATGTACAAATATTGATAAAAACCGAAGGACGTTTTTTGAAAGATACTGATTTGTCTTGTGGTTCAGAAATGCCGTTTTTTGTGTTGAATATTTGTGTCTTGCTTCTGTTTGAAGAGCAAGAATAGAATTTCTCGTTTGTTTTTCAGCGTTCTTTCAAAACACGTACGTTTACACTTACATGCAAACAACATTTCTCTTCAATCTTACACTGAAGGAAGTGCAAGACCAACCCTATTCCACGCCGCTAATGCTAATGTTCCTTGCTGTCTTCATTATCCCGTATATTGTGATGGTAAGACAAGAAAATTTGCATCTCCAAAACTACAAAGCATTGCAATGAATGAACTACGGCCATCAGCGCTGTGCTGAGATACTGAAAATTCAGTTTTGTGTCACGAATTTTGCTCGCAAATTGCAGTGTTTGTTGGAAAATATATTGGAAAAGTTGACAGAGACCTCGTCTATTTTTTATTTTCGAAAACGTACCTGTGCGCATTTTACCTAAACATGGTACATTTATATAAATTTGTAAACATAACTTTTTTAAATTTGTGATTGTTTGTTTAAGAGTGGATTGACCATCGGGTCTGGCGTTGTTCTTCATTCGTATAGAAAGCGCTCCAAAGACATTTCTCAATCGATACACGGCCAAAGAGTGAACAAGCATGAAGTCTACGTTTACAAAATGCTGGCCATCATGCAATGTGGATTTACTGTGACTTTGGGTAGGTGACCAGTTTCCATGACTATAATGTAGAAAGTGAAGTTAGAAACAAAGGCAAGTAAACCCCAATTTTGTCATTTCAGGCCCAATATCAATCATACTTTACATATGATTTAGTGACATCTTAATAACCATATTTTTTTGCCTTTAGTTCCCTTGGTGGTTGTTGTTCTTCTCAGCTACACCAACGTGCTAACTTGTCAAACAATATCCGCTCCGTTTGCCGTTTGTATTTATCTAAGCATGTCTAACAGGTAACAGCATGCTAAAAATGGCGGCGTCCGATAGCCTATAACATATTATATTGTACTGCCACTGACTGTTTATACAATGATAGATTATTTTACTCCATACTTTTCACGCATTTTGTGGTTGTACGTTTACGATTTGCATTTAAAATGTTCTTATAATTGTTATAATTTAAACATATAAAAATGAAATTCCTGGAGACAAGTTGGTTTGTTCTTTTTTAGTTTGAAACTACGTAACGTTCACCATTCCTTTTAGCAGAAATAAATTTGTTTGTTTTTCCAGTCTGGTCAACGTGCTCGTGTACGGATTTATGGACAAGAACTTTCGTAACGCGATACGAGAAAGCTTACTTTGCTGCTTCGAAAAAAAATTCCTCGTTACTCAGCCATCGTCATCTGAAAATGCACCACAGAAAGAATGTACGACCAAAAGCACCCCAGTCACTGTTCGAGCAAATCATTGTGTCTAAATTGCGAAAGCAATTTTGTTTTGATAAACAAAGCTGTGTTGTTGTTTTTATATGATGTATTTGTGTCAATGGTTCATGCAACAACATTTCGCAACAACTCTACTGCAATAAATTCATGTATTAGGATAAAGTATATTAGGTGAAAGCAATTACAATTTAGCCTGCTGGATAGCGAACACCTTTTAAACTGTTTAAACTAAAGCTTGTAGGGTTTTTACTGTGAATATGTACATCGTATAGTACAACGCAGTAATAATTCATGCAATCAAATGATTGGCAGGATGTCCTTACTTGGCAATCACAGCTATCGTATCAAGGTCATTAGGTGTAAAGGCTTCGCAGCCCAGGCATTGCAGTCTGGCTGAATCAGCCAAACCTCACCGGAAGTTTGACTTGTAAGATCCCGTTCCCACTTGTCGGGAAAAAGCAGCTGATTCAACAAGGCTGCGAAGGCTGGAATTCGAAGCCTGTAAACCTAATGATCGTATTGTACAATACATGTTTCGCTCCATCAAGTGTAAAAAGTAATGCTCTGGGTGCGGAAACCACGTCTTCATACAAATAAAGATTAGGCCAACACCCGACCTCACATGA
Source organism: Ascidia mentula (assembly GCF_947561715.1). NCBI lineage: Eukaryota > Metazoa > Chordata > Ascidiacea > Phlebobranchia > Ascidiidae > Ascidia > Ascidia mentula. The sequence goes on from NC_138569.1 coordinate 6,412,702, forward strand.
AAAATTCATCTTTTGTCCAATAAGTCTACATAGGATAAATCTTACTGGACATCTTAACTCAAAATCGTCATTTTCCAGAATGATTGAAAATTGAAGCCGCTCTACGTCATAGCGACCGAACCTTAAGACGTCATTTTGTTTCGGAAGAGCGGATTTGCCCAACTGCCTCCCGGGCTTGTAATTAATGGCAGCCAAGCGTATTTAGTGGAATCGGCTTTTGTGCTGTGGGGACGCACTTGGCTTTAGCGACGCGAAAACAAGACGTAAATATGAGCCAGTTGTCCGCCTAAATCTTTCCAGAGACATATAAGTTATTACAGTATTGTTGATTATAGTAGAAGGTCAATTTATGACAAATTGTCGCTTTAGGATACTGGGATTCTGCAGAAAACGAGCGAAATATCAAAGAAAGATAATAGTGTGTTGAAGGTGTGTTGAAGGCTATTGCAGCTAACCATCTATCCCTATTATTGCAAATATTTACGCTAAACTGAAAGAAATACTTTATTCCAAGTGAAGATGCGCCAGACCGAATTCGAATAATGAAACGAATCCCGAATTTCAAGTGCTTTTTGCAATCCTTGTAATTGACTTTCAGCTTAAGCGCACAAATATACATTTAAGGTTGATTTAGCAACTGATATTACAGAAATGAGCGGCGAGGAATCTCAACTTATACCAGAAACTGTGGAAGTATTTTCAGGCGACACGCCAACATCATATCCACAAATGAACAACCATACGAGTAACGTTTCAACAACGCACGCACTACAAAGTTACCTCGAAGTTAACGTCGAATCTGTCACGTTTTCCTATTCACATACGGTGATAATTGATAGAATCGTTGTGGAAACGTATGCGGTCCTAGAAAAACCCGAAGTGCAACCCCTGCCGGTTATTGTTCCGTTTCAAACTTCACCCATTTTCGTTGACAAACTTCCAGAGCAAAGCAACGCTAATGTGCTAATGCCAAACAACGCGAATTTGGGTGGAGTAAACTTAACTGAACAACTTCAAGGTCAAGTTCAACACTTAGCACTTCCAGGACAAAATATTGACCCAATTCTAAATGTGACCGATACCGCCATATGGTTGAACCGCTCCACACACGCACAGTGTTGCCCACCTGCAACCAATCGAACCCTCGTTTCATATTTGTGCGGTTTTCCGAGTTTTTGTTCTCAAAACGCCGTGGAATCTTGCGCTGACATCCCGTTGCTCGAATGCCAGAAATGCAACATGGCGAACGCCTCCCTTTTCGTCGCAGGTATCCTTCTACTTGGAACACTTGTTGTTTTAGGTAACGGATTCGTAATCTGGTGCAACGCAACCAAGAAGAACGGATTCCGTGGTACTTACAACACGATCAAGGCTTCACTTGCCGTGGCCGACTTGCTTACAGGTGGGTGTGCTGGTCACTTGTTTACGTACGCTCGTGAACTTTTGACATGCGACCCACGCTAATGCAGCATTGGCGACTAATGATTACATGAAAGAAAACCGAAGGATAGCAATTATTATTTGCAGTCTTTAAGTTCTAAACTCTGTTTTCCACGTAATATAAATGTTTACATACATATTAGTTATAAACATAACCGTGCCATTGCTTAATATTTATTCCGACAAATGTTGTTTTATGAATTGTGTAAGCTACAAAAGCTTGGCTGTTTGGCCGGCAAAGACCTCTGATAGTCACACCAGCTGCACTGATGAGACCTTATAGGTCGAAACAGTGGCCATCTGTATGCAGCTTACACAATTCATAATTGGCTCAACTTTGCTTGTCATATGTTGTTTTATTACTGGTATTTTTTCACTAATTAACTTATGCATGCACCACACAGGCCTGCAAATATTCTGTGTATCAGTCTACAACTTCAGTTGGACGATCAACGCAACTGCCGATGAACTGAACGAACACCAGATGGATCTACGGGGATCCCTTCAAGCGACTATTGGCGGAATTTTTTATTTACTCGGATTCACCTCTTCTCTTTATCACCTGATTTTCCTCGGCCAGCAACGATTCAGAGCGATCAAGTGGCCGATTCTGTACAAAAGTCAGGGAAGCAAAGTGGTCTACTTTGGATTGGCGGCAGTATGGTTCATGGCTGTTCTGACATCTGTTACACCAAGTGAGCTTTCATCTTTGCTTGGGCTTCTTATTAGTAAACCTAAACAAGATTAATAAATTTTTTATTTTTAATCCTTTAGAAAAGCAATTGTATAACGAATATGTTGTCTGGTGGATACTGCAATGAAATCTAAAAACACGTTTAATAGGTTTTTGTTGGGATTTAAAATATGTTTATGAGGTTTTTGAGAGTGGAAAATTCACAGAAATACATTTCATCTTATACTGCTATCATAACCCTGGAGAAGTCTCGACGGATGGCAGACGAAACGTTGGTTTCCAATAAACACTTTAGAAACTAAGTGCCAGAAGAGCAATTCTGATTAACATTTCATCTTGTAAGACTGTAACATGGTATTTTTTTTGCAGAATTTTTTTCATCGACGTTTGTGTTCACCTACTCACACACAGTATACATTTACAGTCTTACACTACGAGATATCGAAGAAAATCCCAATTTGACTTCTCTGGTGGTCATTTTTACCATGGTCTTCGTTCTTCCTTACATAATTATGGTAAATTACAATGCCCCAGATTAAAAGCACTGTGTGGTGCAATTTTAAACTTACTTATGCTTACATAAGTTTTATTTTTTATATTTTTAGAAATTACTGCGTGAAAATGGTATTGAATTTAGCAAAACATATAGAGATCAAACAAAAATACTTCGCGAACATGAGAACAAAATCAACTGCTACAAATTTATGCGGAAATGTCAACTTAAGCCGCTTAATCCTATTAACAAGCTAAAAAGGAAAGTTTGGTCAACTGCTAAGATTAACATACTTTCTGTCTCTCTTTTGTAGACTGCCTTGACACTTGCAGCTGGCTTGACGCTACGATCGAACAGAAAGAGGACGAAAGGTGTTCGTGAGACAACAGCTAAACGTAAACTCGTAAGACGAGAAACTTCTGCTTTCCTAACACTAACCATGATGCAAATAGGTTTTACCGTGACACTGGGTAAGTTTGGGACTTCTCAAAAATCTTATATGCTGATACTATAAGACACTTTGTACTATTGTTCAGTGCCCCTTCTGGTGGTGGTACTGATGAGTTATACGAAAGCACTGACATGTCAAACAATTTCTTCGCCTATGATAACATGCGTCTACCTCAGCATGTCAAACAGGTGAGAGTTTTCTCGTTTGATGCCTTGAATTTACCACGGGTATGAAGGTACAGTTAAAAGTATTAGTGGACAAAGAAGGTTATTTTCGTATATAAGCTATATTTAAACGTATGTGTCTAAAATATCTGTTACAAGCTTCTTCAGGAATATTTTCAATACCATGTCCAGCATGGTCAACATTACATTTGAATCAATCACCATAGCATCAGGTTGAACAAGGTGGAAGCCGTAACAAATATTTTCTTGTGACAGCTTGGTTAACGTTTTGATCTATGGGTTTATGAACAAGAATTTCCGTCAAGCGATCCGCGCAAGCTTTACATGCAGCTTGTCTAAACCAACCAAGATGAATATCCAACGTTAGAAGGTGGACACAGAGTTGAAGTTAAAAATTGATTACATCAATGCGCCAAATTTTTAAAACAACATGCATCAAATATTCAGTTTGTTACTGACTCGGTACATTGCGCCTGACACTATATCGGTGTCCATGCCATTGGAACTTGTGTATGCACAGTTAATTTACTTTGTAGTGTATCGCGCAGAAAAACATAATGAAATTATTAAAAAAATATGTATGTATACTCTTGCTTCCTTTGCTCTTTTTCGCCAAACCGTATGTGCTGCTGCATTTTTGTTCCTTGCAGTATTTTATGATATTTTATTTTGATCTCAGCATACCAGGGAGAGGTTTGAGTAATTTTTGAGAATCTTAATTGAAAGGGTGACAAATTGTGTAGATCAGTGGGCGCCAGGACCCCCCTGGGGGCGTTTGCAATCGTTCGGGAGGCGCTGGAGACCAAACGGGCGATTGGGGGGGCGCCAGAAAATAAATGACCGATTGGTGGGCTCTTATAGCGTAAGTCAGTGTTTCTCAACCGGTGGTACCACTAGTAGTACGCGACCGCATTCCAGGTGGTACGTGAGCACCTTTCCGTAATTTGCGGGTTTTGTTCGAATTTAAAAAATTGTAACTGATTTCAAATTTTCGATAGTTCATCCTAGGTTACTTTGTAACACTCAATTAGGTGGTACATGACGAAATTATTTTACTTTCAAGTGGTACGGAACCACAAAAAGGTTGGGAATCACGAGCCCAAATGATTCAGTCCAATCTTTGTATAATTTATGCTACTTCAAAAAGGGCATTTCTCGCATGCTGAACTAGAAGTGCTGTGATCGCCAAATATAAAGGGCCTGCGCAGTGGGGCGATCCCGCCTTGCTATGCGAAAGGATGGCATTACTTCTGCGTTGTCTGATTACGGTGGTGGAGATCCTCTACGCATGTAAAGGTCGCCTGACAAGTTGTGCGCTTGTGCAACAGTGTACCTTGGCCACAATATACCCCGTGAAGCCACTGAGCTCCTGTAGCTCAGTTGGTAGAGCGTTGGGCCTGGTTAGCCCAGGGTCGTGAGTTCAAACCTGTCATCAATCAACGCTAAATAAAATAAAAAAGTTTGAGGAACACTGGTGTAGATGAAAGGAGTCTGAGTAAAGTTATAGAACATGAGGTCGAAGAGATGTAAAGAGGTAAATGCTTATGATTGTGATATTCCCAGGGATACCGTGGGCAAGAACCAAGAACATACGCGCTCGCTTTTGATGCTAAAATTGCATAAAATTGGGATTATATCAATGCATGTCAAGACAAAACAATTTCAACAGAAATAAACACGATTCGTAGCAATAAGTACAAATAAATCATTTAAGCAATACAGGTAAGCTCAATTATTAAATCAGCACATAGGAGATGAGGAGAGCTCCAGACAACACACAAAGCAAAATCAACACGATCCTTGCTTCAAAATTTATTTTCACCATCATGGGATTTTCTTCAGCGGCATCCTGCCATATTGTACAATTAACGTTTTTTCGTGGAAATGGAACGTCGGGCACTTCGACTCCCAGAAACTTGCAAAGAGGATCCCACCCTTCCTCTACACTAAATACCAGCAGTTTGTCTTTTGGTGCATTCTTAATAAATACAAAACAGTGTAATTCCTGTTTCAAATAATATTAGGAAATGTGATCTAGTAAAGCGCATCTCATATTCAATTTTTTATCTGCTAAAATCTTCGCAGTTTAGGATAAACAAAGTATTTATTGACGAATACAAAATCGTGTACCTGCAACACATCTGTGTTATGTTGTCTGTATTTCACCCTGAGAATCGTTTCATTCACTGGTTGCGCACTCCAGTTAAAAGGAAACCATGCTCCATAAGCAACACTGGCTTAAACATAGAAAGCTTTTTTAAACAAAACTGTGTAATTATTTCCGAAATTATCGAGGGTACTCTGGAAAATATTATGAGATCTAATAAAATGTTTTGGACACTTGCACGTATGAGAGAAAGATTGTACTTACTTTCCCGTTTAAACAATTGAGTGACTTTGTATCCAGTTGGAGAGAATGTTTTGGCAAACCTGAACATCCAGTCTCCGTTAACTTGGCGAAACTGTCGCATGCAACTCTTCACCCACTCTGATTCTTCACGTATTGTCAAAATAATCTGTAATTATAATCTTCCTTTATCATTCTCGTTCTATGTCAGCTTAGTAAAAGCACGCACATTATACTACCTTTGCCTCTGGAAAAGCTTTATGTATTTCTTTCCAGAAGCAGAACACTGGTCTGCCAACAACTGCATCCACATTCTCGTACATCTTTCTGAATAGTTCAGTACTGCCACCAGTGGTTAAGATTTCCATCCATTCCTTGTGATGATAATATTGATGATCCAAGAAGTCATACACGCTATAACCAAGTTGACTAAGAGCAGCATGCATTGATTTGGTTCCAGTTTTGCTAAAGCCAGCCACGATCACTTTCATTTTTGCTATCTTTTCTGCAAATTACATGTAAGTCTATTGATTACAATGGTTTTACAGTTTGCCAAATCGCACTGGAAACGAAGTAATGAAGTTATCTTTAGTGACATGGGAAACAGATTCATATAAAAAATATCAACTGTTGCCAATCTATAAATAAGTTTGTTCGTTTCGTTGGCTTATTTCGTGGTAATATCAAAAGAAACAAGCATCGTGCCCTGTCTCGGCATCTGCATTATTGAACTGCTTCTTTGATGTGTTACAACAATTTCAAGATTTTGTTAGCTGCCTTCAGATAGCCACTGCTTTGATTCAAAAAGGTCTCATCAGTGCATCTTTGTGAGACTATGGACGATCTTGCCATTCAAACGTCCCGGCAAAGACTTCCACTTATTGGTCGACGCATTTGTCATCCCTATGCAGCTCACAAAATTGAGATCATTTTGTTTGAATTATTGTGACACGGGGCCAGACAGCACTATTGGTTTATCGTTTTCTTGGCCATAGTGTTTCCACTTTATTTCGCTCAATGGTTTCTCAAAATTGTCTTTTTTGGTAAACTGACACGATTGAAAAACTCTGATTTACTATTTTCTTTCCGGACACGAGCCTTCGCAAATACTCTTCGCCTGAACAACTGTAAATTTCTAGCTGTTGCAACTGCAGAAGGGATTTCCGTTTTGCCGATCGTGATGATGTAAGGCTTTTTCGAGCTCTCTTGTTTGAGGAAATCAGCTGTTTATGTTAGCTTCAACAACTGTAAATTCCAAACTGCTGCAATCGCAAAATGTTTTCCGACTTATTTGAATATGCGATCCAAGGCGTTTGATCACGAAACAAATAGCCAAAAGCAATAGAGTCGTATATGATAAACTTTCCTGCAGCAAGAACCGTAAGCGAGTTTGAACTACAAGTAAGGAAACCTGATTCCTTGAGGGTGATAACAAAATGCATTCGAAAGTAACTGATTTCCAAGTTTATGAAATCAGAAAATATTTGTAGGCACACCACTCTCATTTTTTTGCAGGATTTTATTTGTATTAGTTCCAAATAAATAGGTGTGAGATTGTGTAGATGAGGGAAATACGAGTCTGAGTTAAGTTTAACTTCGTTTGCAAATCGGCAATATAGGTATAGAACATGAGGTCAAACACGTATCAAAAATCAAATAGCGATCAATTGGAAAAGAGGCAAATGTTTGCGATATATGTGAAATAAGGGAGGTCATGGGCAAGAACCAACAATATATGCGTTTTTTTCAACACTGAAATAAAAAAAATATTATTGTTTTAGTAGATCAGAAAACGTGGAACGCAAATTGAAAATCAGCACGTTTCGTAGCAAGCAAAAACATATGAATGAGGCAATACAGGTAAGGTCAACTACCACATCAGCACATAAGAGAGAAGGAGAGCTCCAGAAAACACACAAAGCAAAATCAACACGATCCTTGCTTCGAAATTTATTTTCTCCATAATGGGAATTTTTTCAGCGGCATCCTGCAACAGGTTAGAATTAACGTTTTTTCTTGGAAATGGAACGTCGGGCACTTCGACTCCCAGAAACTTGCAAAGAGGATCCCACCCTTCTTTTACACTAAACACCAGCAGTTTGTCTTTTGGTGCATTCTTTAACAAATACAAAGCAATGTAATTTCTACTTCAAATAGCATCAAGAAATGTGCAGTGTTTAATAAGATACCATATTACATAATTTATCTACAAAAGCCTTCGAGTTTGGCGACGCTCGTTAGCATACCAATGTATGAATTGACGAATACAGAATAACATAAAATTAGCAGCGGAAGCTGGATTGCTTATATAAATAATTTTGAAAATTACGTCATGAAGATGTTGATCAAACCGATGTTTTCGAACAAAAAATAATCGTGCGTACCTGCAGCACGTCCGTGTTATGTTGTCTGTATTTTACCCTGAGAACGGTTTCGTTCGCTGGTTGCGCACTCCAGTGAAAAGGAAGCCATCCTCCGTAAGAAACACTGCCTTAACAAAAATTGTAAAAAACTTTTTCGAAAAAAACTAACAAATCAATTATGGAAAAACTATTACCGACACATCGAATATAATCTGGAAATATTGTAAAATCTAATAATATATTTTGAACATATTTTTTATTTCAAATTCACTTTTCAATAAGTTGGATTTTCTGACATTAATTTCGAGACATGCCCCATGGAAACAATCGCAAGGCAAACAAACCTAAGAATAAAACATATCATTCATGAATGAGAGAAAGATTCTACTTACTTTCCCGTTTAATCACTTGAGTGACTTTGTATCCAGTTGGGGTGAAAGTTTTGGCAAATCTGAACATCCAGTCTCCGTTAAGTCGGCGAATCTGTCGCAGAAAACTCTTCACCCACTCTGTTTCGTCACGTGTTGTCAAAATAATCTGTATTTATAATTTTTTTTTGATTACTCTCGCTATAAGTCAACTTCTTAAAAGCACACAATATACTACCTTTGCTTCCGGAAAAGCTTCATGTATTTCTTTCCAGAAGGAGAACACTGGCCTTGCAACAACTGCATCCACATTCTCGTACATCTTTCTGAATAGTTCAGTACTGCCACCAGTGGTAAAGATTTCCATCCATTCCTTGTGATGATAATACTCATGATCCAAGAAGTCATACACGCTATAACCAAGTTGGTTAAGAGCAGCATGCATTGATTTGGTTCCAGTTTTGCTAAAGCCTGCCACGATCACTTTCATTTTTTTTATCTTTCCTGAAAACTTTCTGCAGGCTGTTGATTACATTGGCAATAGTTTTGCAGTTTGCCGGATCGCACTGGAAACGACTACCAGTATGAATAACAAAGGAAACGGTTTCAAATTGAAAATATCTTTTACAGCTTTTTTACAAATAAGTTTGTTTCTTTCGTTGGGTTATTTCGTGGTAATATCAAAAGAAACAAGCATCGTGCTCTGTCTCGGGTATGCGCAATTAACTGCTTCTTTGATTTGTTACAAACAATTGCAAGATTTTGTGAGCTGCTTGCAGATAGCCATTCTTTCGACCTATAAGGTCTCATCAGTGCAGCTTTGTGATGCTATGGACGATTTTTCCAAACATCCAGACAAAGACTTATGGATCACGCATTGGCTATGTTTATGCAGCTCACAAACTTCGCAATATTGGCTCCGTGCTTATTATTTCATTTATTTTTTCTCCATGCATAATTATTGTGACATGGGGCCTGGTAACACTATTGGTTTACCTTTTGCTTGGCCATAGTGTTTCTAACTCGTTTCTCTCAATGGCTGTACCTAGTTTGGTGTCCAACGGATGACTATGAATGATATAGTCACAATAAAGAGGAGGTCTTTTCTTTTTCTGATTTGCTTGAATATTTTAGTATTTTTTATACACTGAGTACGGGACGATGTGTGAATTATTTCTAGCTTGTTCATACGGAACTTCAACAGATTAAATGTCACAATTGCTTGGGAGTTTCGCTTCCACAAGATCAGGACGAAAGGCGTTCATCAAAATAGCAGTTAAAGTGCATATGTGACACATTCATTGAAACTTTGCGTAAAACTAAAGGTACATCTACAACAAACATATATCCAAAGTGTTTCGGTTCTACGTCAACTGAAAAATTTAGAAAACTGCACGAAAAGTAACGGCGACCAAAATCGTAAACCATCACACAAGGCGCTCGTGTCGAACAAATGCATTGTTTACATAGGAGAATGCGCCTTATTACAGATATCGAATAGTTTTAAACATAGGAGAATCCACAGATTACGTTACCTCAAAGGTCAGGACAAGGTTTTACATCACACAAAAATATGTCAATGTGACTAAAGGGCTTGGCAGCAACGACATTACTCTGTACTTCGATAAGACGGGGATGGTGCGTTTCTTTGCTCAGTGACAATAAATGACGTCATTTTGGGTGTGATGTCATAACTTTAAACTCACCTTTGTGTGAACTTTAATTTGATGATTCCAACATTTCTAGTTTTTCTAGTACAACTATATTGCGAAAAATACATTAGTTATTGATTGTGGCGAATAAATAAATCATTTAAGACGCGAACTCATAGGCAACGCTACTGTCGGACAAAAAGTGGTACTATGACAGAATAACAGTTTTGTGTTGCACAATCAACTAATTTGGTCGGTTTTTCTCGGCTGTCTATTCCAGCCTCAAAATTCAATTAACCTACTTTAATATTTTGCTGTGAGTGAACAAAACGACAATGCTAAATTAACGGTTTGTCTCTGTCGTGTTTTTAAAAGTTCATGTATCAAGTCAGCGATCATAAATGCTGTAACAACAAGAACACCCAGTCCCAGTATCTGTCTGCAGCTTAAATTAACATAAAATTCGTTTGTTGCACTGGTTCACTTGTTGTCCTCTGTTTAAAGCAAAACTATACCAGTTTTACAATGTTTTCCGTTCCTGTTTTTTCCGCACGATTTCGTTCGCAGCGGTAAAAATGCGAATTTGATCAACTGTATCTCAGAAACCAGTCGCCGTATAAAGTTACTTTTTCGCCAAAAATTTTTTAAAGTTAGAATATCTCTTAGTTTAATTATAACATGTTTTATTTTTCCGTGTCACATGCACTTTAAGCTTACACTCGGGTCGAACAAGACAAACATTCCTACAGCTAATTATGCAGTAAGCTGTATAAGTGTTATGCACCAAAATTGCCTTTTCTGGTAAATTGGCACGATTGAATAACTCTGATTTACTATTTTCTTTTCAGGAGCTTTCGCAAATACTGTTCGTCTTAACAGCTGTAAATTTCCAACTGCTACAACCGCAGAAGGATTTCCGTTATGCTGCTCGTGATGATGAAATGTTTCTTCGAGCTCTCTTGCTTGAGGAAATCAACAATTCATATTTGCGAACTTTCGCGAATTTTCTTCGCTTCATCAAATGTGAATTACGAACTGCTGCAACTGCAGAAATGCTTTTCGACTTTTTCCAACGACTTTCGGACCAAGGTATTTCGTGTAAAAGAAGGATGGGATTCTTTTTGCAAGTTTCTTGGAGTTGAAGTGCCCGACGTTCCCTTTCAACGAAAAAACGTACATTCCACGTTAATTGAAGATTCTGCTAAAGAAAATCCAGTCATGATAAAAATGATTTTCGAAGCAAAAGTAGTTTTGTTTTTGTGTTTGATTTTAGCAATTGTACTGATTTTTTGGGTGCTGATGTGAAATACCCGTTATTTGTTGTAAGTTCGTGTGGTTCAATGATGCACATGGAAGGTTTCAGTGTTGTTAGTTGCGCAACCGTAACCGTTGTTATTTTAACATTTCTCTAGGTTTTTTGCGTTATTTCATACGGATATATTTCTTTAGGCGAAATACAATAACACATTTTGGCAATACAAAACAACTGATTGGCGAAAAAAATGAATTCATTGGGCGACTGCATGTTTCTTCGAAGATAACCAAGCAGCTGTTTGTTCGTTGCAATGATATTTACTTCACACCAAAGTATACGAATATGATAAAATAAATCTTTAAAATTTCTTGAAAGTAACATGTTGTTTGACATTTCGTCCCAACAAGAACCGGAAGGAAGGCGTTCAACAAACGCTTGTCAACTGATACACGACTTAGAGATGTACGACCAAAGTTTTCTCTGCCTATTTCTCACAAATACGCTTGCTTCAACGATAGAAAAATCCCGAAATCAAAAGCACCCTTCATGGCAGACTGTCCTTAAATGTGACAAAGCATCTAGAGAACTTTTAATAAAATAATCAAAAAATAAAACAACTATTATCGCTTAACTGTGGGCATTTTCGTAAAAGGTTGAAACCAGTAAGCATTAATTTTGGGAAGCTTGGCTTTCACAAGAATTTCTGCACACTTTGCAAAAGCACAAAAACCATAATGTTTCTGCCTTTAACATATGTTTCCAAAAGATATTTCAAACAAGTCGTTTGCGCTGTCATTTCCTCTTCTTCTCTCTTACGTGCTATCTGCCCAGGCAAATGTCATTCTTCATCCCACATCATATCCTTTGCTGCGTCAACTACTAATTTATCAAAATTAACGTTCAAATGTTGGCCTGTACCGTAATTTGATACGCGATATTAATAGCGTAGAAATGTTTACAGATATTTTATTGAGGTCACAAAAAAGTGGTTGATCCATCTATGTTGCAATGCCTTGGCTACAATAGTAAACCGTGTGATCTTAACACGATAGCTGTGATCGCCAGGGAAGGAGCTGCGCTGTAGGGCGATCTGTCATACGGTTACATGAAACATTTTTGCCTTGCTTGAATATCCCATACGTAAACGGGAAGGATGCCCAACGAGTTGTGCGCTTGTGCACCAGTATATTTTATTCCGTTCTGCATCAAGCGGCCACACTATACCAGCTTTTTTTACCCTTTATGGAAAACTTCATCCTTAGTTAAATTAATGTGGATGTAGTTGCGGCCAGGTCTGCGTTAGGCCTAAAGAAATAAGCCTTTTGGATGCCAAGGTATAGTTCAACGTTCGACAATGGCAGGTTGAGACTTCTGTGATCAAAGGAAAATATTATTCCCAGTTAAAAATTGAAACCGCATTGTGTTTTCTTCACAACAACATCCGGACGGAAGTCGTTCATCAAACAACTGTTAAGCAGACATGTAAAACTCAACAGACCCCACGCCCGGCTAACCTCCTCGGTTCGCCATAAGAAAAGAACAGTTCTTTTGATCAGCGGCACGGTTAACGAACTGTGGCACGTTAACTTAAAGCAGTTACATATATATATATTCTTTCTCTGATTGGCACTCTTTTGCAAAAGACTGACTTTTGTATTGTAAACGGTACACAAGCTTTCGCGATTTTCCCTCGCTTCGTCAGGTGTAAATGAACACAATGCGATACAAAAAAACAAGCGCAAGGCGGTAGAAGAAAAAAGGCACTGTAAACGATAAGCTGCCGTTAGTTGGCGTCGTCGTGTTGCTGCATCGTTCCTGCGGCATCGTCGTGTTGATAATGGCTCAGGAATCCCCAATCTCTGTTGAGCCCATCTTTGATGGCGTTGAAGCGGTTAAAGCGGTTAAATGTCGACGCTATGCTTGGGCTCGTTGAAGTGTGCCCCCACTGGCTTTTCAGTGTTGTTATGTCGGACATCGTTCTTGTGGCCATTCATTCTCTTTCGTAGAGTTTGCCCTGTCTGTCCAATGTATAGAGCGCAGGGGCAGCGTGCACATGTTATTGCGTACACCACGTTCGTTGATTTGCAACTGAATGATCCATTTGGTGTAAATTTGTTGCTTTTATTGTTGACGGTGATGTGGTTCTCCGAGTTGATCAATTTGCACAGAGTACACCTAGTGCTTTTACACGGACGAGTTCCCAAACTGTTGTTTGGTTGCATTCAGTGTCGAGGCAGTTAAAAGTTTCTTAAGATTAGGGGGTTGCCGATAGGCTATTACTGGCAGGTGTGGAAAAATTTCACTTACTGCTTTGTCTTGTTGAAGAATTGGTTGCAGGTCTCTTGCGATCTTTTTGAGGCGACCAACCGAATAGTTGTAGGTGATTGCAAGTGGTATACGCGTTGGGTTCTTCCTTTGGTTGTTGTATTGTAGAAGACGGTCTCTTGGGATCTTTGCTGCTCTTTTCATTTCTTTATCTACCAAGCTAGCCCGGTAGCCATTCGCCAGAAATACATCCCGCAAAGCACGTAAACGTGTGTTGCAGTCGTCGTAACGAGAACATATCCGTCTGTATCGTAGCGTTTGGGAATATATTATGGACCGATACACATGTCTGGGGTGGGAACTCGAAGGGTGTAGATACGTGCCTCGATCGGTCGGTTTATGATAGATAGAGGTGAAAAGTTCATCGTTTTGCAGTGCGACCGTTACATCCAGGAAGTGGACACATGTGTTAGACCACTCCACCGTGAATCGTATGTTCGGGTCCACTCGATTAAATTCTTGCACGAATAGCTGGAGGGGTCGTTCCCCCGCAGTCCAAATCAAGAAAACGTCATCGATAAACCGGTGGTATGTTTTTATCGATGACTCGTATGGTTGTATGAAGCGTTCCTCCAAACTTGCCATAAAGATATTGGCGTATTGCGTGGTGCCAGGCGGGTACCCATTGCCGTACCTTTAATTTGGATATAATTGTTGCCGTCGAATTTGAAATTGTTGTGTTCCAGAATAAAACGGGTTAGTCGTAGGGCCGGTTTAGACCGGATATCTTCATCCGGGAGTGCTTCTTGTACAGCCTTCAGTCCACGCTCGTGGTCAATGTTGCTGTATGTTAAGAATAATGTACAGCAAACAGAATAAATTAACTGACAACATTCGTGCTGAAGTTGGCGAGGACGTGGAAACTGTTGATTGGGCCAGAAGCCAATACAACACCACTTTGCAGAAATTAATGAACAATGAGAATCGCAAATTACACTACTTGCGAGAGGAGGCGCACCCCAGTTCACATATCAACAAACAAGGGGATACGAACATAATCAACTTATCTGGGCAGAAACTAATCAGTGGTCAAACATCGCTTCTGCGGAGAGGCCTCAACTTTTGTCCATCGACTACAATGGCAAAGTGAACTCTAAGCCGCACTTTTGTGAGTGGACACCTCCAGAAGGACGTAACCCAAATCTGGATTTATATATCAGTTGTTTTCGCAATCGTGTTGAGACAGAAATTCTCAACCATAAACGTGACCATCGACCGAACTTATCACGAGAAGAATCGGTAGCTGTCCACCAACTATAGAAGTGTGAAAATCTCGTTATCAAACCTGCTGATAAGGGAGGCGCTATGGTTGTTATGGACACCGAAGCTTACATGCAAGAAGCTTGCCGTCAGTTAGACAACGTGGAATATTACCAGAAGCTGGAAACAGACCCAACTGACAAGTTCAGGAAGGAACTCATGAAGTTGATAAAATCGTTTCCGGGAGGCGTGAGGAACGAGATTGCGTCTCTAGTTCCTGAAGATCCGACACCAGGCGTATTATACCTGCTACCTAAGGTGCACAAACCCAACAATCCAGGACGTCCAATTATAAGTGGCCTGGGAACGCTCACGGAGGAAATATCCGGATACGTCGAAAGAATTTTGAAGCCACACGCTCAATCAGCAAAAAGCTACATTCAAGACACAACAGATTTCATTAAGCGCTTGTCAACCATTAAAAACCTTCCCTTCAACGCTCTGTTGGTCACGTTGGACGTGACATCGCTATACAGCAACATTGACCACGAGCGTGGACTGAAGGCTGTACAAGAAGCACTCCCGGATGAAGATATCCGGTCTAAACCGGCCCTACGACTAACCCGTTTTATTCTGGAACACAACAATTTCAAATTCGACGGCAACAATTATATCCAAATTAAAGGTACGGCAATGGGTACCCGCCTGGCACCACAATACGCCAATATCTTTATGGCAAGTTTGGAGGAACGCTTCATACAACCATACGAGTCATCGATAAAAACATACCACCGGTTTATCGATGACGTTTTCTTGATTTGGACTGCGGGGGAACGACCCCTCCAGCTATTCGTGCAAGAATTTAATCGAGTGGACCCGAACATACGATTCACGGTGGAGTGGTCTAACACATGTGTCCACTTCCTGGATGTAACGGTCGCACTGCAAAACGGTGAACTTTTCACCTCTATCTATCATAAACCGACCGATCGAGGCACGTATCTACACCCTTCGAGTTCCCACCCCAGACATGTGTATCGGTCCATAATATATTCCCAAACGCTACGATACAGACGGATATGTTCTCGTTACGACGACTGAAACACACGTTTACGTGCTTTGCGGGATGTATTTCTGGCGAATGGCTACCGGGCTAGCTTGGTAGATAAAGAAATGAAAAGAGCAGCAAAGATCCCAAGAGACCGTCTTCTACAATACAACAACCAAAGGAAGAACCCAACGCGTATACCACTTGCAATCACCTACAACTATTCGGTTGGTCGCCTCAAAAAGATCGCAAGAGACCTGCAACCAATTCTTCAACAAGACAAAGCAGTAAGTGAAATTTTTCCACACCTGCCAGTAATAGCCTATCGGCAACCCCCTAATCTTAAAAAACTTTTAACTGCCTCGACACTGAATGCAACCAAACAACAGTTGGGAACTCGTCCGTGTAAAAGCACTAGGTGTACTCTGTGCAAATTGATCAACTCGGAGAACCAGATCACCGTCAACAATAAAAGCAACAAATTTACACCAAATGGATCATTCAGTTGCAAATCAACGAACGTGGTGTACGCAATAACATGTGCACGCTGCCCCCGCGCTCTATACATTGGACAAACAGGGCAAACTCTACGAAAGAGAATGAATGGCCACAAGAACGATGTCCGACATAACAACACTGAAAAGCCAGTGGGGGCACACTTCAACGAGCCCAAGCATAGCGTCGACGACATGCGGGTAATGGTCTTGCAAAAAGTTAAAGGGAAATCAAGATCAGCAAGGGAGACGGCCGAGCAACACCACATTAACCGCTTCAACGCCATCAAAGATGGGCTCAACAGAGATTGGGGATTCCTGAGCCATTATCAACACGACGATGCCGCAGGAACGATGCAGCAACACGACGACGCCAACTAACGGCAGCTTATCGTTTACAGTGCCTTTTTTCTTCGACCGCCTTGCGCTTGTTTTTTTGTATCGCATTGTGTTCATTTACACCTGACGAAGCGAGGGAAAATCGCGAAAGCTTGTGTACCGTTTACAATACAAAAGTCAGTCTTTTGCAAAAGAGTGCCAATCAGAGAAAGAATATATATATATGTAACTGCTTTAAGTTAACGTGCCACAGTTCGTTAACCGTGCCGCTGATCAAAAGAACTGTTCTTTTCTTATGGCGAACCGAGGAGGTTAGCCGGGCGTGGAGTCTGTTGAGTTTTACATGTCTGCTTAACAGTTGTTTGATGAACGACTTCCGTCCGGATGTTGTTGTGAAGAAAACACAATGCGGTTTCAATTTTTAACTGGGAATAATATTTTCCTTTGCTTAAAAACCATAATGTTTCTGACTCCACGACTTGTTTGAAATATCTTTTGGAAACATATGTTAAAGGCAGAAACATTATGGTTTTTAAGCTTTTGCAAAGTGTGCAGAAGTTCTTGTGAAAGCCAAGCTTCCCAAAATTAATGCTTACAGGTTTCAACCTTTTGCGAAAATGCCCACAGTTAAGCGATAATAGTTGTTTTATTTTTTGATTATTTTATTAAAAGTTCTCTAGATGCTTTGTCACATTTAAGGGCAGTTTGCCATGAAGGGTGCTTTTGATTTCGGGATTTTTCTATCGTTGAAGCAAACGTATTTGTGAGAAATAGGCAGAAAAAACTTTGGTCGTACATCTCTAAGTCGTGTATCAGTTGACAAGCGTTTGTTGAACGCCTTCCTTCCGGTTCTTGTTGGGACGAAATGTCAAACAACATGTTACTTTCAAGAAATTTAAAGATTTATTTTATCATATTCGTATACTTTGGTGTGAAGTAAATATCATTGCAACGAACAAACAGCTGCTTGGTTATCTTCGAAGAAACATGCAGTCGCCCAATGAATTCATTTTTTTCGCCAATCAGTTGTTTTGTATTGCCAAAATGTGTTATTGTATTTCGCCTAAAGAAATGTATCCTTATGAAATAACGCAAAAAACCTAGAGAAATGTTAAAATAACAACGGTTACGGTTGCGCAACTAACAACACTGAAACCTTCCATGTGCATCATTGAACCACACGAACTTACAACAAATAACGGGTATTTCACATCAGCACCCAAAAAATCAGTACAATTGCTAAAATCAAACACAAAAACAAAACTACTTTTGCTTCGAAAATCATTTTTATCATGACTGGATTTTCTTTAGCAGAATCTTCAATTAACGTGGAATGTACGTTTTTTCGTTGAAAGGGAACGTCGGGCACTTCAACTCCAAGAAACTTGCAAAAAGAATCCCATCCTTCTTTTACACGAAATACCAGCAGTTTGTCAATTTCTTTAACAAATGCAAAATGATGTAAGTTCTATTTCAAATAACTTTACGAAATGTGCATCTCATATTCTGTAATCTAATTGCCAAAACCTTCGCAATTGTCCGATTTGGCATAACAAAGTATATATTGACAAATCGCGTACCTGCAACACATTCATGTTATGTTGTCTCTATTTCACCCTGAGAATCGTTTCATTCACTGGTTGCGCACTCCAGTTAAAAGGAAACCATGCACCATAAGCAACACTGGCTTAAACATAGATTGTAAAAAAAGCTTGGATGTTCAGATTTGCCAAAACTTTCTCTCCAACTGGATACAAAGTCACTAAATTGTTTAAACGGGAAAGTAAGTAGAATCTTTGTCTCATACGTGCAAATGCGCAAAACATTTTATTAGTTCTCATAATATTTTCCAGAGTACCCTCGATAATTTCGGAAATAATTTCATAGTTTTATTTAAAAGAACTTTTTGACAATCTATGTTTAAGCCAGTGCTGCTTATGGATGATGGTTTCCTTTTCACTGGAGTGCGCAACCAGTGAATGAAACGCTTCTCAGGGTGAAATTTTGACAACATAACACAGATGTGTTGCAGGTACACGATTTTTCAACATATGCTTTGTTATGCCAAATTGGTCAACTGAGAAGGTTTTTGCAGATAGATTATAGAATATGACATGCGATTTACCAGTGCACATTTCGTTAAGTTATTTAACATAGAAATTACATCATTTTGTATTTGTTAAGAACGCACCAAAGGACAAACTGCTGGTGTTTCGTGTAAAAGAAGGGTGGGATCCTCTTTGCAAGTTTCTGGGAGCCAAAGTGCCCTAAGTTCCATTTCCACGAAAAAACGTTAACTGTACCATACGGCAGGATGCCGCTGAAGAAAATCCCATGATGGTGACAATAAATTTCGAAGCAAGGATCGTGTTGATTTTGCTTTGTGTGTTTTCTGGAGCTCTCCTCATCTCCTATGTGCTGATTTAATAATTGACCTTATCTGTATTGCTTCATTGAATTGTTTGTGCTTATTGCTACGAAACGTGCTTATTTTCGATTCGCGTTCACAGTTTCCTGACCTGACAAAATAATTATATTTTTTACTCTTGGTTCTTGCCCATGGTATCCATTATTTCACATATATCACCAGCATTTATCTGTTTCCAATTGATCACTATTTGATTTTTGATGTGTTTGAACTCATTTTGTATAACTATAATGGCAATTTGCAAACTAAGTTAAACTTTACTCAGACTCGTATTTCCCTCATCTACACAATGTGTCACCCTTTTGATTCAGAACTACCACAAATAAATTAGGTTTCAGCAGTTGGGAATTTACAATTGATGAAGCATAAACAGTTGGTTTCCTCAAGCAAGAGAGTTCGAAAAAGCATTTCATCGTCACGATCAGCCAAACGGAAAACCCTGACAGAAAATAACGGAAGCGCCTCAAACGCAGATGTAGAGCAAGAAGCTCGCGGTCAAAGGCGATGCACGACAGTTGAAGAAAGCAAGAGGTGCCCAACGACCTTCTGTAAGTAGTTCAAGGACCGCACCCACAGCGGACTCAGAGGTACCTACCGTGAGCGCAATGCATGTACTGTGGATGATACGATAGTAGAAATGGACCATGCCTTAAAACTCCTGTAAACCTTTGATGGTTGTCAGCAAAGGGAAGTTTCTCACAGAATCAACTTTGCTGTACAAAGGTTTGTTGCCGCATCAGACATCGAAATGCCCAAGAAACTTCAAGCTGCTTTTGCAAAACCCACACTTCTGTAGGTTGACCTAGGAAACTTGGTCCGAAAGTCGTTGGAAAAACTGCTTGAAACGTTCCATTTAAGTTGCGTGTGTTGGACAGTCTTTGTGATCAAACGCCTTGGACCGAATATTCAAATAAGTCGAAAAGTATTTCTGCAGTTGCAGCAGTTCGGAATTCACATTTGATGAAGCGAAGAAAATTCGCGAAAGTTCGCAAATATGAATTGTTGTTTTCCTCAAGCAAGAGAGCTCGAAGAAAGCACTTCATCATCACGAGCAGCAAAACGGAAATTCCTCTGCGGTTGTAGCAGTTGGAAATTTACAGCTGTTAAGGCGAACAGTATTTGCGAAAACTCCCGTCTGAAAAGAAAATAGTAAAACGGAGTTTTTCAATTGTGCCAATTTACCAGAAAAGGCAATTTTGGTGCATAACACTTATACAGCTTACTGCATAATTAGCTGTAGGAATGTTTGTCTTGTACGACCCGAGTGTAAGCTTAAAGTGCATGTGACACGGAAAAATAAAACATGTTGATAATTAAACTAAGAGATATACTAACTTTAAAACATTTTTGGCGACAAAATAACTTGACACGGCGACTGGTTTCTGAGATACAGTTGATCAAAGTCGCATTTTTACCGCTGCGAACGAAATCGTGCGAAAGCGAGATTATTGTTGCGTGACGTCATAGAAGGCGCTCAGGTCGTGCGAGTGCTGGCAGCAAGCCTTATAGGAACGGAAAACATTGTAAAACTGGTTTAGTATAGTTTTGCTTTAAACAGAGGACAACAAGTGCAACAAACGAATTTTATGTTAATTTGAGCTGCAGGCAGATGGCAGGTGTTTCGACAGTTACTGGGACTGGGTGTTCTTGCCCATATTGTTATTAACACTGTCATGTTAAAATAAGACGTTTCGACAAAAACTGATGTCATCATCAGTTTGACTGACGCGATTGGTGTAGCTCCATCATCATAAGGAGCTGACCTGACCGACGTCACAGATAAGGCTCGCACGGGCGGTGACGTCATTTTGCAAAACGCAAAATACACAATAAACGGCATAAAACGCAACAAACACATTACACATTAAATAAAAATAGTGGTGCAGAAGTGCCGTCCACGTTGAGTTGTGGTTGTTGCTGTTGTATGGACAGCGACTCCATCAGCAGGAGACGGTACCTGTCTCTCGCCAGCGCAAGGATTTGTGGCTCACTAAACTTAACCTTGTGAGTCGGGTGGTCAAGTAAGTGTTTGCACACCTCCGATTTTGGGGATCGTTTGTGCTCATCAATCCGCGTGCACAAGTTTCGAGATGTTTGTCCGATGTATGTTTGTCCACATGAACAGGAATGCTTGTATACCACGGACGAGAGGTGCAGGGTCTTCTGGCGATCTTTAAATGGGAACTGGGAACTGGTAACCATACCTAGGCCCTATTAACCACCGAATTCGTAGACAAACATACATTGGACAAACATCGTTTGGTTTCATAATAATCTTCATCATTGCTACGGTCTCAGCAGATAAACAATTTACTCAAGTCGATGTAACAAACATTTCGCTTGACTTGATTCCCGTGCAGTTGAATCCTAACCTAACCAAGCATGCATTTCACTTGGTACTTTACACCACAATCGCAGATGCGGTTACACACCTGATCAACCGTGCGGCAAGTTGGACATTGTTTAAGTTGCTAAAATGTGTTCACCGACGCACAGCATGCACCAACATTCCACATGAATGCTTTAAACAACCGCACGCTGAAGTCTGGATGACATAAAGGCAACCAAAACGTTTGTTTATCAGGACCAGAAATAGATACGATGTAACTAGATTAAGACAAAGGCAACAATGGTAGGCTATTCTAAACACTAACAAAACTTCCGAACACAGGTAACCATCGTGTTATATACAACTATACGTGCGAGGGCCAAACAAAAGCATACGTCCGACAAACAGTGTTTTTTTAATATTGATCTATTTATACATGTATCCAATGCACATTGGCTTCTATCGCCTGGACGTCGTGGATTCAATCTTGTGTAATATGATTCTGTTTGATTGCGTATGTTTGTAACAAAAAGATTTTTTTGTCAAGGGCGCCCGTCAAACTGCACAGGGCTGGTATGATCTTTTCCTGTAAAGTTTACAGTGTAAACAGTGTTACACCACAGCCCGACATTTCTTCCAAACTGAAGACAGCTCTATATCACACTTTTACTGTGTATGTTGTGCACTTCATCACATACTGTTAGAAGGATTGAGTACAATCCTGTAGGATGACTTCAAACTCTTTTAAACTTTTGAACTGAATGTTTTTTTTTCCGAGCGCAATCGCACAAATGTCGTCATATTACGGTCACATTGCGTCGCTTTGCGAGGCGGCAACCTACGATGCGTCCTGTACAATTGCCGCACGATAGTGCAAACGCAAGCGAATGAGGAAACGGGTTTTGTTTCGTTCGCATGCCATTGCGTTTTAATTTGATGTATCCAGGCAACAAACTGATAGTTTTTTTGTTTAGTTTTTAATAAAGGTTTAACTACGATTTGTTTGCGGGTGTAATAGACAAATTTTTGTCGTTTAAATGATGCAATTACGCATGAAAAAAAATGTCAATTTTCCAAATCCCGAGAAGTAAAATATCCGGGAAATAGAGGAACCCTAGTTCGAGGTACTGTATACCGTTAACTTTAAATTTATTCATGCAGTGGCGTCGCGTGTCGAACACTTAGAGTGGCGGAAAAGGCATAAATCGTCACCCTGCTCATGCGATCCCTACAAATAATGACGTCATAACCGTCGCAGTGTTGCACAATCACCGTGAAATAGCGAACGATTGCATTCTCTTGTGCAAATCAACCTAAGAGTGTCTTGATGATGAAGTAAACAACGAGGACGTGATTACTTTATCACCGAAACATGCAAGTTCCCCCTTGCTTATGTCACACCAACAGTTTGTTTCGCAAAAAAAGAAAATAAAGTACTTTCCAGACGACTGATCAGGTGTGTAACCGCATCTGCCGTTGTGTTGAAAAATACCAAGTGAGATGCATGCTTGGTTAGGTTAGGTTAGGATTCAACTTCACAGGAATCAAGTTAAAGTAAAATGTTTGTTGCATCGACAGGAAAAATTATTGTTTACCTGCTGAGTACTTTGATTAACAACAAAGAAAATGTGGCCAGTAACAGAAAATAAGCAACCACAGTCTAAATTACGTTACACAGCAGCCAATTTAGCATGACATGCAAATACAACGCTTAAAGTGCATGTTACAGGGAAAAATAAAACATGTTAATAATTAAACTAAGAGATGTTCATATCTTAAAACTTTTTTGGAGAAAAAGGTAGCTTGATTCGGCGACTGGTTTCTAAGATACAGCTGATCAAAGTCGCACTTTAGTCGAATATTGTTGCGTGACATCAGGCGCTTCTGTCGTGCGAATGCTGGCAGCAAGCCTTATGCGTAGGAATGGAAAACATTGTAAAACTGGTTTAGAATAGTATTGCTTTAAACGGGGTGACAACAAGTGAACAAGAGCAACAAACGTAGTTTGATTTTAATTTGAGTTACAGACAGATGGCAGCTGTTTCGACCTATATGTCGTACTTAGTTGTGTAATAATAAAACAGTTACTGGGACAGGGTATTCTTGTTGTTACAGCATTTATGATCGCTAACGTGATACATGAACGTTTAAAAACACGACATAGACAAACCGTTAATTTAGCATTGTCGTTTTGTCCAATTAATGTAGGTTAATTGAATTTTGAGGCTGGCAAAGACAGCCGAGAAAAACCGACCAAATTAGTTGATTATGCAACACATCACTGTTATTCTGTCAAAGAATACCTTTTGCCCGACAGTAGCGTTGCCTATGAGTTCGCGTCATAAATGATTTATTTAATTCGCCACAATCAACCACTAATGTATTTTTCGCAATATAGTTGTAACTAGAAATGTTGGAATCATCAAATTAAAGTCCACACAAAGGTGAATTTAAATTTATGACATCATACCCAAAATGACCGTCTTATCGAAGTAAAGAGTAATGTCGTTGCTGCTATGCCCTTTAGTCACATTAACATATCTTTGTGTGATGTAAAACCTTGTCCCGACATTTGAGGTAACGTAATCTGTGGATTCTCCTATATTTGAAACTATTCGATATCTGCAATATAAGGCGCCTTCTCCTATGTAAACAATGCATTTTTTTTCGACACGAGCGCCTTACGTGATGTCCCTTTCTCCTTAGCGAAAAATGGTTACGATTTTTGGTCGCCGCTACTTTTCATGCAGTTTTCAACATTTTTCAGTTGACGTAGAACCGAAACACTTTGGATATATGTTTCTTGTAGATGTACCTTTAGTTTTACGCAAAGTTTCCACGACATGCACTTTAACTGCTATTTTGATGAACGCCTTTCGTCCTGATCTTTTGGAAGCGAAACTGTCAAGAAATTGTGACATTTAATCTGTTGAAATTCCGTATGATAAAGCTAGAAATAACTCACACATCGTCCCATACCCCGTGTATAAAAAATACTAAAATATTCAAGCATATCAGAAAAAGGAAAAAATTCCTCTTTATTGTGACTATACATTCATAGTTATCCGTTTTGCCCAAACTAGGTACAACCATTGAGAGAAACGAGTTAGAAACCCTATGCCCAAGCAAAAGATAAACAATACATGGAGAACAAATAAATACAATAATAAGGAGCCAATATTGTGAATTTTGTGAGCTGCATACAGATAGCCAATGCGCCGACCTATAAGTCTTTGCCTGGATGTTTGACTGGAAAAATCGTCATAGCATCTCAAAGCTGCACTGATGAGACCTTATAGGTCGAAAGAATGGCTATCTGCAAGCAGCTAACAAAATCTTGAAATTGTTTGTAACAAATCGAAGAAGCAGTTAATTGTGCATACCCGAGACAGAGCACGATGCTTGTTTCTTTTGATATTACCACGAAATAAGCCGACAAAAAGAACAAACTTTTTTGTAAATAACCTGCAAAAGATATTTCAATATGAAACCGTTTCCTTTGGTATTCAAACTTGTCGTCGTTTCCAGTGCGATCCGGAAAACGGTAAAACTATTGTCGATGTAATCAACAGCCTGCAGAAAGTTTTCAGGAAAGATAAAAAAATGAAAGTGATCGTGGCAGGTTTTAGCAAAACTGGAACCAAATCAATGCATGCTGCTCTTAACCAACTTGGTTATAGCGTGTATGACTTCTTGGATCATGAGTATTATCATCACAAGGAATGGATGGAAATCTTTACCACTGGTGGCAGTACTGAACTATTCAGAAAGATGTACGAGAATGTGGATGCAGTTGTTGCAAGGCCAGTGTTCTCCTTCTGGAAAGAAATACATGAAGCTTTTCCGGAAGCAAAGGTAATATAATGTGTGCTTTTAAGAAGTTGACTTATAGCGAGAGTAATCAAAAAAAATAATTATAAATACAGATTATTTTGACAACACGTGACGAAACAGAGTGGGTGGAGAGTTTTCTGCGACAGATTCGCCGACTTAACGGAAACTGGATGTTCAGATTTGCCAAAACTTTCTCCCCAACTGGATACAAAGTCACTCAAGTGATTAAACGGGAAAGTAAGTAGAATCTTTCTCTCATTCTTGAATGATATGTTTTATTCTTAGGTTTGTTTGCCTTGCGATTGTTTCCATGGGGCATGTCTCGAAATTAATGTCAGAAAATCCAACTTATTGAAAAGTGAATTTGAAATAAAAAATATGTTCAAAATATATTATTAGATTTTTCAACATATTTTCCAGATTATATTCGATGGGGTCGGTAATAGTTTTTCCATAATTGATTTGATAGTTTTTTTCGAAAAGTTTTTTACAATTTTCGTTAAGGCAGTGTTTCTTACGGAGGATGGCTTCCTTTTCACTGGAGTGCGCAACCAGCGAACGAAACTGTTCTCAGGGTAAAATACAGACAACATAACACGGACGTGCTGCAGGTACACGAGTATTTTTTGTTCGAAAACATCGATTTGATCAACATCTTCGTGATGTAATTTTCAAAATTATTTATATAAGCAATCCAGCTTCCGCTGCTGATTTTATGTTATTCTGTATTCGTCAATTCATGCATTGGTATGCTAACGGCGTCGCCAAACTCGAAGGCCTTTGTAGATAAATTATGTAATATGGTATCTCATTAAACACTGCACATTTCTTGATGCTATTTGAAGCAGAAATTACATTGTTTTGTATTTGTTAAAGAACGCACCGAAAGACAAACTGCTGGTGTTTAGTGTAAAAGAAGGGTGGGATCCTCTTTGCAAGTTTCTGGGAGTCGAAGTGCCCGACGTTCCATTTCCAAGAAAAAACGTTAATTCTAACCTGTTGCAAGATGCCGCTGAAAAAAATCCCATAATAGTGAAAATAAATTTCGAAGCAAGGATCGTGTTGATTTTGCTTTGTGTGTTTTCTGGAGCTCTCCTTCTCTCTTATGTGCTGGTGTGATAATTGACCTTACCTGTATTGCCTCATTCATATGTTTTTGCTTGCTACGAAACGTGCTGATTTTCAATTTGCGTTCAACGTTTTCTGATCTACTAAAATATTAATATTTTTTTTATTTCGGTGTTAAAAAAAACGCATCTACACAATCTCTCACCTATTTATTTGGAACTACTACAAATAAAATCCTGCAAAAAAATGAGAGTGGTGTACCTATAAATACTTTCTGCTTTGATAAACTTGGAAATCTTGCTCAGTTACTTTCGAATGCATTTTGTTATGACCCTCATCCGGTTTCCTTACTTGTAGTTCAAACTTGCTTACGGTTCTTGCTGCAGGAAAGTTTATCATATACGACTCTATTACTTTTGGCTATTTGTTTCGTAATCAAACGCCTTGGATCGCATATTCAAATAAGTCGGAAAACATTTTGCGATTGCAGCAGTTAGGAATTTACAGTTGTTGAAGCGAACAGGAACAGTTGATTTCCTCAAACAAGAGAGCTCGAAAAAGCCTTACATCATCACGATCGGCAAAACGGAAATCCCTTCTGCAGTTGCAACAGCTAGAAATTTACAGTTGTTCAGGCGAAGAGTATTTGTGAAGGCTCGTGTCTGGAAAGAAAATAGTAAATCAGAGTTTTTCAATCGTGTCAGTTTACCAAAAAAGATAATTTTGAGAAAGAGCGAAATAAGGTGGAAACACTATGGCCAAGAAAACGATAAACCAATAGTGCTGTCAGACCCCGTGTCACAATAATTCAAACAAAATAATCTTAATTTTGTGAGCTGCATAGGGATGACAAATGCGTCGACCAATAAGTGGAAGTCTTTGCCGGGACGTTTGGATGGCAAGATCGTCCATAGTCTCACAAAGATGCACTGGTGAGACCTTTTTGGATCAAAGCAGTGGCTATTTGCAAGCAGCTAACAAAATCTTGAAATTGTTGTAACACATCAAAGAAGCAGTTCAATAATGCAGATGCCGAGACAGGGCACGATGGTTGTTTCTTTTGATATTACCACGAAATAAGCCAACGAAACGAACAAACTTATTTATAGATTGGCAACAGTTGATATTTTTTATATGAATCTGTTTCCCCTGTCACTAAAGATAACTTCATTACTTCGTTTCCAGTGCGATTTGGCAAACTGTAAAACCATTGTAATCGATAGACTATAATTTGTAGAAAAGATAGGAAAAATGAAAGTGATCGTGGCTGGCTTTAACAAAACTGGAACTAAATCAATGCATGCCGCTCTTAATCAACTTGGTTATAGCGTGTATGACTTCTTGGATCATCAGCATTATCATTACAAGGAATGGATGGAAATTTTAACCACTGGTGGCAGTACTGAACTATTCAGAAATATGTACGAGAATGTGGATGCTGTTGTTGGCAGGCCTGTATTCTGCTTCTGGAAAGAAATACATGAAGCTTTTCCAGAGGCAAAGGTAGTATAATGTGCGTGCTTTTAATAAGCTGACATATAACAAGAATGATAAAGGAAGATTATAATTACAGATTATTTTGACAATACGTGAAGAATCAGAGTGGGTGAAGAGTTGCATACGACAGTTTCGCCGACTTAATGGAGACTGGATGTTCAGATTTGCCAAAACTTTCTCTCCAACTGGATACAAAGTCACTCAATTGTTTAAACGGGAAAGTAAGTAGAATCTTTGTCTCATACGTGCAAAAGCACAAAACATTTTATTAGTTCTCATATTTTCAACAGTACCCTCGATAACAGAACAGACAAAAAACATAACGAATTTATTTGTTGCTTATCAATTAATGCGATGGGTGAGGTTGGTGGAATGACACCAATTTCGTCTGATTTCTTATATTTCAATACAAAACTCTAGTTACCACCGAAAATCCTCATTTTTGAATAGCGATTATTTAGCGTTGATTGATGACACATTGTGACATACATAAAATTCGTTGTGACGTCGCAATCAATAACTCCTAGTTCAGTATGCGAGAAAACCCTTTTTGAAGTAGCATAAATTATACAAAGATTGGACTGAATCATTTGGGCCAGTGATGCCCAAGCTTTTTGTGGTTGCGTACCACATGGAGGTAACACAATTTCGTCGTGTACTACCAAACCAATCGCCCAGTTTTGCAATAATTCGAACGAATACAAAGAAACACAAGACATTGTATGCGCTGATAACTGTGTACACCATGAACATCATTTAGGACGTGGTTATCATTAAATGTATTTTCGAGTGTAACATCGAGCAACAAATTTATTGCGAATGAACGGCGCGATTTCAAAATATATTCCAAAACACATGTGCTACATTGTCGTAAACTCAAAATATATTCCGAAACATTGCCGAATTAATTGATGTAGTGGCGGTTTTTGGCATCAAGGTTGCGACGATTTTCATCTTTGCGTAACAGCTGGTGTATATGAGACAAACAGTTGTCAGTGTCGCTTCAGACATGGATTAGAACTTGCTCGTTGCGATTAACATGTATTGACAAACGCAATACACGTTTATTTGCAGACACAGTCATGGCGGTGAATTGCTGCAAACCTCGTTTAACTTTCTTCCATACAAGCTCAGTCTTAACATTAGGCTACATTGAAATAGAAATTTCAGACAAAATACTTTCATGTTGTTTATTGCTTCTGACATTTCCAAAGGTGTGAAGGAGCGTAGCAGGTACAGATTGCAACTTATATTGAAATTACGAACTTGTAGAAATTGCACTTTTTGAAATACGACCTTTTTGTAATGAAATTACGACCGACTATTAATTTCATAGTTTTATGAGTTACAACAACTTGCATTAATATGTTACTTCTTCGGTCACAGAAAAACATGATTTTCTCCATCAAACTTAGCAAAGTCTTTGTCATTTTAAAATCTACCACAGCAGTAACCAAAATATGCCAAGCGCCAAGAAAACAGCTGCCAAAGCAAAGACCATATAAAGCTCTCGTATTATTTGAAGCATTGCTGGGTTTTCTGCTGCCTCCTCGAATGCTTTTCCCCAACATTCTTGTGCGGAAATGGAGTGTCGGGTATTTTAGCGCCAAGGAACTTGCAAAGCGGCTTCCAACCGTCCTTAATGTCCATAACCAGAAGTTTGTCTTTTGGGGCTCTCTGCGACATACAAGTGACTCAATTAAACCATTAAGATGTCAACAAAACTCATTGGGATTGTGCGCACAAATCACCACGACCATAACATGGAAAACATGGAAAGCAAATACATTCTTGCGTTTTATTTTAAACGTCTTTTATGGATTGAAAGTAAATGTTTGTTAATAATTGGTGTATAGCGAGATACTTTTAAGCGAGATACTTTTAAGCGAGATACTTTTAAGCGAGGTACTTTTAACACTTTATTCGTGGTGAATATTTATTGTAACACTTACTTGTTGAACGTAACAGTTGTGTTGTCGAAACTTAAGTCGCGATATTCTTTCAATAGTCTTGAGGTCTCCCAAGGCTGAAGTTGTAGTTATTGAAAAGCCCACCAAAACTACAACCAATAAGTACCAGTTAGCTTCTAAAGCAAAATACTAAAGCATAAACCCCAAATTTTACGGGCTGTTGACATGTGGCGGTAATATGATCTTCCTGTTGGTGTGATGATGGTCGCCAATCGGAAAAGAGACCATTCGTTGGTTTCGCGTATTTGTTGTAAGGCGCTTCTGTACCACGCATCTTCATCTCGTGTCATCAAAATGATCTGAACAAATACAAATATCATATTGCCTGGGTTAAATGCTGCAAAATTATATTTTGTGAATAAGTTTTGAGGCTTTGCAGTCCAGGCATTACAGTCTAGCTGGATCGGCCACCTGCGCGTAGTTAGCCCAGGGCGAGAGTTCAAACCTCACCGGGAGCATGATATTTCAAAGCTCGCTTCGACTTGACATTAAAAAGTCGCTGATTCAGCTAGACTACAATACCTGGACTGTCAAGCTTGTGAACCTTATGATCTCGATACGAAAGCTGTGATCGCCTGCGCAGTGGGGCGATCCTGTCAATCATGCGATTGCAAGAAATATTTCTGCGTTTCGTGAAATGCGTTGATATTATTATTCCGTTTCAATCGAATACACATTTTATCAACATAAAATGGAAACCTCCGCTTTGAAGCACACAGACAATTTCACATCGGCCTGGAGACATGCCTACGTGACTACTACCGCATGGTGCCTGCAATATCAGTTGGCTATACTTATTGTAATATGTTACTAAAATTATTTTTTTGTACTTTGGCATCGGGAAATGCTTCGTGGATTAGTTCCCAGAAGTAGTTCGCCGGAATATCTACGACTGCATCTATGTCCTTGTACATATTCTGAAACAGTTTATTGTTTCCGCCTGTTTCAAATATCTCCTTCCATTCCTTGTTATGGTAGTAAGCGTGTTCCAAAAAGTCGTACACATTATATCCAAGTTTTGTTAAAGCAGCGTTCATAGACTTGGTGCCTGTTTTAGACAATCCAGCAACAATGATCTTCATATTGTCTGCCCTTGCTCTGACATTGACCCTGCTTTCTTTGGCAGTTTACGTTCTCTGCGTTAATAATTTGCTAGCTGCACACACGAAGTAAGACGACGATGTATTTCTACAGCAAATTTTGCAATATGTTCGAGACGTTTATTACGTATAAATGTGCGGTAATATTTATGCTCAGATTCACTAGGAAAAATTAAGCAAATAACTCTTTATTGTATCGAGACATTGTATACACTGATAGCTCTGTACACCATGAACGAACGTATATTCCCGTAAACGGTATATATTTGCTTTATCGTCGGCGGTATTTGCATCTATTAAAACCTATATAGTTAACGCAAAACGCATTTAGTTTGAAAATCTAGCCAACATTATTAAGTATGAAAAATCAAAAGTGCATAATAAGGCCTAATATTAATAGTATCGTGAGTCGAATATCGAATAGCAACGATATTGCGATAGACACGATGACAAAATATACTCAAAAACTACATGTGTAACTCCCGAATCGCTTTCTGCGTAATTGGGTTTTCTGCACTTGCTTCCTCCCTTATTTTTTTGAGGAAACGAAACATGAGGCGCATGTTTCTATCTGTTTTGGTGTTGATGCCTACATCAGCTGCCCTCAACCTTCATTTCATTGTAAGGAGCGGTTTTAACGCTGGTAGAAATTTTACGCACTGGCTTCACGGGTTCGGCATATTTTTGATAACGAATGTATGAAACAGGTTAGGTGCAACTCCATAGAAATGTATCAGTGGAAGCGGTAAAAACAAATTATCGGTGGGTGGATTAATTGTGGAACTGTTTTTGTAGCTGCGTGCATGTAAACCGTACGTGTGCCATCATCAAATTATTATTACGCATATGATTTTTGCTTCCTCCATTTTAATGCCTCAAGGACCAGTCGTGTGTCGTAGGAACCAAAATGCGCACCATTACACTATTTGAGGTCCTCTCGCTCAAAACGTGTCTCACAATTGCCACCAAATACGAAAATTAGTTTCATAAACAAGTCGTTGATTTGAATCAAGGCAAATCATAAGATTTAGAAACGAACTTCATGAATTGATGTGACAATTGTTGGGGTATTTCGCGATATTGGAGAGTAATTTTAAAAAGGACAAATAAGATAACAGAACCAAACAAATGTTAAATTAAACAGCCACGCCTAAACCTCTCTTGGAGCCTCAGAATGCCAGAAAAGTTTGTTTCCGAAATAAATTATCAAGAATGTCAATGACCTCATTAACATTTTGATACACTCCTCAAAACAATTACTTGACGCTTCTGCCCGTTTCAAACATTTTTTTTTCATTCCTTATTGTGAAAGTAAGTGTGCTGAAAGTCGAACACCCCATTTTTTTTTATTTTAAGGCGGTTTAGGCCTGCAGACATGCCTTTACATGACCACTACCACATGGTGCTTGCAATATCAGTTGTCTATACTTATTGTAATTTGGTACTAATTTAATTTTTCGTAGTTTGGCATCGCGAAATGCAACATGGATTTGTTCCCAGAAGTAGTTCGCCGGACCATCTATAACTACATCTATATCCTTGTACATATTCTGAAACAGTTTATTGTTTCCGCCTGTTTCAAATATCTCCTTCCATTCCTTGTTATGGTAGTAAGCGTGTTCCAAAAAGCCTTACACATTATATCCAAGTTTGGTTAAAGCTGCGTTCATAGACTTAATAATCTTCATATTGTCTGCCCTTGCTCTAACGTTAACTTGCAGAATTTCGGTCAGTATTGAACGTTGTCCGCGTTAATGATTGACTAGTTGCTCGCAAGTAAAAAGTTGACAAGCATGTGAAAATGGAATTGGCTTCTAAAGATGCGCTTCGGCCAATAAAACGATTTGGAAGGCGACATCAGCGTTTTAGTTTTAACATTGCATTTGATACAAACGCGATATTTAACATCGTATTATTGTTTGAAAATATGCATATGTTCATATTCCGTAGGTTGTAGTAAATCTGCGCTAAAAGCAGTGCTCAATGGAATAGAAAATATATCGTTTACACCCATGACCATTTACACCTAGATTTTTTATAACTGCACAAAACGTGAAGTTTAAAATCACGACTCTTCGGGTAACCAGGACTTACGATCTACTAACTGAGCTACAGGAGGTCGGCTGTTTCACGGGGTATATTGTGGCTAAGGTACACTGGTGCGAAAGCGCACAACTGACCAGGCAACCTTCACATATACGTAGGGTATCTCTACCATATATAATCAGACAACGCAGTAATGTTTCATACAATCGTTTGATTGACAGGATCGCCCCAATGCGCAGGTCCTTACTTCGGTGCGAGCTATCGTGTCGATATCATTGGCCCAGACATTGCAGACTGGATCAAAGCTCACACAAGTATGTGTTCTTTGTGTTAATATTTTGCCAGTTCTTTTCTCATGTGCAAAATAATTTCAGGAACTGGAATCGTTTTTGAATGTAAGTGCATGTACGATGGTCTTTGGTCAAATGAAAGCCCCACGTTCCTCTTGTCGTTGATTGCGTTTTTCCTGTCCTTTTTTTCTGTTGTTTTCTTGCTTTTTTTTATTTTTATTTTTGCTTTTTTTTATTTATACTCCACTGTACACTCCACGCCTAAATGAACAATTTACTGCCGTAGGATCCGTTGTTGTTTCAGATCTAGGAGCGCTGCACGCCAACATCACAACGTGTGATTGACTATTAGCAAGACCTAAGATGATTCAACAAGCGCAACCTCCATACGATCCCGACCGTCTCCAACCGAAACCACCACGTGGACTGTCTTTGGAACGTTAAGGTCTGTCGATGTGGATCAAAGGAAACGTTCTGAGAACCGAGTTGGCGTTTGCGTTTCGATGGGTTTTGCTTTGGCCATCGCGCAGCTTGTCGCAACCCATCACCTCCCAGTGCGACTGGCTGCGATCCTACGACAGAAGGTGATTCTCCGTGAGGCAATCACCTTTACATGGGCGCCTGTCTCGATAACCTTTATGGTTTTATCGGTGCCCTTTCATTTCCTTGTATATTGTTCTTTGCGTAGTTGCTTTTTTTGCAAAATAAACATGATTTGATTTGATTTGATATTATTTAAAATAGTCCTTTAGTTCCACAATCCGGATTTTGTTTAAGTAAGTTCTCTGGCACCATCATGCGGATGTTGTTTAAAATAGTGAAATAGCTCTACGATACGAATACTCGAGCATTGTATGCTTCTAATTTCCGCAATTCGAGCAAAAATTGTAATTCGGGGTTTCTAACAAGCGCGCAAATATTTCAAAACGCAATGTCTTCAAAAAAAACTTGTTTTAACGTTAAGACAACTTCCTTATCAAATCCAACCTGCACCATATCTACGCGGGTTTGCGTTTTCCATAATTTCGGCAATACTTGAAAACTTTTTGGGTTGTAGGAACAGCAATGCAATCGTTTTCAGATTTTCCATATATGTTTCGCGACACCTATTGTTTCATTATTACAAATAATCATGTAATGTTGGGGTACAATGTAAATGGTCATTCCGAATTAAATATACTTTAAAAAGCTCTGGTAATTTTCTATTTTTGAAAGGAAAAGTGAAATATTACTAAATTTACGAGAGATTTGACACTTTTGGTATTAGCCAAGAACATTTTATTTTGCACATCACTGTTGCAAGTTCATGAGTAAATAACTTTTAAACAAGTTTTCTGTAACCAGTCATTACACAAAGTAATACACCCACTATACCACAAATGTTTTGGTGCTGTACTTTACAAGCAATAATTAAAAGATTAAAACATATTAAATAAGCAAATGGATAGTATCAACACTCCAAAGGCTGACAGAAACAGAAAAATCTTCATTTCTCTAAGAATGTTCCGCATGATCGGATTTGCTTCTGCGGCTTCTTTAAAGGCCTTTCCTCCAACGTTTTTGTGAGGAAACGGTTCTTCAGGAATTTCGGCGTCCAAAAATTCGCACAGTGGTTCCCAGCCCTCCTGCACTTTGAATACCAACAACTTATCTTTTGGAGCCATCTGTGTGAAATTATATAGAACGGAATTAATTGTAAAGGAAAATAATTTAGATATATCCACGTTCTTAATTGTCTCCTAATATGACTACACCAGAAACAAACAGCATCAAAATCAAGGGTATTTGTTTGTGACGTGCGTAGTTTTTATGTATGTTCAGTCTTCATGAAACTAATTCGTCCTAAAATGATGCCGACAACGTACTTCAATAATATATCAGATAATAAATCAATACAAAAAATGTAATTACAAATTGCCAAATTACCCGATTGAATTAGACGCACTAGTTCAAAAAAAAAGCTTACCTCTCGAACATAGAGGTTGTGTTGTCTATATTTCAAGCGGAGAGCTGTTTCGTTCACTCTCAGGGTGCTCCAGGCGTGCGGTCTAGTTACACCCGCGGTTGCAGCAGTTGGAAATTTACAGCAGTCAAGACGATGAGTATTTGCGAAAGCGAAGTTAGTGAATCAGAGTTTTTCAATCGTGCCAATTTACCAGTAAAGAGAATTTTGGTGCATAACACTTATAACACTTATAACACTTATACCGCTTACTGCATAATTAGCTGTAGGAAAGTTTGTCTTGTACGATCCGCGTGTAAACTTAACTGTAATTTTGATGAACACCTTTCGTCCCGACCTTGTGGGAGCGAAACTCCCAAGCAATTGTCACATTTAATCTGTTGAAGTTCCGTATGAAAAAGCTAAAAATAATTCATACATCGTTCCATACTCCGTGTATAAAAAATACTAAAATTTTCAAGCAAATCAGAAAAAGGAAAGAATTCCTCTTTATTGTGACTTTGCATTCATCCGTTTTAGTCATCCGTCAAACTAGGTACAACTATTGAGAGAAACGAGTTAGAAACACTATGGTCCAAAAAAGGTAAACCAATAGTGCTGTCAGGCCCATTGTCACAATAATTCACGTAAAATAATCTGAATTTTGTGAGCTGCATACAGATGGCCAATGCGCCGGCCTATAAGTGGAAGTCTTTGCCTTGCTGTTTGGCTGACAAAATTGTCCAAAGCCTTACAAAGGTGCACTGTTGAGACCTTATAGGTCGAAAGAGTGGCTATCTGCAAGCAGCTCACAAAATCTTGAAATTGTTTGTAACACATTGAAGAAGCAATACAAACCAAATAGTCAATGCCATAGTGGAGAACTTCATGGTACAGATGTTTCGATTGTTGTACTACAATTATTTGCAATGAACAATGAAGGCGAACCGGCAAAATGGTACGATGACGTTGCGACAAGTAAAAAACTGGGGAAGTAAGAGAAGCGCAATTGTTGAGATTAGAAGCCGAACAGAGTTGCCTGTGCTGGAAGTGATAAAAAAATAGGGTAAAAAAACAAATTAAATGCATTGTGCACGATAAAATATTAAAAATGTTATAAAATACATGACGAACAAAGGGAGGTTTATATGTTAAACTGTCGTAATGGCACGGAGGCATTTAACAGCCACTGAAATCTTTGAATGTAAATTGTTTCCAAATAAGAGAAGCGCCGTTTTCCTTCAATCTGTCCAAGGAATGTTGGGTTCTTAAAGCCGACCTTTTGCGATGGATTAGCCACAAGATGTTGACAAACATGTGCTCCTTGAGTCTCGTGACAAGGTTTCGTCTTGACTGGCCATCTAATGTCGAACCTCAAGAACACGTGATACGCCAAACAACGTTAGATCGTGTTAATATTGGTTCCTCCAGAGGTCCTCCAGAGGAAACAGGTGTCCAGTTTGTTGGTGCCAAAGAAAAGACATAGGTGTGTGTCGCCTTGTGTGAAGTGGGCGACACACCTGCGAATTTCCTTTGATAACTGTTTTGAAGGCCGAGGAAGTCAACTATTGCATTGGCTATTTTGTTTGTATATTGAAGATAAATAAAACCGTCAGTTATCTTCTTAAGGAAACGGTTATCATTGTATTGCTCAAAAAAATCCACAAAATGAAAGTGATCGTAGCTGGCTTTAGCAAAACTGGAACTAAATCCATGCATGCAGCTCTTAACGAACTTGGTTATGGCGTGTATGACTTCTTGGATCATGAGTATTATCATAACAAGGAATGGATGGAAATCTTAACCACTGGTGGTAGTACTGAAATATTCAGGAAGATGTACGAGAATGTGGATTCTGTTGTTGGTAGGCCAGTATTTTGCTTCTGGAAAGAAATACATGAAGCTTTTCTGGAGGCCAAGGTGGTATAATGTATGTGTTTATAGTAAGTTAAAACTTAATGAGAATAATATTATTAATACAGATTATTTTGACAACACGTGACGAGACAGAATGGGTGAAGAGTTATGTGCGTTTGCTTCGCAGTCATAATGAGGAATGGATGCTTAGATTTGCCCAAACTTTCACTCCAACTGGAAACAAAGTCACTCAATTGTTTAAACGCGAAAGTAAATAAATATCTGTTCTCTTAGATATTCAATATTTTTTGTACATCTACCTTATATTTTGTTTGGGGATTTGTTTGTTTTCAGAATTGTTTTTGTGGTTTATTAGTAACAAAATAATGAGATAAATCCCGCTCATTGAAAAGGGATTTTTTATTAGGTAAGTGCTTATTCTACATCTGTCACAGTAATTTTAGATTTACACATAACAGCCTTGGAAATATTTCTAACCAAAATAGTTTAATTTAATACACTTTTTATGTTTTTTTTACAACCTCTCTAGACAGTGTTGCTGGCGGAGGTTGGCTTCCTTTTAAGTGGAGTGCGCAACCAGTCAGCGAAACGGTTCTCAGGGTTAAATACAGACAACATAACACTGATGTGTTACAGGTACACGATTTATCTTCGTAAACTTTGGTTTAAACAGTATGTAACATACATGCATTTGTTAAGAACGCACCAAAAGACAAACTGCTGGTGTTTCGTGTAAAAGAAGGACGGGATCCACTTTGCAAGTTTCTTGGAGTTGAAGTGCCCGACGTTCCGTTTCCAAGGAAAAACGTTAATTCTACGTTGTTCAAAGATGCCGCTGAAGAAAATCCAGTCATGATAAAAATGATTTTCGAAGCAAAAGTAGTTTTGTTTTTATTTTTTATTTTAGCAGTTGTACTGATTTTTTGGGTTCTGATGTGATATACCCGTTTGTTGTAAGTTCGTGTGGTTCAATGATGTACATGGAAGGTTTCAGTGTTGTTAGTTGCGCAACCGTAACAGTTGTTATTTTAACATTTCTTTTGAGTTTTGTGATATTTTATAATGATATATTTCTTTTGGCGAAATACCATAACACATTTTGGCAATACAAAACCACTGAACCCAACAAACCTGTAGGACAACCAAATTGTTTTTCATACCAGACCAGCTGACACATGATGGCATTTCACAATTGTGTAAAAGCAAGCATAACAATGCAAAGGAAACCACAACTTTTGTACTTAAAAATCAGTCCATTACAGTACTGCTTGCAAACTAATCAATCCACGTTCCATGTATGACTGCCATCCATCTTTGATACGTCACAACAAACTGTTTGAGAGCAAGTAGCTCCATCACGAGCAGCAAAAAACAATGCAATTAGAAAATACAATGAAACATCTACCTTTGCAATTTTGAGATGTTGTCTTGCTTGGAAAGTTATACAACCAAAAGTGACCAGTCAGCCTCTTACAGTGCTGCTGAGTTCTTGTAGAGCCCAATTTTTTTTTTCACTCTAAACGCAACTTTGTGAACCACTGTTCTGCATGACCTACATATGATAGATACACAACCGAAGTAGGAGATTTAGTCATTTGGCAACAAGCTAATTACCGGTACTCACCAGCTCCTACTAAGTGAACCATGCTGTGATGTAGTCAAATTTTATCAAACTTAGAAATCAACTACTTTAGATTAGAGAGCTGTAATATGATGGTTATCGTGGCTGGATTTTGTAAAACGTGTTCCAAGTCACTGCACGAAGCGCTAGAAATTCTGGGTTACAGTGTTTTTGATTTTTTTGAAAATTGCTACTACCACGAAAACGAATGGAAAGAGGTTTTAACAATAGGGGGAAGTATTGGTTTGTTCAAAATGTGTGAGAATGTGGATGTGGTTGTCGACACACCGAGTTTCTATTTTTGGAAGGAAATTCACGAAGCATTTCCGGATGCCAAGGTAATATGGTTCAGTCGTGTATATGCTTCATAGTAAGTTATGTATCAAGTTACAAACAATTATACTTCTCTGTGAGCTGCAGACAGATGGCAACTGTTTTGATCAATAAGGTCTCAGCAGTGCAGCTAATGCGACTATCAGACGACTTTTCTGACCAAACGGCCAAACAAAGACTTCCACTTTGTGGTGACGATACAATCACCGTCATCCGTTGGGCACCAAACTAGGTGCAACCTGACGGAGAAAACAAGGTGGAAACGCAATGGCTAAGCAATGCTCAATTATATGCGGTGTCAGGTCGTGTGTCACAATTAATATATGATCAGCAAAGTGGAGCCAATAATATGAATTGTGTAAGCTGCGTACAGATGACCACTGTTTTGAAGGTGTCATCACTTGATTATACTTATGTTCGAACAATTAACGTAGAATTTATTTCAATCAATTTCCAATTGCTCAAATGACGCAGATTATATTAACGATACGAGATGACGAGGAGGTATGGGTGAAAAGCTTTATTCGTCAACTAGCCACCGTGGACAACCACCTTCTATACACTGTGGCCAAAGTCATCACCCCTACTGGACGCAAGATAGCTGGTGTAATCCGAAAAGCTCGTGAGATGCATGTTTTTTTTCTTTCCCAACCGGTGTTACGCGTGCCATTTGTGGTATGTGACAGCATTCCAGGTGGTACTCGTGCAACTTTCCGCGGATATAATTCGAATTGAAAAATTGTAAGTGATCTCAAAATGTTTGTTACTTCATCCCCTAGGTAACTTTGTCACTCTCAACTGGGTGGTACGCGTCGAAATAGTTTTACCTCCAAGTGGTACGCAACCACAAAAATGTTGGGAATTACTGCACTCAGTGAGGCATACAATGGCTTATGTACACAGATTATTATTTGATGCAGATCGTGTTCAGTTCGGTGTTGAGATCGCACACAACTGCAGCAAGCATCCGATCAACGAAACTGTCCTTAAACAAAAATTCAGGCAACACAACGCGGATGTATTGAAAGTACGGGTATATGTGTAAACGAATTTGTTCGTTTTGTTTTATGCATATTTTGTTGCTTTCTTTGTTTTCACTTTACGTCTATGCACTTTAATTCA
Source organism: Ascidia mentula (assembly GCF_947561715.1). Lineage (NCBI taxonomy): Eukaryota > Metazoa > Chordata > Ascidiacea > Phlebobranchia > Ascidiidae > Ascidia > Ascidia mentula. The sequence continues at coordinate 6,452,814 of NC_138569.1, forward strand.
TACATTTTTCTTAGTTGTTTTGCTGCACATTTAGTATATATCAGTATTTTTTTCACCTTTTCACAGTTTAATTTGGTACGCTGGAGCAGTCGTGTTTGCGTGGCAGACGTGTGGTACGTTGATTGGTTAAGGTACTGACGGGCGAAGTAATCAGTGGCAAGCCCTGCAGTTCTCTGGTGATGGCGCGCGGTGAGCACTTGTTGTTTTTATCAAGCCACCGTTTCGTGTGATGGACGGGTTTTGTAGCGCTGTGGTCTAATATAGACTGGTTGCTGGGCGCTATGAAGTGCTGTACTGCTGTATGTACGAGGCAAAACAAACGCTTTAATCGTTCTTAGCCTTCATTATAAGTTTTATCGTCTGTTCTTATCAACACAAATGTAGCCACCAATGTGGTTGCACAACTCCAGGTCTTTGCGGTAGGCCGTCAATGCAGGGTAGCCTGCATGGGCGTTTACGGAAATGCACTAATTTCGGACACATATAGTGATTTTATTAAAGAGTACAAACACTTAACTGATAATGTTTGCTATAGAATGCGCCCAAGGACAAACTTTTGAAAACGTTTGAAAACCCTTTGTTCATTTCTTGGCCTCGAGGTTCCCGAGTTTTCGTTTCCGCGCAAAAAAGGCTGCCTTGATGGAGGAATATGCTGAGGAGAACGTTGTCAAGAGGCGGATGATGTTTGAAACAAAGATCGCGGCTTGCTTGGTTGCAATTTTTTTACTCACTTTTGCACATTTTCATCTAACTTAGTTGTTGCAAAATCGAAAGAACCTCATTATCTTAACAATGCTCGTTTAGTGATTATAATTTCCACCAGCAGTATGGTAGCTGTTCTAACCCGACTAAGAAGGAAATAAATATTTTATAGCCAAAAATTTTTGCTGCGTTGGTCCATATTTTTTACATAATCTTTACAACAATGTTCTGTAATCTATGTTATCTGGTAAAAATGTAAGAAGACAAAAAAGCGGTTTCCTGTGGAAAAGTTATTGTTTGGTAAGCTAACTGTCCGCCTGGCAGCGTTTGCTGACGGTAAAAGAAAAACTTATTTGTTACGGGGGGAATCAGCTGATAACTGCTGAAACCACACAAGCTTGCTTTCAAGGCGTCCTGATAGAATATGTTTAGCTCTGTTGTAGATTTAGTCGGCTTTGTTTGGAAATTGAAAATAAGTTAGGATTGTTTTACCGCACATGTGTCTTATTTGGAGCATTGTTATGCTGGTAGAATGTCAAACGTATGAAGTTTTCAAATTATGAAATAAGATTAATTGCTGAGGAAGTAAAGTTTTCTTAATGCGTTTTTGGTAAAAAAAGGTTTGTTATATCGGAGGAATTAAATATTTAACTGTGTAAAAAAATGTCACTTGATTCAATTTTCGTGTGATATCAGTTAAATGATCTGTGTTAAAGTTCCTGTGGAAAACGAAGGTGCATTGCAAAAAGAGATTACATTGATGGTAGCTTATAAATTGGTGGCAACTTAAGTTTATCATCGTAATTAGTTCCCTATAGTAATCATGCATGTTTATTCTGTTGCCTTCGAAATCTACTTTATAAACCAACTTAAATTTATTACGCTTCTTCGATTGATTATTGGGTTGAAACAATATAAGAATACTAAACTGTTTGTATTTCCGGTGAAATATCAACAAATACACTGCACATTTTGTTGAAAATGATTGTATATTTCTGATGTTCCGCCTGTAGGAACGACAAGACATCTTCGAGGAGAATAAAACAAACACAGTAGCGAACCCAAAGGCAAGGGAATTACGCGACGAAAGGTACTAAGGGGCGCAACAGCTAAAACACGGTGGGACGTAAATCAATACAAAAGCATCAATCACGGGCGATCACATCTATCGTATTGAGTTCATTACGTTTACAGGCTTCGCAGTCCAGATATTGCTGTCTAGATGGATCGGCCACTTTTTCCGGACAAGTTGGAGCGAGATCTGTAAAATCAAGCTCATTACCCTTGGCTAACCAGACCCAATACGCTCTATCAACTGAGCTACAGAAAAAGTAGCTGATCTATGTAGGCAGCCATACCTGGACCCCCAAGCCTGAAAACCTAATGATGGTTTATTTTATAAAAGTTTTCTGCAATTATAATAAATAAAAAGTAAATGGTCACGAGAGCCGTGGGTATAAATGGTGTGGAATTTTCCTTTTCATCGTACACTGCTGTTGGAGGATATACAATGCCTCAACAGTTATATACTTATTGTTTGCTACGAAATTCGGAATATAAATACATAAAGATTATCAAATATTAATACGATGTTAATTATCGCGTTTGTGTGTCAAAGGCATTGTTGAAACTAATAGGCTGATGATTTCGCCTTCCAAAGCATTTTATTCGTCGCAGCGCATCGTGAAAGCCAATTTCATTGTCATGAATTTGTAAACTTTTTTACTTGACTATTGTCAATTATTAACGCAGACAACATTTATTGCTGGCCGAATATCTGCAACGTCAACGTCAGAGCAAGGGCAGACGATATGAAAATCATTGTAGCCGGATTGTGTAAAACAGGCACCAAGTCTATGAACGCAGCTTTAACAAAACTTGGATATAATGTGTACGACTTTCTGGAACACGGTTACTACCATAACAAGGAATGGAAGGAGATATTTGAAACAGGCGGAAGCAATGAAATTTTTCAGAATATGTACAAAGACATAGATGCAGTTGTTGATGGTCCGGTGAACTACCTCTGGGAACTAATCTACGAAGCATTTCCCGATGCCAAAGTACGAAAAAATAAAAATTATTAACATGTTACAATAAGTATAGACAACTGATATTGCAGGTACCATGAGGTAGTATATAGTCACGCAGACATGTCTACAGGCCGAATAGAAATTGGCTCTGTGTTTCAAAGCTAAGGTTTCCATTTTATGTTGTTAAGATATGTATTTGATTAAACTGGAGTTAAATATCAACGCATTTCACGAAACGCAGAAATTTTTCATGCAAACGAATGATTAACATGATCGCCCCACTTCGCAGGTCCTTATATGGCGATCACAGCTATGGTATCGCGATCATTAGGTTTACTGGCTTCACAGCCCAAGCATTGTAGTCTAGCTGGATCAGCCACTTGTGCCTGGTTAGCCCAGGGCCGTGAGTTCAAACCTCAACGGAAGCTATTTAAAATCTGGTTTTAACATGTCAGAAAAATGTGGTTGATCCTGCTAGGCTTCGCAGCCTTACAAACCTTTTTCATTAAATATGATAATGCAGTGATAAACCGAGACAATATTATGTTTACATTTGTTCAGATCATTTTGATGACACGAGATGAAGATGCGTGGTACAGGAGCGTCCTACACCAAATGCGCGAAATGAACGAATGGTCTCTTTTCAGATTGGCGAGCATTATCACCCCAGCAGGGAGATCATATCACACTCACATGTCGAAAACCAGTAAAACATATAGTTAATGCTTTAGTATTTTGCTTTGAAATCTAACTGGTAATTATTGGCTGTAGTGTTGGTGGGCTTTTCAATACCTATAACTTCAGCCTTGATAGGCCTCAAGACCATTGAAAGAATATCGCGACTTAAGTTTCGACAACACAACTGTTACGTTCAACATGTAAGTGTTACAATGAATATTTTCCACGAATTTGCGGCTTGCGCACAGCTGTCTGTAACTTGGCGCTCATATTTTGAACATATTTGAAAGTATCCCGCTTACTGTGTTATCATATATAGCAATTAATAACAGACATTTACTTTCAATGCTCAAAAGAGGTTTAAAGTGAAACGCAAGAATGTATTTGCTTTCCGTGTTTTCCATGTTATGGTCGTGGTGATTTGTGCGCACAATCCCAGTGAGTTTTGTTTTCGTCTTAATCGTTTAATTGAGTCCCCGGTCACTTGTATGTCGCAGAGAGTCCCAAAAGACAAACTTCTGGTTATGGACATTAAGGACGGTTGGGAACCGCTTTGCAAGTTTCTGGGTGCTAAAAAACCCAACACTCCATTTCCACACAAGAATATTGGGGGAAAAGCATTCGAGGAGGCAGCAGAAAACCCAGCAATGCTTCAAATGATACGAGAGCTTTATATTGTCTTTGCTTTGGCAACTGCACTTGTATCGCTTGGCATCTTTTGGTTACTGTTGTGGTAGATTTTAAAATGACAAAGACTATGCTAAGTTTGATGCAGAAAAGCATGTTTTTCTGCGGCCGAAGAAGTTACATAATAATGCCAGTTGTTTTTACTAATAAAACTATGAAATTAATAGTAGGTCGTAATTTCATTACAAAAAGGTCGTATTTCAAATAGTGCAATTTCTAAAAGGTATTCAAAACGTAATTTCAATATAAGTTACAATCTGTACCTGGTACGCTCGCTTACACCATCGGAAATGTCAGAAGCAATAAACAACATAAAAGTATTTTGTCTGAAATTTCTATTTCAATGTAGCCTGGTGTTGAGATTGAGCTTGTGTGGAAGAAAGTTAAACAAGGTTTGCAGCAATTCACCGCCATGTCTCAGTCTGCAAATAAACGTGTATTGCATTTTTCAATACACGTTAATCGCAACAAGCAAGTTCTAATCCATGTCGGAAGCGATACTGAAAACATTTTATCACATATACACCAGCTGTTACGCAAAGATGAAAATTGTCGTGACCTTGATGCCAAAAACCGCCACAAAATCATTGAATTCGGTAAGTTAACTTGGTTATGGGGTCTTCTACTTTCTTGAGTACGTTTACTTTCACGATAAGGAGTGAAAAAAGATGTTTGAAACGGGCGAAATCGTCAAGTTATTGTTTTGAGGAATATATCAAAATGGTGATGTGGTCATTGACACTCTTGATAATTTGTTTCGAAAACAAACTTTTCAGGTCTTTCAGGCTCCAAGAGAGGTTTAGGCGTGGCTGTTTAATTTAACATATGTTTGGTTCTGTTATCTTATTTGTCCTTTTTAAGATTACTCTCCAATATCGCGAAATACCCCCAACAATCGTCACCACGTTTCATGAAGTTCGTTTCTGCACTTTGTGATTTGCCTTGACTTAAATCAACCACTTGTTTTGGTCAGTTATTTGGCGTTAATGGCATTTCTTACCCACGTTTGGAGCAAGAGAACTTCAACTGGTGGTGTAGTTGCGCGCATTCGGTTCCTACAACACAACTTCTACGTTCTAACTGTAATCTAACTTAATATTTTTGACTTTCGTTCGTCTATTCCTTGAGGCATTAGTTAGCTATCAATAGAGGAAGCACAAATCGCATGGGTAATAATATTTTATCGATAGCTACGAAAATAGGTTGCACAATTAATCCATCCACCAATAACTGGTCTTTACCGCTCTCACTGATACCCTTCTAAGATAATAAACGTCTCGAACATATTTCGAAGGTATTGCTGTAGATACACATCGTCCTTTCACTACTTGTGTGTAGGTACTAAGTTTTTAACACAGAGAACATAAACTGCTAAAGAAAGTTCTGTAACGTCGGTGTCAGAGCAAGGGCAGACAATACGAAGATCATTGTTGCTGGATTGCCTAAAACAGGCACCAAGTCTATGAACGCTGCTTTGACAAAAGTTGGATACAATGTGTACGACTTTTCTGAACACGCTTACTGCCATAACAAGGAATGGAAGGAGATATTTGAAACAGACGGAAGCAATAAACTGTTCCAGAATATGTACAAGGAAATAGATGTAGTTGTAGATACCCCGGCAAACTACTTCTGGGAACAAATCCACGAAGCATTTCCCGATGCCAAACTACGAAAAAATCAAAATTAGTTACAAATTACAATAAGTATAGCCAACTGATATTGCAGGCACCATGTGGTAGTGGTCACGTATAGGCATGTCTGCAGGCCGATGTGAAATTGTCTCTGTGTTTCAAAGCTAAAAGGTTTCCATTTTATGTTGATAAGATATGTATTTGATTGAACAGGAATTATAATATCAAAGCATTTCACGAAACGCAGTAAAATCATGCAAACGAATGATTGGCATTATCGCCCCACTGCGCAGGTCTTTACTTGGCGATCACAGCTATCGTATCGCGATCGTTAGGTTTACAGTCTTCGCAGTCCAGGCATTGAAGTCTAGCTTGATCAGCCACCTGGGCCTAGTTAGCCCAGGGTCGTGAGTTCAAACCACAACGGTAGCTATTTCAAATCTCGCTCCAACTTGTCAGAAAAAAGTGAATGATCCAGCTAGGCTGCGCAGCCTGAAATCCTATTTCACGAAATATGATTATGCAGTGATAAGACAATATTATGTTTATATTTGTTCAGATTATTTTGATGACACGAGAAGAAGATGCTTGGTACAGGAGCGTCTTACAACAAATACGCGAACTGAACGAATGGTCTCTTTTCCGATTGGCGACCATCATCACACCAACAGGAAGATCATATCAAAGGCACACGTCGAAAGCCCGTAAAATTTGGTGGGCTTTTCATTACCTACAACTTTAGCCTTGAGAGACCTCAAGTCCATTGAAAGAATATCGCGACTGAAGTTTCGACAACACAATTATTACGTTCAACAAGTAAGTGTTGCAATGCATATTTTCCTCGAATTTGCGGCATGCGCACAGCTGTATCTTGGCGCTCATATTTGAACACGACAGAGTGGCTTTTGGTCAAAAGAGGTTTAAAGCTACCGACTGTAGGAATTTATATACATACGTCAAATTACAGCTTATTCAGAGGAAATTGACATTGATTTCGACTTGTTTCAGAATTTTCTTGATTGGGAGATGTTTAAAGTAGGTTTTACCAGGGATTCTGGGGATATAGAAAGTTTTAGCTGACAACGCTTATAACATATACACTTGGTAGGGGTTTCCCGGTCCAAGAAATCATGCAATAAGCTGGATTGGTGCAAGATAAGCTATATAATTCGACAAATAGTTTTGCTAAAATTGGATTTGCTGATTTGTGACGATAAATGCTTTCGAGTTTCCAAACTTCAAGAAAAGTGTTGTTGTCAAACATCCACATAATAAAGAGGTTTTCATTATATCTCTACACTAATTTTCCAGACAAAGCAGTGTGAATATACCAAAAAGCACAATTCCTATGGTGAGGTCAACGGAATTGTTTTAGTCGACTTAAAGTGGCTTTCTCATGGCAAAAGAATGACCTCTGTAAAGTTGGTATCTGCTCACTGCCGAAAGTTCAAGCGTTAAGTCCAGTGAACTGATCTTTGTAAAGCTGGTATATGTTGGCTGACCACAGTTCAAGCGTTAAGTCCAGTGAAGCGTTACGTAGGTCAGCAAACATGTTTGCGCGAAGTTGCTGATCGCTGCAACTAGGGCAAGAACGGTGAAAACAAATCGGTATCGTATTTTATCGTAGATTAGGTTTGGTTCTGGTAAAAGAGGCCAACGTGCTATAGGTTTTGTGGTGCTCTGCTGCAGGAGCTATCATGCGAGGATTTACCTGTATTTGTAACAGGGTAATTGTTGGCGACCATGGATCAAGTAGGAAGTTTGAATTGTGCACCCTATACGTTAGCTCATGCAGTATTGTTGCTTGCATTTGACATGGATGATTTCAGCGCAAACAAACCTTTGTGCGCTCGACCAAAATTTGCTCGCACCAACCTCGGTACCAAGTCATGCGTATCGATAAATGTTTGTGAAGTGATTTCAAGTATTTCCGATTCACTTATTTATCATAAAACATTGCATTCAGGCGCCGTTGCGACAGGAAAACACTTGAGGTGATGCATGATTTCCGAGTCCTTAAAATAGTCTCTGGTTTACGTGTAGCAAACCAGAAAGCTAAACCACCTATGTTAAAGTAATTTTTAGTCGTTACTTATTCTGGTCATTGCTGCAAATATTAAGACTGGAAAACATATATATGTCTTGTAGCGCGCAAGCAGCGTTCAGTGGGCGCCAAACTTGTTTGTTTTCGCCCTACCCATTTATCAAATAGAAAAGCTGATCAATATTTTTGTCCAGGACAATTTCGGTTCGAAATCCGGTGCGCCAAAAAAACCCTGGTATCCACAGCAGCAGTGTGTTGAACAGCGAATCACAACTTTTCTTGTTGAAATATTGTGCAATGGATGGGGTGAAACAAATGAAATTAGGATGGAAAGTGACCTTTCACCGCCCCTGTATATCAGCACAGACTGACTTTAGAATTAACAACCTCATGTTTGGGTTTTAACAGCGGAGTTCACTAGGAAGTGAATGCCCTATTAAAAATTTGTTAATCACAAGCGCAAAATGAAAGTGATTGTAGCGGGCTTTAGCAAAACTGGAACCAAATCCATGCATGCTGCTCTTAATGAACTTGGTTATAGTGTGTATGACTTCTTGGACCATGACTATTATCACAACAAGGAATGGATGGAAATCCTAACCACTGGTGGCAGTACTGAACTATTCAGAAAGATGTACGAGAATGTGGATGCTGTTGTTGGCAGGCCTGCGTTCTGCTTCTGGAAAGAAATACATGAAGCTTTTCCGGAGTCCAAGGTGATTAACGTTAGGAGTTTTTAAGTTGAAAGTTTTGAAAAGAAAATTATGATTGCAGATAATTTTGACAACACGTGACGAGCCGGAGTGGTTGAAAAGTTTTTTGCTCCAGACTCGCAGACTTGATGGGGAATGGATGTTGAAACTTGCCAAAACTTTCTCTCCAACAGGATACAAAGTTGCGAAGGTGAATAAGCTCGAAGGTAAGATGCAGAAGCTTCACAAAATGAATTATCACTCCCTTTTCGCTTATGTTTCAACGGACTATTGTGGAGAATGATGTAAAGGAGATTTTTACCATGTAATTTACCATCTCGACGGCACAATGAATACATAACCTACTGTAATTTAAATTATTGTCCCAAGTGTTATAAAAGCGATCTATTGGTTTTCTGCAATACTTTTTCAGGCAGTGTCGCGTTCGGCGCATGGCTCCCCTTTAATTGGAGCGAGTTACAATTCAACGAGACGGTGCTAAGGATGAAATACAGGCAACACAACACGGATGTATTGCAGGTACCGATTTTAGTTCCAGGGTTTGGGAGACATATGTGGGCAACGTATATTAAATAGCGCATTGAGATTCGACTTTACTCTAACAGTGTAACATATTTACTCTACAAGAACGCACCAAAAGACAAACTGCTGGTATTTCGAGTAAAAGAAGGATGGGATCCACTTTGCAAGTTTCTTGGTGTCGAAGTCCCCGATGTTCCATTTCCGCGAAGAAATGTAAATTCTACGTTGTTTGAAGATGCCTCACAAGAAAATCCCGTGATGATGAAAATGATTTTCGAAGCAAAGATTGTGTTGCTTTTGCTTGGTATGTTATCAGGAGCTTTACTAATATGTGTGGTGCTGGTTTTATAGATTATTCAAATTGTTTTTATAGCTTTTACATTCTCATTAGATTGCTGTTGATGTGTTTTTTTTTGTGATATTTTCTGCATTTATTGGTTTGTGATGACTTGAACTCAATATGTGAAGACTCTCACGCCTAAATAAACGAAACTTTGTTGCCCAAAATGTATTGTTCTTGATATTTCGAACAGATTAAAACTTTGCTTATCATAGGAATAAAACATGTTTAACGATTGCAACGTATCTATGTTTTCCATTATAAAACTGAGTAACGCAATAATTTTAAACCTCAACGAATATGCCGCATGTCGCTAATGCGTTGCAACAAGCCAAGTTCATACTGGTTAATTGAATGGAAAATGATAAACTTTTAACTTAAATGTAGAGATCTGTTAACTTTTACTGATATAGGTTAGGTAAGTGCCAACACAGAAATGATTGGATTCGGCCGAATGCAAATACCTCCAGTCAATATTTGACCGAATGACGTGGTAAATTTTCGTATGACCTGTAAAACCGCTTGTTCCGCCACAAATCGCAGCACGTATTTTCGCTGTACATTTCGCTGAAACGACATGTTTCCACTTCACTGAACTTGTGAACCATATGATTATGATAGTTGGAATCGCGGGTCAATGGCCTTCGCAGTGGGGCGATCCCGCCTTGTCTTGCAAGAGAGCACGCATTATGTTTCTGCGTTGGCAACGTAACAACGTATGTTTATAGGAGAAATTGTCTTGATGAGATGATCAGACCTTTGGCAAATCAGTAAACTTACAATTCATCAAAACGAATGACTTCATTTTCGACTACCGGTACTTGTTCCGGTTGAATAAATCTGCGATTTGGCTGGACAACGAAGCTGTACTGTTTTGTTCTTACTTCGCAGTTGGTATAGGTTTGCGCGTAAAAAAAATGCCATTGGAAAATAATGTGCAACATGTACTTCTGCCATTTGGCGAAGTTGTCTTGCTTGGAAAGGTATACAACCCAAAGTGACCAATCAGCCTCTTACAGTGCTGACGAGTTCTTGTAGAGCGCACTTTTTATTTTTACTCTAAACGCAACTTTGTGAACCACTGTTCTGCATGACGTACATATGATAGATAAACAACTGAAGTAAGAGATTTAGTCATGGTGCAACAAGCCCTTAAGTACCGGTACTCAACGTGACGCATCAGTTCCTACTGAGTATACCATACGCTCTGATAGTGAAGTTTTTATGTGATTAGCAATATCAAACTTACAAATCAGCAATAGATTAGAGAGCTGTAATATGAAGGTTATCGTGGCTGGATTTCGTAAAACGGGTACCAACAAGTCACTGCACGAAGCGCTAGAAATTCTGGGTTACAGTGTTTTTGATTTTTTTGAAAATTGCTTCTACCACGAAAAAGAATGGAAGGAGATTTTAACAACGCGGGGGAAGTATTGCTTTGTTCAGAAAAATGTATGAGAATGTGGATGTGGTTGTCGACACACCGGGTTTCTATTTTTGGAAGGAAATTCACGAAGCATTTCCGGAAGCCAAGGTAATATGGTTCAGTCGTTTATATGCTTTATAGTAAGTTATATATTAGGGTGTGACTAGAACGCACGCCTGGAGCACTCTGAGAGTGAACGAAACAGCTCTCCGCTTGAAATATAGACAACACAACCTCTATGTTCGTGAGGTAAGCTAACGACCTTGACAATGTGGTCGTGTTTTTTTGATCTAGTGCGTCTAATTCAATTAAGCAATTTGGCAAATTATAATTTACATTTTTTGTATTGATTTATTATCTGATATATTATTGAAATACGTTGTCGGCATCATTTTAGGACAAATTATTTTCATGTAGACTGAGCATACATTAAAAGTACGCACGTCACAACCAAATAACCTTGATTTTGATGCTGTTTGTTTCTGGTGTAGTCATATTAGGAGACAGCTATAAGAACGTGGATATATATGAATTATTTTCCTTTACAATTAATTATGTTCTATATAATTCCACACAGATGGCTCCAAGAGATAAGTTGTTGGTGTTCAAAGTGCAGGAGGGCTGGGAACCTCTGTGCGAATTTTTGGACGCTGAAATTCCCGAAGAACCGTTTCCTCACAAAAACGTTGGAGGAAAGGCATTCAAGGAAGCCGCAGAAGCAAATCCGATCATGCGGAACATTCTTAGAGAAATGAAGATTTTTCTGTTTCTGTCAGCCTTTGGGGTGTTGATACTATCCATATGCTTATTTAATATGTTTTATTGATATTACTTGTAAAGTACAGCACCAAAACATTTGTCGTATAGTGGGTGTATTACTTTGTGTTATGACTGGTTACAGAAAGGTTGTTTAAAAGTTATTTACTCATGAACTTGCAACAGTGATGCGCAAAATGAAATGTACTTACTCAAATCTCTCGTCAATTTAAAAATATTTTGCTTTTCCTTTCTAAAATAGAAAAATTACCAGAGACTTTTTAAGTATATTTAATTCGGAATGACCGACTTTTCATTTACAATGTACCCCAACATTACATGATTATTTGCAACAATGAAACAATGTGTGTCGCGAAACATATATGGAAAATCTGAAAACTATTATATTGCTGTTCCTACGACCCAAAAAGTTTTCAAGTATTGCCTGTATGGTATACGCAGCCCGCGTAGATATGGTGCCATTGTTGAAATATTAATACAAAGAACACATACTTGAAATTGTGTGAGCTTTGATCCAGTCTGTAATGTCTGGGCTGCGAATCCCGTATACCTAATGATATCCACACGACAGCTCGCAGTGAAGTAAGGACCTGTGCATTGGGACGATCCTGTCAATCAAACGATTGCATGAAACATTACTGCGTTGTCTGATTATATGTGGTAGAGATCCCCTACGTATATGTGAAGGTTTCCTGGCAAGTTGTGCGCTTTCGCACCAGTGTACCTTAGCCATACACACCGTGAAACCGGCGACCTCCTGTAGCTCAGTTAGTAGATTGTAAGCACTGGTTAACCAAAGAGTCGTGATTTCAACCTTCACCCGGAGCTTCACGTTTTTTGCAGTTAGATAAAACTAGGTGTAAATGGTCATGGGTATACTGCTTTTGGTGCAGATTGTAAATGGTCATTGTGCACTGCTTTTGGTGCAGATTTACTATACGACATACGGATTAGGAACATATGCATATTTTCAAACAATAATGCGTTGTTAAAACTAAAAGGCAGATGTCGCCTTCCAAAACGTTTTATTGGCCGAAGCACATCGTTGGAAGCCAATTCCTTTCTCACATGCTTGTCAACTTTTTACTTGCGAGCGACTAGTCAGTTATTAACGCGGACAACGTTCAATGCTGACTGAATTTCTGCAAGTTAAAGTTAGAGCAAGGGCAGATAATATGAAGATTATTGTTGCTGGAAAGCCTAAAACAGGCACCAAGTCTATGAACGCAGCTTTAACCAAACTTGGATATAATGTGTACGACTTTTTGGAACACGCTTACTGCCATAACAAGGAATGGAAAGAGATATTTGAAACAGGCGGAAACAATAAACTGTTTCAGAATATGTACAAGGACATAGATGCAGTCGTAGATATTCCGGCGAACTACTTCTGGGAACTAATCCACGAAGCATTTCCCGATGCCAAAGTACGAAAAAATAAAATCAGTAACATATTACAATAGGTATAGCCAACTGATATCGCAGGCACCATGTGGTAGTAGTCACGTAGGCATGTCTTCAGGCCGATGTAAAATTGTCTCTGTGTTTCAAAGCTAAAGTTTCTATTTTATGTTGATAAGATATGTATTTGATTCAACCGGAATTATAAAATCAACTTATTTTATTTCACAAAACGCGGAAATATTTCATGCAATCGCATGATTGACAGGATCGCCCCCACTGCTGCGCAAGTCCTTTACTAGGCGATCACAGCTATCGTATCTGGATAATTCTGTTTACAGGCTTCGCAGCCCAGGCATTGTCGCCTAGCTGGATCAGCCACTTTTTTCTTTCAATTTGGGGCGAGCTTTGAAACAACAAGCCCCGGTGAGGTTTGAACTCACCAGTGGCTGATCCAGCTAGACTGCAAGGCCTGGGTTGCGAATCCTGAAAACCTATTTCACGTAATATGATTTTGCAGCAATTAACCCGGGCAATATGATATTTATATTTGTTCAGATCATTTTGATGACACGAGATGAAGATGCGTGGTACAAGAGCGTCTTACACCAAACACACGAAATGAACGAATGGTCTCTTTCCGATTGGCGACCATCATTACACCAACAGGAAGATCATATCACAGTCACATGTCGAAAGCCCGTAAAATATATTGTTTATGCTTCGGTATTTTGCTTCAAAAACTAACTGATACTTATTGGTTGTAGTTTTGATGGGCTTTTCATCACCTATAACTTCAGCCTTGATTGACATCAAGCCCATTGAAAGAATATCGCGACTCAAGTTTCGACAACACAATTATTACGTTCAACAAGTAAGTGTCCCAATGAATATTTTTCACGAATGATAGTCTTAAAAGTATTCTGCTTAGTGTATAGGTCTTAAACAGCGAATAATAACAGACATTTACCTTCAATGCTTAAAAGAGGTTTAAAAATGAAACGCAAGAATGTATTTGCTTTCCATGTTTTCTATATTATTGTCGTGGTGATTTGTTCGCACAATCCCAATGAGTTTCATTGACATCTTAATAGTTTAATTGAGTCCCCGGTCACTTGTATGTCGCAGAGAGCCCCAAAAGACAAACTTCTGGTGATGGACGTTAAGGACGGTTGGGAGCCGCTTTGCAAGTTTCTGGGTGCCAAAGTGCCCGACACTTTATTTCCACACAAGAATATTGGAGGAAAAGCATTCGAGGAGGCAGCAGAAAACCCAGCAATGCTTCAAATGATACGAGAGCTTTATATGGTCTTTGCTTTGGCAACTATACTTTTATCGCTTGGCATCTTTTGGTCACTGCTGTGGTAGATTTTAAAACAACAAAGACGTTTGATGAAGAAAAGCATGTTTTTCTGCGGCCGAAGAAGTAACATATTAATGCCAGTTGTTGTAACTCATAAAACTATGAAATTGATAGTCGGTCGTAATTTCATTACTAAAAGGTCGTATTTCAAATAGTTCAATTTCTAATAGGTCGTATTTCAAAAAGTGCAGTTTGTAAAAGTTTGTAATTTCAATATAAGTTGCAATCTGTACCTGCTACGCTCGCTCACACCTTCGGATATGTCGGAAGCAATAAACAACATGAAAGTATTTTGTCTGAAATTTCTATTTCAATGTAGCCTAGTGTTAAGATGGAAGAAAGTTAAAGAAGGTTTGCAGCAATTCACCTCCATGTCTGAGTCTGCAAATAAACGTGTATTGCGTTTGTCAATACATGTTAATCGCAACGAGCAAGTTCTAATCCATGTCGGAAGCGACACTGACAACTGTTTATCACATATACACCTGCTGTTGCGCAAGGATGAAAATTAACGAGACTTCGATGCCTAAAACCGCCTTAAAATAAAAAAATGGGGTGTTCGACTTTTTTAAGCACACTTACTTTCACAATAAAGAGTGAAAAAAAATGTTTCCAACGGACAGAAACGTCAAGCAATTGTTTTGAGGAGTGTACCAAAATGTTAACGAGGTTATTGACATTCTTGAAGAGGGGTTTAGGCGTGGCTGTTTAATTTAACATTTGTTTGGTTCTGTTATCTTATTTGTCCTTTTTAAAATTACTCTCCAATATCGCAAAATACCCCAACAATTGTCACCTCTTTTTATGAATGTGATTAGTAAATCAAAACTGGATCAAAAAACCAAAGGCCCCTGGCAGGCTGTCGATCGCACACCGTATCAATAATAATGTATTAAAATCCCAAAACAGCGATCTGTAGACAGCTCAGATCGATTTATTGAGAGAAAAATATATTTCGCCTAAAACGGCATCATCAGTTTCTCCATTTACCAAAACTGCCAAAAAGGAAAATCAGAAAGGAAAAAGTCAAGAATCTAACGCAAAAAGGTTACGCAAGCTAAAAATAAATAAAAACTATAAAAATATTCGGGTTTCAAGCATTAACTAAAAAACAATAAAAGTATGAATTAACTGCATGTGGTTAGACCTGTCTGTACTACTTTACTTTTAAAAAACCACTGGCGCTGACACCGAGTGAGCACACAAACATACAGAAGCAACTGAATGTAAAAACAGAACAAAAGTGGAAGGGGAATGGACGTCACGAACTGCAGACAGGTAGGCCTGTGGGCGAACAGGTGTGACCGATAAGACTCGGTGACTAATAAGACGATAAAAAACAGGTTAACAACACAGGTAAAGTCATCAACCCGTTACAGCGAAAACAAGCGCAAACATGAACATAGTCCTCTTTTTATGAAGTTCGTTTCTTAATCTTGTGATTTGCCTTGACCTAAATCAACCACTTGTTTATGAAAGTAATTTTCGTATTTGTGGCAATTCTGATACACGTGTTGAGCGAGAGGACCTCAAATAGTGTAATGGCGCGCTACGACACAACTTCTTTTAGTTCTAAATGTAATCTTACTTAACATTGCTTTGTTGTTCGACTGGTCCTTGAGGTATTAAAGTGGAGGAAGCAAAAATCATATGCGTAATAATAATTTGATAATGGCACACGTACGGTTTACATGCACGCAGCTACAAAAACAGTTCCACAATCAATCCATCCACCAATGATTTGTTTTTACCGCTTCCACTGATACATTTCTATGGAGTTGCACCTAACCAGTTTCTTACATTCGTTATCAAAAATATGCCGAACCCGTGATGCCAGTGCGTAAAATTTCTACCAGCGTTAAAACCTCTCCTTACAATGAAATGAAGGTTGAGGGCAGCTGATGTAGGCAACAACATCAAAACAGATAGAAACATGCGCCCGATGTTTCGTTTCCTCAAAAAGATAAGGGGGAAGCGAGTGCAGAAAACCCAACTACGCAGAAAGCGAATCGGGAGTTACACATGTAGTTTTTGAGTATATTTTGTCATCGTGCTGTCTTTCGCAGTTGCTACTTCGATATTCGACTCACGATACTATTAATATTAGGCCTTAGGCGAATGTACAGAGATGTTGATGCAGTGTGTGGAATTCCAGCGTATTTCTTTTGGGAGCAAATACAAGAGGCCTTTTCCCGACGCCAAGGTAAAGGAGAGAAAGTCAAACACACTTTGTGTTTTGTTCCTTTGCATCTTTTGTTGTTCCGAAAATCTTGCGAACATTTGAAAACTGCAGGTGATTCTTCTTGTGCGTGACGAGGATTCGTGGTTCAAAAGCGTTCTGGGTCAAATCCGAGAAATCAATGTGTGGTCGCTTTTCAGAATTGCCCGAGTTTTCACTCCAACGGGAAGAATGTATTCTCGCCACGCGTTGAAATCACGTATAGTATTGTCGGGTCGGAAGTTAAAAAAATACAGTAATTTTCGATATTACAGTTGCCGTTACAATGGGTGTGACTAGAACGCATGCCTGGAGCACTCTGAGAGTGAACGAAACAGCTCTCCGCTTGAAATATAGACAACACAACCTCTATGTTCGTGAGGTAAGGTAACGACCTTGAGAATGTGGTCGTGTTTTTTTGATCTAGTGCGTCTAATTCAATTGAGCAATTTGGCAAATTATAATTTACATTTTTTATATTGATTTATTATCTGATATATTATTGAAGTACGTTATCGGCATTATTTTAGGACAAATTAGTTTCATGAAGACTGAACATACATTAAAACTACGCACGTCACAACCAAATAACCTTGATTTTGATGCTGTTTGTTTCTGGTGTAGTCATATTAGGACACAGCTATAAAGAACGTGAATATATATGAATTATTTTCCTTTACAATTAATTATGTTCTATATAATTCCACACAGATGGCTCCAAGAGATAAGTTGTTGGTGTTCAAAGTGCAGGAGGGCTGGGAACCTCTGTGCGAATTTTTGGACGCTAAAATTCCCGAAGAACCGTTTCCTCACAAAAACGTTGGAGGAAAGGCATTCAAGGAAGCCGCCGAAGCAAATCCGATCATGCGGAACATTCTTAAAGAAATGAAGATTTTTCTGTTTCTGTCAGCCTTTGGGGTGTTGATACTATCCATATGCTTATTTAATATGTTTTATTGATATTGCTTGTGAAGTACAGCACCAAAACATTTGTGGTATAGTAGGCGTATACTTTGTGTAATGACTGCAGAAAAGTTGTTTAAAATTTATGTACTTTTGCAATTGCAAGAGTGATATGCAAAATAAAATGTACTTGGCTAATACCAAAAGTCTCAAATCTCTCGTAAATTTAGTAATATTTTCCTTTTCCTTTTCCTTTCAAAAATAGAAAAATTACCAGAGCCTTTTTAAGTATATTTAATTCGGAATGACCGAGTTTTCATTTACATTGTACCCCATTACATGATTATTTGTAATAATGAAACAATGGGTGTCGCGAAACATATATGGAAAAATCTGAAAACTATTATATTGTTCCTACAACCCAAAAGTTCTCAAGTATTTTGAAATATGGTATACGCAAACCGCGTAGATATGATAAGGAAGGTTGCCTTTTTTTAAAAAACGTTAAAACAAGTTTTTTTTTGAAGACATTGTGTTTTGAAATATTTGCGCACTTGTTTAAAACCCCGAATTACAATTTTAGCGGGAATTGCGGAAATTAGCAGCAAACAATGCTCGAGTATTCGTATCGCAGAGCTATGGGACTGTTTTAAATAACATCCGCGTGATGGTGCTAGAGAACTTACTTAAACAAAATCCGGATTGTGGAACTAAAGGACTATTAAATTATATCCGAGGGGCTTTCATTTGACCAAAGATCATCGTACAAGCACTTACATTCAAAAGCGGTTCCAGTTCCTGAAATTTTTTTCATATGAGAAAAGAACTGGCAAAATATTAACACAAAGAACACATACTTGTGTGAGCTTTGATCCAGTCTGCAATGTCTGGGCCAATGATATCAACACGATAGCTCGCAGTGAAGTAAGGACCTGCGCATTGGGGCGATCCTGTCAATCAAACGATTGCATGAAACATTACTGCGTTGTCTGATTATATATGGTAGAGATCCCCTTGTGAAGGTTGCCTGGTGAGTTGTGCGTTTTCGCACCAGTGTACCTTATAGCCACAATATACCCCGTGAAACAGCCGACCTCCTGTAGCTCAGTTGGTAGATCGTAAGTCCTGGTTAACCGAAGGGTCGTGATTTCAAACTTCACCGGGAGGTTGCAGTTCTAACAAACTAGGTGTAAATGGTCATGGGTATAAACGATATATTTTCCATTCCATTGTGCACTGCTTTTAGCGCAGATTTACTACGACATACGGAATATGAACATAAGCATATTTTCAAACAATGATACGATGTTAAATATCGCGTTTGTATCAAATGCAATGTTAAAACTAATAGGCTGATGTTGCCTTCCAAATCGTTTTATAGGCCGAAGAGCATCGTTGGAAACCAATTCCATTCTCACATGCTTGTCAACTTTTTACTTGCGAGCGACTAGTCAATTATTAACGCGGACAACGTTCAATGCTGACCGAATTTCTGCAAGTTAACGTCAGAGCAAGGGCAGGCAACATGAAGATTATTGTTGCTGGAATGTCGAAAACAGGCACCAAGTCTATGAACACAGCTTTGACAAAACTTGGATATAATGTGTACGACTTTTTGGAACACGCTTACTGCCATAACAAGGAATGGAAGAAGATATTTGAAACAGGAGGAAGCAATCAACTGTTTCAGAACATGTACAAGGATATAGATGCAGTCGTAGATATCCCGGCAAACTACTTCTGGGAACAAATCCACGAAGCATTTCCCGATGCCAAAGTACGAAAAAATTAAAATTAGTAACATATTATAATAAGTATATAGACAACTGATGTTGCAGGCACCATGCGGTAATAGTTACGTAGGCATGTCTTCGGGCCGATGTAAAATTGTCTCTGTGTTTCAAAGCTAATGTTTCTATTTTATGTTGATAAGATATGTATTCGACTGAAACGGATTTATAATATCAACGCATTTCACGAAATGCAAAAATTATTCATGCAAAAGCATGATTGACAGGATCGCCCCACTGCGCGGGTCCTTGGCGATCACAGCTTTCGTATCGAGATCATAAGGTTCAAAGG
This sequence comes from Ascidia mentula, assembly GCF_947561715.1. NCBI lineage: Eukaryota > Metazoa > Chordata > Ascidiacea > Phlebobranchia > Ascidiidae > Ascidia > Ascidia mentula. Next base: position 6,472,337 of record NC_138569.1, read on the forward strand.
CTTGACAGTCCAGGTATTGTAGTCTAGCTGGATCAGCGACTTTTTCCTGACAAGTCGAAGCGAGCTTTGAAATATCATGCTCCCGGTGAGGTTGAAACTCACGACCCTGGTCTAACTAGGCCCAGGTGACTGATCCAGCTAGACTGCAATGCCTGGACTGCAAAGCCTGAAAACTTATTTCACGAAATATTATTTTGCAGCAATTAACCCAGGCAATATGATATTCATATTTGTTCAGATAATTTTGATGACACGAGATGAAGATGCGTGGTACAGGAGCGCCTTACACCAAATGCGCGAAATGAACGAATGGTCTCTTTTCCGATTGGCGACCATCATCACACCAACAGGAAGATCATATTACCGCCACATGTCAACAGCCCGTAAAATATATGGTTTATGCTTCAGTATTTTGCTTTGGAAGCTAACTGGTACTTATTGGTTGTAGTTTTGGTGGGCTTTTCAATACCTTCAACTTCAGCCTTGAGAGACCTCAAGACCATTGAAAGAATATCTCGACTAAAGTTTCGACAACACAACTGCTACGTTCAACATGTAAGTGTTACAATAAATATTCACTACGAATAAAGTGTTAAAAGTATCTCGCTAATCATATACAGCAAGTAATAACAGACATTTACCTTCAATGCATAAAATACGTTTAAAATGAAACGCAAGAATGTATTTGCTTTCCATGTTTTCTATATTATCGTGGTGGTGATTTGTGCCCACAATCCCAATGAGTTTTGTTGACATCTTAATGATTTAATTGAGTCCCCGGTCACTTGTATGTCGCAGAGAGCCCCAAAAGACAAACTTCTGGTAATGGACATTAAGGACGGTTGGGAACCGCTTTGCAAGTTTCTGGGTGCCAAAGTACCCGACACTCCATTTCCACACAAGAATATTGGGGGAAAAGCATTCGAGGAGGCAGCAGAAAACCCAGCAATGCTTCAAATAATACGAGAGCTTTATATGGTCTTTGGTTTGGCAACTGCACTTGCATCGCTTGGCATCTTTTGGTCACTGCTGTGGTAGATTTTAAAATAGCAAAGACTATGTTATGTTTGATGCAGAAAAGCATGCTTTCCTGCGGCCGAAGAAGTAACATATTAATGCAAGTTGTTGTAACTAATAAAACTATGAAATTAATAGTCGGTAGTAATTTCATTACAAAAAGGTCGTATTTCAAAAAGTGCAATTTCTAAAAGGTCGTAATTTCAATATAAGTTACAATCAGTACCTGCTACGCTCGCTCACACCTTCGGATATGTCAGAAGCAATAAACAACATGAAAGTATTTTGTCTGAAATTTCTATTTCAATGTAGCCTAGTGTTAAGATGGAAGAAAGTTAAAGAAGGTTTGCAGCAATTCAACGCCATGTCTGAGTCTGCAAATAAACGTGTATTGCGTTTGTCAATACATGTTAATCGCAACAAGCAAGTTCTAATCCATGTCTGAAGCAATACTGACAAATGTTTGTCACATGTACACCACCTGTTGCGCAAAGATGAAAATCGTCGTAACCTTGATGCCAAAAACCGCCACTACATCAATTAATTCGGCAAGTGTTTCGGAATATATTTTGAGGTTACGACAATGTAGCACATGTGTTTCGGAATATATTTTGAAATCGCGCCGTTCATGCGCAATGTATTTGTTGCTCGATGTCACACTCGAAAATACTTTTAATGATAACTACCCCTTAAATGATGTTCATGGCGTACACAGTTATCAGCGCATACAATGTCTTGTGTTTCTTTGTATTCGTTCGAATTATTGCAAAACCATAGAATGAAAAACAAGGCGTGCACACACGCATATATAGGGAAGTAAATTGCATTTAAAATACCACGCACAAAACAAGAATCACGCAGAATGGACTGCGGCACATTCCACGAATCACGCGGCTGTGGCGTGCAAGTGCACTGTTGCTGCCGTGTATATGCAGTCAGGCGTGATCACAACACCTCCCAACCGAGTATAGAAAACCCTCTCATCAGGTTAATAATGAAACCGCTCTGGAGGTTAGATTACCGAACGCAGGAGTGCTGAAATTGGTTGAACCGTCAACTTCCGGAGATGGAAACTGCAGAAATCTTCCTTCTTCCACCGGTTTCAAATCTTGGTCAGAAACGTATCGAACGCGTATAACTGATCAATGTGACGTCGCCAGATTGGAACTCGGGGAAACGCTTTCACATGGAACATTCGACTGCCAAAACATTTAACAATAGTGGCAGGAACCCAGCGACCACCCTTGCTGTATCTCTGGCCCATGTATAAAGCATGGATCTCCAGCTTTAAAAAAATTGTATCTTCGGATTTTCGTTTCGGCGTTACTGGACTACGTTGCATTACGTGTGGTGATGAAGGTAACAGAGTATCAATTTTTGCTCGGCTCCATTTCCGCACAAGAATATTGGGGGGAAAGCATTTGAAGAGGCAGCAGAAAACCCAGCAATACTTCAAATAACCCGGGAGCTTTATACGGTGTTTGCTTTGGCAACTGTTTTTTTATCCGCTGTCATGTTTTGGCTGCTGCTGGGGTAGATTTTGAAATAGCATATAGCCGATGTTACGTTTTAATCAATTGAAAATGTATTTTTGCCGCCGACTGCAAATAAAAATCTAAAAATTGATGACTTATATGATGAAACTGTGACTTAATTTCGCCTTAACATTGTTTTATTTCGAAAGCGATAGAAAAGTCAAACATTATGTGGTAATGGTTATTGATTTAGATCTCTGTAGTAATTTTTATTTATGTCGAAAACAATTCCTCCAACACTCACTTACATTGTCGCAATTGCCGGGAGCTTAAACCTCATGGAAGAGTTTCATATTTAATGTAGCCTAATGATGACCTGACCTTGTACTTTTGCTCACTATTGCAATAAAAATGTGTGAAAAAAGTTTCGTTGCACTTTTTTGAAGAATGTAATTATATGTTAAATATTCTGGATAATTTGTTGTGCAAACAGACGTTTACTTTGCTTGTATCGTCTATTGGCTATTTAAAAATTACTCCGCAAAGTACATACACGTTTCCATGTTTAGAGAGTTTCTAAATACATTGATTCTCCAACCAAAGGACTTTTCATGAAAATCTGTTTGTGTTTATTGGCAGCGATTGCTTGCTGCGAATGGCCACAAGAAAGTCCGGGCAGTATTCGAACCTATACAACTTAAGTGCCACTTTTGTCAAAACGTCAGACTGAACACAATGATTTTAATTTAAAATAGACTGATCTTCTGGTATAAAATTAAACGTAGAAACTACTGTATTCTTCCGATGTTTCGTCTGCCAAGCCGGGCAGTATGGCTAACGAAACATTGGAAGAATACAGTACGTTAATTGTATGCCAGAAGATCAGTTTATTTTGAATTGTAACATACCTGGTAGCAATAGTAAAAGCTACAATACACTAATTTTATGTATTCCTTTTGTCAAGACTACAAAATATTGCTTCTACGACGTTATTTTGCCAAATTGTCGACGTTCAACATTGAGACACGAAAACAAAAATGATGGTTATGTGGGCAAGAACCAACATTATACGCGCTCGCTTATGATGCTAAAATTGCATAAAATTGGGATCATATCAATGCATGTCAAGACAAAACAATTTCAACAGAAATAAACACGTTTCGTAGCAATAAGTACAAATAAATCATTTAAGCAATACAGGTAAGGTCAACTATTACTTTAACACATAAGAAAGAAGGAGAGCTCCAGACAACACACAGAGCAAAATCAACACGATCCTTGCTTCAAAATTTATTTTCACCATCATGGGATTTTCTTCAGCGGCATCCTGCCATATGGTACAGTTAACGTTTTTTCGTGGAAATGGAACTTCGGGCACTTTGGCTCCCAGAAACTTGCAAAGAGGATCCCACCCTTCCTTTACACTAAATACCAGCAGTTTGTCTTTTGGCGCATTCTTAATAAATACAAAACAGTGTAATTCCTGTTTCAAATAATATTAGGAAATGTGATCTAGTAAAGCGCATCTCATATTCATTATTTTATCTGCTAAAATCTTCGCAGTTTAGGATAAACAAAGTATTTATTGACGAATACAAATTCGTGTACCTGCAACACATCTGTGTTATGTTGTCTGTATTTCACCCTGAGAACCGGTTCATTCACTGGTTGCGCACTCCAGTTAAAAGGAAACCATGCACCATACGCAACACTGGCTTAAACATAGATTGTAAAAAAAGCTTTTTAAAACAAAACTATGAAATTATTTCCGAAATTATCGAGGATACTCTGGAAAATATTATGAGAACTAATAAAATGTTTTGTGCATTTGCACGTATGAGACAAAGATTCTACATACTTTCCCGTTTAAATAATTGAGTGACTTTGTATCCGGTTGGAGAGAAAGTTTTGGCAAATCTGAACATCCAGTCTCCGTTAAGTCGGCGAAACTGTCGCATGCAACTCTTCACCCACTCTGATTCTTCACGTATTGCCAAAATAATCTGTAATTATAATATTCCTTTATCATTCTCGTTATATGTCAGCTTACAAAAAGCACGCACATTATACTACCTTTGCCTCTGGAAAAGCTTCATGTATTTCTTTCCAGAAGCAGAATACTGGCCTGCCAACAACTGCATCCACATTCTCGTACATCTTTCTGAATAGTTCAGTACTACCACCAGTTGTTAGAATTTCCATCCATTCCTTGTTATGATAATACTGATGATCCAAGAAGTCATACACGCTATAACCAAGTTCGTTAAGAGCTGCATGCATTGATTTGGTTCCAGTTTTGCTAAAACCTGCCACGATCACTTTCATTTTTTCGATATTTCTGAGGAATACAATGCTAAGCAATCTGTAGGTATTAAGCGTTGTCGAATTGCATTAAACTTGTTAAAAAAGAAATTCGTTTCATCTGCTGTAAACTTCTTCAGCTCAATCTGTGCAGCTTGTTGCAACCAGACACCTTGCTGGGTTGGCCGAAAAGCTTGCACACTTCGAAGCACATGCGATCAGTGCAGTCGCGTTTGCACTTTGTTGAGCTCAATCATTTAAATATCACTTTCATAAACAATTCTTTTCCTTAATCTCAAGGGAGCTGAAAAAATATTTCGCATCACGAGCAGCAAAACGAAAAGCCCCTCTGCGGTTGCAGCAGTTTTACAGCCGATTGAGCTGGAAGAATTCCAGAAAACGTAAATTTAGTGCATAACACTTAAAAGTTTTTTTATACACTGAGCATGGGACGATGTATGAATTATTTCTAGCTTCTTCATACAGAACTTCAACAGATTAAACGTCACAATTGCTTGGGAGTTTCGCTCGCTCAAGGTCGGGACGAAAGGTGTTCATCAAAATTACCGTTAAGTTTACACGCGGGTCATACAAGACTTTCCTAAACTAATTATGCAGTAATCTGTATAAGTGTTATGCACCAAAATTCTCTTTTCTGGTAAATTGGCACGATTGAAAAACTCTGTTACTATTTTCTTATCAGACACGAGCTTTCGCAAATACTCTTCGTCTTGACTGCTGTAAATTTCCAACTGCTGCAACTGCAGAAGGGATTTCCGTTTTGCTGATCGTGACAGTGAAATGCTTTTTCGAGCCCTCTTGCTTGAGGAAATCAACTGTTTGTATTTGCTAGCTTTTGCGAATTCTCTTCGCTTTATCAACTGTATATTTACAACTGCTGCAACCGCAGAAACGCTTTTCGACTTATTTGAATATTCGAACCAAGGCGTTTAATCACAAAATAAACAAACAATAGAGTCGTATAAGATAAAATTCCTTACAGCAGCAACCGTAAGCATGTTTGAACTACAAGTAACGCCCTGATTCGTTTAGTGTGATAACAAAATGCATTCGAAAGTAACTGAGCAAGATTTCCAAGTTTATAAAATCGGAAAATATTTATATGGTGTTTCGGGTTCAGGAAGGTTTGAAAACCCCTTTGTTCATTTCTAGGCCTCGAGGTTCCGGAGTTTTCGTTTCAGCGCAAAAACGTGAAGTCTGCCTTAATGGAGGAATATGCTACGGAAAACGTTGTCATGAGGCGGATGGTGTTTGAAACAAAGATAGCGGCTTGCTTGATTGCAATTATTTTACTCACTTTCGCACACTTGATTTTCATCTAACTCACTTGTTGTAAAATCGAAATGCACAAAGAACCTCAATGTCTTGACAATGCTCGTTTAGTGATTACAATTACCACCAGCAGTAGTGCGTTGTGGTAGCTGTTCTAACCCGGCTAAGAAGGAAATACACATTTTATAGTCAAAAATGTTTGCCACTAATGGTGGCTATTGCCTTGGTCCATATTTTTTACATCCATCTTTACAACAATATTCTGTAATCTATGTTATCTGTTAAAAATGTGAGAAGACAAAAAAAATCGGTTTCCAGTGGAAAGGCCGGAGTTATTGTTTGGTTAGCAGACAGCGTTTGCTGACGGCGAAAGAAAAAGTTATTTGTGGAAAGTTACCCAAGCTTTACGGGTGGGGGACATGTGTGCACGAAGCTGCTGACTGCTGAAACCACACAAGCTTGTTTTTCAAGGCGTCCTGATAGAATATGTTTAGCTCTGTTGTAGATTTAGTCGGCTTTGTTTGGCAATTAAAATTAAGTGAGGATTGTTTTACCGCAGATGTGTTTTATTTGGAGCATTGTTATGGTAGAATATCAAACGTATGAATTTTTCAATTTATGAAATAACATTAATCACTGGGAAAGTAATGTTTTCCAGAACCTTAATGTGTCACTGGTAAAAAATGTTGGTATAACGGACGAATTAAATATTTTAACTGTCTAAACTACAATTGTCACTTGATCCATTTCTCGTGTCGTTATAAATGCTATATAATAATAAGGTAGGTGAAAGAACAAAATTAATTAGAACTCCCACTTTTTATAACTCGAAAAAAACTAGGTATATTTAATAATGAAAATAATCGTTGCTGGGGTTTCAAAAACCGGAACAAAGTCTATGAACGCAGCTTTGACGGCGCTTGGATGCAGAGTAGTCGATTTTTTGGAGCACAGCTACAGGCACAATAAAGAATGGAACGAGATTTTGGACACAGGGGGCAACAAAGAGGTATTTAGGCGAATGTACAGAGATGTTGATGCAGTGTGTGGAATTCCAGCGTATTTCTTTTGGGAGCAAATACAAGAGGCCTTTCCCGAGGCCAAGGTAAAGGAGAGAAAATTAAACACACTTTGTTTTTTGTTCCTTTGCATCTTTTGTTGTTCCGAAAATCTTGCGAACATTTGAAAACTGCAGGTGATTCTTCTTGTGCGTGACGAGGATTCGTGGTACAGAAGCGTTCTGGGTCAAATCCGAGAAATCAATGTGTGGTCGCTTTTCAGAATTGCCCGAGTTTTCACTCCAACGGGACGAATATATTCTCGCCACGCGTTGAAATCACGTATAGTATTGTCGGGTCGGAAGTTAAAAAAATACAGTAATTTTCGATATTACAGTTGCCGTTACAATGGGTGTGACTAGAACACACGCCTGGAGCACTCTGAGAGTGAACGAACAGCTCTCCGCTTGAAATATAGACAACACAACCTCTATGTTCGTGAGGTAAGCTAACGACCTTGACAATGTGGTCGTGTGTTTTTTAACTAGTGCGTCTAATTCAATTGGACAATTTGGCAAATTATAATTTACATTTTTTGTATTGATTTATTATCTGATATATTATCGAAGAACGTTGTCGGCATTATTTTAGGACAAATTAGTTTCATGAAGACTGAACATACATTAAAACTACGCACGTCACAACCAAATAACCTTGATTTTGATGCTGTTTGTTTCTGGTGTAGTCATATTAGGAGACAGCTAAAAACGTGGATATATAAATTATTTTCCTTTACAATTAATTATGTTCTATATAATTTCACACAGATGGCTCCAAAAGATAAGTTGTTGGTGTTCAAAGTGCAGGAGGGCTGGGAACCACTGTGCAAATTTTTGGACGCCGAAATTCCCGAAGAACCGTTTCCTCACAAAAACGTTGGAGGAAACGCATTCAAAGAAACCGCCGAAGCAAATCCGATCATGCGGAACATTCTTAGAGAAATAAGATTTTTCTGTTTCTGTCAGCCTTTGGAGTGTTGATACTATCCATATGCTTATTTAATATGTTTTATTGATATTGCTTGTGAAGTACAGCACCAAAACATTTGTGGTATAGTGGGTGTATTACTTTATGTGACGACTAGTTACAAAAAATTTGTTTAAAAGTTATGTACTCATGAACTTGCAACAGTGATATGCAAAATAAAATGTACTTGGCTAATATCAAAAGTCTCAAATCTCTCGTAAATTTAGTAATATTTTACTTTTCTTTGTAAAAATAGAAAAATTACCAAAGCTTTTTTAAGTATATTTAATTCGGAATGACCGAGTTTTCATTTACATTGTACCCCAAAATTACATGATTATTTGTAATGATGAAACAATGGGTGTCGCAAAACAGATGTGGAAAATCTGAAAACTATTGTATTGCTGTTCCTACGACCCAAAAAGTTTTTCAGTATTACTTATATTTTGTATACGCAACCCGCGTAGATAAGGCGCTGGTTGGATTTGATAAGGAAGTTGTCTTAACGTTGAAACAAGTTTTTTTGAAGACATTGTGTTTTGAAATATTTGCGCGCTTGTTTAAAACCCCGAATTCCAATTTTAGCGCGAATTGCGGAAATTAGCAGCAAACAATGCTCGAGTATTTGTATCGTAGAGCTATTTCACTGTTTTAAATAACATCCGCGCGATGGTGCTAGAGAACTAACTGAAACAAAATTAGGATTGTAGAACTAAAGGACTATTTTAAATAATATCCGTGGGGCTTTCATTTGACCAAAGACCATCGTACAAGCACTTACATTCAAAAACGGTCCCAGGTCCTGAAATTATTTTGCGTATGAGAAAAAAACTGGCAAAATATTAACACAAAGAACACATATTTGTGTGAACTTTGATCCAGTCTGCAATGTCTGGGCCAATGATATTGACACGATAGCTCGCAGTGAAGTAAGGACCTGCGCATTGGGGCGATCCTGTCAATCAAACGATTGCATGAAGCATTACTGCGTTGTCTGATTATATATGGTAGAGATCCCCTACGTATATGTGAAGGTTGCCTGGTGAGTTGTGCGCTTTCGCACCAGTGTACCTTATAGCCACAATATACCCCGTGAAACAGCCGACCTCCTTTAGCTCAGTTAGTAGATCGTAAGGCCTGGTTAACCGAAGGGTCGTGATTTCAAACTTCACCGGGAGGTTCAGGTTTTCTGCAGTTCTAACAAACTAGGTATAAATGATGTATTTTCCTGTCCATTGTGCACTGCTTTTGGTGCAGATTTACTATACGACATACGGAATATGAACATAAGCATATTTTCAAACAATAATGCGATGTTAAAAATAATAGGCAAATGTCGCCTTCCAAAACGTTTTATTGGCCGAAGCACATCGTTGGAAGCCAATTCCATTCTCACATGCTTGTCAACTTTTTACTTGCGAGCGACTAGTCAATTATTAACGCGGACAACGTTCAATGCTGACCGAATTTCTGCAAGTTAATGTCAGAGCAAGGGCAAGCAATATGAAGATTGTTGTTGCTGGAATGCCCAAAACAGGCACCAAGTCTATGAACGCAGCTTTAACAAAACTTGGATATAATGTGTACGACTTTTTGGAACACGCTTACTGCCATAACATGGAATGGAAGGATATATTTGAAACAGGCGGAAGCAATCAACTGTTTCAGAATATGTACAAGGATATAGATGTAGTTGTAGATACCCCGGTGAACTACTTCTGGGAACAAATCCACGAAGCATTTCCTGATGCCAAAGTACGAAAAAATTAATTTACTAAGATATTACAATAAGTATAGACAACTGGTATTGCAGGCACCATGCGGTAGTAGTCACGTAGGCATGTGTTCAGGCCGATGTGAAATTGTCTCTGTGCTTCAAAGCTAAGGTTTCCGTTATAAGTTGGTAAGATATGTTTGATTGAACTGGAATTATAATATTAACGCATTTCACGAAACGCAGTATTGGCGATCACAGCTACGGTATCTGCATCATTAGGTTGCAGGCTTTTCAGCGCAGGCATTGCAGTCTAGCTGGATCAGTCATCTGAGCCTGATTATCCCAGGATCGTGAGTCCAAACCTCACGGGGACCTTGATATTTCAAACCTCGCTCCGGCTTGTCAGGAAAAATTGGCTGATCCAGCTGGGATGCGAAGCCTGAAAACCTAATATATGATCGTGATTGTGCAGTGATAAACCGAGACAATATTATGTTTATGTTTGTTCAGATCATTTTGATGACACGAGATGAAGATGCGTGGTACAGGAGCGTCTTACACCAAATACGCGAAATGAACGAATGGTCTCTTTTCCGATTGGCGACCATCATCACACCAACAGGAAGATCATATTACAGCCACATATCGAACGCCCGTAAAACATATAGTTCATGTTTTAGTATTTTGCTTTAAAAACTAACTCGTTTTTATTGGTTGTAGTTTTGGTGGGCTTTTCAATGCCTATAACTTCAGCCTTGAGAGATCTCAAGTCCATTGAAAGAATAATGCGACTCAAATTCCGACAACACAACTGTTACGTTCAACAAGTAAGTGTTACAATAAATATTCACCATGAATTTGCGGCATGCCCACAGCTGTATCTTGGTGCTCATAATTGGACACGAAAAAGTGCCTATAGCCCAAAAGTGGTTTAAAATGAAACGCAAGAATGTATTTGCTTTCCATGTTATGGTCGTGGTGATTTGTTCCCACTATCCCAATAAGTTTCGCTCACCTCGTAATCATTTTACTTGAGTCCCCAGTCACTTGTATGTCGCAGAGAGCCCCAAAAGACAAACTTCTGGTGATGGACATTAAGGACGGTTGGGAGCCACTTTGCAAGTTCCTGGGTGCTAAAATACCCGACACTCCATTTCCGCACAAGAATATTGGGGGGAAAGCATTCGAGGAAGCAGCAGAAAACCCAGCAATACTTCAAATAACCCGAGAGCTTTATACGGTGTTTGCTTTGGCAACTGTTTTTTTATCCGCTCTCATGTTTTGGCTACTTCTGTGGTAGATTTTGAAATAGCATATAGCCGATGTTACGTTTTAATCAATTTTTAGATTTTTATTTTTGCCGCCGACTGCAAATAAAAATCTAAAAATTGATAACTTATATGATGAAACTGTGACTTAATTTCGCCTTAACATTGTTTTATTTCGAAAGCGATAGAAAAGTCAAACATTATGTGGTAATGGTTATTGATTTAGATCTCTGTAGTAATTTTTATTTATGTCGAAAACAATTCCTCCAACACTCGCTTACATTGCCGCAATTGCCAGAGGCTTAAACCTCATGGAAGAGTTTCATATTTAATGTAGCCTAATGATGACCTGACCTTGTACTTTTGCTTACTATTGCAATAAAAATGTGTGAAAAAAGTTTCGTTGAACTTTTTTGAAGAATGTAATTATATGTTAAATATTCCGGATAATTTGTTGTGCAAGCAGACTGAAATTTGATGGAACGAACGTTTACTTTGCTTGTATCGTCTATTGGCTATTTAAAAATTACTCCGCAAAGTACATACACGTTTCCATGTTTAGAGAGTTTCTAAATACATTGATTCTCCAACCAAAGGACTTTTCATGAAAATCTGTTTGTGTTTATTGGCAGCGATTGCTTGCTGCGAATGGCCACAAGAAAGTCCGGCCAGTATTCGAACCTTTGCAACTTAAGTGCCACTTTTGTCAAAACGTCAGACTGAACACAATGATTTTAATTTAAAATAGACTGATCTTCTGGTATAAAATTAAACGTAGAAACTACTGTATTCTTCCGATGTTTCGTCTGCCAAGCCGGGCAGTATGGCTAACGAAACATTGGAAGAATACAGTACGTTAATTGTATGCCAGAAGATCAGTTTATTTTGAATTGTAACATACCTGGTAGCAATAGTAAAAGCTACAATACACTAATTTTATGTATTCCTTTTGTCAAGACTACAAAATATTGCTTCTACGACGTTATTTTGCCAAATTGTCGACGTTCAACATTGAGACACGAAAACAAAAATGATGGTTATGTGGGCAAGAACCAACATTATACGCGCTCGCTTATGATGCTAAAATTGCATAAAATTGGGATCATATCAATGCATGTCAAGACAAAACAATTTCAACAGAAATAAACACGTTTCGTAGCAATAAGTACAAATAAATCATTTAAGCAATACAGGTAAGGTCAACTATTACTTTAACACATAAGAAAGAAGGAGAGCTCCAGACAACACACAAAGCAAAATCAACACGATCCTTGCTTCAAAATTTATTTTCACCATCATGGGATTTTCTTCAGCGGCATCCTGCCATATGGTACAGTTAACGTTTTTTCGTGGAAATGGAACTTCGGGCACTTTGGCTCCCAGAAACTTGCAAAGAGGATCCCACCCTTCCTTTACACTAAATACCAGCAGTTTGTCTTTTGGCGCATTCTTAATAAATACAAAACAGTGTAATCCCTGTTTCAAATAATATTAGGAAATGTGATAGTAAAGCGCATCTCATATTCATTATTTTATCTGCTAAAATCTTCGCAGTTTAGGATAAACAAAGTATTTATTGACGAATACAAATTCGTGTACCTGCAACACATCTGTGTTATGTTGTCTGTATTTCACCCTGAGAACCGTTTCATTCACTGGTTGCGCACTCCAGTTAAAAGGAAACCATGCACCATACGCAACACTGGCTTAAACATAGATTGTAAAAAACGCTTTTTAAAACAAAACTATGAAATTATTTCCGAAATTATCGAGGATACTCTGGAAAATATTATGAGAACTAATAAAATGTTTTGTGCATTTGCACGTATGAGACAAAGATTCTACTTACTTTCCCGTTTAAATAATTGAGTGACTTTGTATCCGGTTGGAGAGAAAGTTTTGGCAAATCTGAACATCCAGTCTCCGTTAAGTCGGCGAAACTGTCGCATGCAACTCTTCACCCACTCTGATTCTTCACGTATTGCCAAAATAATCTGTAATTATAATATTCCTTTATCATTCTCGTTATATGTCAGCTTACAAAAAGCACGCACATTATACTACCTTTGCCTCTGGAAAAGCTTCATGTATTTCTTTCCAGAAGCAGAATACTGGCCTGCCAACAACTGCATCCACATTCTCGTACATCTTTCTGAATAGTTCAGTACTACCACCAGTGGTTAGAATTTCCATCCATTCCTTGTTATGATAATACTGATGATCCAAGAAGTCATACACACTGTAACCAAGTTCGTTAAGAGCAGCATGCATTGATTTGGTTCCAGTTTTGCTAAAACCTGCCACGATCACTTTCATTTTTTCGATGTTTCTGAGGAATACAATGCTAAGCAATCTGTAGGTATTAAGCGTTGTCGAATTGCATTAAACTTGTTAAAAAAGAAATTCGTTTCATCTGCTGTAAACTTCTTCAGCTCAATCTGTGCAGCTTGTTGCAACCAGACACCTTGCTGGGTTGGCCGAAAAGCTTGCACACTTCGAAGCACATGCGATCAGTGCAGTCGCGTTTGCACTTTGTTGAGCTCAATCATTTAAATATCACTTTCATAAACAATTCTTTTCCTTAATCTCAAGGGAGCTGAAAAAATATTTCGCATCACGAGCAGCAAAACGAAAAGCCCCTCTGCGGTTGCAGCAGTTTTACAGCCGATTGAGCTGGAAAAATTCCAGAAAACGTAAATTTAGTGCATAACACTTAAAAGTTTTTTTTTATACACTGAGTATGGGACGATGTATGAATTATTTCTAGCTTCTTCATACAGAACTTCAACAGATTAAACGTCACAATTGCTTGGGAGTTTCGCTCGCTCAAGGTCGGGACGAAAGGTGTTCATCAAAATTACCGTTAAGTTTACACGCGGGTCATACAAGACTTTCCTAAACTAATTATGCAGTAATCTGTATAAGTGTTATGCACCAAAATTCTCTTTTCTGGTAAATTGGCACGATTGAAAAACTTTGTTACTATTTTCTTATCAGACACGAGCTTTCGCAAATACTCTTCGTCTTGACTGCTGTAAATTTCCAACTGCTGCAACTGCAGAAGGGATTTCCGTTTTGCTGATCGTGACAGTGAAATGCTTTTTCGAGCCCTCTTGCTTGAGGAAATCAACTGTTTATATTTGCTAGCTTTTGCGAATTCTCTTCGCTTTATCAACTGTATATTAACAACTGCTGCAACCGCAGAAACGTTTTTCGACTTATTTGAATATTCGAACCAAGGCGTTTAATCACAAAATAAACAAACAATAGAGTCGTATAAGATAAAATTCCTTACAGCAGCAACCGTAAGCATGTTTGAACTACAAGTAACGCCCTGATTCATTTAGTGTGATAACAAAATGCATTCGAAAGTAACTGAGCAAGATTTCCAAGTTTATAAAATCGGAAAATATTTATATGGTGTTTCGGGTTCAGGAAGGTTTGAAAACCCCTTTGTTCATTTCTAGGCCTCGAGGTTCCGGAGTTTTCGTTTCAGCGCAAAAACGTGAAGTCTGCCTTAATGGAGGAATATGCTAAGGAAAACGTTGTCATGAGGCGGATGGTGTTTGAAACAAAGATAGCGGCTTGCTTGATTGCAATTATTTTACTCACTTTCGCACACTTGATTTTCATCTAACTCACTTGTTGTAAAATCGAAATGCACAAAGAACCTCAATGTCTTGACAATGCTCGTTTAGTGATTACAATTACCACCAGCAGTAGTGCGTTGTGGTAGCTGTTTAACCCGGCTAAGAAGGAAATACACATTTTATAGTCAAAAATGTTTGCCACTAATGGTGGCTATTGCCTTGGTCCATATTTTTTACATCCATCTTTACAACAATATTCTGTAATCTATGTAATCTGTTAAAAATGTGAGAAGACAAAAAAAAATCGGTTTCCAGTGGAAAGGCCGGAGTTATTGTTTGGTCAGCTTAACTGCCCGTCTGACAGCGTTTGCTGACGGCGAAAGAAAAAGTTATTTGTGGAAAGTTACCCAAGCTTTACGGGTGGGGGACATGTGTGCACGAAGCTGCTGACTGCTGAAACCACACAAGCTTGTTTTTCAAGGCGTCCTGATAGAATATGTTTAGCTCTGTTGTAGATTTAGTCGGCTTTGTTTGGCAATTAAAATTAAGTGAGGATTGTTTTACTGCAGATGTGTTTTATTTGGAGCATTGTTATGGTAGAATATCAAACGTATGAATTTTTCAATTTATGAAATAACATTAATCACTGGGAAAGTAATGTTTTCCAGAACCTTAATGTGTCACTGGTAAAAAATGTTGGTATAACGGACGAATTAAATATTTTAACTGTCTAAACTACAATTGTCACTTGATCCATTTCTCGTGTCGTTATAAATGCTATATAATAATAAGGTAGGTGAAAGAACAAAATTAATTAGAATTCCTACTTTTTATAACTCGAAAAAAACTAGGTATATTTAATAATGAAAATAATCGTTGCTGGGGTTTCAAAAACCGGAACAAAGTCTATGAACGCAGCTTTGACGGCGCTTGGATACAGAGTATTCGATTTTTTGGAGCACAGCTACAGGCACAATAAAGAATGGAACGAGATTTTGGACACAGGGGGCAACAAAGAGGTATTTAGGCGACTGTACAGAGATGTTGATGCAGTGTGTGGAATTCCAGCGTATTTCTTTTGGGAGCAAATACAAGAGGCCTTTCCCGAGGCCAAGGTAAAGGAGAGAAAATTAAACACACTTTGTTTTTTGTTCCTTTGCATCTTTTGTTGTTCCGAAAATCTTGCGAACATTTGAAAACTGCAGGTGATTCTTCTTGTGCGTGACGAGGATTCGTGGTACAGAAGCGTTCTGGGTCAAATCCGAGAAATCAATGTGTGGTCGCTTTTCAGAATTGCCCGAGTTTTCACTCCAACGGGACGAATGTATTCTCGCCACGCGTTGAAATCACGTATAGTATTGTCGGGTCGGAAGTTAAAAAAATACAGTAATTTTCGATATTACAGTTGCCGTTACAATGGGTGTGACTAGAACACACGCCTGGAGCACTCTGAGAGTGAACGAACAGCTCTCCGCTTGAAATATAGACAACACAACCTCTATGTTCGTGAGGTAAGCTAACGACCTTGACAATGTGGTCGTGTGTTTTTTAACTAGCGCGTCTAATTCAATTGGACAATTTGGCAAATTATAATTTACATTTTTTGCATTGATTTATTATCTGATATATTATCGAAGAACGTTGTTGGCATTATTTTAGGACAAATTAGTTTCATGAAGACTGAACATACATTAAAACTACGCACGTCACAACCAAATAACCTTGATTTTGATGCTGTTTGTTTCTGGTGTAGTCATATTAGGAGACAGCTAAAAACGTGGATATATAAATTATTTTCCTTTACAATTAATTATGTTCTATATAATTTCACACAGATGGCTCCAAAAGATAAGTTGTTGGTGTTCAAAGTGCAGGAGGGCTGGGAACCACTGTGCAAATTTTTGGACGCCGAAATTCCCGATGAACCGTTTCCTCACAAAAACGTTGGAGGAAACGCATTCAAAGAAACCGCCGAAGCAAATCCGATCATGCGGAACATTCTTAGAGAAATAAGATTTTTCTGTTTCTGTCAGCCTTTGGGGTGTTGATACTATCCATATGCTTATTTAATATGTTTTATTGATATTGCTTGTGAAGTACAGCACCAAAACATTTGTGGTATAGTGGGTGTATTACTTTATGTGACGACTGGTTACAAAAAATTTGTTTGAAAGTTATGTACTCATGAACTTGCAACAGTGATATGCAAAATAAAATGTACTTGGCTAATATCAAAAGTCTCAAATCTCTCGTAAATTTAGTAATATTTTACTTTTCTTTGTAAAAATAGAAAAATTACCAAAGCTTTTTTAAGTATATTTAATTCGGAATGACCGAGTTTTCATTTACATTGTACCCCAAAATTACATGATTATTTGTAATGATGAAACAATGGGTGTCGCAAAACAGATGTGGAAAATCTGAAAACTATTGTATTGCTGTTCCTACGACCCAAAAAGTTTTTCAGTATCACTTATATTTTGTATACGCAACCCGCGTAGATAAGGCGCTGGTTGGATTTGATAAGGAAGTTGTCTTAACGTTGAAACAAGTTTTTTTGAAGACATTGTGTTTTGAAATATTTGCGCGCTTGTTTAAAACCCCGAATTCCAATTTTAGCGCGAATTGCGGAAATTAGCAGCAAACAATGCTCGAGTATTTGTATCGTAGAGCTATTTCACTGTTTTAAATAACATCCGCGCGATGGTGCTAGAGAACTAACTGAAACAAAATTAGGATTGTAGAACTAAAGGACTATTTTAAATAATATCCGTGGGGCTTTCATTTGACCAAAGACCATCGTACAAGCACTTACATTCAAAAACGGTCCCAGGTCCTGAAATTATTTTGCGTATGAGAAAAAAACTGGCAAAATATTAACACAAAGAACACATATTTGTGTGAACTTTGATCCAGTCTGCAATGTCTGGGCCAATGATATTGACACGATAGCTCGCAGTGAAGTAAGGACCTGCGCATTGGGGCGATCCTGTCAATCAAACGATTGCATGAAGCATTACTGCGTTGTCTGATTATATATGGTAGAGATCCCCTACGTATATGTGAAGGTTGCCTGGTGAGTTGTGCGCTTTCGCACCAGTGTACCTTATAGCCACAATATACCCCGTGAAACAGCCGACCTCCTTTAGCTCAGTTAGTAGATCGTAAGGCCTGGTTAACCGAAGGGTCGTGATTTCAAACTTCACCGGGAGGTTCAGGTTTTCTGCAGTTCTAACAAACTAGGTATAAATGATGTATTTTCCTGTCCATTGTGCACTGCTTTTGGTGCAGATTTACTATACGACATACGGAATATGAACATATGCATATTTTCAAACAATAATGCGATGTTAAAACTAATAGGCAGATGTCGCCTTCCAAAACGTTTTATTGGCCGAAGCGCATCGTTGGAAGCCAATTCCATTCTCACTTGCTTGTCAACTTTTTACTTGCGAGCAACTAGTCAATTATTAACGCGGACAACGTTCAATGCTGACCGAATTTCTGCAAGTTAATGTCAGAGCAAGGGCAAGCAATATGAAGATTGTTGTTGCTGGAATGCCCAAAACAGGCACCAAGTCTATGAACGCTGCTTTAACAAAACTTGGATATAATGTGTACGACTTTTTGGAACACGCTTACTGCCATAACAAGGAATGGAAGGAGATATTTGAAACAGGCGGAAGCAATAAACTGTTTCAGAATATGTACAAGGACATAGATGTAGTTGTAGATACCCCGGTGAACTACTTCTGGGAACAAATCCACGAAGCATTTCCCGATGCCAAAGTACGAAAAAGTTAATTTACTAAGATATTACAATAAGTATAGACAACTGGTATTGCAGGCACCATGCGGTAGTAGTCACGTAGGCATGTGTTCAGGCCGATGTGAAATTGTCTCTGTGCTTCAAAGCTAAGGTTTCCGTTATAAGTTGGTAAGATATGTTTGATTGAACTGGAATTATAATATTAACGCATTTCACGAAACGCAGTATTGGCGATCACAGCTACGGTATCTGCATCATTAGGTTGCAGGCTTTTCAGCGCAGGCATTGCAGTCTAGCTGGATCAGTCATCTGAGCCTGATTATCCCAGGATCGTGAGTCCAAACCTCACGGGGACCTTGATATTTCAAACCTCGCTCCGGCTTGTCAGGAAAAATTGGCTGATCCAGCTGGGCTGCGAAGCCTGAAAACCTAATATATGATCGTGATTGTGCAGTGATAAACCGAGACAATATTATGTTTATGTTTGTTCAGATCATTTTGATGACACGAGATGAAGATGCGTGGTACAGGAGCGTCTTACACCAAATACGCGAAATGAACGAATGGTCTCTTTTCCGATTGGCGACCATCATCACACAAACAGGAAGATCATATTACAGCCACATATCGAACGCCCGTAAAACATATAGTTTATGTTTTAGTATTTTGCTTTAAAAACTAACTCGTTCTTATTGGTTGTAGTTTTGGTGGGCTTTTCAATGCCTATAACTTCAGCCTTGAGAGATCTCAAGTCCATTGAAAGAATAATGCGACTCAAATTCCGACAACACAACTGTTACGTTCAACAAGTAAGTGTTACAATAAATATTCACCATGAATTTGCGGCATGCCCACAGCTGTATCTTGGCGCTTATAATTGAACACGAAAAAGTGCCTATAGCCCCAAAGTGGTTTAAAATGAAACGCAAGAATGTATTTGCTTTCCATGTTATGGTCGTGGTGATTTGTTCCCACAATCCCAATAAGTTTCGCTCACCTCGTAATCATTTTACTGAGTCCCCAGTCACTTGTATGTCGCAGAGAGCCCCAAAAGACAAGCTTCTGGTGATGGACATTAAGGACGGTTGGGAACCGCTTTGCAAGTTCCTGGGTGCTAACATACCCGACACTCCATTTCCACACAAGAATATTGGGGGAAAAGCATTCGAGGAGGCAGCAGAAAACCCAGCAATGCTTCAAATAATACGAGAGCTTTATATTGTCTTTGCTTTGGCAACTGTTTTTTTGGCGCTTGGCATATTTTGGTTACTGCTGTGGTAGATTTTAAAATAGCAAAGACTGTGTTACGTTTGATGCAGGAAAGCATGTTTTTCTGCGGCCGAATAATTAAGGTATTCATACAAGTTGTTGTAACTAATAAAACTATGAAATTAATAGTCGGTCATAAATTCGTTACAGAAAGGCCGTATTTTAAAAAGTGCAATTTCTAATAGGTCGTATTTCAAAAAGTGCAGTTTCTGAAAAGTCATAACCTCAACATAGGTGTACCTGCTACGCTTCTTCACACCATCGGAAATGTCGGAAGCAATAAACAACATAAAAGTATTTTGTCTGAAATTTCTATTTCAATGTAGCCTAGTGTTGAGATTGAGCTTGTATGGAAGAAAGTTAAAGAAGGTTTGCAGCAATTCACCTCCATGTCTGAGTCTGCAAATACACGTGAATTGCGTTTGTCAATACATGTTAATCGCAACGAGCAAGTTCTAATCCATGTCGGAAGCAATACTGACAACTGTTTATCACATGTACACCTGCTGTCGCGCAAAGATGAAAATTATCGAGACTTCGATGCCTAAAACCGCCTTAAAATAAAAAAATGTTTTTAACCTCAACGAATATACCACATGTCGCTAATGCATTGCAACAAGCCAAGTTCATACAGGTTAATTGAAAGGAAAATGATAAACTTTTAATTTAAATGCAGAGATCTGTTAACTTTTACTGATATAGGTTAGGTAAGTGCCAACACAGAAATGATTGGATTCGGCCGAATGCAAATACCTCCAGTCAATATTTCACCGAATGACGTGTTAAATTTTCGTATGACCTGTAAAACCGCTTGTTCCACCACAAATCGCAGTATGTATTTTCGCTGTACATTTCGCTGAAACGACATTGTTCCACTTTACTAACTTGTGAACCATATGATTGTGATAGTTGGAATCGCTGCGTTGGCAACTCAACAACGTACGTTTATAGGAGAAATTGTCTTTATGAGATGATCAGACCTCTGGCAAATTTAGAATTCATCAAAACGCATGGCTTCATTTTGGACTATCGGTACTTGTTCCGGTTGAATAAATCTGCGAGTTGGCTGGGAAACGAAGCAGAACATTTTTGTTCTTACTTCGCAGTTGGTATAGGTTTGCGCGTAGACAATGCCAAACTACAGATATTTAGCACAATATGAACGAAAGTTGGCAACGCTCTCTCTCTTGCTCCAACTATTGTGGAAATCTAAAATTTATTCACAGCAATCCAACAAACCTCTAGGACAACCAAATTGTTGTTCATACCAGACCAGACGACACGGTGACATTTCACAATTGTGTAAAAGCAAGCATAACAATGCAAAAGAAACCCCAACTAACGTATTTAAAAATCAGTCTATTACAGTACTGCTTGCAAACTACTTAATCCACGTTCCATGTATGACTTCGATCCATCTTTGATACGTCACAACAAACTGTTTGAGAGCAAGTAGCTCCACCACAGCACAATGCAATTAGAAAACATAGTGTAACATGTACATCTGCAATTTTGCGAAGTTGTCTTGCTTGGAAAGGTATTGACCAGTCAGCCTCTTAGTGCTGCTTGTAGAGCGCACTTTTTATTTTCACCCTTAACGCAACTTTGTGAACCATTGTTCTGCATGACCTACATATGATAGATAAACAACTGAAGTAAGAGATTTAGTCATTGTGCAACAAGCCCTTAAGTACCGGTACTCAACGTGACGCATCAGTTCCTACAGAGTATACCATACGCTCTGATGGTGAAGTTTTTATGTGATCAGCAATATCAAACATACAAATCAGCAATAGATTAGAGAGCTGTAATATGAAGGTTATCGTTGCTGGATTTTGTAAAACGGGTACCAAGTCACTGCACGAAGCGCTAGAAATTCTGGGTTACAGTGTTTTTGATTTTTTTGAAAATTGCTACTACCACGAAAAAGAATGGAAGGAGATTTTAACAACGGGGGGAAGTATTGGTTTGTTCAGAGAAATGTATGAGAATGTGGATGTGGTTGTCGGCACACCGGGTTTCTATTTTTGGAAGGAAATTCACGAAGCATTTCCGGAAGCCAAGGTAATATGGTTCAGTCGTTTATATGCTTTATAGTAAGTTATATATCAAGTTACAAACGGATATACTTCTCTGTGAGCCGCAGACAGATGACAACTGTTTCGACCTAAAAGGTCTTAGCAGTGCAGCTTATGTGACTATCAGACGACTTTGCCGACCAAACGGCCAAGCAAAGATTATACAATCACCGTCATCCTTTGGGCACCAAACTAGGTGCAACCTTACGAAGAAAACAAGGCGGAAACACAACGGCCAAGCAATGCTCAATTACTAGTGCCGTCAGGCCCCGTGTCACAATAATCATATGATAAGCAAAGTGGAGCCAATAATATAAACTGTGTAAGCTGCATACAGTTGACCACTGTTTTGACCTATAAGGTGTCATCACTTGATTATTCTTATGTTCGAATAGTTAACGTAGACTTTGTTTCAATCGATTTCCAATTGCTCAAATGACGCAGATTATATTAACGATACGAGATGACGAGGAGGTATGGGTGAAAAGCTTTATTCGTCAACTAGCCAACGTGGACAACCACCTTCTATACACGGTAGCAAAAGTCATTACCCCTACTGGACGCAAGATAGCTGGTGTAATCCGAAAAGCTCGTGAGATGCATGTGCTATATAAAGTGAGACATACCATGGCTTATGTACGACACAGACTTTTTTGATACAGATCGTGCCCAGTTCGGTGTTGAGATCCCACACAACTGGAGCAAGCACCCGATCAACGAAACTGTCCTCAAACTAAAATTCAGGCAACACAACGCGGATGTATTGAACGTAAGTGTTTTTGGTGTTTTTGTGAAAAAAAACAAACACTTAACTGATAACGTTTCCTGTAGAATGCGCCCAAGGACAAACTTTTGGTGTTTCGGGTTCAAGAAGGTTGGGAACCCCTTTGTTCGTTTCTCGGCGTCGAGGTGCCCGACGTTCCGTTTCCGCGCAAAAACGTAAAGTCTGCCTTGATGGAGGAATATGCTAAGGAAAACGTTGTCATGAGGCGGATGGTGTTTGAAACAAAGATCGCGGCTTGCTTGATTGCAATTATTTTACTCACTTTCGCAAACTTGAATTTCATGTAACTTACTTGTTTCAAAATCGAAATGCATAAAGAACCTCTTTATCTAAAAAATGCTCGTTTAGTGATTACAATTTCCACCAGCAGTAGTGCGTTATGGTAGCTGTTGTAACCTGACTAAAAAGGATATAAACAGTTTATAGCCAACAATGTTTGCCACTAATGGTGGCTATTGCGTTGGTCCATGTTTTTTACATCATCTTTACCACAATGTTCTGTAATCTGTATTATCTGTTAAAAATGTAAGAAGACAAAAAAGTCGGTTTTCAGTGGAAAGGCCGAAGGTATTGTTTGGTAAGCTAACTGTCCGCCTGACAGCGTTTGCTGACGACGAAAGAAAACGTTATGTGTGGTTGGCAAAACTTACCCAAGCGTTTCACCGAAAAACATGTTTGCACGAAGCTGCTGACTGCTGAAACCAGACAAGATTGCTTTTCAAGGCGTCCTGACAGAATATGTTTAGCTCTGTTGTAGATTTAGTCGGCTTTGTTTGGAAATTGAAAATAAGTGAGAATTGTTTTACCCCAGATGTGTTTTATTTGGAGCATTGTTATGCTGGTAGAATGTCAAACGTATGAATTTTTCAATTTATGAAATAAGATTAATCACTGAATTTTTCTTAACGTGTCATTGGTAAAAAATGTTGGTATAACGGACGAATTAAATATTTTACTTGATTCAATTCTCGTGTTATATCAGTTAAGTGGACTTCGAAGTCTACTTTATACCAAAAGTACTAAGGGTCGCAACAGCTAAAACACGGCGGGACGTAAAGCAATAGAAAGCATTAATCACGGGCGATCACATCTATCGTATCGAGTTCACTACGTTTACAGGCTTTGCAGCCCTGGCATTGCATTCTAGATGGATTAGCCACTTTTTCCGGAGAAGTCGGAGCGAGATCTGTAAAATCAAGCTCATGACCCTTGGCTAACCAGACCCAATACGCTCTATCAACTGAGCTGCAGAAAAAGTTGCTGATCTCTGTATACAGCAATGCCTGGACCTCGAAGCCTGAAAACCTAGTGGCGGTTTATTTTAATAAAGTTTCCTGCAATTATAATAAATCAGGTGTAAATGGTCACGAGAGCCGAGGGTATAAATGGTGTGGAATAACTTCATTTTCCTTTCCATCATACACTGATTTTGGCGGATATACAATGCCCTAACAGTTTTTTTTGTTATTGTTTGCTACGAGATTCGGAATATAAACATATAAATATTATCAAACAATAACAAGGTATTGTTGAAACTAATAGGCTGATTTCGCCTTTCGAGGCATTTTGTTGGCTGCAACGCATCGTGAAAGCCAATTCCATTCTAATTAATTTGAAAACTTTTTTACTTGCGAGCAACTAGAGCAAGGGCAGACAATATGAAGATTATTGTTGCTGGAATGCCTAAAACAGGCACCAAGTCCATGAACGCAGCTTTAACAAAACTTGGATATAATGTGTACGGCTTTTTGGAACACGCTTACTGCCATAACAAGGAATGGAAGGAGATATTTGAAACAGGCGGAAACAATAAACTGTTTCAGAATATGTACAAGGATATAGATGTTGTTACAGATACCCCGGTGTACTACTTCTGGGAACTAATCCACGAAGCATTTCCCGATGCCAAAGTACGAAAAATTAAAATTAGTAACATATTACAATGAGTATAGCCAACTGATATTGCAGGCACCATGTGGTAGTAGTCACATAGGCATGTCTTCAGGCCGATGTAAAATTGTCTCTGTGCTTCAAAGCTAAGGTTTCCTTTTTATGTTGATAAAATATGTATTTGATTGAACCGGAATTAGAATATCAACTCATTTTTTTTCACGAAACGCAGAAATACTTCATGCAATCGCTTGATTGACAGGATGACCCCACTGCGCAAGTCCTTTAATAAGCGATCACAGCATTCGTATCTGGATAATTAGGTTTACAGGCTTCACAGCCCAGGCATTGTAGTCTAGCTGGATCAGCCACTTTTTTTTGATAAGTCGGATCAAGCTTTGAAAAATCAAGCCCCGGTAAGGTTTGAAGACACGACCCTGCTGGGCTAACTAGGCCCAGTTGGCTGATCCAGACTGCAATGCCTGGGTTGCGAATCCTAAAAACCTATTTCACGAAATATGATTTTGCAGCAATTAACCCAGACAATATGATCATTACATTTGTTCAGATCATTTTGATGACACGAGATGAAGATACTTGGTACAAGAGCGCCTTACACCAATTACGCGAAATGAACGAATGGTCTCTTTTCCGATTGGCGACCATCATCACACCAACAGGAAGATCGTATCACAGTCACATGTCGAAAGCCCGTAAAATATATTGTTTATGCTTCGGTACTTTGCTTCGAAACTAACTGGTACTTATTGGTTGTAGTTTTGATGGGCTTTTCATCACCTATAACTTCAGCCTTGATTGACATCAAGCCCGTTGAAAGAATATCGCGACTAAAGTTTCGACAACACAACTGTTACGTTCAACAAGTAAGTGTCCCAATGAATATTTTCCACGAATGATAGTCCTAAAAGTATCCCGTTTACTGTGTTATTGTAAACAGCAATTAATAGCTGACATTTACCTTCAATGCTCAAAAGAGGTTTAAATTGAAACCATGTTTTCCATGTCATAGTCGTGGTGATTTGTGCCCACATTCCCAATGAGTTTTGTTGACATTATAATGGTTTAATTGAGTCCCCAGTCACTTGTATGTCGCAGAGAGCCCCAAAAGACAAGCTTCTGGTGATGGACATTAAGGACGGTTGGGAACCGCTTTGCAAGTTCCTGGGTGCTAACATACCCGACACTCCATTTCCACACAAGAATATTGGGGGAAAAGCATTCGAGGAGGCAGCAGAAAACCCAGCAATGCTTCAAATAATACGAGAGCTTTATATTGTCTTTGCTTTGGCAACTGTTTTTTTGGCGCTTGGCATATTTTGGTTACTGCTGTGGTAGATTTTAAAATAGCAAAGACTGTGTTACGTTTGATGCAGGAAAGCATGTTTTTCTGCGGCCGAATAATTAAGGTATTCATACAAGTTGTTGTAACTAATAAAACTATAAAATTAATAGTCGGTCATAAATTCATTACAGAAAGGCCGTATTTTAAAAAGTGCAATTTCTAATAGGTCGTATTTCAAAAAGTGCAGTTTCTGAAAAGTCATAACCTCAACATAGGTGTACCTGCTACGCTTCTTCACACCATCGGAAATGTCGGAAGCAATAAACAACATAAAAGTATTTTGTCTGAAATTTCTATTTCAATGTAGCCTAGTATTTAGATTTGAGCTTGTATGGAAGAAAGTTAAAGAAGGTTTGCAGCAATTCAACGCCATGTCTCAGTCTGCAAATAAACGTGAATTGCGTTTGTCAATACACGTTAATCGCAACAAACAAGTTTTAATCCATGTCGGAAGCAATACTGACAACTGTTTATCACATGTACACCTGCTGTTGCGCAAAGATGAAAATTAACGAGACTTCGATGCCTAAAACCGCCTTAAAATAAAAAAATGTTTTTAACCTCAACGAATATACCACATGTCGCTAATGCGTTGCAACAAGCCAAGTTCATACTGGTTAATTGAAAGGAAAATGATAAACTTTTAATTTAAATGCAGAGATCTGTTAACTTTTACTGATATAGGTTAGGTAAGTGCCAACACAGAAATGATTGGATTCGGCCGAATGCAAATACCTCCAGTCAATATTTCACCGAATGACGTGGTAAATTTTCGTATGACCTGTAAAACCGCTTGTTCCACCACAAATCGCAGTATGTATTTTCGCTGTACATTTCGCTGAAACGACATTGTTCCACTTTACTAACTTGTGAACCATATGATTATGATAGTTGGAATCGCTGCGTTGGCAACTTAACAACGTATACGTTTATAGGAGAAATTGTCTTTATGAGATGATCAGACCTCTGGCAAATTTACAATTCATCAAAACGCATGGCTTCATTTTCGACTACCGGTACTTGTTCCGGTTGAATAAATCTACGATTTGGCTGGAAAACGAAGCAGAACTGTTTTGTTCTTACTTCGCAGTTGGTATAGGTTTGCGCGTAGACAATGCCAAACTACAGATATTTAGCACAATATGAACGAAAGTTGGCAACGCTCTCTCTCTTGCTCCAACTATTGGGGAAATCTAAAATTTATTCACAGCAATCCAACAAACCTCTAGGACAACCAAATTGTTGTTCATACCAGACCAGACGACACGGTGACATTTCACAATTGTGTAAAAGCAAGCATAACAATGCAAAAGAAACCCCAACTAACGTATTTAAAAATCAGTCCATTACAGTACTGCTTGCAAACTAATTAAACCACGTTCCATGTATGACTTCGATCCATCTTTGATACGTCACAACAAACTGTTTGAGAGCAAGTAGCTCCACCACAGCACAATGCAATTAAAAAACATAGTTTAACATGTACATCTGCAATTTTGCGAAGTTGTCTTGCTTGGAAAGGTATTGACCAGTCAGCCTCTTAGTGCTGCTTGTAGAGCGCACTTTTTATTTTCACCCTTAACGCAACTTTGTGAACCATTGTTTTGCATGACCTACATATGATAGATAAACAACTGAAGTAAGAGATTTAGTCATGGTGCAACAAGCCCTTAAGTACCGATACTCAACGTGACGCATCAGTTCCTACTGAGTATACCATACGCTCTGATGGTGAAGTTTTTATGTGATCAGCAATATCAAACATACAAATCAGCAATAGATTAGAGAACTGTAATATGAAGGTTATCGTGGCTGGATTTTGTAAAACGGGTACCAAGTCACTGCACGAAGCGCTAGAAATTCTGGGTTACAGTGTTTTTGATTTTTTTGAAAATTGCTACTACCACGAAAAAGAATGGAAGGAGATTTTAACAACGGGGGGAAGTATTGGTTTGTTCAGAGAAATGTATGAGAATGTGGATGTGGTTGTCGACACACCGGGTTTCTATTTTTGGAAGGAAATTCACGAAGCATTTCCGGAAGCCAAGGTAATATAGTTCAGTCGTTTATATGCTTTATAGTAAGTTATGTATCAAGTTACAAACGAATATACTTCTCTGTGAGCTGCAGACAGTTGGCCACTGTTTCGACCTAAAAGGTCTTAGCAGTGCAGCTGGTGTGACTATCAAACGATTTTGCCGACCAAACAGCCAAGCAAAGACTTCCACTTTGTGGCGACTATGCAATCACCGTCATCTTTGGGCACCAAACTAGGTGCAACCCTACGAAGAAAACAAGGCGGAAACACAACGGCCAAGCAATGCTCAATTAATAGTGCCTCCCCCGTGTCACAATAATCATATGATCAGCAAAGTGGAGCCAATAATATGAATTTTGTAAGCTGCATACAGTTGACCACTGTTTTGACCTATAAGGTGTCATCACTTGATTATTCTTATGTTCGAATAGTTAACGTAGAATTTATTTCAATCGATTTCGATTGCTCAAATGACGCAGATTATATTAACGATACGAGATGACGAGGAGGTATGGGTGAAAAGCTTTATTCGTCAACTAACCAACGTGGACAACCACCTTCTATACACTGTGGCAAAAGTCATTACCCCTACTGGACGCAAGATAGCTGGAGTAATCCGAAAAGCTCGTGAGATGCATGTGCTATAAAGTGAGACATACCATGGCTTATGTACGACACAGATTTTTTGATACAGATCGTGCCCAGTTCGGTGTTGAGATCCCACACAACTGGAGCAAGCACCCGATCAACGAAACTGTCCTCAAACTAAAATTCAGGCAACACAACGCGGATGTATTGAACGTAAGTGTTTTTGGTGTTTTTGTGAAAAAAAACAAACACTTAACTGATAACGTTTCCTGTAGAATGCGCCCAAGGACAAACTTTTGGTGTTTCGGGTTCAAGAAGGTTGGGAACCCCTTTGTTCGTTTCTCGGCGTCGAGGTGCCCGACGTTCCGTTTCCGCGCAAAAACGTAAAGTCTGCCTTGATGGAGGAATATGCTAAGGAAAACGTTGTCATGAGGCGGATGGTGTTTGAAACAAAGATCGCGGCTTGCTTGATTGCAATTATTTTACTCACTTTCGCACACTTGAATTTCATGTAACTTACTTGTTTCAAAGTCGAAATGCACAAAGAACCTCTTTATCTTAGAAATGCTCGATCCGTGATTACAATTTCCACCAGCAGGAGTGCGTTATGGTAGCTGTTCTAACCCGGCTAAGAAGGAAATAAACATTTTATAGCCAACAATGTTTGTCAATAATGGTGGCTGTTGACGTAGTTATTAATTATCGCAATACAACTGCTTAAAGTTTAATGCTGAAAACAATATTTTGCTCGTGAATGTGATATATTATTTCCTAAAATCTCTTGGAAAAACAGGAGTACAAAATCTGTAATTGCTGCACTATTATTCATTCTCGTTCGACGATTTATCCTACATTTTACAGGATGCAAAAAAATGACGTACATTCAGCACATAAAAATTTTGCATGACTGTTGGTCGCAAAAGGGGGATTATGTTTATAGGAAAGTGGGACCTGAAACAGCCCTGTTTACATGGACGTCTAAAGCGGGTTCGCGGCACGCTTCTTACCCGCTTCCCGCCATTATCAGAAAAGCGTTACGCATCACAGCCCAAGCTAGTTCGGAAGCGGTTTCGGCGAACTAGCTTAATAGGGGTGGGTTCGGAAGCTAGTTCGCCCAACTAGCTTCTTTTCGCGAACCAGCTGTTCGGAAAATTTGGAGGCAAAATCAAGTTAGGTTAGGTTTGCTTGTTGATGTTTATCGAAGATATTCTTTTTGAGGTTTTAATTTGTGTGCTTGGTATTAATATTTATTTCATAAAAAATGACAAAAATATTGCGAAAAAGTCCAGTAATTTGGACCAACGAAGCAATACACCAGTTGTTAAAAAGTGTTGAAGAAAGAAAAGTCCTGACTCCCACACTTCTTCACACAAACACCCAAAGCATTCTTTACTTAATCTGAAATGGGTCAACCACTGGGAATCATTGAAACCGGGAACTATAACATTCCACCATTGTCCTGACCTAAAACAAACGAAAAAAGCATAAAGCCTGGCCCATAAATACCACCAATATCTCACCTCTGTAATCGCCACGGCCGTCCAAGTCTTCGATTGTGAGAAAGCAACGCATTGACATGTGACAGCAGCATAGCCTTTCTTCGTTTGCACCGTTTTTGGTAATTATGAAGTAAAAGTAGAGCCCTAACTTCCAATAAACTATCTGTTGCCGCCATATCCATTTTGCGAGAACCGAATTTCGCGCGCTCATGTAAATTGAGACCCGAAGCTTGCTCGTTATGGTCTGTTAGTTCTTCACGGCTCGATGCCGCAAGCTCGTTCGCAAACCATTTCATGTAAACAGGGGCTCCTGTTTACATGGCCAAGTCGACTTGAGCATCAAGTCGACTCGTAAGCGGGTCACGTGATTTTCAAATTCGACGCGCGAAAACGACGAATTTACATGGGGCTTTTAAGTCAGCTTAAGTTAAGCTGTCTCGGGCTGACAGGCTGTAAATTCAGACTCTGCAATAAACAAATCGTCAATATTTCTGATCTAAGCATGCAGAGAAAAGTTATTGGAAGTTAGTTTACCCCTTTAAAGGCTTTCTGCAAATTGGTCCTTGATTATAATGTGAGTTTACTTTGCC
Source organism: Ascidia mentula (assembly GCF_947561715.1). Taxonomy (NCBI): domain Eukaryota; kingdom Metazoa; phylum Chordata; class Ascidiacea; order Phlebobranchia; family Ascidiidae; genus Ascidia; species Ascidia mentula. Next base: position 6,502,890 of record NC_138569.1, read on the forward strand.
AGATATATAATAGATGATTTAACCAGAAAGCCTGCTTTAACCCATATTTTTTTAATTTCTGATCAAACTAAAAGGCTGAATTTTCATGGAATGCTTCACAACAACACCATGGTAAGAGTATTCAAGTGAAAATTGTATGTTTAGTTGAATTAATTGTCTCTATCCTTCTTCACAGGATCCTTTTCAGAAGCTGTCTAATCCCATGTACAATTGAGTGTCAGAAAAGGCTGGATGGAATGTTTCATAGCAGCCCAATGTTGAATAATTTGAAACAAATATACAGAAGATGTGATAGTTACATAACACAAACTTGTGTCATGGTGTTCCTGTCATAATTGTGTTTTTTTTTGACAAACAGAGATTTACATAAGCCTGCTTTTGTTTTTTATGGTTGATTATTGTTCACATAATCCTTTCTTAAATAACATGCAGTAAAAATAAATAAACAACCAGTTTGCATTGACTTGTTCTATTATAGCACTTCCAGCAGCAAGTGAAAATAGTTAACACGCAAGTGTATGGCTGTGCCATGCCAAATAATAGTTTCAGTTACTAAAAATTGTTCTGTTTGTGATGGAAAATGTACATGTAGCATCAATAGGGACACGAGTCTCATATTTACGGATACATCATTCTTCTTTCAAGCAAATGTCAGCAACCCTGCAAAGCATTTGTTTCCTTACTACTGTCATTTCGGCGAAATATTTTTTTGTTTCAACGAAATATATTTCACGCATGAATGAACACCACTTCAAGGGATTCATCAAAAACAAAGCACAACTACATACCCAAATTAGAACACATTGACTAACGAAAAACATCAAATGTAACTTTAACATACCTATGCTATAGAATCTGACAATATTCGTTCACATAAGATATACTTTAAGGTCACAAAACTTGTAAATTTGATGCGATCATGTATCAGGCAGATAGTGGTGTAGTCGCTTGATATAGTGAACATTTGAAACCTTTCCGGGACATAGGATTTTTTTAAATTTTGCACAGGGCTTGCCTGGAGCCTGCTGATGAACGTGGTATAAGTTAAAATACCAACTCATTTCAAATTTCCCAGCGAAATGGATTTAACCGCAGGTCAACGACTGTGACGACATAGAGCCCATTGCCCGCGTACAGTTTGGCGACAAGGTCTCTTGTATAGGCGAACATTTGAAACCTTTCCGGGACATCGGATTTTTTTAAATTTTGCACGGGGCTTGCCTGAGGCCTGCTGATGAACGTGGTATAAGTTAAAATACCAACTCATTTCAAATTTCCCAGCGAAATGAACTTAATTGCAGGTCACCGCCTGTGACGGCATAGAGCCCATTGCCCGCGTACAGCTTGGCGACAAGGTCTCTTGTGTAAGCGAACATTTGAAACCTTTCCGGGACATAGAATTTTTTTTAATATTTCACAGGGCTTGCCTGGAGCCTGCTGATGAACGTGGTATAAGTTAAAATACCAACCCATTTCAAATTTCCCAGCGAAATGGATTTAACCGCAGGTCAACGACTGTGACGACATAGAGCCTATTGCCCGCGTACAGTTTGGCGACAAGGTCTCTTGTATAGGCGAACATTTGAAACCTTTCCGGGACATCGGATTTTTTTAAATTTTGCACAGGGCTTGCCTGGAGCCTGCTGATGAACGTGGTATAAGTTAAAATACCAACTCATTTCAAATTTCCCAGCGAAATGAACTTAACTGCAGGTCACCGCCTATGACGGCAAAGAGCCCATTGCCAGCGTACAGCTTGGCGACAAGGTCTCTTGTATAAGCGAACATTTGAAACCTTTCCGGGTCATAGGATTTTTTAAATTTTGCGCAGGGCTTGCCTGGAGCCTGCTGATGAACGTGGTATAAGTTAAAATACCAACTCATTTCAAATTTCCCAGCGAAATGGATTTAACCGCAGGTCAACGACTGTGACGACATAGGGCCCATTGCCCGCGTACAGTTCGTCGACAAGGTCTCTTGTATAGGCGAACATTTGAAACCTTTCCGGGACATAGGATTTTTTAAAAATTTGCGCAGGGCTTGCCTGGAGCATGCAGGTGGACTTGGTATAAGTTGAAATACCCACCGTCTCCATAATTCCCAGCGAAACGGCCTCAACCCCAGGTCGTTGTGTGTAACGGCATTGGGGCTGTTTGTGAGCGTAATGGCGGCGGAGACATCTGGACATATAGGCGAAAATTCAAACACTTTCCGGGCCATAGAATTTCGTAAAATTTTGCACAGGGCTTGCCTAGAGGTTGCAGGTGAACGTGATACAAGTGAAAATTCCAACCGGCTTCAAAATTTCCAGGGAAATGGACTTAACCGCAGTTTTTTGGTGGGTGACTGCATGGAGGCGGTTTGTTGTGAGATGCAATAAATTAGCCTATTTTGTATCAGTATTCCGGTATTGGTATAAATCCACTACACCACGTCAAGGTTCCGGCAATCGTAGTGGTTTTATTTTGCAGATAAAACTACATTTGGATGCAATCACATCGGCGAGTCAGCTTCGAAGCTGTCTCAAACCGTCATGTAAACGGGGTTAGTGTTTGCTTACGAAGAAAGAATATTGCTGGTGGGCAAAAGTTACCCAAGCGTTACGACTGCAAACATGTTTGCACGAAGCTGCTCTGTTGAAACCAGACAAGCTTGTTTTTCAAGGCTTCCTGACAGAATATGTTTAGCTCCGTTGTAGATTTAGTCGGCTTTGTTTGGCATGAAAATAAGTGAGGATTGTTTTACCACATATGTGTTTCATTTGGTGCATTTTGTTATGCTGGTAGAATATCAAACGTATGAATTTTTGAATTAATGAAATAAGATTAATTACTCGTATCGTTATAAATGCTACATAATAATAAGGTAGGTGAAAGAACAAAATAAATTAGAATTCCTACTTTTTATAACTCGAAGAAAACTAGGTATATTTAATTATGAAAATAATCGTTGCTGGGGTTTCAAAAACCGGAACAAAGTCTATAAACGCAGCTTTGACTGCGCTTGGATACAGAGTATTCGATTTTTTGGAGCACAGTTACTGGCACAATAAAGAATGGAACGAGATTTTGGATACAGGGGGCAACAAAGAGCTATTTAGGCGAATGTACAGAGATGTTGATGCAGTGTGTGGAATTCCAGCGTATTTCTTTTGGGAGCAAATACAAGAGGCCTTTCCCGACGCCAAGGTAAAGGAGAGAAAGTTAAACACACTTTGAGTTTTGTTCCTTTGCATCTTTTGTTGTTCCGAAAATCTTGCGAACATTTGAAAACTGCAGGTGATTCTTCTTGTGCGTGACGAGGATTCGTGGTTCAAAAGCGTTCTGGGTCAAATCCGAGAAATCAATGTGTGGTCGCTTTTCAGAATTGCCCGAGTTTTCACTCCAACGGGACGAATGTATTCTCGCCACGCGTTGAAATCACGTATAGTATTGTCGGGTCGGAAGTTAAAAAAATACAGTAATTTTCGATATTACAGTTGCCGTTACAATGGGTGTGACTAGAACACATGCCTGGAGCACTCTGAGAGTGAACGAAACAGCTCTCCGCTTGAAATATAGACAACACAACCTCTATGTTCGTGAGGTGAGCTAACGACCTTGACAATGTGGTCGTGTTTTTTTGATCTAGTGCGTCTAATTCAATTAAGCAATTTGGCAAATTATAATTTACATTTTTTGTATTGATTTATTATCTGATATATTATTGAAGTACGTTGTCGGCATTATTTTAGTACAAATTAGTTTCATGTAGACTGAACATACATTAAAACTACGCACGTCACAAACAAATAACCTTGATTTTGATGCTGTTTGTTTCTGGTGTAGTCATATTAGGAGACAGCTATATGAACGTGGATATGTATGAATCATTTTCCTTTACAATTAATTATGTTCTATATAATTTCACACAGATGGCTCCAAAAGATAAGTTGTTGGTGTTCAAAGTGCAGGAGGGCTGGGAACCACTGTGCGAATTTTTGGACGCCGAAATTCCCGAAGAACCGTTTCCTCACAAAAACGTTGGAGGAAAGGCATTCAAAGAAGCCGCAGAAGCAAATCCGATCATGCGGAACATTCTTAGAGAAATGAAGATTTTTCTGTTTCTGTCAGCCTTTGGGGTGTTGATACTATCCATATGCTTATTTAATATGTTTTATTGATATTACTTGTGAAGTACAGCACCAAAAAATTTGTGGTATAGTGGGTGTATGACTATGTGTAATGACTGGTTACAGAATAGTTGTTTAAAAGTTATGTACTCATGAATTAGCAACAGTGATGTGCAAAATAAAATACATATAGCTAATAATAAAAATCTCAAATCTCTCGCAAATTTTATCATATTTTACTTTTCCTTTCAAAAATAGAAAAATACCAGATCCTTTTTAAGTATATTTAAATCGGAATAACCGAGTTTTCATTTACATTGTACCCCAACATTACATGATTATTTGTAATAATGAAACAATGTGTGTCGCAAAACATATACGGAAAATCTAAAAACTATTGTATTGCTGTTCCTACGACCCAAAAAGTTTTTCAGTATTGCCTATATTTGGTATACGAAACCCGCGTAGATATGGCGCTGGTTGGATTTGATAAGGAAGTTGTCTTAACGTTGAAACAAGTTTGAAGACATTGTGTTTTGAAATATTTGCGTGCTTGTTTAAAATCCCTAATTACAATTTTAGCGCGAATTGCGGAAATTAGCAGCAAACAATACTCTAGTATTTGTATCGTAGAGCTATTTCACTGTTTTAGATAACATCCGCGTGATGGTGCTAGAAAACTAACTTAAACAAAATTAGGATTGTAGAACTAAAGGACTATTTTAAATTATATCCGTGGGGCTTTCATTTGACCAAAGACCATCGTACAAGCACTTACATTCAAAAACGGTCCCAGGTCCTGAAATTATTTTGCGTATGAGAAAAAAACTGGCAAAATATTAACACAAAGAACACATATTTGTGTGAGCTTTGATCCAGTCTGCAATGTCTGGGCCAATGATATTGACACGATAGCTCGCAGTGAAGTAAGGACCTGCGCATAGGGGCGATCCTGTCAATCAAACGATTGCATGAAACATTACTGCGTTGTCTGATTATATATGGTAGAGATCCCCTACGTATATGTGAAGGTTGCCTGGTGAGTTGTGCGCTTTCGCACCAGTGTACCTTATAGCCACAATATACCCCGTGAAACAGCCGACCTCCTTTAGCTCAGTTAGTAGATCGTAAGGCCTGGTTAACCGAAGGGTCGTGATTTCAAACTTCACCGGGAGGTTCAGGTTTTCTGCAGTTCTAACAAACTAGGTATAAATGATGTATTTTCCTGTCCATTGTGCACTGCTTTTGGTGCAGATTTACTATACGACATACGGAATTTGAACATATGCATATTTTCAAACAATAATGCGATGTTAAAACTAATAGGCAGATGTCGCCTTCCAAAACGTTTTATTGGCCGAAGCACATCGTTGGAAGCCAATTCCATTCTCACTTGCTTGTCAACTTTTTACTTGCGAGCGACTAGTCAATTATTAACGCGGACAACGTTCAATGCTGACCGAATTTCTGCAAGTTAACGTTAGAGCAAGGGCAGACAATATGAAGATTATTGTTGCTGGAATGCCTAAAACAGGCACCAAGTCTATGAACGCAGCTTTAACAAAACTTGGATATAATGTGTACGACTTTTTGGAACACGCTTACTGCCATAACAAGGAATGGGAGGAGATATTAGAAACGGGCGGAAGCAACAAATTGTTTCAGAATATGTACAAGGATATAGATGTAGTCGTAGATGGCCCGGCGAACTACTTCTGGGAACAAATCCACGAAGCATTTCCCGATGCCAAAGTACGAAAAAATAAAATTAGTAACATATTACAATAGGCATAGACAACTGATATTGCAGACAACTTGCGCTAGCAGTCACGTGTAGGCATGTCTTCAGGCCGATGTAAAATTGTCTCTGTGTTTCGAAGCTAAAGTTTCTATTTTATGTTGATAAGATATGTATTTGATTGAACCGGAATTAGAATATCAACTTATTTTTTTCACGAAACGCAGAAATATTTCATGCAATCGCATGATTGACAGGATCGCCCCCACTGCGCAAGTTAACTAGGCGATCACAGCATTCGTATCTGGATAATTATGTTTACAGGCTTCGCAGCATTGTAGTGTAGCTGGATCAGCCACTTTTTTCTGATAATTTGGAGCGAGCTTTGAAACATCAAGCCCCGGTGAGGTTTGAACTCACGAGTGGCTGATCCAGCTGGACTGCAAGGCCTTGGTTGCGAATCCTGAAAACCTATTTCACGTAATATGATTTTGCAGCAATTAACCCAGGCAATATGATATTTATATTTGTTCAGATCATTTTGATGACACGAGATGAAGATGCGTGGTACAAGAGCGCGTTACTCCAATTACGCGAAATGAACGAATGGTCTCTTTTCCGATTGGCGACCATCATTACGCCAACAGGAAGATCCTATCACAGTCACATGTCGAAAGCCCGTAAAATATATTGTTTATACTTCGGTATTTTGCTGCAAAAACTAACTGGTACTTTTTGGTTGTAGTTTTGATGGGCTTTTCAGTACCTATAACTTCAGCCTTAATTGACATCAAGCCCATTGAAAGAATATCTCGACTCAAGTTTCGACAACACAATTATTACGTTCAACAAGTAAGTGTCCCAATGAATATTTTTCACGAATGAAAGTCTTAAAAGTATTCTGCTTAGTGTATAAGTCTTAAACAGCAAATAATAACAGACATTTACCTTCAATGCTCAAAAGAGGTTTAAAGTGAAACGCAAGAATGTATTTGCTTACCATGTTTTTCATGTTATGGTCGTGGTGATTTGTGCGCACAATCCCAATGAGTTTCATTAACATCTTAATGGTTTAATTGAGTCCCCGGTCACTTGTATGTCGCAGAGAGCCCCAAAAGACAAACTTCTGGTGATGGACGTTAAGGACGGTTGGGAGCCGCTTTGCAAGTTTTTGGGTGCCAAAGTGCCCGACACTCCATTTCCACACAAGAATATTGGGGGAAAAGCATTCGAGGAGGCTGCAGAAAACCCAGCAATGCTTCAAATGATACGAGAGCTTTATATGGTCTTTGCTTTGGCAACTGTACTTTTATCGCTTGGCATCTTTTGGTCACTGCTGTGGTAGATTTTAAAATAGCAAAGACTATGTTATGTTTGATGGAGAAAAGCATGTTTTTGTGTGACCGAAGAATTAACATACTAATACAAGTTGTTGTAACTCATAAAACTTTGAAATTAATAGTCGGTCGTAATTTCATCACAAAAAGGTCGTATTTCAAAAAGTGCAGTTTGTAAAAGTTTGTAATTTCAATATAAGTTGCAATCTGTACCTGCTACGCTCGCTCACACCATCGGATATGTCGGAAGCAATAAACAACATAAAAGTATTTTGTCTGAAATTTCTATTTCAATGTGGCTTAGTGTTAAGACTGAGCTTGTATGGAAGAAAGTTAAACAAGGTTTGCAGCAATTCATCCTCATGTCTGAGTCTGCAAATAAACGTGTATTGCGTTTGTCAATACATGTTAATCGCAACAAACAAGTTCTAATCCATGTCGGAAGCAATACTGACAACTGTTTATCACATATACACCTGCTGTTGCGCAAAGATGAAAATTATTGAGACTTCGATGCCTAAAACCGCCTCAAAATAAAAAAATGGGGTGTTCGACTTTCTTAAGCACACTTACTTTCACAATAAGGAGTGAAAAAAAAATGTTTGAAACGGGCAGAAGCGTCAAGTAATTGTTTTGAGGAGTGTATCAAAATGTTAACAAAATCATATGCGTAATAATAATTTGATGATGGCACACGTACGGTTTACATGCACGCAGCTACAAAAACAGTTCCACGATTAATCCATCCACCAATAATTTGTTTTTCCGCTTCCACTGATACATTTCTATGGAGTTGCACCTAACCTGTTTCATACATTCGTTATCAAAAATATGCCAAACCCGTGAAGCCAGTGCGTAAAATTTCTACCAGCCTTAAAACCGCTCCTTACAATGAAATGAAGGTTGAGGGCAGCTGATTTAGGCAACAACACCAAAACGGATAGAAACATGCGCCCGATGTTTCGTTTCCTCATAAAGATAAGGGGGAAGCAAGTGCAGAAAATCCAATTACGCAGAAAGCGATTCGGGAGTTACACATGTAGTTTTTGAGTATATTTTGTCATCGTGTCTTTCGCAATAGAGTTGCTGCTTCGATATTCGACTCACGATACTATTAATATTAGGCCTTATGATGCACTTTTGATTTTTTATACTTAATAAGGTTGGCTAGATTTTCAAACTAAATGCGTTTTGCGTTAACTATATAGGTTTTAATAGATGCAAATACCGCCGACGATAAAGAAAATATATACCGTTTACGGGAATATACGTTCCTTCGTGGTGTACAGAGCTATCAGCGTATACAATGTCTCGATACAATAAAGAAACCATAAACTACAGAGTTATTTGCTTAATTTTTCAAAGTGAATCTGAGCATAAATATTACCGCACATTTATACGGTAATGAAAGTCTCGAACATATTTCGAAAGTATTGTTGTAGAAATACAGCGTCGTCTTACTTCGTGTGTGCAGCTAGTAAATTATTAACGCAGAGAACGTAAACTGCCAAAGAAAGCAGCGCCAATGTCAGAGCAAGGGCAGGTAACATGAAGATTATTGTTGCTGGATTGCCTAAAACAGGCACCAAGTCTATGAACGCAGCTTTAACAAAACTTGGATATAATGTGTACGACTTTTTGGAACACGCTTACTGCCATAACATGGAATGGAAGGAGATATTTGAAACGGGCGGAAGCAATCAACTGTTTCAGAATATGTACAAGGACATAGATGTAGTTGTAGATGCCCCGGTGAACTACTTCTGGGAACAAATCCACGAAGCATTTCCTGATGCCAAAGTACGAAAAAATAAAATTAGTAACATATTACAATAAGTATAGCCAACTGGTATTGCAGGCACCATGCGGTAGTAGTCACGTAGGCATGTCTGCAGGCCGATGCGAAATTGTCTCTGTGCTTCAAAGCTAAGGTTTCCGTGATAAGTTGGTAAGATATGTTTGATTGAACTGGAATTATAATATTAACGCATTTCACGAAACGCAATATTGGCGATCACAGCTACGGTATCTGCATCATTAGGTTGCAGGCTTTTCAGCGCAGGCATTGCAGTCTAGCTGGATCAGTCATCTGAGCCTGATTAGCCCAGAATCGTGAGTCCAAACCTCACCGGGACCTTCATATTTCAAACCTCGCTCCGGCTTGTCAGCAAAAATTGGCTGATCCAGCTGGGCTGCGAAGCCTGAAAACCTATTTCACGAAATATGATCGTGATTGTGCAGTGATAAACCGAGACAATATTATGTTTATATTTGTTCAGATCATTTTGATGACACGAGATGAAGATGCGTGGTACAGGAGCGTCTTACATCAAATACGCGAAATGAACGAATGGTCTCTTTTCCGATTGGCGACCATCGTCACACCAACAGGAAGATCATATTACAGCCACATGTCGACAGCCCGTAAAACATATAGTTTATGTTTTAGTATTTTGCTTTAAAAACTAACTCGTTTTTATTGGTTGTAGTTTTGGTGGGCTTTTCAATGCCTATAACTTCAGCCTTGAGTGATCTCAAGTCCATTGAAAGAATAATGCGACTCAAATTCCGACAACACAACTGTTACGTTCAACAAGTAAGTGTTACAATAAATATTCACCATGAATTTGCGGCATGCCCACAGCTGTATCTTGGCGCTCATAATTGAACACGAAAAAGTGCCTATAGCCCAAAAGTGGTTTGAAATGAAACGAAAGAATGTTTTTGCTTCCCATGTTATGGTCGTGGTGATTTGTTCCCACAATCCCAATTAGTTTCGCTCACCTCGTAATCATTTTACTTGAGTCCCCAGTCACTTGTATGTCGCAGAGAGCCCCAAAAGACAAACTTCTGGTGATGGACATTAAGGACGGTTGGGAGCCACTTTGCAAGTTCCTGGGTGCTAAAATACCCGACACTCCATTTCCGCACAAGAATATTGGGGGGAAAGCATTCGAGGAAGCAGCAGAAAACCCAGCAATACTTCAAATAACCCGAGAGCTTTATACGGTGTTTGCTTTGGCAACTGTTTTTTTATCCGCTCTCATGTTTTGGCTACTTCTGTGGTAGATTTTGAAATAGCATATAGCCGATGTTACGTTTTAATCAATTTTTAGATTTTTATTTTTGCCGCCGACTGCAAATAAAAATCTAAAAATTGATAACTTATATGATGAAACTGTGACTTAATTTCGCCTTAACATTGTTTTATTTCGAAAGCGATAGAAAAGTCAAACATTATGTGGTAATGATTATTGATTTAGATCTCTGTAGTAATTTTTATTTATGTCGAAAACAATTCCTCCAACACTCGCTTACATTGCCGCAATTGCCAGAGGCTTAAACCTCATGGAAGAGTTTCATATTTAATGTAGCCTAATGATGACCTGACCTTGTACTTTTGCTTACTATTGCAATAAAAATGTGTGAAAAAAGTTTCGTTGAACTTTTTTGAAGAATGTAATTATATGTTAAATATTCCGGATAATTTGTTGTGCAAGCAGACTGAAATTTGATGGAACGAACGTTTACTTTGCTTGTATCGTCTATTGGCTATTTAAAAATTACTCCGCAAAGTACATACACGTTTCCATGTTTAGAGAGTTTCTAAATACATTGATTCTCCAACCAAAGGACTTTTCATGAAAATCTGTTTGTGTTTATTGGCAGCGATTGCTTGCTGCGAATGGCCACAAGAAAGTCCGGCCAGTATTCGAACCTTTGCAACTTAAGTGCCACTTTTGTCAAAACGTCAGACTGAACACAATGATTTTAATTTAAAATAGACTGATCTTCTGGTATAAAATTAAACGTAGAAACTACTGTATTCTTCCGATGTTTCGTCTGCCAAGCCGGGCAGTATGGCTAACGAAACATTGGAAGAATACAGTACGTTAATTGTATGCCAGAAGATCAGTTTATTTTGAATTGTAACATACCTGGTAGCAATAGTAAAAGCTACAATACACTAATTTTATGTATTCCTTTTGTCAAGACTACAAAATATTGCTTCTACGACGTTATTTTGCCAAATTGTCGACGTTCAACATTGAGACACGAAAACAAAAATGATGGTTATGTGGGCAAGAACCAACATTATACGCGCTCGCTTATGATGCTAAAATTGCATAAAATTGGGATCATATCAATGCATGTCAAGACAAAACAATTTCAACAGAAATAAACACGTTTCGTAGCAATAAGTACAAATAAATCATTTAAGCAATACAGGTAAGGTCAACTATTACTTTAACACATAAGAAAGAAGGAGAGCTCCAGACAACACACAAAGCAAAATCAACACGATCCTTGCTTCAAAATTTATTTTCACCATCATGGGATTTTCTTCAGCGGCATCCTGCCATATGGTACAGTTAACGTTTTTTCGTGGAAATGGAACTTCGGGCACTTTGGCTCCCAGAAACTTGCAAAGAGGATCCCACCCTTCCTTTACACTAAATACCAGCAGTTTGTCTTTTGGCGCATTCTTAATAAATACAAAACAGTGTAATCCCTGTTTCAAATAATATTAGGAAATGTGATCTAGTAAAGCGCATCTCATATTCATTATTTTATCTGCTAAAATCTTCGCAGTTTAGGATAAACAAAGTATTTATTGACGAATACAAATTCGTGTACCTGCAACACATCTGTGTTATGTTGTCTGTATTTCACCCTGAGAACCGTTTCATTCACTGGTTGCGCACTCCAGTTAAAAGGAAACCATGCACCATACGCAACACTGGCTTAAACATAGATTGTAAAAAAAGCTTTTTAAAACAAAACTATGAAATTATTTCCGAAATTATCGAGGATACTCTGGAAAATATTATGAGAACTAATAAAATGTTTTGTGCATTTGCACGTATGAGACAAAGATTCTACTTACTTTCCCGTTTAAATAATTGAGTGACTTTGTATCCGGTTGGAGAGAAAGTTTTGGCAAATCTGAACATCCAGTCTCCGTTAAGTCGGCGAAACTGTCGCATGCAACTCTTCACCCACTCTGATTCTTCACGTATTGCCAAAATAATCTGTAATTATAATATTCCTTTATCATTCTCGTTATATGTCAGCTTACAAAAAGCACGCACATTATACTACCTTTGCCTCTGGAAAAGCTTCATGTATTTCTTTCCAGAAGCAGAATACTGGCCTGCCAACAACTGCATCCACATTCTCGTACATCTTTCTGAATAGTTCAGTACTACCACCAGTGGTTAGAATTTCCATCCATTCCTTGTTATGATAATACTGATGATCCAAGAAGTCATACACACTGTAACCAAGTTCGTTAAGAGCAGCATGCATTGATTTGGTTCCAGTTTTGCTAAAACCTGCCACGATCACTTTCATTTTTTCGATGTTTCTGAGGAATACAATGCTAAGCAATCTGTAGGTATTAAGCGTTGTCGAATTGCATTAAACTTGTTAAAAAAGAAATTCGTTTCATCTGCTGTAAACTTCTTCAGCTCAATCTGTGCAGCTTGTTGCAACCAGACACCTTGCTGGGTTGGCCGAAAAGCTTGCACACTTCGAAGCACATGCGATCAGTGCAGTCGCGTTTGCACTTTGTTGAGCTCAATCATTTAAATATCACTTTCATAAACAATTCTTTTCCTTAATCTCAAGGGAGCTGAAAAAATATTTCGCATCACGAGCAGCAAAACGAAAAGCCCCTCTGCGGTTGCAGCAGTTTTACAGCCGATTGAGCTGGAAAAATTCCAGAAAACGTAAATTTAGTGCATAACACTTAAAAGTTTTTTTTTATACACTGAGTATGGGACGATGTGTGAATTATTTCTAGCTTCTTCATACAGAACTTCAACAGATTAAACGTCACAATTGCTTGGGAGTTTCGCTCGCTCAAGGTCGGGACGAAAGGTGTTCATCAAAATTACCGTTAAGTTTACACGCGGGTCATACAAGACTTTCCTAAACTAATTATGCAGTAATCTGTATAAGTGTTATGCACCAAAATTCTCTTTTCTGGTAAATTGGCACGATTGAAAAACTTTGTTACTATTTTCTTATCAGACACGAGCTTTCGCAAATACTCTTCGTCTTGACTGCTGTAAATTTCCAACTGCTGCAACTGCAGAAGGGATTTCCGTTTTGCTGATCGTGACAGTGAAATGCTTTTTCGAGCTCTCTTGCTTGAGGAAATCAACTGTTTATATTTGCTAGCTTTTGCGAATTCTCTTCGCTTTATCAACTGTATATTAACAACTGCTGCAACCGCAGAAACGTTTTTCGACTTATTTGAATATTCGAACCAAGGCGTTTAATCACAAAATAAACAAACAATAGAGTCGTATAAGATAAAATTCCTTACAGCAGCAACCGTAAGCATGTTTGAACTACAAGTAACGCCCTGATTCGTTTAGTGTGATAACAAAATGCATTCGAAAGTAACTGAGCAAGATTTCCAAGTTTATAAAATCGGAAAATATTTATATGGTGTTTCGGGTTCAGGAAGGTTTGAAAACCCCTTTGTTCATTTCTAGGCCTCGAGGTTCCGGAGTTTTCGTTTCAGTGCAAAAACGTGAAGTCTGCCTTAATGGAGGAATATGCTAAGGAAAACGTTGTCATGAGGCGGATGGTGTTTGAAACAAAGATAGCGGCTTGCTTGATTGCAATTATTTTACTCACTTTCGCACACTTGATTTTCATCTAACTCACTTGTTGTAAAATCGAAATGCACAAAGAACCTCAATGTCTTGACAATGCTCGTTTAGTGATTACAATTACCACCAGCAGTAGTGCGTTGTGGTAGCTGTTTAACCCGGCTAAGAAGGAAATACACATTTTATAGTCAAAAATGTTTGCCACTAATGGTGGCTATTGCCTTGGTCCATATTTTTTACATCCATCTTTACAACAATATTCTGTAATCTATGTAATCTGTTAAAAATGTGAGAAGACAAAAAAAAATCGGTTTCCAGTGGAAAGGCCGGAGTTATTGTTTGGTCAGCTTAACTGCCCGTCTGACAGCGTTTGCTGACGGCGAAAGAAAAAGTTATTTGTGGAAAGTTACCCAAGCTTTACGGGTGGGGGACATGTGTGCACGAAGCTGCTGACTGCTGAAACCACACAAGCTTGTTTTTCAAGGCGTCCTGATAGAATATGTTTAGCTCTGTTGTAGATTTAGTCGGCTTTGTTTGGCAATTAAAATTAAGTGAGGATTGTTTTACTGCAGATGTGTTTTATTTGGAGCATTGTTATGGTAGAATATCAAACGTATGAATTTTTCAATTTATGAAATAACATTAATCACTGGGAAAGTAATGTTTTCCAGAACCTTAATGTGTCACTGGTAAAAAATGTTGGTATAACGGACGAATTAAATATTTTAACTGTCTAAACTACAATTGTCACTTGATCCATTTCTCGTGTCGTTATAAATGCTATATAATAATAAGGTAGGTGAAAGAACAAAATTAATTAGAATTCCTACTTTTTATAACTCGAAAAAAACTAGGTATATTTAATAATGAAAATAATCGTTGCTGGGGTTTCAAAAACCGGAACAAAGTCTATGAACGCAGCTTTGACGGCGCTTGGATACAGAGTATTCGATTTTTTGGAGCACAGCTACAGGCACAATAAAGAATGGAACGAGATTTTGGACACAGGGGGCAACAAAGAGGTATTTAGGCGACTGTACAGAGATGTTGATGCAGTGTGTGGAATTCCAGCGTATTTCTTTTGGGAGCAAATACAAGAGGCCTTTCCCGAGGCCAAGGTAAAGGAGAGAAAATTAAACACACTTTGTTTTTTGTTCCTTTGCATCTTTTGTTGTTCCGAAAATCTTGCGAACATTTGAAAACTGCAGGTGATTCTTCTTGTGCGTGACGAGGATTCGTGGTACAGAAGCGTTCTGGGTCAAATCCGAGAAATCAATGTGTGGTCGCTTTTCAGAATTGCCCGAGTTTTCACTCCAACGGGACGAATGTATTCTCGCCACGCGTTGAAATCACGTATAGTATTGTCGGGTCGGAAGTTAAAAAAATACAGTAATTTTCGATATTACAGTTGCCGTTACAATGGGTGTGACTAGAACACACGCCTGGAGCACTCTGAGAGTGAACGAACAGCTCTCCGCTTGAAATATAGACAACACAACCTCTATGTTCGTGAGGTAAGCTAACGACCTTGACAATGTGGTCGTGTGTTTTTTAACTAGCGCGTCTAATTCAATTGGACAATTTGGCAAATTATAATTTACATTTTTTGCATTGATTTATTATCTGATATATTATCGAAGAACGTTGTTGGCATTATTTTAGGACAAATTAGTTTCATGAAGACTGAACATACATTAAAACTACGCACGTCACAACCAAATAACCTTGATTTTGATGCTGTTTGTTTCTGGTGTAGTCATATTAGGAGACAGCTAAAAACGTGGATATATAAATTATTTTCCTTTACAATTAATTATGTTCTATATAATTTCACACAGATGGCTCCAAAAGATAAGTTGTTGGTGTTCAAAGTGCAGGAGGGCTGGGAACCACTGTGCAAATTTTTGGACGCCGAAATTCCCGATGAACCGTTTCCTCACAAAAACGTTGGAGGAAACGCATTCAAAGAAACCGCCGAAGCAAATCCGATCATGCGGAACATTCTTAGAGAAATAAGATTTTTCTGTTTCTGTCAGCCTTTGGGGTGTTGATACTATCCATATGCTTATTTAATATGTTTTATTGATATTGCTTGTGAAGTACAGCACCAAAACATTTGTGGTATAGTGGGTGTATTACTTTATGTGACGACTGGTTACAAAAAATTTGTTTGAAAGTTATGTACTCATGAACTTGCAACAGTGATATGCAAAATAAAATGTACTTGGCTAATATCAAAAGTCTCAAATCTCTCGTAAATTTAGTAATATTTTACTTTTCTTTGTAAAAATAGAAAAATTACCAAAGCTTTTTTAAGTACATTTAATTCGGAATGACCGAGTTTTCATTTACATTGTACCCCAAAATTACATGATTATTTGTAATGATGAAACAATGGGTGTCGCAAAACAGATGTGGAAAATCTGAAAACTATTGTATTGCTGTTCCTACGACCCAAAAAGTTTTTCAGTATCACTTATATTTTGTATACGCAACCCGCGTAGATAAGGCGCTGGTTGGATTTGATAAGGAAGTTGTCTTAACGTTGAAACAAGTTTTTTTGAAGACATTGTGTTTTGAAATATTTGCGCGCTTGTTTAAAACCCCGAATTCCAATTTCAGCGCGAATTGCGGAAATTAGCAGCAAACAATGCTCGAGTATTTGTATCGTAGAGCTATTTCACTGTTTTAAATAACATCCGCGCGATGGTGCTAGAGAACTAACTGAAACAAAATTAGGATTGTAGAACTAAAGGACTATTTTAAATAATATCCGTGGGGCTTTCATTTGACCAAAGACCATCGTACAAGCACTTACATTCAAAAACGGTCCCAGGTCCTGAAATTATTTTGCGTATGAGAAAAAAACTGGCAAAATATTAACACAAAGAACACATATTTGTGTGAACTTTGATCCAGTCTGCAATGTCTGGGCCAATGATATTGACACGATAGCTCGCAGTGAAGTAAGGACCTGCGCATTGGGGCGATCCTGTCAATCAAACGATTGCATGAAGCATTACTGCGTTGTCTGATTATATATGGTAGAGATCCCCTACGTATATGTGAAGGTTGCCTGGTGAGTTGTGCGCTTTCGCACCAGTGTACCTTATAGCCACAATATACCCCGTGAAACAGCCGACCTCCTTTAGCTCAGTTAGTAGATCGTAAGGCCTGGTTAACCGAAGGGTCGTGATTTCAAACTTCACCGGGAGGTTCAGGTTTTCTGCAGTTCTAACAAACTAGGTATAAATGATGTATTTTCCTGTCCATTGTGCACTGCTTTTGGTGCAGATTTACTATACGACATACGGAATATGAACATATGCATATTTTCAAACAATAATGCGATGTTAAAACTAATAGGCAGATGTCGCCTTCCAAAACGTTTTATTGGCCGAAGCACATCGTTGGAAGCCAATTCCATTCTCACTTGCTTGTCAACTTTTTACTTGCGAGCAACTAGTCAATTATTAACGCGGACAACGTTCAATGCTGACCGAATTTCTGCAAGTTAACGCTAGAGCAAGGGCAGGCAATATGAAGATTATTGTTGCTGGATGGCCTAAAACAGGCACCAAGTCTATGAACGCAGCTTTAACAAAACTTGGATATAATGTGTACGACTTATTGGAACACGCTTACTACCACAACATGGAATGGAAGGAGATATTTGAAACAGGCGGAAGCAATCAGCTGTTTCAGAATATGTACAAGGACATAGATGTAGTTGTAGATACCCCGGTGAACTACTTCTGGGAACAAATTCACGAAGCATTTCCTGATGCCAAAGTACGAAAAAATTAATTTAGTAAGATATTACAATAAGTATAGACAACTGGTATTGCAGGCACCATGCGGTAGTAGTCAAGTAGGCATGTGTTCAGGCCGATGTAAAATTGTCTCTGTGCTTCAAAGCTAAGGTTTTCGTTATAAGTTGGTAAGATATGTTTGATTGAACTGGAATTTTCATATTAACGCATTTCACGAAACGCAGTATTGGCGATCACAGCTACGGTATCTGCATGATTAGGTTGCAGGCTTTACAGCGCAGGCATTGCAGTCTAGCTGGATCAGTCATCTGGGCCTGATTATCCCAGGATCGTGAGTCCAAACCTCACCGGGACCTTGATGTTTCAAACCTCGCTCCGTGCTTGTCAGGAAAAATTGGCTGATCCAGCTGGGCTGCGAGGCCTGAAAACCTATTTCACGAAATATGATCGTGATTGTGCAGTGATAAACCGAGACAATATTATGTTTATATTTGTTCAGATCATTTTGATGACACGAGATGAAGATGCGTGGTACAGGAGCGTCTTACATCAAATACGCGAAATGAACGAATGGTCTCTTTTCCGATTGGCGACCATCGTCACACCAACAGGAAGATCATATTACAGCCACATATCGAACGCCCGTAAAACATATAGTTCATGTTTTAGTATTTTGCTTTAAAAACTAACTCGTTCTTATTGGTTGTAGTTTTGGTGGGCTTTTCAATGCCTATAACTTCAGCCTTGAGAGATCTCAAGTCCATTGAAAGAATAATGCGACTCAAATTCCGACAACACAACTGTTACGTTCAACAAGTAAGTGTTACAATAAATATTCACCATGAATTTGCGGCTTGCGCACAGCTGTCTGTAACTTGGCACTCATATTTTGAATATATTTGAAAGTATTCCGCTTACTGTGTTATCATATGTAGCAATTAATAACTGACATTTACCTTCAATGCTCAAAAGAGGTTAAAAGTGAAACGCAAAAATGTATTTGCTTTCCATCTTTTCCATGTTATGGTCGTGGTGATTTCTGCGCACAATCCCAATAAGTTTCGCTCACCTCGTAATCATTTTACTGAGTCCCCAGTCACTTATATGTCGCAGAGAGCCCCAAAAGACAAACTTCTGGTGATGGACATTAAGGACGGTTGGGAACCACTTTGCAAGTTCCTGGGTGCTAAAATACCCGACACTCCATTTCCGCACAAGAATATTGGGGGAAAAGTATTAGAGGAGGCAGCAGAAAACCCAGCAATGCTTCAAATAATCCGAGAGCTTTATATTGTCTTTGCTTTGGCAACTGTTTTTTCGGCGCTTGGCATATTTTGGTCATTGATGTGGTAGATTTTGAAATGATGAAGACTATGCTAAGTTTGTTGGAGAAAAGCATGTTTTTTTACGGCCGAAGAATCAACATATTAATACAAGTGGTTGTAACTCATAAAACTATGAAATTAATAGTAGGTCGTAATTTCATTACAAAAAGGTCGTATTTCAATAAGTGCAGTTTGTAAAAGTTCGCAACCTCAATATATGTTACAATCTGTACCTGCTACGCTCGCTCACACCATCGGAAATGTCAGAAGCAATAAACAACATGAAAGTATTTTGTCTGAAATTTCTATTTCAATGTAGCCTAATGTTAAGACTGAGCTTGTATGGAAGAAAGTTAAAGAAGGTTTGCAGCAATTCAACGCCATGTCTGAGTCTGCAAATAAACGTGTATTGCGTTTGTCAATACATGTTAATCGCAACGAGCAAGTTCTAATCCATGTCGGAAGCAATACTGACAACTGTTAATCACATATACACCTGCTGTTGCGCAAAGATGAAAATTAACGAGACTTCGATGCCTAAAACCGCCTTAAAATAAAAAAATTGGGGTGTTCGACTTTTTTAAGCACACTTACTTTCACAAAAAGGAGTGAAAAAAAATGTTTCCAACGGACAGAAGCGTCAAGTAATTGTTTTGAGGAGTGTACCAAAATGTTAACGAGGTCATTGACATTCTTGAAGAGAGGTTTAGGCGTGGCTGTTTAATTTAACATTTGTTTGGTTCTGTTATCTTACTTGTCCTTTTTTAAATTACTCTCCAATATCGCAAAATACCCCAACAATTGTCACCTCTTTTTATGAAGTTCGTTTCTAAATCTTGTGATTTGCCCTGACTAAAATCAACCACTTGTTTATGGAAGTAATTTTCGTATTTGTGGCAATTCTTAGACACGTGTTGAGCGAGAGGACCTTAAATAGTGTAATGGTGCACATTTGGTTCCTACGACACAATTTCTTTTAGTTCTAAATGTAATCTAACTTAACATTGCTTTGTTGTTCGACTGGCCCTTGAGGCATTAAAGTGGAGGAAGCAAAAATCATATGCGTAATAATAATTTGATGATGGCACACGTACGGTTTACATGCACGCAGCTACAAAAACAGTTCCACAATTAATCCATCCACCAATAATTTGTTTTTACCGCTTCCACTGATACATTTCTATGGAGTTGCACCTAACCAGTTTCTTACATTCGTTATCAAAAATATGCCGAACCCGTGAAGCCAGTGCGTAAAATTTCTACCAGCGTTAAAACCTCTCCTTACAATGAAATGAAGGTTGAGGGCAGCTGATGTAGGCAACAACATCAAAACAGATAGAAACATGCGCCCGATGTTTCGTTTCCTCATAAAGATAAGGGGGAAGCGAGTGCAGAAAACCCAATTACGCAGAAAGCGAATCGGGAGTTACACATGTAGTTTTTGAGTATATTTTGTCATCGTGCTGTCTTTCGCAGTTGCTACTTCGATATTCGACTCACGATACTATTAATATTAGGCCTTATGATGCACTTTTGATTTTTTATACTTAATAATGTTGGCTAGATTTTCAAACTGAATGCGTTTTGCGTTGACTATATAGGTTTTAATAGATGCAAATAGCGCCGACGATAAAGAAAATATATACCGTTTACGGGAATATACATTTGTTCATGGTGTACAGAGCCATTAGCGTATACAATGTCTCGATACAATGAAGAAACCTTAAACTACAGAGTTATTTGCTTAATTTTTCATAGTGAATCTGAGCATAAATATTACCGCACATTTATACGGTAGTGAACGTCTCGAACATATTGCGAAATTTGCTGTAGAAATACATTGCCGTCTTACTTCGTGTGTGCAGCTAGTAAATTATTAACGCAGAGAACGTAAACTGCCAAAGAAAGCAGGGTCAATGTCAGAGCAAGGGCAGGCAATATGAAGATTATTGTTGCTGGATTGTCTAAAACAGGCACCAAGTCTATGGACGCAGCTTTAACAAAACTTGGATATAATGTGTACGACTTTTTGGAACACGCTTACTGCCATAACAAGGAATGGAAGGAGATATTTGAAACAGGCGGAAACAATAAACTGTTTCAGAATATGTACAAGGACATAGATGCAGTCGTAGATATTCCGGCGAACTACTTCTGGGAACTAATCCACGAAGCATTTCTCGATGCCAAAGTACGAAAAAATAATTTTAGTAACATATTACAATAAGTATACCCAACTGATATTGCAGGCACCATGCGGTAGTAGTCACGTCTCCAGGCCGATTTGAAATTGTCTCTGTGCTTCAAAGCGGAGGTTTCCATTTTATGTTGATAAAATGTGTAGTCGATTGAAACGGAATAATAATATCAACGCATTTCACGAAACGCAGAAATATTTCATGCAATCGCATGATTGACAGTATCGCCCCACTGCGCAGGCGATCACAGCTTTCGTATCGAGATCATAAGGTTCACAAGCTTGACAGTCCAGGTATTGTAGTCTAGCTGAATCAGCGACTTTTTCCTGACAAGTCGAAGCGAGCTTTGAAATGTCATGCTCCCGGTGAGGTTTGAACTCTCGACCCTGGGCTAACAAAGCCCAGGTGGCTGATCCAGCTAGACTGTAATGCCTGAACTGCAAAGCCTCAAAACTTATTAACAAAATATAATTTTGCAGCATTTAACTCAGGCAATATGATATTTGTATTTGTTCAGATCATTTTGATGACACGAGATGAAGATGCGTGGTACAGAAGCGCCTTACAACAAATACGCGAAACCAACGAATGGTCTCTTTTCCGATTGGCGACCATCATCACACCAACAGGAAGATCATATTACAGCCACATGTCAAAAGCCCGTAAAATATATGGTTTATGCTTCAGTATTTAGCTTTGGAAGCTGGGCTTTTCAATAACTACAACTTCAGCCTTGGGAGACCTCAAGACTATTGAAAGAATAACGCGACTCAAGTTTCGACAACACAACTGTTACGTTCAACAAGTAAGTGTTACAATAAATATTCACCACGAATAAAGTGTTAAAAGTATCTCGCTATACAGCAATTAATAACAAACATTTACCTTCAATCTATAAAAGACGTTTAAAATGAAACGCAAGAATGTATTTGCTTTCCATGTTTTCCATGGTATGGTATGGTCGTGGTGATTTGTGCGCACAATCCCAATGAGTTTTGTTGACATCTTAATGGTTTAATTGAGTCCCCGGTAACTTGTATGTCGCAGAGAGCCCCAAAAGACAAGCTTCTGGTTATGGACATTAAGGACAGTTGGGAGCCGCTTTGCAAGTTCCTGGGTGATAAAATACCCGACATTCCATTTCCACACAAGAATATTGGGGGAAAAGCATTCGAGGAGGCAGCAGAAAACCCAGTAATGCTTCAAATAATCCGAGAGCTTTATATGGTCTTTGCTTTGGCAACTGTTTTTTTGGCGCTTGGCATATTTTGGTTACTGTTGTGGTAGATTTTAAAATGACAAAGACTGTGCTAAGTTTGATGGAGAAAATCATGTTTTTCTGTGACCGAAGAAGTAACATATTAATACAAGTTGTTGTAACTAATAAAACTTTGAAATTAATAGTCGGTCGTAATTTCATTACAAAAAGGTCGTATTTCAAAAAGTGCAATTTCTAATAGATCGTAATTTCGATATAAGTTGCAATCTGTACCTGGTACGCTCGCTCACACCATCGGAAATGTCAGAAGCAATAAACAACATGAAAAGTATTTTGTCTGAAATTTCTATTTCAATGTAGCCTAGTGTTAAGACTGAGCTTGTATGAAAGAAAGTTAAACAAGGTTTGCAGCAATTCACCGCCATGTCTGAGTCTGCAAATAAATGTGAATTGCGTTTGTCAATACACGTTAATCGCAACAAGCAAGTTCTAATCCATGTCGAAAGCGATACAGACAAATGTTTGTCTCATATACACCAGCTGTTGCGCAAAGATGAAAATCGTCGTAACCTTGATGCCAACAACCGTCACAACAATGAATTCGGCAAGTGTTTCTTAATATATTTTGAGGTTACGACAATTTAGCACATGTGTTTTGGAATATATTTTGAAATCGCGCCGTTCATTCGCAATAAATTTGTTGCTCGATGTTACACTCGAAAAAACATTCAATGATAACCACGTCCTAAATGATGTTCATGGTGTACACAGTTATCAGCGCATAGGCTACAATGTGTTGTGTTTCTTTGTATTCGTTCGAATCATTGCAAAACCATAGATTGAAAAACAAGGCAAACACACACGCAATTATAGGGATGTAAATTGCATTTAAAATACCACGCACAAAACAAGAATCACGCAGAATGGACTGCGGCACATTCCACGAATCACGCGGCTGTGGCATGCAAGTGCACTATAGCTGCCGTGTATATGCAGTCAGGCGTGACCACAACACCTCCCAACCGAAGATAGAAAACCCTCTCATCAGGTTAGTAATGAAACCGCTCTGGAGGTTAGATTACCGAACGCAGGAGTGCTGAAATTGTTTGATTCAGTGTGACGTCGCCAGATTGGAACTCGGGGAAACGCTTTCACATGGAACATTCGACTGCCAAAACATTTAACAATAGTGGCAGGAACTCAGCGACTATCCTTGCTGTATCTTCGGATTTTCGTTTCGGCGTTACTTGACTACGTTGCATTACGTGTGGTGATGAAGATAACAGAGTATCAATTTTTGCTCAGATTTGTCTGACGTTGAGGAGTTCACTTGGTGAGAATCCACTAGCGTTTGGAGTACGTCTGTACTGCAGTAGAAACTCCTGCAATGCCTCTTTAGAGGTTTGGAATTCTTATTCATTGCCTTCTTAAACGTTGGAACCAATCTTTCCGCAGCGCCATTTGTTGCAGGAAAATATGGTGCTCCAGTCAAATGTAAAATGCCCCTTTGCTTACAAACTTCTTGAAAGTCAGCAGACATAAATGCTTGTGCATTATCCGACACAATAGTGTGTGGGTAGCCGAAATGAGCAAAATCTCTTTCTAGCGATTCCATAGTTGTTCTTAATGACATAAATTGCGTTTGATATACGCAAGGGTACTTTGAGTATGCATCGATCATCAGAAGCCAGTTACTTCCCAGAAAGTTAACTGCGTGATCGATATGTAATCGCCTCCATGGCTTTTCTGGCATCATATATGGATGAACTGCTGCCTTTGACGGAGCGTTTTGGTGTTAGGCAAAAGTTTTGCACTTATGACAAAGAACTGTAATGTCATCATCGATATTCGGCCAATAAATTGCAGTCCTCGCCAGCTGCTTCATTCGCTGAATCCCAAAATTTCAAATATAAAAGATCTGCAGAACAGTAGAACGAAGTGATTCCGGTATGACTAACCGTGGCCCACATAAAAGACATCCATAACTTGTACTCAACAATCCGCTACTTTGCGAAAATTGGCAACTGGGCCACTGTTTGCCAAAGAAGATGGCCAACCCTCTCTTGTAAATCACATGACCTTGGATAAGACCGTATCTTTGCCAATTTCCTTTCGAAGTGATGCTGAATCGATGGGTTGCACTTGTAAAGTCAGACTGGTGATTGCACTAACTGTGTCGGAGTCCCGTGTACTATTCTCTTTGTCAAAGTCTTCATCTTCCCCAACCGGTAAATTACTAAGTGCGTCGGTATTCTGATGCTCCGATGTCTTCCTGTATTCAATCTCTTATTGAAAATGACGAAAAGTGCCCACAAAATGATTTTGACACGTTTGCAGTTGACCTCTTGCTTCCAGGATAGCGGTGAAACAGAACTGCTCCAATTCCAACGTTTGCTGCATCGCAGGAAATTGCAATAGGCGATGAAGGGTCGAAATGAGCCAGAACTGTGTCCGCTGACAACCATTCCTTTAATTTGCAATTTGCAAAATGCAGCATCCTTGTTCCTGGCCCAATTTATCGCAACATTTGACCTGGTAAGTCAGTACAAAGGTTCCGCATCAATTGCGAATTGCGATGGCAGGAACTTGCTGTAGAACTGCACTGAACCAAGAAATTAACGTAGACTTGGCACACCTTCCGGTGGTGACATGTTGACAACCGCATCCAATTTTGAAACTTTGCAAATTCCCTCTTTGGACAAAATGTGCCCCAAGTATTCCACTTGTGGTAATGCAAATTTGCATTTCTCTATACGACAGCGTTAACCCTTGTCTTTGAGCCTTTGAAGAAGTTGATCCGCTGACCAATAGATCATCCAGATAGACGGTTACATATTGCAAATCTTTTGTATAATGTCGTCCATTATCGTTTGAATGTAGCCTGGAGCGGAGGTTATGCCAAGTGGAAAAACGTTTTGCGACTTACCTTGTATTTTGCTTACTATTGCATAAATACGTTGTGGAAAAAGTTTCGTCGAAAAATGTAAAAATATGTTGGATATTCAGGATAATTTGTTCTGAAAGCAAAGCTTTTCAAAGTTTAATAATGATAGTTTATTTTATTAAAGTTTTCTGCAAATAAAACAAACTAGGTGTATATATATATATACATATTATTCTGAAAATTAAGGCCAAAGCTAATATGCTATTGATCATATGAAGTAAACGTTTCGAACTCTTACTGGGTTCATCATCAGTACGACATTGTAGTAGGAAAAAGTGGCTGATCCAGCTAAGTTACAATGCCTGGGCTGCCAAGCCTACAAACCTAACAATAAAACATACCTTACATCACAATACGTAAACGCTCAATGCGGCGACGAGATCTATGCTTCAATCGCGTTTCGCGTGCTCTTCACCCTCTGTCGTAGTCTTAATCTCTTGTTTGGTGTTGTTTACGGCCATCGATACATGTACGATTATAGAATTAATAAAATAGTAACATGGACAGGATTATTAAAAACGTCAATTTTATTATTTTACCAAAAGCCGATTTTCGAATATGACAGGAAGAAGCGAAGCGATTAACCCAGAGTACCATATACACATGTACGCGACGTAATTACAATTTGGGGCTAATGATAACGAAGAATAACAATGAATAATAAATTGTGTATAAGCTGCATACAGATGGTCACTGTTTCGAAATAAAAGGTCTCATCAGTGCAGCTGGTGTGACTATAAGACGACTTTGCTGACCAAACGGCCAAGCAAAGACTTACACATTGCGTATCATATGATTGTTGTGACACGGGGCCTGACGGCACTATTGGTTGAGCTTTGCTTGGCCATAGTGTTTCCACCTTATTTTCTCCGTTTTTTAGTTTGGTGCCCAAAGGATGACGGTGATTGTATAGTCACCACAAAGTGGACGTCTTTGCTTGGCCGTTTGGTCGGCAAAGTCGTCTTATAGTCACACCAGCTGCACTGATGAGACCTTTTAGGTCGAAACAGTGGCCATCTGTATGTCTCCACATTGCTTATCATATGACTGTTGTGACACAGGGCCTGACGGCACTATTGGTTGAGCTTTGCTTGGCCATAGTGTTTCCACCTTGTTTTCTCCGCTCCACATTGCTTATCATATGAATAATAAAGTTTGATGCAAAACTAATTGTCTGATTTCGCCTTCCAGGGCATTATAGAAGCGCATCGTGTTAGCCATTTCCATTCTCACTAATTTGTGAACTTATTTGACTCGCGAGCAACTAGACAATTATTAACCCAGACAGCGTTTGTTCTGACCCAATTTCTGCAAGTTAACGCTGGAGAAAGGGCAGGCAATATGAAGATTATTGTTGCTGGATTGTCGAAAACAGGCACCAAGTCTATGAACGCAGCTTTAACAAAACTTGGATATAATGTGTACGACTTTTTGGAACACGCTTACTGCCATAACAAGGAATGGAAGGAGATATTTGAAACAGGCGGAAACAATAAACTGTTTCAGAATATGTACAAGGACATAGATGTAGTCGTAGATACCCCGGCGAACTTCTTCTGGGAACTAATCTACGAAGCATTTCCCGATGCCAAAGTACGAAAAAGTTAAAATTAGTAACAAATTACAATAAGTATACCCAACTGATATTGCATGCACCATGCGGTAGAAAAGTCACGTAGGCATGTGTTCAGTCCGATGTGAAATTGTCTCTGTGCTTCAAAGCTAAGGTTTCCGTTATAAGTTGGTAAGATATGTTTGATTGAACTGGAATTATAATATTAACGCATTTCACGAAACGCAGTATTGGCGATCACAGCTATGGTATCTGTTCCTTAGGTTGTAGGCTTTACAGCGCAGGCATTGCAGTCTAGCTGGATCAGTCATCCTGGCCTGATTAGCCCAGGATCGTGAGTCCAAACCTCACCGGGACCTTGATATTTCAAACCTCGCTCCGGCTTGTCTGGAAAAATTGTCTGATCCAGCCGGGCTGCGAAGCCTGAAAACCTATTTCACGAAATATAATTATGCAGTGTTAAACCGAGACAATATGATATTCATATATGTTCAGATCATTTTGATGACACGAGATGAAGATGCGTGGCACAGCAGCGTTTTGCACCAAATACGCGAAATGAACGAATGGTCTCTTTTCCGATTGGCGAGCATGATCACCCCAACAGGAAGATCATATTACAGTCACATGTCGAACGCCCGTAAAACATATAACTTATGTTTTAGTATTTTGCTTTAAAAACTAACTGGTACTTATTGATTGTAGTTTTGGTGGGGTTTTCAATGCCTATAACTTCAGTCTTGAGAGACCTCAAATCCATTGAAAGAATAATGCGACTCAAATTTCGACAACATAACTGTTACGTTCAACAAGTAAGTGTTACAATAAATATTCACCATGAATTTGCGGCATGCCCACAGCTGTATCTTGGCGCTAATAATTAAACACGAAAAAGTGCCTATAGCCCAAAAGTGGTTTAAAATGAAACGCAAGAATGTTTTTGCTTTCCATGTTATGGTCGTGGTGATTTGTTCCCACAATCCCAATTAGTTTCGCTCACCTCGTAATCATTTTACTGAGTTCCCAGTCACTTGTATGTCGCAGAGAGCCCCAAAAGACAAACTTCTGGTGATGGACGTTAAGGACGGTTGGGAGCCGCTTTGCAAGTTCCTGGGTGCTAAAATACCCGACACTCCATTTCCGCACAAGAATATTGGGGGGAAAGCATTCGAGGAAGCAGCAGAAAACCCAGCAATACTTCAAATAAGCCGAGAGCTTTATACGGTGTTTGCTTTGGCAACTGTTTTTTTATCCGCTGTCATGTTTTGGCTACTTCTGTGGTAGGCTAGACTTTGAAATAGCATATAGGCGATGTTACGTTTAAATCAATTGAGCATGTGTTTTTGCCGCCGACTGCAAATAAAAATCTAAAAATTGATAACTTATATGATGAAACTGTGACTTATTAATTTCGCCTTAACATTGTTTTATTTCGAAAGCGATAGAAAAGTCAAACATTATGTGGTAATGGTTATTAATTTAGATCTCTGTAGTAATTTTAATTTATGTCGAAAACAATTCCTCCAACACTCACTTACATTGTCGCAATTGCCGGAAGCGTAAACCTCATGGAAGAGTTTCATATTTAATGTAGCCTAATGATGACCTGATCTTGTACTTTTGCTTACTATTGCAATAAAAAGATGTGGAAAAAGTTTCGTTGAACTTTTTCGAAGAATGTAATAATATGTTGAATATTCCGGATAATTTATTGTGCAAGCAGACTGAAATTTGATGGAATAACGTTTACTTTGCTTGTATCGTATATTTGCTATTTAAAAATTACTCCGCAAAGTAGCCTACATACACGTTTCCTGGTTTAGAGAGTTTCTAAATACATTAATTCTCCAACCAAAGGACTTTTCATGAAAATCTGTTTGTGTTTTTTGGCACCGATTGCTTGCTGCGAATGGCCACAAGAAAGTCCGGGCAGTATTCGAACCTTTACAAAATTACAATATCAAATAGCCTGATGTCAACGCATTTATTTTCAAGAATACATGTTTCGCTAAATAAGCATCTTCAGTTCTAAAATGACAAGGATTCGAACCTGTACAACTTAAGTGCCACTTTTGTGAAAACGTCAGACTAAACACAATGATTTTAATTTAAAATAGACTGATCTTCTGGTATAAAATTAAACGTATAAACTACTGTCTTCTTCGGATGTTTCGTCTGTCAAGCCGGGCAGTATGGCTAACGAAACATTGGAAGAATACAGTACGTTAATTGTATGCCACAAGATCAGTTTATTTTGAATTGAAATATAACTGGTAGCAATAGTAAAAGCTACAATACAATAATTTTATGTATTCTCTTTGTTTGTATATTTTTCGGGCTCCAGTTATCATAATATTCTTAGCATAATACTCTTGAAAACAAGTGTTTGTAATTAATCATGTGTTGCCTTTTGTCAAGACTACAAAATATTGCTTCTACAACGTTAATTTGCCAAATTGTCGACGTTTAACATTGAGACACGAAAACAAAAATGATGGTTTTAGAAACACGTACCAAAGCGAGGATTCCTTTGCTAATTATAACGCAGTGTTTGAACTTAAAGCGCACAGGATAAACTATATCTACCCAAGGAATAGAAAAATTATAGTACTGTTTTATGTTAAAATAATTTTTTTTGATGAATTCATCACAGGAAATTTTAATAGTAACACGAAAGGATTAAAATGAATTCTGATGACAGAGAACCAATGCTGGCAAATCGCCCTGCCATTACCAATTCAATAAACAAAAGTTTTGCTCACAAGAAAGTTCTGGGCCTTTCCATAGCAGCATTAGTATTAGCTAAGCTATCGTTCATCACTGGAGTTGGCCTTCTTGTGCTTGCTATTATCAATCAGCATTATTCTTATGGTTGTGGTCCCATTAATCCAGCCTATATGGCCACTGGTGCATGGTGTGGCATTCTCTATGGAGCTTCTTCTATAGTTGGAATTAAAGCTGTTAAACCCAGAAGCCCACCTTATATTGTGGCCCTTATGGTCTTGTCAACCCTCTCAGCCACATTTGCTTGCCTTCAATTAGTTGTGGGCATCTTGGGTGCCGTGCATTGCTCCTACTCAGGAATATATCGTTATTATCTGCTGGGATGCAATGCCTTTTTGGCAGTCCTTGGTTTGGTTGAGATGATTTTGTTTGCATTTCTTGGTGCATTGTCATGTCGCAGTGCTTGCTGTGACCCATCACCTGACTATATGGCGGATGTTCTGGAAACTAAGCAACCCAAACCTGAGCCCAGTCCTTTAACTCAACCCACACCACTTGTACCTGGCAGTCAGATTGTGTATGCACCAAGTGGAGCTGGCGGTGACATGAAGCCATTCCTTATGGTCCCAATTAAACATCCTGAAATGGTTCCCAACATGCAGTCACAACTTCCAGTGCTTGGTCAAAATGTGATGATGCAAGCTCCGGTTGTTGTGAACAACCCTCCATCTGTTAGTGCCCCTCCAACTGAACAAGATGACCAGCCTCTGATCGAAGCCTAATATTGTGACTCTCCTAAACCCTTTGTACAAAAACTATGCTGGCCTGTTGACTAAGTGCACTGCCTTGATATTGTAATACACACATTTTTATAACAAGTAAGAATTTTGGAGTTGGGAACCAAGTTATGATTTTGTAAATATTGCTCTCTGCAAAGTTCATCCGCTTTCAAAAGTGTGCAAATTTCTCTTGATGTGTTCTGTTTTTTGGTAGTTGGTGTTTTATGTTGTATTCCATTTCTTTCTGTTAAGTGAACCTCCTAAGTAAATGCCTGATAATGTCTTCAATATGTTTTGTAGTTTAAGTCAGTGGAAATTTAATGTTTGAATTGGTCCATGCTTTTTGTTGTAATCAATAATGGAAAATTTACTTTGACAGGTCATTTAAACAATTAGAAATAAATGTTTGGTTGCAATGTAAATATATGGTGCTATAGTTTTTTTTTATTTTGGTTCTGATCAATTTTGAAGCTATAATATATTTGAACTTGTTTCATCACTAAATAACTACAAATTTGTGCATTATTTTCCTTATAAGCCTGCAGTATTTGCAACATATAAAATTAACCATGCCTTCAATTGAATTTGGAATTGAAATAAGTAGCAATTGAATGTTTAAATGTGTTCCATTGTTAATAATTTTATAATTCATGTATATTATTGTTCCCACTACTTTTGCATTTCTGCTAATACTTCGCTTCTCCTCTGTTTAGGAAGTAGATAAATTACTTTAAAGATCCACTTGATGTGTATTTTATAAAATGGAAGATAATCTTGTTGGGGCAGTTGACCAGGGTACAAGCAGCACAAGATTTTTGGTAAATCGTGTATTTTTGTCTGTTTATGTCCCAGTTTTAAGACAATTATATTACTTAAAGTACACAGGATTGCATAAAAACTTCAGTAAGTTAAAGTTTGTATCATTATTTTGTTTTGTGGCAAAAAGTTAGGAAACTGTACCTGACATATTGTAATTTGGACTAATTTTAATACATACAAAAGTAATAAAAGTCTGAGGTACACACTGATAAGTGTTAATGCCATGTAGTTTGTCTTGCTGCATTCTTGTTGTTTTGTTGCATCGAACTGTTTTCTCGCAGTGTGAAATATATAACTGTTATTTGGTTTACAGGTATTCAACGCCAAAACAGCCGAGTTGTTAAGTTATCATCAAGTAGAAGTGACACAACTCTTTCCCAATGAAGGGTTAGTTAAGTAGACTGGCTGTTTCTTAAACCTTGTGTTGTCTGTTTTTGTTTTGTTGAACACTATGAAAGGAATAGTGAAATACATCATATTTCAAACTTATGACGTCATATTGTTGCTGGCCACAAAAGGGAATAAATATGGTTGACAAACATTGTATATTATTACGTCACTTCCTCCATGTAATCATGTTTAGAGTCTCATGTTTGTACTGTTACAAACGTCAGCCATAGTGTAAAAGTAGTATACCAAAACTATTAGTGACATGCGTTGCAGATGACATGACTAAAAATTTAATAAATAACATATTGGAAATAATTTTACTCATGGGTGATGCTGTTGTGTTTCAGATGGGTTGAAGAAGATCCCATTGAGATTCTACGGTCAGTTCATGAATGTATTGAAAAAACAACTCAAAACTTGTCAAAAATGAACATACCATTGTCATCAATTAAAGGTAAATCAATAATATTAGATAACAAGAAGCATGAAAGGATTTTAAAACAAACCAAACTTTTCTACAGCAATTGGGATTACAAACCAAAGAGAAACAACAGTCGTTTGGGACAAATCATCAGGACAGCCATTGCACAATGCCATAGGTACAAATAAAATGAAATTACTTTTATTTTACACGAGTTTACGCATGAACAATAGACACAAATCGTCTCGCGCATTTCATGATGCATATTTCATAAAAAAATCACAGCTGAAATTGTGTTTCAGTTTGGTGTGACAACAGAACACAATCAACAGTTGACCAGTTGATTGCAAAGACTCCCAACCAAAGCCAGGATTACTTGAAGGTTTGCTTCGTTCTTACCAGTAATCATTGTGGGTCTGTTCGTTTCTGACTCAGACAACTTATGATAGTTTTTTTTGTTTAATAAGGTCTCAGTGTGCAGCAAAATGTGTAGTATTGTAAAATTTTACTCGCGGTTGCAATGTACATTTTAGGTACAAACTAAAAAAGATACTTGTTACGCACATATTTTGATTTTGTGGAGTTAAATCGTTAGGATTGTTGTATTTTTGTGTCAGAAATACTGTGGTCTTCCCATCAGCACTTACTTCTCAGCAGTCAAACTGCGATGGTTGATGGACAACAGACCAGATGTCCGCAAGGCAATTGACGATGGATCTGCAATATTTGGAACAATAGATTCCTGGTTGCTCTGGGTAAGGCATTCTTAGTTGATTTGGTTTAAGATACTTGTTAGCAGCCCTAAAATTTAATGTTAATTTTGGTTTGTTTTTATATGTAAAAGTGGCCTTTCAAAACAAGATTCCAGTTCTTATTATCTTTAGTTATAAATGCCACAGAGCTCTAGAAATCTGCTAAAAAGAATGGTACTAATGCAAACAAGTTCCAAACACCAGCACTGAATATGAACATAGTGCAGTGTTTGAAACATTTGCATAAGTACCATTCTATCTCTCGATTCAAATTCTTGCCAGACACATTGCACACAACAAAGTTTACCTATATCTCTAATTGTGTGTACATATATTGTTATGTTTATCTTTGCAAAGAATCTGACAGGGGGAGCGAAGGGTGGTGGAAATCATGTAACTGATATCACTAACGCTTCACGTACAATGCTCTTTAACATCAGAACACAACAGTGGGATACCGAACTCCTAGACTTCTTCGGCATTCCGAAATCTGTTTTGCCCAAAGTGTGCAGCAGTGCGGAACATTACGGCGATATGGTATGTTTACTTCAAGCGGAAAATCCCTTTTATGGTTACCATCTAACAAGTGTTTTATTCAACGTTGCAGTGCGAAGGGGTTCTCAAGGGTGTTTCTCTATGCGGGGTAAGTTACGTGAATAGAAGCTTTCGGTCATGTATGTTGACATATGTAATAAGATGAACCTCAATCGACCGGTGTACGTTGGTGTTGTAGTGTTTGGGTGATCAGCACGCTGCTCTAGTTGGCCACATGTGTTTTGCGCCGGGAGATGCCAAGAACACGTATGGTAAGTTGTTATCTGGTCATCGTAACCTTTACCAGCAAGCTTGTGTTTGGTATCCGCTTGTAGACTCCACAGTGCGAGTGAGTTTTAAAATTTTGTTCAGTGATTACCAAAAAAGGTTGTTTTTTTATGAAAAATCCGTTTGTATGGGAAGAGATGTATGTGCGCTTTGATTAGTGGTACCCACAAGCCACAACCTTTAATTGAAAATTCAGCAAGAAAAACTTCACTTGCAGGCACTGGCTGCTTTTTGCTGCAAAACACTGGAAAGCGACCAATCCCTTCAAAACATGGTCTTTTGACCACTGTGGCGTACAAGCTTGGAAAGGATGAGCCCACTTACTACGCTCTAGAGGTACTGACCTATGTGATACATAAGTGTGTGTTCTGTGTTGTGTTATTCAGGTTGTATGCAGTCGCGTCGGACGATTCGTAAAAAGATGCCTGTTCCGAACAGCCATAGCAACTCGTGCGAGCCATAAAAGTTCGATTCGCTTTGGCTTAATATTATCTTCTACCTTTTATTATAAAATATATCATTGATAACGAATTAAAGTGACGTCATACTTGCACCATTGTTACGATTGTATTAAGCCCTTTGTTTTCATTGCAGGGCTCGATAGCTGTGGCTGGAGGTTTAGTTCGCTGGTTGCGAGATAACCTTGGAATCATCAAAGAGAGTGCAGATATCGGTAAAATAGTTTAATAATACCCACACGCCCGTTTCCAATGGTCAGCTTTCATATGGTAATCGCAAAATGTTTATACGTGACGCAATCGCGATCGGCTTTACTTTTAAGGATTCTCGTTCTGGTGTCAATTAACTATTCAGTTCGACTATGGCTTGCTCAACGGACACGCGAATTTATAGACCATAGAAGTAATATAAAAATTTATTTTGCAATCCATTTCCAGAGGAACTTGCGAGCAGCGCTGGAGGTTCTGGTGAAGTCGTCTTTGTTCCCGCGTTCTCCGGACTTTACGCCCCCTACTGGCGAGCAGATGCTCGTGGAACCGTGTGTGGAATTACGCAGTGGACAACCAAAGCTCATATCGCCTACGCTGCACTCGAAGCGGTTTGCTTTCAAACCAGAGAGGTGAGCTCTTGTGGATGGGTATAAAAGGGATCCCCGTGCACTTTTAAGACACTTTATGTAAACACCTACAGGCTTTTAAAGGATTGGATTTGAATGTGTACGTCAGTAAGGATTTTTTTTATCAGAAATAAAGTGGTTTAGTTTTTTTTTATGCATGAACAATTGTAATCAGTGTTGCTTGGCAACGCAGTGTACCAGGGGTTGGCAACATTTTACAGCTCACAGATCGGTTTGGCAAAGGCGTTATTTTAACGGACAGGCCTTTATAGTATGGCAGATAAACTATCGTATAATATTCACCCACTCAACACACAACAAGCCAATAATCGTATTCGTTTGAAGCAGGATCCAACCCCATAATTCCCTTTTCTCAGATAATCGAATCCATGCGACAAGACGCGCGTGACGTAGCTGAAGAGGGTAAGTCCCCTATAGCGGGAACGTTGCAAGTTGACGGAGGAATGACGAACAATAAACTGCTGATGCAACTGCAAGCAAACATACTGGGGTGTACTGTGTGTAAGTTGTTCTCAACCATCACTGGTCGAACACGTGTTTTCGGTATGCAGTAATATCGCACAGGTGTATTCGATAACCTGCTGACGGCATGTTTTAAAAAAGTTCATAGATTGATTAATTGTAGGTTCAAACAAGGCCATTCTGCTATTTAAAATCATAGGAGGTTGTTTTGGTTCAATGTAAAAATATTTATATTTTCTGTTTGTGTTTTCTTTGTACTGCCGCTCCTATGGTGTTTATGTGAAATCGAAACATAATCGAAATGATTTCTATACAGACACAGATTGACAGAAATGCAACTAAACAAGCGAAAGAAAACGTTTTTAAGTCACATTAAAAAATTTTTAAATTCACGTTTATAAAAACTAAAGCAAAATGGGTTTTTGCCTCCTGGAATATAACTTATAAATTGTGTTTTGGTGCAGTGAAACCTTCCATGCCAGAATCAACAGCACTTGGAGCTGCGATGGCCGCCGGTAAAGCTTGTGGTGTTTGGAGTCTGAAGCCAGACGACCTCACTAGTGTGACATTCGAACGATTCGAGCCCACAGTATCCGAAGACCGTGAGTAGAATGTTGGATGAACTTAGTTACAAACTTTTGTTTTTGTGCTGTGTGTGTTTTTGAAACATTTTTTACACTGCGTGTTAGAAAACAGCTTGGAATCAAAATGTGTTGCTGATCGATTGTGCTTCAAGCATGTTTACATTTTGTTTCGAAAGGAGAATAATGAGTACAATTGGAATTAAAAAGCTAATGACATTGTACAGACGCTTTACAATCATTCCTAATTAACTCCGGCATTCTGGCCTCAGTCTTGCATTGGTGAAACCCAACTCCGGCCAGTTTAAAAAAAAACTCATGTCTTTGTCGCAGAAATATCGTCACATTACGCCAAGTGGAAGCTGGCTGTGCAAAAATCCATGGGCTGGCATTACACAGAGGGTACTGAACCCACATCCACAGGTACAAGTTCTGGTGATGTAAACAATATGCGCTATCTGTATTCTGCCACCGCCTACCTCATGTCTACATTCCTCTTGCTAGCCTACGCACAAGTGACGTCAGGTCACTGACGTCATTTTGGCAATGCTTTGCGCCACCAAGTGGCTGCAGGTTGAATAATTCAACTGCGTATGCGCTCAAAGCAAAAGTGTGTTGGTGTTCTGTCGTATTGTTTACGCGTGTGTATCAAGTGTTAAACGACCTATACAGTGTTTTTAAACGTTGGGAGAATGTCGACACGTGGTTTAATGTAGCACTATCAAACTTTCAGACATGTATTGTACATCGACGTTCGTTCAGTTCATCACAAACCAACGTAGGCTTACATTAAATGCAACTATCTTATCTTTTGGGTTAGAAATTAAGAAGTTGCTCAACTGTTATTGCAATTTTAACGAATTCGTTATACACACTTTGTTTTGCTTTTATATGTGTTGACAGACTGACGCCCGTGGGCGCTACAGAGCACTGGGTGACAATCTCATGGGTGAAAATATTGCCTTACAGCTTACTCAAAATAGCTAGTTAATCAATCGCACACCAACTAATCGCAAAAATTGCATGAATAATTTTAATTCTCCACATGGCTGGCCAATCTAATCAGTCCTTTAGTGTCGTAGAGTTGGTTGAAAAATGGGATAAATTTGTTCCCCTGTGTAATGCATAGTAAATCTCAATTGTAAAATTATGTTCTTTGAACTTGCGGTTAACAGCCCATACAAGGTTGAATTCACTTGTTGCACCCAAATGCTCAATCCAATTTGCATGACGCAAAAACAACGAGTGTTTTTCTGTATTTCGGCAATTGCAAACGCTTTAGTGTACATTTACCGCGAGACCAAAGCACCATATGTGCCACACTCATATTAACAACAAGTGTCGAAAAGTATTGCAACTTTTGCTGAGAGCAATTGATAATCAATACCATTTTATTTTCATCCAAATCCTCATCTTCATACGCATGATTTATCTACGTTTTTTGTCGATTGTGATGTTTCGTCAAGTTGTCGGTAAGCATGCAGATCACACAACTAATTTGCCGACATTTTAACCTTTCAAACCAGCTACTTGTGCTTCCTTTGCCGCCGAAACCACATCCAAGTCATTTCCAACAAAGTAGAGCAAACCTACCTCTTGTGACGTCATACTGCTAAAGGTGTTTACCGTGTTTTTTTATTTTTTCGCTTTAATAAACCAACATGCTAATTTGCATCCAAGTGTCACTGGCTGCTGTTTTGGTGTTTACGGGATCTTTTCGTTCCATTCCTATTTTGCACTCTTGCAAGTTTGGTTTTTATGCAAGTCAGGGTTCTTCAGTCGTCATTCAGTCAAAAAGGCTCGGGAGACCACACGCAATTTCAATCCGAAAGATTGGCGTCAAAATGCACAACTTCGAAATTATATAAATTCTTTTTGTTTGTTTTATTGCTGGAAATTCCATACCACGTGGAGCCATTGCATTTTTTTTTACAAAAACGCAATCTTGGCAACTTTCTGGATGTTCATATTTAGTTTTTTCCCACAATACTGGGGTACGAAATATTTTGACCCGTTTACAGCCAGGTGGTTTTCGCCCTGTTGCGAGATTTTTATATTCCGGTTCACGGCATAAAAACAAACAATTGAACGGACACAGTGAAGACAACAAAGACAGTTACAATGAAGAAATTACACAGATTGTTTATCAGAGCTTGTCGTTGTCATCTTTTAATAGGTCGGTGTGTTTGCTTATGGGGGTATTCCCTCCTCCGTAGTTTGCAGGTCGGTGAATCCCCCTTTCCAACTAAAAAAAATGAAACAAAACGTTTTGAAGGAAAGAATGTACAAATAAAAAGAAAAACTGAGTCCAGTGCATGGGAGAGTGGAATCACATCGGTAGAAATAACGTAATATGATTCGATTAGAGCAGTTGTAATCAAACGTTTTTGGATCACGGCACACCTGTTTATGATTTTTTTTACACAACACATGTCGAAGTTTTTTTGCCAACTATTGTCAATTAGTAAAACTTTCGACAGCAGATTCCGGAACACAGTTTGAAAAATCATGAATTATAGAATGAGAAAGTGGGGGAAAAACACATTTCTTAAAAAAATGCTGAATATGCTTTACATCAAGCATCTGATTTCACCGAAAAAGGAGTAAGCGAAATATACATGTTGCACAATACAATTGTGGTATATATCATGAAGCAACAGGGCTCAGATTGAAGTCAGCAGATTTATTTGTAAAAAAATCGATTTCGCTTATGTAAGCATCGTCAGTTTCTTTTTCAAATAGAAACAATTGTGGTATTGATTATATATAAGTGCTGTGACGAGGGGGGATGGTGCTATCAGTAACTGGGTGTCTTTGGCGATAGAATAGGTTGTTCTCTATTATTTTAAGCTGTAACATCTCTGCATTTCGTGAATTAACATAGAAGTGCTGCTGTTGGCGTTATAAGCAATTTATCCCTATTAAAGTAAACACAAATCTACCGCTTGGTCGAGAACTTTATCGCTGCGAAGTTTGATTTCTAGAGGATCTGTGAGGGATTCTTGAAGTTTTTGGATTTCGCGAACTGCCTGTTTCTTCGCTTTGCGTAATTTGACAACATCTGCTTCCAAGTTCTCCATTGACCTTAAACGACAGAGACGTTGAAAATGGTCAAAATTTCGAATGGGCAGTATTAATAAATCTATTGACTGTGAATTTAAAAACAATCGAGTTACGTCATTCAAACTTACTAAACTCTCAATGTTCTAAACGATCCAAAGGATATATTCCTACCATTAGGCTCAAACAAAACTACCATAAGACATTGATGCACTCGCATGATGATAGTGCAAAACATGCGATTCAATCGAAAAAAGAAGTCCTTCGAACCGGATTTGAACCAGTGACCTATGGATTTCTGAGGTTCGCAACCACTACAGTCCACCGCTCTACCAACTGAGCTATCGAAGGGACAAGGATTATCAGCTACAAAGCAGTAGGAGTTTTCCAACACCACCCGTACGCCATATGCTTAAGCTAGTTTGCTCTGCAATTATTTCGAGTGCACTTCACAGGATCACGGCATATGTTAAGAGGAATAACTTCGAAGCGCGGCATTACTTCCTGTTCCTGCTGTTGGATGGATGCTGGTCACTCACATTACCCACTTTGTTGCCGAGAAATAACAAAAAACGTGAATAAAAAACCAATCCTATACTCGTTTGATGCATAATGTGTTTTTGCATTTTTATTTGTTGACTCATGGAACCAAGCAGAGGGTCGGGGGTCGAGGCAAGTCGGCCAGGAGCCTAACGATCTATAACCGTATTGTCTCCCGCCAGCGCTGTTCAAACTCGATCAGGTGTGTCTTCGCTTGCCTAATGCGTTGAGAATATTTTACCATTGTTAAATATTAACATATTGACGGCGATAATCCGCTACGATATGTGCTACACTCCACTTGTTTAACTACCTACCGA
This sequence comes from Ascidia mentula, assembly GCF_947561715.1. Lineage (NCBI taxonomy): Eukaryota > Metazoa > Chordata > Ascidiacea > Phlebobranchia > Ascidiidae > Ascidia > Ascidia mentula. The sequence continues at coordinate 6,542,500 of NC_138569.1, forward strand.
TCGTCGCTCGACTTTTAAATGTAAACATGAGAAGTTTACACAAGAAACATGTACACGTGGTGACTGAAGTGCACAGCATACAGTGGGAACGAAAGAAAAAAAATCCTTCGAACCGGATTTGAACCAGTGACCTATGGATTTCTGAGGCATTGCAACCACTACAGTCCACCGCTCTACCAACTGAGCTATCGAAGGGACAAGGATTAGTAGCTGCAATGCAGTAGGAGTTTTCCAACACCACCCGTACGCCATATGCTTAAGTTAGTTTACTCTCCAACTATACCGAGTGCACTTCACAGAATCATGGCGTATGTTAAGAGGGATAACTTCGATGCGCTATATTGCATCCTGTTCTTGTCGCGCCACATGCGTATATATTGGATGTGGCATCAGTAAATCGACAAACAAAATATCAATATTAACTTATCGTGAGTAAGGGATTACTTAAGTAATAAACGTGTCTGATCATGAACCAACCGCCAATGCTTCAGGACTTTTCTGTTCGTTGGTAAAAACCTATTTTCGCCCATATGGGGGTTCACATCACACCAAACAGCAAAATACCAGAAAACAGCAATGAATTATTTGTAAACCCGCCCCAAAAGTCAACAATCCCGGTGCACAAAATAGACCAATGCTATAATTACCTCACACCGCACCCCAATACAAATCATCGCCACGAAAGCATCCCCATTTCGGGGATCAGAATTTTTCCCGCAAAAGACCAGAGCACATATGGGCCTCTAATTACCGCACGGCGCGCGCACTCAATAGCATTTAACTTATATACCTTTCTCGCTGGGAGTGGAGGGCACGGACCGTCTTCTTTGATTTAGCGATCACGTCTTGGAAGGTCATGCCAGGAGCTGTGCTCGCACGCGATGCAGACGAAGCAAGTCAAGGAAACTGGATTTGAAGCACGTGACCCGACGTCGAGTCTTGGATTATTTACGTGCCCGAGACCGAAACCACGTGACCGACCACGAGATGTCATTATATCGCACATGGAGAAAAGGCCTACATGGTGGTGGAAAGGGCATCGCCAGTAATTTTAACGGATTTCAGGAGAAAGTGGGTGGCGTGAGTTATTGTCCGCATCGGGTCGGCGCCCAGTGGTCGGTATTTTACATCTCTGAGCGCATTGATCTCATTGTGTGAAGTCACTCGCCGATCCGCCCACATCATCTGCAGGTGTCTATTTTTACGGCCAAGAATAGCTTTGACCCCGTATTTGGAATTTTAAAGTAATATATTGACATCCGCTACACCTGAGAGATATTTTTCGATGACATCATTATGTCACAACATACAACGGACATCAAAATAACAAAATATATATTTGGTAAATTAAAATTTATATTCCAGTATATATGTCTATGAGAATTATGTTGTTTTTGTGTAAAACAAACTTTGCTGTCGGTTATTTATGTTTTTGGACGCATTTTGTGGCAATTAGACAACATATCGAAAATAAGTTTTAGTTTGATGTATAATCCCACAGGAAAGCAGCAGATCACAATAGTAAATGGTTGGGAATACTTCCATTCAAATAAAATGTTCATACTTGAATTTGCAATACAGCCTGTGTGTCATGTTACGGTGTTCGTATAGAAAACAAGCAATAAAAAATACGTCCGGTAGGTATTAAAATATTTCCAACACGCTATTCATCAAATGACAAATGTTACCGTGGACTAGTTGAAAGACCAACAATGCCGAAAGGTCATTTCCAGCCTAAAACTGGGTGTTCAATCACACAAGTGTCCCACTTTCGGTCGCCCGCCCGGCTCGCGAAACCTCGGGCTTATCTGCTAAGCCTGCAAATCGCGTGCACTTGACTACTGGGGCAGGGCGCGGCCAGGATCGATCGGCTCGGCAAAATCCGACTCCGCCCTGTAGCCCTAATCTGCTAGGTACCGCGGATCAGCAGAGGTGTTGGTCGTAACATGAACTACGTGAATTTGGCACCATTCGCTGCAACCAAATTACGGAAACGCGAGGCTGTTTGGGGGCGATACCGCGCTCCAAATGACCGCCAATAGACCAGCGGGGTGTTTGGGCGAGTTATTAACGGCTAAAAAGGTGGAGCAGCCGGCAAAATGCTTGCGAAGTTTTCCGGTGGTGAACTGCCGCGTCTAAGATGAGCAATATGTCGGGTTCGGAAATGGATCGACGGTAATCACTAGAAGGGTATCAATTGGGCGAGCCTATCCATAAAGTTAAGATTGATGGCATGAGGTTTACGACGATGGAGTGTCTGTGTATATGTGAAGGATTACGGAGTGTTGTGTGTTGTGCCCGAGTCATAAGTCCGGGCCGCATTGGCGCCAAACTCGATATCAAACAGACTAAGTAGCAATGGATGGGCGGATGGCAACATTTTGGCATTTGATGTGGCTTGCTTTATATGCAATAACGTTGCACTGTATAAATGCAAGCAAAAATGGTTTTGATTTAATTGGTCTTAAAATAAAACAATTGGCGTCGGAGGACTGAAATTATGATAAAAATCATCATAATAAAAAAAAAACTGTTGTCTTACTTCGGCATGCACGTATTTTTAAGCTGTTTGATGACATTCTTAGAGAACAAGCAACCGATTCAATTAGCTTATTGCTGGCTTTTATCCTTAAAGCAGCCATTGCCTCCTTTTAACAAAAATCCATTACGAACAAATTAAAGGATATGGTTGCTGGAGGACTTCTGTTCGCCTCATGCTCTTTCCGGGAACTTCTTTGTCTCTGAGTTGGCGGATGTAAAGGTGGTGAGCCACCAAAGGACTCCGGCCTCCAAGATTGAAAAGAACGCGCTCGTAATCAGGACCCGGCCCAGCCTGAGCAGAGTCTAAAAGTAAAAGGAAACTTTTTACCTCACAACAGATACAACAGGTCCTATATGGGTTGCTTTATTCTCAGTAATTAAACAGCATTTGTTTGTAATTGGCTTCTTGTAATAGAGTACAGCAAATTGTTGCAAAAATTACGAAACAGATTCACAAGAATGATTTACAGTATGGCCTGTGTTACAATTCTAAACTCGTCTGAATCTGTGTTACATCAAAAAAGCCAAGTGGTTACTACGCCTTAGCCAGCGTAAAGAAATACCTTTCATCGAACTCGAACGGCGCTGACGATTGGACAACCTTGCTGTGGATCGGTATTGGCTGTCTTGTCGTGACTCCGGTTCTCCGCTCGATTTGATCGGCCTAAAATTTGTTGTTATTTTTTTGTAAACTTGCAGAAATTGATTTTTTATTCACGTATTTGTTATTCTGCGACAACAAATAATGTTGGCGAAATACAAATAATCAGAGAACTGCCGACAGATGTGTACACTATCTCGACCTGTAAGGACTTATCATCAGTGAAGCTAGTGATTGTGGCACTATCGTTTAAACTAGCAGGTACCCAGATTTTGTGTACCTTTCGGTCAACGTCGATCCGTTATGGCTTTCCGCAAATATACAAATAACCTGTATCTATTAACCAATACAGTACAAATACAGTAAAAAGTGCGTGATATCCTTGAATTAACACTACTTTAAACACTTTAAGCAAGCTTACTGTGTTGCACCCTCGTCGTCGATGACCGCGATCTTAATTTCGGGTAAATCGTCACCGCCACCAGTGGGCGCTACACTCGCATCTGGAAGAATTTCTTCGAGGTCAAAGGTCACTGCAAAGCAAGTAAAAAGCAAGGGTAATGTTAGCGTTCATGATGTAATATTTTTAAGAGTAAATACACAGCCAGAGAATTTTTCATAAAAAAAACAACTATACGTGGCAAGCAAAATTTGTACGATCAATATTTTACTACATTGACAGAATGATAATAAAATTTGCAAACACGTCGCTTTGTTTGATGAACTAGGTTGTAGTTTTCAACAAAGAACTAATGTATGATAAATAGAATCAAGGAATTTAAAGTTCTACCATGCGCCGGACTAATTACGGATAAAATTTTCACCATTTAAATATATTTTTCCAAACAGGTTTAATTGAATGAAGTAAAGCAATCGAGGCTGTCGATGGCATTACCACAGTTTTAGCTTTAATTCAGTGTTGAACGCTGCGATTGGCAGAAATCTGGGACAATCCCGGCTTAGGGATTTTCGGATTGCGCAACAAGAGGGTCACATTTGATTTGAGCTAAAGATAGCACCGAGCCATGACACGTTACATGAAGTTTCAGAACTGGTGCTGGGGATATCGGTAGTTGCATAAGAGTGGCAGCGAAGCGTGACCAGCAGGACACGGGACCATTACGTAACGCCCCACTATGATGGCCTTTGCACGCGTATGGTGAAACAATACACGCAGGGCATAACACAAAAGAGGATTCGATACGTTTGCAATTAACTATATGCAAGGACCAGAAGCACATAACTTAAATGGATTAAAACTTAAAACTAAAGTTAATTTTTTCTTCATTTTTTTTAAGTATTAGCTGGACTGAACCAAATGATTGCACTAAAAACAACATTGATGCAGGTGCTTATACCCATATTTACATTACATTATAAAGTTGTATGTAGCCTATACTGTTATACACTCAGCAGACACGTTTTGATATTTCGTCCACAAGAAAATACCCCCGATAGATGGATCTTGCTATGCAGAAAGTAGCATAAGGTTTTGTAAATCCCTTTTAATGCATGGATCCTGTTCCGCGGGCACTTTTCCGTGGCATTGTGCATTTTCGGCGAATAACAAGCGATTCACGACCACTTTTGTTTTGGCGATAGAACGTAATGCTGAATCGAAGCTATTACGGGATTAGGTTCGGTGCAGTACAAAGCGATGGCGGGACCCACAGTGGGTCGCCAAAAGCCAAACGGGAAGAGAACACCACTGACACAACGACGATGACGTGCCCCACCGATTTGGAAGATGATGAAGTCGATTGCAATGTTCGGCGAGGCGAAAAATGTTGTTTACAGCAAAGGATGGGCGACAATGCTGCTATTGTGGACGACTTGTGGCAAGTAGCAACAACTCTACTCTTAGAACAAACATCGGGATTCGGACGGGTGGTAAATGTCAATGGGGCAAGAACGGGTTAGCTAGAAATCCCGACCGGCTTCGTTGTTTAGTCCCGGCCTCAGGTTGCTTAAATTAGTTTCGACAGCACACAAACAGGCGTAGATATTGTCTGGGGCGGGTTGGGCGCCCGGCCAAGTAAAGGATCGGTAGACGGATGGACGGCAAATCCAGGGATCAGTGTAGATTTGATTGATTGGTTGACATTTCACTTCATTCAAGCACTTTTCCGTAAAGCCCCCTATTACCGTGTGGAAAATTGCCTGGGCGACACTTGGATCCATAAGCATGCCGCGAACTTGAAGGGGACAATGGGAAGCCCGCAGAAGTTGCCAAAGGCACCGGACATCACGAAGGGACAACAAATCAAAGCGACAAAGCCCGGCAGCTGCGTTCACACGCACTGTCACTTTTGATTGACAGCGGATCGCGCTAAGGCAAAGGTGTCGCGGGCCACGACCGCTGTTACAAGATAAGCCGCCGGCATCCGCAAATTGGCGCGTTACACCACCAAAGCACGCCCAGCAGTTGCAGTCAGAGGACAAAGCGACCGATCACCAGGATCAGGGCTTAAAGATGCCCCACCTCAGTGGGACAATTCCCAATGACCCCAGTGGGTGCCAATTCGGATACATCCCAATGGCGAGTATGAATCTTTTCCGCGTGTCGGAATTTGACTGATGGTCGGTAAGTGGCGATTTTCCCACAGACAAGCAGCCGCCGCACCTTGCCTTCCTAATTGCCCCAAATTTAGGAACATTACGCTATATTGTCCTGCCCGTAGGAGATTGCCGGTGATGCACATGACACGGGATTTCGCCGCTGCTCGAGCTGAAACGAGCCTGAATCATTTTGACACGACCTACTTTAACGCGACGGTGTTCTGAATGCAAATTTGCTGCAAAGAAATTTGCGTCCGAGCGACTCCTTTAAATTACGTTACATTTTCCTGCCATATAGTGGCTACATCTTCGTTGACAATCTCTCCCCACAGATTTGCCTAATTTGCGAGTTCGGTGGCCGCAGGGTCAAATTTGCGAGGGTCGTGCGGGTAGTCTGGGTTTCCCTTGTGACTGTCTAAGTATACCGTTGGCGGAAAGACAATTTCCTCGAAAACATTTTGCATTTGAGTTTTATTTGTATTTTACCAGTGTACAGGACGGGGAGTGGCCGGAGTTACTCGAGGTTAAACGGTGTGCCATCCTAGATCGGACTTACACGAAATCTGAAATATACATTTATTATTGATTTGCGAAAAAAGTGGTCATTAAGCATTCTTGACGGTCAACCCAGCCATAGGTGTTGCACAGGAGTTAAATAGGGAATTTTCCGTAAACTTGAAAACATATTCTGATGTTATGGACACAACTAACGGATTTGCTCATAATTCTGAGAATATTCTGCTGCGACGCAGAAGTATTTCATGCTTTCGCATGATAAAGCAGAACCGAAAATCTATTCTGATTCAATGAAAATATTTGGTGGGAACTTTCACATAAGCTCATAACAATTAACCTTTTACTATATTTTCGTTAGATTCTTGTTAGAGAGGCGGATTTGGATTCTGTGCATGCAGCAATCATTGACACCGACGTTCGACTGATGGTGACAAAATTCAGAGAAAAATTTGCAACCTTAATGTTGGCTGTATCAATGGTAATCAATCAACATTCAATCCGACGCTTGCTTTCAACCGCAAACCGTACCGAGACATTAACTCCCATCAATGCGAGAGAGGTGCGGGTGTGCGTTCTACGACACCCAGGCCTCCGGGACTGCTCTTGTCGGTGGTCCAAATGACGCACTTTAACTGATTGGGTTACAACCGCCTGGGAAACTGGCTTCGCGTCGGCGTTTATGTCACAAACGACCACAGATCCCTTTGCTTGTTGGCGAAACTTTTGCGGGAGTATATGAGAAAAGTGGCTGCAAATGGGATGATTAGGTACAAGGTGGGTTCCCAGGACGATAATGCTCAAACATTGTTTGTAATTGCTGCAAACAGCGTTGGTTGACGGTGGTTAGGTTCTTTATTCACTTTGTGCAAAACGTTGGTTTTCTGTAAACGCTTAGTGGGGACACGTCGTAATATAATACAAGATTCTCCCCTTTATAAGCTCTACCAAGGAAAAGTTTAGGACAGAAAGTTACCGCGACAAAGAACAGCGGAGTCAAAAACTGTGGGGTTTTTCGTCTTGCTTCACAAACACCGCAACCAACCCACCAATTTATTGCACAACTTTGACAATAATCAAACAATTTCAACAACATCACTTTAATACAGCAAGTCATTATTCAGTATGGCAATATGGGGCTCGCTTGCCTAATATTAATAGGAGCAAAAACCTCAACTACTGTTTGCTATCGCCATGTCTTCCATCTTCGTTCATCGGGTGCACAGCAAGCCGCCGACAAGCCAGTGCACTGATTACCTTCGTTAACTCGAGCACGATGCAATCAAGGGTCAAAGAGCTGGAACGGGGTTATCCATATCAGTTGCCCGCCTGCAATCCATGCAGTAAAGCACACTCGAGTATATTTGCGAATTTTGTGAAGGTGGTTCGTATGCACCAGGCTGCGCAATGCAGAATCCCCCGCACATTCAAGGCCTTTCGATCAGTGCAGGCGATTCGTCTTGCCTCGTGTCATCTGCGCCCCACATGGCAATGCGCGGAGTAAGGGGGCAGGTCGTGACGTAAGCAGCCGGACGCTGTTGAGTGATGGTGTTTTAGCGTTGACGCAAAAACAGGCCGCGTTGCCCCCTGGGTCGCCCACGCTATAACAACAGCGGACAGCGATTGGGACCGAGAAAGTGTCGATGAGGCCACGGGTTCCACCGCCCATCAATCGGCGCTCATTACCGGTAAGCGCTCAAGATGGGTGCGGCAGGAACGCTGGAATCCCGTCTCTTCGATATTGGACCAATCTGTTATGGCCCGACCCGTGACACCGGTCATCAGGGCCCCATTGGGTTTGTTGCTTTAGTCTGGCCCCACCTATGTGCCCCAGTTGCCCCATCGGGCACCAAAGCCAACACAATAAGGTCGCCATAATGGACGGACGTCGGGGAAGTCCCCGCTTCGTGGTGGCGTGGTCTTGGAAAAGGAGGGGGTTCGGTGTTTTATGATCAGTTCCGGTTGTCAGGATGATTTGTAACTGTCATGACTGGAAACCGTGTGGCATTAGCTCAGTCTGCCATTTTGCCAAATCGGAAAGTCACGTGTTCATACTAATTTTGAAACTCGTAAACTTTTTTTCAATGTGGAACTTATTTTAGTAATTAGATAATTACAAATGCTAGGAGCTGTACTTGACGAATGAAACCCAGCATTTGTTTTTACTTTGAACCAAGCATGCAATTTTATTACCATAAAACTGCGTGCGTTCAAAATTTTGTTCACTGCAAATATATGAAAACGCGCAGAAAACGAATTAGAATGAAATGAGAAAGACGTCGTCAAACCCAATTCACAGTTTTACTGGCAGGATGCTTTGAACACCCGCGGCATTCAAAAAGTAGGCACCACCGCCACCACGATTTTCCAGAAACTTGGCGTTGCCTGTAGCCAATCCTATCGTACGATTGACGCGCGTACCAGTACATCCAGGCAATTAAATCCATCAGTTCCAACCACAAAGACTTTGGCAACGTTCCTCATTCACAGATTGTGGTTATTCGACAGTGACAAGGCAAAATTTTGAATGCCTACCTTTGTGTGTAATTACGCCGGCGACCACTGGACGGGCGTAATGATTCTTTTACCGCACTTTGCCAAGGGGTAATAGTAAAATTACTATGGGAAGGAGGAATTAGTCGCCTTGCTCGCGTGTGTAGGGGCTTGGCTGGCAATTTGCACTCCACCAATCGCCTTTCCGCAAATTATCGGGCCCTAAATCACTTGAGTTTATGTTTCGCTTTTTGTGCCGGCAACGAAACCGTTCAGGAAAGAGTTGGAAGAAACGGTTAAATACATGTATACTCAAATATGTTATAATTTGAAACGATTATCAACCTACAACCTTTAATTGGTGCGCTGTTGTGATATAGATAAAAATTCAGCACTTTTATTAATTATGACACAATTCTCCCAAGCAAGAATGGGATAACATTTTTAGAAAAAAAATATAGAGAAATAAAAAAGATTTGCATTAAAAGCTCTGAGGAAGTCATAAAAGCAAAGAAACGTATATTGTACACAAAAATTAAAAATCAATAAAACATTGTGTTTTATGAATTAAGACTAAATAAAACGCAGAAGAGCGCCGTTTTTATGTTCAGTTATTTTGCTTAGCGTACTGTTAGACAAAACTTTTTGCTATTTTTGTTGGAGTTGTATATATATTTGAAACAAAATATGGTTTGTATATGTTTTAAAACAAATGGAAAGATATTTTCAGTCGTATTTCAAGACTCTCAAAGCCTTCATAGAAGTTTTCGTGTGAAACGGAAAAGTTTGGAAATGTGTGGTAAAATTAAGCGGTAAAGTCAAACTTCTCATATTAACATTAACTCATGCCATAGAATTTTGTTCGGCTCCATGGAATGCTGCATTCAAGAAACAATAAACGCATTTCCGCGCTATGCAAAGTTTGCAGAGATTGCAGACGACGATGGGCCAAAAATGGGTTACTTGCGGTAATAATACACAGCCGGTTGACGACTTTCCAGCATGCGTATATGTCTCACCCCGGGAACAATTTCTGCGCTCGTTGTACTTTCGGAGACGTGCTGCATGTTTTCACTTTAAAGTTTAAACTTTATTTCCAATGTATGTCGCCATGTTGTCACTGCCAACAATCGCATTTCGCAGATTAGGTTAGGCAAAAACCGCAGCGGCCTCCTCAGGTACGTTTCCGCAGCCTCGAGACCCGCGCGGAACAGGTGTCTCGTGTTGCTGTTTCATACACTCGCCCCCGAAATTGCCTTTCCCACAAACCAAATGCACTGTTTTGGAGACAGATTTGATTAGTGCAGCCACTCCTAAAATTGGGACTCCTACGTAAAAACTACGTGGAAGACATCGCATTGGAAAGGAGAGCAAAGTCGTTATCGTCTCCCTTGGTTCTGCCCCACTGTTTACAGTGTGCACATTTAGCTGAGCGACACTTCACTGCAAGCGGCTGCTAGCCAATGATACCACAGGTGTCCCAGATAGGCACCAGGCATGTCCGTGAGGCACATTAGCTCAAATCACAACACAGTTTGTCGGCTTTTCCGGCCAACTACGCGTAAGGGATCACTGCAAAAGAGGACCAAATCAAAGTGCAAATAGCAGCGTCTCCGGTTTCGCCAGCACAATAAAGCCGCGTCTGTGGAGTGGGAAAAGTAAAAGCTTTTGCTTACGTTATGCCGAGTTAACACACAAACAAGCAAACAATCCTCAAGACCGCTGCAGACACTATCCGGTTTCGCTTGGAATGGAGAAACTCCCTGTGACGTAGGCTAAGCCTTAATGCTGGGAAAGGGCGTCTATTGTGTCCGAGCGGGCATGTTAAACTCACCTGTAATTTGAGAGCACAACTAATCGCTGTGGTGCGTTCTGGACGCGCTTACGTCATACTGTTGTCAGTTTCGCACCGTGATCGAACACACAAGAAGATGAGCAGGCGGGTGATAACGGATTAAAGCGTTTCACCACCTGACAGGGAAACAATCGGAACCTTTGCGAAGTAACCTGGACCCGATGGCGTTAATTAATTCCGGTAAGTGGTTACATAAACAACACGGGTTAAGCGTAATGGGCGCTCTTGTTTATCCCCAGCACAAGGCGTTAATACGAAATGACATTGCAAGTGTCGCCACTTTTGGCTTCTTGCGTCAGGCTGATGGACTGGCCTGAGTCACGTGTTCAGAACAATACCGAACGATATATTGATGAAACAAACGACAGCCAACAAACCGCAGCAATTTAATCCACACAACAGTTGCAAAGTGAAGTCGCGCGTCATCACGAACGCATTAATAAATATCATTAGCCGGCAAACGCCCTTTGTGATGTCATAGGTCACGTGAGGGTCGCGATCGGCGGTTTTGAAAACACGCAACTTACGCGGATAATGAGCTTCCATGCGACACATCGAAAAACGTCAGCCGATGCTGGTCTGTGCTTACATTATACACGATGAGTCCATTAACAGGGTTAATGGCAAGTGCTGGAGCGGTATTTTCTATTCAATTTCTATTTTTTGAAAATTTATTAGGTGCTTTCATTTTTAACTGTTTGTAAACAAATATCCACGAAGACTATTTCGACGTTGACAGTCATTTTTTTTTCAGAAATATTGCATTATTTTTTTGGAATGTAATATTCCTGAAATCATGAAATAACATATGTGGCCGCCGAGTAAAGCCTTCCCATCGACCCTGCGTGAGCATGCAATAGTATTTTCGTTGTTTCGGATTTATTTCTTTATATTGCACAATAATTTGTTTGGTTTTGCTTACATATTTACAGCAATGTGATGAACTTCAAACTTCATTTCTATTCCCTTTTTCCTAGTGTTTTTCTTACGTTTTTCTTGCGTTTTTCTTGCGTTTTTAGTGTTTATGCGCGTGATGCTTCACTGTTGACATAACCCTGAGGAAGTCTCGCCGGATGGCAGACGAAACGTTGGTTTCAAATAAAACTTTAGAAACTTAAGTGCCAGAAGAACAATTCTGATTAATTCAAACTTCAAGTTTACAAACTCGATCTCGTGGCGAAAATGACTCCATGAAAAGTTGACGTGGTTTGAGAAAACGAATATCTTTTGGGAAAATACCGTGTAACAAAATGTTTCGGTAAAATAAATTCTATAAGTCACAAGTTGCACAACCAAAGTTTTCCACCTTTTTCTCACCTAACGACCCGTCTTTGAAATGAGACGGAAGTAGACATAGAACTTGATGGATCGTGTTTGTACAAACGGAGGAGTTTTTTTTCTCACCAGCGAAACCCTTGCTGAAAGCACAGAACATCATAAATCGAAATCTCGCAAACCGGACACTTTGGGAACTGCGTTGTTTGCCTTTCAGCCTTTGTAAAAACGGGACCACCGGCGTGCAATGGCAGTGAAGCAAGACCGTGGGTAAGAGCGTCCCCACGTGTTTGCCAGACTGCAAAAATGAAGCCCCCTAATCCCCCTTCTCGCTATAGCCCCACAGCGGGCCGTTGACGAGGCTGTTTGTTTTCGTTTGCGTAAACAATGGTCGCGTCGGAAGACAGCTTGAGCTGCGGTGAACCACGGGGATCCGCATGGATGCCACTGCTGACGGCTTGAAAGCGTTCGCCGCGCGACGTCCAGCATAAAGGTGGAGAATCTGTTGCGCGCGGTCGCGACTGAAGATGCTATAACGGCTCTATGGTGAGTAAAGCCAGCATGACACATAAGGGGTTTAGGGATTGCCGTGATTGGATGATGAGCTTGTTTATCAACAGTTTTCCAGGTAAATGTGTTGTCCCTGTGCGAAAGGAAAAACATGTTTTGGCGGTGACGCAAAAGCTATACATTCGTTTGATCTTTAACGCTAACCGTAACAAGCCGGCTGGAATCGAAAACAAGAATTTAAGTTCAAATCTTTGACTGAGTCACAAAAAAAGGAAAAAAGGAAATTCCAGAAAATTTGTAGATATCACAAAAAGTAAAACCTTTGCATGTTGCAGCAAAAACTCTGTCGACATTGCTTAAACTTAGGGGTTAACGTTTCAACATCCCTTAGGGTTCATGGTGGGGATTTCATCACATGTACTGCGGGTGATGGAATCTTGCCCTAACAACACCGCAATACAACCTCTGCCAACTCGGGTTACGCCATCAGTTTCTCCGAGTTGATGCCTCTCACTGTCTGCGCGTAATGCACCACGGAACAGCTAGTCTTGCACAGGTCGCCACGCGTGGGCGGGCACGCGGTGATGATGAGCGTCTGCAAGGATTCTTCTCTCTAAAGTTTCCGATTAAGACCCAGTCGGCGGCCAGTCATGGGCTTGTCGACCACGTCGCAGGTTGCACAACCTTTGGACGGTTCCTGACACCCGGGGACACACGCAGCCTTTGTTTGAGCGCGATCAGGCGCGACGGACCCCGTAGAATTGAAGGAAGGAACTCTTTCCGACGCTGAAGGCTTTCGGCGCCCAATTTTGCAGAGTTTTTTGCACGTCACATCACTATTTATAGTACTGATTTCTCTACATTTTGAGCAACAACAGAAAATGCGACGGCTTGTGTCAACTTGCGGCTTCATCGCCGCCTCTTAAGAGCAGGATCGGTTTACGCAAAGTATCAAATCCCTTTTCGGAGCGGCTGTTAACGGCCCGAGCTGTCAGTTCCCTCACAATGGGGAAGTTTACTTAACGCCGCCTATGTTGTTGTCGCTGGGCAAGCCAGACGCCCACGGGTTGGAGGCGGGTTCAAGTTTTTGGGAGATAAAAATAAACAGATGGCGATTTGGGTGGAGGATTTCTTCCTGATCCTTAGCGGAAGCGTATGGCCCATGTCCGCGGAAGGATGTTAGCTACGATTACTGTCACCGTTTAAACACCGCTCCAGTGGTATTCTTTAATGGTTCCGCATATAGTTCGTCGTGTGAAAGAGCTGCAACGATGGGGTCTTTGTACTACGTGTAATCATACATAGCGTTTGCGTCAAACGCAGTTAAAGACACTCCTAGAATTCCGATAGGCCTCACAGCTCAAATATTCGGTATGTATGTGGTTCAAACCACAAAAAAACTTTGTTTTGGAATCCCTTTAAATTGCAACTTGAATTCATAGCGTTCTTACGTCAACGAGGCGAAACAAGGTTGGGGTAATACAGTTACCACCCGTTAAATTGCCATGCTACAGCAGCAGCAACAAGCGAAGTAAACGTAGCATAAGCAGACCACAAACTGCGTGATTGCTGACTCGAACCCGCAGAAATTACGAACCGATGGGAACTGTGAAACCGATGCAACGGAATGCGTATTTCTTGACGCTTTATGTTTATACGACCTTTCAGACAATCCAGGGTAATTTCACGAAGCCTGTAGTTTGCTGCGCGGTTTGGGGCAATAAGCAATCTGCGTGGCTTAGCAGTTAGTTTGCGGCCGGCGCGGGTTCGTCGGTAACAACAAGTTCACCTGCACAGTGTTGCGACTCGGAAGAAATATAAGCCAGGGTATTGAGTTCAGGTCTGGATGTTTACGGCAAAAGCACATTTGATTTCCCTCTTTGGCAACAGGCGTGTTACAACCCTGTATTCAACACTTACGGTGACGGGTGTGACATTTCAGACGAAGATGCTCGCATTCTCAGTTACTAAAACCATGCGGAAGGTCACAGAGAGCCGAGGAATCGGGGTTAAGTCCTCGGGGTCTATACGATAATCAAGGTACCCGTGGTGCGAACGCGATATCACGTATTCACACTGGATTTAGCACAAGGTGCCAACTGCAATATTCCCCGTGACGCAAGTTGCAAATCTTCTGACATTTGCTCAAACATTGCTTACAACGCGCGTGTGTGGGAAGGTGCATTAATCTAAACTGTAGGATGACGAGTAAAACTATTCAAAAAACACACAACTTAGGCCTGTACATATGTATATATTTAGATTGTCTTCATTGTTATTGGCCGAAAAAGAGGTCAGAGCACGCATAAAATTTCAGTAGCCGGTTACGACGGTTCATAGGTAGTATGATGTCACGTTGTTTAAGGGATTAGGAGTCATTACGCATATCACTTACACCGACGTAGCAAACAAGGCCGCTCTGGCCTGCAGGCGCACCCCCACGCTTGCGCTCAAAAGGGAAGGCGCGTTGGTAATGGTGTTATGTTAGGACATTATAGTTGAAACCGCGATAGGCCGCTGTTCGGGCGATTAACTAAACCAACTGCCCACGCCCTGGAATTCGTTCGTTTGACGCAAGAGCCGCACGTTGCACCGTCCCCGGGCAAGAAAATTGGGGACAATTGTTCCCGGCGCCGTCATCGGTGCGGGGTAAGGCCGCCGTACGATACGAAGTTTAACTCAACGAAATTGGCAATGCCAGGCTCCATCTATAGAAATTTGTTACAATATGCATTTTTTGCAAAAAGTGGTCATGTTGAACAGCGTTGCTATTGTGTTATTTTTTGTATTACTATCCTTGGGATAAAAATAGAAGAGTTTTGTGACAAATTTATCCTCAGAATAGGTTGGTGTGGATGTCGGTTCCAGGAATAAATTTCTAATTCAGATGCAACATGGGAAGAAAACAACGCCTGCGTGCCGTGCGTGCCGTGATAAGCAAATGTGAGTATGTATATATATCCACCAAACCAGCGCGATACCATCCAGTTGATTTCGCTGGGCAAATTTACGTGGAAATGTGCACCGCAGATGGAAGTCACTAACTTATATAGGCGAATCCACACCCATAAGCATAATAATTACCAAATTACAATCCTTATCTCAGGGCCACATGTTAGACTCCAGGAGGAATATCTTAGACTTATAGTATACACGGTGGCACGATTACCCGTGACAGGCCTCAATTATCAACTATATCAGGAGTCCTCTCAGAGCGCGCACATTGCTGTCCCGACCGCGTTGTGAGTTCGTTTCGCCATCAGAGGATGCGGACTTTGGCCCGGTTGAAACACAAGTAGCGAGAGGTGGAGTTGGGATACCGGCGAATTAAACCTGGCGAGACTTGATCTTTACGCGGGCAACGTTATGTGATTTAAACTATTGTTATTTTGTGGGTTACTCACCGATGGAGTATGATAAAGGGTTTACAGTGGCTGGTTTACACGAATGTATGACTGATATTACACTGGAGTAAATTTGGGGTGCCGGTGGTCCATATGGCGGGGATCGCAAAATCTCGATGACTCAAACCAAATTTAAACACATTTCTATTATTTGGAAGATATAAGATCCTAAATACAAATACACGACTGGAATACCAGAAGCCAAATCATGAGCAACTCATGTTTTCTTTATTCCTTGGACGATAGGACAAGTATATGCTTTACAATCTCAAATATTACATTTTTTCCAAATGATTAACCCTAACCATGTAACACTATCGACAAACGGACTTATTTTTAGAAACAGCACCAGCCTAATGGTGTCAATTCCAAACCACGAACCTAAGAAAATGGTGGTAAACAAGAGGTGGCGGTGTCACTTAGGAACCCAGCGATTCGGACATTTTCTCACACGCCCCAGTCCAGTAGGTCGGCAGGCATTGGCGTGTGTAATGTTTAATGCGTGCTCCCGTGACTAGCCAGGGCTTTGATTACTCGAGATAGCAGGTAGCGTGCAGTGAAGGCGTGGATATGTGCGACTTGCCGGCTCCGGTACAAACAGAATGGCATGTGTGCAACGCATATTTCTCCTTGTCATTGGCTTAGCACGCAATCCCCGACCCCGCACGACAGGTACTTGGACCGCAATGCCCTTCGACTGGTGGCAAGGCGGTCACGAGTTCAAATCCCACCGACGGTATATGGTCACGGTCACATCGTTTGACAAGGTATCGTTTTATCATGGTTTGTTTAAGCGACTCTTTAACCTGGTTTTGGTTTTGCGTTGCAGCACTAAATATCCCTAATACTGAAATCATTGATATAACCAGAACAGTGCGCTGTTTGTATTGACAGTGTACAAAGACGCCCAATTGGCGATGCTGATTCAAGCCGAGTCCTACTAATTTTCCACAAAGCAGAATTTTTCAATCAACAACAATTGCGGTTCCAAGTTTTGCAATGCAAACGCTTTTGTTTTACTCTACAGGATATTAATCACTACAACACTTTGCGGACTTTACATAACATGTTCTCCATTTTAAGTAAATTTTCCATTTTGTTTTAAATAAAAACAAAACGCATGGTGTTGGTACTAACGTTGATACCAAACAGAATCCCAGGCCAAAAGGCGTTGCCTAAAGACAGACGCTGGTGCGCTTTACCAGTATGCTGTGACATTAGTTTTACCGTGGATTCCCCCAAGATACGATCTATCCCAGAACAAGTGCGACTTATATCTGAAACTCTGGCTGAACTGAACATCGATCTGCACAGACGGATAACGTCCATTTGCAGCAATGCAGGCATTGCGTTACCAGTACCGCGCACGAACTTCCAAATTCAGTGGTTTGACAATTGTGCGGTGACTACGTCGCGTGCGACTGATCGTTCTGTCCAAGACGTATTAGAGCAACTTAACACTTATTTGGGGGCAGTGGTTCTGTGGTACACAGCTCTCCTGTTTTCGGCGACGATTTTTGCACAGCCTTTTTTGTATTGTTTGTTCGCTGTAGTCGTTTCCTAAAACCTTTTTTGGCAAAAGTGAAACGGATTTTTTTTTAGGTTTCAAACTTTTTAATTTTTTCGAGAACTTTACATTTGAGTTAACCCATACTTATTTTTTATTGATAACTGACGTTTAGCAAAAAAATCCTTTTTAAATTTTGCAAATATTGACCAAACAACAGACAGAAACTCAAAACAGACAGCAACCGATACAGTTGGTGTTTTTACCGGAATTTCAAAAAAACTCGTTATTGATCGGCTGCACCTGGTGTTAAATAAACCAGTCCGGACATGCGACCAGACAATTTCCACGAAACCAGAAAAGCCACTCAGACGGCGCGATACCAGGTATCCCAAACCTGCGCCAACATTTCTTACATCTTTGTGGTCGCTTCGGTTGTAGACTTACTGCGGCTTACTTACCATAAACCGAGGCGACCACTTCCGGCAGTAATTGACTGCGGTCTAACGGAAATAGGCATTGGGTTCAAAACTGAAGATGGATGCTTCTTAATTTCCCACACATCAATAATGCCAAGACAAAACATGATACGGTCTCTATATAAGGAGTAACAGCCCAGCGCCAAATCTCGTATTTTCGGAGATTGACCGCGAGAGTTTTATTTGAGCTCTGTATTTTGCAGGAACGCGTTGCAACGCGCGGCGATTATCAGCTAACGACAATACCGCAACCTTGGTGGCTCACTTAGCTCTTAAACGCCACAAAAGAGTCTCGAGGACTTTCGATTGCTCCAACACAGCTTTGTCTTCCGCGCAGAAAGTGACGGTGGAACATTCTGGAAGGTTGGACTACATATTTGGTCGGCACATAAAAGGTCACCCGCGAACTACAACTATAGCCGCCCTAATTAAACCAACCTCTCCGAACACTGCCAAGTGAATAATTAGCCCCTTAATGCCTTAGTTTTAAAGTTATTATCGGCGCAGGGGTGGGCGAAAACGCTAATATAGGCATTATTTTTATAGCAAAGGCGATTGGCGTACTTAACACGCATATAGAAACGAAAACAAGCCGATTTAGGTGGGCAATTACAACCGCTGATTCTTCAGAACCGCCGTTGATCACAGAGCTCAGGACGAAACTTGAACAAATATAGAAAATTTTATTAGGGGGCTGGGGGACTTTGATGGGACGGGGTCATTATATTAGGCGATAAGTTTTTTTTTACTTTTAGAATATTAAATATTTCCATAGGTAATTTCCAATTATCATCCACGGGCATGCTTTCTCTGAGGCGTTTCGTGTATATGTCATCGATTGAAACCAATGAGTAATTGTGTATCTTGATAAAATAACAGGTTTCCATTCCCTTAGCCTGGTGCCTATTGTCGTGGTGCAAACATTTCATTAAAAGTTTTTATCGAAAAGTATTTGATGGTCGCAAAAAATTACAGGGGCACGTAAATACATGGTATTTTGCGGTGGGCGAATAAAAACAAGAGACCTTGTCGCGGTCGCAGCGGGCAATAGACAAAACGCCGCCAGCTGTTCGCGTGTTTCTGCGAATGCAGAAAAATAAACCGCCCGTCGCACAGCGCAAGCGGGCAACCGCGTCGCCAAATTTCGCTTTGTCCAACTACGCACACACATCAATGCTTATTTACATTTTCACGGTTCGGGCAAATTGCTGCTACAGGTGCAAATCACAGGACCCGAGCGGGGATAATCGTCCTCGCGGCCTGTTGAAGCCCAGACGGTGGCCGTTTCTACTTCTCCGCGTCGAATATACACAATACCGTTCAGTGGTGCGGCCCTACTACGAAGCACTGGCCAGTGACCGCAAATTGGACGTGTTTTGGCGCGATTGGCGGCCCACCACAAGCTTGTAAGACAGCGAGCTTGTCTGAAGTGGCCTTGTGGGCGTTTTGCTGCCACAGGCAGAACAAAAAAATAGCAAGCAGAGCCACACCTCTGCCTAAATGCAGTGAAACTTCATGCAGCTTTTATTAAGTAGTGCACGAAAGCGAGGGCTTAGTTCAAATAGCGTGTGTGTGTGTGGCACCGAAACCGCTGTATTTGTATCGTTGTTTTACAACCGAACTGAGGAAAATAACTAAGAGCAGCAACAGGATATGTATACGTTGTTTAAAATCGTTACGAACAGTTTCATTAAACGCAAGCGAGGCGTAGTTTAGACTTGTGTTGGGTTTTTGTCACAGAGAATACTTCATAAAACATGAGCATATTCATATAAACTTAAAACCTATAACGACATTAATTCTTTGGAGTTTCTTGAGTCTTGCTTAAATGCAATAAAAAACAAACAATTTTTAGTCGGGAAGCAGGTTTCCGACAAACACAGGTAGAGGTGAATTTGTATTCTACTAAAAAAACAAGTGTTCGAGAAACAACATCGGTTGCACGAATTAACCTGCGTTGCCATCAGGAAATAACCGCTACATGCCACTGCCACATTGCCAATTAGTCATGGACGACATGCCGAAATCGTGATACAGAAACAAGAAGCGGCAAACTCGAATTTAATTTGTATTTTCGCAAACAGTGCCAAAGCTGGTCGGGTCTCGCCGAAGGTGCCGAAACCACCTGTACAAGGACATGTAATACCCTGTAAGGTCGCTAGGGCCGCGCATTGGGATGGCACCGCTTTTGGCCCCATGCGCGACAAGCGTCAATTACGAGGGATAATCACACTGCGCCCGACACTGTCGGTGTAAGCGACAATTACAACCACGGTTTAGGGATGGTTTGCCCTCCCTGGTCGCAAAGTCTTAATTGGCCGCGACGAACAATGTACAGGGCGCGGCGATAACGGATAAGGAGCGACTTGAAACTGGAAAAGATATTTTCTTTGGACGTTGTATCTCGTGGGACTCCTGGGCGTTGAAACCCCGCGGGGGAGAGTGGGGTCGGGATTAGTTTAATGAACCCAGTCAGCTGTCCGTCCAACGCCTCTTTTCAAGGAAAAGCGAATGTACCAGCGACAGGTATCATGTTACCAACACGCAGTAAGCCCCTAAATGAACAGAGTAAACGATCCACGTAGGGCACTCTGGAAACCCGGTCGCCACCCTCTTTGGGCATGTTGGGCGCGGCTTATTGGGAAGTGTAACAAGTAAATTAGCGTATGTACGCCCGATATAGAATCTCTTGATTTTGTGTGAAACCTCGATGACGCATTTTAAACCCACTCAAGAAGTTCGAGCCGCACTGACCGAGTGCTTATTTTCGTCTATAACGGCTAGCCGTTGTTTTTGCATTTGCAAACTAAAGAGGCCAGACAAAAAGTTTCGCGCCAAATAAAACTGCGAAGCAACACTATTTTAAAACATAAAAACCTGTGTAAGATTTCTGCATTGATCAACTGTTCAGCGGAGACCGATAACGTTGTGTGCAAGGGTTTACAACTGATCGACGTGGTGTACTCTTGGGGGCCATTTTTGTGTTGGGTATTTAAATTCGGTGAACTGAATGCAATTAAAGATGTAAAGGAAGAGGGTTTAAACACAGAGGATACAAAACATAGAGTTCGTTTTTAATCATTTTACCTGAATTTGGAATAGGGTTGTAAGATTACACAAGGAGTTTCCTAAAATTTGAAAATAAAATGGTGAACATTTCGGTGCCTCGGACGTGCGTTCAGTGTATTAAAAGTTACCTTGCTGTCAATTGCGACGACGGAGACAACCCGACAACAAACGGGCGGTGTCGAACCGACGGCGCAAAAAGGCCGTAATCACGCTATTACGCGAACATTAACGCAGGCCGATTATACGCGTGGCAGATTGCTTCTTTTTCTCCGTCGCCGCCACTTCGGACAGGTAAGCCGCTGCCTCACGGAAGAACAGTACATTGTAGCAGGCAGACGAGGCAGCTCGACCTCAATATGTAGAAGTGGTACAAAAAGCGCAACATTGCTGTTATATGATGACAGAGGAAAGACATTGCTTTAAGGGCGGAAAGGTAGGGGCGAAGGTAAAATTATCATAAATTGTTTCAAAATCTTTTGTTGCAAAAGGAACCAGAGTTTCGAAGCCGAGGTATTGGTTTACAACAAAAGTTGTACAACGGGAAACCGCTAAAAATATATACCCAGATAACTTGTGGCAAATGATGGGTGAATCGCCACAGCACAGAACGCGTGATGACGTAGAAATAAAACACCCAGGCTGTCCACAAAATCCTAAAAAGACTCGTTCAGAGGAAAGAAGGGATAGAGATAGAGAACATAGACAGCGAGCGTCGTCACACAGACATTGACTATCGGTTTTAATGGTTTACGCCGCGTTCAACGAGAAAAAGAACACTTTTTTGGCAGGGCTTTTCACAATATAAAAGGCTTACAACAGGCGCTTGTTAACGCACAAGGGGTCGGCCGGCGACTCGGGGTTTGTAAGAGGGGCGCCGATGTCAAAGCAATGACAAGTACATAAACTACTAAGCAAACTGTTTGCTTAGGTGCCCCCGTACTGCGAGAAATACAAAAGTTTGTAAGCTTCACCTGGGCAGCACAAAGGGCATTCGGAGTTTCGTGTATTTAAAAATAATTCAATTTGCTGATAAGAGAGGCCTCGACCTGCGGTGAGAGATTGGTGATTTACGCGTTCTGCACACGACATCGTAAGTTCGGCAATGCTGCGCGGGGAAAAATGTTTTTTCAGGCATAGCGCGCGTCTTTTTCTCGGAACAACAGTTAATTGGCGACGACGAAGGCGCAGGAATACGAAAGCCACAGGCAAGGCGTTAACCTGTATGTATTGGTCGCGCGCTTCGCGGTCCTCGACACGGCTTGTGACGCGAACCGATGATCAGAGTTCACGTGCATGTGAGTTTTCCAAAAGCGCCGGCCTGCAGCGGTTACCAGGGCGTTGGCCTGGATCCAAGCAAAATTGGTACCATGAGCGCCAAAGAAAAATTCAGATTGGCAGTTAGTTTCGCAGAATATTACCCTACATCAGTTCAACGCGTTTTAATTGCATCGACAAGCTCTGAACCGACGCCAGACGCTGGCGAACAAACAGAACCAGTCGGGCGGCGGGACAAAATTCCACTGATTTTAGCAGAAATCTCCAGATTAAAGGCGACGATGAGATTGAGTGGAAACTTCCACGAAATCACAGTACCGTTTATCTATATATGAGCAGCATATCTGTGCACAAACGCTCATTTAGCAGACAGCGGTCTACGAGAGCATTGGTTGTGCTACACGTGTACTATAAATTACATGGGCTGGTTTTATTGCAGGTTTCGTAGCATTACTACGTTCTTGCAGCTTGTTTTGTTTTGTCGAAACTCCAACATGGAGATGTCAACGAGAGTCTGTCAGCTCTGCGGAGTCTGGAAACGAGCTTCCTCGCCGAGCAAGCACAGAGAAAATAAGCGGCGTCGCCTAATGCGGAGGTCGTCGAGAACGGGGCCACGACCATTGTCCGCAATTCCAAACCAAGCCAGGGACTTTGATCGCTCGTGCGGCGAATTACTCACCCAGAGAGTCACTGAAGACGCCGGGTCGTCATCAAGCAATCACGCCGGCCTCCAGCGCCGTTTAGCGGACCCAGATAGCCCATATTGCCGGAAAACGTCACGTTTTGCCGAAAACGACACTGACAACCGTTTCAACTGTCCGACCAGCCAAGAAAGTCAAAAATACACTACCAAGTCGTTTGGGTTTAATTCAGCATCATCGACCAAACCAAGATGTTGCCTCCGCATCACCCCACGGACAATCAAGCTTTACCACATTCCTTATCTATTGCTACTGGCCTTCGGCAGCATCTTTCACCTTTCCGTGGCGAATCCAACTACGGCATCCGAGGTTCTGCCGCTCCCGACGCCGAACGGCGCTTTGGTCTTACCCCTGTCAACTCCCAAAAGCTTCAATTACGAACTTCCGGCTCCGGCTCTGCCGGGCGTCAGGGATCCACTGACCCCTCCCACACGGGTCCGCAGGACATCTCCCCAGAACAGAGTCCCGGAACATTTTGCATTGCACAACCAGCCACTACGCCTCTACAGCAAACACGGGTACAATATTGATATCAATTCGTCCGGCAAAGTGAAGGGAATGCGCAGGAATACACCAAACAGTGAGTGACGTTTATACTTGAAAGCTTGTCAAGAGTATGCAGGCGTGATCAAATGTGGTTGTTCTTCCCAGTAGAGGAATAGGGATAGTCTGTTCCGGTATTTCAATACTGCGCAATACATCGTCTAATTTCCGGCGATTTTTGTTAATTTGCGGATTAGCCTGGGCGTAAATCGGACCCGTAATTACAGCCCAATGCATCCTAGCAACGATTACACTATCGCAGTGCTCCGTTCCAACCAGGAATGATCGGCACTCGACGAAAATAGTGAAATATTGCTAAAATATTTCGCCGTCAAGTGCAAATGGAAATCGGATGGGCATAAATTCGAGCGGGCACGGGGGGGCGGGACGGGAAAACCGGCGAACGAGTCACAGATAATTAGCGTTTCGAAGGGCGCGACGAGCTAGGACGACTCTCGCTGGGCCTGAAGCGCGAAACCACTTTGAAATACAGCCTGTGGCGGGAGGCGGCGTTGTGTTTCCCGAGGGATGTATGCGGATACACACACGACTGAATGGGGGGTTTGGAAGGTGCTGTTTCCATCTGTATGTTGTACACATGACAGCAGTGGTGGGATTCAGCCGGTTCGCACCGATTCTATAGAACCGTCTCACGAAATTTTATGAGATCAGCGAACCGGTTAGCATTACTGGTTACTGTCAATGCAACAGAATCGGCTGAAAAATATGACTTTTGTGATAGAACCGACTGAGAACCGAAAATTTGAATCCCACCACTGCATGACAGCAACTAATAACTAAATAATAAACCAAGCGGGAACCAACAAATGCCGCAGGCTGAGCGCCACAAAACTGGGTGTTCATTTCCGACGAGCTGTTTTCCAGGCACCGAACGGCGGAAAGTGTGTCGGCACATGATTAAAACACCATACCCGCGCCGCGCACAGGTTTCCTTTGCATCTGATGCGTAGACAAGCCGAGAGCTGTTATTAGCGTGTCCTAGGCCGGCAGATGTTCGTCAATGTGGTTGACATCGCGAGCCTGGCGTGATTATATACCCAATCCATAACCTGCGACGTACCGTTACAAGTGGCTGCTGCCCATCATAAGCACAATGACGTTTCGGCCACAAGTTAAGCGCTTGCACTTTTCTGTGCCGCGGTTTGCGATGAAACCGCTGAAATCTCTGACTCTGACATGTGATCTTGTGTGCCTACAGACGAATGTTACGAATTAAAGTAACTTTAGCCGGCGGTGGACGCGCGTCCCAGGTACTGCAATCTCGTTGCTTGCGGAAAAGGTTACGCTGCGATGACACACGTTTTTAAAATAGCAAGTAGGGTGCCGGGATCACAAAAACTGCCACTGCCACTTTCTTGCAAAGCGAATCAAGCGCAATAGCAACATACACTTTTACCACGTTATTTCGTCAAGTTAAATTTAAATGAAAACACGCATGAATTCAGCTACAACTTTGAGGCAAACATGTAAAAAACGATCAACTTTGCGGCGCAGATCTTGAAAGTAAAAACATAGTATCAACACAAGTGTCCAAATCATGGGAGATTCGACATAACAGAGATCAGTTAGGACAGAAATCTGATTGGTAAGAGCGTAGTAGTGTCGGTCTTAACGTGCTTGTACAAACCCAACTCAAAATACGAACAGTTATGCGTCAAATCGACAATTATCCTATCAAGATGTCCCTGGTGACGTCACATAAATATGT
Source organism: Ascidia mentula (assembly GCF_947561715.1). Taxonomy (NCBI): domain Eukaryota; kingdom Metazoa; phylum Chordata; class Ascidiacea; order Phlebobranchia; family Ascidiidae; genus Ascidia; species Ascidia mentula. The sequence goes on from NC_138569.1 coordinate 6,567,554, forward strand.
TGTACATCCTCTCCCCGAACGCGCGTTTCGAAAAAGCTACCAAAACGAGTATAGTTAAAAACGCCCAAGTTGGATAATTGTCGATTAAACCGCCCCACGACGAGTATAGTTAAAAACGACGAAGTTGGCCTCCTCCCGAAGGAACAATAACAAAAACAATAAAGAGGCGCTTTATGCAACTCCTGTTGCTCCTATTGGCCCGCAACTTGTTGTTTTTTAAATGCTATACTGCTTTTTCTCGATTTGAATCCTGTCTCAGAACTGACCTTCAAATGACCGCGCAGGGCGCGGTGGTTAATGAACACGTACAGTTTGGGGTGGGAAGAGCCCGGGTAAGCCTCAAGGCGCAGACGGTCTTTCAGTAGAAACAAAGGGCCCAATTAGGCCGGGCTTTGTGATCAAACCGGATTAGAAGGCACTAAGGCTCTTGAGTCGAGGAAGTGTCGCGCAAGTGCAACACCGACGCACCAGGCAATTTGAACACCGATTTTCACACCAACGGCGTTGCATCGCATCGTTTTCCAGCTAAGACCGCGTTTGGGTCCAGTCGTCGCCGGATACCACTGTCGGGGATCCGGCCTTTGTGGCACAAAGGCCATTAACGTTATTGACGTCGTTCTGTTCGTCACAATATGTTAGAAATTTTGTGATTCCTTCAACTCACGTGGGGTGAGGGACGCAACGTAACGCTATTGTATCCCATGACGTCACGCGTTCCACCGCAACGCTAAACTGACCTTTAGGTCTTTGGTCCGAGGAAAGCAGGTCGTATTATACCCGTACCGACGGATTAGAACGTATGGGCTATATTTGGTCTAAATAACAACAAAGGGTTCGTAAATGCCAGACATGTGCGGCTTCAGGTAAACGACCAAGCTTCCCATAAATACGTAATACGTTTAAATTGGTATTTCCTGGCGATTTTTCAAATTTTCGAGATACAGCTTTGTGGCGCTCCCTTTTAAAAATCTTGGAGGGCATCGGCGGGGTCTAAATTGAAAACGTAAAACTACTGTACTGGCATGGCGGTTTTTACTAAGCTGGTCGAAAGTAAGGTTCGCTTTGGAATTTGAATTGAGAGACACAAATTACCCACTTGTATGACGTAATCGTAGCGCTAATGACTGGTCAGTGAAGAAGCGAGCACTGAAGCGCGATCCCGGCAAAGTCAGCTCAACTTCCACACTTCTTAACCTCAACCCACTTCCCGATCTCTAAATAAACTCGCATCCCGATTTAGACAAGGCAGTCAAGCGCGGCTAACTACTTTTTAATCGAGATATGGCCGCACCCTGGTTCTAATTAACCTTTGCGGCTCGTCATCGCCTGCAATATGGGTACGAAGGAACGAATGCCAGGTGAGGGACGTGTCCGAACGGTCAGCGGGCAAACTTAGACGTGCGAAACGCCACAGTGCGAAGATGAAGCATGTTTGAGCTGCGGGCGTGAACCGGCGGGGCGTTCTGACCGATGTTGGCCGAAGCGTTGGTGGCCACAAACAGCCTACGAACGTTCACTTCGGGTCGTGGGAATTTCTTTCGTTTTATCTCCGATCTCCTGTGCTAAAAATAGCACCGAAGCACATTGGTGCTTCCATTGCCGAAAGCGCGACTGCAGAGGATAAAACGACGGGATCAGCGTCAATTTTAGCCAGTTTACTCCGCATGAAAGAAACAATTTTTCGCTAATTTTGCGCCGAAAACATACGAAAAACTACAAGCCCTGCACCGTAAGTGTTTGTTTTCACAACCATGCCTCACCACAAGGGAAAAATTGCGCGACGATGACGATCAAGCGACTTCCCATCGTTTTAAGCGCGCGCCTAGCCCTGGTGATCGCCGATAAGCCTTAACGGTCACTTGAGTTATCGCAGGCGTGCATTGGAGACGCTCGCGGATCCCCAGCACCCACCCCTGTTTAGATGAACAACGAGAAATCGGGTCGCGCAGAGTGGTAAAAGTAGTAAGGTTTGCTGCATTGTGTGATACGTTTTTAGGAACCCAGATGTTTTTTGCGCCATTACAGCGCGGGGTGGCATGTTTTGCTCAGATGATAATCAGCGTATAGAAGGGGTGCGCCCGGTGTTTTTTACACTTACTTTTGCGCTAATGGCGAATGCCACCCACTGGTAAAGCGAGGGTTATACGTCATTGCTCCATCAGAGCCAGTTAATATGACAGCTCGAATAAAAACATCGTCCATATCGTGACAATAATAAGCGTTAAAACGTGACAGAACATCAATCAATCAACAATCGACAGACATCATTCCACTTATCGCCAATCGGTATTTTGCCCCACACCCTGTGTTAGAGATCATCGATACTTTTTTGGGACCCTGGTAAAGCCGTTAATAAAAGCATGGTATGTGGGACGCATCGAAAAATACTGCGGTAACGATTTGGCAATTACGTGCACAATCCCCAACACACCCTCGGGCGAGATGGGGTTAAACGGCTACCTCAGGTTTTTCAAATAACAACGCAAGAGAATTTCCACCTTTGCGCAACAACATAAAAACAACCTTTTGGTGTTTCAGATTAAAATCAAAAGCAATGCATTTTACGTCAAGGCATTACGTGTGTTTTCGGTAGAACCGATTTACTTACATGACAGTATATGTTTATATATATGTATGATCTGAATTACGAGTAAACCAATAAGCTTTGATACTTTGTCGAAGTCGTTGATGACACTTTGCGAACCGCTTCTCGGTCACTGATGGTCAGTGAATTAATACAATATTTTTATTGTGACGTGATTAAAAAAAGAATTGATGAAGTAAACGTTGGCGATTTTGGTGAGATTCAAAAAAGCGAAGATACAAAAATCGTCATAGATTTTAAAATAAACAAAAATCAATTTAACGGTCACCAAACTTGCCAGAGGAATTTATTGAGAAATTTTCATTCATCGCAGAAAAAAGCGTGAAGGTGCGGCTGCGGGTCACACATAAACATCAAGAACAAACTTTTTTTCAGCACAACAATTTTGTATAGCTCCTGCATAAATTTTTGTGACGTCGCCGCAGGCACGTCATGCATGGTCGATCAAACTCATCTGTTGACGGTGCAAACATTTGGGCAGGGCGGGGCGTAGAACCGGTAGCGTCTTGGGGACCTCGAGGGCGCTCGATCGTGTCCGCGGGGCCCGGCGCTCGCTCAATGCGGCCTAAATGTTTGGTAAAGAGATTTTGCGGGTTACGCCGTGACCTAGCATTCCTGAAGAGCCCTCGCACTCGGCTTTAGAACTGAACCAAATGATTTCAGAGGCTTGGAGGTCCGAGTTGCCTTTGGAGAAATGCCCCAATTATGTCTCTCGCGCGCATAACTCCCCGGCTAAACCATTTTCTTTTTGTCCGACCCATGTTAGAACCCGAACTCGTGCTTTGACGTTAAAATAGTATTGTAAAGCATGGTGACAAAAAATCATTAAGTGAATTGCTACAACCGCAGCTTCCCTAATGCAACAACTGTGTCTGGGTGTACGACATACATGCAACAAATATCAGGATTCAAAAGTAACACTAAATGTAACCACATAACTGATAAAACAAAGGTTCAAAAAAAGTGAAGGCCGTTTTGTTCATAACAGGTCTATAAGCGATCCAGTTGTTGTAACAGCTAGAACTATACCTAAAAATACGCCCCTTGTTCCTTAAACCGACCTCGCCGCAAAGCTCGGTGATGGATAAGGATGCAGACACACCTGATTACCGCTGGCGACTCCCACACATCGTTGGTTCTGCCGCCCACCGCGCATGTAATACATTACAAGTCAAGGTGGCGTCATTGAAACGATACTACAGGGAGATTTCCTGTTTTTTCTCCTGGGTTTCTTGTAACCCCGGAAGAGGCAACCCTTTTGATGCGGGTACTAATTTGACGGGAAAATTAGTGTAATTACGGGGCCTTTCGAGTTTGACAAGGGTACCAGCGTTGCACACTAGTTTCAAACCATGTTTTTTTTGTATTGCAGGCGTTTTGGTGTTCAAGTCGGCGGGAGAAGGAGGCCTGGTTGCCATCTTTGGAGTGAAGTCAGGACGCTATTTGGCCATGGACAACAAAGGAAGAGTTTCAGGATTGGTAAGTGCTGAAACTGTGTTATTGAAAATACAAGCGACAAAACAGTTGCAAACAGGCAGTACTTTAGCAATAAGTTAGACTTGCTATTTGTAAAATCAAACCTATTTCGGTTGCGATGGACGAGCTTAACAATACAGCGCGCAACTATCGAGTACTTTCAATTTTCACATCCAAAAAGGAGGTTTAAATATGCCCCCACATCAACTTTTCCCATAACTGCCATATTAAATGGGAGTTTGCATTGCGCAACGACTAATTTTTATAGGGTCCCCGTGGTGATAAAGACTACCCCACAGTTGAGCCGCGATTTGAAATAGGAAGACATATCCCCGTCCCGGCAAAGCCCAAAATTGAGCCTACACTGTGCCCTAAGGAGGCAGCAAGCTCTAGTGCCTTGCGTGCAAAGCTGTAACCGCGATTGATTGAAATTCGACAAAAAATGTATGATAATTCGTGCCGCCCTCTTTGAAGTCGCTCGACTGTGGCCAAAAGGACGGGTTGTCCCGGTGAGAAATGGGCTGGGGTTGGATGAGATGCGGGTTTCCTTGCGACGGGAATTTACGTTACTTAATGTCGACTTTAATTAGAACTGGAAAAAGTTCGTTTGAGTATTTTGAGAAAAAGGGGGCCCCGCGCAGTTTCGCCATATAGGCGCAGAACGAAAAGCGAAATTTTTGTGGTGGCTTTGCGGGCCTAAACGCGTATTGAGTTCGAAATTAGTTCAGCTCTTTTTTTTTAAGTTCTGAGTCATACGCTTGTGCGGAACACTCCACCATTTTGTACGGCACATTCAACTATAGTCTGTATACTTGTCAATTGAAATAGAAAAACCGTTAGAAACAGAAGTTTGTGATACAATTTTAGCATTGCAGATGTAACTTCTTCGGATAAAACCTACTTAAATGCATGGTGAAGTCCTATATATTCACGAATCGTATTTGTTTGCACAGGAAACCTACGACAACGTGTCTTGCGTCTTTCAAGAGGAATGGTTGGAGAACAAACAATTCGTCTACTTCCAGGTTCGAAACATTCAGCGCAGACACAGGACGATTATTCGCTACCTTTACTTGGGCATCGACAGCAGGGGTAGACCCAAGCGAGGCAAAAGGGTGCACCGCAACAGCAGCAAAGCCCATTTTCTAAAGGTCGCAGCAAAAGGGGATGACAAAGGTGGCAAAGGTGGCAAAGGTGGCAAAGGAGGCAAAGGTGGCAAAGGTGGCAAAAAAGGCAAAAGAGGCAAAGGTGTCAGAGGTGGCAAACGCAAGCGACGTAAAATATCACAAAAAACACCGCGAACGTGACCGACCGCTGGGCGGATAAAACGAGGCCCCCACCCCGTGTAGAACAACGTTTTTTGACGACACGCCACCTTTGCGTTGCACTGACGTAGATGCTTTTGTGAACGGAGAAACGGGGGCAATTCGTTCAGTTCAATCCTCCGACATTCCTACATTCGCTTTTCCTTCGCTTATTTCGCCTTTATTTTTGTAGCGCTTCTATTTATCAGCTTTATTACTTTGTTTGTAACGGGCGTGTGATCGCCTCGCTTTGGCCGGTACATAATTTATGCAAGACGCCTTTAATTTATTCGAGGTCATGGTTCAGCCACTCTTGGTCCAATAATAATGCTTTCAAAATTAAAGAAACACAGAAGCCCAGGGAAAACATGACGAGTAATATTTTTCCATTGGGATTCTATTTCCCGTCAAAAAGCAACGACTTTTCAACAACGAAAAAAGTTTTCCAAGAGGTCCCAACACGCCGTTTTTGCTCCCACAACCCCCTTGCTGGCCTTCGGGGGGGTTCTCTCCTCTTTTATTTGATGCTGTCCTGAAGTCCTTGTTGTCACAAGTGGACTGTGTTCGCAACATTGTTTTTACTATTTCCTGCCGCGTCTTCTTCAATCTTATTCGGCAGCAACAGCAACGTGTTGCCCGGCATAGCGCTTGTATTAGCCCATATGACTTCAACGCCTCGAAACGCGACGGCATCCTTGGTCCAACAGGCGCATACAACGCGGAAAATCAAATGCTACACAACAGGCTGGAGCGCAATGCCCGACCACGTATTCCAACATTAAGTTTCACTATGCTTACCGCGAGTATTTTCGAATCTGCTCTAGCACTTAACGCATATTTTTGTACGTTTCAAACCAGATAGTTTCGCATCGAATGTTTAGTTTTTAGCGGGCGTTCATGTTTTTGCACCACTCCCCCAGCCTCGCGCGTTGTGTCGCTGTCGTTTCACGTTTTGTCCGATTCTTTTCATTTTTACTATTGTGGCCTTTCTTTTTGCGTAACCGTTTTTTTTCGCTTCGCATTTGCGGCACGCGTGCGTGTACATACTCTCCCCACCAAGTCCAGGATCGTTCAACGATTTCACTGCGTGAAAGCAAGAATAAACTCGCTTTGATTATCTCTCTACTGACGTTTTGAAAGGTTTTCTAAATGCAACGAGAAAAGACAACAAGACGTAAAACGACCATTGACAGCACTATGGGCAGGGTTACCAACGGCCACGATCAAAAAAGCAAGCACGCTGCATTTTCGATGCCGAAATTGGATTTATTTCAAAAACCTTGCTTGATTTTGGAGAACACTGTGTGATGTGAGTTAAGACGATAACGTTGTTTGAAGGACTTCGTACGAACAGAGATAATTTCTGTAAATTTGTTTTTAAGTCCAGTATTTAATTCGCAAGTAATAAAATACTAAAAATCCGTACTAAATATTTGACAAAAATTGAACACAAAACTAAGTAAAAAGCACGGTATGAAAACTTTGACTACATATGGGTATTTCACAGACAGCAAATATTGCTGGGTCGGTGTTACCTTCAACAAAAGCCTATTTTATTTTTCAAATTTAAAAATCTGTGTCCTTCACACTAATGTACCAAACACAAAACAACCGTAGTTGTACGTTTCAGTACCAACAGCGCAGCCATTCTTTTAACACGTCCAGCTACGACCAAGCGCACCGGAGGTTAGAAATTTCAAAAATTTTTTCACACTATTGTTTTACTCAATGAGCTTGGACGGTCCATGAAGAGTAAAGGGGTGGAAAAGTCGACCACTTGTTGAATTTTGCGTCCTACTCGAATCGCTTCAAAAACCACAAATGGTTATTTCCTGAACAACAGTTTTTTTTTCTAAAATATGCAAAGACGACTGTCGTTTCAGTCGTGTAGTAACCTATGCAAGATCGATAAGAATGCGATCCAAACTTTCAAATGTTAAAAAAATCTCTGCGTAATGATTTAGAACTTCCGAGTCGCATTCTGCCGTAAATATCATTCAATTACGTTCGGCTGTCATTCGCTGTGGTGTCTGTCAAAGACCACCTAGAGCGCTTTGCCACCTTACGATAGGGGTGAAGTACTCCAGTCAAGAACAACTTTCGGGTCAGGAGAGCACCGCCCATGTTGTTTTCTCACATAAATAAGTGTACCCTTTCAATAGCAGAGTTTAGTTGTTTACTTACTTTAAATATCCCACTTACGGATATTATAGGATTTAATAATAACACTATTATACAATCAACATGTTGTCCAGTTTTTGAAATAAACCTATTTTCAGAAACACTGACACGCCGCTCGGAAGTATACATTGCACAGTGCACCTCATATAAAACTTTGACGCGGTGATATTCTCGGTATCTTGGCAGTATAGAGTTATTCATAATTTAACTCCTGTACAATTCCTTAGAAATGAAAATGGTCACACACATGTTTAGGTTACGGATTGCCGATTTGCTTACAGACTTGATTTAAAACATGCATAAACAACACGCAAATCGAAGGAAATCATTTTGATAATGCGAGCCTTTTAAATTTCGCCATTTTTCAACTTGCGACCAAACGCCACATCAACAAAATGGTGTCCATTGTTGTCCCAAAACCCCACTCTCAAACCAAGTCTTTTTTGAAGCCGAACTATTTTTTACGTAGTCGTAACAAACGGCAAACAACTCACTGTCCCGAGACGCTCCAGAACTTCCGTGCATCCCTAGCGCCGCCTCGTGGTCAATTGCCGTCATTCTGTCGCCAACGTTGCCAGGATTGACGCTTAGTTTATCCCACGGCCATTTCTTCCATTCATCGACGGGCGATTTCACGCCTACACGATTCTGACATGTGTGATCATTGTAGGCAGAAATATGAGGGTATTTTTCGTGGACCATACGCAATCATGGCAAAATTTTGTCCCATAATACAGACAACACGACGTTATTTGCCCCTGACGACCATGTAATCTTCTGTACAAACCATTCCAAATGCTAACTAAGTAATGTCTCTGATCGTTTTGTATCATGACATTATATATCTATTGAGGGTTTGAACAGAAATTGATAATATCGTATAAATCTAGCATTGAAAATAAATCAAAACTAAAGCAGGCAAAATGTGATATTGCTTGGTAGTGATTTTAATCAAACGGATGAAAAATTGCAGGACAATTTTTTGCCCAAAAATGTTTAGGGCACATCCAACACAACGAGACTTACCTGTTGCCCATTCCGAGACAAGAAAGGCAAGTTCGCTCACAAACTCCTCCGTGAATCGGTCATGTGACTCGGGAAAGGCCTCGCAGAAAGTAAGATAGACGGCCTGTGCCAGACAGCGCGGGTATTCCTATCACAAACAAACATACTAAGAAACATGCTGTATATGGATTTATATACGTACAAATTGTACAGCTCGTACAACTATGGCTAAGTTCAGGGGACGATGCTATTGTGTTTCACTTGAAATGATTGCGGTTTTCTGAATAATGAATTTGACTATAGTCTTCAAGCTGTTTTGTAAGAAAAAAAACATTCAGACTTGGCAGGCATTGACAAGAATCAGTTTCAAAACAGTTACAAAGTGGTGACATGGTTAAATAAAAGCCAGTACTTCCCAGGTGACCGAATATTCGATGCAACAACATGTGAACTTACCAACATAAACTTGTCCCGAATATCAGGATGAGCGCTAAAGAACAGAGCGACGTAGCTATCTGCGATACGCGTGAATATGCGATCCTGGGCGTGCGGATTATGCTGCAATGATACGGATTGTTGAAAAACAAAACTTCAAGCACCTAGAGGTTGTGAGCAATTGAAGTTTCCAGATTATGGTGAAAACATGTTCGATGTAAGTGTTTTAAATTGTTGACGTACATGGCAAACTCAAAAACTCAACGCAAATAATAATATTCAGTTTTTTTTCCTGAAATCCACCTTTTTTAACTCCTGTTGTTGCGCGTTACACAGGTGGAAACTTCACATTAATTATTACAATATAAAAAAACACCGACGCAAAGAGCTCTACCTCAAAGTTCTCCAGAAAAAACCACCAGAACGTATCCTGCATAATTGCAACCGCCGCTTCCGACAGAAATAACTTTTTCCACATTTTCATAAATCCTTTCTGTAAAATGAAGTGGCAAGGTCAAGTCAGATGTTTCCATTCGCAATGCAAAGCTCACATTGAATGTCTGCACTTCGGTGACTCTGTTGAGAATCTGCGGTGCCTCCAGTTGACTCGGCAGCTCCGTTAGTTCCGTGGGCCGAAATCCAGGGAAATTCACATACTATAATAACGTTAACACATTTTGCAAAACCGACGATCTAGGGGGAAATATAAATGAACATGCTAGATACCAACATAATTACTATTATTTCTGTACCAGTCACCAACTTACACAAACCTAATCAGTCGATACTGTGGCGCCATCTGCAACGCACTTTAAATCACTATTATTTTGCCCCTTAAAGTTTAAGTGGATCCTTAAAATTTGTAATATTTATAAAATCTTGCAATTCAGTGATTGAAGGGACTACAGCCGCGTAAGAAGAAATTACATCAATATTTCTAGTCCTCGATGCCTGCGCCGCCTCCTGCATGGTCTGCTTAATGTCCTTCTTTTTTTTCCTCCGACTGTGGTGAAGTTTTACCGCGTCAAGTTGGGCAGCGTTTTTTAAATCCTCTGCAAGAAAAGTGTAATCGGTGTAAAGCTTAACACGTTGTATGCAATGAAGAATTTCGTATATCTGAGTGCAGTATGTTTTTTCCACACTCGTTGTCTAATGGTACCGTTTAATCAATATGAGGAAACAGTAAGACTAATGAGACACGTTTTAAGTATATGTCTACCGTTCTACAAGTCATTTTTCCGAAACGCTATAAATATGTCAATTCAACAGTGTTAGTTGCTTAAGTCTGCCTCATCGCTGAAGGTCATTAAAAAGCATGTTGGTCGTGACACGTGTTTGCAGTACATGACGGAAACGACAAGCATTGTTCAATATAGATTCCATGTGTGATCAACATCATTTGCAAAAACAATTTTACTGAAAGTTCAAACCCTAAATTAACTGATTGGAATGCAATGGAAATCGGAAAAAAAACAAAATCTAATCACTATATAAAAACCTTAAAATATATACATATTAACATTTTGGTCCAAAAGCATTTTTCAAAAATAAATTGTCTAATCCATAAAAACCATGTGCAATTTTGCTTATTTAAACCTAACATTACACTAATGACTTTTTAACAAATCTCCAATGAGTGAGATATTTTACAAAATGGTTTATAGCTATTAAATATCCACACCTGTTTCCATTGCATATAAACTAAACATATATAATAAAAAAAATTACCAGTTTTCGGTGCATGAAACAGTTTGTCTCGAATCCTGGAAGGCCGATCTTCTGGGCTGGTTATATAGGCAGAAAAGTAGTTCAACCTCTCGGAATATTCATTCATTCTTTCCTCCATTTCATGCAAGCTTTCCAGACCAAATGCTGAAGATACCGAGACGTTTGTGTTACAGTTAAGTACAACAGACTGTCAAAAAAAAACATACGAGCACTCTTAAGAAGATCTTCCTTAATTTCATCCATCGTCCACAAGGAGTGATCCATTTCAGAAACATCCAGAATACCTTCTGATGTCAGCCTTTGTGGCCACTCATTCTTAGAAAGTGCATAAATTTTATTGCTGTTTATTAATGCATATTTAGATTCAACATTTTATTCAATGGTTGGATCTTATGTAAAATAATAAAACAAAAGCTTTCTGATATTATGATGTAAGGGCTGCTCAAACTTGCACGGAGACATGTAGGCTATTGTAAATCAGTGATTATGTAGATATTTTCTAAAGGGACTTGAAACTGATTTCATCCTTTTTTTACCTAGTATTTTAAAGTTATTGTTCCACATGCACGGGATCCCACCTTCAGCTCTGGACCTTTAGTTAGTATTTACAAACAAGTGCATAAAAGACAAACTTACTATTTTCTCAGAATCAAGAAATTCCTCAAATGAGATTGGAGGATGAGGAATTGCTTGAGATGATTTTTTAACCTTGGTCTGATCTCCATCAATGCTCGCCATCAAAGCCGCAATTTTAGGGTTTTGTAAAACATTTTGGTTGGAAAACATTTTGAAAAAAGCTAACTGGTTGCTATGATCACAAGCTTAAGTAATGATATGGCTTTGCCAAGGTGATAACCATATGTATTTGCATTAGGCACGCTACTAGTATGAACGCAAAAGATCAAACCTGTCACAATATTTTTTATTTTAAACTTCACAGGGGATTCCCGGTTGCTATGCAGATCCCATAGAAGTAATACCATGTATGACATGATTTGCACCAACGTCAATGCACCAGAGGGATGTTAGTTGACAAAAAGTTTAAACGGACGTGACTCGGCCGCCTTACGAGGTAGCGACTTACTTTTTTCACACAAAGATAGATCACAGGCTGAACTTTCCAACGAAAGAAAAATCAAAAAAAAATTTGCATTAATATTCGAATATGAATATGATATGTTTGCTATGCCATAACTATAAGTAAACATCGATTTCCGTTGACATCCTTGAGGGTAGATATTCTTTGGCGTCCATACTATCTAAAAATATCAAACTTTTTCGCGAGGAAAAACATGCGCATGCGTGAGAATCGGGGTCATAGGTTAAGTTGTGCTACGCGCGTTTTGTTGTGTAGAAAATGATAGGACTTGGTTGGTAAATGTGAAGTATAACAACAGTTCTGGGGTGTTTTTAATTTTTTTTGTTGCAAAATGGAAAACAAAGACCCTAAGTATGACATAGGCGTTGCGGACGTGGATAGTTGGGAGTTTGCGCGAACATTGTAAGCTGTTTGGTTCGCAAACCAATAACAAAACAAAGTCGCAACATATTGGTCTTTTCCTCAGATGTTATGGGTGTAAAATTAAGTTGTTAAAACCAGCAAGGGAAGTAGCCTACATAAGTATTTTATGTTTTTCTGAAAAAGAGCAACTCCTTGACCCATGTGATGGCATTGCAAAGGACAATCTGCTGTGTCTAAATGAAAACGATGTCAATTTACGTGGGCAAAAAGCTCCTAAATGTCAACCTATAAGCAGAGCATTTGAATACCTGGAGTCTCATTATATTAAACCTTAAAAATGCTGCCTATTGCTTGAGTACTGATTTTTCGCATCCAAAAGATTCTCCTTGCGTTAGACCATGTGGATAAATTTTGCGGGCATACTGCATCTGTATAGGTAAGTTGTTTGGGTAGTCTCATTAATTGTGAAGTAGCCTAAAATAGAAAATCAGTATGCCTTAAAACCATAGCATTTTTTTAGATTAAATCAAAACTGCAATCACATTGCAGCATCAAGCGGAAGCTACAGCAACAAAATTAAGAGAAATCGTGCACTTCACTTCTCTTTCAGAGGAATGTATCGAACTCAAATTTTATTGGTTCATTGAAAGCTAAAGAAATAGATTTCTAGCAATCTGGCTTAGACAAAACAAGTGATTATTTTTATATATTTAAATGCACATTGTTAAACTGCCCTTTTTATGTTGTACTTTGTTTAATGCCTTTGTTTGTTCCTTTCTGTTTACTGTCATATTACCTCGTGTAATTGAAAATTTTTGTGTTCACACAGTGGTCCTGATTTATTAATGTTATGTGCAAACATTTGTATTAACACTCAAGTACGTTTCTTTGTGACAAAAACTTTTAAGTAAGCAACAACTTAAAATAAATCATGTGAACAATATTTCTTCTGACTAAATAGTTCTATTAGATTACACATATCATGACAATATCAGCAACAAAATAAAAAACATTTTCTACATATATACGATGATTGGCCAATTGTTTAGTTTTCCGGACTTCCTACCATGGCTTCAATAAATCACAATGTCTGACAAGCAACTCCTCTCAAATGAGAAAAATCCTGTCAGCCATCACAAAGTCGCCAAACAGCGGTGTGTCGACTGCCTCTTCCATCAGAAACAAAATGAAACTGTCTCCATTTGCAATTACATTTTTAGGAGTTTCTGCACAGTAAATAATGTATTAACTTTGTTGTATAGAGGTTTTTGAAAAGGCTCGGATAGGTCAACATTCAAGTCAATACTATGACTTTTTAGTTGCCACGAAATAAATTTTGTTAATGCTGTTATGATTCTTGAAACCGATGAGCAAGAAATGCCAAATCTCAGTGTTAAATATTTTTCCAACAGTTCAAATCAAAATCTCATGAATGTCATCATCACTAACTCATCATCAAATAACAGACATATACAGATTTGTTTGCTTCTTGTTGCATTGAAGTTTGAATCTTTCCAGTAATTCATCCCAACAGATCTCTTATCTAGTAACTTGAAAACTGAATTCATTTTTTGTTCAATTTTACCAGTTCAAAAGATGTCAGAAAGTTAAATTCACATCGACATCATTGCAATACATTTTGTTTTCGGTTTAATGAGTTCACTTGCATCTGCAACTACCACCTGCACCCAATATAGAGCTTGGTTCAATTGTTTCATGGCTTGTACTTATGTTGGGACTATTTAAAGTTGTTAGGGCTCTTTACTTGCTCCTCAACCAGATGGTGGTTTCCTAGCTTTGACGACACTGGTTGTATGACCCATGTGTAAATTAGGAACAAAAGTGCTGTTTGGAGCAATTGTGAGTCAATTTGCGTTTTTTCACCACCTTCACAAAATTCACCCATCGATCATGATCTTCTTTATGTTTTGAATTCGTTGGAAACGGGTGAAGCACGAATGGAGAATCACATACGCACCGCGGCACCGACTACATTCAAGATTGCATTCATGAATTTCACCCTGTCACTGTTTAGATCTCCACCGACGCAGTTTTCTTCGATTGTTATTGCAACCAATTACGCAACATCAAAGTCCTGACATTCAGTTTAGAATCAAAGCCGTATAACAAACAAAATAAGTGATTATTTCCAAAACTTCCTATCACACAAAACAGCATTTCGCTCGCGTAGCACAACTTAACCCCTGACCCCGAGCTGACACTAGAGGCGCTGTTTTGGTGCAAATCATGTATTCTTGTAACGTACTTTTACGAAAACCCGACCAAAACCATCACAGCCTTTTGACAAAAGAATGACAAAAAAAAAGAATTTTTGAAGCCGTATCTAAATTCTGTCATGTAATCGACAAGTACGTGGAAAATTACGTCGCCTTTAAACTGCCATCTTTTCACCAGAGGGATGTTAGTTGACAAAAAAAAATCGCCAGTTAACAAAAGTTTGAACGCGCGTTACTCGGCCACCTTACGAGGTAGCGGCATGATTTTTTCACACGATACAGATCATAGGCTGATCTTTCCAACGATGCCAAAATTATTAAAAGTATATTCATATTTGGTTATTAATGTCATATGCGTATTATGACATAAGTCGCGAAAACAAGATTCGCTTCGCTAAATTTTAAAGCATAACATTCTACGCGCTAAACCCTTTCAAACGATATCAAAACTTTTGAAAAATTCGCTGAGGCTTGTGCAGAAAAATGAATTTGTATTTTTGAAACATGAAAAAATATCGATTTTTCCTTAATAACTTTTTTGATCGTCATGGCCCAAGTTTCAATTTACAACCATAGGAAAGCTCAAAAATCAAGCTTTCCAAAAATATTAAACATGTCAAAAAACACATTGAGCTGCCGCTGTACGAGCCGAATACACTTCAACCCTACACCCCCCATTGTAAACACGGTTTAGGGGTGCTCTGGTGCATACTTTCGCCGATAAATGTTGCTACAAAGCGAGTCGCAAGCTTTTCTTTTGCACAAACAACCTTATACCATCCCACTATCGAATGAAATCAAAGTTGAATCAATTCAGTCGGAGATGCTATGCTAAATCCAACGATTACTTACTCCAACCCGACCGTCGCCCGCCGCTTTTTTAAACCGCCAAGCCATATGTATGGGCGTCATGTACTTTCGCCGATAAATGTTGCTACAAAGCGAGTCGCAAGCTTTTCTTTTGCACAAACAACCTTATACCATCCCACTATCGAATGAAATCAAAGTTAAATCAATTCAGTCGGAGATGCTATGCTAAATCCAACGATTACTTTTCCCTTCGAGCGCACTTCATCGGTGGTGACGCGATGTTCTTGTTGTCGGGAATTTCCCTTCGAGCGCACTTCATCTGCGGTGACGCGGTCTTCTTGGCGTTAGGACTCGTCTTCTTCTTCTTCTTTCTCTTCATACACTTCTTCAGTGGGGTGTTGGTCATCTCGGTGTCCTCTGGTGTTGGGGTGGTCATCTCGGGGTCTACGAGGCTCAAGATCGGGCGGCGTGTTTTCTGATCGGCATAAATTGAGTGATTATGGATTCCTCAATATAAGCAAACACAAATAGAAAGTCTTTCATTCTCGTTGAGAAACCAATTGCAAACGGCGAAGCTACGATATACATTGTTACGAAATAAGCTATGGAGAAGTCGACTATTCGAAACTGGTTAAATGTTTGTACCCAGCCAAAGGGAAAAAGGGAAAGAGGGAAAGAGTTTTTCTAATTTCATGTTGCGTGATGGGGTTTGATAAGGTTTCAATGTGTTGGTCCGGAATTAATTTAAGGGGAATTTTAGCGAATAAATTAGAGGGGTCAGGTATTGGAAGGTTTTGATTAGAATATAAAGTTTCGATGAATTGCCGAGTGTGAGAAAGAAGTTCCTTGGGGGTAGAGAGAGGGAGGCCGTGGTCGTCTTGTAGTTCGAAGATGGGATTGTGAATTCGTGAGGGTAGTAATTCGGAATAGAGTAATTTGTCGGTAATGTTTTTGAAATGGGAGTCGGAGGAAAGAGATTTTAGAATAGAGTCACGGGATTTAGAAAGGTAGAGAGAATTTAGGGATTTTTTAATAGATTGAAAGGAGCGAAAGTTTTCAGAAGAGGGATTGTCGTTGAGAATTTGGCGGGCGGTGTCGAGTTGTTGCTGTAGGGTGTAGGTTTCTTCTCGGGATTGTTTAGCCAAACGTTTCGAATGTGTTTTTATCAGGGATTGAAATTTAAATTTAAGTGTCAGCCAGAAATCCATGGGGTTAGAGTGTAAAGGAGCGAGAGTTTGCCAAAGAGGGTAGAAGCGATGAAAGTCGAGACGGAAAAGAGGGTCGTTAAGAGTTTTCGTATTATTTTTCCATGTGCCACGGCCTCTGGGTGGAGAAGAGATAAGGTTAAGAGAGACCGAAACTGAGTCATGGTCCGAAAAGGGGCAAGGAGTAAAAAGGTGATTATTGGGAGATAATGAAAGGGAGAGGTAAATTCTATCTATTCTAGACTGAGAGTTTGGGGCGCGGCGGGAAAATTGACGGAGATTTGGATGTAGAAGCCGAAAAGAATCCTGTAAATTAAAAGTGGTTAGTAATTTTATAAGGTTATAGCTGGGTTGTCGATTGGGTAGTGATGGGTATCTGTCTAAGGTAGGGTCGGTTACTCAATTAAAATCTCCAGTAAAAACAATTGGGTGGGTAGAAGAGATGTAGGGGTAGAGAGAGTCGAAGAATTTGTTATTGAATATGTAATTTTTTGTGCCGGAGGGTGCGTATATATTAACTAAGTGAAAGGTGTGGGTCAGGGTTGATATATCGGCCGCAATAATGCGACCGTCAGAGTCAGAAGTTGAATTAAGAATTCGGAGGCTGGAGGAGTTTAGAAGAACTGCGACACCACCGTAGGCAGAGCCTTTTAGAGGTGCCGAGTTTAAGAGGATGGGGCCGTGGGTCCATTCGGACTTCCACAGGGATTCGGTATGGGGAGTAGAGTGAGTTTCTTGAAGGCAAAAAAGGTCAAAGTTCAAAGGGGAAAGGTACCGAAATAGGGCCCTTCTCTTGGTTGCCTGGCCTAAGCCGTTAACATTCAACGTACATATACGTAAATAAGATGTAGGCGCCATTGTGACTTCTAACGAAAACAAAACATAAACAAAAGTCACGTGGTACTAATTTGGTTCATTCTAAAGACAGGTGGTGTTGAAGTCATTCGGAATGACCGTTTCACAACTACACACGATTTGTTCCCCGGGCAATAGATTATAAGTGGCGTCGTTTTGGGATTTCCACCTGGCGCAATCTTATCACCGACGCCAGATGTGACATCTGGCACATGCAGGTGCACAGATGTTGCGACGTCTAAGGTCGCTTGCTTGTTATGGTCCGGCGCATTATCAGCTGCCGCATTTGACGTTGTGGCGTTAGACATGTTTGCCTCTGGAGCCTTCTTATCTGGACGGTTTTCTTGTTCTTGCACATTCGGCGCTTTATCGCCGGCATTTCCTTTCACGGCTGACTGCCTTCGCTCTTCGGCTTGCCTGGCAAAGCTTGGACAGTCACTTTTAACATGGCCCATCTCCATACAAAAATCGCACTTCTTGGGCTGGCCGTTATATTTTATTTCAACCATATTTTTGCCGAGGCGCACCCGCTCTGGAATTGGGTTGTCTTTCAACACAGAACCCTTCACAATGATAATGCGTTTGCCTCAGTAGAGGCCATAGTCATCGTTTGTTTTCCACCCTCTAATTGTAGGGGCGTATTTTGCAAAATAGGCGAGTAGCGCTTGCATCGGGATGCGCGGGGGAACCTTTGTGAGGGTCACACATTCTTCGTCCTCGCAACGTGCGGTTGCATACACAGGCTTTCCTGTCGCTCTCAGCGCCATGGCGAATTCACAGGCCTTATCTTTTGATGGGCAGTAAAATTTAACTCTGCCATTCGAAAATTGTAATAGACCTTCAAGGAAGGTCCGCCAGCGAATGTTATGTTGGCGCAACAAAGCCAAAATCTCTGGACGCTTCAGCCCTGGGTTGAAACGGGCGTCTACCTCCAAGTTTTCGTCCGTATCAAACGGATCTCTTACTGGCACAGATCGGGCCGCCACACTGGGCCCGGCTACAGCTTTTGCAAAATTCATTTGCATATTGCAAAACAGAATATGGTGCGTCAAAGACAATAGAACACACCCTGGCCGCTTGCCGCCTAACCTCTACTAAACAATACGAAATAGTGGCCCTAAAAAGGGCCGGGCTGGCTAAACAAGCGACCTCAAGAATCTCCTCCACACACATTCACAGCTGACAATTAAGTTTCAAAAGAAGTTCCAAAAATAAACTGGTAAATCCTTCCGATAACTGCCTTGAACAACTTGTAAATGATTAAATAGAGAAAATAGCTTGTCGAAACAGTAGGTAACTCACGTATGATGCTTGCCTTAGTCAAATAGAGTGCCCATGTGCTGCTAGTATGGATCTGTTGGTTGGATTCTGTAAGTTGAATATTAGATCTACTTACAATTTAAAGAGAAGGTCCTTTTTTTTGTACAAGAAACAACATTTATTATTTCAGTAGAAAATGACCAGCAAGAGTCATGAAATAATCGTTCGCCCCTCAACAAAACAAAAAGTTTCTCAACATATTATTTTACCTTTACGTAAAAAAATGTCTTGTACAAAACTATGTGCAAGCCAAGAATAAGAAAAGTGCAAAGGAAAACGTAGCACAAACAATACAAGTTACTTTTGCTGCCTTAGCGACCACGTCACAGTATTTCTAACATATTATAACTTCTAGAAAAAGTTTACATATGTAGTTTGATGAACTTGAACATGTCCTTTAGAGAAAGTTTTCAACCTAAAACTTTATTTCGCGTCGTTTATAAACATAGAAAGGGCGGAAATAAATGTTACAAGAATTTTTACATTCCGAAGGTATTGTTGTGCTGTTAGTTGACGTTAATAAAGCCAGAAGTCTCGAACACAAATTTATGGTCAGTGTAAGGCAGTGACTGAACGGCCTTGCCGTCAGCAAACGAATGCAATAAACCAAGAACACAAAACAAAGGGAAAACCCACATTCTCCAGACACCTAACAACACTTCATTGAGCTAGGATATGAGACAACGACCGCCGATATCTTCACACCTAAACATGTCCTACGACTTGTGCTACTCTCCAAGTTACAGAAACTGTATCAGAGATTCGGCAACCTGTCTCTTTTGTTGGTGTGATGACCAAGAATATGAAAGTAAGTGATCAAAGTCGACTCGCTGAAATCCACCAAATTTGTTCATAAAGCTGCGCATGCTTGCAATAGTAAAACAGCCTAATCTTTCTTTGATAGCGAAAATGAATTAGTTTTAACATTTAATACATTTCCACAGAACCAGATTTTATGCATCAATTCTACCGACGTGATTTCAAAGTTTACAGCGAGTTTCTTTCCAACTACCAATACGTCAACAAAATTGTAAACCAAGGGTGTGCTTTGAACTAATGCCGTATTTCCTAATACGTCTAAACTAATACACTCCAATTTAACCTCATATAGCCTATTTTACTAATATAATCAAAAAATTTGTTGCATCATGTGGTAATAAAGCAAACAAAAGTTGGTTGGATATTCTACATGAATTTACTGAAAACAGTGCAATAACTGATCAATAGGAGACATTGCTAGTTCACTGAAGTTTAACTGAACGCATTCTAAAACACGAGATTTACCCCCACATTGTTCGAGCCTTGACAGATGCCTTTGAAGTTGCGAGAAGCTCAAAAAGCAGCCAAGCTCAAAATGCAACCGCTGACGCATTGACAGTAGTAAATAATGACAGAGGGTTATTGTTTTGGAGCAAGCATCAAAAATATCTGTAACCTAAATGATAATGACACTGCGTTCGCGTAATGTCTCAACCATGCAGTTTTTCTACAACAATTGTTAAGCACACGTTTTTTTATTCAACTTACACCCCTCGGCAGCAAGCATAAATATGAAAATGTATTCCCCTAAGTCTTGGTATCTCGATCAAATAAAACCTATGGAATGTGATTACGACGTATTGGGTGACTTTTTTGATGACAACTCAATTTTAAAGTGCGTTGCGTGTTCACCTTCAGTTAAGGTCGACTTATACCATACCCAAAAACCTATATACACAAAACGTCGCAGACTTCGTCACACTGTAGAGTGCCAATCACAAACCAACATGACTTATACAATGGTAGATTAGCACGAGAAGATACAATGTTGAAGAATAATGCGTTCCCTATCTAAAACTGATGATACCCGGGTAAAAAATACTGAGAAGCGTAATCAAAAGTTTGTTACAAGCTCATCTTCCGCCGTGCAAGATTAACCCCACGTTGTACGAACCCAGCCAGATAACGTTGAACGCGCGAAACGCTGAAAAATCAACCATGCCAGACGTCCTGACAGCAACATTGCCTGCAGTGACTGCAGATTTGTCTCATATGCCAGATTGTCACATTGCAAGTGCAAAGCTTTGATCAATGTATTTGCGTTTAGTGTATTGCAAAATTTTGTTAATATTTAGTAAATAGGCCATTTAAATCTGAAGTACGTAAACATGTGCTTTAGGACATCCCTTTTTCAGCTTTAATCAAGCGTGGTTTAACTCGCTTAGCTCAGCAAGAAACCGTTGAACTTGGATGACGCCCAGAAATCAACCATGCAAGACCTTTTGACATAGAGACAGATATAGGATAGTTAATGCTTTCTTCTGAGAACACCACGTTGCAAACGTGGGACCAAGTTTTTCTGCGAGGTTAGATTATCACAAAAGAAAAAGACTTGTGACTAATGTAGAGTACAGTGACTAATGTAGAGTTATATTTTAAACAGTATCCGCATATAATCATGTATAGATATATTCTGTTGGTAATTTTTTGGCAGTTTCTGGAGTATCAGCAGGATGTAAGTAACAAATTATCTTGTAGAAACCGTAATAGAGTTATTGTTACACATTTCGAAGATGTATGCGAAATGTAAACCCGATAAATTGGATAAAAAACGAGACCCGATAAAACCACACCTGCTTGCATAGGGTGTAAGTTCTTGCAAAAGAAAAATCGCTTTAATTCTATAGCATTATTTTCAAAGTCGACTACTCAACAAATTTACAAGATGTTGATTGTAAACAACCACTAACCTAAAAAATATACGCGCCGCTAAAATATGTTGCTTAAACGCGCAATGCGATTTAATTAATCGTTGTAAATCGCTTAGAGTTTATCTGCACGCTTTCAGAATGTTCAGAAAGGTCATGTAATCAAACGCGGCACGAAAGTGAAGGCGATCACGACATAATTTTAACGATCACGTGCTTTATGTTTCAAGATGCCGGAGAAGATCATCCACTGGGATGTTATGTTGGCGCTCTGTCCCAAGCTCCAGGCGGAACAGTTGTGTTTGATAACATGACGTTTGTTGAATGTGAAAACTTGGATCAAATATGTGTCAAGTACGAATTTCTTACAAATCATTATGGAGTTGACAGTAAGTTTGTTTGAAAAAATCTAGGAATGTAAATGTTGGTTATATGAATATGGATTGAGCTTGTTCTTGTTGATAGTCACAACACAAGCTGGAATCTGTTTGAACAAAACATTGACAACCTTGGATCTTTGTAAGTTAGCCTCTGATCATCACGGACTTCAATATCTCAATTGCACGTATCAAGTCTGCAACAGCACTTGGTGTAATGAATTCAAAGAACCGAATGGTTGCCCACAAGACACAGAAGATGGTAGGACATTCTTAAAATACGTTAAGAAGAGTAACTTAATATTTTTTTGTATCAAGTGCATAAAGTTTTAACCATGTACATCGGTAAATCAACAGATATAAAGTTCCTTCCCAACTGTTCTTTCCGAGAAACTTTACACGAAGTTCAAAAATGTGCAAATCCTCTGTTCGATGGTTTTCCTTATCTTAAACAAAATACATGTTTGTAAGTACGATTTGAAAACGACAAAATCACCATATAATGAATGGCTTGCCATCAGTTTGTTGCGTTGCTAATCGACGAAACATTTTCGTTTATAGAAATAACCTCGACCAGATGGCGTCATGCATGGCTGGTGTTGGAGTGAAATGTTTCAGTGGATCATGTTTCACGGTTTTTGACATTTATCCGGAAGTCCGTAAAGTTTACAGGGTATCTACAACTTTTCCATTTTTAGTTTCAAACAATCCCGATCTCTAGGCCACAAATGTAATAAATACTTTCCATGTAAATTAGTACCTGTCCTGGGTTTTGTATAATTTTTCTCTTTCATATTTTCTGATAGGCTGTTGGACAAGATTCCACCACTACAAAAACATTTGACGATCTTTTCGCATTGATTATGAAGCTGTTGGAATTACCTGGATCATTAACTAACATAAAAGACATCATTAAATACTCCATATGTCCAATACACGGTTACTCTCCACCATTACCACGTGTTGAAGATCTTATGTTCGGTAATTTATCCCACCCCGTGTGTGAAGAAGGTTTTATTCGGAACTCGACCTCAGCGAGTCTTGATCTATGGAAAAACTTCAATCTCGCGACCACAAAACAACAACTATGCGTGTAAGCAAAATGTCTGCATTGGCGTTACACTCACACATTAATAATTTTGTTGGTGAGCAAGGGCCACAGGACAGCACAATAGTTCCGACGTTTTTGTAAATTTCAGATCGTTTAACAACTTCGCGAGCCACGTGAAATACATGATTGGCACAAGATGCGATCTTGACGTGTTTCCCGGATTCGTCAAAAGACTGTTAACTGGACCTTACATATATCTGCAACCTATCATAGAGAAAGCCTTCACAATAGTTAGGAACAACTTTGCTAACATACAACTGCCGGAATGCGGGGAATCAGGTGATATTTTCTAATCAACTTGATTTTTCTAATCAAGTGTTTATGAGTAAATAAAATGTCGTGGTGTGTGAAGATAGTTGTGATTTGTGATGTGTTTACCGAAGAAAGAAGCTAAAGATTGTAATTCCTCTCGCTTTAGGTCCGCTGATCAACTGTAGCCACTATTATACGTCACCACATCCATGCGAGCAGAGGAAAGCCTGGTTCTGTGACTACGTAAAGTGGAGATGGGAAATTGTACAACCTCAAATTCCTGCTTACTTTCGATGGGTGGCTCAGAACGGGATCGAATTTCCTCAGCAAACTCCCTCATGTCTTACCGTACCCCACGACTTGTGCTACTCTCCAAGTTACAGAAACTGTATCAGAGATTCGGCAACCTGTCTCTTCTGTTGGTGTGATGACCAAGAATATGGAAGTAAGTGATCAAAGTCGACTCGCTGAAATCCACCAAATTTGTTCATTAAGCTGCGCATGCTTGCAATAGTAAAACAGCCTAATCTTTCTTTGATAGCGAAAATGAATTAGTTTTAACATTTGATACATTTCCACAAAACCAGAGTTCATGCATCAATACTACCGACGTGATTTCAAAGTTTACAGCGAGTTTCTTTCCAACTACCAATACGTCAACAAAATTGTAAACCAAGGGTGTGCTTTCAACTAATGCCCTATTTCCTAATACGTCTAAACTAATACACTCCAAGTTAACCCCATATAGCCTAACTACTTTACTAATATAATCGAAAAATTTGTTGCATCATGTGGTAATAAAGCAAACAAAAGTTGGTTGGATATTGTACATGAATTTACTGAAAACAGTGCAATAACTGATCAATAGGAGACATTGCTAGTTCACTGAAGTTTAACTGAACGCATTCTAAAACACGAGATTTACCCCCACATTGTTCGAGCCTTGCCAGATGCTTTTGAAGTTGCGAGAAGCTCAAAAAGCAGCCAAGCTCAAAATGCAACGCATGACAGAAGGTTTTTGTTTCGGAGGAAGCATCAAAAATATCTGTAACCTAAATGATAATGACACTGCGTTCGCGTGATGTCTCAACCATGCAGTTTTTCTATAAAATTTGTTAAGCACACATATTTTTTATTCAACTTGCACCACTCAGCAGCAAGTATAAAAGTCAAACTGTGTTCGACTAAAATTTCGCATCTTGATCAAATAAAACCTATGGAATGTGGTTATGACGTGTTGGCCAACATTTTTGCTGACAATTCTGTTTCAAAGTTCGTTGCGTGTTCACCTTCAGTCAGGGTCCACTTAACGCATTTTGTGCGACCTCACCCAGAAACCTACATAGCAGCCACGCAAGACGTCGCAGACTTCGTCACACTGTAGAGTGCCATCACAAGCCAACATGACTTATACAATGGTAGATTGAAACGAGAAGATATAATGTTGAAGAATGATGCGTTCCCTATCTAAAACTGATGATACCCGGGTCAAAAAAAATATTGAGAAGCGAATTCAAAAGTTTGTTACAAGCTCATCTTCCGCCGTGCAAGATTAACCCACGTTGTACGAACCCAGCCAGATAACGTTGAACGCGCGAAACGCTGAAAAATCAACCATGCCAGACGTCCTGACAGCAACATTGCCTGCAGTGACTGCAGATTTGTCTCATATGCCAGATTGTCACATTACAAGTGCAAAGCTTTGATCAATGTATTTGCGTTTAGTGTATTGCAAAATTTTGTTAATATTTATTAAATAGGCCATTTAAATCTGAAGTACGTAAACATGTGCTTTAGGACATCCCTTTTTCAGCTTTAATCAAGCGTGGTTTAACTCGCTTAGCTCAGCAAGAAACCGTTGAACTTGGATGACGCCCAGAAATCAACCATGCAAGACCTTTTGACATAGAGACAGATATAGGGTGGGTGATGCTTTCTCTTTTAAGCGAGAACATCACGTTGCAATTGTGGGACCAACCCAGATTTGCGACTTCGTTATTTACAACTACTTCAATTTTGTTCTTGAAATGTTTCTACATTGAACTTTGCTTGTATCCGTGTGACACAAGGATTGTTGTGATTAGTAATACATCGCAGAAAGCGGGATACATCGATGTTCCCAGCAACATCAATCAGAGCATTATTTTTTCGATGATGTTGTGAAATTAAAATTTGGCATTACATCCGCCTTACACGACAACGTAATAAAAATTATTTTGTTTCTTTAGATTTAATTTTTCTGGAGGTGTCATTGTTTACACAATTAAGTGGAAAGTTATGTCGTGATGGACTTTGGGTAATTTTTTCGATAATCCCATGTATTTGATCATAGCAGAAGATCTTCTATGCCAACGATATTCCCTAGTAAAAGCAGTGTGCAAATGTGTTGAACTAAGACATCGCATCTTAAATGTGTGAAACATATAGGATGTGGACATGACGGGCAATTCGTTGCCGACTATCTAAAACTTCAAAAAGGTGGTTTTCTGTTTCATTTATATCCTCCAATTTTGACCGACGAGGAACCACAGATTTAGATATTTGTTTTATGTGTTTGGCTGATAAGTCAATGGAGCAAAACTACCGTCTGGGAATTCTGACTGAACACCTCTAAGTCAGAATCCGCCTGGAATGAACGATGGTTTTGTGACTCGCCTACGGCCGGCACAAGGAAGAGATCGGAAGGCCGCCGTCCTTGCCGTTGCTGACGTTTGACGGGCGCTACAAGAGTTATCTGTCAACCGGTTCAACCACCTGCCTATGAGGCGTGAGTGTTGTAATGTTGCAGCGTGGGCGCAACGAACGAGCGTTGCAACGAACGAGAGAATGAAAAAATACATTTTCGCAACGAACGAGAGAATGCAAAAATACATTTCGGAACACTTTGGAAATAAGCTTGTTTTAAATAATAGGTTTTGAAACAAATTAATCTAAATTAACTGAATCATCAACTCGACCAATTGTGGAAAGGTCTACAGCGAATGAACAGATATTTTAGTTAAGGAGAGTAATTTTAAAATAATTCACTCTTTGTCACCATCTATCGTTGGAAATATTTTTTTACAGATTTACAACACTTTCCTGAAAAATTTACGATTGTTTTGATTTTCAGTAAGAAAATTGATGGAATCAAGCTTGTCAAGATTTTAGTCATTGTTAAATAAATACATTGAAGTAGAGTGTGCTTGCAAGTCTTACTAGAAAAAGGACGTTTCCGCTGCAAACAACATGTACAGAGCAGCGCAACCATGTGGAGGGGTTAATGAGAAGAATTAGGCAAACAGCACCCCTGAAATTGCTGACTCAGTAGCAAACTTTTGACTTGTCACGATTAAACATAAGCATAATTCCTATACCCGCAAGGTTTATACATCCAAAGTTTTGCATTGGGGGATTTTGATCCATCCAATGAGATGTGTGAATCCGTAGTCATGGTAAATGTTGGCGTCGATTTCGCCGAAATTGATAATTTCAAACTCGTGCATTTTTGTAGTTAGATTCTATTCCACATTAATCTGAATTCGCAGAAACGCTGATTTCGGCAAACTGCAAACACCAGACGGAGAGAGAGAAAAGGGGGACAAAAGGTAAAGATTGCAGAACGGCAATTTGAGTGGTAAACGATATTATTCTTGCGTTAGTAGCGAAAGTCAACAGGGTAGAGTAGGGTACTGACATTGGACCATGGATTTGTTCATCAAAATTAACGCAGACTTGTGCGAATGACAAATATCATGGCGGGCGGCAGGGGATAGGGCTTAGAATATATGGACAATGAGCAAGTGGAGATGTTCATTGCGGAACGTAACATTTTTTTGAAAGCAACTTAGGCAAACGTTCAGCAATCTACAGTGTGTGTAAAATATATCACTTGCAATAGCGATGTGTATGTGGCGTGTGTAGCAATCTTACTAAAACTGTCAATATTGGCCTGTAACTTTCAGATTTTTTTTAAATGATGAAGTAAGTAAAGTGGAGGTTTTTCTGCGAGGTTAAATTACAACAAGAGACGAACACTCATAGACAATTTAAATTAAACGTAGAGTTATATTTTAAACAGACTTCGCATACAGTTATGTATATAGACATATTCTGTTGATTAGCGAAATGTTACAATAAAGCGAAATGTAACCCGATAAATTGGAAGAAAACAAGGAACCCGTTAAAACCACAACTGCTTGTATAGGGTTAAGTGTTGCAAAAAGAAATCACCTCAATTTAAAGCGTTATTTTCAAAGTCGACTACTCAACAAATTTACAAGATGTTGATTGTAAACAACCACTAACCTAAAAAATATACGCGCCGCTAAAATATGTTGCTTAAACGCATGATGCGACTTTAATTAATCGTTGTGAATCGCTTAGAGTATTAGTTAAACCTCTAGCACAAATCTTTGGTTCGACAAATTTGGGACTGATTGGACCGTAGCATTCCTGATGAAAAAGCAGAAGCCATAATATCGTACTAAAGCGTTACACAGCTTTATTCCGTTGCAAAGTTAAGAATGACTCAACAGGTCTACGCAACAGCAGCAAAAGAGAAACGCGGCGAAAAAGGCAATTAATCCGCTTCGCTAAAATGCGGTAAAGTGAGCGCTACATAACCCCCCGCCAGAAGCGGACAACAAAATTTACAAACAAAAACGGGCAGGAGGGCGAGTAATGCGACCAGAGCGCGTGCGTTGAATAGAGTCTGGTGATAATGTTGGTTGCCCGTTGGATGGAACTCGACCCTGTTTGCAAGGCCTTCCTCGACGCGGTGGTTGAGCCGTTTGGACCGGTTGTGTCAGGTCGACGTGGGCAGGCGTCCACCGAAGTCCAGCGTGAACGTTTTGTGTGTTTTTGCTATGACCCGGTATGGCCCTTCATACGGAGGTGTCAAAGGCGGGCGATGCTTGTCTGTGCGCAAGAAAGTGAAAGCTGACGATTTTTTCGCCGCGTTTCTCTTTTGCTGCTGTTGCGTAGACTCGTTTTGCCGGCCGTCGCAGCAGCCAAAGACGGTCGGCTTGCTCGTTTCCCCGAAACGCACATGGAGGACAACACTGACGTGCGTTTTTACCGAAACGACGGTGGTAAAAGAATAATTTTTGAGCGTTTCTTACTTGTTGTGGTGTAGTAGTACTGAACTTCGAGCGTCGCACCTTTAATACCGCGTATTCCTCGTCTTTTCTACTAGCCAAGAGCAGAACATCCGCCTGTTGCGCTAAACTGCGAGCACAAGGAAAATCCTTTCCAGCCAAACCCGTGCGTACGGCAGCGGGCATCTTCTCCAGGAATAATTCTTTGAACAAAAAACAAGGTTCCTCACTCCCAAGCAACGCCAGCATTTCGTCCATTAGGGCAGTTGGCAGCCGGTCACCCAAAGTTGGCATGTGGAGTAATTGTTGAGCTCTTTGTGAAGGTGTTAAAGTAAAAGTAGTCAGCAATCGCTCCTTAATTGCTGCATACTTGTCTTCATGCGGCGGTTGTTCAAGTAAATCAATCAAATCAAAAAAAAATCAATCGATGCAAGTTTCGATTCGATTGGTAGTTTGCTTGTGACGTCACAATGTTTCGTAAATCGTCCTTGTTCTAAACGACACTAGGTGTCGCACAATGGAAATATATCTTTAAACTTGACTTTGGTGTAAAGTAGATGTTTATACCTTTCTGACGATGCCACAATGGACTCTATTGGACCTGTGGTTTTTGCTATATGATCCTGACAATTTGCAGTGGTGAAAAGAGTACATATTGTTTTTTTTTTTTTTTTCGTAATAACTACGGTCCACATTGGCGTGTTTGCTTAAGAGGGCATTTAATAAATCAGTAATAGTCATACGACGCAATGCAGGTTACTTGTGAGACTTTTAAATTTTCATCAAACAACACTTTTGTTTTGTGGCTGTTGTACCTTACAGAGTATGCTATTGCAGTTCGTTGTCGGGCGTAGCGCGTATCGAGAGCAAAATTTCAAAGTCCTCTAAATTTTGTTACGTCATAGCTGATGACGTCATTTTTGGTATGGTGACTCGTAAGGTGTCATTTAACATTCGTGTGAAGTTTCAGGTTTGTAGTGCTAGGGATAGCTGAGATATTAGGTGTGGTGCTAAAAGTACACCAGCCCCAAAAAATGAGTGTGCACTGTCTGCAGTTCATTTGAAAGTAATATGTTGCTCTGATATGGGACAAATTGGGAAAACAGGATTTATGCTCAAAAAAGTAAAATTGATTTTTGTAGCTACAACCAGAAAAGCATGCCCATAAGCTAAAATATACAGGAATAACACAAGCCATCAAAACAATATGGAAGGAAGAGGGGTTGTTTGCATTTTGGAAGGGACATGTTCCTGCACAATTTCTTTCTATGATATATGGTGGAATGCAGGTATTATGTCATGATATTATGCATGTTTTTTTAATTCAAATTGTTTGCAGAAGGTTATTTAATTG
Organism: Ascidia mentula; assembly: GCF_947561715.1. Classification (NCBI taxonomy): domain Eukaryota; kingdom Metazoa; phylum Chordata; class Ascidiacea; order Phlebobranchia; family Ascidiidae; genus Ascidia; species Ascidia mentula. Next base: position 6,597,036 of record NC_138569.1, read on the forward strand.
GGTTTGTTATTGTAATCATCAAAATATTAGCTTTTGCGTTACTGCTTGTTTAAATAATTGAACTGTGTTTTTGTAGTTTGGATCATTTCAATACTTTACGAAGTTTGCAAATGCCGTTTATCCACACACCAAGGATGATTATGTTGAACGAGCAGTTATACATTATGGTTGTGGCAGCCTCTCGGGTGCAGTAGCTACTTTTACCGCTCACCCTGTGGATGTTTTGAGAACAAGATTCGCTGCACAAAAAGAACCAAAGGTACTTTGTACCTCCCAAGTTGCTAATATATTTCAATAAAGTAAAATTCCATAAAAAGAATTGTGTTTGCCAACTTTTTTTGCAGGACATGTGACAAAATGTTTTTCACCAGAAAGTAATGTAGGACATAATTTTCATTTGAATATGGCATTATGTCAAACTTGCTCTAAATTCACAATGTAAATGACCCATCAAGGTACCCATTATCTGTTTTATTAGTATTTTTTGTGTTGCTTAGGTTTACAAAAGCGTTGTGGTTGCTGCCACTGACATGTGTCACAATGAGGGCCCCAGAAGTTTCTATAAGGGACTTACCCCTGCTCTGATCCAAGTTATGCCGTACTCAGGAATTCAGTTTGCTGCATATTCACTGCTTCAAACACTGTGGCGCAAATCATCGCTCAAAGAAGGTATACACATATATTTTGAAATATGATTGACATGTATAGCCACCAAAATTGTTGTATGGGTAATGGGTTAATTACAGGTGCAATTGCGAATCTGCTTTGTGGCTCAGGAGCAGGAATTATTGGCAAAAGTACAGTTTATCCCCTTGATGTGACCAAAAAGCGACTACAGGTAATGTTCTATTTTGTTTTTGCTTTTAATGTGCCATTATATTAGCAAAGCAGTTAAACAAGCCTATACAGACTCTACAGAAGTAGCGTACAGTTAAATTTTGTTAATTTTAGTTTACAAATTCCAGTCACAGCACACACAACATTTTTTCTTCATAATAACGTTTTTCTTTAAAACATAGTTTTGCTTCAACAGGTCCAGGGGTTTAGCAAGGCTACAGTTAGTGATGTGATAAACTACAACAATTTTCGTCACTGCGTCAAAAGCATCTGGAGGCAAGAAGGTGTCAGAGGTTTTTACAAGGGCCTCAATGCTGCCATTCTTAAGTCCTGTGCAACGTCTGGTTTAATATTTTTCACATATGAATTGATTAGTGACTATTTAGCTGGTCATAACCACTAGGAATCGATTGGTTTTAAAAAAAACTTATGATTGTCCATCGTTTTTTTAGTTTTAGGTAAGTTTTATTTACAATCAAGACAGCTTCACTGAAAATTAGCCCCTTGAACAAATATACACGCAAAATTAAGCTTTTACCTTCGAAACAGATTGGTGTATGTTTCTGATAATAATTTTTGACTTGATCCACTGCCTCGGTATTCCGAACTATTAACAACACAACTCTTGTTTGTCTGACTTGAATTTGCTTCATGCATGAATGTAACCTGTTATCTGCCTGCTTGTACTCGTGGGAGCTTGGGAACAACTTTGTTTTTGTCGTCGATATGTATTTTGCCATTTTTTCGAAATTGCTATGCATAATATCATTACCGCTCATATGCACCTTAAGCTTTAATGTTTCATTGCAAAGCCTGGAAAAACAGAAGTTTTGTTAAAAGGCGTAAGACTAGTTGAGTGTCCCAATTTTGAGCTCACTCATGTGTCTTCCAGGGTACATAGTTTATCAAATCCTGTATTGAATATCCCTATGTATCACCACTACTTTGCAGCCAGACAAATGCTTTGCTTGTTGCAATAATTTCAGGCCACACAAATTATACATCGTTTTCATTTGTATAGACCAAGTGCCTTGCCATGACGGTTTTCTGCCATATTTCAAGCCAAAGGGCATGACGTGATCTGTTAATATATTCTCCTGATTATCAAGTTTAATGTAGAATGTTTGCGCTGACGATAAAAAATCCGTTTACTGTTGGTAGTGATGTAAAAAAGACTACCTGAATAATTATTAGGGTGCGTGGTTTCTAAAAGTGTAGCAAATGTTTTTGTTTTTGACGCGTGTGCTTCTATATTGTTATTTTTGGTTATGTATAAGCACTGTTTTATTGCCTATTAGTGGTTAAAAAATTAAAAAAAATACAGTTTGGTTTATATTCTGTCTTATTTTCCCGAAAATTTTTCAGTGGTGATAGATTATGAAGTCCTCATAACACCGCTAAGGCATATCAAATTTAACATGCCTTATGTTGAGAAATTGACACGCCTCATAATAGCTTCTATTTTTCGGCAGTTTATTATTCCTTTGGAAACATTTTAAAGTAGTTTCGTAACCTAAAAACCGGTGCTTTGAGAAAAAATGTACTCTTTTAACAAAAGTTGTAGCACGTCATCGAATGGTTCGAAATATCAAGATATTTCATTGCACGCCAGTGATAATTTAAGGCAGCATACCAACATAGCGTTACCGCAACGATGAAACGAGCCCACAATGTTTTAAGTCAATTGTTTGTATTGTTTTGGCAAAGCAAAGCGAGTGCAATGTTATAAGGACAAAATGTTTGTAAAGTGTCGTATACATGTCCGTGAACTAATAATCTCTTTATCGTAATCTCTGGCAGGTGCTGGACATTTGTTCTTAGATGATACCAAGTCGTACATTCTCCTTACTCGTGGCTAAAACCGACTTGAATCAGGGTCAAATGACCTTGGGTGTTGTAAGTAACAAATTACTGTCGCCACACAACACATGTATGTACTATAAAAGGCCCAAAGCGTATAACTATATTATGACCGAGAGTTAAAACCAAAGTCATTGTAATCACGCGTTCAACGCATGTCCAAGTTGTGATGTCCAATAAAACGACATGGGAAAAAAGAAGAACTCATTTCCGGTTTAGGTCAATTCCTGATCGGACAATTTAGTAGGAAAAACCTGCCGAGCTGGTGGCAGGTGAAAAAATTGTAGCCGGTAGAAGCAGCCACATTATAGATGTGTTATTAACCATGTAATTTGGGCAATGAAGTCATATAGGTAACTTAGGCAACCAAACTAACTATGTAAATCAAGTTAAAATAATTACAGGCATTTCTTTGGCAAATAATAAATAAGGTTAATTTAAACACAAGTACTACTTTCGCAAATGATAAACAAAGCTAAAATAAACACAACTACTTTTAGTTATTCTGAAAACAAAGTCTACCTATACATAAATAACCTATTAGGGCACTTAGTTAATTAAGCTATATAAATAACTGACGTAATCGACCAAATCGGCCACCTTCAACTTGCATTCCAGTTGCGCAACAACTCCAAATAAGGCATCAATACGTGTGGCCAACCGCAGACTATATAAGCAGAGCGACTAGCGCCTGCAAAATCAGTGTGTTTTAACTGTTGCTGTGTCAGGGTCTAGGCTGTTGGTTCTGCTTTAGTACACTGTATAGGAGCCCCAATTGTACTGTACTGTACTTGGATTTATTCGTTGGATTATATCAATAAATGGATTTATGAACAACTTTGGACTGGCTTGAAGCTTGGTGGATGTATGTGTTTAGTCGGGAGTTAGACTTTTTAGAAGACGCACAGACTTGTGTAAAGGAGTTCTTTAACTCCAACAGTAAACCTTGAGATAGAGAAGGCAAGTTGCCTACGAGGCCGAGTTGCCAACGAGACTCAGTCGGATTCCTTGGGGTGCGAGGCCGAGACGCAGTCGTACCCCACGGTCACCCCGCGGGGACATACCCCGACAACGGGTAAACCGACAACTGGTGCCCAGAAGTTTGGCGAGTTCACTGCACAAGTCAGTTTCAACAAAACTTCTTCTGATATTATTCCGACTATCTCCGGATTCAGCAGCCATATTTCCCGCTGAACGGGTTAAGTCACACCCGTTCCAGTTCCAGCAGCCCACCCAGCACAGCAACAGCAAGCAGTCAACTGCACCAGTCATTAACAAACAAGAAGACAACTTCCGGCAACTGTTCGGATTATTCGGATTTATACGTATTATACGGATTATACGGATTATACGGATTTATACGGATTTATACGGATTATACGGATTTATACTGATTACGGATTATACCCGCAACTGGTCTGCCCTCATCCTTTTCAAAGAAAAGAATACCCTTATCAGGCGCCAAACGGAATTACCTTACTATTGAATTTACTACTGCTTGTTCCTAATAACATCCCATACGGAGAAAGAACACTGGAACTACAAAAAAGTGCCATCAGGAAGAACAGCTTATTCAACAAACATTTATTTCATCAAAACGCTAATATACAATCATCACGTTGTCGCACGTGGCAAAGTCCGCAACTTTGGCTAAGAAAGGCAATAAAAAACGTAAAACTGTTCCACCTGGTAACTCCATTGCATCTAGAACTAGATATCAAACTCAAATAAGAGCAAGTATGGAAACCCCGGCCGACACCTTGTTGGCTGAAAATCCTGGAAACACACCGCCACCTGATAATCCCACAGTTTCAGGTCGCACTTCCCCCAGACCAAACACAAATGATGTAGAAAGTTTGGGCAGAAACCCATTTAGCATACCTCCCTCCCAAGATAAGCATGCTGACATAAGGCCATCCAACACCGACCAACATGTTTTTACAAACGCACCTTTTCCACGTCAAACGTTTAACTTCACAGCTGGAATTAAAATTCCAAAACTATGGTCGCAACACAACTACCGCTCTTATTTTCTGTACCTCGACCGATACTTTCAAACGTATAATATAATGGACGACAGAGACAAATTTGCTCAACTTTTGTCAGGATTTTCACAAGAACAATGTGCCAGATATGAGCACGTTATTGCACAGGCAGCTATTTCACTTACCCCTTATACAACTCTGAAAAATTCTTTAATTCGCTTGTCCACTGGAACAAGCAGCACACCTTGGCTCTCAAAGCTGAAATCTTTGAGGTTAGACTCAGGTGAACTTCCTTCAACTTTCATGGGACGATTATGCGCAGTGTGCGCAAAAGACCCAATCTATGACGAGACAACACGCCAAATTGTGGTGGACAATTTTCTTGATAAAATGCCAAGGGACGTCAGCAATGTACTTCGCGCCCAACACCCAGACATATCTCTAGAAGAGCTGGGGTTGCTGGCTGACAGAATCATTACGCCAACTGATTATAGTGTACCGGAAGATCAGACACAAAACAATGAAATGCAGAGAATTACCGGTCAGATACAAGAACTGTTTACTGAGTTAAAGTCTGATATAAGCAATCAAAGACAACAAAGTCGCAGAAATTTTGTTGAACAAAACAAAAGTAACAATATGACCAACCGACGAAAGTTTTCATACCACCCGACAAGACAAGAATATGCACAATAGTGTAGAAATCAAAACGGTTATTACGAGCAACAACAAGGAAATCACAGACAGCCCTTCCGACAATGCCAAAGGCAAGGGCAAATAAATACTCAGTCTACCCAGCACCAACACCAGTCAACAGATGGCTTGTGTTTTTATCATGCACGCTTTGGTGACAAGGCGTTAAAATGCAACAAACCTTGCAGTTACAATCAAGTCAATAATATCAACATTGGTAGGCCTATGAACCGACCGAATCAGATTCCAAAAGCACCAAATCGACGGCAATATTCCGAGTCGGCCTCAAACTCTTTGCCGCATGCCTACGACAAAAATAATAAAATGTCATTTCTGTTGGACACTGGATCATCCAAAAATTTCTTCCCAGTTACACAGCACCACACCCAAGAAGTTGAATCAGATTTTATTAGACCAGGCGGAGAGTCCATACCCTACTTCGGACAAACTGTACTCAACATTGATTTTGGCTTCGGCAACATGCCTGTAACTTTCTCTGTTTGCAAAGTTAAAAAACCTGTTCTCGGATACTACTTCCTTCAAAAGCACGACTTGTTTATCAGACCTGATAAAAATCTGTTGCAGTCATCACAAAACAGGAAATCAGTTCAATTTAACATGAAAGAAAGCTCGAAGGAAATAAATACAGTCCTTGTAAAAGTTCCGCATCGAGACAGTCAAGCAAATAACACTCTTATCGATTTGTATTTACCTCGAGGAATGCGAATCGCGTTTTTATCTTCAACATTCAAGGCATTTTACAGCCATTTACAGCCTTGTTCATGAGGACACTTCTGTCCAATATCTCACTTTTTCTGATATCAAATGGCACCAACGTGGAAGTAGTTGGTATCCTATGTAATCACTCTTCCACAGTTCAAAATTTTGAAGCATTTTTCAAGCCATTTCACGACACAAACAACGAATGCGCGTCTACCTACTTACACCTTGCTTGCAATTTCAATGGTGTAATGCCTAATAACGCTATAAACAATTTCGCAAAGCGAAAAAAAAAAAAAAAAGATCGATAGTCCACATGTGGCAACTATTAATGATCATTAATGAACAATTATACGCTTGTTACTGTGTTAATAACACCAGCTATCGCCTATGTATCAATGTAAAATTTGTGTATATGTATTCTCGTTGCTCTCCATAATGTACTAAAATAATCTGTAGATCTACAATTATATCTTTGTAAATGTCTCCTAGTCTGAACAATCGTGTCCCGTGATTGCTTTGTTATATGTATATATGTTACAATCGAACAACGGAAATTTGTGTAAATATATATGTATATATATTTTGGTGTACTATAAAATATATTTGTGAGTGTATTTTGTACGTCGCTCTCTTCAACAGAACCAACAACTTGCGTTCATATATGGACCGCAAGTACCAGACAAGCGGGGGGGTATTATGTCGCCACACAACACATGTATGTACTATAAAAGGCCCAAAGCGTATAACTATATTATGACCGAGAGTTAAAACCAAAGTCATTGTAATCACGCGTTCAACGCATGTCCAAGTTTTGATGTCCAATAAAACGACATGGGAAAAAAGAAGAACTCATTTCCGGTTTAGGTCAATTCCTGATCGGACAATTTAATAGGAAAAACCTGCCGAGCTGGTGGCAGGTGAAAAAATTGTAGCCGGTAGAAGCAGCCACATTATAGATGTGTTATTAACCATGTAATTTGGGCAATGAAGTCATATAGGTAACTTAGGCAACCAAACTAACTATGTAAATCAAGTTAAAATAATTACAGGCATTTCTTTGGCAAATAATAAATAAGGTTAATTTAAACACAAGTACTTCTTTCGCAAATGATAAACAAAGCTAAAATAAACACAACTACTTTTCGTTATTCTGAAAACAAAGTCTACCTATACATAAATAACCTATTAGGGCACTTAGTTAATTAAGCTATATAAATAACTGACGTAATCGACCAAATCGGCCACCTTCAACTTGCATTCCAGTTGCGCAACAACTCCAAATAAGGCATCAATACGTGTGGCCAACCGCAGACTATATAAGCAGAGCGACTAGCGCCTGCAAAATCAGTGTGTTTTAACTGTTGCTGTGTAAGGGTCTAGGCTGTTGGTTCTGCTTTAGTACACTGTATAGGAGCCCCAATTGTACTGTACTGTACTTGGATTCATTCGTTGGATTATATCAATAAATGGATTTATGAACAACTTTGGACTGGCTTGAAGCTTGGTGGATGTATGTGTTTAGTCGGGAGTTAGACTATTTAGAAGACGCACAGACTTGTGTAAAGGAGTTCTTTAACTCCAACAGTAAACCTTGAGATAGAGAAGGCAAGTTGCCTACGAGGCCGAGTTGCCAACGAGACTCAGTCGGATTCCTTGGGGTGCGAGGCCGAGACGCAGTCGTACCCCACGGTCACCCAGCGGGGACATACCCCGACAACGGGTAAACCGACATTACCAACACTTTAATTAGTTTATCAAACACAGGGGTCATGATTTTGTGTAATTATTCCACAGCGCATTTTAATAGCATTGACGAAAAAAAAATCTTATTCGGGCGGAAAGTTCTTACAAAAATATTAATCTATGGGCGGGTCCACACTCACGCTTTGCGCCGGCGGATTCTTTGTTTGTTTCAATGTCCCGAGCGTACGCCCGCACGCCGGCGTATAATGAAACAAACAAAGAATTCGCCGGCCCAAAGCGTGAGTGTGGACCCGACCTAACGACTTTTTCTGCTGTAATTTATCAGGCAACTTCTGGTGTAGTTTTCCCATGGCCTGTGGAGCAGTTAGAGTGTTGTTATGGCGACTATGACGGGGGAAATTCGAAATAAACAAAATCGCGCAGAAAACTAACTGATTTTTTTTTAATAAAAATTGACGAACAAAGTAGTTTAACAGGGTCAAGAGTTTTTGAAATACATGTGATCAAAATTGTGTTAGAACCGTTGTAAAGGCAACTGAACAAAAGCAAGAAAAATGTGTGACGTTGTAGCGTATAGGGTCCAAGTCTGGGCGTATAGGGTGAAGAGTAGTAACGCACTGTTTTGGAGATTTGGATAGTGCTGGAAATTTCCGACCAAGACGAAGACTCAGGGAAATGCATTAGGATTGTGCGTGTTTGAGCCGCAATATGATAAAACATTTATTGCATAGCTTTCTCTCTCACAATCACTATATTAATGTTAACAAACACCTACGGTTATTGAAAAAAACATCCGTGTGGTGGAGCTAGAGGACTATTTAAACAAAAACATCCGTGCGGTGGAGCTAGAGGACTATTTTTAACAACATCCGGGAGGTGGAGCTAGAGGACTATTTTAAATAACAACCGTGTGGTGGAGCTAGAGGACTATTAAAAAAAACATCCTCGAGGTGAAGCTAGAGGACTAATTAAAAAAAAAATCACGTGACTACTTTATGATACAACCGCGCGGTGGAGCTAAAGGATATTAAAAAACATCCGTGTGGTGAAGCTAGAGGACTATTTCAAAAAACATCCGTGTGGTGAAGCTAGAGGATTGTTTTAAATAACAACCGCGTGGTGGAGCTAAAGGACTATTTCAAAAAACATCCGTGTGGTGGAGCTAGAGAACTATTTAAAAAAAAAAAGAAAAAAAACGCGTGGTGGAGCTAAAGGACATTAAAAAAAAAAAAAACATCCGCGAGGTGAAGCTAGAGGACTAATTAAAAATAAAATTCACGTGACTACTTTATGATACAACCGCGCGGTGGAGCTAAAGGATATTAAAAAAACATCCGTGTGGTGAAGCTAGTGGACTACTTTAAAAACAACCGCATGGTGAAGCTAGAGGACTATTTCAAATAACATGTGTGTGGTGGAGCTAGAGGACTATTTTAAATAACAACCACGTGGTGAAGATATAGAACTATATCAAAAAAACATCCGCGAGGTGGAGCTGGAGGACTACTGAATGAAACATCCCTATAAACACGCCCCATAAAGCGCATTAATGTTGTTATTCTGTTTCATCGCCATTCAGGGGATCGCCCTTGGATTCTTTTCCAACTTTTCCTTTGGACCACGGCTGTTCTTCCCCGGATGCGAACAACAAATAGATCACAGTGCAAAAAATCCAGAACACAAAACAAACTGCTTGCAACCAGTGCAAGAATCGTGTTAATCTTTCGAATGACGATGGTTGACGTCACTCGTTTGGACCTGATGACGTCAGTTACGAATCCCCCGATCATTGTGAGAAGCCATTGAAGAATATAGGGCAGGGCTACAATCGCACCACTCTGTATAATCAGCGATTTTGTTAGAGCTGTAAAACGTCATCTTACTTGACGTAACTTTATGATCTTGATCGGAATTATTTAAACGAGAGGTTTATTTTCACACAAAATTAACAGGCTGAAGTATCAAAATCGGTTAATTATTGCATGTAAACTTTTTAACTTTTAAAGACTCATAACTTCTTACTATGAAATGAAAGACTGATGTTTACGATATGCTTGTCATGTTACTTGTATACATACAACGGATGTAGGAGTATTTGAGTCAAAACGGATACTTTCACACTATTTTCCTAGATGACAATCATATTTCACCTACTCTGTACTTACTGTAGCAACATCAAACTTTAGCACCGTGGCCAAGTAGGTTGGAAGCAGTGTAAGAGCCGTAAATATTCCCCAACCGCTTGCAAAAATGCCAGCAAGGATTGCCAGGAGCGATGGTGAAGTCAATATTGATTCTCTGATATTCTCGGGTGACTTTCGGGAGAATCGTGGACCAAAGCGAACCACATTACACACCACAGCAACGACAATCCTCCTAACAAAGTTTACAAGAGTTTAGTATTGACGCAAATGCCTTATGTAGGGCGTATCGTAGAGAATGTGGTTGAATTACTCTTCATAGAGATTTAACACACTTGTCAAACCGTAAAACAAACGCGAAAAGCAGTTTCGGTATAAAATACACAAGAGATTCAATGTTTTTGAGGTGTTCGGTTTGTTTACTATATTTGTTGTGTAATTGTATCATTCTGTGTCCTAAAGTTGACCTAACAAAACGGCGCTTTACATTCGCCGTGCAATCAGCGTGTCTGGCAATGCGACTTACGCCCGTAGATTTACTGCGCACCTCAGTGGCTAATAATTGCGTTTCTGGCGTTATTTGCGTGTTGGCTTTGCCTACAAAACCTGCGCACCGTTTTGTACCAATACACATGAAATGTTTGTGACTGAAAAATACAACAATATTCACAATGTGCAACCAACTATTACGATAATGGTATATATTGCGGCCATGATTAACATTTTGACCACACCGGGCGTGTCTTGCCATATAATGGAAAAGTTGATAGCAATAACTAGTCTAACAATAAAAGAACTGCTTTTTGGCCGATTATCACAAATTGATTCAAGGTAAGCAACCAACCTATTTCATAGAAAACCGATTCCCAGCCAAGTTTTTCTGCCATCAACCCGGCGAAAGGCATTGTGACGAAAGTTCCTGCAGAGCTGCCGGACAAACTGAACGAAGTTAAGGCGCTCCGCTCCAATTGTGGCCCCCAAACGCCCCACACCCCCACTATCGAAGGGGAGAATACCCCCTAAAATGAGTTTTTAAAGTTTTCTTTGACTTTGGTCTTTAATTTGCAATTGAAATGGCGGGAGGTGATTATTTTCTACAATTCATAATCTAAATTTCAGCCTGCAAGTGCTTCAGTAGACTACATTTTTAAAAATCGTTAACCATTGTTAATCTGTAATAACCAAAAATAATTTTAAAATTTTATCTGTTAGTCGAAAAGACGCTTAATGACGTTGATAAATTTGGTGCAAACGAAATTCCAATCCATTGTTTACATTTAAAATTCACAAACCGAAAGATCACAACATCAAAGTCCTAAAAATAACGCCCAGAGGCAAAAGTTTTATGCAGTTTCCGTATTTCAGACATCACGTTCATATACATATGCGTGCAATGTCACCCATTGCAGAGGCGAACAAACACAACGGTCACATAAATACCTGAAAAAACCCGGTTAAGGTCCTCAGGACCACAAGAAGGCCGAAACTAGAGTGAGCTGCTGGGGGAATGCAGACCGTGAATAATCCTGAAAACATCATGGCTAAACCCATAACTCGTTTAAACCCGAACCGTTTTGACATCCATGGACCGAGGATGTTGTTGCAGGCGTAACCGTAGAAGAAGCAGCCGAGCAGAAGTCCTTGTTGTGCTGCGTCCCAATCGAAAATGCCGTTCTAAAAATATCATGCAGTAGGTTCGGTTGTATATTGCACCACAAACCAGTTCAATGCAATGTTGATACTTTCACTACCGAAACTGTTGACATTTTGTACCATACGCACTTTTCTTGATGAATTAAAAGGCATGAAACAAACCCAGCAGAACAGATGAACCATATTTAAATTCAATGTGGATTCGTCGATTTTAGGTGTAGAAATATATATGCTTGATATAAGTAACACCTTTTGCTGGGTGTAAATATCAAACTGAATATGTGTACTTGGCAAACCTAAAACGTATATTGGCCAAAATATAGTGCTGATAATTAAAACATATACTTTTTGTATGCAACTAACTTATATCATCGACATATTTTTCCTTTACGTTATAGCATTATTTTCCCAACGGGGCGGTAGAGTAAGTATACATTGGTGTAGTTCAATTAAACAGTGCGACGGCACTGCAACTGAAAGAGGGAGAGAGAGCCGCCTTTCCGCCTTCTTTTCTTGTTACTTCCCTTCATCGTTTCCTTGCACCAATCTACAAAGGCCAGTATGGTGCGACATGACAGCTCGGCTTTTACTTGTTCAAACACTACGTTTTATGTTTGGTCTGTAGTTATATAATATCAACCCAGTACGATGCGTATGCTGTCATGCAAGCGCGAATATTTCGTTCAAAATGGGTAAAGAACCAAAGGGATTTGCCTTTACACAAGCAAAACATACACTGCCAACAACCTTGCATACAGTTATAGGAAATCATTAATTCTCGTTTAATCTATGCGCCCGTCAGCTATACAATACTTTTGATGCGGACGGCGTAGACATTGAACATGGCTGAAAAGCACATGACGGCTAGCACGTGACGCACTTTCAAGTAACATCCCTGTAAAACCCAACCGTTTCAAAACTACTTGGCTTTAAGATGTAAAAAAACATGCTTACATCGCTTTTGGCCTCAAGATTAAGAGCGTATTCGACGGTGACGTCATTTGCTTCGGTTAGTTGCTGCCTTCTTGGATGTTTGCTTTGGTGTCGGCGTCCATGTTCAACTGACTAACATTTAGCACGCCTCAAACTATTTTCGTGCGCACTGTATAGCAAAAGCTACTGATACAGGCTGCTGAAGTGGCATTCATCGATGGTTCATTGCCTTTGCCGCCTCTTTTGCCCACCGCAAATAAATGTTGTCGTCACGCAGAGATAAGACTTTGTACCGCAAAATAACAGGTACCAATGTGGACAATACATATTGTGGCGTAGTTAGAAAAGCTTAATGTTTGACGGTGTTTTCACGTTGACTCGTACAGTCATTGTTTTGTTTATCCACAGTTGCTATGATCCACCTATTAATTTCATTAAAAACAAATTATGCCACAAATGAGTACCATCTTTTCCAGCCTTTCCAAAAGAAATACCTTCTTAGTTTCAAAGCAAACAATGGTTGTCCAGCAGGGTATCAGCAGCTTGTTTTTAACTCTGCAGGAAGGCTTAGCTCCGCTTGCATCCTTTCCGTCTAGTGTTCCAGTGTTGAATTTCAGGAAACATGCGGCGTGTTCAGAACTAGGCCAGGGAAAACATGCAGGTTGCCACACATGTCCCTTCCTTGTAAAGATTGATAGTTTCTATCCGAAATCCAATGTCGTCATGGCATTCCAAACTATGGGAACATAATACTTAGATGCCCAGAATGTCAAAACTCCACCCCATATCATAGCCAAAAAGAAGAATATCGTAAAAATACCACATAGGATGGGGTTAGTAATCTCACTGATGGCTGAGATAAAAACATTTGTTACCACGTTCTGTGCAGTCTTGGCAACGTAACCCATGTCGGCGTCTACGTTAGACTTAAGATTAGAATTAATAAAATGATACAACTTGTCGTGCGTCAGTCGTGGTTATAGAGCGAAGATTCATTCTCTATAATCCACCACGAAATTTACTCCTAAACAAGTAAAATTTCGTGAGAACCACAAAGCACAATGCAATAGAACATTACAAAAATAAACGGAACAAACCAACCTGGTAAAAGCAATTGTGATCACGTCGGGCAAGTTCACCAGTGCAGCGTACCAATTGATTCCTTCGGCTTGCTGCTGTGCTAAAGCTGAAGTCTGCTTGCGTGTTCTTGTTGTGTAGGTTACTAAGTTCGTTTCCGTGGCAGACTTGTTTATTACTTGAAAAACACGATTGCAATACCAGGTGGCTTAAGTTTAATTTGTTTCAAGCCCGTTTAACACGTGGCTGAATTGCAGCGAATTAACTATTAAAAGAACGTGCGAACGTTTACAGCGCGATGGCGAGAATGACAACAGGGCCGAGAGAGGTCGAGCGACTAAGAGGGCGAACAATTACTATGAGGGCGTTTTATAAGAAAGATTCAGGAAAAACGTGGTTGTCCAGCAGGGTGTCAGCAGCTTGTTTTTAACTCTGCAGGAAGGCTTAGCTCCGCCTGCATCCTTTCCGTCTAGTGTTCCAGTGTTGAAATTTCAGGAAACATGCGGCGTGTTCAGAACTAGGCCCTGCCATACAAGGAGCGACACGCGACAGGAAACACGTTTCAACTTCCTTGCTCTGTTGTGATAACATTGGCACACTGTCATGGCGTTACCAAAACCATGTACAGCATCCAAATTCTTTGATGTGACCTGGGGGCGTCAAAGTCCCACACTGATTTAAATTCACAGTTTAAACATAGATCCTAACAGTTTTTGCTGGCGATGTGGTTTTAACTCGAGAAACGACTCATCTTTTCGTAGTTTACAATCACTATAGTTCGACAGGTGAATGCTTCACCATCTTTATAGTAAAACGACATGAATTTCCACAAGGTAATCTCAACCATGAAATACGGGTACATGGAAGTATTATTTTTATTTTTCTGGAATATACTAACCACGTCATAAATAAAACAACCGTCGACTAAATTGGCCACAAGCTGATTGTTTCAAGTGTAATTTTTAAAACACTTATGTCGCTGAATCTCGTTTAAACGTGGGAAAATTCTGTTCCAAATTTCCGTTTTGTTTTAAGGCCGTAAATCAGTGTTTTCCAAATCTTTTTTGTTGCATCTAATCGAAGTGGCCTTGCTTCGATGATGGATTTTACTTATATGAACAACAAAACGTTAAAAGGAAATGTATGGCAGCGTATTATTTGCATGGACGATTGCCACGAGTTGGATTTCAAAACAATTTTTGACAGGAAATGACATCAAAGCTAATGTTGTACTCTTATAGGAAGGAAACTATCGATAATTAAGAACATTCACTCTTTGACTGAACGCGTTGGCAGTGTAGCACTGTGTTGTTGATTTGGACCAGACAAAAATGTCGAGTTGGTTAATAAAACAACTCAATGCAAGTCACTTGCCTAAAGTATTGTGTTTTTGTATCATTATGTGTCCTAAAGTTGATCTAACAAAACGGCGCTTTAGATTCGCCGTGCAATCAGCGTGTCTGGCAATGCGACTTACGCCTGTGGATTTACTAAGCACCTCAGTGGCTAATAATTGCGTTCCTGGCGTTATTTGCGTGTTGGCTTTGCCTATAAAACCTGCGCACCGTTTTGTACCAATACACATGAAATGTTTGTGACTGAAGAATACAACAATATTCACAATGTGCAACCAACTATTACGATAATGGTATATATTGCTGCCATGATTAACATTTTGACCACACCGGGCGTGTCTTGCCATATAATGGAAAAGTTGATAGCAATAACTAGTCTAACAATAAAAGAACTGCTATTTGGCTGATTATCACAAATTGATTCAACTACAACCAACCTATTCCATAGAAAACCGATTCCCAGCCAAGTTTTTCTGCCATCAACCCGGCGAAAGGCATCGTGACGAAAGTTCCTGCAGAGCTGCCGGACAAACTGAACGAAGTTAAGGCGCTCCGCTCCAATTGTGGCCCCCAAACGCTCCACACCCCCACTATCGAAGGGGAGAATACCCCCTAAAATGAGTTTTTAAAGTTTTCTTTGACTTTGGTCTTTAATTTGCAATTGAAATGGCGGGAGGTGATTATTTTCTACAATTCATAATCTAAATTTCAGCCTGCAAGTGCTTCAGTGGACCTGCATCAATGCACAAAGGCCAGTATGGTGCGACATGGCAGCTCGGCTTTTACTTGTTCATACACTACGTTTTATGTTTGGTCTGTAGTTATATAATATCAACCAAGTACGATGGGTATGCTGTCATGCAAGCGCGTATATTTCATTCAAAATGGGTAAAGAACCAAAGGGATTTGCCTTAACACAAGCAAAAAATACACTGCCAACAACCTTGCATACAGTTATAAGAAATCATTAATTCTCGTTTAATCTATGCGCCCGTCAGCTATACAATACTTTCAATATTCTAAAATTGAGATCAAATGCAAAAGCATTCTTACAGAAAACGACTCGCCTCTGCTTGCGTTTTGTCCTCGGTTCGGGCATTCCGAGGTTAAATTCTGCTGGTGTTCCTTGGCTTCGTGCGTGGTCGAGTTTACCATGGACACACTCAAGCAGCTGCGGACGGCGTAGACATTGAACATGGCTGAAAAGCACATGACGGCAAGCACGTGACGCACTTTCAAGTAACATCCCTGTAAAACCCAACCGTTTCAAAACTACTTGGCTTTAAGAGGTAAAAAAACATGCTTACATCGCTTTTGGCCTCAAGATTAAGAGCGTATTCGACGGTGACGTCATTTGCTTCGGTTAGTTGCTGCCTTCTTGGATGTTTGCTTTGGTGTCGGCGTCCGTGTTCAACTGACTAACATTTAGCACGCCTCAAACTATTTTTGTGCGCACTGTATAGCAAAAGCTACTGATACAGGCTGCTGGTGGCATTCATCGATGGTTCATTGCCTTTGCCGCCTCTTTTGCCCACCGCAAATAAATGTTGTCGTCACGCAGAGATAAGACTTTGTACCGCAAAATAACAGGTACCAATGTGGACAATACATATTGTGGCGTGGTTAGAAAAGCTTAATGTTTGACGGTGTTTGCACGTTGACTCGTACAGTCATTGTTTTGTTTATCCACAGTTGCTATGATCCACCTATTAATTTCATTAAAAACAATTTATGCCACAAATGAGTACCATCTTTTCCAGCCTTTCCAAAAGAAATACCTTCTTAGTTTCAAAGCAAACAATGGTTGTCCAGCAGGGTATCAGCAGCTTGTTTTTAACTCTGCAGGAAGGCTTAGCTCCGCCTGCATCCTTTCCGTCTAGTGTTCCAGTGTTGAATTTCAGGAAACATGCGGCGTGTTCAGAACTAGGCCAGGGAAAACATGCAGGTTGCCACACATGTCCCTTCCTTGTAAAGATTGATAGTTTCTATCCGAAATCCAATGTCGTCTTGTCGTTAAATTGTTGTGCTGTGAATCGAGTCGAGTCGGCTGATTGTTTAACTGATCATCGTCTGTATTTTTTTTTCGTCGTGTTCGCAAGCCGTCACGGTGGTTTCTTTTTCTGTGTAAAATGAAAAACTGGCAGTAAAATGTTCAAAAGGAATGCATGCATATTTACAAGAATGTCCGATTTATTAATTAAGCACGTCCGGGTAACTGAGGATATAAGCGTTGGCCTATTCGCTCAGAGTTTCCACTACGGGTGGATAATTCGTCGTCCGTAATATCATTTACAGCATTGTCCGACTCCTCAGGCGGTTGGTTAGGTGCAGTTCTATAATTGCGGACTTTATCTCCAATGGCATTCCAAACTATGGGAACATAATACTTAGATGCCCAGAATGTCAAAACTCCACCCCATATCATAGCCAAAAAGAAGAATATCGTAAAAATACCACATAGGATGGGGTTAGTAATC
The DNA here is from genome assembly GCF_947561715.1 of Ascidia mentula. Taxonomy (NCBI): domain Eukaryota; kingdom Metazoa; phylum Chordata; class Ascidiacea; order Phlebobranchia; family Ascidiidae; genus Ascidia; species Ascidia mentula. The sequence goes on from NC_138569.1 coordinate 6,614,474, forward strand.
TCACTGATGGCTGAGATAAAAACATTTGTTACCACGTTCTGTGCAGTCTTGGCAACGTAACCCATGTCGGCGTCTACGTTAGACTTAAGATTAGAATTAATAAAATGATACAACTTGTCGTGCGTCAGTCGTGGTTATAGAGCGAAGATTCATTCTCTATAATCCACCACGAAATTTACTCCTAAACAAGTAAAATTTCGTGAGAACCACAAAGCACAATGCAATAGAACATTACAAAAATAAACGGAACAAACCAACCTGGTAAAAGCAATTGTGATCACGTCGGGCAAGTTCACCAGTGCAGCGTACCAATTGATTCCTTCGGCTTGCTGCTGTGCTAAAGCTGAAGTCTGCTTGCGTGTTCTTGTTGTGTAGGTTACTAAGTTCGACTCCGTGGCAGACTTGTTTATTACTTGAAAGACACGATTGCAATACCAGGTGGCTTAAGTTTAATTTGTTTCAAGCCCGTTTAACACGTGGCTGAATTGCAGCGAATTAACTATTAAAAGAACGTGCGAACGTTTACAGCGCGATGGCGAGAATAACAACAGGGCCGAGAGAGGTCGAGCGACTAAGAGGGCGAACAATTACTATGAGGGCGTTTTATAAGAAAGATTCAGGAAAAACGTGGTTGTCCAGCAGGGTGTCAGCAGCTTGTTTTTAACTCTGCAGGAAGGCTTAGCTCCGCCTGCATCCTTTCCGTCTAGTGTTCCAGTGTTGAAATTTCAGGAAACATGCGGCGTGTTCAGAACTAGGCCCTGCCATACAAGGAGCGACACGCGACAGGAAACACGTTTCAACTTCCTTGCTCTGTTGTGATAACATTGGCACACTGTCATGGCGTTACCAAAACCATGTACAGCATCCAAATTCTTTGATGTGACCTGGGGGCGTCAAAGTCCCACACTGATTTAAATTCACAGTTTAAACATAGATCCTAACAGTTTTTGCTGGCGATGTGGTTTTAACTCGAGAAACGACTCATCTTTTCGTAGTTTACAATCACTATAGTTCGACAGGTGAATGCTTCACCATCTTTATAGTAAAACGACATGAATTTCCACAAAGTAATCTCAACCATGAAATACGGGAACATGGAAGTATTATTTTTATTTTTCTGGAATATACTAACCACGTCATAAATAAAACAACCGTCGACTAAATTGGCCACAAGCTGATTGTTTCAAGTGTAATTTTTAAAACACTTATGTCGCTGAATCTCGTTTAAACGTGGGAAAATTCTGTTCCAAATTTCCGTTTTGTTTTAAGGCCGTAAATCAGTGTTTTCCAAATCTTTTTTGTGCATCTAATCGAAGTGGCCTTGCTTCGATGATGGATTTTACTTATATGAACAACAAAACGTTAAAAGGAAATGTATGGTAGCGTATTATTTGCATGGACGATTGCCACGAGTTGGATTTCAAAACAATTTTTGACAGGAAATGACAAAGCTAATGTTGTACTCTTATAGGAAGGAAACTATCGATAATTAAGAACATTCACTCTTTGACTGAACGCGTTGGCAGTGTAGCACTGTGTTGATGATTTGGACCAGACAAAAATGTCGAGTTGGTTAATAAAACAACTCAATGCAAGTCACTTGCCTAAAGTATTGTCTTTTTTGGAGGAGTTTTATACGAAGAAAGAAGTGGTTCATAAACTAGCCGCAATACCGTACGAAGTTTATGTTCCTTATCATGGCGAAATCGCAAAATCTTCTATTAAACAAGAAACTTGTCTGGGATGTTTTGATAAAAACGGTTCATTGGTTGGAGTCACAATGGGACGGATTTTCGAAAAATATGTATCAAAAACAGAGTCTACAATTGTTCCTCCAAATATAGAGAAAGGAACGTTGATAAGATTAATGGGAGTTGCAAAGTTTTTGGACAGCTTGGAAGAAGAATTTTTCTCGAAGTTAAAGGCACCATCGTTTGCTGTGGTTGGCCCCACCTGTATTGCACCAGACTATCAAAACTTAGGTATTAGTCCCCACTTAGTTTCACAATTGGAAGATTTATTACGAAACAAAGATTGTGACCTTGCTGTTTTAACTACAATAATCGACAAATCTGCGCGTTTGGTGCAGTTGTCGGGCTACAATCTGGTAAAGTCAAGAAAATTGAAGGATTGCTTCACTGCAGGAAATCTCAGAGTGTTTCCGAATGCAATTGAACACGCCACAGAAGCTAGGTTTTTTTACAAAACACTGAATCGTGGCAAGCAATCACACGAAGATATTTCTTCATATTTCTAAAAAACTTTGCCAATTTGTGATTTGATAGTGGAATATAAAACTGATCCATTCTTGTTCCGCATTGTATGCCACGGGCGGGAATGAGTACGAACTACCTGCTTATTTACATGCAAATATAACTTTCCGTTTTCTGTAGCCTTGTTGTTGTTGTTTTTTGTTTGTTGTGTAATTTAATTGGTAATGTTAAGTAAATTTTGGTTGCTGATCTTTCGTACGTGTTGTTTCACACCCATTTCTTCATTTAAACACCTTAGTAGCCTTTATCATCAGAACTACAGGTGATAGTTTTTTAACAGGGGTTTGTAATATAGAAAGGTTGGGAATTACTTTACAAAGGATCGCTGGGAATTTGTGGTTTAGTTATAGATCGCACGAGAAATAAAACGGGAGGAAACGTCACTTGATCTGCAAGATATAGGTTATCGTAAATACTTTCAGAACCTTCTGCTTTTTATATTCCCTCTTCAAAAGTAATGACGAAACCTTCGGGGGTGGAAATCATTTAGCACAGGGTTTTCTGAACTGCGTGAAACGCGCGGCACACTGATGTGCATTAAACGGGTGTTTCATCAATCTATACATTACGTAAGCGTTGTCTATTATCATCGACTTTATTACTGGATGCTAAATTTCGGCCATCGGACAATCAGTCTCTAGTTTTTAACCTAAACAAGCCCATACTTTACATTAAACGCTGTTGCTTGACTGTATAGGGTCGGTTGATGCATCGTGTGGAAGGTCTATCCTTCTACTTTACCGTCCACCGAAATTTAAGTACCTACTGTGTTTGTGCGACACCTAGTGTCGTTTAGAACAAGGACGATTTACGAAACATTGTGACGTCACAAGCAAACTACCAATCGAATCGAAAGACATGTCCTTTGTGACAAAGCGTATCCAATTTGAGCTTGCAGCAACCTTTACTTTTGAGTTGGGAGCCCATCAAAGACCCCCACCTAATTCGCTGGTATACACGTAAAAAGGCCGAAACCGAGCATGTGTACTTTTAGCACCACATATTCGATGGGTCGTAGCGTCAAAAGTAGGTACCCCATAGGGTCGGTTGATGCATCGTGTGGAAGGTCTATCCTTCTACTTTACCGTCCACCAAAATTTAAGTACGTATTCTATTTGAACACAGTAAGCATCACACCTGAGTTACTATATTGGAAATTATTTGAGTCTATATAAAGCAGTGAATTCGGCCAGTTTTACAAGTTTTCGTCTTAGTTTTTCTGGTTAATGATCTGTTGTAGACTATCTGAGGCCACTGCGCAAAGCCAGCCCAGCCCTTGTAATGGCTGCTATTTGTTTGATAGGAGAGGTGAGCTGCCAGTGGCCAGCCCGTGCGATTTTGTTGGAGACGCACAAAAAGCATTCAAAATTATGAATTACGCGCAAGCGTTAGCTTCCCGGCCTGTTGTTTCGGCCGGAAATGTGCCAGCGGTCGATCCATTCGACACAGACCCTAACCTTGATGTTGAGGCCCGATTCAACCCTGGGCTTAAGAAGCAAGAGCTGTACAAACCCTTGAAGCAGCTTAAAGTGAGCATTCGGGCTTTGGAGGGCGTTATCCCCTACCCGAACGGAAAAGTTGTATTTAACTGCGCCTCTGCAGAAAAGGCCAAAGAGCTTGCTGCCACTATCAGAGCCAGTGGCAAGGCAGTCTATGCCAATGCGCACTGTGATGATGAGATCCGGGTGTTTCTGTCCAAAGTTCACCCGCGTATTAAAATGTCGGCAATCTTAAACTTTATGTCGAAGTACGCCCCGGTCAAGAAAGGGTGGAAAGTCTATGACGACGAAAGCGTCTATTGTGGCAAGCGCGTCATCATAATGAAGAGCTCAATTTTGTCCCAAAACCATATTCCCGAGCGCCTGCGTCTGGGCAAGAAAATGATCGAGGTTACTTACGAAGGTCAGCCCAAGAAGTGTGATTTTTGTCACGAAATGGGCCATGTTAAACGCGAGTGCCCAAGTTTCGCAAAACATGCAGAAGAGCGAAAAGCGGCTGCAGCCGCAACGAAAGACGCAGGCGCGAAAAACAAGCAAGGAGAAGATAAGAGCGAGTCGGCGGTGGCGGTGGCGGGCGCAGGTGCGCTCGTCGCAACGCTCGACGAGAAGGCGCCAGAGGCGGCTGATAAGGCCGTCCCGACGCAAGTTGAGAAGGCTCCAGAAACGGTAGATAAAACAGTTACAACTCCAGGTGTGACATCCGACGTCACACCTGTGAACAAGCAAGGCGTGGCAGCTGTTGCCACTGAAGATGTGCCGCCAACCGTGACAGCTGACGTCACGGGAAGCGGCGCGAAGTCTACAGAGGCGCTCACACCCTCTAGCGCCGCAACGCGTAATTTGGGATTTAACAAGAAGACACTAGAGGCGGTACACCACAGTATGCAGCAGCCCGAATTGGCTGACACCGCTACAACGCCCAACAACAACAAGTCTTCAGAGGCGCAAGCACCCTCTAGCGCCCCAACGACCAATGTCGGCGACACCAACAAGACACCAGAGGCGGTACGTCGCAGTATCCTGCAACCCGTGTTGGCTGAAACCGCTACAACACAAATGGTTTCCACTGACGCTCCCGTCCCAGTGACGCAACCAATGGCGTCATCAACCCCCAAACCAATGAAGCGGGACGACGAAGGTTTCAACACAGTGAGATCCCGCAAACGCAAGAACAGTTCAACACCTTCGCCCAAGAAGAAGACGTCATGCTGCCACACAGCATATGCAGGCGAGCACTTTAAATGTTTATGCGACACAGCACATTTAAAATGTCGCTGTGGAAATTGGGCTGCGCAAGAAGCCTACCTTAGCCCGTCTCGTTGTACCAATAAACGGTGCCAACGCCTTCTCATTAGCTGCACTTGCGGTGTATGTTATAACCTTTTGCCCGGGGAGAAGGTTGTGTGCAGTTGCAAAGCCACAATTCCCGATGATTTTAATGCAACGTTTTTGTAAAACCACCATTATCACCCACCACCTACTTGTTTATTTTTTATGTATACAATGGCGTCGTATTTGCGAATATGTACTCTTAATGTTAACGGCCTAGGCCAGGCACCCAAGAGGTGGGCCCTGTTTCAATACCTTTCCTCTTTGAACTTTGACCTTTACTGCTTACAAGAAACTCACTCTACTCCCCAAACCGAATCCCTCTGGAAGTCTGAATGGACTTCCGGCCCCGTCCTCTTAAACTCGGCACCTCTGAAGGTCTATGCCCGAGGAGGTGTCGCAGTTCTTCTAAACTCCTTCACACTTCAAATTTTCAATTCCGTTTCTGATTCTGCCGGTAGCATTATTGCTGCCGACATCTCAACCCTAACCCACACCTTTCACCTGGTAAATATTTACGCCCCCTCCGGCAAGAAAAACCATAACAATAACAATAACTTTTTCGATTCCCTTTACCCGTACTTAACCTCCACCCACCCTTTAATTCTTGCCGGTGATTTTAATTGTGTCCTAAACCCAGCCCTTGATAAATACCCTCCCCTCCAAACACGCAGACCTAGCCCCCCTTTAGTTAAATTATTATCCACCTTTGACCTTAAAGATTCCTTCCGTACCCTACATCCCTCCCTTTGCCAATATTCTCGACGCGCCCCCGGCACCCAATCCCGCATAGATAGAATTTACATTGCCCCCCCCCCCCCATTGATCCCTAAGCAACATCTCTTCACTCCTTGCCACTTCTCTGACCACGACCTCGTCACTTTAACCCTTAACCTTATTTCTTCTCCCCCAAGAGGCAAAGGCTCCTGGAAAAATAATACCGCCACGTTTACTAACCCCCTTTTCCAACAGGATTTATCACTATATTACCCCCTCTGGCAAACTCTGGCTCCCTTTCACCCCAACCCCATGGAATACTGGCTTACCCTTAAATATAAATTCAAGACCCTGCTACAATCCCACTCCAAACGCCTTGCCCAACAGTACCGCCACGAATCCCAACACCTCCAGCAACAATTTGAAAACTCCAGGAAAATAGTCAACGACAATCCCACCCCACAATACCTAGCTCATTTCCAGTCCCTTAAGAAGTCCCTTAACAACACTTACCTCTCCAAATCCCGCTCTTCCCTCATCAAATCACTTTCCTCCGACCCACATTACAAAAACATTGCCGACAAATCCCTGTACACTCAGCTCCTCCCTACCCGCAAACATCCCCCAATTCTCGAATTACAAGACCCCCATGGACTCCCACTCTCAACCCCTAAGGAACTTTTATCCCACACTAGACAATTCTTCTCTTCCCTTTATTCCGACCAACAATTACCTCTTCCGCACCCTAATAATAAATTCCTTAAACACCCCTTAAAAACCATCCCCGACCAACTCCGTGACACACTCTCAAACCCTATCACCCAACAAGAAGTCAAAAACACACTCCCCCTCATCCCCTCTGGCAGAACCCCCGGTCCCGATGGTCTCAGCATCGAGTTCTACTCGCTCTGCTGGGACTTCATCGGGGCCGACTTAACCCAAGCCCTCAACTACGCCTATCTTAACGCATATACCCCCTCGGAATACAACCTCGGACACCTCACACTCATTCATAAAAAGAACGACCCGACTCTCTTAAACAACTACAGACCCATCTCTCTCCTCAATACAGACCTCAAAATACTCCACAAGATCCTAAACCTCCGCATCAAACCCTTCATCGCCTCAATTCTTTCCCCCAATCAATTCGCTACACCCGGTAATTCAACATCTGACGCCACTTCCCTCCTTCGCGACCTTTACCATCACGCCTCTTCAATAAATTCGGACACTTTCTTTATTTCTCTTGATTTCTAAAAAGCTTTCGACTCCATTTCCTTCCCATGGCTTCTTCTACAACTCAATCTTAGACACTTTCCCCCTCTCTTTTCTAACAACCTGTCTGCTCTTCATTATTCCGCCAATTCCCGGGCCTACGTCAATGGTTTTGCCACGATGGAGTTTCCGGTCAGGAGAGGCGTCAGACAAGGTGATCCCCTTAGTCTGACCCTCTTTCTGATCGCTTTAGACCCACTTCTCGTTGCCATCCAAAACACCCCCGCTATCATGTCTACCCCTGTGCCATGCCGAAATACACCCAAGGCGATTGCTTACGCCGATGACGTCACCCTAGTGGTGGCGCATCGGCAATCCCTCATCCAATCCCTGGCATTAATTGATAAATTTAGTAAATTAACTGGTCTTAAACTAAACCCAACCAAAACCGAAGCAATTTCCATCCTCCAACCTCCTACCGACGAACCCCTTTTGAATCATATTAATTGGAACCTTAACTCAATAAATCCTTTAAAAACACCCATCGGCGCACCCTCAGCTATAACAACGGCATGGCACACAAAAATTTCCGCTTTACAAACCCGCGCCAACTCTATAAGCAACCCCTTTCTAACTTCCTTTCCAAAACAATGCTCCTCCCCAAAATCTCTTATATGGCCAACACCTACCCCTTACCATCCCGACAACGCGAGTGGGTCGACGGCATCGTGGTGAACTTTGTCGTAGACCCAAACAACCCTACCTTGCCCATCAACACTCTGGCAGCCCGCCGTGACCTCGGCGGTTACGGCGCGGCCAACATCCCCCTCTTTTCCGACCTTTTATTACTCTCTTCCTTCAAAAAATATTATAAACATCGTATCCTTGACACCCCAACTACACCGCAACTTTCCCTTTTTGAATATAACCTTGGACTCCAAATTTCTCAATTATTCGACCTCCGGACACGAAATTTTCTACCTCACGCAGCAACACCCTCCCCTCACTATCAGTACCTATACACTTTAATAACCTCCATAAACCCCACAGAACAGGAACTCCTTTGCCCTAAATTAAAACCCCTTTACACCAGATTGACAAATACCTCCCCAAACCCCCATAACCTGACGGACTGGACCCAAATTCATAACCCTATTTTCCCCAATTATCTAAAAACATTCAATTACCGCCTCACCTACAAAATTCTCCCCCTCAAATGCCAACAAACCTTTCTTCCACTCGACAAAAATCCCCACTGTTACCAATGCACTTACCCATCCGAAACTTTTTCACATCTTTTCCACAACTGCCCCACAATTCAACCCCTTCTAAACCTTGTAAAACAAACCCTTAACTCCTTGCTAAATACCACCATTCCCTACTTCGACTCACCTATACACCTGAATGTCCCGAAACTACCCCAACACGATACCCCCTACGCGTCGACCCTATCCGCTCTACTGAACACCTCATTAACCCACATAATCTGGAAGACAAGAAACCGCATCAAACATGACCCCCGCCCTTTGAAAAACATCCCCAACCACCTCATCCGATTATTTAAATCCTCTATTGCTTTAAGACTCGCTATCCAACGTTACAGGGAAAACCCCTCTCTCGAAAGCGTCCTGGCCGACGTCAAAAATTATATAACCCAATTTTGGTAACCTTCTCTCCACCCCCCTATGACAAACAACCAATAGTCAATATATTGCTACAAGTAGTATTCCCCTTTTGTGTGTGTGTACGTGACCCCTTTTTTTGTATTTATTTATACACTCTAATTGCGTTTTTTCTTTGTAATCGTAAATCCCGATTTTTTCAGCACCTTTTCCTCGCTTTCCTCCATTTTCCTTTTTTTTCCTTTTTTGTGCAGTACTTGTCGTCTGAAAATTTTTTCTTTGCACCTGTATTTTTTCGTCTCTTCTTTTCCTCCATTTTAGTGTGATATTCGTGGTAGCCTTGTGCTCATCCGAATAAAAAAAAAAAAAAAACCTTTACTTTTGAGTTGGGAGCCCATCAAAGACCTCCACCTAATTCGCTAAATTCATATTCGATGGGTCGTAGCGTCAAAAGTAGGTACCCCATAGGGTCGGTTGATGCATCGTGTGGAAGGTCTATCCTTCTACTTTACCGTCCGCCGAAATTTAAGTACCTACTGTGTTTGTGCGACACCTAGTGTCGTTTAGAACAAGCACGATATACGAAACATTGTGACGTCACAAGCAAACTACCAATAGAATCGAAACTTGCATCGATTGATGTTTTTTTTCTGATTTGATTGATTTACTTGAACAACCGCCGCATGAAGACAAGTATGCAGCAATTAAGGAGCGATTGCTGACTACTTTTACTTTAACACCTTCACAAAGAGCTCAACAATTACTCCACATGCCAACTTTGGGTGACCGGCTGCCAACTGCCCTAATGGACGAAATGCTGGCGTTGCTTGGGAGTGAGGAACCTTGTTTTTTGTTCAAAGAATTATTCCTGGAGAAGATGCCCGCTGCCGTACGCACGGGTTTGGCTGGAAAGGATTTTCCTTGTGCTCGCAGTTTAGCGCAACAGGCGGATGTTCTGCTCTTGGCTAGTAGAAAAGACGAGGAATACGCGGTATTTAAGGTGCGACGCTCGAAGTTCAGTACTACTACACCACAACAAGTAAGAAACGCTCAAAAATTATGCTTTTACCACCGTCGTTTCGGTAAAAACGCACGTCAGTGTTGTCCTCCATGTGCGTTTCGGGGAAACGAGCAAGCCGACCGTCTTTAGCTGCTGCGACGGCCGGCAAAACGAGTCTACGCAACAGCAGCAAAAGAGAAACGCGGCGAAAAAATCGTCAGCTTTCACTTTCTTGCTCACAGACAAGCATCGCCCGCCTTTGACACCTCCGTATGAAGGGCCATACCGGGTCATAGCAAAAACACACAAAACGTTCACGCTGGACTTCGGTGGACGCCAACAGACAGTTTCTGTTGACCGTTTAAAACCTGCCCACGTCGACCTGACACAACCGGTCCAAACGGCTCAACCACCGCGTCGAGGAAGGCCTTGCAAACAGGGTCGAGTTCCATCCAACGGGCAACCAACATTATCACCAGACTCTATTCAACGCACGCGCTCTGGTCGCATTACTCGCCCTCCTGCCCGTTTTTGTTTGTAAATTTTGTTGTCCGCTTCTGGCGGGGGTTATGTAGCGCTCACTTTACCGCATTTTAGCGAAGCGGATTAATTGCCTTTTTCGCCGCGTTTCTCTTTTGCTGCTGTTGCGTAGACCTGTTGAGTCATTCTTAACTTTGCAACGGAATAAAGCTGTGTAACGCTTTAGTACGATATTATGGCTTCTGCTTTTTCATCAGGAATGCTACGGTCCAATCAGTCCCAAATTTGTCGAACCAAAGATTTGTGCTAGAGGTTTAACTAATACTCATAGCGATTCACAACGATTAATTAAAGTCGCATCATGCGTTTAAGCAACATATTTTAGCGGCGCGTATATTTTTTCGCATAGTTGTTGTTTACAATCAACATCTTGTAAATTTGTTGAGTAGTCGACTTTGAAAATAACGCTTTAATTTGAGGCGATTTTTTTTTGCAACACTTAACCCTATACAAGCAGTTGTGGTTTTAACGGGTTCCTTGTTTTCTTCCAATTTATCGGGTTACATTTCGCTTTATTGTAATATTTCGCTAACCAACAGAATATGTCTATATACATAACTGTATGCGAAGTCTGTTTAAAATATAACTCTACGTTTAATTTAAATTGTCTATGAGTGTTCGTCTCTTGTTGTAATTTAACCTCGCAGAAAAACCTCCACTTTACTTATTTCATCATTTAAAAAAAATCTGAAAGTTACAGGCCAATATTGACAGTTTTAGTAAGATTGCTACTCACGCCACATACACATCGCTATTGAAAGTGATATATTTTACACACACTGTAGATTGCTGAACGTTTGCCTAAGTTGCTTTCAAAAAAATGTTACGTTCCGCAATGAACATCTCCACTTGCTCATTGTCCATATATTCTAAGCCCTATCCCCTGCCGCCCGCCATGATATTTGTCATTCGCACAAGTCTGCGTTAATTTTGATGAACAAATCCATGGTCCAATGTCAGTACCCTACTCTACCCTGTTGACTTTCGCTACTAACGCAAGAATAGAATCTAACTACAAAAATGCACGAGTTTGAAATTATCAATTTCGGCGAAATCGACGCCAACATTCACCATGACTACGGATTCACACATCTCATTGGATGGATCAAAATCCCCCAATGCAAAACTTTGGATGTATAAACCTTGCGGGGATAGGAATTATGCTTATGTTTAATCGTGACCAGTCTTGCTACTGAGTCAGCAATTTCAGGGGTGCTGTTTGCCTAATTCTTCTCATTAACCCCTCCACATGGTTGCGCTGCTCTGTACATGTTGTTTGCAGCGGAAACGTCCTTTTTCTAGTAAGACTTGCAAGCACACTCTACTTCAATGTATTTATTTAACCATGACTAAAATCTTGACAAGCTTGATTCCATCAATTTTCTTGCTGAAAACCAAAACAATCGTAAATTTTTCAGGAAAGTGTTGTAAATCTGTAAAAAAATATTTCCAACGATAGATGGTGACAAAGAGTGAATTATTTTAAAATTACTCTCCTTAACGAAAATATCTGTTCATTCGCTGTAGACGTTTCCACAATTGGTCTAGTTGATGATTCAGTTAATTTAGATTAATTTGTTTCAAAACCTATTATTTAAAACAAGCTTATTTCCAAAGTGTTCCGAAATGTATTTTTGCATTCTCTCGTTCGTTGCGAAAATGTATTTTTTCATTCTCTCGTTCGTTGCAACGCTCGTTCGTTGCGCCCACGCTGCAACATTACAACACTCACGCCTCATAGGCAGGTGGTTGAACCGGTTGACAGATAACTCTTGTAGCGCCCGTCAAACGTCAGCAACGGCAAGGACGGCGGCCTTCCGATCTCTTCCTTGTGCCGGCCGTAGGCGGGCCACAAAACCATCGTTCATTCCAGGCGGATTCTGACTTAGAGGTGTTCAGTCAGAATTCCCAGACGGTAGTTTTGCTCCATTGACTTATCAGCCAACAAACACATAAAACAAATATCTAAATCTGTGGTTCCTCGTCGGTCAAAATTGGAGGATATAAATGAAACAGAAAACCACCTTTTTGAAGTTTTAGATAGTCGGCAACGAATTGCCCGTCATGTCCACATCCTATATGTTTCACACATTTAAGATGCGATGTCTTAGTTCAACACATTTGCACACTGCTTTTACTAGGGAATATCGTTGGCATAGAAGATCTTCTGCTATGATCAAATACATGGGATTATCGAAAAAATTACCCAAAGTCCATCACGACATAACTTTCCACTTAATTGTGTAAACAATGACACCTCCAGAAAAATTAAATCTAAAGAAACAAAATAATTTAGAACGTTGTCGTGTAAGGCGGATGTAATGCCAAATTTTAATTTCACAACATCATCGAAAAAATAATGCTCTGATTGATGTTGCTGGGAACATCGATGTATCCCGCTTTCTGCGATGTATTACTAATCACAACAATCCTTGTGTCACACGGATACAAGCAAAGTTCAATGTAGAAACATTTCAAGAACAAAATTGAAGTAGTTGTAAATAACGAAGTCGCAAATCTGGGTTGGTCCCACAATTGCAACGTGATGTTCTCGCTTAAAAGAGAAAGCATCACCCACCCTATATCTGTCTCTATGTCAAAAGGTCTTGCATGGTTGATTTCTGGGCGTCATCCAAGTTCAACGGTTTCTTGCTGAGCTAAGCGAGTTAAACCACGCTTGATTAAAGCTGAAAAAGGGATGTCCTAAAGCACATGTTAACGTACTTCAGATTTAAATGGCCTATTTAATAAATATTAACAAAATTTTGCAATACACTAAACGCAAATACATTGATCAAAGCTTTGGACTTGTAATGTGACAATCTGGCATATGAGACAAATCTGCAGTCACTGCAGGCAATGTTGCTGTCAGGACGTCTGGCATGGTTGATTTTTCAGCGTTTCGCGCGTTCAACGTTATCTGGCTGGGTTCGTACAACGTGGGTTAATCTTGCACGGCGGAAGATGAGCTTGTAACAAACTTTTGAATTCGCTTCTCAATATTTTTTTTGACCCGGGTATCATCAGTTTTAGATAGGGAACGCATCATTCTTCAACATTATATCTTCTCGTTTCAATCTACCATTGTGTAAGTCATGTTGGCTTGTGATGGCACTCTACAGTGTGACGAAGTCTGCGACGTCTTGCGTGGCTGCTATGTAGGTTTCTGGGTGAGGTCGCACAAAATGCGTTAAGTGGACCCTGACTGAAGGTGAACACGCAACGAACTTTGAAACAGAATTGTCAGCAAAAATGTTGGCCAACACGTCATAACAACATTCCATAGGTTTTATTTGATCAAGATGCGAAATTTTAGTCGAACACAGTTTGACTTTTATACTTGCTGCTGAGTGGTGCAAGTTGAATAAAAAATATGTGTGCTTAACAAATTTTATAGAAAAACTGCATGGTTGAGACATCACGCGAACGCAGTGTCATTATCATTTAGGTTACAGATATTTTTGATGCTTCCTCCGAAACAAAAACCTTCTGTCATTATTTACTACTGTCAATGCGTCAGCGGTTGCATTTTGAGCTTGGCTGCTTTTTGAGCTTCTCGCAACTTCAAAAGCATCTGGCAAGGCTCGAACAATGTGGGGGTAAATCTCGTGTTTTAGAATGCGTTCAGTTAAACTTCAGTGAACTAGCAATGTCTCCTATTGATCAGTTATTGCACTGTTTTCAGTAAATTCATGAACAATATCCAACCAACTTTTGTTTGCTTTATTACCACATGATGCAACAAATTTTTCGATTATATTAGTAAAGTAGTTAGGCTATATGGGGTTAAATTGGAGTGTATTAGTTTAGACGTATTAGGAAATAGGGCATTAGTTGAAAGCACACCCTTGGTTTACAATTTTGTTGACGTATTGGTAGTTGGAAAGAAACTCGCTGTAAACTTTGAAATCACGTCGGTAGTATTGATGCATGAACTCTGGTTCTGTGGAAATGTATCAAATGTTAAAACTAATTCATTTTCGCTATCAAAGAAAGATTAGGCTGTTTTACTATTGCAAGCATGCGCAGCTTAATGAACAAATTTGGTGGATTTCAGCGAGTGGACTTTGATCACTTACTTTCATATTCTTGGTCATCACACCAACAGAAGAGACAGGTTGCCGAATCTCTGATACAGTTTCTGTAACTTGGAGAGTAGCACAAGTCGTGGGGTACGGTAAGACATGAGGGAGTTTGCTGAGGAAATTCGATCCCGTTCTGAGCCACCCATCGAAAGTAAGCAGGAATTTGAGGTTGTACAATTTCCCATCTCCACTTTACGTAGTCACAGAACCAGGCTTTCCTCTGCTCGCATGGATGTGGTGACGTATAATAGTGGCTACAGTTGATCAGCGGACCTAAAGCGAGAGGAATTACAATCTTTAGCTTCTTTCTTCGGTAAACACATCACAAATCACAACTATCTTCACACACCACGACATTTTATTTACTCATAAACACTTAGTTGATTAGAAAATATCACCTGATTCCCCGCATTCCGGCAGTTGTATGTTAGCAAAGTTGTTCCTAACTATTGTGAAGGCTTTCTCTATGATAGGTTGCAGATATATGTAAGGTCCAGTTAACAGTCTGTTGATGAATCCGGGAAACACTTCAAGATCGCATCTTGTGCCAATCATGTATTTCACGTGGCTCGCGAAGTTGTTAAATGATCTGAAATTTACAAAAACGTCGGAACTATTGTGCTGTCCTGTGGCCCTTGCTCACCAACAAAATTATTAATGTGTGAGTGTAACGCCAATGCAGACATTTTGCTTACACGCATAGTTGTTGTTTTGTGGTCGCGAGATTGAAGTTTTTCCATAGATCAAGACTTGCTGAGGTCGAGTTCCGAATAAAACCTTCTTCACACACGGGGTGGGAAAAATTACCGAACATAAGATCTTCAACACGTGGTAATGGTGGAGAGTAACCGTGTATTGGACATATGGAGTATTTAATGATGTCTTTTATGTTAGTTAATGATCCAGGTAATTCCAACAGCTTCATAATTAATGCGAAAAGATCGTCAAATGTTTTTGTAGTGGTGGAATCTTGTCCAACAGCCTATCAGAAAATATGAAAGAGAAAAATTATACAAAACCCAGGACAGGTACTAATTTACATGGAAAGTATTTATTACATTTGTGGCCTAGAGATCGGGATTGTTTGAAACTAAAAATGGAAAAGTTGTAGATACCCTGTAAACTTTACGGACTTCCGGATAAATGTCAAAAACCGTGAAACACGATCCACTGAAACATTTCACTCCCACACCAGCCATGCATGACGCCATCTGGTCGAGGTTATTTCTATAAACGAAAATGTTTCGTCGATTAGCAACGCAACAAACTGATGACAAGCCATTCATTATATGGTGATTTTGTCGTTTTCAAATCGTACTTACAAACATGTATTTTGTTTAAGATAAGGAAAACCATCGAACAGAGGTTTTGCACATTTTTGAACTTCGTGTAAAGTTTCTCGGAAAGAACAGTTGGGAAGGAACTTTATATCTGTTGATTTACCGATGTACATGGTTAAAACTTTATGCACTTGATACAAAAAAATATTAAGTTACTCTTCTTAACGTATTTTAAGAATGTCCTACCATCTTCTGTGTCTTGTGGGCAACCATTCGGTTCTTTGAATTCATTACACCAAGTGCTGTTGCAGACTTGATACGTGCAATTGAGATATTGAAGTCCGTGATGATCAGAGGCTAACTTACAAAGATCCAAGGTTGTCAATGTTTTGTTCAAACAGATTCCAGCTTGTGTTGTGACTATCAACAAGAACAAGCTCAATCCATATTCATATAACCAACATTTACATTCCTAGATTTTTTCAAACAAACTTACTGTCAACTCCGTAATGATTTGTAAGAAATTCGTACTTGACACATATTTGATCCAAGTTTTCACATTCAACAAACGTCATGTTATCAAACACAACTGTTCCGCCTGGAGCTTGGGACAGAGCGCCAACATAACATCCCAGTGGATGATCTTCTCCGGCATCTTGAAACATAAAGCACGTGATCGTTAAAATTATGTCATGATCGCCTTCACTTTCGTGCCGCGTTTGATTACATGATCTTTCTGAACATTCTGAAAGCGTGCAGATAAACTCTAAGCGATTTACAAAGATTAATTAAATCGCATTGCGCGTTTAAGCAACATATTTTAGCGGCGCGTATATTTTTTAGGTTAGTGGTTGTTTACAATCAACATCTTGTAAATTTGTTGAGTAGTCGACTTTGAAAATAATGCTATAGAACTAAAGCGATTTTTCTTTTGCAAGAACTTACACCCTATGCAAGCAGGTGTGGTTTTATCGGGTCTCGTTTTTTATCCAATTTATCGGGTTTACATTTCGCATACATCTTCGAAATGTGTAACAATAACTCTATTACGGTTTCTACAAGATAATTTGTTACTTACATCCTGCTGATACTCCAGAAACTGCCAAAAAATTACCAACAGAATATATCTATACATGATTATATGCGGATACTGTTTAAAATATAACTCTACATTAGTCACTGTACTCTACATTAGTCACAAGTCTTTTTCTTTTGTGATAATCTAACCTCGCAGAAAAACTTGGTCCCACGTTTGCAACGTGGTGTTCTCAGAAGAAAGCATTAACTATCCTATATCTGTGTCTGTGTCAGAGGGTCTTGCATGGTTGATTTCTGCTGAGCTAAGCGGGTTAAATCACTCTTAAATGAAGCTGAAAGAGGGATGTGTCAAAGCACATGTTTACGTACTTCAGATTTAAATGGCCTATTTACTAAATATTAACGAAATTTTGCAATATACTAAACGCAAATACATTGATCAAAGCTTTGCACTTGCAATGTGACAATCTGGCATATGAGACAAATCTGCAGTCACTGCAGGCAATGTTGCGGTCAGGATGTCTGGCATGGTTGATTTTTCGGAATTTCGCAAGTTCAACGTTATCTGGCTGGGTTCGTACAACGTGGGGTTAATCTTGCACGGCGGAAGATGAGCTTGTAACAAACTTTTGATTACGCTTCTCAGTATTTTTTACCCGGGTATCATCAGTTTTAGATAGTGAACGCATTATTCTTCAACATTGTATCTTCTCGTGCCAATCTACCATTGTATAAGTCATGTTGGTTTGTGATTGGCACTCTACAGTGTGACGAAGTCTGCGACGTCTTGTGTATATAGGTTTTTGGGTATGGTATAAGTCGACCTTAACTGAAGGTGAACACGCAACGCACTTTAAAATTGAGTTGTCATCAAAAAAGTCACCCAATACGTCGTAATCACATTCCATAGGTTTTATTTGATCGAGATACCAAGACTTAGGGGAATACATTTTCATATTTATGCTTGCTGCCGAGGGGTGTAAGTTGAATAAAAAAACGTGTGCTTAACAAATGTGGTAGAAAAACTGCATGGTTGAGACATTACGCGAACGCAGTGTCATTATCATTTAGGTTACAGATATTTTTGATGCTTGCTCCAAAACAATAACCCTCTGTCATTATTTACTACTGTCAATGCGTCAGCGGTTGCATTTTGAGCTTGGCTGCTTTTTGAGCTTCTCGCAACTTCAAAGGCATCTGTCAAGGCTCGAACAATGTGGGGGTAAATCTCGTGTTTTAGAATGCGTACAGTTAAACTTCAGTGAACTAGCAATGTCTCCTATTGATCAGTTATTGCACTGTTTTCAGTAAATTCATGAACAATATCCAACCAACTTTTGTTTGCTTTATTACCACATGATGCAACAAATTTTTTGATTATATTAGTAAAATAGGCTATATGAGGTTAAATTGGAGTGTATTAGTTTAGACGTATTAGGAAATACGGCATTAGTTCAAAGCACACCCTTGGTTTACAATTTTGTTGACGTATTGGTAGTTGGAAAGAAACTCGCTGTAAACTTTGAAATCACGTCGGTAGTATTGATGCATGAACTCTGGTTCTGTGGAAATGTATTAAATGTTAAAACTAATTCATTTTCGCTATCAAAGAAAGATTAGGCTGTTTTACTATTGCAAGCATGCGCAGCTTTATGAACAAATTTGGTGGATTTCAGCGAGTCGACTTTGATCACTTACTTTCATATTCTTGGTCATCACACCAACAAAAGAGACAGGTTGCCGAATCTCTGATACAGTTTCTGTAACTTGGAGAGTAGCACAAGTCGTAGGACATGTTTAGGTGTGAAGATATCGGCGGTCGTTGTCTCATATCCTAGCTCAATGAAGGGTTGTTAGGTGTCTGGCGAATGTGGGTTTTCCCTTTGTTTTGTGTTCTTGGTTTATTGCATTCGTTTGCTGACGGCAAGGCCGTTCAGTCACTGCCTTACACTGACCATAAATTTGTGTTCGAGACTTCTGGCTTTATTAACGTCAACTAAAACCACAACAATACCTTCGGAATGTAAAAATTCTTGTAACATTTATTTCCGCCCTTTCTATGTTTATAAACGACGCGAAATAAAGTTTTAGGTTGAAAACTTTCTCTAAAGGACATGTTCAAGTTCATCAAACTACATATGTAAACTTTTGCTAGAAGTTATAATATGTTAGAAATACTGTGACGTGGTCGTTAAGGCAGCAAAAGTGACTTGTATTGCTTGTGCTACGTTTTCCTTTGCACTTTTCTTATTCTTGGCTTGCACATAGTTTTGTACAAGACATTTTTTTACGTAAAGGTAAAATAATATGTTGAGAAACTTTTTGTTTTGTTGAGGGGCGAACGATTATTTCATGACTCTTGCTGGTCATTTTCTACTGAAATAATAAATGTTGTTTCTTGTACAAAAAAAAGGACCTTCTCTTTAAATTGTAAGTAGATCTAATATTCAACTTACAGAATCCAACCAACAGATCCATACTAGCAGCACATGGGCACTCTATTTGACCAAGGCAAGCATCATACGTGAGTTACCTACTGTTTCGACAAGCTATTTTCTCTATTTAATCATTTACAAGTTGTTCAAGGCAGTTATCGGAAGGATTTACCAGTTTATTTTTGGAACTTCGTTTGAAACTTAATTGTCAGCTGTGAATGTGTGTGGAGGAGATTCTTGAGGTCGCTTGTTTAGCCAGCCCGGCCCTTTTTAGGGCCACTATTTCGTATTGTTTAGTAGAGGTTAGGCGGCAAGCGGCCAGGGTGTGTTCTATTGTCTTTGACGCACCATATTCTGTTTTGCAATATGCAAATGAAATTTGCAAAAGCTGTAGCCCGGCCCTTTGGCTGGGTACAAACATTCAACCAGTTTCGAATAGTCAAATTCTCCATAGCTTATTTCGTAACAATGTATATCGTAGCTTCGCCGTTTGCAATTGGTTTCTCAACGAGAATGAAAGACTTTCTATTTGTGTTTGCTTATATTGAGGAATCCATAATCAATCAATTTATGCCGATCAGAAAACACGCCGCCCGATCTTGAGCCTCGTAGACCCTGAGATGACCACCCCAACACCAGAGGACACCGAGATGACCAACACCCCACTGAAGAAGTGTATGAAGAGAAAGAAGAAGAAGAAGAAGACGAGTCCTAACGCCAAGAAGACCGCGTCACCGCAGATGAAGTGCGCTCGAAGGGAAATTCCCGACAACAAGAACATCGCGTCACCACCGATGAAGTGCGCTCGAAGGGAAAAGTAATCGTTGGATTTAGCATAGCATCTCCGACTGAATTGATTTAACTTTGATTTCATTCGATAGTGGGATGGTATAAGGTTGTTTGTGCAAAAGAAAAGCTTGCGACTCGCTTTGTAGCAACATTTATCGGCGAAAGTACATGACGCCCATACATATGGCTTGGCGGTTTAAAAAAGCGGCAGGCGACGGTCGGGTTGGAGTAAGTAATCGTTGGATTTAGCATAGCATCTCCGACTGAATTGATTCAACTTTGATTTCATTCGATAGTGGGATGGTATAAGGTTGTTTGTGCAAAAGAAAAGCTTGCGACTCGCTTTGTAGCAACATTTATCGGCGAAAGTACATGACGCCCATACATATGGCTTGGCACTACAACACAACATAACATGTTGCTCACGAAAATTACCAGTGATTTTCCTGTAACAAATAAAATTTAAAGTTATTTTTTAATCAAAGCAAATAATTTTTATTTTGCTTGCAAAGTTGCTATGCACATGAACAATACAACCATACGTTTATCCAGATCGTAATGATTTTAATATTTAATAATTTAACAAACAAAGTAAACTGATATATTACGAAACATTACACAACATTTCATTCGGCAATGACAATTTTTAGATGATAAATTCATGGAAATTTGTTTACCCAGATGTTTCACTTCCCAAAGAATCATCAGAAGATGAATCCAATATTGAAGAGAATCTATTTATATAACAAAAATTACCACAAATAATCTTTGTAACACATAAAAAAATAAATATTACAGCTCAAAACACACTAAAACAGGTACCTATTTGGACTTACTTGCATCCTTTGGATGTCGATGGTATATCAGTCATGATTTTTTTTCACGGAATAAGCCTATCAATAGTTGTTTTGTCTCTAGAATTTTTCGAAATTTTGCTACAGATAAAACAAAAAAAATATTTTCTGAAAACCTATGCTTATCGCTTTTGCCTAAAATCGCAGGTGAACTCCCGTTCGTCTTGCTGCCGTTTTTATGCACTAAAAGCGTCTTCACAGCCTGTAAAAACTAACTCTGTTACATATTTAGCACAAACGCTACCGGAGGACCGCCCTATATAGCACCTCGATTTCACGGTCTTTACAATCGACCAATACATCTTCCAAAGACAATAAACGTTGCGACAAAGGAAACCAAGCGAGTGACCATGCAATGTATCACCCAGCATCAAATAACGTCCGCCGCGGGAGCATTTCTTCCTATGCAGCGGACAATGTGATATAACAATGCATCACCCAAAATGAACCCTGTGTCGTCACTGACACGTACGTTACTTCAAAAATTACCAAAACGGGGATTTGGGGTAACAAAAAGGACAGCACAACAGTCGGTCAAGACGCATTTCATAAAACGCAGCGAAAATAAATGAAAGTATGTTTTCACCCGCCGCGTATTTGAGACCAATAATAGAAAATGCCGATTCTTTTGAATTTTACCAAAGTCGCTCGCAGTTGATTGATTCGGTTGTTCGCGAACAAGTGCTTCAAGTGCAAGAAATTTTTATTTCTACCGCTCAAGACAAACATTCCGATGTTGGTGCTGCTTTTCTGTGTTTTCCACTATCACAATAAACCTTCCCTCTCTCTCCTCCTTCGGAGGATCGGGGTCATAAAACTCGCCCCGTCCTTCCCCATCAAAAAACATCGCAAGCCAATGCATTCCGGGTATATTACTGGGATCAGTATTCACAATATATGCTTTGGGATAGGGGTGGTTCAACGTAGTGAGTTCATCCCGCGCATAGACACCATAAAACACGGATCCAATGGCTTGGTCACGAGGTAAAACAGATGCGATTTGAAGTTCGTCCATTTAAGCCGAGTAATCGAAAATTACGTTTTTGAATTTGTCAATCTCCAATACATTGTCATATTCCGCGTACATCAAGATATTTATAGTGTTCGCGAGAGCCGTGCCAAAGTGAACCTCCAAACGAATGTTACCGTGCTTAACCAAATCAAAGGTAGCCAGATCTGCCATATCAGGACTGAGGTCAAAGCAATAGAGTGTGAATCCCTGCCCATATTCGGAGAGTGATATTCCACTACCGGCGTTTTCAAAAAATGTTCCCATTCCAGTAAAAAGGCTAATGAAGCTCCTCGCATAATTTTTTGATGTGAAATTTGGTTGAAGCGCCTTTCCCGGCACGATTTTCCCGTCATGGTACAGAGCCAGGTAATTCACATCAAAGTGTTTAAAATTAAACGGATTTTTTGCATAAGCTCCATTAAATGCGTCGTTGTCAACAAACCCCACCACTACTCGCTTTGGGATCTGGCCACGTATAAATGTGTCATGTGTCGTGGAAAGGTTTCCACGTGGGACCGAGTACACTTGCACAGATGTCCTCGTGATTGGATATTTGGCAGTAGCCTTCTCCAATGCTTTTATATGTCCCATCAAAACAGGGGCACTCGGACGTACTTTACGAACATACAACCGAACGTCTTTAAGGTTGACCTTGTAACCGGTATTCGCCTCGGCCATAATCGAAAACGGATATTTGCTCCTGATCAAGCGGATCTTCACGTCAACGCCATTTAATACATAACGAAACTGATTCATCATGTCGATGTGGAGCTTGCCTAACATTTCAATGTCACGACTACCACTTGCACAGACGCGTCTGGTGATATATCCAGCATTTCCAGCATCCAAAGTCTCAAACTTTCCTGCCGAATCTTTATGCCACATTGCCGCAGTTAATTGGGATTCTTTTGCATCATTCCCGAAGCTTAAAAGGCTCTCGAGATAAGCACGGTATGGATACGTGTTACTAGCAGGTGTGACAACTTTGCTGTTTAAAGACAAGTCAACTTGATCCCAAAGAGCATGTAGCCAATAATTACAAGGACCAAAGGCAGCGTCTGCGTCAATATTTGTTCCATCTGCCTTGGTTATGCGCGCTGTGCACAGAAGCATAGTATTTGCTAGATCTATGTAATCTTCCCCTGTCCTAGAAACGGTAAATTCTATAGGGCCGGCATCACTCAATGTCGAAAGGGGCATAAATTCCACCCACTGGGAATGTTCGATGCTGACTTGTGTGGGTTTTAGCGCAAATAAATCAAGTTCACTTTTCAAGCATTTTCCAGACTGTTGGCTAATGAGGCTGCCCATATTATGAAAATATATCCGCTTTCTTTCGTCTTGGGGAACGTTTTTTCTTCGCCGTTTTTCTGCGTTTGGTTGCAGGTTCTCCGGGTGGGTGTGTAAAGGACCGCTGCGCAGAACGTAATAATGATTTTCCCGCCTCTCGTGAACGTTTTATAGCTGCTGCCCGTGGTGATTGCCCAGCCAGCATGTCACCGGCGAATTGGGCACCTGATTTAATCACTTCTTTTCCGATACGGCTTGCGCCCGATTTAAGTAGCGGTAGTACAGCCCTACCAAGACTCGCAAACACACTACCCAATCCGTGGCCACGTTGTGAAACTGCTCCACTGAAAAAAGGCATTCCATGACCAGCTTGGTACTTCCACGTAATGGTTGATACGATAGACGTGAGAACCTTTTAAACACTGTCTCCCCAGGCTCTCCTTGAGCTGGGATCGTATCGAGAAGGGGAACAAGTGAATCGCCCACTATACGCGGTTCAACGAGATCACAATAGACGAAAATGGTCGAAAATTCATTCTCGAGAGTGCACCTTCCTTCGGTTGTGTGGCTTCCTTCGTAAAGGTGTGGAAGTGGAGTTGTTTGAAAGCCCAAAAGTTGCCCAAGGTCATCAGAGAGCGCCATTTGACATTCCCTAGGGAGGTTTATAGTGGTCAAACGCGTCACCGGATCAAATACAAATAAATCATAAATCACACCCCCATCGGGGTTAAAATCATCGGTTTCTGATTCCTGAAGAAGTCGTTTAAATTCCTTGGTGCCTTCTATTTTAACTAATTTTGTCATTGTACCTGCAAGTTCCTTTCCCGATTTATAAAGCCCGCTTGGAAGCGACAACTTTTTAGTAGCTTCGGCCCCCACTCTCATTCCGAACCACACTTCTGACCCAATATTTTTCCATGAGTAGGGATATTGAATGTCACTTAACGCCACCTCCCATTTTCCCTGATCCAAGTGAATGCTTTTGGGAAGTTTAGTTTTGAATTGGGTCGTTGTATTTTCGGGGTAAAACTCTAAACTACTATTGCTCGGAAGAGTCACGTAAAACATTCTTATTTTTCAAACTCGGTGCTGGCAACAGATACCCAACCCCACTTGCCAGTAACGCTGTCCAAAGATTCGGGTTTGGGTGTCCCAACGTCAAATTCACAAGACTGGTGATGACTACAACAAAAATGAGAAACACTTGACAAAAAAACACAACTTCTTCACGAGGCAAACTTCGCCCACACCACACCCAATCTCCTCCTGAAGTCATTTACACGCTATACGCTGTAATGTACGACGTCCTCTGCGTTGAGCCACGAATTAAAACTATCGGGGTAGTCGACCCATTTTATAAGTCATTGCTCTACCCCGTGCCTTTTTCGCTTTTTCAATATCTTCTCAATGTTATAAAGGTCCTTTTCCACACTTTGGAGTTCCTCATCATAAAACGACCCTTCTATCGGTTCACGATTATAATCGACTAGAGAATAAGTATGGGGATTGGTTTGGCGCCGTGATTTAACAAAAAACACTTCTTCCGTCCAGCTTGGTAAGTAACCTTTTTAAACTTTGTACGGGTTACTGCGATTCTAACTGGGGAACCCACTGCAAACTTCCAGGACATAGGTGGATGCGATATATCGCCGTATAAATTTTCCCAGACAGTATCCTGATTATCTCGTTTCACCGACGAAGGAGTAGTTCGAATGCTGCGGTGATAGCTGTTGTTGTAGCTTTCCACTACATCATCTAGCACGTCAATATATTTCGATGTCTGGGCATACGTGAAGTACCGCCATAAACGCTCCTTCAAGGTCCGATTAAATCGCTCAACAATGGAGGCTTTGGTTTCGTCATTGTACGTCGTAAAAAATGAATCCCGTGATTTTGTAACCAATTTTGAAAAAGTTTATTCACAAACTTTTGCTACGATCTGTCTGTAATTTCTGCGGTTGGCGGTCCCCATCTTGCAAGATTTTTTCGAAAGCTCGCACAAGACTTGGCCCCGTTTTTTGTTTTATTGGGACAACCCACGCATACTTTGAAAACACATCAATAACGGTAAGTAAGTATTTGAACCCACTGTTGTAACGACTTAGTTTCACCAAATCAACCAAATCAGCCTGCCACTGAAAATCAATACCTCCGACTGCAACACGAAGACGTTTAAAATTTCGACGTAGAGGTTTGTGGAGTGTGTAAGTGTCCTGCTTTCGCAGCCAATCTTTTACTTCAACTCTTTTTCGTTTTGAAGCACGGGCGAGGCGCTTCACGCCCCCGAGACTTCCTGATTGCAAGGGGGAATAATATTCCTCAGAAAACTTTACAGATTTACCCATTGCTTTGCAAATCGTCTATTCTGCACCGGTGGCGGTTTAGATCCAACTGGGCGCTGGCCTGGCGCAGGTCTTGTATTTGTATACCCAAGCAATGACTTTGGTGCATTTGCTTTTTCCAATGCCGACTGGAAATCAGTCCATCCGATAGGCGTCGTTGACGTCGATCCGCGGCGTCGCACAGCATTGTGAATCAGATCCTCAATGTTGCTTCCCTTAACAACTTCCCCTTTAACCGAAAGCTCTCCTGTCGAGTTGAAATCAATTTCTGGACTTTCCTTGATAATATCAATGACTCGCTTTGCTTTGTATTTAAACGTCTTCGGCATAGAATCAATTACACGACTTTCGACAACATTTTTCTTTGTTTCCTCAACTTCTCCAGCCACAGTTTTCCTCGAAGTTCTTCGGTAACCGTAAACTTAAGTGGTTTATTCACAAGGGTGTCCTTATAAAATTGATACCGTTGAAGTGCCTGGTTGTAAAGTTTTACTTTGTCTTCCATCGTCCCAGGCTCGTTTATGATGTCCTTCATTTTTCGATCGAGTGTGGTTAATGCGTTTTCAACAGGCGTCGTTTGTGAAGGTGTGTTTCCCTGTAGACTTTTCAAAATACGAGGGTCCACCAAAGCGAATTTTTGAACACTTTCCATTTCACTTCCCACCAGACAAAAGACTAGTGACGGCGGGTATTATGCTGCCAATCAACGGAGCTAACAACGCTGATAAAAATCCTCCACGTTGTATAATTTTAGGTTTTCGTTTTGCAGGAGTTGACTTTTTTCCAAGTTCACGGATGCCGTTTTTATGTCTGCAAAGTTTGGCTCGTTCCGTGGGTGTCAATGTTACGTTCCCCTTCAAAACGTTGTATGCACATTCGCAAATGCACTGGATTAATTCACGATCAGCGACTTTTATAATCGACCGAGCAAGCTTGGGTTTGGCTTTAGCGAGTGTCGTAAGAACTGGAGCTTGGTCATGTAGTCGCCTTGACATGCTACAGAGATTTTGGTACGTACACAATCTGGGTTTCACCGCGAAAAATGTTGGTTCTTAAACGAAATTTTTCTGCTGTGCTTTGCTTGAAGTCAAAAAGCAAATAACCGTGTGGACGAGAGGTCGCGTCACTATATGATTCCTGAACGGCACGCGTCCGCCCTGGTTTGGCAAGATGAGTTATTTGAGATGCGTCTCTTGGATTTTTGAAAACAACGAGGTAATGCGCGTTCAAGCTGATAGTGCGTTGCTCCTTTCCTTTGTGAAATAAATTCTGAACAATGTATATCACACTTATATTTTTGTGGTGGCTCCCTTTTGTGAAAAGATTGGTCACGCTTTTGTCGCATTCACTCATTAAATCATCAATAATCAAAAGTGTTCTCTCTGACGAATCAAAATCAGTTGCCAATCCCCGAACAAATTCCACACCGTTAATCCCTTCGTACGCCCCTTGCCACTCGCCGTAACACCATACAATGCGTTGGGGATTTGGTGAAGTTAACTTCTCGTTTATGAGACGTTTCACAAAGAACGTTATACCACAACTAGTCGGACCAGCTACAAGGCAAGTGAAAGGGTGAATAAAATCCATGGTGTTTTCGCAAACAGATTTTTAACAAACTAAAAGTTTTTTATGTTCGTTGCGCTTTTAAACGCTTTTCTTTAGACTGTTCTCATAGGTTACAACCTCAGCTGCTTTAAGCACATGTCGTTTATTCGATAGAACGAACACAAAACTTAGGTTAATATAGCCCAAAACACTTTAGGAAAGAAATTGCATCTGAATTAGTTATTTCATTTTGTGTTTCAGCCAGTCTCTTCTCTTCACGAAGGCATGCTTCTTCCCAATTCGGACCGCACACATCTTTTCCTTTACCACTAATTCCGGCAACGAATTGCCCACCTTTGATTTTGAGAAGAAACTCACATCCAGGAGAATGTTTGGCATGTTCTTCCCAAGCAACGTCATTCAGTTCCCAGTTAAAGAGGCAACATCCACAATACCAACATTTCACTTTATCGTGAATACCAATAAAGTAAAATCCAGCTTCGGCTAAATCCGCCGGTGTTGATCGGGTATGATAAGGCCAAAATCCATATTTGAACGAATCTATACGTTTTCTCTCTTCAGCCATATTAACATTTGTAGGGTCCAAACAAGGATAATTCCTCGTTCCCTCGACCAATCCACCCGGGGCACATATGACCGAGGTTAAAGAGTATTGAGCATCACTTCTATCTCTTCGTCCAAAGAGAGAACGACCAGTAAGAAATGACATATTTCTATTCAACTCAGAAGTGAACAAACCGAAAGCCTTCACAGTCACAACTCTTTTATACCATCTAGTGACCAGTGCTCATTCAAAAAACTTCTCACTTGGGTTTACGTCCTTACTCGACCAACTCATTCAACAAATGAACCAATCTAAGTTATTTTTCAAACAATATGTGACCAAGCCCACATAAGTGAACAGTGCCCGATCTCAAACCAAGTGAAGAGTGCCCGATCTCAGACCAAGTGAAGAGTGCCCGATCCCACATAAGTGAAGAGTGCCCGATCCCTTATAAGTGAAGAGTGATAGCGTTCGTGGGGTGGACTCTACTACTGTAACTTCAATGGAAATGTAATTATTCTTCTGGTACGATAATTTTGTTGCAGTAACAAAAATTTCGTTTCCGTAACAAAAATTCTGCTCTCGTAACGAAAATTTCGTTTCCGTAACAAATATTCTGCTCTCGTAACGAAAATTTCGTTTGCGTAACAAAAATTATAATAATTACATTTCCGTTGAAGGTACCTTTTCGATCCAGGGACACAATTGTCGTTCTTTCAAGAAAATTTTTGATACGCGACCTAAATGTCGTTCAAAAAAGTGACAGAATTTTTATTACGGGAACGGAATTTTCGTTACGATAACGGAATTTTCGTTGCTGGAACAGAATTTTCATTGCGGGAACGGAATTTTTATTACGGTAACGGAATTTTCGTTACGGGAACGGAATTTTCGTTACGGGAACGGAATTTTCGTTGCCGGAACAGAATTTAAATTACGGGAACGGAATTTTCGTTACGGTAACGGAATTTTCGTTACTGGAACAGAATTTTCTTTGCAGGAACGGAATTTTCGTTACGGGAACGGAATTTTCGTCACGTGAACGGAATTTTTGTTACTGGAAGAGAAATTTCGTTACTGGAACAGAATTATCGTTACTGGAACAGAATTTTCATTACGGGAACGGAATTTTCGTTACCGGAACAGAATTTTTATTACGGGAACAGAATTTTCGTTACGGGAACGCAATTTTCGCTACTGGAAAAGAATTTTTGTTAGTGGAACAGAAATTTAATTTCTGGAACAGAATTATCGTACTATGAGGAATAATTACATTTCCGTTGAAGGTATCTTTTCGATCCAGGGACACAATTGTCGTTCATTCAAGAAAATTGTTGATACGCGACCTAAAGGTCGTTCAAAACAGTGAATTTTTGATCCTGGAACATAGTTTTCGTTACGGTAACGGTATTTTTGTTATGGGAACATAATTTTCGTTACTGGAACAGATTTTTTGTTACTGGAACAGAAATTTCGTTTCTGGAACAGAATTATCATACTACGTGGAATAATTACATTTCCGTTGAAGGTACTTTTTCGATCCGGGGACACAATTGTCGTTCTTTCAAGAAAATTTTTGATACGCGACCTAAAGGTCGTTCAAAAAAGTGAGTTTTTGATCCTGGAACAGAATTTTCGTTACTGGAATGGAATTTTCGTTACCGGAACAGAATTTTTGTTACGGGAACAGAATTTTTGTTTCTGGTACAGAATTTTCGTTACGGGAACAGAATTTTCGTTACGGGAACAGAGTTTTCGCTACAGGAACAGAATTTTCGTTATGGGAACAGAATTTTCGTTACGGGGACGGAATTTTTGTTTCTTTAACATAATTTTCGTTACGGGAACAGAATTTTCGTTACGGGAACAGAGTTTTCGCTACAGGAACAGAATTTTCGTTGCGGGAACGGAATTTATATTACTGGAACATAAGTTTCTTTACGGGAACAGAATTTTCGATACTGGACAGAAATTTTTAATTTGCTTGAACAGAATTTTCGTTACGTGGACCTAATTTTCGTTTTGGGAACGGAGTTTCCGTTTTAGGAACTGAATTTTTTTATTGTTGCGCGACCTTAAACTCGTTTCAGAAACAGAATTTGCGTTACCGCAACGGAATTTCCGTTTCGGGAACTGAATTTTTTTTACCTGAACTTAACTTTCGTTTCTGAGAACATAATTTTTGATGTTGGAACATGTTTTCGTTCCTCGGATAGACTTTTTAGACGGGAACTGTATTCTGATTTTGATATTGCCACGTGATACTGACGTTTGTTTCGAATTTTTCTGTAAATATATTGTTTGAAGTGCTTGGACTTTAAACACCAAAGGAATAGCGTTTCAATGCGCAGATTTAGGTAGCCGACCGCTGGTCATGACCTGTTCTAAAACAGGTTGACAGGCTGTTATTTGCTTGGTTCACCTTCAATACAATACAATGTTATATTTCCGTTAATGTTGAACTGGATTGTAGAAACAGTTTTTTTTTCAGTGCGTTGACATTAAAGTATTAAACGAATACGCGTTTCAATGCGTAGTTTTTTGTGTTGTCCTGCTGGTAATGTTTACAAACGGCTTGTTAAACTAACATTTGCTAATTTGAACTTCAACTGTAATATAATATTGCATCATGATAGTACATTCTATTTTGAATTAGAGTGCGAAAACATTATGTTTTAAGTGTTTTTTTTTCTTTAAATTGAAACAAACAGGCATTGCAATGTGCCGTTTCATGTAGTGTTTATTAGGCCGTGACAACGCAATGCAAAAACGGAGTCTGTCGACAAAGCGAGTTCGTGAAGCGTAACTTCTTACCATATTGTCTGATAACTATTCCCATGGGATGTTTTGTCGTTTGTCATCTGTTAATTTAACGTAAGCCAATGCGAAGCAATACTGTTAGTGACAAATGTAGTGACTTTTTTTGCTTTGTTGATATCTTTTTTGCAATTATCCCTTTTGATATATATTTTATTTACGTTTCAAAATACTTTGAACCTATCCTTCAATCCACAAACCATCCAATTAAATAAAACTGGAATATAGGTTTGCATCCACCACGTTTTTTCCGTGTTTAAATTCTGGACGGGTTGATGACTTTTAATTCTAAACTGAGTTGATGAATATATTTGCATTTACTAGTTTGATTAAATGTTGTGCAGGACAAACAATGTGACTGCTACGTTAGCTTTCAATTATTCTTTAGCTTTTTTTGGAGTTTTGGATTGAATTAGCAGATGTTGTTTTTGCCTAAAATTTACACTTTTCGTAGTTTTCCAGTTTCATTCTTTGATAATAGAATATTCGTTCCTGGAAAACTATTTTCGAATTTGGAAAGGAATTTTGGTACCGGGAACAGGTTTTTGCGTTCTGGAATATACTGTACGTTCCTGTAACAGATTTATATTTCCTGGACTGGATTTTTTGATAGAATTTTGTTTCTGAAACGATTTTTCAAGAACACTATAATCATGTCGAAGACAATTATGCATGAGAAATCGAAAAAACATTCATAAAACCGAAGTGAGATCATAAAAATTGTGAATTTCAAGTAATTGCGATATGTGTTTGCATAACGTTTATTATTTATAAGAACGATCGACCTAAATTTATCAAAACAAGTAATTCAGGCTCGCGCAAGGCGTTCCAAGAAACCGTGTTCGTATAAATGAAACTTACATTTTTTTGCCTTTAAAAGGCATTCTTAAAAGTAATATAGCAAAAGGCGGCTGTTCTGGCCAAAAATTATGGAATCGTTGTTGCGGTTGCTATGATATACAATTGCTATGTAGGCCTATTATTTACATTTTTCTACATCCCGCTAAGTAAGTTTGGAATACAATGAATTTTACACAATGTAGAAAATTGTACAAAATTCAATAATTACATTGTCAAAGTGTAATGTTATACCGCGACAAATATACAAGAAGTGATTTAAACGCGCCTGCAGGGTGTCGATTTTTGCCTTTTCACCATTCTAACTGTTCGACACGCGACGCCACTGTTCGGCACAGGCCGTGAATAAATGTTAAATTACCGGTGTGCAGTACCACGAACAGAGCAACGCTATTGTTATCTACGATAGACCATTACTGCAATAACAGTGACGTCGCGTGAATTCCTTTGATAATAACTTTAATTAAGTCTAACATATCGGTCCTGCCAATCTTGCAACATTCACATAGATCTTACTAGTTGTCTTTTTCGCCGTAGTTGCTGGTGGCAAAAGTAGTTTGAAGACGTTGGTGCCAGTACAAGTCGTTTAATTTCAATCCGCAAAAAAATTTGGGGGGAGAAATTTGTATTTTGAGTCACTATCAAACAATAGTGAACAGTTGGTTACGTAGTGTTGAAAACTTAATGGCATGATCGTTTTGGAAATCCCCCAAAACAAATTTGTCGGTTTATATGGCCAAATAAACACAACCGCAATACAGTTTTGGACAAAATCCATGTAAAAACCAGCCATTACTTACTTTAACGTTCAGCGCATAAGCGCGCTATGCTTAAAACTACTTGTATCGAAACATGGAGCATTGTTACCGAACATGTGGCATTGCAAGGTTTTTAATTGTTTTGCTGTTACTTCAACGTGTATTCTTAACTTCAGAACTTAGAAGAATCCTGTAATGGAAATAAGCTTAGTTACCAGATACGACATTTTTGCTATTCGACACGCTCGACAATTTTTCTCAAGATGTTCGACATGCAATAAAAATCGACGCCCTGCGCGCTTGTCAATTAAAGCGTTCGTGTAATGCGCAACGACCTCATCGAAAAGTCCCCTATTGTAATAAGTTGCGAAGTTGTGCCTTTTACCACTTTTTTTTAGTGGGCATTCTCTGGAATTTGTATGCCCGTTTTTCGACTTTAAACAAAAATATTCTGTTTAAAAAAACAGTTTGTATAGAGCACCGACAGCTCGCAAGCCCTGTCCACGAGTGCGGCGAAACACTGTATAAGCTCCCGCTGCGTTTTACGTTGCATTTTCCCGTAATAGGTTGGACGTTAATTGTTCGGAATGTATCAGTTAATAAACAAAATGTCTAACGCCGAGTTTGTGCGGTTCAAGTGTGCTGTGTTTGGTAGGAAATTGCCTGTGATTTGTTTGTTCTACATCCAAGCGTATTTAAATTTGGCAGAAAAATCTTATTCTTACCTGGAAGACATTACCTGAAAAACTGTACTTTTTGCGTTTTTTGTGGCCAGACAAACAGGCATTTCGAAAACCAAAACATCACCATTTCGAATAGTGGTTGCTGCGGAATGTTGCTCCTTTTTTTTGTACATCCAAGCAATGTATACTAACCATTATTACACCCATGCAGAAAACGATCAGTGGGAACCACATATAGTTAGTTTTTCGTTGGCATTGCAAAGATTATTCGTTTGTAAATTTTAGTTTTTTTTGTTAAGCGAAACCGTCTCATTGTTGTAGCAGATTACGAGTGTTACTGGACATTGTAGTTCTGTAATTTTGGTCAGGTTTAGTCGTGGTTCCTTTTTGGCAGAAAATGTCGTTTGTACAGGATCCTTTAGATAGCGACAGTTCGCTTGATTGCCGGCTTGTTTATAAACTTAGAGACCGCACGCAGCGTTTCGAATTGCTACTTTCATTTATTTTCGCTGCGTTTTATGAAATGCGTCTTGACCGACTGTTGTGCTGTCCTTTTTGTTACCCCAAATCCCCGTTTTGGTAATTTTTGAAGTAACGTACGTGTCAGTGACGACACAGGGTTCATTTTGGGTGATGCATTGTTATATCACATTGTCCGCTGCATAGGAAGAAATGCTCCCGCGGCGGACGTTATTTGATGCTGGGTGATACATTGCATGGTCACTCGCTTGGTTTCCTTTGTCGCAACGTTTATTGTCTTTGGAAGATGTATTGGTCGATTGTAAAGACCGTGAAATCGAGGTGCTATATAGGGCGGTCCTCCGGTAGCGTTTGTGCTAAATATGTAACAGAGTTAGTTTTTACAGGCTGTGAAGACGCTTTTAGTGCATAAAAACGGCAGCAGGACGAACGGGAGTTCACCTGCGATTTTAGGCAAAAGCGATAAGCATAGGTTTTCAGCAAATACTTTTTTTGTTTTATCTGTAGCAAAATTTCGAAAAATTCTAGAGACAAAACAACTATTGATAGGCTTATTCCGTGAAAAAAAATCATGACTGATATACCATCGACATCCAAAGGATGCAAGTAAGTCCAAATAGGTACCTGTTTTAGTGTGTTTTGAGCTGTAATATTTATTTTTTTATGTGTTACAAAGATTATTTGTGGTAATTTTTGTTATATAAATAGATTCTCTTCAATATTGGATTCATCTTCTGATGATTCTTTGGGAAGTGAAACATCTGGGTAAACAAATTTCCATGAATTTATCATCTAAAAATTGTCATTGCCGAATGAAATGTTGTGTAATGTTTCGTAATATATCAGTTTACTTTGTTTGTTAAATTATTAAATATTAAAATCATTACGATCTGGATAAACGTATGGTTGTATTGTTCATGTGCATAGCAACTTTGCAAGCAAAATAAAAATTATTTGCTTTGATTAAAAAATAACTTTAAATTTTATTTGTTACAGGAAAATCACTGGTAATTTTCGTGAGCAACATGTTATGTTGTGTTGTAGTGCCAAGCCATATGTATGGGCGTCATGTACTTTCGCCGATAAATGTTGCTACAAAGCGAGTCGCAAGCTTTTCTTTTGCACAAATAACCTTATACCATCCCACTATCGAATGAAATCAAAGTTGAATCAATTCAGTCGGAGATGCTATGCTAAATCCAACGATTACTTACTCCAACCCGACCGTCGCCAGCCGCTTTTTTAAACCGCCAAGCCATATGTATGGGCGTCATGTACTTTCGCCGATAAATGTTGCTACAAAGCGAGTCGCAAGCTTTTCTTTTGCACAAACAACCTTATACCATCCCACTATCGAATGAAATCAAAGTTGAATCAATTCAGTCGGAGATGCTATGCTAAATCCAACGATTACTTTTCCCTTCGAGCGCACTTCATCGGTGGTGACGCGATGTTCTTGTTGTCGGGAATTTCCCTTCGAGCGCACTTCATCTGCGGTGACGCGGTCTTCTTGGCGTTAGGACTCGTCTTCTTCTTCTTCTTTCTCTTCATACACTTCTTCAGTGGGGTGTTGGTCATCTCGGTGTCCTCTGGTGTTGGGGTGGTCATCTCAGGGTCTACGAGGCTCAAGATCGGGCGGCGTGTTTTCTGATCGGCATAAATTGATTGATTATGAATTCCTCAATATAAGCAAACACAAATAGAAAGTCTTTCATTCTCGTTGAGAAACCAATTGCAAACGGCGAAGCTACGATATACATTGTTACGAAATAAGCTATGGAGAAGTCGACTATTCGAAACTGGTTGAATGTTTGTACCCAGCCAAAGGTAAGAACTCTTTTTCGAGCATTGTTTATTGTTAATGTATATAAATTAAACTTCGTTTACTTTTTTTGCAGTCTACAAGAGTGGAGAAGTATGGCCTTGGGATATCTGGGAAGCAGACAATGTGGCGGGTTCCCGTCAAAAGCAGCCGGAAACGGTTGCTTTATATTTCCGACAGCAATACTCGGAAATACGTTTTGCCTATGAGGTGAAACCATCTAATTCTTTTTCTTTGAGTTTGCAGCTTTAAGCATGCCTGGTGGTACCATCTGGCATGCAATGCAGGAACTATCTTCATCTCCAATCGTGGAAGACGTCGAAGTTGTTGTCAAAGGGTTTGGCACCAATGATGTTCTCGCAATGAAAGGTGACAACCCTATGAATGGTGGCATTAGCGGAATTGTTGGCCGCATGAAAACCTCTTGTCCGATTGGTAAGGACACTTTACCCATTCGTCAAGGTATGTAGAAATACTATACATTACTTTGTGTCATTTAAACAATATACGTATTTATACCCTATTTCGTGTTGCAGATTTTTCACACTGGAATATTGCCTTCGACAAAAAGCCGCGTTTGATTGCATCCCTTAACAAAGAGTTGAGGAAGTCAGCAGAAGAAGTGGAACTTCGGTTTATTGAGGGTGGCATCCCATCGCAGTTACTTGGTAACGATGGGATCCATCTTTCAGATGAAGGGCTACAACTTCTGCTGACACACGTGGAAAGGACTGTCCAATCACGGGAGGTGGCGGTCAAGGCATCTATCCAGGATTTCCCCGAATTAAATGCGGGAACAGCGATAACGCCGGGTCCACTGTTGGTGAGTTTACATGTTTTTACACCAAACCTTTAACAATAACGACATTATGTTACACTAGGAGTCCATGGGGCAGATGGAACCGGTGAAAACAAGGCCAACATTTCTCGATATTGTTCAGGAAAAGACGCAGCAGGTAAATTATTACATATTGGAGTCGGGTTGGAGTAAGTATTCGTTGGATTTAGCATAGCATCTCCGACTGAATTGATTCAACTTTGATTTCATTCGATAGTGGAATGGTATAAGGTTGTTTGTGCAAAAGAAAAGCTTGCGACTCGCTTTGTATAGCAACATTTATCGGCGAAAGTATGCACCAGAGCACCCCTAAACCGTGTTTACAATGGGGGGTGTAGGGTTGAAGTGTATTCGGCTCGTACAGCGGCAGCTCAATGTGTTTTTTGACATGTTTAATATTTGTGGAAAGCTTGATTTTTGAGCTTTCC
The DNA here is from genome assembly GCF_947561715.1 of Ascidia mentula. Lineage (NCBI taxonomy): Eukaryota > Metazoa > Chordata > Ascidiacea > Phlebobranchia > Ascidiidae > Ascidia > Ascidia mentula. The sequence goes on from NC_138569.1 coordinate 6,650,591, forward strand.
TATGGTTGTAAATTGAAACTTGGGCCATGACGATAAAAAAAGTTATTTAGGAAAAATAGATATTTTTTCATGTTTCAAAAATACAAATTCATTTTTCTGCACAAGCCCCAGCGAATTTTTCAAAAGTTTTGATATCGTTTGAAAGGCTTTAGCGCGTAGAATGTTATGCTTTAAAATTTAGCGAAGCGAATCTTGTTTTCGCGACTTATGTCATAATACGCATATGATATTAATTACCAAATATGAATATATATTTTTTTTAATAATTTTGGTATCGTTGGAAAGATCAGCCTATGATCTGTATCGTGTGAAATCATGCCGCTACCTCGTAAGGTGGCCGAGTAACGCGCGTTCAAACTTTTGTTAACTGGCGATTTTTTTTTTGTCAACTAACATCCCTCTGGTCATCTTTTCAGTAGCAAAACCAACCGGATATCTATTCAGCATCTTTTAATAAAAGTGCTCACTTTCAACTTCATCGATAGTTTATTGAAACAAAACCATACTAATTTTGAAAGTTAACTTCAAGGTAAACGCGGGTGCTTAATTGAAGCACCCAACGGTGTAATCTTGATCAGATCAAATATAACCTGGTGGAACTTCGGAAAAGTAAAGGACTTCAGAACCAATAAATATAGTAAAAGCCAGTGACACCCTCAACGGAACATCCAATACTGGAGGCGTTATGGACACTTGATAATTACCTAGAATAATCTTGAAAGTTTAAAGAGAGAAAAAGTGAGTTCTGGGTGCAAGCGCAAACTGCTTTAAGACGATCACATGTTTTGACAAAATGGAAACCACACACGAAAATACGCACGTTCACTAAATATTGAAACTATCACTGCTGTTGGGCAGCAAGTTTCAATTTCAAGCTTTCTGGCATCTCTGGTGGTGGGGGTCGTGGCAAACGGAAGTAGACCTTCACAGAGTCATAGATGAACCACTGAAGGGCAGTGAGCGTACCAATCATGATAATACGAGCAAAGAGGCCCTTCCACACACCTGAATAAAGGAATTCAAGTTTTTAGTACTGTTATTGCACTTTGATATACTACTATTACTCAAAATGGTTCTAAAAATGACAATAAAATTCGGAAATTGCTTTTTCGTCACTGTTTAAGCTATTTTCTTCACGTGCTCAGACAAAATATCAATTCATGCACTTACCCTTTGGTCCTAGTTTTTTAAGTGCCTGTGAAGCTGTGCTTCCCTTGTCCTTGTTTAGCAAAGACACAACAGAGTCGGCAGGGTGGGAAACCACTGCACAGAACACACCAGCAATATATCCAGCAACAAACGTGACAACAAGTTGTTCCGATTTGCTACATTCTGATCGAGGTTTAGGAACAACAAATTTGTAGAGAGCCTCCACAGTTCGTTCAAAGCAAGCAAACTTCATCATAGTGTATGGAATTTGACGACTCCACAGTGGGACAATTCCCTTGTAAAATCTAGAAAAAGAGTTTTCTTGAAGACTGTACACAGGTAAAAAAAATTTATGTGTGTATGTGCTTACGCTGCCCAGCCTTCCTGTGCTTTCATTTTTGGGAATGCTTCTCTCAGTGTGTTTGCAAATCCTGCCTGAGTCTGGATTCTTACTTTGCAAGCTTCCATAGGAGAAAGAGCAATATCAGCAAAAAATTCAGCGGATGCACTTGCAGCCAAATAGAGGCTTGTACGCCACAAGAAGGTCTTTTCCTTTAAATGAAAAAAGGAATTGGAGCGGACTTCATAAATACATATTATTTTTACCCGGTCCTTACTTCACTTTAAATATTTTTGTTATGTCCTTGCAAGACCCAAAAATGTATTGACTGCAATGCAGCATTTTATTGCACAGAATTAAAACAGGTATATTTGTATATGGAATAAATTGAGCTTTACTTGGTCCATAACGCTATTAGTGGTTTAGTGTTCAACAGCACTGCGCAATACTATGAATATAAAACACAGTTTTTAACAAACTAATGTTTCAAAGCATATACTTACTTCTCCAAGCATGTTACTGTACAAGCTCTTAAACACTTCATAGAAGCCAAACTTGCAGAGACCTTGCATGGAATATCCAATCAAGGTTGGCGCCCAACCCTTGCCCAAGCCTCTGATTCCATCTTCTTTGATTGTTACACGAAAACCATTAAAAATATTCCTGTATTTTTCTGGTTCCACCTATTAATTTTACAGATTTGTAATTTCAAACTACCATATCAAAAAAGAATATAGTTTATATATTTATACACAGTATGTTTGTTTATTTGGCATTTTTTTATAGGTAACTTGCCTGAATTCTGCACTTGACCAAATCCAGGGGTACAACTGCAGTGTGCGTCAAGCCACAACTAAGTATACCACCGAATCCACACAAAGCAAAGTATTTCGCAGATCCAAATTCACAACTATCACCCTCTGAAATAGATATAAAGCTATGGTTACTCATTAGGGCTACTCACGGTAATCAGAACATTATGAAGGTGCTGCTTACAAGAATTTCTAAATAAATTATGTTTTGTAAGATACCTTTTACTGACGCAGCTCCGATGCGTCTTGCCACAGTTGAGCTTTCACAGGATTCTGTTGAAGCGCATGGTTCACAACCAACTGTAAAGGTTGGCGTGCGAAAAGGATTAACTTTAATAGATTCAATAAAAGAATGAACCATTTTCTTAAATTTAGGTTACTAAAATCTGTAAATCAAAAACAAAAGGTAGCCTACTATCGTTACAGAATGATAACTACGCCGAATTAGTCTGTTGTTGCAGCAAGTTTGCTTTATCTCACCTGGCTTACATTGGTTTACCAAGCTCACTTTTATACCAACAGGGAACAACACATTCAGACCAAGGTGATCTTATCGATTCAACACTCAACGAAAATAAACTAGAACCAATGTCAACGTCGGCTTATCCATTAGCTGAACAGCATGCCCCTACTACATGTCACTCATGACATGACCTCAGCGCTTGCGCAACGTCCGTGAGAAACCGGCATCGCAACGCAGCGCCTAGAATGGCTCGTGCTGATTGGTTTACGCACCCGGAACCTTCAAACCAAACACAAACTGTGTGTTTGTTCCTTATTTGTTACGTCATGTAACTTTGTGATGTCACTATACCAAGATCAAAGTGTTGGACCTAATAAATTGAAGTTGATGCATTGAATGACATCGTTGTTGATGCGCCAATCGCTTAACATGTATGTAATTAGTTTTCTGTTTTCTGTTGACATTTGTTGGAAAAATACATTTGAATTTATTTTAGTGTGCAGCAGAACGGGAATTAAAATTTTTAATGTGGTCTTTCCTGGCTGGTATTTGTATTTACCATCTTTACCGTATCGTGCCTCAAGCTGAACCGATTTGTTTGTGGTGGCGTCTGCACGTACCTTGGTTACAGACAACACGGATGTGTCAAGGTCCTGGAGGGGAAAATAATATGTTCCGGTGCGAGACTTTTTCAAAATCGCGATTTTAGGTCGCGCCGAGGGGTAAAACTTATCCAATTTCAAAGCAAATAATAATTTCCGTGGCCCTAAAACTCTCTTGTGGATCCTGGTGCGGCGCACGATCATTCTCCTGGGGCTGAAATGCATAGCATCACCAGTCGTAGAAGTCAGTAGGTTGTGCACCTGACATTGGTTGGATTTATAGCCTACACGAAAAGTGGTGTTCGGTGCATTGTGGGATCATGCACCATGTTGTCAACGGTTGACTGGCAAGAAACAAGTGTTTGCGCCTTCATGGACCTAGCCAACTTGGATAAGGTAATATATATATATATTTTTAAATGATAGTTTGTTGAGGATTGTAAGGTTGATAGCTACAAAACATGTTTTTGATTATTCTTAAAGTCCACAACTTTTTCACAGCAATTCCAACGAAACACATTTTTTTTTTAATTTGGATTTATTACACAGAGTTGGGTACATTTGTGCAGCAAATCACGTAAGTGCTCTGTTAATAGATCAGCATATTGCAATAAAATAGACAGTGCAGATGAAATACAATATAAATAAAACTGTAGTATGCAAGATCAAAAAAATTAAAATATGTAGCATTGGCATTTCCACAAAGAACTTCTATGCTGTGAGTTTTTTAAAGGTTAAAAACTAGAGGTAACACTTCTCAAATAACAAACTGCCTCATTTTAAGAGCGGAGCCAATTGGTGATAGCCTTCTTCAACTGATGCAAATGCATGTGAAGATCTAAAATCCCTCCTTAAAAACTGCATGTTATTGCTGGGAGAGTTTAACTCTTAGACTTTCGGGCATCTCTGGTGGCGGCGGTCTAGGCATCCGAAAGTAAACTTTTACAGAATCATAAACAAACCACTGGAGTGCAGTAATCGAACCAATCATCAGAATTCTTGTAGACAGACCCTTCCACACACCTGGAATTTCAAAGTTTAGAATAGGGTCATATATTGCTTTGAGTGAGAATCCATCCCTAAACAATTATCAAACTACTATAACCTGTAACATATTTGAAATGAAAAATGTTCCAAAGCATAAATTTAAAATCTGCACCTTTTATTCCTAATTTCCGCAGTGCATCCATTGATGTACTTCCCTTGTCCTTGTTTAAAACAGATACAACAGAGTCTGATGGATGTGACACAACAGCACAAAAAACACCAGCAATGTAACCAGCGATAAAGGTGACAACCAGTTGCTCGCCTTTACTACATTCTTCTCTGGGTTTGGGCATAACATATTTATATATTGCTTCTATTGTTCGTTCAAAGCAAGCAAACTTCATCATAGTGTATGGAATTTGGCGACCCCACAGGGGTACTATCCCTTTGTAAAATCTAAAAATATAAAGATACTAAATTTAATTTCTGCATATGATATGAACATTCAATAAGTACCCAAAAATGTTCACATACTTGCATACTGAAACACGCAGTTATCAGCTAAATATTTTCCTTCATACACTTACGCTGCCCAGCCTTCCTGTGCCTTCATTTTGGGGAATGCTTCTCTCAGTGTGTTTGCAAATCCTGGCTGAGTCTGGATTCTTACTTTGCAAGCTTCCATAGGAGAAAGTGCAATATCAGCAAAAAATTCAGCAGATGCACTTGCAGCAAGGTATACAGATGTTCTCCACAAGTAGGTTGTTTCCTAAAATACATTATAAAGATGATTTTCCTAGTCATCACATTGCAACAAGTTTGGTACCTATGGGCACCTGACTCAATGAACCACAGGGTTTTATCAGTACGCATGCTATTTAATTTTGGGGTATTTATTTATTTTCAAGCAAAATAGATAATGTGGAAAACAATCAAAATGCTTGAACTCAGACCACGGTATCTCAAAGTGGAATTTAGTGTGCCTGCTAGTGTAGAAGCTAGCACAGTGCCACTTCAACAGCTGCACTGATGAGACATTACAGGTCAACAGAGTGCGTGTACACACCCTGTCTGCAGCTCGCCAATATTATGCCTTTTTTGCATATATGCTTGAACTCACTTCTCCAAGTACGTCACTGTATAAAGATTTGAAGACTTCATACAGGCCGAACTTGAAAAGGCCTTGCATTGAATATCCAATTAGTGTTGGAGACCATCCTTTGGTAAAACCCCTCATGCCTTCTTCTCGAAAAGTGACATGGAACCCATGAAAAGTGTTTCTGTACTTCTCTGGATTCACCTAAAAATCAAATAACGTGAATTTTTAAACCAAAATTATGGTTCTCAACCAAACCATAGTTGAAAACATTATTAAAATAAATATTGCCATATACTATATTTAAATTTGCAAAATCCACATATACATCTATCCTTTTTCATCATAATTGTGGCCTATGTAAAAACAAAGTGGCTGTTTTTACATACACTAATTTACCTGAATTTGGCATTTAACAACATCAAGTGGCACAAATGCTGTGTGAGTAATTCCACAACTTAAAATTCCTCCTAAACCACATAAGGCAAAGTATCTTCCACTCCCGAATTCAACACTGTCTTTACCTTCAAATAGAAGCAGAATTCAATATGTTGTGCCAATTTATGAGTGACGAATAGGCAGAAGTACTAACCCGAAACCGACAGCGCACCAATCATTCTTTCCGAGGGTAACATTCTGTTAGTTTTGTGCTAGCCTTTGAAATAAAACGATCTTTTTTTCTGTGCCCAAGTTGCTCACATATAGGCCTATGACCATCTCCTCACGAACACAGTTTGCACAGGACATTGTTTTCATTTTGTTTAAATATCGCCAGCAAACACCATGCACCTCGTGATATCTAAACCAACAACAATTTGCCAAGTCAGAGCAAGAAACATACAAACCGCATAATCTTCCCCACTTATGAAACCAAACGGGAATTTTCTACATTATTTTCACCATTCATTAAAACGCTACAAGCCAATCGACCCTTTATGCCCTTGTAGCAACAAATTAAGTAATTTTGCGAAGCATCAGTAATATTTGTTTTCTGCTGTCACAGCTAGTATACCAACAGTCTGCCTCTTATATTTCCTTCCTGAAAAATACCCGTCCATGACGTAATGTGCGCTTGGCTGACGTAAGTCTTTGACATCACTGTGACGCAACGCTATGAAGCACTTACCTACGTCATGCAGTTCCTAAAAAGGGGAATTGAAGTATCAAGCACTTCAAAACCTTTGGGTCTTATCTGATGACATATGGCGTCTGATTAAAATTACCCAACGATAAGGGAGATCCATAGCCTGCAGGCTATAACGCAGGATTTTCTGACTGCTTTTTATGACCAAAGGACTTTCCCAAACATTAGCACTTTGAGCGATGTGGACATTACCAAATCTGATCAGAAGTTTCATAGGTGACAGCTAGGTGTAGCCAGGTGTTGCATTGACTCAAATGAATTGTAGGCTAATGTCTGTTGTATTGGGTAGCTTAGCTTTATTTGCTGATCAGAGAAACAAAGAATGGGCCTAAGTTAATGCTTGTTCGTAGCCTACATTTGCTACTCTTGAACTGTAGGCTAAATACTCTTATAAATATATCAGTTGTAACCAAAATTAAAGGTTGTGTGGCCCAAAGGCAAGTTGTGATAAAAATGGCCTTTACAGGTATTGCGCTAAAGGACACAGCAAATTTGTCGATACAATTTTAGAAGTCAAGATTGCGAACGAAGCTTTTAATGCAAAGAAGGCGATATGTTGGTTGACTGTTTGACCTTTTTTTAAACTTACGTCATAATGTTGTTCAGGTGATCTAGATTTTGGCTTGACCGGAGTCACGTTCCATATTTGCCTACGTTTTACTAGGCCTGCAAAAACCAATTAAATATGTGCTGAGCTTTATAATGGCCCCAATTTATTGTTCATTTCAACCATTTTATTCTTGTAGTGTTTACCAAACAGCACTTCACATGTCAACATTTTAGTGACCAAAACATTTGTCTCCGATAGGGCGCTGGCGAGAATAATGGGGCGCCCTCCGAAGACGTAGTGAGCGTTTACATGCATAGGATACAATGGTATCGAATTAGAGAAGCAAAAATTGCATTGAATTGCAGATAATATCGTGAAAACAGTTAATAACGCACGAAAACAATAAAAAAGCAAACGCTTGCTTTTTTGATCAGTAACCTCCGCTGCATTGTAAGGAATAAAAAAGTTAAAAAGTGTCGCGTGTAATTCAACGAACGCATAGCATTGAATCGCAGAAATAAGGAAAGGTTATGTGAAATATTAGTACAAAATTTCTTGGGTTAAAACTTTTGAATTCATAGGTCTTGAAATAGCCTATATGTTAAGATGAAACAATACCCAGGGAGACCACATGCAATCGAAGGCACTTGTGAAATTGAAAGCATGCTACAGGGCACAGTGCGCGACAATCAAAGATGACGCTTGTTTTAACCTTAGCGCCATACAAAACAAAAAGGGTAACGTATTTTTTTGCCCATGATCTGAAGTCCACTGTTTAAAGCTTTGTGAGGTAGACAATTGGGACGACGCACAACGGTCAGCGACTTTAGCGCCAAATAAAGCACTGTGTAGTCAACGAACGTGCCATTTTTGTCCATTGTCAATACCCGCCATGCAAATGTGCTGCGACAACAACAGGAACTTTATTGTATGACGACAGCCTTCCGATGATGCTCATTTAGATACGTTTGCAGTCCGCCGCATGCTCGCTGAAGGTCAGCCATAAACGCTGGAACGCCAGTCTGCAATAAACACAATACAAGTTTATAAGAATATAGGCTATACAGCTAACACGTGACAACGAAGTGGGGTTTAGATATTTTAATGGAAGTGCAAATGTAAGAAACAGCATGTAGAGTTTATGGTGCGGTCCATATAAATCTATTGCGATTGATATTTCTTGTGAAAATGTTAACTGGTGTCAATAAAACCAAGTTTTTGTCTCCCGTAAACTGTTACTGGTGATGAAATCACTGGATAACTCCCAGAAGGGGATATAAATAGTACATTCAAATGTTGTTACAAATATGTCCTATATAAAATGGTACAACTGAATGATCTTTGTGTAACATTATTAAGTTCAACGAGTGCTTTTAAACAAATTTTGTTACAGTGACCACGTTGTGGACATGCCTTACCTTTGCTGCCCAATTGACAAGCCACGATGGAAGATTTCCTTTGGGATCGTCGTAATATTCAATGTAAGCTGGAACAGACAAAGCAAAGTTAAACTTGAAGCGTGTACGTTCATATATCGTCAGCGAAATCTTTGTAAGTCACATATTTGCAGAATTTACAAACCAACTGCAAATATGACTGTGGGAATCGTATGGCGCCTCCTGCTAACCCGACCGGCGCCTGAATCGACTTGTTTGATTGATTGCAAACATGCACGGTTGCCACAAATGCGTGCCATTACTGTACAGGTTCCGGAGGGGCAAATCGTTGTTTGTCGTTTTTAAAACGTGCGTTATAATGGCATGCCACATCAATAATTCAATATTACAGAAAGAAAAACCTAATGCTGATGCGTATTGTTAAAATAAATAACTAGCACAGGTTCTCACATTAGGCTACGTTATATTTTTTTATAAGTTTAAGTTTTATAAGTTTACTTCAAAGTGCTAACCCTAAGCGCATATTTCGCCTGAAAGTAAAAGTAATCAATCCAATACGGAGTTGTAAACAGCTAAAATTTTGTCATGGTGCTAAACGGGACCAAAATGTCTGCAACATCCGGCTTTATTCATTAACTTTAACGGAAATTGGGCCTGTGTGGTTTTAGTACACGCACTTACTCAAATGCAGTTTATCTCCCTTGCTACGTGCACAAGTCCGCGTTTAGAGTTGAGTAAACCTCCTGTGCCCCCAAAAAACTCACCCCATATAATTGTATGCCGTATGGATGAGCCAGGAGCATTAAACCGTAACATAAACTGAACCAATACAGCGGATAAGCCCGTAGTTTGCCTTACCTCTTGTACCCTTGCCGTTCCAAAGCTCTAGGGCTAGCGACTGGTGATAATCGGTCACGCGTATCGCGCTGCTTTTCACTGGTACGTTGTGCTTTGTGACGCTGTGCATTACGATCACGAGGTAATCTTTTCCGTCCCGGGTGATCCGCCGCGTTTCGCGGGCGTAAACGTACTTTAGAAAGCTAAGGTTAAGGATATAAACCATTCGTCTGCATTCCATGTGCGCGGCCAATCTTTTTCAGTGATTGCCGATCGTGCTAACGACAAAGTTCCAACAAAACATGGTTCGTTCTATTGAAAGTACCGTTAATATCAATGTGACAAAAAACACCAGATTAGTCGGATAATTGCTCCAGTTAAAATTTTGCAACAAAAAGGATACGTCACGGTTCGACAGCGGCCAAGGAAAGTCGACGTTAAAGTAGACAACGTCCGGGCCTTTCTCGTTCTTCTGTACCAAGTATAGATCTGAACAAAGTACAAACATGTCATTGCATTTTGGAAGTTGCAGCGAAAAGTTTTCCGGCAGCATTTTCGCAGCTACCGCAAGGACGTTCGGTGGGCAAAGTCCGTTTAATATCTGCACAGGGACAGCTGAGCAATTGCACTCCTACATTGCAACACATTTCTCAGCACTTCGAAATATAGCCGGGCGTCGACCTCAAAGGCACACAGCGTGTATTAAAACATATGTCAACATGCGCGAGATTTTAGACAAACATTTGACATGGACTTACCGGTCACGTAATGATCCCACACCAAGCGGTATTCGTTGTCGAGGAACACGGCAGCTATCTGGTCTGGAGATGCGTTTGGTAAAGTGGCGTAGAGCTTGTACTGGTAAAGACCAGCGTTCTGCGTAAAGGAAATGTCAAGGCACCTTACATGACATATATTTTTTACAATTTATGACCAAAATGGCAAAAGTGTTGTTGCTCTTATTTGATGTAACTATGAACGTTTCCACAGAACAATAAGCGATGTCTGTTAGTTGAATAGAATTGTGCTGCGTGCAGCTTTGTCCATATATTTGTAAAGTAAACAAGGGCAAAACGAAGAGAACTTTTGTATGATCATTGGAACGGTCACAGACTTACATAAAATACAGAGTAGTTGGCTAATGATATTAAAATCGTAAATTCTTGGACACTTTTGCAACTTGTTTTGTAAGGGTCCCGCACTTACCCCTTTTGGTGTGCGGTATATTGTGACGTTCATAGACTCAGCGAGGAAATCGTATCCGTCCAGTTGTCTGGTGTGCAGCTGATCTATCATCGATTGGAAGGCACTGTCCTTGTACAGCTCTATAGGCACTTCCACCTACGTTCACACAGTAACGACTACCAGGCTCAATGAAGAATTAATGAGAATAGAAGTACTGAATACGCTCGAAAGGCAATAAATCTATAAAAGCCACGGAGGTGATGCGGTCAAACCCTTGTTTTTTTGAAACGAAGCAATTTCATTTAAAAGATAACGGAACATTTTTTTACGGAAAACACGTTGTATGCAATACTTCAACGCAGCATAACTACCAACAAGCTGTTCTAACAAAACACGCTCAAGCGTTGTTAAAAGCCGTGGCGAGCAGCATTTAAATTGTTGCTTTGAAGCCTGGCCATTACTTGAATTACAGCAAAAGTTTAATCTTCTTGTAGGGCTAATCGCGTGGGATGCCCAGTAGGTTACATGGGTGTAAGTAAGAATGTGCCATTACTCTTTGTCCACATCAGCGTGAAATTTACTAACAAACTTAATATTTCTTTCCGCCAAGAAAAAGCTATCCAGTAATACAACACACCCCGCTTTTTATTAGGCTATAGGTCACTTTTTCTTTGAATTGCCCCTTCTCCAACAAAAGGTTCTGAATGGTATTTACCATCCCAAATTGCCTTTTGTATTCGCCAATGCGACATTCTTACCTCGCTCCTCTCTTTGGAAGGCTTCGAGTTTTTCACCATGTTCTTGGTGTCATCATGTGACTTGGCAGCCTTTACGTCTTCTACGGTGTCTTTCTCGTAGTGGTCGAAGTATTCATCCAGGGTCATGTCGTCATTTCTGTTTACCACAAGATCAAGTGCAAGTCAGCATTTGTAATGATGGTTAACTTATCAGTCGCATATTTGTATGCAAAGATTACACCACTGTGTATTCGCTACATTTAGTTCTTATTCAGATGCTGTGTTATTTAAGGCATTATCAGTACTAAGAATAAACCCAAAATGTAACTATTGGGATACCTGCTCGCGTGAACGTTAATTTGATTCTCGATTGGTTGTTTCGCCTTCATCACACCTGACAAAATTCAAACACAGAGTTAATGGGGGTGTAATTATAAACCATTGCAACTAGCTTTGAATACAAACTAATAGCCGCACTTAAACCCCTGCGATTAACAACGTCAAGGACTGGACAAGTTTTTTATCAAACGTGTTTGAACCTAGATACAGACTCTTAACCCATTTGCTTATCCGCCACGCAAGTAGGTCAAGATAGTTTAAGTTCTTTGCAATGGTGTCTGGCATTTCGCCTGTGACGACAAAAAGAGAAAGGAAACGTCGGTGTTCAGCAAAGCAACAGTCGGTAATACTTAACAGCATGACGCCACTACGTGCCTCACACACACATTACGTCACTAACATAAACACATTCCTCTTCATTAATTATCGATGCGCAACGGTTGAAACCACAAGGGCTTGCGGCGACCTTTCTAGCAAATAACTGAGTCATTTAAATTTAATAAGGATCAATTTTCAGCGCGTCGATTTCAACATATGGCCAAAGCTGTCGCAGGACCTATGGTTGTAAACATGTGTCCAGTGAAATATGTTTACGTCCTGCTCGGATTATTTCGATACATTATTCATTTAGAAGTTTAACGCAACCAGTGTGATTTTTATTACAAGACCAACTGCGCATAGAAGTAGTATACTTACTGACTGGGCAGTAAATCACAATCCATGTAAAGGCTATCAGAAGGGACAAGGCGGAGACGGCGAACACTCCAAGCTTCATGACTGTCAATATGCCCATGTACCGCAAAACCTTGAAACGAAAACGCTTTGTTGATCTTCGACCAAGCGTTAAGACACACACCACTGAACCTATCAGTTTACCCCAGTCAACCCGATCCATCCAAAAAGCTGCTATGACTACAGCCAACAATTTATTGTATTGTTCGGTTTTTAAGTACAAAATATACATATAGTACTACACAACGTCGTTGAGTATTTTGTTTAAAAGAAGTTACCTTCGGTAGAAAAAATGTTTACACAAATTAAGTCTGCCACAAAGTTTTTTGCAGCCAGTAACTTATGTGACTTATCCCAGCCATGTTTGACAATGCAGAAAGCGCTATTTAAACAACCACATTTTCTTAAAGTTCACATCACAGAGCATGCCAGTAGTCAAAATTATACTTCTAAAGTTTTTGTCCAGTTATGTAATCTTGTAAAGAGTACAAACAACAACGTCCAATCGCAAGAATATTTCCCACCTACCTGTAGCTTAATCATAAGGTTATGCTGCTTGTTTGGTTCCTTTGGCGTAGGCTTGGCACTGCGCGGGTTGCTCTCTCTATTTGTACTTTTGGAGCGAGACCAATTTGTACAGCATTTAACGAAGCCTGCTTGGAAAAGCAACCACTTGTACTTTGACCCAGAGTTACCTCCGTCCGTCGCGCAGTGTTTACTTCGGCCTAGACAAACTGCTGGCGCAAGCGTTTCAGCAAATGTGAGAACTGTACTGACTTGCCAGCCGGATGACCGTAAACAACAGTCTTTCGCAACGCTCTGTCGCTGCGGACTTTGCTCGCTCAATTGGACCGGATTAGAGAAAGGGCTGAAACTGCTTGCGGGTTCTTGTTTTCGTGAAAGACGATGTCGACACACCTCGGTTAATGTGGTGCCTTCTTCATGTTTTTGTTTTTCAAGTTCACGTGAGCGTCCAACAAAGAACTCCAAGAGTGCATGTTATGTTTGTTTTGGATATCAGAAAAACACTGCAGCTTGTTTTATGAGGTAGTTACGGCCTTATCACTTCTACATAAATGTGCCTGAAACTTCTTTCACTTCCACTGCCAGCGGGTAAGCTGCAGACAACTAATCTTGTTTGTCATTTCCGTCAAGAATGCATGTGTACAATTGTTTTCTCAGTTCGCTGCAAAACATTCCGACAATATATCCTAAAACTGAAGGTTAAAAGGGAACTGCGCTGTGTTTTTTTTTCACCAAAAAATTTCTGTCAAATGACCGAAATGCCAGCATAAATTTAGGACATTTTCAATTTATTTTGGTCATTTACGGTATAATTCTTTCGTTCGCAATAATGTAAAGCAACTTAAATAATCTACCAGCCAATTTCGTTTGGGACATTGTGTCCGAAATGGCTTTTATTTTTTGTGACATTTAAAAAAAAAATGGGTCAATGACAGACAAATGACACACAAAAAAACCCAGAACTGCAGACGACCAACAACATTGTGAAAATAAATGACAAAATTGGCTTTTGGTAAGATGGCGCGCGGAATCGCTAACATTCTGCAAGTCATTGGTCTGCTACGTCAGAGTTACTCCCAAAAAGGAGGGTAATTCAAGTGTAACCGGCCTAACCTTGGAGAAACAAAACAAAAAAGGCACACCCAACAACCTATTGAATACCTTTGTGTGTTTTGTGCTGTATGGGTTCAATAACTACCTCAAGCCATTTTAGAATATTTTATACACCTGACAGGCCGATGGGATATCTGAAAAATCAAGTTCTCGATAAGGTGTGGGCCTGTTTAGCCCAAGCAAGAAACCGGCAAGCTAAGCTTTTCTCCGTGCCCGACTACAAATGACGTTGTTTGATGTAAGTGTCGTCCAACATTATTGGCTATCCCCGCTTATATGTTTTAATAAAGTAATATTGCGATGTCAGGATCCGCTAAATTTTAATGTCGATCACACAGCAAAATACAATGGATGGTTTGCACGTTAAATTGGCTTATATTAGTGTTGCAAACAAGTGTGAAAAATATGAAACCTGTCGTAATATTTAAGGGTGTTGAGTACAGCAAAAAAAGTAAATTCACCACTACTTCATTGTTTATTTGTCAAATAATTTCCTAAGCGATGATGTAACACCCTTTTCTCCTAAGTGCACACACTCCGTGGGCTTGGGAGTTATCCAACCAGTCATGAGATAGGACCAATCGATTGAACTGTAATAAGACAATTCATAAAAGTGATAAAGTAAAAATTTGAGCAACCAAAACTTACGCAGATGTAATTGTCAAAACTGCAAGGAATTTGGTCTATGTAGCCACCTAAAGTATTCAAAATTTTACTACTTTTTTCACAAAAATAAGAGCATCTTACCTTTTTAGTATGTACGATGCTGCACTTCATGAACTTTCCAAATACGCTTTTAACTTTAACTGGATCTACACTTTCTAGAGAAAAGAAAACTTTGAACCGCATTCTTGCCAATAAACAGAGTAATGGAAAGACTTGTTTTTTTGTGCCGCTATCATGATTCAGGCACAATTTAGTGGTCACTAATACTGCAGTCCAATTCAATTCATTTTATTTTTCGTAAACGTCGGCGAATAATCAGTACAACTTTCAGTAATTATTTTGAATGTAGACGTGACGAAGGACCGGTGGAACCATTCTTGGTTATAGGACCGGCGCTATGTAAGGTACAGGCGTTGCAAAAAAAAAACACAAAAAAAAGAAGGCGGATTGTATGGCATCAATTACAATGCAAATTTACTTTTCAAAAGTCTATAAAAACCCCTTATAAACGTAAGGTTCACAGGCTTCGCAGCTAAGGCATTGCAGCCAAGCTGGAGGGCCTGCGCAGTGGGGCGATCCCGCCTTGCTATGCGTTAGCATGGCATTACTTCTTCCTTATAAACGTATTGCTTGTTTCTGTGAACAATATTTAGGAATAATGAGCGATTTCGCGCAGTTTGGAAAAAAAAAACTTTGGAGACAAAGAGGCTGGCACAACATTTTTTGGTGCGGCAGTATTTATTGTGTAGTCAACTTAAGGACCTATATGGGTATTAAATTGGAGAAATCCTGTGTTCAAGGCCCTCGGCTGTAATGCATCTAGCGACTGTTCCGCTTGTTTCCCAATGACCGTTGATGGGTCTTGTGACTTACATAGGGACCTGGTAATTTTCAAAGTTTTGAAAAAAAATTTTGCTGCTGGATGAGACTTTACAGAGGAAGGACTTGTTGAGCCTCCTGGAAGATCTTATGACCAACAGGGGGGTATAAACATCTTGGAGGGGGGAGGGTGCTTTGGCACTTTTTCAGCAACCAAATTTGATGACATTGCATAGAGAAGAGTTGGAACTTACAAAAAATGCAAATGAGTGGGTAGTTGAACGATTCATTTTTCTGCATTTTTCTCCAGCTCCAATTTTAGTTGCTTTTTTGTCAAAATGGTGACTAACCAGGGGGGCAAATGCCCCCAGGGGTTGGCTAAACCATTTTCTAGTGACTAATTTTGATCAAAATTTGTTGATCTGGGATGTATCTTTTATAAAATCACGAATGATCGGCCACTTAAGCGATTCATTTTTCCACAAATACAGCCTGAATTTTGTGCTCCATTTTCACCATAGTTTTCAGCAGGACCCACCAGCAAGTAACTACCTGATTAAAATTGCCCAAAACCCCACCAAAACTGCCCCAAACACCCTAAAATTTGCCATGATCACTGGTTTGCTTTGTGACGTAAAATTTCTGTTGTGAGAAAGGTCCAAACGGTGGGCATTTCCCAGCACCAAAACTTATTTTCATAGAAATACCAATATGCGTCCTTAACAAACAAATTGATTTTCTGATGTCTAATTTCTAAAAATTAGTATGTTTTGTTGAGTAGATTATTAACAGTTGTATTGAGTATGCGGAAGTGACGAAGCAAATCACAACTATTATACCTTCAAACCCAGGCCTCACAAAAGAGGGAATGCACCCGCTGTGGCGCAACAGGGCCCAGGCAAAACGAGGGAACACATGAATAGCAAATGATTAGCAAACATCTTGTTTGCCTCAATAATAAGTCATTTCTGTCAAAAATTTAAATAACTAATTGCTGGAGGTGACAGAGTTAACGAAAAAAAAAAACTGTTACTTCGAAACAAACTGCATTGTGTCTATTTTACAACGTCGCACTGACAAAATGGCCCCTTGTAAAAATAGCGCGCAGGATCACTAACGTTCTCAAAGCCGTTGGTCTGCTACTTAAGTTCGCTGCGATTTTCACGTACATTTGCAAAGCATTACTTTGGTTTAGTGCAACCGACCAAAAACTACACTGCCAATGTTGAGACCTTTGCCAATGTTGAGACCTTTATGGTTTTTCAGTTAAATCGTACCCTTTTCATTGCCTTTTTGTAGTAGTTTTCTGTAGCTTTGCTTTTTATTTACTAATCCTAAAATAAAATAAATTCAATAAACCCTAATTCATACACTCAACCTCACTGAATAAACAGACTTTGGTGTTTTAGTCAAAGTTGGCAAAACTGCGTGATTGGTTACTTCAGAAGAAAATTTTTCCTCTGTTGATCGTTTGCCTAATTTGCCAGATTATAAGCTAATATATTTTTATAGAACGGCGATAAGCGTTTATGTTTATAAAACAATTCGGCTTGTTTTGTAGCAATTTATTTTGTAATCTCACATTTAGCCTATTTACAATGTTTCAAATTAAGTTAATTCGCTGTACACACGTCAGAGCGACCAAACTTAAACTAAATTTGACGCAATGTATTTACAAATTCTCCGAACAAATCACTTAATTAAACTGAAATCATTTCATAATATCTTTGTCGATGATATGACACCTTCATTTCTATGTACACTCATTCTGTGGTCTTGGAAGCTAACCAGCCAGCAGTCCTGAGATGGGACCAAGTGATTGAACTGTAATAACACAGTTTATTCAAACAACGTAAAAGTGATAGAAAAATTTAAGCAACCCAAACTTACGCAGACGACATGCAGACAGCCCCAACTCTTCAGCGCACAAACAAAATGAACGACCAGCTTCGTCGCAACCGCCTGCAGAGCAGAACTTCTTTTCGATACAATCAGATTCCTCTGAAACAAAAAAAATTCAATTTTAAAATTTTTTTCACTACTTTACTTCTTTCAGATAGTTTTAAATTAGTAAAACTATTTATCTGTGCATTATTGCATTTTCATTTGAAAGGATATCATAAACATATATACTACCTCATGATGTGTCAACACCGTTTATCGCATTAACGTGTTTGTTGACTGTAGTTTTACAGCTTCAATATCAATAAAAAGTATGTACATGTATATATACTGTATGTTTTTTATATGTTTTCGCGTTAACCACTTGAGTTCACTTTGCGCTGTCCCATCCTTTGAAACAGCGCAACACATGCAAAGATCTACATGCTTCGGCTCAGGTGCAAGACCAAGCGAGTAATTAGTGCAAAAGGTGAGTCTGCAGCGTGTTAGTTTTGTTGTCGCCAAAAGTAAGGATGCAGGTGTGGTACATGCTGAGTTAATGTTCAATGCTACCATGCGTCTGGCTAAATGTTTACTAGGCTACCGATATATAAATATAATTGTTTTCGCAGGATAAGCTACTTTTAATTTTTTTCCAGTGTTTAGCAAAATGCCTCGCGCTAAAAGCAATATGAGTTTCTACAAACCTTATGACAAATTATCAACAAAACAAGTGGGCAAGAAGAAGAAAATATACAAAAGAAAAATGCCTATTCACGGAGTGGACTTGACTTGGTAATCAGCGCCATCAGAGCAAAAAAGCATTTGAAGACACAAGATGTACTTCAAACTGTTAGGTAAGGATTTGAAAATCTTTTAGATTATTGTTACTGAACATAACCACGGGTAAAGTGGGACGTATTAAAGATGTGTTTATACGGAAAAATGGTTGTGCGGACTGCTGAGGCTAAGTGTGTGCACTACTTTACCGTAAACTGACAGGTCGCCAGCCCCGCCCGAAAGTTGCCTAAAATGCGGCAATGGCAAACTTATTTTCAAACGTAATTCCACTGGGACTCCCTTATACGCACGGCTTTGCTATGCCATTGTTTACCGTTTCACACCCCATTGAGCACCAACATTCATTCTTCGTGAAGGCGGTCACATCACACAACCAAAACTAATTGATTTATACTTTTGATTTTTTTGCAGATTGTCTACAATTTATGGGAAGAAAGGATTAAAAATTCCAATATCGACAAAGAAATCGTGGTAGTGCTTTCCAACACCTAAGACTGGGATGGAGGGGAAAAACGTTGAAGGCCATGCACCTCTTGACGAGGTCGACCGCGACTGATGCCAAAAACACGCTTTGTCCGGTTTACTGCAGTCGGTTAATGTGCACGCAACACATGCAAAGATCTACACTGGGAAACACGAGTCAATTCACAAATGAAAGTTTGGATTAATCTTTGCTAATTTTTTTGAAACTTACTGTGTTGGCAGCGTTTTCCGATCCATCCTGGGTTGCATGTGCACTTATAAGAGTTGTCAGTTTCTTTACACCTTCCGTTTGCGCATGGCGCTGTTGCACACGGATCGTAAACTGCATTAAAAGGTTTCTTATGTTATAACAAAAAAATTATTCAGAAAACAAAATACATTTTTACTCACAGTCACAACTTGGGCCTAAGTATCCGGGATGGCACTTGCACGAGTACAATGGTGGTACTGCACATACGTATTCGAGCATCCTTTTAGGGCAAGTTATGTAGGTAATGCAATTATCTAAAGCAGTCAAAACCATACTATATTTGGAAAGCTGTAAACCTGAAAAATTTCTTACCATGCTCATGCTTTTGAAATTCTCCAAACATGCAGTACTCCTCACCATAGCAAGCTTCAGCGTCTTCTTGAGAATTTAACTTGGTAGCGGCCTTCTGGCTAATGGGTTCTAAGTAATAAAAAGACTTTTTGCAGTCGTCACGTGATTTTTGCTTTTGGGCCACACTGGGATTTGATCTTAAGATAGGTTTTCTTCTATACGCATATGGGTCGGGCGGTCGACCGACGTTGCCAATCGCCCATCCAGTGTCGCTATGTGATGTGGACACAAATACCGCCATCTAGTAGCGGATTGTTTTATAGTGATGTGTATAAAATGTCAATGCAAAACCTTTTTTACATGTCGCAACTTTTTAACAGCAAATTTGCATTATCAGTTTGCTGTCTGTCGGAGATTATTTTGTCGTTTTTTATCGCTTCCGTTTTACTTTGACAACGCTGAAAGAATTTTTAGGACTCACTGTTGAGCTTTGTTTTGGTTTTTCGTTTTTATTGTATATATTTTAAGACAGCAAGTGTCGATGCCAATAGGCGAAATTAATATTTCCATTTCATAAAGAAAATCTCTTACACTGACGCTGATCTTTCGTAATTCTGTTTTGAGTTTCCGGAATACAATAAGCCAGTTTACATATGGGCAATTAAATGGTGTGTTGTCAAAAACCTACACTGGTGAGGGTCAGGGCACAGGTCGCGTTTCAGCAACTGGGTGTCCCTACATATGCAGTGGCACCGACTAACGACACTAACGTTCTGATGGATGCTTGTGTTTGCCATGTTCTTGAATGCGATTAAACCTGAAGTTAGTATCTTGCTATTTTGGTTTACGTAAAGTCGGTTAGAAGCTACAGAGCATCCAACTTTTCATAATGATATCCCGGCCA
The DNA here is from genome assembly GCF_947561715.1 of Ascidia mentula. NCBI lineage: Eukaryota > Metazoa > Chordata > Ascidiacea > Phlebobranchia > Ascidiidae > Ascidia > Ascidia mentula. The sequence goes on from NC_138569.1 coordinate 6,670,694, forward strand.
CTTTGTAGGGAATTATCATTGTATGCATGCACAACATAGAATCGTGCGAATACATACGAAACCATCACACTAAAATCGCCAATGTAGCTGTTGTTTTTGTTCGATTCCTCGTGTGTCATTTTACATTTCAAGCATAATGTTTAAAACACTTGTTAGCTACGAGCTCTCCCCACAACCCTTAAAAGCAACTGCAGTCGTTTGCCAATGTTTATATTTAATGAAGAATCACTGAGTAATATGATCCATGTACACCCCTATTGTTTCATACCTTCATCAACTCCCAGTACTTGATAGAAAGCAGAAAAAAGCAAAACACCTGCGAAGATTTTCTTGTTGGCAGACATCTTGCTCTTGGAACTTGTGGATTGTATATCGTTTGAAAATAATCGTTTGTCTATGGTGATATGCTCTAAGTTTGCTAAAAGCAAAACATTGATTTCTAGAAATCTAAATTTACAAAACATTATGACTCAAATGTTTTTTTTCTTAAGCTCTCTGTGCCGCCGCTTTTTTTCTTAAGCTTTCTGTGCCGCCGCTGTATATTTACCACGCCTTAAATCAAATAAACTGTAATTCAAACGTTTGAAAGAAAACTTAACGAAAATTCGAAATCGTTTCTTTCCAAAGAAACTTTTTTCTCTCACGAACAGGCAGTGTCATATATCCTAAAAATACAATGCTTTACAAACACCTATATCCAGCGATTATGAATAGACAAAAAACAACGCCGCAGAAATTATCGCTGTGTAACTGAAAAAATGCCATTATCCTGTCGCCGTAATTCATTTACAATGTCTTCAAAAATCGTCAAAGTTTCTAAAATTAATCCAATTTTAAAACGCAGCGTGCTTATTTTTTGCTCCTGCCCGATGGTAACCCTGCCTATATCTCCATCACACAAGTTCAATGACAAAACGGACTTTTGGTGAAAAAAGCGCGCACGATCACTAACGTTCTCCATTTTATCGTCGGTTTTGCACATGACAAATTTTCTGCTGATCCAAAGCATTACTGCTGTTTATTCGAGCGCAACCGACCAAACTTGAAAATGGTCCCGTCAATGACCTACATGCAGTGAAATGCAAACCAATGCCGATTTTGCACAAGGAGTACTGTAAACGACTTTATTGCAAAATAAGCGATTTGTTGTCAAACGCTTGGTGTTGCTGCAAGTCGTTTTGGGAATGCAGAGCAGCGCCAATGTTGGGACCCTCATGTTTTTTCAGTTAAATTGTACCCTGCGAAGTGATTGCGTTCACAGCATTCTTCCTCTGGAACGCTAATTGTGTTACATGTCATGTAGCCAGTTATCGTTCTACCTCAAGTCATTCCATTGTTTTGTCATAAAATACAACATTGGCGACGATGACACTCTACAATACAGTGAACTGCTGAAAGAAAAAATGTCTGAGAAGTTGCGTATGATTATATGTCTTAATTACATGAGTAAAAAAGGGTTTTACAGTTTAAATCTGTGTCAGGAATAAATGCAACTGTTACGTAATGGCTTACGTCATTCTTCACATTGACAATGAACTGTGTGTGATTGCGTGAGAGGCACTAGACTGCCTAGGGTCTGTGGAATGTTTCGCATCAGTAATTTCCTGCGTATTTTTCTTGAAAACGAACGTTCCGTACTTGAAGGCCCCTTTATCCTGTTCTGACTATCCTTGCTGACTTGGCGATCTGATTCTAGATTTCGTAATGTCAGCACGTTTCCATGTAAAACTTCACATTTTTCAAGGTTATGACATTTTTTCTTTCCTGCAAATACGCATGAGCCCTTTATGATTGACATGAAATTAGATGAAGACTGTTACGGACAGTTTAACAACTTTATTAACATTTCTATGTTACTTGAACACTTGCGTATATTTGTGCACATTGGCATTACATCATCGTATTCCTTTAATTGTCTCGCAAAGCGTGCTCGCATGGTTTACTGGCGGGAAATAGCCACAGTAATCGTAAATATTAATGTAGATTAAACATTGTCGAGATTCTAGTGATACTTTTGATATTTGTGACAAATGTTATGCAGACTTAAAGGCCTGCCATGTGCCTCTTTCAGTGTTCTGTGGGCCAGTGTTGCGACCTACTATGCCAAATATGAGTCTCAATTCGGGTCTTAACAATTATTTAGGATTGATGGGAAATCCTATTTGATTAACACATTTGACATAAGATCGCACGTGAGTTCTAATTGATGTGTTTTCCTAACCTGACTTTAATTGAAACTTGATGGAAACATTCCAACAATATTTATTTACCATGAAAAATTTTGGATACGAAATTAACATGCGCAATTATACCAACGCCAAACTAAGTGAATTTACGAACTGAGGAGAGCACAGTACCGCTGCACTGCCCCGCTCCGCCTCAGCTGAACGCACACGTAAAGTTTCATTATTTAAACCGGATGGAAACAAAGCGAACGAAGTGTCGTAAAAAGAAGGGCGATCCAAGGACTAACGGTCAGCGAACAGTTAACAAAAGACGCACTCTCACACAAAACAATGAAGGACTTCTCTAAGGCGACACATTTAAGCTGGCCAATAAAATCACATAAAAACACAGCTGTTGCGTAGAAACTAGTAACGAGATCTAATCACGTGAGAAAGCAACCGTTGTTATACATTTTGAAATGAGATGCTGGACAAGACGCACCTAAAATGCCTTAACACAAAAAACCCATGGAAAGAGATTCCGGACGTTGATGACGAAACTGGCTGTTATGTGACCATAGTTCATATTTCCATGAATGCAAACGTTGCTATGTAACGTAAAATTACGTTACAGCCAGTTGACTACGTAGCAAATTTGTGACGTTTGTTTGTATGTTTTAGACGCTAAGCTAACTCCACAGTGTCTTTAGAAACGTGCATAAGTAATTTCCTGCGTATTTTTCTTGACGAACGTCAAAACGAAATCTGTGTCAGGAATAAATGCAACTGTTACGTAATGGCTTACGTCATTCTTCACATTGACAATGAACTGTGTGTGATTGCGTGAGAGGCACTAGACTGCCTAGGGTCTGTGGAATGTTTCGCATCAGTAATTTCCTGCGTATTTTTCTTGAAAACGAACGTTCCGTACTTGAAGGCCCCTTTATCCTGTTCTGACTATCCTTGCTGACTTGGCGATCTGATTCTAGATTTCGTAATGTCAGCACGTTTCCATGTAAAACTTCACATTTTTCAAGGTTATGACATGTTTTCTTTCCTGCAAATACGCATTGAGCCCTTTATGATTGACATGAAATTAGATGAAGACTGTTACGGACAGTTTAACAACTTTATTAACATTTCTATGTTACTTGAACACTTGCGTATATTTGTGCACATTGGCATTACATCATCGTATTCCTTGAATTGTCTCGCAAAACGTGCTCGCATGGTTTACTGACGGGAAATAGCCACAGTAATCGTAAATATTAATGTAGATTAAACATTGTCGAGATTCTAGTGATACTTTTGATATTTGTGACAAATGTTATGCAGACTTAAAGGCCTGCCATGTGCCTCTTTCAGTGTTCTGTAAGCCACTGTTGCGACCTACTATGCCAAATATGAGTCTCAATTCGGGTCTTAACAATTATTTAGGATTGATGGGAAATCCTATTTGATTAACACATATGACATAAGATCGCACGTGAGTTCTAATTGTTGTGTTTTCCTAACCTGACTTTAATTGAAACTTGATGGAAACATTCCAACAATATTTATTTACCATGAAAAATTTTGGATACGAAATTAACATGCGCAATTATACCAACGCCAAACTAAGTGAATTTACGAACTTAGGAGAGCACAGTACCGCTGCACTGCCCCGCTCCGCCTCAGCTGAACGCACACGTAAAGTTTCATTATTTAAACCGGATGGAAACAAAGCGAACGAAGTGTCTGAAAAAGAAGGGCGATCCAAGGACTAACGGTCAGCGAACAGTTAACAAAAGACGCACTCTCACACAAAACAATGAAGGACTTCTCTATGGCGACACATTTAGGCTGGCCAATAAAATCACATAAAAACACAGCTGTTGCGTAGAAACTAGTAACGAGATCTAATCACGTGAGAAAGCAACCGTTGTTATACATTTTGAAATGAGATGCTGGACAAGACGCACCTAAAATGCCTTAACACTAAAAACCCATGGAAAGAGATTCCGGACGTTGATGACGAAACTGGCTGTTATGTGACCATAGTTCATATTTCCATGAATGCAAACGTTGCTATGTAACGTAAAATTACGTTACAGCCAGTTGACTACGTAGCAAATTTGTGACGTTTGTTTGTATGTTTTAGACGCTAAGCTAACTCCACAGTGTCTTTAGAAACGTGCATAAGTAATTTCCTGCCTATTGTTCTTGACGAACGTCAAAACGAAATCTGTGTCAGGAATAAATGCAACTGTTACGTAATGGCTTACGTCATTCTTCACATTGACAATGAACTGTGTGTGATTGCGTGAGAGGCACTAGACTGCCTAGGGTCTGTGGAATGTTTCGCATCAGTAATTTCCTGCGTATTCTTCTTGAAAACGAACGTTCCGTACTTGAAGGCCCCTTTATCCTGTTCTGACTATCCTTGCTGACTTGGCGATCTGATTCTAGATTTCGTAATGTCAGCACGTTTCCATGTAAAACTTCACATTTTTCAAGGTTATGACATGTTTTCTTTCCTGCAAATACGCATTGAGCCCTTTATGATTGACATGAAATTAGATGAAGACTGTTACGGACAGTTTAACAACTTTATTAACATTTCTATGTTACTTGAACACTTGCGTATATTTGTGCACATTGGCATTACATCATCGTATTCCTTGAATTGTCTCGCAAAACGTGCTCGCATGGTTTACTGACGGGAAATAGCCACAGTAATCGTAAATATTAATGTAGATTAAACATTGTCGAGATTCTAGTGATACTTTTGATATTTGTGACAAATGTTATGCAGACTTAAAGGCCTGCCATGTGCCTCTTTCAGTGTTCTGTAAGCCAGTGTTGCGACCTACTATGCCAAATATGAGTCTCAATTCGGGTCTTAACAATTATTTAGGATTGATGGGAAATCCTATTTGATTAACACATTTGACATAAGATCGCACGTGAGTTCTAATTGTTGTGTTTTCCTAACCTGACTTTAATTGAAACTTGATGGAAACATTCCAACAATATTTATTTACCATGAAAAATTTTGGATACGAAATTAACATGCGCAATTATACCAACGCCAAACTAAGTGAATTTACGAACTTAGGAGAGCACAGTACCGCTGCACTGCACTGCCCCGCTCCGCCTCAGCTGAACGCACACGTAAAGTTTCATTATTTAAACCGGATGGAAACAAAGCGAACGAAGTGTCTGAAAAAGAAGGGCGATCCAAGGACTAACGGTCAGCGAACAGTTAACAAAAGACGCACTCTCACACAAAACAATGAATGACTTCTCCAAGGCGACACATTTTAGCTGGCCAAAAAAAAACACATGAAAACACAGCTGTTGCGTAGAAACTAGTAACGAGATCTAATCACGTGAGAAAGCAACCGTTGTTATACATTTTGAAATGAGATGCTGGACAAGACGCTACCTAAAATGCCTTAACACAAAAAACCCATGGAAAGAGATTCCGGACGTTGATGACGAAACTGGCTGTTATGTGACCATAGTTCATATTTCCATGAATGCAAACGTTGCTATGTAACGTAAAATTAAGTTACAGCCAGTTGACTACGTAGCAAATTTGTGACGTTTGTTTGTATGTTTTAGACGCTAAGCTAACTCCACAGTGTCTTTAGAAACGTGCATAAGTAATTTCCTGCGTATTTTTCTTGACGAACGTCAAAACGAAATCTGTGTCAGGAATAAATGCAACTGTTACGTAATGGCTTACGTCATTCTTCACATTGACAATGAACTGTGTGTGATTGCGTGAGAGGCACTAGACTGCCTAGGGTCTGTGGAATGTTTCGCATCAGTAATTTCCTGCGTATTTTTCTTGAAAACGAACGTTCTGTACTTGAAGGCCCCTTTATCCTGTTCTGACTATCCTTGCTGACTTGGCGATCTGATTCTAGATTTCGTAATGTCAGCACGTTTCCATGTAAAACTTCACATTTTTCAAGGTTATGACATGTTTTCTTTCCTGCAAATACGCATTGAGCCCTTTATGATTGACATGAAATTAGATGAAGACTGTTACGGACAGTTTAACAACTTTATTAACATTTCTATGTTACTTGAACACTTGCGTATATTTGTGCACATTGGCATTACATCATCGTTTTCCTTTAATTGTCTCGCAAAGCGTGCTCGCATGGTTTACTGGCGGGAAATAGCCATTGTAACGGCAACTGTGATATCGAAAATTACTGTATTTTTTTAACTACCGACCCGACACTACTATACGTGATTTCAACGCGTGGCGAGAATACATTCGTCCCGTTGGAGTGAAAACTCGGGCAATTCTGAAAAGCGACCACACATTGATTTCTCGGATTTGACCCAGAACGCTTTTGAACCACGAATCCTCGTCACGCACAAGAAGAATCACCTGCAGTTTTCAAATGTTCGCAAGATTTTCGGAACAACAAAAGATGCAAAGGAACAAAACACAAAGTGTGTTTAATTTTCTCTCCTTTACCTTGGCGTCGGGAAAGGCCTCTTGTATTTGCTCCCAAAAGAAATACGCTGGAATTCCACACACTGCATCAACATCTCTGTACATTCGCCTAAATAGCTCTTTGTTGCCCCCTGTATCCAAAATCTCGTTCCATTCTTTATTGTGCCAGTAACTGTGCTCCAAAAAATCGAATACTCTGTATCCAAGCGCAGTCAAAGCTGCGTTTATAGACTTTGTTCCGGTTTTTGAAACCCCAGCAACGATTATTTTCATAATTAAATATACCTAGTTTTCTTCGAGTTATAAAAAGTAGGAATTCTAATTTATTTTGTTCTTTCACCTACCTTATTATTATGTAGCATTTATAACGATACGAGTAATTAATCTTATTTCATTAATTCAAAAATTCATACGTTTGACATTCTACCAGCATAACAAAATGCACCAAATGAAACACATATACGGTAAAACAATCCTCACTTATTTTCATGCCAAACAAAGCCGACTAAATCTACAACGGAGCTAAACATATTCTGTCAGGAAGCCTTGAAAAACAAGCTTGTCTGGTTTCAACAGAGCAGCTTCGTGCAAACATGTTTGCAGTCGTAACGCTTGGGTTTTTGCCCACCAGCAATATTCTTTCGCCGTAAGCAAACACTAACCCCGTTTACATGACGGTTTAAGACAGCTTCGAAGCTGACTCGCCGATCCGACTCTCTCGTTTTCGGCGAAGAGGAAAAGGCAAGCGTCTTAAAGTGCACATGACACGTAAAAATAAAACATGTTAATAATCTAACAAAGAGATGTTCATAACTTTAAAACATTTTTGGCGAAAAAAGTAGCTTGATACGACGACTGGTTTCTGAGATACAGCTGATCAAAGTCGCACTTTTGCCGCTGCGAACGAAATCGTGAGAAAGCGAGATATTGTTGCGTGGCGTCATAGAAGGCGCTTCGGTCGTGCGCGAGTGCTGGCAGCAAGCCTTATGCGTAGGAATGGAAAATATTGTAAAACTGGTTTAAGCATAATATTGCATTAAACAGGGGACAAAAAGTGAACAAGTGCAATAAACGGATTTTGATGTTAATTTAAGCTGAAGACAGATGGCCGCTTTTCGACCTATTATGTATTGTTTAGTTGTGTAATAAAAAAACAGTTACATGTTTTTATTCTAGTTCTTTTTGAAGGGCATTTTGTGATTTTGTGGTTTAAAAATTAGGATTGGTCACATAGTTTGTCATCTTACACTGAACAACGTTGATTCCTCATTATACTTGCAATTGGTTAAAGACGTTTGTAGTCACCTTAATTATAATTTAAATGAGCAGCAGGACGCCACTGCTTCCGTAATAAAGAGTTGTGGATTAAACTGGTCGTTTAAGTATCATACATCAAAAACATGCAAGACATGTGGCAACGAAGAGAAATTTCAGAATGACCAATCTGTACTGACGTTGCCATTGTTCGATCACATCCCGGACAACAGTAATCTCAGCACATATTGTGAAACTGATTCACAACGTTGCCATCAGCCATTGTTCCCATTGTAATTTGGATACAGAGAAGAAGATTAGCAGTGAGCTCCAAAGGCCAACAGACGTATTATGCATTGTTGTTTTTAGGAATATAAGTGGCAAGAAAAGCAATAAACGTGTAGTCCCAGATGAATTGTTGCGTTTTGAACAAGGAGTTTTGTTTAGGCTGATGTCTGTTGTTGTACATATTGGATCCGGTGTTAACTCAGGCCATTATTTGACGTACAAATTCAATAAATTTCATTTGACAGAATTTAATGACGACACTGTAAAACATGTCGCATGGAATAGTGTTAAAGAAAGGATACTTACGGGTTGTTGCATTTTTTTTACAAGAAAATTAAGACCGGTATTGATTTAGCCAGCACCCCAACCAAACCTTTTGTCCGTCGCAAGCCACGACGTTTCAACGAGTCGGCAGCGAAGTCTACGGATCGCATTATTCAAACAAATATTGTTTTGGAACAATACATAGACGGAAGAAATATTGTAATTTCCAATGTTACTGAATTGAACTCTGCTAGAAAACAATCATATGACCTTATTTTTTAACAAAATAAAGGCGACTTTATTAAAATCATTTGAACAAGCAAACATTTTACTAGAATGTTACCGCCTATGTTTGTATTACCATGGTAAAAAAATATGTTGATAAACTACAACAAAAAATTTTCCCCCAGGATGAAATGAACAATATAATGCGATTCGTTGAATATTCGTTTTGTCGACGTCTCCTGCGTTGGTAGTCAGGTTTTCCGTGAATCATTTTGCGGCCGAGATTTGAAACCAGGTTTGATTGTGGAAGGAAGCATGTTGAGTGAAATGTTGATGGACAAAATACTGAATGTGAATTTTTTCCTAAACAACGTTTTGTACTTTGAGGCCATCCTTTGCTATTTAATGAGTACGAGTAGCAGTACATACGAGGAAACGTGTAGAAGGGTCGGTTCCAAACCATCGATTTGTGTTTAAAAGGACGCAGTTAAATTTGCCAGCCTTCTTATGTATACTTGTTGTTTTCCCGTTCATTTGGTATACATTTTAGATAAACAAGAGTTTTTCGGAAGGGGGTGCCTGACTACAAAATGGTTCTAAACCAGTGTATAGGAACACAAAAACTCAAATTATGACGTCACTATAGAAGTAGTCAAGTTTACGCTACCCAGGCATACAGTTTGCAACGCTTCTGTACTAGCTTGGGCTGTAATGCGTGACGTTTTTACCGAAACGAAGCATACCGCGAACCTGTTTCGTCACGAACGAGCCCGGGCAACTTCCGAACGCAAAGCTAACAGGAAAAACGCCAGAAAAGGGCCAAATAAGCCAAACCAAATTTTGGGCGCCAGACAAAATGGAAAAAAGCCAAATTCAGGGAATTTGGCGCGAAAGCGCCAATCTGCGAACGAGCTTGCGGCATCGAGCCGTGAAGAACTAACAGACCATAACGAGCAAGCTTCGGGTCTCAATTTACATGAGCGCGCGAAATTCGGTTCTCGCAAAATGGATATGGCGGCAACAGATAGTTTATTGGGAGTTAGGGCTCTACTTTTACTTCATAATTACCAAAAACGGTGCAAACGAAGAAAGGCTATGCTGTTGTTACATGTCAATGCGTTGCTTTCTCACAATCGAAGACTTGGACGGCCGTGGCGATTACAGAGGTGAGATATTGGTGGTATTTATGGGCCAGGCTTTATGCTTTTTTCGTTTGTTTTAGGTCAGGACAATGGTGGAATGTTATAGTTCCCGGTTTCAATGATTCCCAGTGGTTGACTCATTTCAGATTAAGTAAAGAATGCTTTGGGTGTTTGTGTGAAGAAATGTGGGAGTCAGGGCTTTTCTTTCTTCAACACTTTTTAACAACTGGTGTATTGCTTCGTTGGTCCAAATTACTGGACTTTTTCGCAATATTTTTGTCATTTTTTATGAAATAAATATTAATACCAAGCACACAAATTAAAACCTCAAAAAGAATATCTTCGATAAACATCAACAAGCAAACCTAACCTAACTTGATTTTGCCGCCAAATTTTCCAACAGCTGGTTCGCGAAAACAAGCTAGTTGGGCGAACTAGCTTCCGAACCCACCCCTATTAAGCTAGTTCGTCGAAACCGCTTCCGAACTAGCTTGGGCTGTGATGCGTAACGCTTTTTCTGATAATGGCGGGAAGCGGGTAAGAAGCGTGCCGCGAACCCGCTTTAGACGTCCATGTAAACAAGGCTCATGGTCAGTTAAGTGGACCAAACAAGTTTTTGTCTCGTTGCATTTTTTCCAAATAACATAGAGTTACAGAATATTGTTGTAAAGATGAGATAATAAATATGGACCATACTTTTTTTTGTGTAATTGCTGATTGAATAGGTGGCAACTCTATCTGCATGTAATATCTTTCCGACAATAAAAAAACTGTTTGTTGTCAGAAAATTTTATGAAAGTTCCTCGCCGCTTTAATGCGATTCGTGACAACACAAAACACGGCAAATGATTCGTATTATGTTGTTTTTGCGTAATCACGTGCATTGATTAACTCGTTAGTTTCACATGGCGGTTTCTGATTTTATATTCTCACTTACACCCAGCGTAAATACAAAGCAACAGAATGTCGAGATGAAAGATTGTTTGCACCGATGACGTAGTCGGGACCGAACTACCTCTAAATACGGGTCAAATAAGGCAAAGAGTTGTTATTGCTTTGCGCTTACCCGTGGAGATTGTAAAATTTGTCAAACCATTTCTCAATCCGTCCCCTGATTCTTAGTTTCAGGTCCCACTTTCCTATAAACATAATTCCCTTTTTGCGACCAACAGTCATGCAAAATTTTTATGTGCTGAATGTACGTCACTTTTTTGCATCCTGTAAAATGTAGGATAAGTCGTCGAACGAGAATGAATAATAGTGCAGCAATTACAGATTTTGTACTCCTGTTTTTCCAAGAGATTTTAGGAAATAATATATCACATTCACGAGCAAAATATTGTTTTCAGCATTAAACTTTAAGCAGTTGTATTGCGATAATTAATAACTACGTCAACAGCCACCATTAGTGACAAACATTGTTGGCTATAAATTGTTTATTTCCTTCTTAGCCGGGTTACAACAGCTACCATAACGCACTCCTGCTGGTGGAAATTGTAATCACGGATCGAGCATTTCTTATATAAAGAGGTTCTTTGTGCATTTCGACTTTGAAACAAGTAAGTTACATGAAAGTCAAGTGTGCGAAAGTGAGTAAAATAATTGCAATCAAGCAAGCCGCGATCTTTGTTTCAAACACCATCCGCCTCATGACAACGTTTTCCTTAGCATATTCCTCCATCAAGGCAGACTTTACGTTTTTGCGCGGAAACGGAACGTCGGGCACCTCGACGCCGAGAAACGAACAAAGGGGTTCCCAACCTTCTTGAACCCGAAACACCAAAAGTTTGTCCTTGGGCGCATTCTACAGCAAACGTTATCAGTTAAGTGTTTTTTTTTTCACAAAAACACCAAAAACACGTACTTTCAATACATCCGCGTTGTGTTGCCTGAATTTTAGTTTGAGGACAGTTTCGTTGATCGGGTGCTTGCTCCAGTTGTGTGGGATCTCAACACCGAACTGGGCACGATCTGTATCAAAAAAGTCTGTGTCGTACATAAGCCATGGTATGTCTCACTTTATAGCACATGCATCTCACGAGCTTTACGGATTATTCCAGCTATCTTGCGTCCAGTAGGGGTGATGACTTTGGCCACAGTGTATAGAAGGTGGTTGTCCACGTTGGCTAGTTGACGAATAAAGCTTTTCACCCATACCTCCTCGTCATCTCGTATTGTTAATATAATCTGCGTCATTTGAGCAATTGGAAATCGATTGAAACAAAGTCTACGTTAACTATTCGAACATAAGAATAATCAAGTGATGACACCTTATAGGTCAAAACAGTGGTCAACTGTATGCAGCTTACACAGTTTATATTATTGGCTCCACTTTGCTTATCATATGGTTATTGTGACACGGGGCCTGACGGCACTAGTAATTGAGCATTGCTTGGCCGTTGTGTTTCCGCCTTGTTTTCTTCGTAAGGTTGCACCTAGTTTGGTGCCCAAAGGATGACGGTGATTGTATAATCTTTGCTTGGCCGTTTGGTCGGCAAAGTCGTCTGATAGTCACATAAGCTGCACTGCTAAGACCTTTTATGTCGAAACAGTTGCCATCTGTCTGCGGCTCACAGAGAAGTATATTTGTTTGTAACTTGATATATAACTTACTATACAGCATATAAACGACTGAACCATATAACCTTAGCTTCCGGAAATGCTTCGTGAATTTCCTTCCAAAAATAAAAACCCGGTGTGTCGACAACCACATCCACATTCTCATACATTTCTCTGAACAAACCAATACTTCCCCCCGTTGTTAAAATCTCCTTCCATTCTTTTTCGTGGTAGTAGCAATTTTCAAAAAAATCAAAAACACTGTAATCCAGAATTTCTAGCGCTTCGTGCAGTGACTTGGTACCCGTTTTACAAAATCCAGCCACGATAACCTTCATATTACAGCTCTCTAATCTATTGCTGATTTGTATGTTTGATATTGCTGATCACATAAAAACTTCACCATCAGAGCGTATGGTATACTCAGTAGGAACTGATGCGTCACGTTGAGTATCGGTACTTAAGGGCTTGTTGCACCATGACTAAATCTCTTACTTCAGTTGTTTATCTATCATATGTAGGTCATGCAGAACAGTGGTTCACAAACTTGCGTTAAGGGTGAAAATAAAAAGTGCGCTCTACAAGCAGCACTAAGAGGCTGACTGGTCAATACCTTTCCAAGCAAGACAACTTCGCAAAATTGCAGATGTACATGTTACACTATGTTTTCTAATTGCATTGTGCTGTGGTGGAGCTACTTGCTCTCAAACAGTTTGTTGTGACGTATCAAAGATGGATCGAAGTCATACATGGAACGTGGTTTAATTAGTTTGCAAGCAGAACTGTAATGGACTGATTTTTAAATACGTTAGTTGGGGTTTCTTTTGCATTGTTATGCTTGCTTTTACACAATTGTGAAATGTCACCGTGTCGTCTGGTCTGGTATAAACAACAATTTGGTTGTCCTAGAGGTTTGTTGGATTGCTGTGAATAAATTTTTGATTTCCCCAATAGTTGGAGCAAGAGAGAGAGCGTTGCCAACTTTCGTTCATATTGTGCTAAATATCTGTAGTTTGGCATTGTCTACGCGCAAACCTATACCAACTGCGAAGTAAGAACAAAACAGTTCTGCTTCGTTTTCCAGCCAAATCGTAGATTTATTCAACCGGAACAAGTACCGATAGTCCAAAATGAAGCCATGCGTTTTGATGAATTGTAAATTTGCCAGAGGTCTGATCATCTCATAAAGACAATTTCTCCTATAAACGTACGTTGTTGAGTTGCCAACGCAGCGATTCCAACTATCATAATCATATGGTTCACAAGTTAGTAAAGTGGAACAATGTCGTTTCAGCGAAATGTACAGCGAAAATACATACTGCGATTTGTGGTGGAACAAGCGGTTTTACAGGTCATACGAAAATTTACCACGTCATTCGGTGAAATATTGACTGGAGGTATTTGCATTCGGCCGAATCCAATCACTTCTGTGTTGGCACTTACCTAACCTATATCAGTGAAAGTTAACAGATCTCTGCATTTAAATTAAAAGTTTATCATTTTCCTTTCAATTAACCAGTATGAATTTGGCTTATTGCAACGCATTAGCGACATGTGGTATATTCGTTGAGGTTAAAAACATTTTTTTATTTTAAGGCGGTTTTAGGCATCGAAGTCTCGTTAATTATCATCTTTGCGCAACAGCAGGTGTACATGTGATAAACAGTTGTCAGTGTCGCTTCCGACATGGATTAGAACTTGCTTGTTGCGATAAACATGTATTGACAAACGCAATTCACGTTTATTTGCAGACTCAGACATGGCGTTGAATTGCTGCAAACCTTCTTTAACTTTCTTCCATACAAGCTCAAATCTAAATACTAGGCTACATTGAAATAGAAATTTCAGACAAAATACTTTTATGTTGTTTATTGCTTCTGACATTTCCGATGGTGTGAAGAAGCGTAGCAGGTACACCTATGTTGAGGTTATGACTTTTCAGAAACTGCACTTTTTGAAATACGACCTATTAGAAATTGCACTTTTTAAAATACGGCCTTTCTGTAATGAATTTATGACCGACTATTAATTTCATAGTTTTATTAGTTACAACAACTTGTATGAATATCTTAATTATTCGGCCGCAGAAAAACATGCTTTCCTGCATCAAACGTAACACAGTCTTTGCTATTTTGAAATCTACCACAGCAGTAACCAAAATATGCCAAGCGCCAAAAAAACAGTTGCCAAAGCAAAGACAATATAAAGCTCTCGTATTATTTGAAGCATTGCTGGGTTTTCTGCTGCCTCCTCGAATGCTTTTCCCCCAATATTCTTGTGTGGAAATGGAGTGTCGGGTATGTTAGCACCCAGGAACTTGCAAAGCGGTTCCCAACCGTCCTTAATGTCCATTACCAGAAGCTTGTCTTTTGGGGCTCTCTGCGACATACAAGTGACTGGGGACTCAATTAAACCATTATAATGTCAACAAAACTGATTGGGAATGTGGGCACAAATCACCACGACCATGACATGGAAAACATGGTTTCAATTTAAACCTCTTTTGAGCATTGAAGGTAAATGTCAGCTATTAATTGCTGTTTACAATAACACAGTAAACGGGATACTTTTAGGACTATCATTCGTGGAAAATATTCATTGGGACACTTACTTGTTGAACGTAACAGTTGTGTTGTCGAAACTTTAGTCGCGATATTCTTTCAACGGGCTTTATGTCAATCAAGGCTGAAGTTATAGGTGATGAAAAGCCCATCAAAACTACAACCAATAAGTACCAGTTAGTTTCGAAGCAAAGTACCGAAGCATAAACAATATATTTTACGGGCTTTCGACATGTGACTGTGATACGATCTTCCTGTTGGTGTGATGATGGTCGCCAATCGGAAAAGAGACCATTCGTTCATTTCGCGTAATTGGTGTAAGGCGCTCTTGTACCAAGTATCTTCATCTCGTGTCATCAAAATGATCTGAACAAATGTAATGATCATATTGTCTGGGTTAATTGCTGCAAAATCATATTTCGTGAAATAGGTTTTCAGGATTCGCAACCCAGGCATTCCAGTCTGGATCAGCCACCTGGGCCTAGTTAGCCCAGCAGGGTCGTGTCTTCAAACCTTACCGGGGCTTGATTTTTCAAAGCTTGATCCGACTTATCAGAAAAAAGTGGCTGATGCAGCTAGACTATACAATGCCTGGGCTGTGAAGCCTGTAAACCTAATTATCCAGATACGAATGCTGTGATCGCCTATTAAAGGACTTGCGCAGTGGGGTCATCCTGTCAATCATGCGATTGCATGAAGTATTTCTGCGTTTCGTGAAAAAAAATGAATTGATATTCTAATTCCGGTTCAATCAAATACATATTTTATCAACATAAAAAGGAAACCTTAGGTTTGAAGCACAGAGACAATTTTACATCGACCTGAAGACATGCCTACGTGACTACTACCACATGTTGCCTGCAATATCAGTTGGCTATGCTTATTGTAATATGTTACTAATTTTAATTTTTCGTACTTTGGCATCGGGAAATGCTTCGTGGATTAGTTCCCAGAAGTAGTACACCGGGGTATCTGTAACAACATCTATATCCTTGTACATATTCTGAAACAGTTTATTGTTTCCGCCTGTTTCAAATATCTCCTTCCATTCCTTGTTATGGCAGTAAGCGTGTTCCAAAAAGCCGTACACATTATATCCTAGTTTTGTTAAAGCTGCGTTCATGGACTTGGTGCCTGTTTTAGGCATTCCAGCAACAATAATCTTCATATTGTCTGCCCTTGCTCTAGTTGCTCGCAAGTAAAAAAGTTTTCAAATTAATTAGAATGGAATTGGCTTTCACGATGCGTTGCAGCCAACAAAATGCCTCGAAAGGCGAAATCAGCCTATTAGTTTCAACAATACCTTGTTATTGTTTGATAATATTTATATGTTTATATTCCGAATCTCGTAGCAAACAATAACAAAAAAAACTGTTAGGGCATTGTATATCCGCCAAAATCAGTGTATGATGGAAAGGAAAATGAAGTTATTCCACACCATTTATACCCTCGGCTCTCGTGACCATTTACACCTGATTTATTATAATTGCAGGAAACTTTATTAAAATAAACCGTCACTAGGTTTTCAGGCTTCGAGGTCCAGGCATTGCTGTATACAGAGAACAGCAACTTTTTCTGCAGCTCAGTTGATAGAGCGTATTGGGTCTGGTTAGCCAAGGGTCATGAGCTTGATTTTACAGATCTCGCTCCGACTTCTCCGGAAAAAGTGGCTGATCCATCTAGAATGCAATGCCAGGGCTGCAAAGCCTGTAAACGTAGTGAACTCGATACGATAGATGTGATCGCCCGTGATTAATGCTTTCTATTGCTTTACGTCCCGCCGTGTTTTAGCTGTTGCGCCCCTTAGTACTTTTGGTATAAAGTATACTTCGAAGTCCACTTAACTGATATAACACGAGAAATGAATCAAGTAAAATATTTAATTCGTCCGTTATACCAACATTTTTTACCAATGACACGTTAAGAAAAATTCAGTGATTAATCTTATTTCATAAATTGAAAAATTCATACGTTTGACATTCTACCAGCATAACAATGCTCCAAATAAAACACATCTGCGGTAAAACAATTCTCACTTATTTTCAATTTCCAAACAAAGCCGACTAAATCTACAACAGAGCTAAACATATTCTGTCAGGACGCCTTGAAAAGCAATCTTGTCTGATTTCAGCAGTCAGCAGCTTCGTGCAAACATGTTTTTCGGTGAAACGCTTGGGTAAGTTTTGCCAACCACACATAACGTTTTCTTTCGCAGTCAGCAAACGCTGTCAGGCGGACAGTTAGCTTACTAAACAATACCTTCGGCCTTTCCACTGAAAACCGACTTTTTTGTCTTCTTACATTTTTAACAGATAATATAGATTACAGAACATTGTGGTAAAGATGATGTAAAAAACATGGGCCAACGCAATAGCCACCATTAGTGGCAAACATTTTTGGCTATAAAATGTTTACTTCCTTTTTAGCCGGGTTACAACAGCTGCCGTAACGCACTACTGCTGGTCGAAATTGTAATCACTGAACGAGCATTCATTGTTGAGATGATGAGGATCTTTGTGCATTTCGATTTCACAACCAGTAAGTTAGATGAAAGTCAAGTGTGCGAAAGTGAGTAAAATAATTGCAAACAAGCAAGCCGCTATTTTTGTTTCAAACACCATTCGCCTCATGACAAGGTTTTCCTTAGCATATTCCTCCATCAAGGCAGACTTCACGTTTTTGCGCGGAAACGGAACGTCGGGCACCTCGACGCTGAGAAACGAACAAAGGGGTTTCCAACCTTCTTGAACCCGAAACACCAAAAGTTTGTCCTTGGGCGCATTCTACAGCAAACGTTATCAGTTAAGTGTTTGTACATTTTCACAAAAACACCAAAAACAAGTACTTTCAATACTGCTCCAGTTGTGTGGGATCTCAACACCGAACTGGGCACGATCTGTATCAAAAAATCTGTGTCGTACATAAGCCATGGTATGTCTCACTTTATAGCACATGCATCTCACGAGCTTTTCGGATTACTCCAGCTATCTTGCGTCCAATAGGGGTGATACTCTTGCCACAGTGTATAGAAGGTGGTTGTCCACGTTGGCTAGTTGACGAATAAAGCTTTTCACCCATACCTCCTCGTCATCTCGTATCGTTAATATAATCTGCGTCATTTGAGCAATAGGAAATGGATTGAAATAAAGTCTGCGTTAATTATTCGAACATAAGTATAATCAAGTGATGACACCTTATAGGTCAAAACAGTGGTCATCTGTATGCAGCTTACACAATTCATATTATTGGCTCCACTTTGCTTATCATATGATTATTGTGACACGGGGCCTGACGGCACTATGAATTGAGCATTGCTTGGCCGTTGTGTTTCCGCCTTGTTTTCTTCGTAAGGTTGCACCTAGTTTGGTGCCCAAAGGATGACGGTGATTGCATAGTCGCCACAAAGTGGAAGTCTTTGCTTGGCCTTTTGGTCGGCAAAGTCATCAGATAGTCACACCAGCTGCACTGCTAAGACCTTTTAGGTCGAAACAGTGGCCATCTGTCTGCAGCTCACAGAGAAGTATATTTGTTTGTAACTTGATATATAACTTACTATAAAGCATATAAACGACTGAACCATATTACCTTGGCTTCCGGAAATGCTTCGTGAATTTCCTTCCAAAAATAGAAACCCGGTGTGTCGACAACCACATCCACACTCTCATACATTTTTCTGTACAAACTAATACTTCCCCCCGTTGTTAAAATCTCCTTCCATTCCTTTTCGTGGTAGTAGCAGTTTTCAAAAAAAATCAAAAACACTGTAACCCAGAATTTCTAGCGCTTCGTGCAGTGACTTGGTACCCGTTTTACAAAAACCAGCCACGATAACCGTCATCGTACAGCTCTCTAATCTATTGCTGATTTGTAAGTTTGATATTGCTGATCACATATAAAAACTTCACCATCAGAGCGGTAAAAGGATAAAAAAAAAGTAAAAGTTAACAGATCCCTGCATTTAAGTTAAAAGTTTATCATTTTCCATTCAATTAACCGTATGAACTTGGCTTGTTGCAACGCATTAGCGACATGCGGCATATTCGTTGAGGTTTAAAATTATTGCGTTACTCAGTTTTATAATGGAAAACATAGATACGTTGCAATCGTTATACATGTTTTATTCCTATGATAAGCAAAGTTTTAATCTGTTCGAAATATCAAGAACAATACATTTTGGGCAACAAAGTTTCGTTTATTTAGGCGTGAGAGTCTTCACATATTGAGTTCAAGTCATCACAAACCAATAAATGCAGAAAATATCACAAAAAAAACACATCAAGAGCAATCTAATGAGAATGTAAAAGCTATAAAAACAATTTAAATAATCTATAAAACCAGCACCACACATATTAGTAAAGCTCCTGATAACATACCAAGCAAAAGCAACACAATCTTTGCTTCGAAAATCATTTTCATCATCACGGGATTTTCTTGTGAGGCATCTTCAAACAACGTAGAATTTACATTTCTTCGTGGAAATGGAACATCGGGGACTTCGACACCAAGAAACTTGCAAAGTGGATCCCATCCTTCTTTTACTCGAAACACCAGCAGTTTGTCTTTTGGTGCGTTCTTGTAGAGTAAATATGTTACACTGTTAGAGTGTAAAGTGAAATCTCAATGCGCTATTTAATATACGTTGCCCACATATGTCTCCCAAACCCTGGAACTAAAATCGGTACCTGCAATACATCCGTGTTGTGTTGTCTGTATTTCATCCTTAGCACCGTCTCGTTGAATTGTAACTCGCTCCAATTAAAGGGGAGCCATGCGCCGAACGCAACACTACCTGAAAAAGTATTGCAGAAAACCAATAGATCGCTTTTATAACACTTAGGACAATAATTTAAATTACAGTAGGTTATGTATTCATTGTGCCGTCGAGATGGTAAATTACATGGTAAAAATCTCCTTTACATCATTCTCCACAATAGTTCGTTGAGACATAAGCGGAAAGGGAGTGATAATTCATTTTGTGAGGCTTCTGCATCTTACCTTCGAGCTTATTCACATTCGCAACTTTGTATCCTGTTGGAGAGAAAGTTTTGGCAAGTTTCAACATCCATTCCCCATCAAGTCTGCGAGTCTGGAGCAAAAAACTTTTCAACCACTCCGGCTCGTCACGTGTTGTCAAAATTATCTGCAATCATAATTTTCTTTTCAAAACTTTCAACTTAAAAACTCCTAACGTTAATCACCTTGGACTCCGGAAAAGCTTCATGTATTTCTTTCCAGAAGCAGAACGCAGGCCTGCCAACAACAGCATCCACATTCTCGTACATCTTTCTGAATAGTTCAGTACTGCCACCAGTGGTTAGGATTTCCATCCATTCCTTGTTGTGAAAATAGTCATGGTCCAAGAAGTCATACACACTATAACCAAGTTCGTTAAGAGCTGCATGCATGGATTTAGTTCCAGTTTTGCTAAAGCCAGCTACAATCACTTTCATTTTGCGCTTGTGATTAACAAATTTTTAATAGGGCATTTACTTCCTAGTGAACTCCGCTGTTAAAACCCAAACATGAGGTTGTTAATTCTACAGTCAGTCTGTGCTGATATACAGGGGCGGTGAAAGGTCACTTTCCATCCTAATTTCATTTGTTTCACCCCATCCATTGCACAATATTTCAACAATAAAAGTTGTGATTCGCTGTTCAACACACTGCTGCTGCTGTGGATACCAGGGTTTTTTTGGCGCACCGGATTTCGAACCGAAATTGTCCTGGACAAAAATATTGATCAGCTTTTCTATTTGATAAATGGGTAGGGCGAAAACAAACAAGTTTGGCACCTACTGAACGCTGCTTGCGCGCTACAAGACATATACATGTTTTCCAGTCTTAATATTTGCAGCAATGACCAGAATAAGTAACGAATAAAAATTACTTTAACTTAGGTGGTTTAGCTTTCTGGTTTGCTACACGTAAACCAGAGACTATTTTAAGGACTCGGAAATCATGCATCACCTCAAGTGTTTTCCTGTCGCAACGGCGCCTGAATGCAATGTTTTATGATAAATAAGTGAATCGGAAATACTTGAAATCACTTCACAAACATTTATCGATACGCATGACTTGGTACCGAGGTTGGTGCGAGCAAATTTTGGTCGAGCGCACAAAGGTTTGTTTGCGCTGAAATCATCCATGTCAAATGCAAGCAACAATACTGCATGAGCTAACGTATAGGGTGCACAATTCAAACTTCCTACTTGATCCATGGTCGACAACAATTACCCTGTTACAAATACAGGTAAATCCCCGCATGATAGCTCCTGCAGCAGAGCACCACAAAACCTATAGCACGTTGGCCTCTTTTACCAGAACAAAACCTAATCTACGATAAAATACGATACCGATTTGTTTTCACCGTTCTTGCCCTAGTTGCAGCGATCAGCAACTTCGCGCAAACATGTTTGCTGACCTACGTAACGCTTCACTGGACTTAACGCTTGAACTGTGGTCAGCCAACATATACCAGCATTACAAAGATCAGTTCACTGGACTTAACGCTTGAACTTTCGGCAGTGAGCAGATACCAACTTTACAGAGGTCATTCTTTTGCCACGAGAAAGCCACTTTAAGTCGACTAAAACAATTCCGTTGACCTCACCATAGGAATTGTGCTTTTTGGTATATTCACATTGCTTTGTCTGGAAAATTAGTGTAGAGATATAATGAAAACCTCCTTATTATGTGGATATTTGACAACAACACTTTTCTTGAAGTTTGGAACCTCGAAAGCATTTATCGTCACAAATCAGCAAATCCACTTTTAGCAAAACTAAAGCATTAACTATATGTTTTACTGGTTTTCGACATGTGACTGTGATATGATCTCCCTGCTGGGGTGATAATGCTCGCCAATCTGAAAAGAGACCATTCGTTCATTTCGCGCATTTGGTGTAGGACGCTCCTGTACCACGCATCTTCATCTCGTGTCATCAAAATGATCTGAACAAATGTAAACATAATATTGTCTCGGTTTATCACTGCATAATTATATTTAGTGAAAAAGGTTTGTAAGGCTGCGAAGCCTAGCAGGATCAACTACATTTTTCTGACATGTTAAAACCAGATTTTAAATAGCTTCCGTTGAGGTTTGAACTCACGGCCCTGGGCTAACCAGGCTGATCCAGCTAGACTACAATGCTTGGGCTGTGAAGCCAGTAAACCTAATGATCGCGATACCATAGCTGTGATCGCCATATAAGGACCTGCGAAGTGGGGCGATCATGTTAATCATTCGTTTGCATGAAATATTTCTGCGTTTCGTGAAATGCGTTGATATTGTAACTCCAGTTTAATCAAATACATATCTTAACAACATAAAATGGAAACCTTAGCTTTGAAACACAGAGCCAATTTCTCATCGGCCTGTAGACATGTCTGCGTGACTATATACTACCTCATGGTACCTGCAATATCAGTTGTCTATACTTATTGTAACATGTTAATAATTTTTATTTTTTCGTACTTTGGCATCGGGAAATGCTTCGTAGATTAGTTCCCAGAGGTAGTTCACCGGACCATCAACAACTGCATCTATGTCCTTGTACATATTCTGAAAAATTTGATTGCTTCCGCCTGTTTTAAATATCTCCTTCCATTCCTTGTTATGGTAGGAACCGTGTTCCAGAAAGTCGTACACATTATATCCAAGTTTTGTTAAAGCAGCGTTCATAGACTTGGTGCCTGTTTTACACAATCCGGCTACAATGATTTTCATATCGTCTGCCCTTGCTCTGACGTTGACGTTGCAGATATTCGGCCAGCAATAAATGTTGTCTGCGTTAATAATTGACAATAGTCAAGTAAAAAAGTTTACAAATTCATGACAATGAAATTGGCTTTCACGATGCGCTGCGACGAATAAAATGCTTTGGAAGGCGAAATCATCAGCCTATTAGTTTCAACAATGCCTTTGACACACAAACGCGATAATTAACATCGTATTAATATTTGATAATCTTTATGTGTTTATATTCCGAATGTCGTAGCAAACAATAAGAATATAACTGTTGATGCATTGTATATCCTCCAACAGCAGTGTACGATGGAAAGGAAAATTCCAAAACTCGTCCATCACAAGAAACGGTGGCTTAATAAAAACAACAAGTGCTCACCGCGCGCCACCACCAGAGAACTGCAGGGCTTGCCAATGATTACTTCGCCCGTGAGTACCTTAACCAATCAACGTACCACACGTCTGCCACGCAAACACGACTGCTCCAGCGAATCAAATTAAACTGTGAAAAGGTGAAAAAAATACTGATACATACTAAATGTGCAGCAAAACAACTAAGAAAAATGTATGAATTAAAGTGCATAGACGTAAAGTGAAAACAAAGAAAGCAACAAAATATGCGTAAAACAAAACGAACAAATTCGTTTACACATATACCCGTACTTTCAATACATCCGCGTTGTGTTGCCTGAATTTTAGTTTAAGGACAGTTTCGTTCATCGGATGCTTGCTCCAGTTGTGTGCGATCTCAACACCGAACTGAACACGATCTGCATCAAATAATAATCTGTGTACATAAGCCATTGTATGCCTCACTGAGTGCAGTAATTCCCAACATTTTTGTGGTTGCGTACCACTTGGAGGTAAATCTATTTCGACGCGTACCACCCAGTTGAGAGTGACAAAGTTACCTAGGGGATGAAGTAACAAACATTTTGAGATCACTTACAATTTTTCAATTCGAATTATATCCGCGGAAAGTTCCACGAGTACCACCTGGAATGCCGCCACACACCACAAATGGCACGCGTAACACCGGTTGGGAAAGAAAAAAACATGCATCTCACGAGCTTTTCGGATTACTCCAGCTATCTTGCGTCCAGTAGGGGTGATGACTCTTGCCACAGTGTATAGAAGGTGGTTGTCCACGTTGGCTAGTTGACGAATAAAGCTTTTCACCCATACCTCCTCGTCATCTCGAATCGTTAATATAATCTGCGTCATTTGAGCAATTGGAAATTGATTGAAATAAATTCTACGTTAATTGTTCGAACATAAGTATAATCAAGTGATGACACCTTCAAAACAGTGGTCATCTGTACGCAGCTTACACAATTCATATTATTGGCTCCACTTTGCTGATCATTTGACAATTGTGACACACGACCTGACACCGCATATAATTGAGCATTGCTTAGCCATTGCGTTTCCACCTTGTTTTCTCCGTCAGGTTGCACCTATTTTGGTGCCCAACGGATGACGGTGATTGTATCGTCACCACAAAGTGGAAGTCTTTGTTTGGCCGTTTGGTCAGAAAAGTCGTCTGATAGTCGCATTAGCTGCACTGCTGAGACCTTATTGATCAAAACAGTTGCCATCTGTCTGCAGCTCACAGAGAAGTATAATTGTTTGTAACTTGATATATAACTTACTATGAAGCATATAAACGACTGAACCATATTACCTTGGCTTCCGGAAACGCTTCGTGAATTTCCTTCCAAATATAGAAACCCTGTGTGTCGACAACCACATCCACATTCTCATACATTTCTCTGAACAAACCAATACTTCCCCCCGTTGTTAAAATCTCCTTCCATTCTTTTTCATGGTAGTAGCAATTTTCAAAAAAATCAAAAACACTGTAACCCAGAATTTCTAGCGCTTCGTGCAGTGACTTGGTACCCGTTTTACAAAATCCAGCCACGATAACCTTCATATTACAGCTTTCTAATCTAATGTAGTTGATTTGTATGTTTGATATTGCTAATCACATAAAAACTTCACCATCAGAGCGTATGCTGGTATACTCAGTAGGAGTTGGTTAGTATCGATACTTAGGGCTTGTTGCACCATGACTAAATCTCCTACTTCAGTTGCGTATCTATCATATGTAGGTCATGCAGAACAGTGGTTCACAAAGTTGCGTTTAGAGTAAAAATAAATATTGGACTCTACAAGAACTCGTCAGCACTGTAAGAGGCTGACTGGTCACTTTTGGTTGTATACCTTTCCAAACAATACAACATCGCAAAAGTGTAAAGGTACATGTTACACTTAATTTTCTAATTGCATTGTTTTTTACTGCTCGTGATAGAGCTACTTGCTCTCAAACAGTTTGTTGTGACGTATCAAAGATGGATGGAAGTCATACATGGAACGTGGTTTAATTAGTTTGCAAGCAGTACTGTAATGGACTGATTTTTAAATACGTTAGTTATGGTTTCTTTTGCATTGTTATGCTTCCTTTTACACAATTGTGAAATGTCACCATGTGTCAGCTGGTCTGGTATGAAAGACAATGTGGTTGTCCTGCAGGTTTGTTGGGTTCAGTGGTTTTGTATTGCCAAAATGTGTTATGGTATTTCGCCCAAAGAAACAAATCATCATAAAATATCACAAAAACCGAAAAGAAATGTCAAAACTAACAACACTGAAACCTTCCATGTACATCATTGAACCACACGAACTTACAACAAATAACGGGTATTTCACATCAGCACCCAAAATATCAGTACAACTGCTAAAATCAAAAATAAAAACAAAACTACTTTTGCTTCGAAAATCATTTTTACCATGACTGGATTTTCTTCAGCGGCATCTTAAAACAACGTAGAATTTACGTTTTTTCTCGGAAATGGAACGTCGGGCACTTCAACTCCAAGAAACTTGCAAAGTGGATCCCATCCTTCTTTTACACGAAACACCAGCAGTTTGTCTTTTGGTGCGTTCTTAACAAATGCATGTATGTTACATACTGTTTAAACCAAAGTTTACGAAGATAAATCGTGTACCTGTAACACATCAGTGTTATGTTGTCGGTATTTCACCCTGAGAACTGTTTCGCTGACTGGTTGCGCACTCCAGTTAAAAGGAAACCAACCTCCGCCAGCAACAATGTTTAGAGAGGTTTTAAAAAAACACATAAAAAGTGTTTCAAACGAAACTTATTTCCAACGCTGCTATGTGTAAAGCGAAAATTACTGTGACAGATGTAGAATAAGCACTTACCTAATAAAAAATTCCTATTCAATGAGCCGGGTTTATGACATTATTTTGTTACTAATAAACCACAAAAATAATTCTCAAAACAAGCAAACCCCCAAACACAATATAACGTAGTTGTACAAAAATTATTGAATATCTAATAGAACAGATATCTATTTACTTTCTCGTTTAAACAATTGAGTGACTTTGTTTCCAGTTGGAGTGAAAGTTTGGGCAAATCTAAGCATCCATGCCTCATTATGACTGCGAAGCAAACGCACATAACTCTTCACCCACTCTGATTCGTCACGTGTTGTCAAAATAATCTGTATTAATTATAATATTTTCATTAAGTTTTAACTTACTATAAACACATACATTATACCACCTTGGCCTCCGGAAAAGCTTCATATATTTCTTTCCAGAAGCAAAATACTGGCCTTCCAACAACTGCATCCACATTCTCGTACATCTTCCTGAATATAGTTCAGTACCGCCACCAGTGGTTAAGATTTCCATCCATTCCTTGTTGTGATAATACTCATGATCCAAGAAGTCATACACGCTATAACCAAGTTCGTTAAGAGCTGCATGCATTGATTTAGTTCCAGTTTTGCTAAAACCCGCCACGATCACTTTCATTTTGTGGATTTTTCTGAGCAATACAATGATAACCATTTCCTTAAGAAGATAACTGACGGTTTTATTTATCTTCAATATACCAACAAAATAGCCAATGCAATAGTTGACTTCCTCGGCCTTCAAAACAGTTATCAAAGGAAATTCGCAGGTGTGTCGCCCACTTCACACAAGGCAACACACACCTATGTCTTTTCTTTGGCACCAACAAACTGGACACCTGTTTCCTCTGGAGGACCTCTGGAGGAACCAACATTAAAACGATCTAACGTTGTTTGCCGTATCACGTGTTCTTTAGGTTCGACATTAGATGGCCAGTCAAGACGAAACCTTGTCACGAGACTCAAGGAGCACATGACGAGCCCTTCTTCGGATGTTTGTCAACATCTTGTGGCTAAACCAACGCAAAAGGTCGGCTTTAAGAACCCAACATTCCTTGGACAGATTGAAGGGAAACGGCGCCTCTCTTATTTGAAAACAATTTACATTCAAAAATTTCAGCCGCTGTTAAATGCCTCTGTGCCATTACAACATTTTAACATATAAACCTCCTTTGTTCGTCATGTATTTTATAACATTTTTAATATTTTATCGTGCACAGTGCATTTAATTTGTTTTTTTACCCATTGTTTTTATCACTTCCAGCACAGGCAACTCTGTTCGGCTTCTAATCTCAACAATTGCGATTCTCCTACTTCCCCAGTTTTTTACTTGTCGCAACGTCACGGTACCATTTTGTCGGTTCGCCTTCATTGTTCATTGCAAATAATTGTAGCACAACAATCGAAAGTGTAGCATGAAGTTCTCAACTATGGCACTGACTATTTTGTTTGGATTGCTTCTTAATGTGTTACAAACAACTTCAAGATTTTGTGAGCTGCTTGCAGATAGCCACTCTTTCGACCTATAAGGTCTCAACAGTGCACCTTTGTAAGGCTTTGGACAATTTTGTCAGCCAATATCCAGGCAAAGACTTCCACTTATAGGCCGGCGCATTGGCCATCTGTATGCAGCTCACAAAATTCAGATTATTTTACGTGAATTATTGTGACAATGGGCCTGACAGCACTATTGGTTTACCTCTTTTGGACCATAGTGTTTCCAACTCGTTTCTCTCAATGGTTGTACCTAGTTTGGGCAAAACGGATGACTAAAACGGATGAATGTAAAGTCACAACAAAGAGGAATTCTTTCCTTTTTCTGATTTGCTTGAAAATTTTAGTATTTTTTATACACGGAGTATGGAACTATGTATGAATTATTTCTAGCTTTTTCATACGGAACTTCAACAGATTAAATGTCACAATTGCTTGGGAGTTTCGCTCCCACAAGGTCGGGACGAAAGGTGTTCATCAAAATTACAGTTAAGTTTACACGCGGGTCGTACAACACTTTCCTACAGCTAATTATGCAGTAAGCTGTATAAGTGCTATACACCAAAATTCTCTTCACTGGTAAATTGGCACGATTGAAAAACTCTGATTCACTAATTTCTTTTCAGACACGAGCTTTCGCAAATACTCATCGTCTTGACTGCTGTAATTTCCAACTGCTGCAACCGCGGAAAGGATTTAGGTTTTGTTGCTCGTGATGATGAAATGCTCTTTTGAGCTCTCTTGCTTGAGGAAATCAACTGTTTATGTTAGCGATCTTTCGCGAATTCTCTTCGCTTTATCAACTGTAAATTCCCAATTGCCTCAATCGCAGAAATGCTTTCCGATTTATTTGAATATTCGAACTAAGGCTTTTGATCATGAAAAAAACTGCCAGCCCTAATGAGTCATGCAAGATAAACTTTCCTGCAGCAGCAACCGTAATCAAGTTTCCTACAAGTAAGGAAACCAGATTCGTTTAGCGTGATAACAAAATGCATTCGAAGGTAACTGAGCAAGATTTCTAGGTTTATGAATTCAGAAAATATTTGTAGGCACACCACTCTCATTTTCTGCAGGATTTTATTTGTAGTAGTTCTGAAGTTCAAAAGTTTAACAATGAATCACATTGCGTAGATGAGGTATTCGAGTCTGAGTAAAGTTAAACTTAGTTTACAAATTTGCAATTATAGTAAAAGAACATAAGTCCAAACACTTAACAAAAATAAAATGCTTACACTCGAGTCGTGCAAGACAAACTTTCCTACTGCCAATTATACAGGTAAGTGTTATGCACCAAATTTACGTTTTCTGGAATTCTTCTAGCTCAATGGGCTGTAAAACTGCTGCAACAGCAGAGGGACTTTCCGTTTTGCTGCTCGTGATGCCAAATATTTTTTCAGCTCCTTGAGGAAAAGAATTGTTTATGAACGTGATGTTTAACTGGTTGAGCTCAACAAAGTGCAAACGCGACTGCACTGATCGCCTGTGCTTCGAAGTGAGCAAGCTTTTCGGCCAACCCAGCAACAAGTTGCAACAATCTGCAACAAGCTGAACAGATTGAGCTGAAGAAGTTTACAGCAGATGAAACAAGTTTTTTTTTAACAGGTTTGATGCAATTCGACAACGCTTAATACGTACAGAATGCTTAACATTGTATTCCTCAGAAACATCGAAAAAATGAAAGTGATCGTGGCGGGTTTTAGCAAAACTGGAACTAAATCAATGCATGCTGCTCTTAACGAACTTGGTTACAGTGTGTATGACTTCTTGGATCATGAGTATTATCACAACAAGGAATGGATGGAAATCCTAACCACTGGTGGCAGTACTGAACTATTCAGAAAGATGTACAAGAATGTGGATGCTGTCACAGGAATTCCTAGTTTTTGCTTTTGGAAAGAAATCCATGAAGCTTTTCCAGATGCCAAGGTAATTTGTTCTTTACTTCCGATATTTCTTAAAACCACACACTTGAAGGAAATTGAAGTAAAAATATTATATTTCAGATTATTTTAACAACACGTGACGATACAGAGTGGGTGAAGAGTTTTATGCGTCAGGTTCACAGTTTTAACGATGACTGGATGTTCAGACTCGCCAAAACTTTCTCACCAACTGGATACAAACTTGCCCGGGCGTTAAAACTTGAAAGTCTTTTACAGGAAATACCAGCAGTTTGTCTTTATCCTTAACAAATACAAAATTGTGTAAGTTCTATTTCAAATAACTTTACGAAATGTGCACTGGTAAATCGCATCTCATATTCTATAAACTAACCGCTAAAACCTTCGCAATTGACCGATTTGGTATAACAAAGTATATATTGACAAATCGTGTACCTGCAACACATTCGTGTTATGTTGTCTATATTTCACCCATTGAAAGAATATCGCGACTCAAGTTTCGACAACACAATTATTACGTTCAACAAGTAAGTGTCCCAATGAATATTTTTCACGAATGAAAGTCTTAAAAGTATTCTGCTTAGTGTATAAGTCTTAAACAGCAAATAATAACAGACATTTACCTTCAATGCTCAAAAGAGGTTTAAAGTGAAACGCAAGAATGTATTTGCTTTCCATATTTTCCATGTTATGATCGTGGTGATTTGTGCGCACAATCCCAATGAGTTTTATTGACATCTTAATGGTTTAATTGAGTCCCCGGTCACTTGTATGTCGCAGAGAGCCCCAAAAGACAAACTTCTGGTGATGGACGTTAAGGACGGTTGGGAGCCGCTTTGCAAGTTTCTGGCTGCCAAAGTGCCCGACACTCCATTTCCACACAAGAATATTGGGGGAAAAGCATTCGAGGAGGCAGCAGAAAACCCAGCAATGCTTCAAATAATGCGAGAGCTTTATATGGTCTTTGGTTTGGCAACTGCACTTTTATCGCTTGGCATCTTTTGGTCACTGCTGTGGCAGATTTTAAAATAGCAAAGACTATGTTATGTTTGATGCAGAAAAGCATGCTTTCCTGCGGCCGAAGAAGTAACATATTAATGCAAGTTGTTGTAACTAATAAAACTATGAAATTAATAGTCGGTAGTAATTTCATTACAAAAAGGTCGTATTTCAAAAAGTGCAATTTCTTAAAGGTCGTAATTTCAATATAAGTTACAAACCGTACCTGCTACGCTCGCTCACACCTTCGGATATGTCAGAAGCAATAAACAACATGAAAGTATTTTGTCTGAAATTTCTATTTCAATGTATCCTAGTGTTAAGATGGAAGAAAGTTAAAGAAGGTTTGCAGCAATTCAACGCCATGTCTGAGTCTGCAAATAAACGTGAATTGCGTTTGTCAATACATGTTAATCGCAACAAGCAAGTTCTAATCCATGTCTGAAGCAATACTGACAACTGTTTATCACATATACACCAGCTGTTGCGCAAAGATGAAAATCGTCGTAAACTTGATGCCAACAACCGTCACAACAATGAATTCGGCAAGTGTTTCTTAATATATTTTGAGGTTACGACAATTTAGCACATGTGTTTCGGAATATATTTTGAGGTTACGACAATTTAGCACATGTGTTTCGGAATATATTTTGAAATCGCGCCGTTCATTCGCAATAAATTTGTTGCTCGATGCTACACTCGAAAATACATTTAATGATAACCACGTCCTAAATGATGTTCATGGTGTACACAGTTATCAGCGCATAGGCTACAATGTGTTGTGTTTCTTTGTATTCGTTCGAATCATTGCAAAACCATAGATTGAAAAACAAGGCAAACACACACGCAATTATAGGGATGTAAATTGCATTTAAAATACCACGCACAAAACAAGAATCACGCAGAATGGACTGCGGCACATTCCACGAATCACGCAGCTGTGGCATGCAAGTGCACTATAGCTGCCGTGTATATGCAGTCAGGCGTGACCACAACACCTCCTAACCGAAGATAGAAAACCCTCTCATCAGGTTAGTAATGAAACCGCTCTGGAGGTTAGATTACCGAACGCAGGAGTGCTGAAATTGTTTGATTCAGTGTGACGTCGCCAGATTGGAACTCGGGGAAACGCTTTCACATGGAACATTCGACTGCCAAAACATTTAACAATAGTGGCAGGAACCCAGCGACTATCCTTGCTGTATCTTCGGATTTTCGTTTCGGCGTTACTTGACTACGTTGCATTACGTGTGGTGATGAAGATAACAGAGTATCAATTTTTGCTCAGATTTGTCTGACGTTGAGGAGTTCACTTGGTGAGAATCCACTAGCGTTTGGAGTACGTCTGTACTGCAGTAGAAACTCCTGCAATGCCTCTTTAGAGGTTTGGAATTCTTATTCATTGCCTTCTTAAACGTTGGAACCAATCTTTCCGCAGCGCCATTTGTTGCAGGAAAATATGGTGCTCCAGTCAAATGTAAAATGCCCCTTTGCTTACAAACTTCTTGAAAGTCAGCAGACATAAATGCTTGTGCATTATCCGACACAATAGTGTGTGGGTAGCCGAAATGAGCAAAATCTCTTTCTAGCGATTCCATAGTTGTTCTTAATGACATAAATTGCGTTTGATGTACGCAAGGGTACTTTGAGTATGCATCGATCATCAGAAGCCAGTTACTTCCCAGAAAGTTAACTGCGTGATCGATATGTAATCGACTCCATGGCTTTTCTGGCATCATATATGGATGAACTGCTGCCTTTGACGGAGCGTTTTGGTGTTAGGCAAAAGTTTTGCACTTATGACAAAGAACTGTAATGTCATCATCGATATTCGGCCAATAAATTGCAGTCCTCGCCAGCGGCTTCATTCGCTGAATCCCAAAATTTCAAATATGAAAGATCTGCAGAACAGTAGAACGAAGTGATTCCGGTATGACTAACCGTGGCCCACATAAAAGACATCCATAACTTGTACTCAACAATCCGCTACTTTGCGAAAATTGGCAACTGGGCCACTGTTTGCCAAAGAAGATGGCCAACCCTCTCTTGTAAATCACATGACCTTGGATAAGACCGTATCTTTGCCAATTTCCTTTCGGAGTTATGCTGAATCGGTGGGTTGCACTTGTAAACTCAGACTGGTGATTGCACTAACTGTGTCGGAGTCCCGTGTACTATTCTCTTTGTCAAAGTCTTCATCTTCCCCAACCGGTAAATTACTAAGTGCGTCGGTATTCTGATGCTCCGATGTCTTCCTGTATTCAATCTCTTATTGAAAATGACAAAAAGTGCCCACAAAATGATTTTGACACGTTTGCAGTTGACCTCTTGCTTCCAGGATAGCGGTGAAACAGAACTGCTCCAATTCCAACGTTTGCTGCATCGCAGGAAATTGCAATAGGCGATGAAGAGTCGAAATGAGCCAGAACTGTGTCCGCTGACAACCATTCCTTTAATTTGCAATTTGCAAAATGCAGCATCCTTGTTCCTGGCCCAATTTATCGCAACATTTGACCTGGTAAGTCAATACAAAGGTTCCGCATCAATTGCGAATTGCGATGGCAGGAACTTGCTGTAGAACTGCACTGAACCAAGAAATTAACGTAGACTTGGCACACCTTCCGGTGGTGACATGTTGACAACCGCATCCAATTTTGAAGCTTTGCAAATTCCCTCTTTGGACAAAATGTGCCCCAAGTATTCCACTTGTGGTAATGCAAATTTGCATTTCTCTATACGACAGCGTTAACCCTTGTCTTTGAGCCTTTGAAGAAGTTGATCCGCTGACCAATAGATCATCCAGATAGACGGTTACATATTGCAAATCTTTTGTATAATGTCGTCCATTATCGTTTGAATGTAGCCTGGAGCGGAGGTTATACCAAGTGGAAAAACGTTTTGCGACTTACCTTGTATTTTGCTTACTATTGCATAAATACGTTGTGGAAAAAGTTTCGTTGAATTATTTCGAAAAATGTAAAAATATGTTGGATATTCAGGATAATTTGTTCTGGAAGCAAAGCTTTTCAAAGTTTAATAATGATAGTTTATTTTATTAAAGTTTTCTGCAAATAAAACAAACTAGGTGTATATATATATACATATTATTCTGAAAATTAAAGCCAAAGCTAATATGCTATTGATCATATCAAGTAAACGTTTCGAACTCTTACTGGGTTCATCATCAGTACGACATTGTAGTAGGAAAAAGTGGCTGATCCAGCTAAGTTACAATGCCTGGGCTGCCAAGCCTACAAACCTAACAATAAAACATACCTTACATCACAATACGTAAACGCTCAATGCGGCGACGAGATCTATGCTTCAATCGCGTTTCGCGTGCTCTTCATCCTCTGTCGTAGTCTTAATCTCTTGTCTGGTGTTGTTTACGGCCATCGATACATGTACGATTATAGAATTAATAAAATAGTAACATGGACAGGATTATTAAAAACGTCAATTTTATTATTTAACTAAAAGCCGATTTTCGAATATGACAGGAAGAAGCGAAGCGATTAACCCAGAATACCATATGCACATGTACGCGACGTAATTACAATTTGGGGCTAATGATAACGAAGAATAACAATGAATAATAAATTGTGTATAAGCTGCATACAGATGGCCACTGTTTCGACATAAAAGGTCTCATCAGTGCAGCTGGTGTGACTATAAGACGACTTTGCTGACCAAACGGCCAAGCAAAGACTTCCACATTGCGTATCATATGATTGTTGTGACACGGGGCCTGACGGCACTATTGGTTGAGCTTTGCTTGGCCATAGTGTTTCCACCTTATTTTCTCCGTTTTTTAGTTTGGTGCCCAAAGGATGACGGTGATTGTATAGTCAACACAAAGTGGACGTCTTTGCTTGGCCGTTTGATCGGCAAAGTCGTCTTATAGTCACACCAGCTGCAATGATGAGACCTTTTAGGTCAAAACAGTGGCCATCTGTATGCAGCTTATACACAATTCATGTTATTGTCTCCACATTGCTTATCATATGATTGTTGTGACACAGGGCCTGACGGCACTATTGGTTGAGCTTTGCTTGGCCATAGTGTTTCCACCTTGTTTTCTCCGCTCCACATTGCTTATCATATGAATAATAAAGTTTGATGCAAAACTAATTGTCTGATTTCGCCTTCCAGGGCATTATAGAAGCGCATCGTGTTAGCCATTTCCATTCTCACTAATTTGTGAACTTATTTGACTCGCGAGCAACTAGACAATTATTAACCCAGACAGCGTTTGTTCTGACCCAATTTCTGCAAGTTAACGCTGGAGAAAGGGCAGGCAATATGAAGATTATTGTTGCTGGATTGTCGAAAACAGGCACCAAGTCTATGAACGCTGCTTTAACAAAACTTGGGTATAATGTGTACGACTTTTTGGAACACGCTTACTGCCATAACAAGGAATGGAAGGAGATATTTGAAACGGGCGGAAGCAATAAACTGTTTCAGAATATGCACAAGGACACAAATACCGTCATCTAGTAGCGGATTGTTTTACAGTGATGTGTATAAAATATCGATACATAAACCTGTTTTACATGTCGCAACTTTTTAACAGCAAATTTGCATTATCAGTTTGCTCGCTGTCGGAGATTATTTTATCGTTTTTTATCGCTTCCGTTTTACTTTGACAATCCTGAAAGAATTTTTAGGACCCACTGTTGAGCTTTGTTGTGTTTTTTTATTTTTATTGTATTTATTTTTAGACAGCAAGTGTCGATGCCAATAGGCGAAATTAATATTTCCGTTTCATAAAGAAAATCTCTTACACTGACGCTGATCTTTCGTAACTCTGTTTTGAGTTTCCGGAATACAATAAGCCAGTTTACATGGGCAATAAAAGGTTGTGTTGTCAAAACCTACACTGGTGAGTAACACGGCACGGGTCGTCTTTCAGCAACTGGGTTATGTATTCCTACATATTTAGTGGCACCGACTGTACGACACTAACGTTCTGGTGGATGGTTGTGTTTGCCATGTTCTTGAATGCAATTAAACCTAAAGTTAGTATCTTGCTATTTTGGTTTACGAAAAGACGGTTAGAAGCTACAGAGCATCCGACCTTGGTAATGATATCCCGGCCTCTTTACAGGGAAGTTTCATTGTATGCATGCACAACATAGAATCGTGCGAATACATACGAAACCATCACACTAAAATCGCCGCTGTGGCTGTTACTTTTGTTCGATTCCACGTGTGTCACTTTATGTTTCAAGTGAATACTGTTTAAGACACTTGTTAGCTACGAGCCCACCGCTCTTCCCACATCCCTTAAAAGCAACTGCAGTCGTTTGCCAATGTTTATATTTAACGTAGAATCACTGAGTAATATGATCCATGTACACCCCTATTGTTTCATACCTTCATCAACTCCCAGTACTTGTAAGAAAGCAGAAAGAAGCAAAACACCTGTGAAGATTTTCTTGTTGGCAGACATCTTGCTCTTGGAACTTGCGGATTGTATATCGTTTGAAAATAATCGCCTCTCTATAGTGATATGCTTTAAGTTTGCTAAAAACAAACTTGGATTTCCAGAAATCTAAACTTACAAAACATTATGATTCAAATTGTTTTTTTTTCTTGAGCTCTTTCCTGTGCCGCCGCTATATATTTACCACGCCTTAAATCAAATTACTTTAATAAACTGTAATTCAAACATTTCAAAATAGACTGCGATAATTTAGTAAAACTTAACGAAAATGCGAGATCGTTTCTTTCCAAAGAAACTTTTTTCTTTTTTACGACCAGCGAATACACGGTGCTCCGTTTGCTGTGGGTGACTTGGTGTATTTTCACGAACCTGTGATGCCCAAAGGTCACTGTAAGAAATTCTGGAAACCTTGGGTTGGCCCATTCAAGGTGGTGAAATCGAATTAAATGAATCGACATATCGAATCCAGTCACATGCTGGTTGGGTGCGGAGACGCTTGTTAGTTTCGATAACCTAAAGCCTTCATTTTTCACGTGGCAATGATGTCGTTGAACACTCGGGGCAACGATCAATGCCAGAAAATATACCGGATGTTGCTGTTGACGAGCCGGAGGTTAGCGGCATACCAGAGGAGGGAACTTTGTCGTCGCGGTTATCGCGCGGGTTCGTTGTGTTTACCCCCGGGACGTTATGGAGAGTGGATGTACTATTGAATTGTCCGTGTTTTTTTGTTATTGTTTTGTTTGCTGGCTCTGTAACGTTTGATATCAATGTTATAAAAATCTTGGGCTTGAGATTATTGTGCGTTTTTGGGTCTTGAAAAACTGTCTTCGGATGTTATGGTTGTTATCGAGACTATCGTTATTAATCGGATACTTCACATAAATAAACATTCGTTTCTGATCTGGTGACGAACATTCTGTGGCAAAACATTACATTACGTATTGGCTTACGTCATTCTGCACATTGACAATAAACTGTATGTGATTGCGTGAGAGGCACTAGTCTTCCCAGGCTCTGGGGAATATTTCGGATCAGTAATTTCTTGCGTATTTGTCTTGAAAACGAACGTCCCGTTCTTGAAGCCCCATCGCCTTTAGAAACGTGGTACTGTGAACTTCAGAAATCTCGACCGTACCCTGTATGACTCGACCATGCCCTGTTTGTATACTGTCTACCCCAATGCTGTCTTGTTGCTGATGTATTGTGTCTCACCCATTCTACACTGCTGTCATCCCGAATCTGTGAACGATTTAGCGTACTGATTAGTTGTACTTTCACTGCACAATATATTCACAAAAAAAAAGAGACTGGGGTGCGGTTGCGAATTTCTGACTTATCGTACCTGACGTTGGTACCTACGAAGACCCGGTATAGGCAGGCCGTTAGCGTAGGCCTATATATGTATATATACTGTATGTTTTTCATATGTTTTCGCGTTAAACACTTGAGTTCACTTTGCGCTGTTCCGACCCTTTTACTTTTAGGACTCACTGTTGAGCTTTGTTTTGGTTTTTCGTTTTTATTGTATTTATTTTTAGACAGCAAGTGTCGATGCCAATAGGCGAAAATAATATTTCTGTTTCATAAAAAAATCTCTTACACTGACGCTGATCTTCCGTAACTCTGTTTTGAGTTTCCTGAATACAATAAGCCAGTTTACATGGACAATTAAATGGTGTGTTGTCAAAAAACAACACTGGTGAGTAACAGGGCACGGGTCGCGTTTCAGCAACTGGGTGTCCCTACATATGCAGTGGCACCGATTAACGACACTAACGTTCTGATGGATGCTTTGTGCTACAGAGCATCCAACCTTTGTAATGATATCCCGGCCTCTTTACAGGGAATGTTCATTGTATGCTTGCACAACATAGGATCGTGCGAATACATACGAAACCATCACACAAAAATCGCCGCTGTATAGCTGTTGTTTTTGTTCGATTCCACGTGTGCCACTTAACATTTCAAGTATAATGTTTAAAATACTTTTTGCTACGAGCCCACCACTCTCCCCACACCCCTTAAAAGCATTGCAGTCGTTTGCCAATGCTTATATTTAATGTAGAATCACTCATTAATATGATCCATGTACGCCCCTATTGTTTCATACCTTCATCAACTCCCAGTACTAGATACAAAGCAGAAAGAAACAAAACACCTGCGAAGATTTTCTTGTTGGCAGACATCTTGCTCTTGGAACTTGCGGATTGTATATCGTTTGAAAATAATCGTTTCTCTATGGTCATGTGCTTTAAGTTTGCTAAAAACAAACTTGGATTTCCAGAAATCTAAACTTACAAAACATTATGACTCAAATTATTCTTTTTTCATGAGCTCTTTTCTGTGCCGCCGCTATATATTTACCACACTTTAAATCAAATTACTTTAATAAACTGTAATTCAAACATTTCAAAATAGACTGCCATAATTTAGCAAAAACTTAACGAAAATGCGAGATCCTTTCCTTCAAAAGAAACTTTTTTCTCTCACGAACAGGCAGTGTTATATATCCTAAAAATACAATGCTTTACAAACACCTATATCCAGCGATTTTACATAGACAAAAAACAACGCCGCAGAAATTATCGCTGTGTAACTGAAAAAATGATATTAACCTGTCGCCATAATTCATATATACAATGTCTTCAAAAATCGGCAAAGTTTCTAAAATTAATCCAATTTTAAAACGCAGCGTGCTTATTTTTGCTCCTGCCCGATGGTAACCCTGCCTATATCTCCATCGCACAAGTTCACTGACAAAACGGACTTTTGGTGAAAAAAGCGCGCACGATCACTAATGTTCTTCATGTTATCGTCGGTTTTACACATAACCAAATTTCCGCTCGTCCAAAGCAATACTGCTGTTTATTCGAGCGCAACTGACCAAACTTGAAAATGGCCCCGTCAATGACCTACATACAGTGGAATGCAAACCAATGCCGATCTTGCACAAGGAGTACTGTAAACGACTTTATTGTAAAAAAAAACGATTTGTTGTCAAACGCTTTGTGTCATGATATAGAGATTTTTGTGTTGATATGTCTCCTCACCTTATTCGTTGCTTAAACACTGAATATTGTTTTTTTCTTACTCTGGCTGCGACATGTTGTTGCGTCGCAACTTCGCAACGATTGAAGTCCCAACAAAACCTTGATATTCACATTTATTTCGTTATATTGTATCCGCACAGCGCCAAGTTTATTCGAAGTGAACGATATTAATCATACAGGCAAAACCGTACAAGCACCATAGTAATGTCTTTCGCAGAGGTTAACAAGGCTACAAAAAAATGGTAATTCCAAAACCAACGTTTGACTACAGGCAAATTCACCATCACTGTAATATTCATTTAGCAAATACACGGGCATTAGTTGTTGCATCCAGTTTCCTTAGCGATGATAGGGCAGTTTTCATTCTATGTACACTCATTCCGTGGTCTTCAGGACTACTCAACCACTCTTGAAATAAGACCAAGCGTTTGAACTGTAAAAAAACACTGTTTATTTTAAACAACGCAAAACGTATAAAAGCGGCAAGATTGCTAAATTTAGTTTGTCAAAACTTACGCAGGCGACAAACAGACTCGTCGAAATCTTTAGCGCACAAGCAAAGTAAACGACCAGCTTTGTCGCAACCGCTTGCAGGGCAGAACTTCTTTTTGATGCAATCAGATTCCCCTGAAACAAATTTTTTTATTTTTTTATTTTAGATAGTTATTCAAAAACCCAAATTATTAGTGCACACTTAAATGTGTGCATTTATGCACTTTTGTAAACGTCACGTGACAACGATTATCTTATTTACAACTTGAGTATATTTGAGCAGTTACGAACCAAACAAAGCCAATTTAGAAAAGTAAAAATAATTATCTTCACAAAAATTGTAATCTTCACGCAGAGGGTGGCAAAAATTGAACTGGGCGACACGGGTAAATTCACAAAGTGAAATTCTAAGAATTTACTGTATTGGCAGCGTTTTCCAATCCACCCTGTGTTGCATGTGCACTGAAAAGAGTTGGAAGTGCTTACACATCTTCCGTTTGAGCACGGGGAGGTTGCACAAGCATTGTAAACTGCAAAAGTTGTTTTTTGTATTACAACATACTGTATATACTCCACGTTTGCAACAACACATCGACATAAATAAAAAAGTTAAAAAAAAATAAATTATACACCGACCCACCATGACAAGTTGTGCCTGAATAACCGGGGTTGCACCTACACGTGTATCCCCTGTACTTGTTGACGCATTGAAGAGTTCCCGCAGGATTGCAATGTTTAAAGTATTCGCACTGACCTAAAGTAGTCGAAATCATGTTTTATCTGACAAACAGAAAAGCCTAATTAATATTCCTCACCTGTCAGTCGTTTCCAATAGGCTTGCTGTGCAAAAAGAAACATGTGTTTACTTCAGGTCGGTTATACAAATATGTTAAAGTATTTATATGTTAAACATACTGCGTACGCTCCGTGGCCATGAACTTCACGAATTTCCTCGAAACTGCAGGTCTCACTGTAGCATTCTTCCTGTAAGCTACGTTTGCCTCGAGAAAGAAACTTCGACGCCGCCTCCTTGTTCAAGAAAACTGTCAATGAATCAACGAAATACATTAGGCAAGCGTTGGGTTTACGTCATTTCCTATGCATGAATATTTTTTTCAGTGATTATAATTTTCAGCTTTTAATTTTTGGAAAACACACAGCCGTTTGTTTCCATATACCGTTGCATCACACATCCACGACATACCTTCATCGGCTCCCAATACTTGACATAGAGCAGAAAGAAGCAAAACGCCCGCCAAGATTTTCTTGCAGACCGACATATTTTTCCTGGACTCGTAAAAGTAATCCTGATGGAGAATATTTGTTCCTACATGACTTTTTATAGGCCTATCTAGGAATTTTTCTGTGGCGAAATTGTTTCCCCAGGCGAAATCGATAAAAACAAGCATTTTCCAACGGGAATTTTGGCGCCGACGGTGAGCGCGGTTTTGGATTCAAAGCATTGCAAACATATTCATTTGATGTTTTAAATTATAACAGGGCATAAGATGTGCAAATATCATGTTAAGGTTTATCACCCTAAAATGTTTATTTAGTGGTAAAAAAATACAAAAAATTCCTTTGATTTTCCTGGTTTTCCTGGTTTTCAAATTAAACCAAATTCGTCACACAAATAAACAAGAAACGAAGCCGCATTTCATATGCCCGATATTAATTTCGTTATTTTACACATAATGTACTAAAGCAGGTTGCCATAGTTGAATCATCGGTAAAAACATAGAACGTCAAAAAAAAGGTAACCACGCATACTTTCGCAGATTTCGTTGTGAAACTGAATGTCATTGGGTATGCAGACGTACCGTGTATATTTAGATTTAAGATTGTATGACATGACTAGAGTCACGTTCCAACCAAGGTATGAATCCTATTTCTGTAGCGCTATTTTTTTGCCTCAAGCACTTATGCATGCAACTATCGGTACGTGACTCTGGCCATGTATGGAACTTTCACGGTCATCTGCTTGGGCGGTTTACATGTCTGTAGCATCTACAAGACACTTCACTCTGAAACCGCAATAAACATGTTATGTGCACTTTAAATCAAACGGTTGAGAGAAAATAATCCACGGCGGTATGCAATGCATACTTTATTACATTTAAGCTAAATGCGGATTCAAAATCACGCAGTATCTGCCTTTTGCCATTGTGTCTAATCCAGTGGTTCGCAACTTTTCGTTTTATAGATGGTTCGGACCGCATGCGTAAATGAGCAGGGACAGAGTCAGGTAAGTTTTGTTTGGGCGTCCGTACGTTGATAATTGGATGAAAGGGAACCGTGTCCAAAATGGTTTGTACCGCTTATAGATCCTATTGGTTTGATCATGGTACCCGCACTGATATTCTGGTTTAAGAAAATATTTAAACCTTAAACAGACAGTTTCGGTGTGTCCACGTAGACCTCAACCACCGCCGAGGAAGGCCTTGCAAATAGGGCCGATTTCCACAGCCGTTCAACCACCAACATTGCAACCCGATTACCCTATAATACGCATGCGCGCTGGTCCTATTTTTCGCCCCCGGGGCCGTTTTCGTTTCTAAATTTTGTTGTCGGCGGGGGTTCATGGAGCACTTTCTTTACCGCATCGAAGCGGCTTAATTGCCTTCTTTCGCTGCCTATCTCTTTTACTGGCGTTGCGTGGACTCGCGGAGTGAATGTCATTCTTAATAATGCACTTGGTAATGCATTAAAAGCAGTAAAACGCTTTAATTAGACGTTTTTACATGTCTTCATGCAAGTCTTTGCCAGTGCAAATTACCTCAGTCCCAATGCAATGCATACTATTTCGATGGTAAAAACGCTATATAACATTTATTATGCTTGCGCTTGACTAACAACGGATCGCATAACCATGGCTGCGATGCAAGTGAAACTATATGTATCCCACTTCTGACATGCACGCTGGGTCACTTAATTTACCTGTGAAGTTTTTATTAAAATTCCTGTTTTTATATAATATCTAAAAAGTCGATGAGTGTCAAACAAACGGGTCACAGAAAATTTTTAACTAATAGAAGAATATTGTGTGCGAAAAGTTTGGGAAGCACAGATTATAGGTTGGTACGTTTATATAATGACTTTTTGTCCTCATATTAACTCACTGCTTCCTAAATTTCGACATTATCACAACAAGGTAGTTGTTCTGTTATTAATCTAATGAGTGTATGCAAAAGCAGCTTTAGAGGTTTGATAAAATACCCTATTATTGTGCTATATATGCACCAGGCCATTAGTACTTATTCTTACAAACTCAGAGCTGGTAACTTTACAATAAACAAAAGCTACACTAGAATACACTTGGTTTCAATGCTTAATATGTTTCATTACATGGTCCAAACAAAGAAGCGGTTAATATGTGAAATATGCAAGGAAACGGTTATTAAGCGTGGAATGAGTTTTTGCAGAAGTGCACATTATTTCTTCATTTTAAACTACAAATAAAACGCGAAACTTCAGCTCTTTTTAAGAAAAGCACTTCTAAACATAGCAAGCAATATTTACCAACATCGTTAATATCAACAAGCGTCGAAGCGATAAACCTCGGTAATTTAGTTCCAGCAAATGCGTGCAGTTTTAGTCAGTTGAAGATGCAAACTGCTTGGTTTCCAAGAAACCCGGAAACAGCTATTATTGATGTCACTTTATGGCAATGGGCTGTCGATATTAAGACGAAAAGCTTTCAGTGTACATTAGATGATTGCATTGCTATATTTAGAGGGTGTGAGACGAAAATACACACATTTTGCGGTCATATTCCAAGACACCAATAAAGTATAATTTGTGACATATTTTTGTCCAGCCAACTTGAAATTCAATGTTAAAGCAAAATGCGGATATACAATTTTGTACAGCGAAGAGAAACTTCTTTTGTACACTCCGTGATCTTGGAAGCTAATCAACCACTCTTGAGATGAGACCAAGGGATTGAACTGTAAAAAGAACTGTTCATTTTTTAACTGCGTAATGTAGGAGTTGAAATTCAATTGACCAAAACTTACGCAGGCGACACACAGATTCCTCAAAATCGTTTGTGCACAAACAAAATATTCGACCGT
This sequence comes from Ascidia mentula, assembly GCF_947561715.1. Taxonomy (NCBI): domain Eukaryota; kingdom Metazoa; phylum Chordata; class Ascidiacea; order Phlebobranchia; family Ascidiidae; genus Ascidia; species Ascidia mentula. The sequence goes on from NC_138569.1 coordinate 6,714,043, forward strand.
CTTCGTCGCAACCATCATCCGAGCAGTACTCGTTTGCAATGCAACCAGTTTCGTCTGTAACAAAAATTAGTTAAAAAAATTGTTAATCTGGTGCACAATTAGATTATTACAGGTTTTTTTGTTATTTTATGTGAAATTCTGAGTGAAGTTGTGCCTTAGATCTTATACGTTTTGTTTCGGAAGATAGTTTAAACGCATATTACCGTGTGGTGACTTAACTTCCTGGAGATAAGCTTAATTGCCCCTCTTGCATGTTTTTACATTTTTTTATTAAGTATCTTTTAGGCACTGCCGAACCATAGGTAAAAGACCGTTTACCGTTTTCACATCTGCGACCGCTCCATCCAACATGACAATCGCATGTAAATGATCCGTTTGTGTTGATACAAGTTCCATTACCGCACGTTGTGTTGGATTCAAAGCACTCATCCAAGTCTGTAAATATCGAAAAACTAGTGAAATGAACCAAACAATTTTGCAGCAAACTATTGTCAATTTCAACGACTATAATTGTAAAACCATATTGCGCTCAGGCAATGCAATAGTTTACCGGGAGAATACGATTTCTATTCTTCCAAATTTTTTTACTGTACGTTCTTCGATTAAAACCAGAGATTCTATTGGCGTTTTTCAGCTATTGGCTTACCTTGGTCGCAATATTCTCCCATCCAGCCCTCATCGCACGAACATTCGTAAGTACCCTGAGTATTGACGCAATTTCCGTTGTTACAGTTTGGATTTAATGTCTCACATTCGTCCACATCTGCATTAAGAAAACAATTTACATCAGTTCTGATCTTTCAGTGCAGCAAAAATAACATAAATAGCACAAGAGGATGTCTTATGAAAATGTTTTAATGTAGATTTTGAGAGCCAAATGTCCACAAACCCCTACCAGCGCATGAAACAAACCCGAGGGCGCCAGAGAGTTAACAAAATTTCATAAATTTCGACGTCTGTTATACACCATCGCCAGTTGGATTCAAGTGGAGAAAATACAAATCGCCGTTGGTCCTGAGTTAACTAATTGCTATTATAAATACATCTCAACGTATTCCAACCACAGGGCATGGTTAGATACAAGACACCGAAAAAAAAATCATTGTACTGGCAACACCATATGGTCACAATTTCACACAGTGTTTTATCAAAACAGGAAAAAGGCAAATTTTCGTCATTTACCGACGTCACAGTTTTGGCCTGTCCACCCTTCCTGGCATTCGCATTCATATGAACCAGGTGTGTTGGTGCAACTCCCGTGTATACAGCTGGTGTTACTTTGACACTCGTCGATATCTGGATCGAATTAAAACAGAATTATTCAACTAAACCAACGTCATCGGCAGTGGAAAAGATTGGTACAAAACAGTTGTCAAACTTCACAAAAACCAGTCATGCAACTTAAATTTTAAGGGAGGTTCAAATTTAGTTATTTGTTTTTTTCGGGAGACACAATTGATGTCAACATGGACGGTTTCGAACAAGACCCAATGGTGATTAACCGAAAGCGTGTAAAATTATATTTTCAAAGATAAAATCCAATATACTTTTAAGTCCAAACTACTTACCTTCATCGCAAACTTCGCCGGTCCAGCCAAAATTGCAGTCGCATTCAAACGAACCACGCGTGTTCATGCAGTTCCCGTTATTGCAGACAGCTTCCGAAGACGAACACTCGTCTATGTCTAAGAATAAGAAACATACTATAAATGCAACAGAAAAGCTTCCCAACGGCTACGGTTGTTTTAGTAAGTCCCTTTTTGAGATTTCTGCAAATACTTATTGTACAAGATAGTATACAAGTGTTGTACAAAATCTCAAATTTTTGGACAAGCGCCCTGACAAACTCTTCCATCTAAACTCCAACTGACAGCGGAACCTTGGCTTATCAACAATATGCAAAACCACAATACAATTACAAATGTATTTATTTACCAAACTCGCATCGGCGACCTCTCCACCCATCGGGGCAAACACACTTGAACGATCCATACGTGTTGAGACAACGACCTTCGTAGCAGACCTCAGTAAGGCACTCGTTGAGATCTACAATTCACAGAAACCATTAGAGCTTCATTTTCACATTAAAACTACTCAAATGAAAAAATACGACTTGTGACATGTGGCAAACACGAAGGTCAGCATGATGACAATGGAAGCCCAAACTCATCACACAGAGATACAAATTCATAAATGCACCAAATTGCAAGCTACATGTTCCAGTTTGTGTTTACCTTGATCACAACGTGCTCCAGTCCACCCAGCGTTACATGAGCAAGTATAAGATCCGATCGTATTCACGCAAGTGCCTTGGTTGCAGTTGGTGGATGGCCATACACATTCATTCATGTCTGTACGTTTTAAACATTAGAAATCGATGAGAACTCATGTCTTGCAGCTAAAAAATGTGTGTTTTATTTCACAAACATTCAATAATTTCCGTCAGGAACACACCTTTGTTGCAGGTATTTCCCGTCCATCCGGCGTGACAAGAACACCTGAATGAACCGACCAAGTTTGTACAGGACCCGTGAATACAAGGTCTGTGTGAACACTCATTCACGTCTGCAATACAAATCGTTAAGTGTCTCATTTTTGTGATGTAGGAAGATGAGATATCACATAAAAAATCATACTCAAAAAGTGTGTTTAATGACACCAATGTTATTGGTGAAAATTAAATAAGCAATCATCGGTCAACCTTAGCTTAGATAGAAATCTAATTGCGTTGGAAACATTCTTTTTTTGTAAACTACTAACAGTCAGTGGCGTATTTTGAATCTAAACCGGGGCACAAAAGGTTTTTGTTGAGCTGACAGGTGACCAAAATAATCGCCGTCTAGTTGTCAATAATACCGTCATCCTCAAGCTGACTGTATTAGCGTAATTTGCAGAAAAGTATATCAAACAACGAAGTACAAAAAGTACAGCCCAGTGAAATCAGTGAAGATATGTAAAGTTAAACAAGCCTCGCCTAATGTGATTTGCTTTGATGTAAGTTGCTTATTTGTGCTAAATGATTGTTCCTGAAAGGCCTTTAGAACAGAAAATTTTGCTAGAATCTAGAGTAAAATAAAACTACGCGTTACCTTTAACACAAAGGCAATAGCAGTTTTGCTATAGTCTAATAACATTGGGTGCAATGCCACGTCACCAATCGAATCAGACCAAAAGCTTGTGGTGATATGTACCACGTGACCGCATGTGGTGTTTGTTACGCCCAGGATAAAAAGATTGGTGACGGTGAAGGAAGAGGGATTAGAACAAGTGTTTCTTTTTCAAAATAAGCCTTTTTAAGGCTTCGGCACCTTTTTTAAAAAAACGATGCAGATGAAGCGCATTTACGAACTTTAAATGGTTAGTCTAAAAAGGAAAGCCAGAGCTAAAATGCTGTTTATCATATAAAGTAGACGTTTCGAACTCTTACTGGGTTCATCATCAGTACTATAATGAACTGCTTGCAAAAAAGGGTCAAGGTGAAGAGGGGACTCAGCAGCAGGCAGAAGGGAACAACAATAATATCAAAAATGGTTACTTTTTCACATTTAAACGTAACAAAAGTTACATCATGTAGACATCAAAAAATCCACCAACTCTATTTAATCTCGGCCTTTCCCAACACAGCTACAAACATTTTACCTTGCTGGCAGTGGCTCCCGGTCCATCCTTCGTTGCATGCGCAGTAGTAAGAGCCGACAGAGTTCACACATTTTCCGTGTATGCAACTCACTGTTACGCACTCGTTATTATCTGTAAAGTAAGAAGCATTCTTTTACTTAAGCAATGGTCAACACGACGATTTTATGTTGTCTTTACGAAATAGGTAAATATACACAGTGGACAATTTTTCGACAAAATCCCACGTAAAAACCAAACGTTTGTACCTAAGTTTGCCTGATTTCAAGATTAAGATCAAATTTCGTTGACGTCGCACAACTTACGTAAACTTGCAAAACCAGACAAGTAAAAATTATACATCCCCGAAAATTTAGGAAATTTCTTAAAATAATTCGACCTTTCCCTTTAAACTATTGTGTCGCCTACGAGACGGACGTGCATTGTCAGAATGTTTCCTGGTCAATTCCATTCGCTGACAAGTTTGCCACCCCAGTTATACACCAACGGCATTTACCCCACGTAGGTGATGTTATGGATAAAATATTTGTTACAGAAACCAGTTTTATAGACTAAAAATAACCCAACCTTGACAAGTCGTGCCTGAGAATCCGGTTCTGCATTTGCAAGTGTATCCTTTGTACTTATTGACGCACCGGTATGTTCCCGCACGGTTGCAAGGTTTGTAGTAGCTGCATTGGCCTAATGGCAAAACCATACATTACTCGGAAAACTTAAACCTTTAAATATCTCTTACTTGTCAGCCGTCTCCAGTAGTTTCTCTGTTTGAAAAGACAGTGTTTGATTGAGGTTAATGCTGTTACGTTTTAAAACATCACGTATACGTGTGGTACATACCGCTGTCGTTCCGTCGCCGTGAACTTCACGAATTTCCTCGTAGTTGCACGTTTCGTCGTAGCATTCTTCGCGTAGATCGCGTTTACCACGAGAAAGAAACGTGGATGCGGATTCTTTGTTCACGAAAACTAAAAAAAAACGCACAGTATTTAAATAGCAAATTTCGCAGAAAAATCGTTAAGAGTTCTAAAAATTTTAATTAATATATGCTAGTATTGGTTGTTATTCTGTTTTTGCCGTGATTTGCATCTATGGTGCATGTCCTAGATTCTTCTATCACCTACCTACTTCGGCTTCTAAAACATGACATACAGCAGCAAGAAGCAAAACGCGTGAAATGATCTCCTTGAAGATTGACATCTTGTTGGTTGGATGTTATAGTCACCTGTGGTTGCACTCATTTTATAGGCGATGTCAAACTTCCAGCTCCCCAGGCGAAGTCGACAAAACACGCATTTGATTTTCCAGCGGGAACTTTTGCGTGGGTGGCCTTTTCGGATACGATGTTTTCAATTGCACAATCTGTGCGAATGAAATGTCATGCTACTCTAAACTTGTCATTAATACGGTGTATTTGACATTAAGAAACATAAGCTTTGCTGACGAAAAAGTATACATTTGTGCTTTAGCTATTTACAGTTAACCTAAATTCATGACAAAAAAGCAAATCATGAAGCAGTAATCGGAGTCACTGCCAAATTGAAAAAAGGGTCTTAAATATTTTTCATTGTAATTAAACGCAAAAATCTCTCCGCAATGCAGAGAAACACTGGCGAAACCCAGGTCCGCAATGAGTTGCTAAAATTAAATATGGTTTCCAGTCTTGTTGCAAAATGCTTGAATGTTTTTTAATGTACAAATTTCATTGATAAATTTCGTTGCGCGCTTACTCTGACAACATCAAGTAACCAAATTCGCGTTAGAGAACGCCGAATTAGAGGTATTTAATCTAGCCACGAGCTTATAGCTAATAATTACAACCACATATTTTGCAGACGCCACGAAAAGAACTAAGTTTAGCCTGAAGCATTTGAATACCATTTTATGAATCACTCTGGGATTTCCTGTTTGGTTTGAAAGCCCGCAAAGCGTGAGTTACAAGCATGCAGCACTGGCAAGACACTAAAGGTTGCTTTGGCCTAAAACGATCGGTTGTGCGAAATGCTCATAATAATGGTGCTGAGCTTTGCCAGAAAAGCGTTTGTTTTATTTCCAATAGAGAAAAACGTGTTTATATTCAGCGATATTGTGGTTAATCTATATATGAAGCTTTTGCGTAAATCATGATGTTGGAATTCGCTTTTTTATCTGGTCCAGGCAAACACGGTATATACAGTTCGTTCCAGTCGACATCAATTAAAAAACTGTTTATTTAACAATTACCAAAAATCCCCCTTGCGAACCGCGTATAGATGATTAACAAGCAATTTTATGTGAGATCCTTCGACTGTTGTCTATACAGGACTAACCATTTTGGCCGTAACAAAGGACTCATTAATCTCCATTGCTGTTAAAGAGTTGCTTGTAATGATTGATCTTGCTTGCTTTTGTAAACGACTCGATACCGGCTTTGTTTTCACACTTCGTTTTCCTAACGTACATGAAATACTTCATTTGTCGCAAAGGTCGTGTTTTTGTTTTCCAATTTTCATTTTCACCTTTTCTTATTTACTCAAATATTTTTCTTATTTGTTTCCAACGCGTTTTTTTGTATTATTATTTGATTCACCCGCATTTCACATTTATGTTTGTTTCATGGGATATAGTTGTTCTTGCATGGAAAACGTGTGACCCGCTGAGTGGCTGAGATGCGAGGCCAGCAGTTAAAGTTCGGGCGGTTTTCTGATGAAGGCATGTGAAGAGGTTGTTTGTTGTGGGTGGAGCATAATCATGTTTTTATTTAAAACCACAAAGAAACACACGTTCTATCACCTACTAAATCCAAAACAAATTAACTAGATCAATTATTTTTAACCTATGGGTCTCCCAAAACAATTTTTTTAAGGAGGTCGCTGTTAGGGTTTTGTTGGTTTCTGTACGTGCAAGGTGGAAAAGCGACTAAAAACGAACAACAAGCATTTGTTCATATCAACAAACTTCCAGGTGGTATCTTCCAATTAACTTGTGCTGCGCGCAACCAACTGTAGTTAAGCCAAACCCCATCGTTCGCGTGCCCATATATGATTGAATTCACAAGACATTGCAAATACCTTGTACAAGTGACTGACAAGGTAACACCTAGAAACCACGTAATTTGTGTATGGTGCATGGTAACGAAAAAAGGTTGACAAAAGCGGCGACGGGTTTTATTTATGGAGATATGAAACTAGCTTGGCCAAATACACATCAAAACTGGACACGAAAAGCGTGCGAAAGCGTAAGATGATTTGCATTGCTATCTTTAAACTCGGCTCCGAATGTGCGGGACGAAAAGATTAACATTTTGCAGTCTTTTACGAAGACACTCATGCAGTTATTATTTGTCGCATGATCTTTTTTCAGCGAAAAAATCTTCAGGCGTTTCGTGGCCTTGGGAGTTAACCAACCACCCTCGAAATGAGTCCAAGCGACTGAACTATAGAAAAAAAACGGTTAAAGTTTAACAACATAAAGTGGGAATTTGATTGACCAAAACTTACGCAGTCTACACACAGGCAATTCAAACTCTTTCGTGCACGAACAAAGTAAACGACCGGAATCATCACAACCGTTTACTGAACAGATCTTCCTTTCAATGCAATCAGTTTCGTCTGAACACAAACAGAAACTAATTAATTTACAGTTATTAAATAGCAAAATTGTGAACCTGGTGCACTTCAGAAATGTTAGATAACCAGTTATTAAGGCACATTACAGCCGGACAACGACGTTCTGTTGTATGAGTTTATTTCTCGAGTACCTAATTGTATATAAATATGTTTTTGGTTGTCATTTGACATGTATGTTAAAAATGCGCCTATTTGTGTATAGTAAGTTCATACTTAACGGAATCATATCATTTCTGTTGCAACAGGCTTAAAATATTTCTTTTGTATCATTTCAACAACGCGTATATTTGTAAGTTTGTAAAGTTTCGAGTTATACAAAACCGTATACGTAAATATATTGTACATGACCATTTACCGCTTTCGCATCTACGACCGCTCCAGCCAACGTAACAATCGCATATAAATGATCCGATGATGTTCGTACAAATTCCGTTACCGCACGTCTTGTTGGAGTCCTGGCATTCATCTAAGTCTGTAACAGTAATAACCAACTGAAAACAACCCATAACTTACGGTTTCAGCAACTATACAGTCTGTTAATCCAAGCCTTCTGTTGTAAAACATAAGAACAAAGACACAAAGTGGGTTTCTTAAATAATTAAATCCAATCGACTTCAGTGGATCCCAAGGCCAAAAAAGATTTCGCTAAAACTTTTCTTATTTAACCATTATACAAGAGCGTTTGCCAACGCCTTCAGTTGTTTACTTGCCTTGTTCGCAATATGCTCCAATCCAGCCCTCATCACAGGAGCATTTGTAAGTATCCTGTATATTGACGCAAGTTCCGGAGTTGCAGGTTGTATCAAATGTCACACATTCGTCGATATCTGCATTGGAAAAACTTTTCATGGTTTTGAGGCAACCAACACTAGGTCGCAGTCAACACAACAAAACCACAAGCGTTCGTCATCTGCATCAATATTACATGGATGTTGTGTTTCTTTAATTTCGCCAGAATCTTTCCCTCTACAATAGGCATCGTCATTCTACCAGCGACACCAATATATGTTGATAAGTAGTCAATAATATTTCAGAAGTTTCAAATTGATGTCAGCTGATTTATTAATGTCGAAAAGTCGATTTCTCCTGCAAATTATTGACTACATGGGTTAATGTGGACGCGACGGGCGACGTGCAAAAAAATCAGTCAAGGCGTTTTGTTATTTACCGACGTTACAGTTTTGGCCTGTCCATCCTTCCTGGCATTCGCATTCAAATGAACCAGGTGTGTTGGTACAATTCCCGTGTATACAGCTGGTGTTACTTTGACACTCGTCGATATCTGGATCGAATTAGAATAGTAAGAATTACCAAATAAAAATTGTTGAGCAATGGCATGAAAAAAGTGTGCATTAAAAAGTTGTTATACCACAAATGTTACACCTACAAGAGATAGGACGAAATTGTCAACATACCAGTTATAGAAATCACATTCTACGGGAATTTAAGTCAGGTGTGTCGTGCAACAGTATGGCAAGTTTGTTTCAGCACGAATTTTCCTTTAGACAATCGTTAGTAGTTACGAGCTAACGGAATTTCATGTTTGCCGACAGGATCTAAATACATTTATAATAAACGTACTTACCTTCATGACACACTTGTCCGGTCCAGCCTTCGTTGCACTCACAGTAAAAAGAACCGCGCGTGTTTATACAGTTCCCGTTATTGCAAATATCTACCGAAGATGAACATTCATCTATATCTGTGTATAACAGAAAATAATAAACTAAATATACAATAACACAGAAATGCATTTTCCCCAGCCTTCTTTTTTGATAATTTCTTTTTCAATGGTGAAATTGTGTTCGTTGCAAATAGTTAGCATTAAAAACACTCCATTTACAACAACAGGGAATTTTTAGTTTCCCATATGATTCATACGTCAGGGACAAGCGAAATTGTCATTGAAACAACAATACAGTTTTTAAAAAAGTATTCATTTACCAAACTCGCATCTGCGACCCTCCCATCCTTCAGGGCAAATACACTTGAACGATCCCAACGTGTTGAGACACCGACCTTCGTAGCAAACTTGGGTAAAACACTCGTTGAGATCTACAAAATCAGAAACGCACCGTTTATACCAGACGTAAGGAACTCCGGTCCGTTTGATCTTCCAGTCCGACCCCGCCAAACTTAGGTTTGTAATCGGTATAGGTCAAGAACATAGTTGATAATGCAGTTTAATGCAATTTCTATACACGTGTTGTTTTTTTGCTTTTCAGGTCCAACGTTTAAACTTTACTAATTGTAAATTGGTAAGTTAATAAATATAGGGAAAATATTTTGTGTCTGCTTTATACTTACATGACCCGTTTGACCGCCAGTCATTTCATGCTTATTTCTGAGCCGTAAGTCGAAACTTTGCGCGCCCCTGGTTTATACCCTTTCCGAACGGTTAGCTGCATTGATACGTTACAAATGCAAATACTTGTCACGTACAGGAACAAACACACAAATACATCAAATAGCAAGCTACATATCCCAGTTCGTGTTTACCTTGATCACAACGTGCTCCAGTCCACCCAGCATTACACGAGCAAGTATAAGATCCGATCGTATTCACGCAAGTGCCGTGATTGCAGTTGGTGGATGGCCGTAAACATTCATTCCTTTCTGTTTATTCAAAACACCACAAAATCAAATAGGATGCTAAAATATTGCAAGATTTTATTCTATTCAAATTAAGTAACAATGTAGGTGAGGTCAAGTTGTGATGTCACACCAAGGTACAATTATGCAGGCTGGACCATAGCACCCTCACTATGCACTTATAGACCTTATGCAAATCATGCGTAACGGAGGACGCTAATAGTTTTCCAGCTAAAATAATGTGTAGAGTGTTGGTTATTTCTCCAAATTTTTAGGGTTTTCCGTCAGAACACACCTTTGTTGCAGGTATTTCCCGTCCATCCGGCGTGACAAGAACACCTGAATGAACCGACCAAGTTTGTACAGGAGCCGTGAACACAAGGTTTGCGCGAACACTCATTCACGTCTGCAAACGTATGATGAGAGTGAGTAAAACGGCAATTATTTTCAGTCAGTCATTTGTCTACATGTGAGTTACGTTTTCGTACGGTTTAAAGGTACAAAAATGACAAAAAAATGTATATGTGTTCACAGACACAAATATAATTGTGCAAATAGTTAATTGACTTCAGGAACCATTGGTCAACCACAGCCTGAATGCTGATGGACGTTTCATTGCATCGGTAAATTACATTTTCGTTAGCCAAAGGTATGTGGTTCCGCATGGTCGGAACTTTCCTGATTATGGTAAATAAGCATCAAGACGAAAGAAATAATATACACATTCGGGAGCAAAACAATTGTGTTAAAAAGTCTTTTTAATAAATCTATTAACGCCGGTATAATAAATTTTGATCCTTTACAACAATTTTACCTTGTCGACAGTGGTTTCCGGTCCATCCTCTGTTACATGAGCAGTAGTAGGAGCCGATAGTATTTACGCATCTACCGTGCCCGCAGCTAACTCTTGTGCACTCGTTATTATCTGCAAAAATGCATTTTATACCGGCATATCTCACGTTTGTGACAACGCGTCGTAAGAGCGTTTGCTTTTGTATAAATATAAGAACTATAATTTATACAACAAAATTCACTGCCAACCTTGACAATTCCTGCCCGAAAATCCGGTTCTGCATTTGCACGTGTATCCTCTGTACCTATTGACGCACTGGTATGTGCCCGCACGGTTGCAAGGTTTGTAGTAGTTACACTGATCTGTAGGCAAAACTATGCATTCTTTGGCAAACCGTCAAACTCAAATACTTACCTGTTAGTTGTTTCCAGTAGTTTTGCTGTAAAAAAGGATATGTGGTCAAAGTTATTGCATTTCAAGCCTCAAGTAATACATACCGCGTATATTCCATCGCCGTGAACTTCACGAATTTCCTCAAAACTGCAGGTCTCGCTGTAGCATTCTTCCTGTAAGTCACGTTTGCCTCGAGAAAGAAACTTCGACGCCGTCTCCTTGTTCACGAAAACTAAATAGACACGAACGATAATTACGGACAAAAAAATTCGTGCAAAATTAAAATATATGCAAGAAACGTCAACACAATTTCAAGTTTAGATTTTCAATCCATTGACTTTAAACTTGAGACGCTAATTTGGAACGACTAAACATTGAGTACAAAACCAATAGCTTTATTAACTGGCTATACATGAGAATACATTGTTGGCTTACACTAGAAATTTGCTATTGGGAATTTTCTTTAGATTAAGACTAACAACCCCACTCACTTTACCAAGCGACTCATTTTATTTTTAGATAATAATTAAGTCTGTTATTGTTGTTTGCATAGATTTGATTCAAACCAATCCAAGACACTTCCGATACATACTTTCTTCGACTCCCAATACGTAACATACAATGGAAAGAAGCAAAACGCCTTCGAAGATTTGTTTAATGACCGACACCATGATAGTTAAGCTCGTTGGATAACAAGCGCCGATCTGCGGTCAGACGCCTTTTATCGGCTCATGTCGTGAAACTCAGTAGACGAAACTGCTACTACCCCAGGCGCAGTTAATAAAAAGAAGCATTAGATTTTCCTCGGGAAACTTTTGCGCTGGCCCTGGTCGCACTTCCGTGCCAAACCCAATAACAAAGCTACTCGTTTGTTGTTAGAAATTATCACTCCAACAACGTAACAGCTGTGTTTTAGAAAAGTAGAAATTCAAAAACACGGCGTAAAAAAATAAAAAAAAACATTTTATTTGCTTCTTGAAAAATGTTTATGTATTTGCTCTTTAGGTAAAACCTAAATTTATGACACAAAAAAGCAAGAAATTTTGCAGTCGTGAAACCACTTTTCAGCACTTCTCAGTTTTATTTGCATATGCGTTATATTTATTTCAATGACATCATCATAATTATCAAACAAAATACCGGCGAAAGCACCAAACTCTTGTTGAAACGAGAAACCGCATGCCATCGGTAAGGTGAAATGTATGAGAGGATTAAGATGCCACCTTCTTGCCAGATAACTACGTAATTTTTTTCCGACAAGCGCTCATGCAAGAAACTATTTTTTCGCCTCAAGCATTTGTCTGACATGCCATGAATCGTTTGGTGGTTCCTTGCCTGGTTTGCCCGTTGGGTTTGTAGCAACCACAAGACAATGACTTGCTAAAACTGAAGAAAATATTTGCGCTCAAAATGAAGTTGTGGACAAAAAATGATCAACGAAAACTAATCCAGATCTTCGATGAAAAATGTGGGACTCACAAAGCTAATTTAGTTCCATTTTCAGTTAATCAAAATGCAACGCAGTAATGTTTCATGCAACGGCATGTCTAATTATAATGGTAGAGATCCCTTACGTATATTTGAAGGTTGCCTATGGCAAGTTAAGCGCTTGTGCACCAGTGTAGCTAGGCCACAATATACTCCGTGAAACCGCTGAGCGCCTGTATAGCTCAGTTGGTAGAGCGTTGGGCCTGGTTAGACCAGGGTCGTAAGTTCAAACTAACCTGGAGCTTGACTTTTCACATGTCGCTCCAACTTCTCGGGAAAAATTGACTATTCCAGGCTGCAATACGTGGGCTGCGAAGCCTGTGAACCTCCTAATCAAAATCTAACTGTCACACTGTGTAATACATTTTTTTGAACATTGATTTTATTACAACCATACTGTGCTGGTTAGTTAAAGCAATCCTTGAAAAACGAGGATGTTATGTGAAACACCCAAGGATAAGTGTATTAATATTGTGGTTTTGCAAAGTGACAAATGTTTTTGCAAAGCACAAATACAACGCTAAACACGTTCGAATATTGTTATGTGTCCTCGTTTACGGAACAAAACAAGCAAATTTATCACTGTCATAAAAATAAATCCAACATCAACAAAGTGGTATTTTCCTGTTAACTTGATGTGCGCGCAAACAACTGGAGCCAAGATAAATAACGTCACCCGGCAACTGCGTGAATTTTGGCCTACAGGTTTTAGGAAATATTTACACTGCTTTGGCCAAAAAAGGAACGCGGAACTTAAGACGAACAGCGAGCGATAATTTCAAGCCTCTACGGAACGTCTATAATCGTACTGCTGTCGATCTTTAAAATTGGCCCCGAATGCAATAGAGAACAATATGCGCGAATTTTGAAGTTATTTACTATGACATCTCCAATGGAATTAATTGTTGTATAATTCTATAAACGATGACAGAGAGGTCGAACCCTCAATCGTACCCTCTTCTCTCAGTGTTTGGGATTATAACCAACCACTCTCGAGATAACTCCGAGGGACTCAACTATAAAAATGAAGGTTTGTTTTTAAACAACGTGAAGAGGTGGTTTAAGTATTTGTTTTGGCCAAAACTTACGTATGCGACACGTAGATGGCTCAAACTCTTTTGCGCACGAACAAAGTAAACGGCCGGCCTGATCGCAACCATCATCCGAGCAGAACTCCTTTGCAATGCAACCAGTTTCGTCTGAAACAAAAACTATACAGTTTTAGTTATTTCGGACAATTGGCAAATTGTTAACCTGTGACCTGTTCAGGTTTGGAATTGTTGGATAACAAGATTTTAAGCAAACGACATGCAAACGATGTTTTAATTATGTGTTTAATAAGTATTTGTTCATCGTGTTGAAAATGATTGCCTACGATTTTCCTTCCGGGAATTGATTTTTTGATTTACCATTTCTGTGTTATGACGTAATTTCTTTGCAAACCATATTTAAGGTGCCAAAATAGAGAGAAAAAATTTTTAAATATACATATTTTTAGGTAGATATTTTGTACATGACCGTTTACCGTTTTCACATATGCGACCGCTCCAGCCAATGTAACAATCGCATGTAAATGATCCGTTTGTGTTGATACAAGTTCCATTACCACACGTTGTGTTGGATTCAAGGCACTCATCCAAGTCTGTAAATATAGTCAAAAAACAAGTGAAATCAGCCATCGGTCAAACTTACAGTATCAGCAACTACTGACTGTCAATAGCATATAGTTCTTATTGAGATTTTATCAACGTTTACTGTACTTTTACTTACCTCGGTCGCAATATTCTCCAATCCAGCCCTCATCGCATGAACATTCGAAGGTACCCTGAGTATTGACGCAAGTTCCGTTGTTACAGTTTGGATTCGACGTCTCACATTCGTCGACATCTGCATTGAAAACAATTTAGATCAAGCCTGCTACGATGGATCAGATATAATGACATGAGAAGCATAAAATTCTTATCGTGCATTTCAGCAACAAGTCTGTTGGTCATGTTTCTCTAATTGTGTTTTGTAATAAACAAAAAAAGAAGCACAACAGATTTTTCATTTACCAACGTCACAGTTAAGACCTGTCCACCCCTCTTGACATTCGCATTCAAATGAACCATTTGTATTGGTGCATCTCCCGTGTATACAGCTGGTGTTACTTTGACACTCGTTTATATCTGTAAACAATTCGAAACAGAATTCCACATAAACCTCTGAGCAACATCGAGTCGTCGATCACTGTAGACGAAACTGCTACTACGGCGCATGCATTTGATAAAAATTCACCTTCTTCACAAAGCGGTCCAGTCCAACCGTGGTCACATGAGCAAATGTAAGAACCGATCGTATTCATGCAAGAACCGCTGCGGCCGCATGTTGCGGTTGACTCTAAACATTCGTCCAGGTCTGTGTTTCAAAAACAAATGAAAGTTAAAAGATAGCCCATTGTGTCCCGGCCGTTCCATTGCTCAAACAGCATATTCATACTATATAAAAAAATAAATAAACGGTGCAACAAATAATAAAATAACACTCAAAAAAATCAAATGATCCAGAAAAATATCTCAAAAAAGAGGTGAAAGTCCAAGTCAGGTTTTCATAAGCAGCAAACAGTGTTAAAACTACGTGGATTCCTCATGCGGTGTATTGGCCTGGCATAATTATTTACAACATATAAATGGTTAACATTCTAGTTCACTACACTTTTCACTGCTTTCAACAGGTCTAATTGAGACATTTATTATTTATTTGCTTGCATATGCTATAATAGTTGAAATAGTGACCAGAAGAACTGCTCACTGCTCACACTTGTTTACAGGGTTTGTCCAAATTTACAAAACCACAAAAACATTTTGAATAAGTTAGAAGCACACCTGTGTTGCAATTACTGCCTGTCCATCCCGGTTGGCAAGTACACTTGTAGGAACCAGGATAGTTTGTGCAGCAGCCATGAACACAAGGGTTGCCCACACACTCATTTACGTCTGCCAAAAAATGTGAAGCATTAAAAACGTATGCGCCCTGATATAACTGTAAAGTCATTTTCCGTGAGGCTTGTTTAGATGTATTGCAAGTTGTTAAAATACTATCGCCATATTATAGTTTACAACACAAGAAAACCGTACATAATGTTACAAGTCTCTTTGCCGGCAATCAATTATTGCTTTAACTCAGATATGGACAAACTCGATCCCGCGTTTCAAATCTGGCCTATTGGGTTATTATATATTTGGCCAGCCATCATACTAGGTTCATATACATCAATATTTAAACGTTAGATAATGTAAATAAGTAAGCGTGCAATACATTTTTACAATCGGCTTTAATTGTACTCCTGCTAAATTTTTCATAATTCCAGGCCGAAAAGACCCTGTTTTGACTGCCATAGGTTATGGACGTTTGTCAACACAACATGGCAGTATAAATTTAATAGAATCGACAAGTTACTTTTCTCTTTAACTGCAATGTATTGCTTATCCGCAAGCAAATATGATGCATTTGAAATGAACTTTAGTTGCTTTCGTTCAAAACGCCCCAAGGCTTATTAAACGTGGTAAGAAATAGTTCTAAAACCGGAAAATCCAGTTTCTTTCTGCATCTGCAAAAATTCGTAAAACGCACGCTGGTAAAAAAATTAAATTTATTTTAAAGTCAAAAGACGCGGATAAATTCACCAACGCAGGATTACATGTTGGCTTTATTCAGCTCATGTGCAAAACCTTCACATACCTTCATTGCAACTTCCGATCGTCAATACTATGTAGTTTATATTGGGATTTTATCAACGTTTACTATATTTTTACCCACCTTGGTCGCAATATTCTCCCATCCAGCCCTCATCGCATGAACATTCGAAGGTACCCTGAGTATTGACGCAAGTTCCGTTGTTGCAGTTTGGATTTAATGTCTCACATTCGTCCACATCTGCATTGAAAACAATTTAGATCAACCCTGCTATACGATGGATCAGATATAATGATATAAGAAGCATACAATTCTTATCGTGCATTTCAGCAACAAGTCTGTTGGTCATGTTTCTCTAATTGTGTTTTGTAATAAACAAAAAACGAAGCACAATGGACTTTTTGTTATTTACCGACGTCACAGTTTTGGCCTGTCCATCCTTCCTGGCATTCGCATTCATATGAACCAGGTGTGTTGGTACAATTCCCGTGTATACAACTGGTGTTACTTTGACACTCGTCGATATCTGTAAACAATTCGAAACAGAATTCCACATAAACCTCTGAGCAACATCGAGTCGTAAATCACTGTAGACGAAACTGCTACTACACCAGGTGCATGCAGTTGATAAAAAAAAACATTTGATTCTCCATGGGAACTTTTGCACCGGCACCGATCACTCTTCCGTGCCAAACCCAATAACGAAGTTACTCGTTTGTTAGAAATTATCACTCCAACAACAGTTGTATTTTGAAAGTAGAAATTTAAAAACACGGCGTAAGTCTGCACCATCAAAAAAGTGAAATCAGGCTTCAGTCAAACTTACGGTGTCAGCAACTACCGACTGTCAATAGCATATAGTTCTTATTGAGATTTTATCAACGTTTACTGTACTTTTACTTACCTTGGTCGCAATATTCTCCCATCCAGCCCTCATCGCATGAACATTCGAAGGTACCCGGAGTATTGTTGCAAGTTCCGTTGTTACAGTTTGGATTTAATGTCTTACATTCGTCGACATCTGCATTAAAAACAATTTGCATCAACCCTGCTACGATGGATCAGATATAATGATATGAGAAGCATAAAATTCTTATCGTGCATTTCAGCAACAAGTCCGTTGGTCATGTTTCTCTAAATGTGTTTTGTAATAAACAAAAAACGAAGCACAACAGATTTTTCATTTACTGACGTTACAGTTAAAGCCTGTCCATCCTTCCTGGCATTCGCATTCATATTTGATTCTCCACGGGAAACTTTTGCACCGGCACCGATCGCACTTCCGTGCCAAACCCAATAACGAAGTAACTCGTTTGTTAGAAATTATCACTCCAACAACAGTTGTATTTTTAAGAGTAGAAATTTAAAAACACGGCGTAGAAAAATCAAAAACTTAATATTTCCTAATTGAATTTGTTTTTGCATTTCAACATTACGTGAAATATATATTTATGACACATTTAAAGAAATCAGCGTTTTGGAGTCGTTACATAAGCGCTATATTTAGTCCAATGACATTATCATATACTCAGATATAGTATGCTGTCAGATTTTTCTCTTTATGGGAATAGGAAGAAATATTCACTAACCAGTCGAAAAATCCTGCTTTCGTGGGAATTTAGATTTTTTGTAGTGATAAAAGTTTATGTTATTGTTGGTATACTTAAAGTGCATGTGACAAGGAAAAATAAAACATGTTAATAATTAAACTAAGAGATGTTCATAAACATTTTTGGCGAGGAAAGGAGCTTGATACGGCGACTGGTTTCTGAGATACAGTTGATCAAGGGCGCATTTTTACCGCTGCGAACGAAATCGTGCGAAATCGAAATTATTGTTGCATGACGTCATAGAACGCGCTTTGGTCGTGCGAGTGGCAGCAAGCCTTATGCCTATGGATAGAAAACTTTGTAAAACTGGTTTAGCATAGTTTTGCATTAAACAGGGGACAACAAGTGAACGATTTTGACGTTAATTTAGCCTGTAGACAGATGGCCGCTGTTTCGACTATTATGTCTTATTTAGTTGTGTAATGATAAAACAGTTACTGGGACAGGGGGTTCTTGTTGCTACAGCATTTATGATCGCTAACGTGATACATGAACTTTCAAAAACACGACAAAGACAAACCGTCAATTTGGCATTGTCGTTTTGTCCACTCACAGCAAAAGATAGAAGTATAGGTGAATTGAATTTTGAGGCTGGCAAAGACCGCCGAGAAAAACCGACCAAATTAGCTGATTATGCAACGTAACACTATTATTCTGTGAGTAGAACTTTTTGCTTGGCAGTTGGCATTCACCTTCCTCACAAAGTGGTACAGTCTAATTGAGCCTTTTGTTAGTTCTTTGCTTGCATATGCTATAATAGTTGAAATAGTGACCAGAAGAACTGCTCACTGCTCACACTTGTTTACAGGGTTTGTCCAAATTCACAAAACCACTAAAAAACATTTTGAATAAGTTAGAAGCACACCTGTGTTGCAATCACTGCCTGTCCATCCCGGTTGGCAAGTACACTTGTAGGAACCAGGATAGTTTGTGCAGCGGCCATGGACACAAGGGTTGCCCAAACACTCATTTATGTCTGCCAAAAAGCATTAAAAATGTATGCGCCCTGATATAACTGTAAAGTCATTTTCCATGAGGCTTGTTTAGATGTAATGCAAGATGTTAAAATACTATCGCCATATTATAGTTTACAACACAAGAAAACCGTACATAATGTTACAAGTCTCTTTGCCGGCAATCAATTATTGCTTTAACTCAGATATGGACAAACTCGATCCCGCGTTTCAAATCTGGCCTATTAGGTTATTAAATATTTGGCCCGCCATCATACTAGGTTCATAAATATCAATACTTAAACGTTAATTAATGTAAATAAGTAAGCGTGCAATACATTTTTACTGACGACTTAAATTGTCCCGCCTCCCAAATTTTTGATAAATCCAGGCCGAAAAGACCCTGTTTTAACTGCCATAGGTTATGGACGTTTGTCAACACAACATGGCAGTATAAATTTAATAGAATCGACAAGTTACTTTTCTCTTTAACTGCAATGTATTGCTTGTCCGCAAGCAAATATGATGCATTTGAAATGAACTTTAGTTGCTTTCGTTCAAAACGCCCCAAGGCTTATTAAACGTGGTAAGAAATAGTTCTAAAACCGGAAATCTAGTTTGAGCAAAAACTTGCTTTCTACTCCCGGTATAAAAAATTTACGAAAAAAAAGAAATAATTTGATGTAAAGCCAAAAGACGCGGATAAATTCACCAACGCAGGATTACATGTTGGCTTTATCCAACTCATGTGCAAAACCTTCATGTACCTGCGTTACAGCTCCTTGCTCCCCATCCTTTGTTGCATGAACAATAATAGGAACCGGGAGTATTTACGCATCTTCCGTGCCCGCAGCTAACACTACTCAGCATGCATTCGTTAATATCTGCAAATGTATGTTACTTGTACAACAAACCGGTTGCGTTGGCACCACATGAGTAACGGATGAAGTTACTTATGTTTAAATTCTACCAATATGTTTTACAAGGTAAAATACAAACCAACCTTGACACGTTGTGCCTGCGAATCCCGTATAGCATGAGCACGTGTATCCTCTGTATTTATTGGAGCAATAGTGCGTACCAATCGAGTTGCAAGGTTTGTTGTAATTGCATTGATCTAATGAAAAAACGTGTATCGTTTTCCAAAAATAACGACTATAATTATTTCTTACCTATTAGCGCTCTCCAGTAGTTTTGCTGTTCAAAGAAAACGGTAATTGATTAAGGTTGATGTCGTTACGTGCCGAAATCTCAAGTATACGTATGATACATACCGCGTGCGTTCCAACGCCATGAACTTCACGAATTTCCTCGAAACTGCAGGTCTCGCTGTAGCATTCTTCGGTTAGGTCGCGTTTGCCTCGAGAAAGAAACTTCGACGCCGCCTCCTTGTTCACGAAAACTGAATAGACGAACAGGATTTATCAATAAAAATTGCAATACATAATATCCTCCAACTACCAAAATTAAGCGTGCAAGTTCAAAATGCAATGCAATAAACTGGAATATTTGAACATACAATACAGAAATTGTTCAAGTGCTTAAAAATGGCTTATGAACTGGCCGATTAACTGTTGACTTTTGTTTATAGTTTTCCAGGACAACATCCCACTAATGTTACCATGCGACTCGTTATTTTGTTGGATATATCGAATTATGTTAAATGTTTTATAATCTATTTTTACCTGTATTTAAGAATAGGCAAACAAATAAAACACTTTGTTCACTTACCTTCTTCTTCTCCCGCAACACAACATGCAGCGGACAGAAGTAAAACGATTGTAAAAAATTGCACCGGCATCTTGTTGTTTCAACTCTTGGTAGAAATCTTGTTGAATTACACGAACCGAGCTCAGGTCAGGTGCCTTTTATCGGCACATCTCGAAACTCTTTTCAGATAATACCCCGCAGGCTAAAAAGGGGGAATATTGATGACGCTGTCAGTGCATTTTCTGATTATGCACATGTTTTGCTGATAGGCACGCCAAAAAGAACCGAGGAATTTTTCGCCTTAGGCATTGTTACCATAACTCATTAAACGCAAATCTAAACAACTCTTGGCCCAGGGCAGCACTGATTTGTACAGTTTCCCATGTAAGTACTTCTGACTGGTCCAAGAAAACCTCCACCATTTCTTTTGCCATACGTAGCTGTTCGCTTTCTTACAAACTGCTCAATTTAGCGATAATCATCAACAATTTTATTTGTACATGAATATAGAAGATGATTACAGTGGTGGAGAATCGCATTCTGAACACAATTTAGCCTTTTTATATAGAATCTATGGGCTTTCCACTTGCTGAACTTCCCCATGGCAACCTTCGCTTGGACAGACGCAGGTAAACTGGTTTACGCCATCAACACACTCTGAGCTATTAGGACAATATCCCAACGCGCACTCGTCAATATCTGAAACAAAAAGGCGTTAAACATGACTTAAGCCAGCAATTAGCCTATAGAAAGCCAATAAGCTGTCCGCTCAATAAGACGTCTTGAACTATGAAGCCACACTGTGATTTTTCTAAAAATATGTGCCCAGTTTCACTATACAGCGTCTCAGAAAAAAAAATGTGTTTAAATCTAAAAATCGTGCCTATATGTTTTTGACTTGCGTGCTTAGTTTTCACAAATAAATGTGCTTTTTTGTGGATTTGTCAATAATTGTATGAGGTGGTAGACGTTTTTGTGTTGATAAGGCTGCCCCCAGTGGCACAGAGATGGACAAAGGTCATCAGAGATAGAAAAAGGTCATCATCGTGACGTAATTGATAATAGCCCCCAAACTAATATTATGGATTTTGGCAGAGCGTGCTTATTTTTTGATCTAGGTCGATGGTTACGGACTGCTTTATCCAGCCATGATATGCTTGTAGCTGCAGGAATAAATGAAACAAGGTACTTTGCCCCAACAACAACTTTGTTTGCTCAAACGCGGTACAAAACCGTTGCCACGCAGCTGGCTGGTTGTAAATTAACAGCCATGTGGACTTTGGTTTAAGAGCTACGGTGCAAAATTCGCACAAACAAACGTCACGAATGCTACATGTGCAAAAGGTGCTACAATATTAAAAGCGATACGATACACGCGCTTATGGGTCACGTACTCGACGACAATATGCAGGTAAACAGTCACTATACACATGCCTTTCACCTGTCAATATACATTCATCTCACCTTCATCACAGAGTGTGCCACTGTAGCCGGCGTCGCATGTGCAGTGAAAAGTACCAAAGTCGTTTTCGCATGTTCCGTTGGCACAAGGGTTGTCATTCTCGCACTCATTTATGTCTTAAAAAGAGATTTGTTCGTTTGACTGTGTCTCAAACCGGATATGCCTTGGCACTGTCGTTAAAATGCAACACATTGCCTACCGTTAGCGCAATCGCTGCCAGTCCAACCGCTCGGGCAACTACAACTGAAGGAGCCAATCTCGTTGACACAGCTGCCCCCGTTCGAGCACAAATTAGAAAATGTTGCGCATTCGTCCACATCTGTGTTACGGGCGGTGTATTATGTTTAGCTCAAGGAAGATGTACCAAGTACGGATTATGGTTGTTTGTTGCAAGATTTCTATGTTTCGCATGATGTTTGATGGCTTCGAGAAAATGCATTTTGAAAACGGTTTAAGGTTGTTCCTTACCCTCATTGCAAGTGTCTCCCGTGTATCCGCTTTCGCAGAGGCATTGGAACGAGCCGGGTTCGTTTATGCAAATGCCGTGTTCACATATGTTTTGTAAGCATTCGTTCACGTCTTAATGCAAAGGAAAATTGTGAACAGTGCAAACTTTTCACTGCGACGCGGGAAAGTACGACTTCGGTTTTCCCGTTTTTTTCTCTCGATTGAAAAAAAAACGCATAACAGTAAAAACGCTTTAATCCAAACTCTCACCAACAGAACAATATGTGCCACTCCAGCCATAGTCACATTCACAACTGTATGATCCTAACGTGTTTGCGCAAGTGCTTCGTTCAGGGCACTGATCTTCCCCTTCATCGCACTCATTAACATCTAACCACAACTTAATGTCAAACCCTGCCTTATATTTCGGTTTGTAACATCCCTTTTCTCGATTATGCTCGATCAGGGGTGTTTGTGTGTATACTGTTTTGGGGGCACTGGTCAACAAGGTTTTTCAGTTGGTACAAGTTTGTTGAGGACAGGCTATAAACAGTTCTTTGAAGGCACTATAAATACCATATAGCAAATACCAAATGGGTTTACCAGTGACTTATAAACTTTGTATGAATCGGGAGCATTTGTAGCGACGACGACATTACTTATACAATACCGAAGCGTGCAGATGAATTTAAAAAAGACTAATACCGGCAGACAAAGCGACTCACCAGTTTGACAAAGGTTTCCTGTAAACCCGGCGTGGCAATGACATTCATAAGTATTGTATCCGTTTGCGCACTCCGCCGCACCCACAGAACTGCACGGATTGCTGGGATAGGTACAACGTTCTGTAACACAACAAACATTTGAGAGTTGTCAAAATTAAAATATCCGATTTTGTGGCTTTTTTACGCGCTTAACCGCTTAAGATTTCGACATAGACCAAATATAAGATATGTTTAGGATATTTGCCATATTTAAGTCACCCAATTGATCACCAACTTTTATGTAAATACTGATCTTGCAAAAACTTACGTGTCAGAAGTTTCCACTTATGTTGCTGAAAAATAATTACCAAATTTGAATGACAGTTTCACGGACAGTATCAACAACAACGTGTGTAGCTTCACTGTTACTTGAAGCAATATATTTTTGTCGAAACAACAACACATTTTGATGTTATTTGAACTTTGTTTCCACTTATTATTGTTATATAATAAGGAGTGTAGAAGAAATGGGAGCAAAAACAAAGAAATTAGAAAAAGATTTGCGTTAGGTTATTTGTATATTTACCACTGTTGTTTTTACCCACAATTACGTACCGCTACAGCGTCGTCTTCATAAACCTCTCTTGTTTCCTCGTAGTTGCATACCTCCTCCACGCACTCCTGTTCAAAATTACCCTGAGCAAACTCTTCAAAGCCACTATTCGCGCGTTTTCCGCGTTGAAGAAATTCTGAAGCTTCTTGTTTATCGACAAAGACTGCGAAACAAAGTTGAAACACAAATAACGGCGGGAAATATAGCGCGGTAGGTAACTCTAACTAAAAATTGCATACTTTCATTTTTAACAAGCCAACATGAAATTTAGTCAACCATTCAGCAAAATACAGGATCCTACCTCCAAATTTAGCTGACAGTGCCCTGGAACAAAAACAGACAAGCAGAACTATAGCAATCATACGTCCCATATTGCCTGAAAATATATATTCTACGTCCCAAATATAAAGATTTTCTAACTTGACTTGATGTCACAAATCAACGAATATTAGCCTTTGTGAATGCCGAAA
This sequence comes from Ascidia mentula, assembly GCF_947561715.1. Classification (NCBI taxonomy): domain Eukaryota; kingdom Metazoa; phylum Chordata; class Ascidiacea; order Phlebobranchia; family Ascidiidae; genus Ascidia; species Ascidia mentula. The sequence continues at coordinate 6,738,194 of NC_138569.1, forward strand.
TATACGTGATTTGACAGCTATAACGCTTAAGTGAAACCGCTGTTAATGATTGTCTTGGTTATAATGCAATTACTGAATCAGCAACTGCTGAGCATTGTTTGATTGTCACGCCATTTCATAAATGCAATCACGCATAGTTGCTTGGTGGTATTGGTAGCCTTTGTACCCTCAAACAGTGTTTATGGGTGATGCTGGTTCAACTCAAAGCACGGACTTCCACAAAGACTTTTTCTTACAGTGGCTAATTTGCTTTTAGACCTTCCGCTTTCTGTAAATTTGTTTTTGTATACGCGTTGTGGGATGGCTAAATACCTTGCTGACAAAATGCTATTTCCATTTACCCGTGACAATATTAACACCAAGAAGCTGATTTGTGCGAGTAATGACCTTCGGGCGGCTTATGCCTGGCTAGGCCGGAATCGAAGTAAATATTCTATTGGTTTGGCCTTACATAAATTACCAGGCTGCCTAATGTAAGCCATTTCCCAACTTATAACCGGGATTGCAATTGTCCCATATCATACCGTCGTACGCTTTTTGTTGCATTGTTTTTTTTTCATTTTTAAATTCATTTTATTACAAATTAAAAAAAAAATTTTAGGCTATTTTGTTTCTTATAGAGTTTATCCAGATCGCAAATCTTAATTAGGATTTCTCTTGATAGATGGGTCAAGTTTATAGCGCTCTCTTTGGGCAAGCGACATAACTGTATTGTTATCGCCATGCATCGCCCGCTTGCCGATTTTGCCGATTTTGCCAATTATGCATCTTGGCTCTTAACGACAAATTTTGCCTCCACACCACTTTATTAATTTGATTTAATTGTTGGCATTCGTTCATTTTTGTTCATTTGCAAAAAGTAATATTAAAAATTTATCAGATTCCAAAACGATGTTGACATGGTAATAACCAAATCCTTGCAACATCATTAGCAATCATGAAGATGCGATGCGTTAACAATTTTATTTTGAAAGACAGAATGCACACCCTTGCAGTGTTGAATAACTTGTGCATGTTTTTGAATAGGTATGTACATTTTCTAACTTAATCACATTGTTTAAAGAGGGATAAACCAAACCTACAGGCAAAAATCAAATTTAATATGGTTGAATGATTATGCAGCGGGAATAACTTTGACAGTGATTCATGTAAAAATACAAAACTGTGTTTTGGTTTGTTAAAATGCTATTTGTTTTTTGTTTTTTTCATAAATCTGTAGTAAAAAGGACATCTTAAAATTAATTTATCAGTTTGTTTTGGTGTGTGTGGTTGGCCATTTTCTGTCACAAACAAGATTTATTCGTAGCCTATATGGGTTAGAGTAAATTATAACGATATGTTTCATGGAGTCTCTTTTTCAACAGTGGGTTGTAAGTTTTAAATTCTGCAATCATGCAGTCTTTTACGTTAAATCCTTTGGTTCCTGATGTTGAGATATCGCTAGGTTTGTTTCAAAATGTCACCAACTGCAAGCATTTAAAGGACAAGGTTGCAGAAGGAAGTGTGCAAATGGCCATTGTTAAAGCAGAAATGGTTGTGGACAGTTTTCAATTACTTGCAGCAGCTTCTAAAGCTTTTCACCGAGAAGCTGAAAAAAGTCTTAAAACCAGGACTGTGTTTACAGAGATACTTTTTAACCTCTCTCCTTCAAACAAAATATCAGAATGTTTCAAGCTCTTCGGGGTGGATGACAACACAGAAAATATCATCATTGTTTGCAAGAAACAAGACTCAGATTTAATTTGTGATGAAGTCAAAGGTGACCTGACAAACTTGTCTTCGTTGAATGATGTTTGCAACAAACAACTTGTACAGTCTCTGTATAAGGTTACAGACTCTGAATTGACTGTTACTTCATTGGTAAACTGTGTGGTCAGCCAAATGATTGCCAAGGAGGTTAAATAACACAAAAAATGCCTGTTGTTGTTTTATTATTGGTATCATGAATATGTTTGCCTTTGTGTATATGAGGTTTTTATAATATTTTCGCTATACAAACCTGGCAACAAAGCAAACCATTGTTAAAAAAATCTTTCTATTTCAGACTTTGGGTTATTGTAAAATATTCTGTACATGTTTTCATACGAATTAGTAACAAAATGGCAAGCACACCTAGGGCTTTGCGCACTTCCCAGCCCATTGTCATGATATCTCCAGTATCGGGGCCACAAAAGCGGCTGCACAAGCGTTTGAGTGGTGTTTCCTTGATGCAGCAGTCTCCTGATTTACCTGATGTTGTTGTTGAAGAGGACTCACAAACCAGTCGACAACGCCGTCATTCAAGGGGCTTCAGCAAAGTCCTGCATCTTTCTAAAAATGCAACGGTAAACATTGTTGACAATAATTGCTTGTGAAGTTGTCTCTTTTTAAATATACATGTTGTGACTCTAGGCTGCTGATTTGGCTGAGCAACGATCAAAAGTTAGTTGGACCAAAGATCAACTTCTACAACACTATTCACAGTGCATGAAACTTTCACAAGAAAACAAAATTAATGTAAGAAATTGTATGTTTTTGAGAATAAAAAGACTGACCCATGCTGTTGTTAACAATTGTAATGTTTGAAAAACGTTTAAGCAAGAAGTATGGGCCAGTCTTTTTATTCTCAGAATTATGAGTAAATCTGTAAGTTGTGTTCCTTGCATGTTTTTGTTTTTCTGCGTATTTCTCAAGTTTTGTGTAAAAGATTTTAAAATCTGTGGTTTAACGAACTTCAATACAATTAACAAAGTTAATACTGCAATATTAGAAGGTAATTCTTGTTTGCAGCACAAAAATGCCTTTGAACTGCAACTTATTGAACACATGAATGAGGTAATTAGACAAGATGGTTCCCTAAACTTCAGGCTCGCAGGTGGAACTATTTTTGCTGGTGCAAAGATATATGCCTCAAGGGTAGATGCTGTGCATTCAGAAATTTACAGGTATGCTCATAGGACCTGTTCGAGCTTCTAAACTTCTCAATAACCGCCTACGGTTCAAAGCTGTTCGGTTCTTGTCAGCTCACTGCACATGTTAACGGCGTAATTAGACTGCTATCATGATGGGAAAAATAAAATTATCAATGACATAAACACCAATAGGATAAGGTCTAATACTTCCACATTTTTTGCAGGGTTCTAAGCAGCCTGGGTGGAGACAAGGATGAAAATGTTGGCGATCAAATCGGTGATGACCAGGACAATGAACCAAAGGTGAAAAAGCGCAAAAAGAATTCAAAGGTACACAAATTTTGTAATTTGTTTAAATATGGATGTTTAATGGCTTTCATTTCAAATATTTTTTTAAAACTTAGCTGATAATGATATGACAACATGCATGGGATGTTAACAAATGTGTATATATTACACTGCAACACAAACAAAAAGACTACATGCTGGTTTTAACAATAACAAAAGCACAATACATGTATTCTCTCAGATTCTAGAAACCAATCCTGCTGCCTTGCGACTGATGCTTATCAATGCCTGCTGGCCTAGTGATTTATCAACCAAGTCAAAAACTGTTGCTATTGATGCAGCAAGTTGCGAAAGTTTAAACCTTAATCAAACTGAGGTGGATTTGTACGAAACCACTTTGCTTTTTGATGAAGAATGTCGTCCTACAGACATTGAAGGTGTTTGATGTTTACAGTTTTAACTCCGCATTTATTGTTGGGATAAAAACTGCTGTCAAAACATATCATTATCAAATTTATGTTGATGCTGGTGGTAAAATAATTAATTAAAAGTATGAATGAAGAAAAAAATATTGGTTATTCGAAAAATTTATTTTACGCTTAAAGAATACTTGCTGAAATAGCACAAAATTTTCATCCTTAATTTTCAAGATAATTCAAATATTGATATCTCCATGGGGTCTTTGTCTATATCCTTGTTTTTTCATTAAAACAACATTTGAATCCTTTTGCAGGTGCAACGCTGCAAGAGAACTCAAAAGTTTTATTGGAGATACCTGACAAGTGTTTCACGGATAGTTTTGAAGATGTGGCCTCCGGAACCACTGTGTGTAGCACACTGCGAGAACTTGACTTTGGATCGGTAACTTTTTTGTTAAGCCTCTTTTGATAACACTGTAAATTCCATTCCAAGAAAATATATTGGAAGGAAATAGGCCTTGTTTCTAGTTTTTAATACTGTGGCTTTAGTAGTCCAGTCAAATGTCAAGCATTAAATTTAATTTAAATCTGCTTTTCATGTGTCATTTGTCAGTTATTGACTTATTATTTTGCAAGCATAAAAATGATTTGTCGTTCTCAACAAAAAACGTTGGTCAAATCTGTTGGATTAGCTTTCTTCAGCGAAACTGTGGATAAGGCTTGGTATAATAACACTTTACATCAAACTTTATCTTGGAGGTGGGAGTTCATTGAATCCTTAGGGAAAAGAAAGGGGAATTGAGGCACAGTGGGTGGCTGACCTTGCAGGCGATATTGTGAGAGAAAGGCAGGGTGTTCGTAAATACCATGTGGATAAGTCTCTAAAAGGGCATTATTTAAGATAAAGTGTCCCTGTCCAACAAAAACTCCCCCATCAATGGAAAACGGGAAGAAGTTCTTATCAAAACAGCTTCCAGCTGCGGCGTTGTTATGCAATTGTGAGAACATTGTTACTCCCTCAAAACAGTTCTCACACATCAAAGGCGGTTTACATCACACAGCCACAATTCCAAACGAATGACGCTGCAACCTTATTCTGGCATTCAGTTTCTTTATCAGATAAGACCTCTTGATAATATCAGCCAGTTTTTAATGCGATCCTGCCAATTATGCCATTGCATGAAATATTACTGCCAGTTTTTAATGCTTTCAAAAATATTAAATGTGGGGTACAAAATAAGCATGGCTGATATGTAATGAGTTGAAAATACCATCTTGGTTTGAGAAGAAAAAAAACAGTTTTGTGTGTTGTAGCTGCGCATATACAACATATATATTCTGCACTAAACCGTTTTTTTGTCTTGGAGTTACGCCTAAAAATTAACTCTTACTTTCCCGACAAAATTATTTATTATTCTCTCTGAAGGATCCAATCGATTCAATTACGTCGGACTTGTCGCAACCTCTTCTATCAGAGGGATCGCACAGCCAGCCTTTGTCAAGCGACCCCATGAACGGTGATGGACTTGCCTCCAACGACATTGACGGTAAGTGAAACAACGCTGAAGTTTTGTGTAGGTTTTCTTCAATCTCTATGATCAGGGAAAACTTGCTCCATTTCAGATCTGCGTTTGCGAACATTTTTATCCCAGTGTGCTCATTTAAATCGATTAAAGTTTTGTTGACAACTTACGTGGTTTCATTTATGAAATAGAATTGTCAGTATAGCGTTTGCGCAGTCTTTGTACCAGCGGTTGCACAAAAGTGGACGGAAGGCCATGTGACGTGTTGGTTTCTCCAGTTTAATGCAAATGGCAAAATATACAATGTCAGATCGAATTTTAAGAAAAATTTAGAAAAAAATTATCAATGTTTAATCGAAACCAACAGATTACGATGGGGGAGCAGACGATGGAGACGAACCTTCCGTTTTCGTGGCACAAGAAAACGAAACCGAGACCAAAAAAGTGGACGTCGGTGATCCAGTTCAAGATGTATTAGATCCCGGTCAACTGGTGTCGGTTTTACCTCAGGAATATTCGTACTTCAAACCCAGCGCTCTGAACGTGTACAACGGACCCGACCATTGGCACAGGCATAAAAGTGCCAAATCTGCGTCATCGATGATAGCAGAAAACGGTAATTATTTCGCTTGTAAATACAGGAAAAAATTTGTAACCACCGGTCCCTTAAAAATGTTCAGCCAGCTCACCTTGTTTGGAAACTTTGTTTATACCGTGTTGATATAAGAAAGATTACAGGAATTTCTGCAATAAATGAAATTTTTCTGTTACAAAATACAAACTTTTGCCGAGTTAAATATTCTTTTTATCAATTTTTTTTCATTACGTTTTAGTGCAGATTTTGTGAAATTCACCGGGCCGTAAAAGTTGTTTTATAATTTTAACAGTCCGCAAGTTTAGAACTACTGATGTCGATTCCAATTCCAGAGAGTGGAGATAATGAAGCTGTGTGATAAAGAGATAAATTTGATGGTGCTCAAATCACCTTTGGGATACGTTCTTTATTAACAGGAGACGACCAATCGGAAAAATCAACAGTTACAAAGAGAAGGAGGAAGGCGACCAACGTCGACCTGACGGCGGAAAAAGTGAAGAAAGACAAAAAACTGCAACCTCAAAAAATCTCAAAGGCCAAACTTGAAGCTCTAAAGGCGAACCGCCGACTCAACCTTCTCTTACAGACAACTGTGTCACACTGCGAGTTGATTTTAGCGTAAGTTGCTTCGTCTTATCACGTTTGGTGGGAAGTTTTGTTGAGGCTGCAGGTTAAACCGTGCTTGATGTCATGGGTCCAACGTCATGCGTTGTTAAGACTTTAACAATGGGACGCTAACCGTTGGTTTTCACAAGTTGCATGAGATAGTAGTTGATTAAATTGCAACCAGTTGATTCTTGTGGAAAAGTTGTTCTGCCGAAATCAATTACTTACAGTGACATCCCACCAAAGTTATATCTCAATTTTACCGCATGACTTTTCACTAAACACGTGTTATTTCCTTTGCAACAAATTTTATGGCGTTTTAAAACCTATTTTTTTGCAGTGCGACACAAGTAAAGGTGATTGTGAAGCCTTTGACACAGAATATGATAACGAATGCTGGGGTGTCAGTGTATGATCCTGAAGGTGTGATCGAAAAGTTCAATTACGAAAACAACGAGTTCTGTCCTGCGCCTGTAGAGAGCGACTACGACGGTAAGAAGTCCGCCAGTTGCAGAAAATTGATACTTTTGTCTGTTGGTGTGTGGTTACTGTATAAATTATACCCAGTAGCTAAACTTTTCTCTCCCTTACGTGTTTTTTTATCTCTTTCGTTGCGTGGTTTGTACGAACTGCTGCACCACATGCTCAAAGAACCCGCACGTAATTGTTTAAACGTCTGTGATACAAAATATTACCAAAAAATCCACCGAAAAGACTACAGGGATATGCCAAGGCGAATCCGAACCTGAACAGATTTGCCGAATATGAGCACAGATTTCATATTCGTGCGAACCCGAATATTCCGCAAGATTCGTATGCGAATATTTATTGAAGCCTAATATGGTTGTGTGATACAACTGCCGAAGTTTATGTCTTTTTTGCATGACCAATAACGGTAGCACACCGCTTATCAGGTCTAACATCGTATTATAGTTCTGGGCGCTGCTCGTAGCGCGGGTTTTCGTCACCAAAATACAGAAGTATAGAATCGGTTGTTGGTTTCCAAACGTTCATACAATTTTGAAAAAAACAATAGTTGGTGAAGAAACATACTTATGCACGTGATGCAAACCAATTATTATTGACGTCACTCTTACATACGAGTATATTCGGGTTCGCACGAATCATGTTTCTATTTATTCGGATTCGCACGAACCCGAATCTTTTTCCATTTGGCACATCCCTAGAAAAGACAGCAGTTCTCTGTAATGTCTTTCGAAACTTTCAATGCCTAAACATTCCGAACAAACTTGTGCACATTTTTCCCATCAAGGTTAAAGCAACAGATTTTGCTGTTGTAAATTGTTACTCCTATAATCACGTTATATTCGCCCAGATCCTATTGACAACGACGACCCAGGTGATGTCCCACTGGGATTCCCCAACAGCGTGTACAACGCTAGCGAAACATTCCTGCCCGATTTTGGTGGGAACGTACCCGAGCCATCCCAGGATTCAAATCCCACGTCGACGCATTCCGATTACAACAACCTATTCGACGGCGACCACCTGATTAACGAACCCAGAAAGGTTGGTTAAAATTATGGTGTGGTTAGACGAATTTTGTTCGTGGCAAGTGGTAATGCCTTATATTTCAGTTGTCCAGTGTTTCATAAAAGAATTTTTGTAAATGTGTGACTGAACAACGAAAAAATGCTCAAAATTTTTTTTTTAATTATTGTGGGTTTTGATGAAGTCTTTTGTTTATGTTTACGAAAACAATCTGGTTAAACGAAATCCTAATGGTGTCTCAAATTGCCCTTCAGTATTTTCATTCAGCAATATATATTAACACTTATATCGTCATAATCTCAGGTCGCGAAGATTGACGTCCGTTTCGCGACCAGAGCGAAACGTATCGACGTTCGGAAACTAAAAACCGCCATGTGGTCAATCCTTAAAACACCGGAAAAAAGTAAACCGAAAGAGAGCGACCAATCAACGGACACACCGAAAAATATCACTACACCTTCCGAAGAGGTTTGTTTTCTATCATATAAGCCGACGTGGCGCAAAACTTATTGGTTTTGTACAGTGTGCAGTTTATGTATGTGTTTATATTAATTATATTAATTTACTACGATTGGTTTCACAACAATTGAAAATGTTTACAATAAGTGGTAATAGATTATTATTTAAGTGAAATAAGTTGCCCCACTTTTTTCCTGGTTTCCTCATCACCACATTAAATTGTTTCACCCCGTATTAAAAAAAAACGGTGGTTTCAAAACGATTAACCAATTACCTGGGTTGTTTATTTCGCCGCATAATGATTTATCACGTCATGTTAAAATCGACTCGCATATTGTTGACATTCCAAAAGCCACCAAAACAAACCCACAGGATATTAGACAACTTTTGTTAAACCACATTCACCAATCTATTGACTAAACGTTAACACCAGGTTCCTCAAGAAACTGATGAGTCGCCAACAGAAGGAGAGACGCAAACCGCAATGGAAGCTACACAGAATACTCAAGACGCCGTCGTGCCTGAAAGCAATGGCCACGTCATGTTTTCCGAGCTTTACAAGAAGCTGCCATTCAACATGTCACACGAACTGACAGAAAACCTATCGGTTCCGCTGGCGTTCACCTGCCTTCTTCACCTCGCTAATGAAAAGCACCTGAAGATAGAAGACGTACCGTCGCTGAACAACCTCAAGATCTCCCAGGTCTGAATTACAAGCGCGGATAATTTTCTGTTGTTTTGTACATTTTCTTAGACTTTTTAAGCGGCACAAATGATTGTCTCGCCTTTCTCTGGGGATCATCTTACTTAGCCTCGAAACTAATTCCCTTTCACTTCCGTAAACTCGTTGCGTCAACACAGCCCAAATTGTGCTGAATCAAATTTATAAACTGTAACTTGGATTTAAATGGGTTTCTATTATTTTTTCACTTTGCCAGAGTCAAATAAATTTCGAAAAAAAGATTGGACAGTTACAAAATGTGCTTGACTTATAGTGCAGGTTCACCAATTGTGCGTTCAGAAACAGTATGGTATTGGTAATATTGGACATTCGAGATTTTTGCAATTTTAGAATAAAAAACACATAATTTTCCCAAAAGATATGCAAGCAAGTAGCAAACTAAATAGTAAACTACAGGACTGCCTTGGATGTTCCAGGCGCAAAAAGCCTTAAACTTCGTTCAGTGATCTTGTATTGGCGTACTTTTTGCTCAAACACCGTCCGGAGTCCTTTTTGGCATTTTTGCACGAGAGTTAGGTTCCCATGGACGTCTTTGCTGTAGCCTGACTCCAACCCTTCCAACTTAAGTTCGCAAGTTCCGTAACACCTCAAGTTCGGGTACAGAGTCGGTGCATTCTCGGACACCCCATCCATGTGTAAGTGTGTAACAAAGGCAACACCGAATGTCCTGGCAATATACTTCATACCGCGATAGAACTCCGCTACGTCATCAACGCTAATTCCCAAACTTACGAACAATGTTAAATCGTCTAAAATGACGACGGTTTTGACGTTCGAATCAAAACCTTGAACTTGCGCTAGAATTTTATTGTGTAAATATTTTAGTGTGTTTTCTGTGTAACACAATTCCAGCTCTTGACCCGTGTCACTGGAATCGCCACCCAATGACTCGCGAAGCCCCGCGTCCATCATATCAACGTGAAACAACTTGTCTTCATTTCTTGCTCGTTCCAAGTTGACGCCCAATCTTCCGCAAGCCACAGAGTAATGGGCAAAGGATTGCGCGGCAGTTACAAGAAGGACACGTTGTCCGGCTTTCAAATAAAGCGCAATAAAGTGATGAAGCAAGAAGGTGCCGTCACATCCCTTGTCTGTGATGTAAATCACCTGTTGTTCTGGAAGTTTCTCCGTCGACCAACCAGCCAATCTATTTAGTTCCTCAAACATTTTTATTATTTTACTTACTCACATTACTAGGGTATTCCTGCAAAATCAGAAAAACGGTTTTAATTGACAATTGACAGAAGATGAAATCAAAACACGATAAAACAAAAATAATATTCTTGTGCTAAAAGAACGGAATTGTTTGTGGACCAGCAATACTGTTCAAATGTAACAGAGATCCACAATGGAAACTTTCTTAAATTTACAAAATTGTGCTAAAAGCAGCCAATAACTTTGGGTTTGGTGTATTGTGAATATATATTGATTCCACCGGGACACAGGCAACATTTAGCAATGAATGCATGCTGCAGAATCCTGGAAAAAAATAAACAAAGTCTTAATATTCAACTATTACCAGGCCTTGGACCAAACTAAAGACAGCAAACCTTTGATTGTTGAAATGACGCTTGTACTTGCAGCAAAAAACAAACGAGTTTGTACAGCAGTTGTGTCATCTACTTGGTATTTATTAATGTCACATGTCAAATCATTTAGCAGCAGTTGTAACATATTTTCCAGTTTCAAATCATTATTTACATCTACACATAATAAACAGTTTATTTAAAGTTATTTGTCGCAACTTATCCACTTGCTTTACAAACCTCCGTGTTTCATAATTACATGTAACATGTTGGCATCATTAGTGTCGTTTGGTTCATTACAAGTAGTGCCACCTTGTTTTGCAGCTATAACCTGCCATTCAATTAGTGCATGCTTGGGAAGTGATGGTACAACAACATACACAACAGCATCAAGGAGTTCTAAAAAGTCAATTTAAAATATGGTTCAATAACCTAGCAAATATCAGATAAATATTTATTGATGAAAAACACTCTGATTGTCAACTTATGATGTCATGAAAAATGTAACCTGGGCAATCACAAGCTGATTTCTCCCAAATGATTTTTGCCACCTCCACATAACTTGAATCAGTTACATAACAAACACATTGTACTATATTAACATAATCAAAACTAGGTTCCATTGCTGTTAGAACACTCTGAAAACAATCACACACATTACAACCAAACCACTAATCCAGTAAAGAAAAATCCACCATACTTTGACATGTTGAAGCGACAAACTGCCTTGTGCCCATATACCACCAACAACAAGTTCCATTGTACCTGGCACCAGTCCGATTTGGCCGGCCACAAAAAACAAATTTCCTCGCTGCACGCATTGGCTATAAGGTCCTTAAAGCGACATTTAAATTAGTAGTTTGTAGTTCTTGTAATGCATCAACCAGGCCTACCTATATTAGCAGGAGCCCAGTGAGAGATACCCTGAACATGCATCACTTTTGACACAACTTGTTCTCTTTTCCATGACACACAATCAACCGAAAGCAGTACCCTGCTTTCCACTTCGTTACCATTTGAAAGTTGGAGTCCAACACATACTCTTGCAGGTGGATTAGAATTAAAAAAGGTTTTATAAACTGAATTGACGAGGGTAAAGTGTGCCATGTCTGATATGTACAAATGAATGTAGCACACATCTTTGAGGTCATGGCTGTTTTCTTTGAGTAAATCTGGAATCATGCAAAACAATTAAAGATAATAATTACGGCAATAAGACAACAGTTCAACATACCACTCATTGTAGAAAAAGTGTCCATAGCACAATTTTGAATATCTGTTTTTGTAATGTCTTTGCAAGGTGTCTTGATTGAGCCAATTATGCCACTTATGAAGCAACAATGATTATGAACTGTTGTTTTTGGTAAACACTTGTAACTTGCGCTGTTGTTAGCGATTGCATCACATCCCAAATATGGTGTTACTTTTCCCAATTGTGGCAGTGTCTTGTTTATATCAGTTTTGTCCAGACAAGGTTTAGGTACAAGATAGGAAAGATCATATGGGGTGGTATTCTTTTCTTCTAAATGGAACGATTTTAACCGCAGATACAAAACAGGTGCAAAATCATCATCGGAATGGACAACTACTTCATGTTCATCCCTATTAAATGGAAAGAGTAAATCAATGAACATTTTGTAGTAATTAAACAAAACAATGCAATTGTGATTAGAATGATACAATTTTAATGCAAAACTTCATTTATTATATAGACAATTAAGTCTAATCATTAAACAAACCTACAACATAATTCGCTGTTTGAACAAAGGACAGTCCAATGTAAATGTTTCATATTCTCCACCTTCTCCACAAACATGACAACCATACTTGGAATTCTAGAAAGAATTGAATATTTACAAACAACTGTTATTTTTACCAATGTCTCCCACATACCAGTTTTAGAAAATGTGCTTGCATTGATTTCAAAGACTTTCCAAGATGGCGCTGATTAAGTCCAAGGGCGGCAACTTTAATGAGTATGGCATCCAGGCCAGCATTAATCATATCCTGCAAGTGAAAACCAAGGTCTAAAAATGATTACCTAATCACTGAACCAAGGTATAAAATCTGAAAAGCAAAGAACACAAACATTCAGAAGAGTTTTCTGATCTTGTCTCCACAAGTACGTCAAGCTTTTCAGATTCAGTCGAGTGCATACACCTTCAACCCTAATCCTCTGGTAGTCTGACAGGATAGCTCCGCATGAAACAGCATCAAACACACAGCTGTCCTAGCAAAATTAAGGAACACTTAACTACAAAAATCAGCCTTTCAAGCCACACTGCTCAGTCCATTATTGTCACAAATAATAATAGCTGTAACTTTGTTTTACCTTCACTTCCTTTAACAACTCATACAAATCCTCCACTTCATCGTCTTTATCTGGTTCATAATGCATTCCTGTGGATTTAGAAGTCCCTTGAATTGTCCTGAATTAGATTAACAATAATGCGAAGTTAACCATGTACCTAATACTACATGAGAAATGAACTAGAAGTGTAAATATAATTTTAAAAAAGGAATTTCAAGAGTATAGTTGTATAACCATATTATATTTACCTTGTGTATAAAGGCAACTGCATAGCTTTTGCATACAGTGATATACCTTCATGTCCCACACTTTGATACATAAAACTGTCGGTTTCTCCTTCAAGAAAACAGATTTACAATGTAACACATAGACAATAGACCCACACAAAATGAATGGCAAATTGTGTTACCATCATGTTTTGGTTGAAGGTTGGCCAATGCTACGATCTCGTGGCCCATTGCAGAACAGTGCATCATATTAAAGCAACTGTCTTTGCCGCCGCTAAAAAAGGGAATTGTTTGCAGTTCAAATTTTACTGGTAAAGTGACCGTTTGCATAATCAATACCTGATCAGAGCCACAACCTTCATTTTCACGAATCTTGTATGATCACATGCACTCGTTGCCAAACCAGGAATGCAATATACCAGAGGGAAACTAGTTGATGAAAAAACGCCAGTTAACAATGCTTTGGACGCGACACGTGGGTTTCAATGAAAACAAACAAGTAGGAAAGCACAATTTTACCATAGTATACTCTTATGGTAGTGCAACGGCTCCTCTTTTCTTTGTTTGTTTTATTGTCTGTGGGAAACTCCGTCACGCATGATTTCCAGGAGATCAAATGCGACTTTTTGCATACGAAGAGATAGGAAACTTACATATAAATTCGAATTACTAAAAACGTGGGTAGAGTTTCGAGCTGAATTTTTAGTATGTTAAAATAAGTATTATACTGATTCAAATGGGTAAAAAAATAAAAAATAAATCATTTCCTTTTGTGAAATAACGCATCGTTTTTCTGAAGAATTTTTTGAAGGCCGTGTGCAAATGGAATTAAAAAGCGTAAGTATGCCCCTTTACATTTGTTTTTGTTGTTAAGTGTGTTTCAACATGCCTGTGCTGACGTAATCTAACTGTGACGTAATCATGACGTAGTTTTGTTAGTACTGATATGGCTAAAACCGCTTTGTTTGTTGTAAAAAGACATTTTAAGGCAAAATAACGTAGTCTGCCATAAGTAGACTATATTTTGAAGTTATTCTGGGTCTTCAGATATTTATAAATGTGCTGCTAATCTATTTTTGCATGTATCTTACATCTTGATGTAATATTTTAATAGGGTTTGATCATTTGATGTGTGAATATGTATCAAAAACTAATTAAGTGACCAAACAAAATTAGTAGATTGTGGTATTATGTCACAAGTTCGCATGTTGCAGTTTAAAGTAAAACTCTACTTAATCTGTCTTCCTTGACTAAATTTGTATGTCCAAATTATCACATCCTATTTTGCCAGAACAAGACAGAAGTAAAAAAAATTCAGACAATCTACAGGATTCTCAGATGAAGAAACAAGATTTTTGTACCAACCTCCAGAAATTTATATCATTTGAATTCTGTCTCTGATGAAAACATTTAATGTGTTCATATATTAAAATTATTGTAAGTTGTATGGTGTATGATAATAAATTATAAATCAAAATGTATGACTAACTCCTGTCTAGTAAAACCAATCACCACACAAAAAGTAAACAGGATACTTTGTTTATGTACAATTGCAAAGGAAATACTCATTTCATGCTAGCATCAGAATATATTTCAACAACATGAAACCCAAAGCTTCTTTGAAAAAGACATTTTTGAATCTAAGTTAACAGGCACATTATGTATTGCTTATTTTTTTATCTAGTTTTGTTTCCCCACACTGTGAATTTTGTAAACAACAACCTAAAAGAATTTATAAGTATGTTTATGTATGGCAAATACACACAAGATTACATCTACACAACAAGCTAACTCACATAAAAAAACTGTAGGTGATTATGAAACATATCATATTACAAAAAATTGTATGTGTATTCTTCAAGTTTTTCAAAATATTTTTGTCTGTGACAGGCTTCACCAGTTTCACAAACATTATTTCAGAGCAAGCAGCCCCAAAGCATTTCGACCTTTGGTCATCTGATGATCTATATTGTTTGCATAATTGCTTGTAGTTAGGAATTGAATCTTGCATGAAAATCACAATAGCTAAAAAAACGCATTTTTACACTATAGGATACCTTATAACCATATTTCTGCCTGTAAAATGACGTCATGATTACGTCACTAGATTTATTACGTCAACACAGGTACGTTGATACATACTTAAACCAAATATTACGTAAGGTGGTACACTTACACTTTAAAACTTCCATTCACACATGATGTCCAAAAAACTAATCAACAAAACATCACCGTACCTCGGAAAGAAGGGTAGGAAATATTTAATATTTTTAGTTAATGGAATCAATATAGAACTAACTTTAACATACTAAAAATTCAGCTCGAAATTCTACCCACGTTTTAAGTAATTCCAATTTATATGCGAGTTTCCTATCTCTTCGTATGCAAAAAGTCGCATTTGATCTCCTGGAAGTCATGCGTGACGGAGACAATGGTTGCACTACCATAAGAGTATACTATGATTTTACGCTTAATTGCACGTCGACATGGTTGGCTGCTCATGTTATTGAGCTTTGTTTTGTTGCAAATCGAAAAGAAGTCAAGTTGTTGACTTTTGCTACTTCTTATCTATACGTTACAGGAAACTAATTGTAATTTATTTTTCGGCCAATACAACTTAACGATTTGTTAATCCATACCTCGAATTCCCGAGGGAAGTCGAAAGTGTTTGACGCATGTTGTATTTGTACAGCGTTAGAAAATCATTTGATGGTTTGGATTTGACTCACTGCCAGGTCGAAATAGTCAAGATGAACTGTAATAATTTCAAAGGATTCATGTGCTGCTGGTGCAAAGTTACTCGGTTTGTTTTATTACGTAAGTACCCCTTGTGTTCCCGATAGTAACTGCTTATTTACTTAATTCACTTTGACGTTGAACTTTCGCAGGTAAAAAAACTGGTTTATTAATGTTTTACATTAGCTGCAACTTTTGGCGATATCCTTTATTTTGTAATTAGACGTATTTAAGTTTGTTGTGATATTTTAGTTATCGCCATCGCCACTGGGAAGTGTTCATCATTCTCCATAAAGAGCATGAAAAATATCACAGTCACTACTGGCCAGGATGTGCTCTTGAGGTATGCATGGCAACATATCCAGAATATTGTAAATAAGTCAAATAATGTTTTTAAATATGTTTAACCCATCTGCTTTCTGTTTTCAGGTGTGAGTTTGACAAGGGTGGATTGTCTCGGTCATGGTCCCATTCTTATAACTCGCGGTCACCTGTTGTGATTTATGCCAATGAAGTAAAATTGTTACAAAACCCACAAATAAGCTTAATGGTGGACAATGAAAGAGGTAAAGTTGCCTTCTTTGTCATGATTATAATCAGAGTATGATTTATTTTTCAGTATTAAATATCTTTTTTTACAGAATTTACAATCGGAATTGAAAAGGTAACAGCAAAGAATGAGGGTCTTTACACATGCACATTGTATAAGGATGTGGCCAAAACTTCAAGCATGTATCTTACAGTAAATAGTAAGTACCAACCAGCTCTGGTATACCAAGCCCAGCCATAAATACCACAGTATTTGATTGCAAAAAATATGATACCTTAGTATCAAAAGTAACAGAATTTTTTTTGCCTCATAGTACGCCCAAGGATAGTAAAAGTTAGCAAGGACCGTACTGTTGATGAAGGAAGTCTTGTTAGGCTTCAATGTTTGGCAGAGGGAAAACCAAAGCCCAAGATCTATTGGAGACATATTATACCCTCAGGTTGGTACTTTGCGTGCATCTGAGCATTGTGTATGTCTACTTGTTTTCAGTAAGCTGTACCATAAAGTGTCAAGTTTACATAGCTAAAAGTGTTCCGAAGTGATGCTTGCTAAAACATTTTGTTCCCAAATCATACCCACACCTACTGGTATGAAGTGTTAGTATTAACTATATTTTAAATGTGGGCTAATATTATCCAATGTGATTAGTAAATCAAAACTGGATCAAAAACCAAAGGCCCCTGGGCTAATATTATTTACAATGTATAAATACAGCATAATTTTGTTTAAGTTATGCCATACAAATTTTAAATATGCATTGCAGCTGATGGCTACAGAGCCACAACCGAGTTTCTTCCGTTGGGCAAAGTCACACGTGCAAGTGCTGGAAATTATGAATGTACCGCGGACAATGGAATTTCATCACCTGTGACCAGGTCAATTAAGCTGGTTGTAAGATGTAAGTGTTAATTTGTGAATACAAAAAAAACGACAAGTATATATATACATACATAAAAAGTTTAGTGATGATTGATAACTAATTTTTTTCACCACCTCTTAGGACAGGGGTCGGGAATCTGCGACTCATATTCTACCTACACAGCAAAATTATCTGACCCACAGCCTTTTCAAATTGTAGTAACTTTATGGCCAGACAGATGCTATTTTATTGTGGTGCTAAATATGGAGACAATCTTTACAAAATTAGAAAATTATTTTGCAAGGTTCAACAACATTAAACAGTGAAGGAAACGTAGATGCTTGTAGAAAAATAGTACGTCCCACACAGACCTAGCAGCAAAGACAGGCTTTTGCCTGCAGCTAGGGTAATGTTGTCGACCACTGACTTCGGGGTCAAATGCCATGGTTTGAGAGATATATGGACAGTTGGTTTAAAACCGTCAAACTTTATTTTAGAAGTTTGCTTGATTTTGTTTGTCAGCCAACATCTTGTTTTAATATTTAGACCCCCCTGAAATTCAGGAAAGTGGCATCAATAAGCTCATGGTTGTACCAGACCAACAAGGAGCAATGGAATGTAACGCAGCTGGAGTACCAAACCCCATATTTACATGGCGAGGACCCAGTGGTCAAATGTAAGTATTTATCATGACTTTCTGTGATCAATAACCTGTATTAGGTTATGAAAGGCTTTCCTATGGGATGGGATTAGTATTGATTTCTTTTCCTGTTAAATAGGTCTGCTAATTGCTTGTGTTTCTGAGTGACTTATCCACAGATTAAAAACATTTGTATTTGGGTTGAGTCCCTCTTTTTAATGTACCAGATAGTAATTTTATATTGTCACACACCAAAAAATACAAGTTTGGGCCCTCAAAATGTAATTCAAAGGTGTATGACCACCCATGTTTAAAGTGCACCAATTTTCAACTGTTACTGAAATGGCCATCAGTCCAGATTCAAATTTTTAGTCCGTGCAAAAAAACTCACAAGCAAGTAGATTCCAACTTTGTTTTTTTCAAGGATCGAAACTGAAAGAAAAAGTGGTCGATACAACATGTTGGAGTTGAATCAAGGCAATATCGTCCAGTCAAAACTTTACATTGATAAAATGCTGAACAGTGACTATGGCAATTGGACATGTCGAGCAAGTAATGCACTTGGGTCTGGCGAGCAGATAATAATAGTCAACAGTAAGTTGTCTGTGCTTGGATTGCATCTGTTACTCATTTTTATCATTGTATTTTCTTCATGCAGAGAAAATACTGCCTCCAACCAGACTCCCACCAACTCTTGGTAAGGAACTAATATTGTTTGAATTTAACTGTGTGATACTGACAGTGTCATTTTATTTAGTGTTTGGAACGTCAAAGTTTCAGAAAGGGGGTGAAAATGGATCCAACTTTATTTATTGCAACGTTTATCTGGTTCTTTTGCATACTGTGTTCATTGCTGTCTTTACAGTTGCTATGTAGCGTAGCATGCTCAATCTGCACTACAAACAATTATTCTTGAGTGTATGTATGTTGTTTTTAAATGTGTTACCTGCTGTATCTTAACCGTACTTTGTTTTACACTGTTGTGCTCACTTTACCTATCTTTTTGTCTTCAAAATCATATTGCAGTGTTGTAAGAAGTGTCATTTTGGTGCTGTTTCTGTGAAATCGTGTTTCTTCAATTTTTTTATTTTTTCACTGCCAGATCAGTTATGCTTGACACTGTGTAGAAATTTGTTGCTGTTTAGTGTTTCCTTGCATAAGAAAAACAACAAAATTACACTTCGTTTAGTTTTTGTCGAACAAAAATCACATGAGAACCTGTTGTTTACTGAGTATACAACTTATTAGCCTATTACTTGCAAGTACAACATGTCATAGAATAGGCAGTTGGTGTAATGAGATGCAAGGTTAAAAGTGCAGTTTTTCCGAATATGAGAAATGCCGGATCAAAGTGATGGTGAGACAAATCGTGGGTGTTTAATTAGCTTCGTTTAGGGAAAAGTGTCTGATCTTCAAAACCAGGAATACAAGAGTGGTCTGCAACAACTTCTGCATTTTATTTCCAAAAAGTCGTGCGTTTTTTTCACTCAGGCAATTTAAAAACAAAAATAACGTGTCAATTAACCACCACAAACCCACTATGCTCCTTAGATAAAGTATAATTTCTATCCTTTTAATTTTACGTCATAAGTGCTTCGGTTAAATGCGTGACGTATGTTGGCAGTTGTTGTATGATTGCAAATTTCATTGTTTTTACGATGTGTTGATTAGCCGCAAAATGTACGCTTTGCTTAGTGGTCTTTGGAAGTACACGTTCCAGAAGGATGAATACTGTGTTTTAATCTTGGGTTTGGACAACGCTGGAAAAACGGTATTTAAAACAAATTATCTGCATGCATGCATTGATGCATAAATGTAGGCCTACGAAACAGATGTTTGTCACCATATTATTATTGTTTACTACATGAATTCTAGTAAATGACTTTATTTCATGATATGGTGTCTTTCAAACCACTTCTGAGTATTCAATATTTAGACCTTTTTGGAACAGACGAAAACACAATTTTCCAAAAACTACAAAGGAACAAATTTAAGCAAAATCACAACCACAGTTGGACTCAACAGTAAGTGCAATAAGTCCCAATTTTAACTTAAAACATTTACTTTTTTGTGGCATTATTGTTTAAAACTTTGACTTTTTGAAGTGCAGCCCATTTGTTTGTGTTTGTAGTTGGAAAAATCGACATCAGAGGCTCAAGGCTGATGTTTTGGGACCTTGGTGGCCAAGAAGAATTACAGAGTTTGTGGGATAAGTATTATGCTGAATCACATGGTGTCATTTACCTCATAGATTCAGCAGACAAGGAAAGACTGCAAGAATCAAAGCAAGCTTATGGTAAATTCACACTTATGTATGTGCATACGCAACAACTGTATTTATTCCATAATGTATATTTGGTCGGTATATTTCTCGGTGTTGCAGAATCTTTTTAATAACCATAGGTATGAGTCTAAGAAAGTTGTTTTTTGGGGTTTGTATATTAACAATTGTAACTGCTGCAGAAACAATGCTGGAAAACGAGCATCTGAACACTGTGCCACTCCTAATTTTGGCAAACAAGCAAGATATTGATGGATGTTCTACTGTTCTTGATATCAAAAAAATATTTCATGATTCATCAACAAAAATAGGAAGTCGTGATTGCATGATTAGACCTGTGTCTGCCCTAACAGGGTAAGAAAACAACCAATTCTTAATTCTAAGAGTTTCAATTGCACATTATTTATTGCACAAAATAATATAATTTCATTTTGCGCCGATGGCTACAACATAAATGAACAATACAATGAGTAGGCGAATCGCATGGGCTCCGATAAAACCGTACAGGTTATCAATATAAAGGTGATTTCCTCAGAGAATCATCCTGTACTGTAGGATCGTATATATATACACATATATATATATTTGTATTGCTTTTATAGTATTTTATAATAAAACACCCATCAGGAAATCATATTTATATTAGCTTAAACAATTGCACTGTATTGTTCTTCTAAGTACATTGTAAAATGTTATAACAAAACAACTTTCAGGCAAGGAGTGAATGAAGGGATAGATTGGATGGTAAAATGTGTGCAAAGGAATCCATACAGACCACCCCGGCAGAAGGCAATCACCTGAAGTACCTTTTCATGCATTGGGGTTAAACTGGCTGGTGCAGCCCAGCGAAGGAGATTATCGACAGGCTCGGGCCTAAAGACACCTCATTTCTGTCTAGTCCCAGTGCGACATTTGCTTTGCAATTGTGAGCATTTCCAAGAAGGTTGTTCAGTGCCAATATCGCAGGTTTCTCATTCTGCATAAAACAAATCAACACAATAAATTATATTACAATAAACTGAATATTAAGCAACTCACATTGACACAATCATTTTGATGAAGATTTAGTAGAAAATGTTCAATCGTACTTTGGTCACAACTGACCTTGAAGAAAAGTTTTGGTACATCTTGTGTAAAAAAGCAGTACAAAAAGCAAATCGACTTAACTGGTCTTTCAAGTAAATTATTGACCCATTGTTCTTTGTTTTTTGGTGACGACCTTGTTGTTATATGCCTTCCTGCAGCACAACTGTTTATTGAATAGATATTTACATCTTTTAACACTACCGGCCTGTTTAAATCATTTTCTGCCCATTGACAAAGCTCGTAATATGATGAAGCCTCTACATATGAACCTGTGTGTATTTTGCAAGGCTTGCTGTCAAACAAACAATCTGCACTTGAAAAAACACTTGTGTGCAATTCCACCAGTGGAGTGTCAGTTCTGTCACAACACATTAGATTTGTAAAATGCCACATGTACATGTGAAAGTGCATTAGGTTGGTGACCCATTTTGTTGCACTGCCATGCAATATTAAGGGTTGCAATGTATGTGGTTCCAGCGAGGTAGACACACAAATCAATACAGGACTTCTCTTTTCAGCACATTTATTCTTTTTTACCCCCATTACATAAACATTTAAATTCACCATTTGTCCAGGTTCAATTCCAAGTGAGGATTTTGATTCCAAATCCTGCACAGATTCAATCCATAGAAAATTTTTCAGAAGGCCATAAGAGCTTGCAGGATGATGCTTAATAAAGTATTTTGATGTTTGAACTACGTTTACTAAAAAATCTTCTTGTATATCATCACATTTATCCTGACTTATCATTGACTTTGCATGTCCCAGGTTTATTAGAACACTTTCTCTGGTCATGCACAATACCACATCTTGAAGACATTTTTTTACTGCAATGTTACTTAAAAGTAATATGTCACCAAAACACATATTAAATGAGAGTTTGCAGTTTTCCCTCCACAGAGTAAGTTTTCGGACCAACCCACTTGTATCTGTCAGCAGGATTACAACCATAGCAACCCAACAACGATGGCTTTTAAGCCAAACTTCCTTAACTGGATATCGATTTATCACCCCAGCCAGAAATACTTGATGCTTCGTGTTTGGCATCATGCTTTCAAATGTACGTAAGTTGCTCAACTCAAAAGCACCCTGAGCTTTCATCAATGCTTCAAAATTAACAGCATTATTGCTAGATTGAAAAGTACTAGAATGTCCAGAAGCAAAGCTTGCAGACAACTCATGGAGGAGTTTATTATCAATAGTTTCACTGAATTCAGTCAGACACTTTGCATCACCCACTTGTTTACAGACTGCAGGCTCCAAGTCGTCTGTCTGTAAATATGTAGTTTTGTCAAGGTCTTCAACACCTGAACAGTTAACGTACTCTTCAAGAGTGAGTTGTAAGTCCTCCGAAGCTATGGAGGTGGAAAAAATATCTTCTGACTCTAAACCGGACTTATCGATCTCACAACCATTTTCCTGTGACAAACTGCTTGGAATAATATTGCTGTCATCTTCCCATGTGCTTTCGCTGTCAGAGATTTGAAAAACCGCATCATCTGATTCCGATAGGGTCGACATCAGAAAGTTCAATTCTGTTTCTTGGTGTGTAAATGAGTGTATGTGTTTACATTATTTCGGTATTATTGGACAAACAAAAGACACCCGAAAAATACTACTTCATTGTAAGTACTATTTACTCGAATTTCTTCGATTTATGAAAACACAACACACCCAACCACGACCAAGGTTCCTATACCAAAGTCCAAAGAAAACATTTCTACGACTCTGGATCCTACTAACCCAAAAACCCAGTCAAGCATAACCGGAATTTGTCAGCTGATGTTGCGATGATGAATTTGCAAAGTAGTCGCTCTTGCCAAAAGTTCGTATTAGTCATGTACGGTCCCACAAAAAGCTTGTGCAACAAATTAATGTCCGCAATCCGTTTGTGTTATGTTTTAGTTTTTTTAAATGAATCATCATACTTTCAGTTTTCAGTTCATAGCTATGATTTATATCCTACATACAGTTATGGCCTACACCACAACACGATCATATACACGTTTACTGGTGAACTGCATGTTATTGTTTGCACAACATTCGTCAACAATGTTGGTTGCAAATCTTGTCTTGATGAATGCCTTATGCATTGTTTCACAGTTTACATATTATCCTGGTAAGTTATTAGTTCAAAGATCTTTTGGGGGAAAGTGTAAAGCAGATGGAAAAGACTGCGAAACTGTAACCCTCGTAATTGCTCAGCCAGAAAGTATAAACAAACAACTTATTCTACTCCTACCCTCCAGCTGCACTGATGAGACCTTTTAGGTCGAAACAGTGGCCATCTGTCTGCAGCTTATACACAATTCATATTATTGGCTCCACATTGCTCATCATATGATTATTGTGACACGGGGCCTGACGGCACTATTGGTTGAGCTTTGCTTGGCCATAGTGTTTCCACCTTGTTTTCTCCGTAAGGTTGTACCTAGTTTGGTGCCCAACGGATGACGTTGATTGTATAGTCACCACAAAGTGGAAGTCTTTGCTTGGCCGTTTGGTCAGCAGAGTCGTCTTATAGTCACACCAGCTGCACTGATGAGACCTTTTAGGTCGAAACAGTGGCCATCTGTCTGCAGCTTATACACAATTCACAAAAAGAATCTTTTAAAATATTCAAAAACGTTTTGCTTTATAAGTTGCATTTCAACGCCGTCCCGTTGTATTTACGACCTGTCGTTTTACAAAATACTTTTGTGCGCAAGGACAATATTTGGTGCTTTGTCAGTGCAACTTAATGATCTTGGATGCTGGAGAGATGCCGAAATACGAGCAATTCCAACATTGGAAGGACAAGATCCTGTTCTCGACGGTATTTATTTGCAGCGGAGTGAAGCCATCGCCAAGTGCGTCCAGGCCGCATACAAACGAGGTTTCGCCGTCATTGCTTTGCAACATGGTGGTTGGTGTGCAAGCTCCAAAAATGCCGGGGAAAATTACGATATGTATGGACCCCAAACTACATGTAGAAGCGATGGAAAAGGTAGTCTATGGGGCAACCATGTCTACAGAATGAACTTTGTCAGTGAGACTTACTTTCCAGAATAAATTTATTATGACCTGTCTCATCCCAATGAACGAAATGTATAAAACACGTGTATCGATTGGCCCACGATATACCTCCTTTTGTATCGAAACGAACCTTTAAGTCGATTCTTTACATAAATTTTTGTGATTTCAATTTAAGCCTATGCTCAGAATACAAATACAGGATATGCATGATAAATTTTCATAACTTTTGAAGTTGTAATTGTACTTAAATGCACAACAGTAGCAGCTGCCGATTGTATATAACCAGAAATTTTGATTAACCATTTTTCTATGTGCAGCAGTCCAACGAACGTGTTAACGTAAGAATGCCTACTTAAACGTGAATAACTGATTAAACCAACAACAACGAGAATAACTTAGTAAAGTATTCCAACGATGCAGGGTTTTGAAAAGCGCCAGAAAGTAAAACTCAAATCTTTTCTACACACTCGTAAATTTTACGCCCACAACCGGATCGTAAAGCGCCTTTACTTACGTTAGTTAGGGTTTTTATCCTGGGTATTTCCCAAGCCGGTAACTTGGTTCTCGTGTTTGGCTACGCGTGACGTAACAACCTCTTCTTGTATCTGTCAACACTGCGCTCGACAGCACAATCAAGCTGTATCATGTCGGCCAGCACGCAGGTTATCCTTAAAAGACAATTTGAGGACAGTTTTGGGGCAAACTCTTTGGTTTTTGTCAAGGTTAAATGCACAGGAGAAACTTTGGACGAATTATATCTACAAGCCTTACATGTCGAAGAATTAAACGTGTCAAAACCACGGATAGTGGATAAGTTGAGGCTGAGTTTTCGATCAAATGCTTTCGACAGAAACGCCGCTGAACAAGTTGTCGGTTTTTTAAATCTGCAAGCTCAACCGGTCTGCTTATTGCCTCGGAAAGCGAAACTTAGCCAGCTAATTTCAATCAAATACAATGTCGAGAAATGGAACCTTGAATTTGCAGAAAGCACCCTGTACACAGAGTCGGAATTGCCTTTTCAGGATACTGTGGTTAGTCCAGCCAAACGAAGCAAAGTCGAATTTGAACCTATTGTCGACGAAACGGTCGAAAACCACAATGCAAACAAAAGAAATGCTGATCAAGGTATCCTGGGTACGATGAAAATGAAACTCTTTTCCGAGATTGGGAGCATGCCTGTACCTCATGGAAGAGTTGACCTTGAACAGCAATGTCATGACGAGATGCTTGTGTTCCTGGATTTGGAAACAACGGGTTTTAAATATCGTAAAATAACTGAGTTATGTCTTATGGCAGTTTCCAAACAGGAACTATTTTCTTGTGAAAGAGGATTAATTCCAACAAAATGTGATAAGCTTAACCTGTGTGTAGACCCTGAAATGGAAACAGACCTTGTGGCGGAATACCGCACCCAACTCTCACGTTCCCAGTTAGTCCAAAAAGAAAAGTCGAATTTTAACTTGTCTGTTGCCCGGGCCGTGTGTGGGTTTCTGACCAGATACAAGGGGCCGCTCTGCCTCCTTGCCCACAGTGGGAAGTCATTCGGCTTCAACATCCTGCGCAAGAGTTTGCAACATTTCCCAGATCTACTGCGGTCTCTTTCTAATGTAGAGTCGTGTGACACTCTTTTTGGATTCAGAAAAAAGAAAAAGCCTGGAATGCAAGAAAGCCATCAGGGATTGCGCGCCATCTACCAACGTTGTTTCGGCGAAGAAGGTTGGCTGAATTCGCAGACCGCCGAAGGTGACGTCATAGCTCTGATGAAAGTGGTCACGTGTCACCATGACGTGCTTGATCTAGTGGCAAAAGAAAAGTTTGTTAAATAAATTTGCAACATGTTTATTTTGTTGCGAAAAAATCAGCTTATTCCTCGTTCTGCCAACAACTATTTGTCCTCAATGTTTCGTGGCAAGGTTTTAGGCGTCGTGTCGTTTGATATTTTATAAAAATTTAGTCAGTTTGCTCTTAATATTATGTTGTTAGCTTGCGTTTCCGCTTCCAGTTTCGTTGTTTGTGAAGTAAAAAAAATAATTCTCTTCCTATCAGACTAATTTTTGCGCAATAA
Organism: Ascidia mentula; assembly: GCF_947561715.1. NCBI lineage: Eukaryota > Metazoa > Chordata > Ascidiacea > Phlebobranchia > Ascidiidae > Ascidia > Ascidia mentula. Next base: position 6,764,525 of record NC_138569.1, read on the forward strand.
CCAAATTCGCATTGTTCAGTGGTCGCAAGAATATCAAAACCTGGCAAAATAAGCGAATGCTATTAAAAACTGTGCTTTCCGATTATATATATACATATATATGTCTATAAACTGAACATATGTTTGTCCTGTGGTTCTTATTTGTCACCCCTCGTTCATTTTGTTCCTCTGGAAGCAACAAATATTGTAAATCTGTATAATTTGTAATGTGCACTTAAACCGCAATACATTGTTTTACTCAATTCCGTTTTTTTATTTTGTACATCAGCTTGTTCTTTGGTACAAAAATGTAGCGACGTAAGTTGGTTGCTTCAACAGATTATGACATACAATTTGTTTAATAATGTGTAATGCGTACAATTTGTTTGATAATATTCGTAGTTTCAGTAATCAAAACATGATTTTGGTAATCACCCAATTACGTATAGAATGTGCCACAAAGCGGTTGGTGATGTTTGCAGAGGGAGAGCATAACAATGTCATCAGAAACCAATCATTCTCAACAACATTTGACAAAATCACCCGTATTCAAACTCTACTTCCGTAAACGGGTCATTAAATCACATTCAGCTGACACACATATGTAATTACACAGGACCTGTGCTACATGGGTCACATAAACACACGGCGCATTTGCATGTAGACGTAACGATCGTACACAGTGTAGGCCTAAACAGTCGGAATTCGCTGCACAATTTTCAAAAAATGTTGGTGGCAAATCTTGTCTTAATGACTAGTTTATGCTACGTTACCGGACAGGTTTCATATTATCCTGGTAAGTAACTTAGTTTCTTGTGCTCCAGTTGTTACGCATAATTTTACTGCAGCTGTCTACGAAAGCCTTGGTTGTTGGTCCGATCCACACTCGATAAACGCACCTGCAAGTGCCGAAGGAAATACTTTGCTAGGCAACGATAACTACAAGGACAGAGAATTGGCAATCAGTAAATGTGCTCGAGTTTCCGCTCAGTTACACCACAGCGTTTTTGCCATAAAGGTAACCTGAAGTTCCGCTGAATTATTCACATTTAGGTTGTAGGTAAGATCCGTTATGGCTATAAACCCAAATCTGTTATGGTTTGACATCATTTGCAGGATGGAGGAAAGTGTTCAACCTTTTGTAAACCTCGTGTTCCGTATGCAATGTACAAAGAATCTAATGCATGCCCAGCCGATGGAAAAGGAGGACCCAACGTGAACAACGTTTACAAACTGATCCAAACAGCTGAAGGTGTTTGAAATAAGGTTTTGTATTGAAAAATTCAACACGCGCATTTTTTCCAACGAATAATTCACAGGGCTTATCAAAGGCTTTTAAAATACTGATGTAATGGAACCCCCCTCATAACTTTGGTATAAAAGATGTGTGAAAAATTTTATCGGAAAGATAGTGTCATAGCGCAAAGAAAATTGTTTCCAACAACTCAACTGCAACATTTGCGTTTGGTGCATTGGCAGTGCAACTTAATGATCTTGGATGTTGGAAAGACACCTCAATCAGGGCGATTCCAACATTGGAAGGACAAGATCCTGTTCTCGACGGTAATTATCAGCAGCGGAGTGAAGCCATCGCCAAGTGTGTCCAGGCCGCATACAAATTAGGTTTCACCGTCATTGCTTTGCAAAACGGTGGTTGGTGTGCAAGTTCTGAAAATGCCGGGGAAACTTACGATAAGTATGGATCCCATACTACCTGTGAAAACGATGGAGAAGGTGGTCCTTGGGGCAATCATGTCTACAGAATGAACTTTGTCAGTGAGGCTTACTTTCCAGAATAAATTTACTATGACCTGTCTCATCCCAATGAACAAAATGTGTGAAAATACGTGTATCAGTTGTCCCCATCTATTGATTTACATACCTTTTCATGATTTCAATTTAGGCCTATACTTAGATTGCAAATACAGGTATGCATGTTTAATTTTCATTACTTTTGAGGTTATAATTGTACTCGACTGCACAACAGTATAGCAGCTGCCAGTTGTAAATAACCAGAAATTTTGATTAACCATTTTTCTATGTGCACAAATCAAATAAATGTTTGCCTAAATAAACGTGCAAATTGGTATCACAGGTGGAAGTGACCTAGCTCCTTTTGCTCCTCTAGAAGTAACAAATATTGCAAATCTGTTTAATTTATAATTTGCATTTAAAACGCAGTACATCGTTGTAGTCAGTTCGTTTTTTTTTACAACTTGCTCTTTGGCACAAAAACACAAATGCAGGGACAAAAGTTGCTTCAACGGATTATGACATACAATTTGTTTGATAATGTTGAATATTTTTGTAATAAAAATTAATTTCGTTCTCCGTTTTAGCCAATTTCGAAATCCAACAAATATTCCAAAAAAAGATAGTTGTCAATCATTTTAGTCTAGATAGCATTTCGCAGGTGACTTTATTATATTTTAGATAAAAATTCCACGCACCATGTGACGTTAATTATGCTAGAATTAAGTGTAACCTAATATTCGTAGTTTCAGTAATCAAAACATGCATTTTGTAATCACCCAGTTACGTAGGATGTGTCACAATGCGGTTGGTGATGTTTGCAGAGGGAGAGAATTACAATGTCATCAGAAACCCATCATTCTCAATAACATTTGACGAAATCACCCGTATTCAAACTCTACTTCCGTAAACGGGTCATTAAATTACATTCAGCTGAAACACATATTTAATTACACAGGACCTCTGTTACATGGATCACATAGACACATATTGCATTTGCGTGTAGACGGAACGATCGTAAACAGAGTAGGCCTGAACAGTCGGAATTCGCTGCACAATTTTATCCGAAAATGTTGGTGGCAAATCTTGTCCTAATGACTAGTTTATGCTACGTTACCGGACAGGTTTCATATTATCCTGGTAAGTAACTTAGTTTCTTGTGCTCCAGTTGTTACGCATAATTTTTCTGCAGCTGTCTACGAAAGCCTTGGTTGTTGGTCCGATCATCACGCGATAAACGCACCTGAAAGTGCCGAAGGAAATACGTTGCTAGGCAACGATAACTACAAGGACAGAGAATTGGCAATCAGTAAATGTGCTCGAGTTTCCGCTCAATTACACCACAGGGTTTTTGCCATAAAGGTATACTCGGCCATATAGGGTTCAGATTTTTTACACCTAAAACTGGCATTTTACAACATTTCGCAGGATGGAGGAAAGTGTTCAACCTTTTGTAAACCTCGTGTTTCGTATGAAATGTACAAAGAATCCAATGCATGCCCAGCCGATGGAAAAGGAGGACCCAACGTGAACAACGTTTACAAACTGATCCAAACAGCTGAAGGTGTCAAAACAGAAAAACTTTACCTGTGCTTAATACATGTCTAAGTTTAGTAATAATTACTTCTACATGAACATTTCTCTGTTTATATTCAATAAAATTCACGCAAATAAGCGTTGGCTATCACACTTTGCTGAAACATTATTCTACATAGGGATTAAGAAGCTTTACTGAAAGAAATAATTAAGTGTTTTTTTGATGTCTTATTAAAATGATGCCCGGTAATTAAAGCGCAAAACTGTTGTTAAACAACTCAAGCTTAAAAGTTGGTGCATTGGCAGTGCAACTTGATGATCTTGGATGTTGGAAAGACACCTCAATCAGGGCGATTCCATCAGCATTGGAAGGACAAGATCCTGTTCTCGACGGAGTGAGGCCATCGCCAAGTGTGTCCAGGCCGCATACAAACGAGGTTTCACCGTCATTGCTTTGCAAGATGGTGGAATGTGTTCAAGCTCCAAAAATGCCGGGGAAACTTACGATAAATATGGATCCCAAACTACCTGTAAAAACGATGGAGAAGGTGGTCCTTGGGGCAACCATGTCTACAGAATGAACTTTGTCAGTGAAGCTTACTTTGCAGATAATTAAGCCAGCTTCCTAAAGATATCATACGTCCGCTCTGTTGTGTATAAATCAACACTGAACGTTCGTGACTAAATGCAAAATAAAAATTAACAACAATTCTCCAGTTTCACCAATCTCGTCGTTAACTGAGGCAAGGGGATTTTCAACGCACGAATCAAATACGCCACGACATTTTATGTGAATATTTGAACAATACCAATCTGTCGGCGGAGTTTGTGCCGTTTGGCCCTCACGTGTCTTCAAGCACTCCCACATACTGTAATTGTCGGCTGTTCATTTCCTGCTTGTGTGACAACATTTGAAATTCACTTGTTTGGTTTTGTTACTCAACGAAATGTCGTGAGAAGAACACATGTAGAAAATGTCACCTGCTATGTTAAATCTAGTTGGGCTGATTATTTTGTAATATATTCTTTTTATGGACAGTGTCACCTGCAATATTTTTGGAATGGACAGCAAGTAGCATTGATGAACAGAGATGCTCTTTTGTTATACTTGTATAACATTATATTATTCGGTGTTTACCGTAAAAACCGTAGATGGATTTTAGTATGTTGACCTCAAATTACAATTTGTGTCTGCGGGTAAAATGCCCTTCCAAATATTTGGAATTAGCGACATATCAAATAATGTCCACGTTTTAACTTGAACAAACGTCATACTGATTTAAACGAAACGAGAATGAGTACAGTTTCACCTCAAATTGACACATGTCCTCACTCAGCACGCATGTTGGAGATGCGTCACATAGACGTAACGCAATTCCGCTTGCGCCTACTGATGGTAAACAAGCATTATTCAAACTGGCTGTTTGGCGTGTTCAATATCAGCAAACATGTTAATGAAGATTGATGTATTGATGGCTACTGTGTGTTTTGTTTCGGGACAAGTCATGTATTATCCTGGTAGGTATCAAGTAATAAGATTAGACTTCTTTAATCTAATATCAGTTTTCTCTCAAATTTATAGAAAAATAAAATCGGATAACTACGTTGTATTCAATTTTTGCTTGCTACAGCAAGTTTTTGTCGAAATAAAATTTTGCAGATGTTTTTCTGAAGGAAGATGAATTGCAATCAGATATATTTATTTTGATGACGGAGCAAAAAAGTAGTCGACATAGATATCAAAAAAACATTCTCTGTTTACATTTTGCTTAATTTCACTACAGCTTTTTACGTAAGCCTTGGTTGTTGGTCCGATCCACACTCGATAAACGCACCTGCAAGTGCTGAAGGAAATACGTTGCTAGGCAACGATAACTACAAGGACAGAGAGTTGGCAATCAGCAAATGTGCTCGAGTTTCCGCTCAATTACGTCACAGCATTTTCGCCATACAGGTATGATTTGGAATGTTTACACCTAAAACTTGAATTTTATAAAAATTTTCCAGGATGGTGGGAAATGTTCAACCTTTTGTAAACCTCGTGTTCCGTATGCAATGTTCAAAGAATCCAATATCTGCCCAGCCAATGGAAAAGGAGGACATCACGTGAACAACGTTTACAAACTGATCCAAACAGCTGAAGGTGTTTAAGAAAAACAGAAAAACTTTACCTGTGCTTAATGCATGTCATGGTTTACTAAAAATTACATGTACATGCGCATTTCTCTGTCTATATTCCAGAAAATTCACTCGAATTAGCCCAGGCTAATAAAACACAGAGTTGCAGAAAAACAATATTGTACATAGGGATTTAGTAGCTATACTAAAAAAAGTAATTTTGTCGTTTTTTGATGCCTTATTCAATGATGCCCGGCAATTAAAATACAAACAACTTAAGCTTAACATTTGGTGCATTGGCAGTGCAACTTGATGATCTTGGATGTTGGAAGGACTCTTCAAACAGGGCGATTCCAACATTGGAAGGACAAGATCCTGTTCTCGACGGTAATTATTGGGAACGGAGTGAGGCCATCGCCAAGTGTGTCCAGGCCGCATACAAACGAGGTTTCATCGTCATTGCTTTGCAAGACGGTGGTTGGTGTGCAAGCTCCAAAAATGCCGGGGAAACTTACGAGAAGTATGGATCCCATACTACCTGTGAAAACGATGGAGAAGGTGGTCCTTGGGGCAATCATGTCTACAGAATGAAGTTTGTCAGTGAGGCTTACTTTCCAGGATAAATTTACTATGACCTGTCTCATCCCAATGAACAAAATGTGTGAAAATACGTGTATCAGTTGTCCCCATCTATTGATTTACATAACTTTTCATGATTTTAGTTTAGGCCTATACCTAGATTGCAAATACAGGTATGCATGTTTAATTTTCATTACTTTTGAGGTTATAATTTTACTCGACTGCACAACAATATAGCAGCTGCCAGTTGTAAATAACCAGAAATTTTGATTAACCATTTTTCTTTGTGCACAAATCAAATAAATGTTTTCAAATGTTGATGCCTAATTAAACGTGCAAAATGGTATCACAGGTGGAAGTGACCTAGCTCCTTTTGCTCATCTAGAAGTAACAAATATTGCAAATCTGTTTAATTTATAATTTGCATTTAAAACGCAATACATGGTTGTAGTCAGCTATTTTTTTTTTACAACTTGCTCTTTGGTACAAAACACAAATGCAGGGACAAAAGTTGCTTCAACGTATTATGACATACAATTTGTTTGATAATGTTGAATATTTTTGTAATTAAAATTACCTTCGGACTTTTTTTAGCCAACTTGGAAATCCAACACTGTTATAATTTGATTTCGCAATGGATTGTTTTACAAAGCGATACCGAAATACTGCAAAAAAGTTACTTTTCAATCATCCAAACAGAAGTGTAGAAAGCATATCGCAGGTGTCGTTATTATAATGTATAGGCATAATACGCCGGTGGTTGCAGGCTGCAGTTAAAAAATTGCATATATACGTTAACAGATGCTACAATTAAGTACAACCCAATACTCGTAGTTTCAGTGATCAAAACATGCATTTTGTAATCACACAGTTACGTAGGATGTGTCACAATGCGGTTGGTGATGTTTGCAGAGGGTGAGCATAACAATGTCATCAGAAACCCATCATTCTCAATAACATTTGACAAAATCACCCGTATTCAAACTCTACTTCTGTAACGGGTCACTAAATTACCTTCAGCTGACACACATATGTAATTACACAGGACCTCTGTTACATGAGTCACATAGACACACGGCGCATTTGCGTGTAGACGTGACGATCGTACACAAGGAGGCTTCAACAGTCGGAATTCGCTGCACAATTTTATCCGAAAATGTTGGTGGCAAATCTTGTCCTAATGACTAGTTTATGCTACGTTACCGGACAGGTTTCATATTATCCTGGTAAGTAACTTAGTTTCTTGTGCTCAAGTTGTTACGCATAATTTTACTGCAGCTGTCTACGAAAGCCTTGGTTGTTGGTCCGATCATCACGCGATAAACGCACCTGCAAGTGCCGAAGGAAATACGTTGCTAGGCAACGATAACTACATGGACAGAGAATTGGCAATCAGTAAATGTGCTCGAGTTTCCGCTCAATTACGCCACAGCGTTTTTGCCATAAAGGTATACTCGGCCATATATGGTTCAGATTTTTTACACCTAAAACTGGCATTTTACAACATTTCGCAGGATGGAGGAAAGTGTTCAACCTTTTGTAAGTCTCATGTTTCGTATGCAATGTACAAAGAATCCAATGCATGCCCAGCCGATGGAAAAGGAGGACCCAACGTGAACAACGTTTACAAATTAATCCAAACAGCTGAAGGTGTCAAAGCGTATGTGACAGAAAAACTTTACCTGTGCTTAATACATGTCTAAGTTTAGTAATAATTACTTCTACATGAACATTTCTCTGTTTACATTCAATAAAATTCACGGAATAATCACACTTTGCTGAAACATTATTCTACATAGGGATTAAGAAGCTGTACTGAAAGAAATAATTTTGTGTTTTTTTGTGTGTGTCTTATTAAAATGATGCCCGGTAATTAAAGCACAAAAATGTTGTTAAACAACTCAAGCTTAAATGTTGGTACATTGGCAGTGCAACTTGATGATCTTGGTTGTTGGAACGACACCTCAATCAGGGCGATTCCAACATTGGAAGGACAAGATCCTGTTCTCGACGGAACTTATCAGGATCGGAGTGAAGCCATCGCCAAGTGCGTCCAGGCCGCATACAAACGAGGTTTCACCGTCATTGCTTTGCAACATGGTGGTTGGTGTGCAAGTTCCGAAAACGCCGGGGAAACTTACGATAAATATGGATCCCAAACTACTTGTAGCAACGATGGAAAAGGTGGTGGTTGGAGTAACCATGTCTACAGAATGAACTTTGTCAGTGAGATTTGCTTTCCAGATAATTAATATAGCTTCCGTAGGATTCCTGTATGTTCCTTTGTTACCCGATGAACTGTCAGTTTATACTCTGCATAACTGCATTCAAATGTTCGCTATAATCCGCTATCATTGTGACAAAAGCTATCTTCTCGTGAAACCCTAATCTGAACGTTCAGGTTTGTGTAAAAATGCACAGACCAAGTAAAATATGCAATACCAGGCGAAAATGTGAGGTTATAACCACAGGATATAAGCAAACAAAGTCATAATACTAACCGTATCTTTGCGTGTTTAAATGAAAACATCTGGTTCTGCTTTCTTGGCATGTTTTTTACTTCTTTTCCCTTTTATTTTTGGTCTGTGTTACTTGTTGAGTTTGTGCCGTTTGGATCTCACGTGTCTTAAACACTCGCACATCCTGTAATTGTTGATTGTTCATTTTCTGCTTACGAGACAACATCTTAAACTCACGTGGTTTTGCGTTACTCAATAAAATGTCGTGAGGGAAATCTTGTACAAAAACACGTAAGAAACCAAACTTTGCCAAGAAATCAAGTAGCAATAGCCGTATATACCACAGTAAGATATAGGCTGATACGGTTTGCTCAAGGTCAATTTAAATGTTTCCAGTTGGCATTATTTGTAAATTCTAGATAAAGCGGTATAAATACATTTGGGTTCCAACAGCTCCGAAATGCGAAAAATAACCTCCATTCATAAAGTGTATTGCTTCGTTGGGTGCCGTGCAAATGCATAACGGACGTGACGAAATCAAGAACACCTTTGTTGGTTTCAAATTAAAACAACGCAACCGCGCCGTAACGTCACTTAATCAAATCAACTGGCTTTGCATCGTTTATCAAATTGTAATGCATAGATTTTCTTATGTGGGTCTATACATCGTATTGCGAAAAGAAGATTGATTGATGCCCCGCTCTTAAAACTAGAGGGTATTTTATAGACAAAAAATTTATATAATTAAGCGTAAATGGTAATTATTGCGCAAGTAATGGAGACCTCTAAATATAATAACTGTGACCGCATTAAGAGATAACAGTTTGCGTGGCGAAACGATTGAAATGCTGCTTATTTTTCTTCTTGTTCTGCTAAACTTTCGTTTAATTTTGGCGCAAGAAACTTATTATCCAGGTAAGTCAAAAGTGAGTATACCGCATTACACTGTATCTGCTTTTGGTCAGCTAGTATACGCTATAGTTAACATACTTTAAAGTTACTTTAATGTTGCACTAAGTAAATTGTACTTTGTAATTGTATGAAAGTTATTGATGTGGTGCATGCTATCGTCATTAAATGTTTGCCAATTCAGCATGCAGTAAAATATTTTGTGATTTTAAGCTGCGTACGAAAGTCTCCACTGTTGGACAAGCAAACACTTCAACGTGTTTCCAAGCGCAGAGGACGATCCGCTGCTTGGTGGGAATCAGTACAAACAGAGAGAGCTAGCTATCAGCAAATGTGCCAGAGTTGCAGCTCGACAAGGAAAATTAGTATTCGCCATCCAGGTATCTTTGCTTCACAAGTGGGAGTCCAACCTTTTCCGTTGTAGGTCGACTTGCGGTTTTGAAATTATTGCGCTGGCCCGTTTGACAGGAATTAGTTTATCTCGCCGGTTCAAATATAATCGGAACCGTACGTTTTTAGCTTTGTTTGACAGAGAGTGTTAGAAACAATATTGTTTGTGGATTAATCAGGTTGCTTACTGAAGATTCGATTGTGTTACTTTAAACACATTTCGATGTGTTACTTTAAGTTGCCAATTTCACGGAATGCTTGTTCATGTAAAATGGCAAAAAGGTTCACGTCATTTTGGAAATTGGGATACGCCCCGGACCTAATCCCGGTTGCTGACGTTTTCTTTGAAAGCAATTTTGTTATTTTAAGGACGGAGGAAAATGCTTGACTCTTTGTAAGGCCCTGTGGACGCAAATGGATTTCGGAGATCTCATTCCATGTCCAGACAATGGGAAGGGAAGTTCCAACGCCACCCACGTGTATAAACTTGTTAAGGTGGCCAAAGGTAAACATTTTATTGTTATTAGACACAGCTTGGTTAGGATTGTTCGAACGTATACCGAAAACTTAGGTTTGCTGTTTTTTTTTCTTGGAACTGAAATAGTCAGGAGATTTGTTGTCAGATAGGGAGCACAGCACCGCAACAAGTGATACACAGCAAAATAAATATCAATATGCAGACCAAATATGACAAATGAAAGTTTGTATTGTCGAAACTTTCCGAAAGCTTTATGGCCTATACACGAAAACAAAATGGTTTGGACAGGTGTACACACTGTTTCCCTGTAAGGTCTCATCAGTGCAGCTGTTGATGTGGCACTGTGCTAGCTGGTAGACTAGCAGGCACACGATTTCCACTTTGTGGTATTTTTCTGTCCATCGTCATTCCGCACTATTGGATCCCAAACAGTTGTTTGGCCGTAGTGGTGGGTACCAAACAAGGTACCAATCAACAGAGACCTCCACGTGGTCTCTGCTGATTGGTACCTTGTTTGGTACCCACCTGATCGATGATTGACCGAAAGGTACCACAAAGTAGAAATCTGTGTGTCTGCTAGTCCACCAGCTGGCCTGTGCCACAGTCACCAGCTGCACTAATGAAACCTTATACAGGTCGAAACAGTGTGCAAACCTGTCTGCAGCTCTCATTGATTGTTATGGCTCATTTGCATTTGTAAACTGGTTTAGGATTTTATACAGGAGTACACCAACCTAGTACGATATTTTAACGTACAGCAACATTTTCTAACAGTGCAGCTGGAAAATCTGGGATGCTGGCGGGATAAGGTAAATAGTGCAATACCGACAATAGAAGGACAAGATCCCGTACTTGACGGTCCATACAAACAGAGAAAAGAGGCCATTGCCAAGTGTGTTCAAGCCACTTACAAACGTGGTTTTACTACGCTTGCATTGCAATATGGGGGTTGGTGCGCAACTTCAGCAACAGCAAATGAAACTTACAGCAAGTACGGACAATCTATCGCATGCTATCCTAATGGAAAAGGTGGAGGGTGGTCCAATCAGGTCTACAAGATACGGCCTTCGAGTGAGGTTCACTTTCCGGACCTATAAGTTTATGCTTCCGGACATTTTCCCGTGATGCTGTAAGTTTTAATCAAATGTTGTCATGTCAAAACCACTGGGATCGAAAGTAAATCTTTTTTTATTTTGAAACATCTAAAATATACAATTTGTCGTGTAAACAGTTTCGTTGTTTGGGCATGGGTTGCCTTTGGGGCGCTAAAAATTGTGCAATTTGTTGACAGCAAAACATTCTGTTTAACACATCTAGCTAAATACCAGCGGAATTTTTAATGTACACATCAACGTGTTCATGGTTTGTTCTGTTAGCGAAAAATGAGTAACTAGCCGTTTGTGGCCGTCTAATGACCAACTCAGCATAGCCATTATTATTATCTCCTGCGACATTTAGAAAATGTGACTCGTTTCCGTGATAAATTTACCTACCAGAATTTATAATAGCTATTTGTAAAAGGTTTAGTTCTTTGATACCCTCAATGACCCACGTCGATTGCACGGTCGTATACAGTTTAATGTTTTGTTGTATACACAAATGTGATGAGATCTTTTTGGGTTATGTTATCCGAAATGTTCGGTTAGTTAATTTCATGCTTTTTTATTTACATTGTTCGGATTTACCGTAAATAAATCTATTGAATTCAAAAACTATGTAGTGGTGTGCATGGCAAAAGGTTTTATTTTGCCCGTATAAGTTCGTCAATATCGGTTTCTGTCGGTTCGTCACCAAACAACAAAACTATGCAATAGCTTGCAAAAGGACAACAGCTTACAGTGCACAGTGACGCAGAACAGTGAATTTTCACGGGGCAGTTGTTTACTTGTTGTTTTTTTAGCACTGGTAGTTATGACGCGTCATGCAGGTCGTTCGTTTGTAATATGGTATTAGTCAGCGCATTTAGATTCGCCGCGTGTATCTGTATATATAATTCGAACGCTGACATATCTGATTAAAAACTTTTGTTTTGTCAAAACGCTCTTCATTTTATTTGAATACTTGCTGCTGCGCGAATTCGGGCAAATTTTGTGCACATCTAAGAATGCAGACGGAAAAGTTTCTCCTGTTCATTGTGTTACGCCTGGTAGCAACAGAAAATGTCGTCTATTATCCTGGTACGTTAAAGTTGAAAATAAAAAATATTTGTCCCTTTGCAACAAATTGATAGGCTTCGAATTTTTTTAGGCTAACTATGAAGTTTAGATATCTTGAGTTTTGTGAGTATTTCCGAAACTAAGTACAACTAATTATTTTGATCAGCTGCTTACGAAAGTCTTGGTTGTTGGAGAGATGAGAGAACGATAAACGCTATTGCAAGTGCGGAAGGTGATCCGAATCTTGGAGACGAACACTACAAAGACAGAGAGCTGGCAATGAGTAAATGTGCCAGAACTGCAGCTCACATGGGAAACTCCATATTTGCCGTACAGGTATTTTGCCGCTATGCTTCCTTACGCATTGATCAAACCTGCAACAAGCATTGTTTAAAGGACGGTGGAAAGTGTTCCACTTCTTGTAATGCTGAACCAAGATACAGAATGTACGGAGAAGCTTTATGTCCAGCAGAAGGAAAAGGTGGTCTCAATGTAAACAATGTTTACCGACTCAGTAAAGCAGCTGAAGGTATAGTGAGCAATATACCACAAAATGTTTTTCTTTGTATCTTCAACTGCCATAATATGTAACACATTAGGCATAGTGAGCTATATAGTTCAAGTACCAGTCTCTTTTTTATACTATGGCATTTTTTTGTAGTTACTCTGCAGAACTTAGGGTGCTGGAGGGATTTTTGGCTATCACCGGCCATACCAACGCTAGAAGGGTCAGACTCGGTACTCGATGGTAATTATCGTGTTCGAACGGGAGCGATAGCCAAGTGCATCCAAGCCGCATACCGTAGAGGTTTCGCAGTCATTGCCTTACAAAATGGTGGTTGGTGTGGAAGCTTTGAAAACGCCAACGAAACATACAGCAAGTACGGGCCGTCTGTTTTTTGTGGAGAAGACGGAAAAGGTGGTTTGGGCGCAAATCAGGTTTACCAGATAAATAGTTTGAGCGAGACAAACTTTTAAATTAGAAGCGTTGAATAACATTGAATAAGAAGAGTCTGGGTTTGTGTGCATGTTGTTTACACCTATGTTAAGCTAATATTTTATTGTTAGAAGTATGTATGTATATATTTTAATGTAACCGACTAAAGCTTGCATACGATGCCATTTTATTAATTTTCGCCGTTTGTATGCGTATCAAAATAGTGGGTGGCCCTGATGCAAGGTATAGTTAAACTAAAACATGAATAATGTTGTATTTTATCATCGAGACAGACTTGCTTGATTTTTACGACGCGATAAAACACGGCGAAGAAGTAACTTTTTTCCCAATGCTTCGTATCGCTTAGCAATGGCGTAATAAGCCGTTTTACGTCCTTTATTACTGTTTGTGACATTTACATGCAACTGTTATGAGCAACTAAATACAACGAATCGGCTGTCGTATGCCTTCATTACTGTAATGTATATCACCACACAAAGGTATAAGATTGTTGATAATCTCGTGATTCAAGAAACAAAGTTTACAACAACAAAAAAGCGATGGCACGAAAAACGCTAACATCGAAATGCAAGTTAGTATTTCCCCAACAGTATGAGGATAGCAATAAATTATGTCGAACTCAATGGGCAATCCACAGTATCGTTGGTGTAATTCAAAGTTGGAACATTGTACTTTATGCGGCACTTGCAAAGCAAACAATCAACTACAATACGTGGTGTAAGTGTTTTTAACCATCGCTGCCAGCCAAATTTGCTGACGTCAATCAACTCGAAACCGGACACAATAAAGCCTGAAATAGAGCAACAGCAGCACCGCGTGGACACTGTAAATAGTGTTTGGGGGTGGTTAATGAAAACGCATTTTTAAAACATAATAAACTCCAAAAGCAGTGACATAATAACAATAACACTTTTTTGTTACGTGCGCCTGTCCGTGGCTTAAAAAACATCAAAGCAACAACAACAACGAAACGCGGGCACTACAAACAATACAACGTGTCAAACCACTATGTGGAATAGTAATATTTCCAACCGGTGTACAAAATGACCCCGAGCATACCGACCAAGGTCATAGCCCTCCAAAAAACTCGCGACCTTGAGTTTTCGGCTTCATTTTCTTGTTCCTTTCTGGAAGGCACGCGTTTAAGTATCGGCGGGGTCGCGTCCTCGATGGAAGAACAAAATACATCAGATGTGTCCAGTGGTTCGGCGTTTTCTTTGTTGGACTTTTTCTCGCTCTTTTTGGGCGCCCGTTTCGAGAGCATTTCGGATCGACATCGGTTTCTTATAATCTCGGCGTCACTCACCGCGCGGCTGAACTGCATTGCTGCGTGAAATAGTAGTAATAATAATATAAGTATTATAATAATAATAATTTTTAAAACAAGGTCCTCAGACTGCTGTTCATTTGTGCTGAAAATCCAAACGAAATCTATACAGCAAAGCTTATATGATGAGAATTCTAGTCCAAACATGAAATGTTTGCCGACATAATTTCAGTTATCCACATTTTAACGAAAGCCTAATTTTCCACGAATATTACTGATAAATCTACAGTAATTTTCTCTGATATTTCAGAAAGACTGTAAAAACGACCAAAACTATTTACTAACTTCGCCGCCGGTTAACACTTCTCGTAATATCTGGCAACACGTCGTCGATTTCCTTTTTAATTCTCCGCTTATTCGTCTCCGTTTGCTCACTATCCACTTCTCTTGCTGTCGGCTTCTCGTCGAACGAATGAGACTTTATATTTGGAGCTGCGTGTTCTTCTTCCGCCGTATTCTTAACCTCCGCGATTTCAACAACATTAGGTTCATCCACAGCAAGTTCAGAAATATTGCCGCTCTGTTCGACCAAACACTCCTCGACGTCAACGGCTGATATTCGTTCGTCTACAGTGGTTTTAGCTTGATCGTCCATTATAATTTCATTGACTGGAGATTTAGTTAGAACTTGGGCGCTTGAATTTTCGCTTGCTGCTGCCTCTACCACAGGATCGGTTTTAAATTCCTGGAAGTTCTTTTGTATTTCGTTTGGGTGATATGGTGTGACAACCTCATTGCTCCGTGTACTACTGGATGAGCTGCTCATGGAGTCGTCAGAAGATGTATCTTCCTCCATAGACGAAGGATAAAACGTCACGATTTCTATCGGTTCGTCATCTTTAAAACCGTGGCCAAAATGATCATCTTCGGACGAAGCCAAAAACCCGTTTGCAGTGCAATCGTCGGCCATGTGCTCATCGCCATTTTTTCTGTGAACAGACAATGCCTCTGTTTTCTTGCCTTTTTGAATGAAACCACCGTTACTGATCTTTGGCACAGGATTAGCGTTTAAATTTTGCACTAAAAGTTCCTCGCCGTTTGCAGCGTCAGTGGCGCCCACGGGTTCGCACACCATTAGGAATATGGAGTCGTTTGAGACCGCTTTGCGCAGGTTAGCTTTTGATAAATCTTCGGCATCGTCTTTTCCAATCCTGTCGATGAAACCGTTGGAAAGCGAACGCGTGACTGGTACAAGTTCGTCCACGTAGCACTCGACCGCCACACATTCATCCACATGTATTTTCGGCGGAATTCTAGTCGTTAATTTTTCTTTGATTTCAACATTACCCTGCTCGCAAATTTTGTCCTCCGCTGCGTCGCCCACCGCAATGGTAAAAACTGTACGGTAACACTGCTTGTTCTCTATCCACTCGACTTCTGTACTGCCGTTTTCCTCCTTCTTCTCAAACTTAACAGCCAGCAACGCCGAGGAAATTGCTTTATCCACAACTTCACTTGCCAGTTTCTCGCGTTGCAACTTTAGCCGCGGACTTCGGAAGGTGGCCAGCGCGGAAGACATGATGCGCTCTGCTTCGTTGTGCGCGAAATGCACAACGCTCTCACAGTGACGCAGTATTTTGCCCTGACATTCGCGACATGCGTTGAGCTCGCCAATTGTGGCGCCCACGTCTGACAAGATAACGTCAGCTAGTGACGAGCCGAAGTTTTCCAGGTCTTGACGGGTGGTTTTGCACAGGCTCTTGACAGGTTCATCTCCGTACACTTGGCGCCTGCTTTCGTCTACCACAAAGTTCACGATGCTAATGGCAAGAGTGTTTGCGAATACCTGCAGTGATTCGTTAACTTTGTTCTCTCTGTCACCTTTGGCCGCCAAGGCGCGATCCTTAGTGTTGCTTGTACTGAAGTAACTTAAAACGAAGAAGACTATCTCGTTGGCGAGGGAATGTGACAGTCTGTCCACTTGCGGTGAGACTTGGCCTGGCGTGTTCATACTTCTCGTCAACGCGTGGTTGACAGTTGCAGTGCTGGTATCGCTTTGCGGTTCTGGCGTGCTTTTTAACTCACCCGCTGCGGCATGGAGAGTGACGTAATCGTGGGTTTCGCACTTTTCCTCTTTCAAAAATACGTCAGTGGTTTGCACGGCGACTTCCGCAAAGTTGCCTTTTTCAATTTTCAGACCACCATCAGTTTGAACATCAATTTCACAAGGCGTGTTTTCGTGTTGATCTTGACCTTGCATCGTATCTTTCTTCCCTTCAGCATCTACAACATTTTCATTAGCTACAGCATTTACAGGCTCGGATATCCCGGGCTCAAACACAGGGGCTTCGTCAAGTTCTTCTGCTTTGAATTTCACTGTGCTTTCTTTGCTCTCTTCCAGCCCATTGACCTCGTCAACTTCCAATAGCATTGTTCTGGTGCTGGCACGTTTAACTAACGACTTTGGGCCTTTGGGAGTCTCATTCACGTCACCTTGGTCATGAAATGACGATGCAACACTTTGGCTGTCTGTTTCAGAAGCCTGGCGTGACATTTTGATGGACGATGTGTCGCTCACGTCGGTGGCATCGGCCCCAGATTGGAGATACCGCCTTACTGATGGTGGGATAACTTTGGGGTGACCGAATTTTTCGCGTCGTTTTGCGTAGAGTGACAACAGATTCTGGTTTGGCTTGTTTCTTCGCGGAGAGGCCAACGACCAACAGCTACTGCTGCTTTCGCTGTTGCTATCAAGGTTGTGAAGGGAATGGGAGCTGATCCAGCGACGTGGGTTTAGGTATCTGGTCAATACAAATCACAACAATTTTATGTAAGTATTTTGAACGGGCGCGACAGAAGTCCAGTGACTAGTCAATTGCGTGAAAAATGTGTTTCACGTAAAGCGTTAGATGCGAGTACATGCCTACGGAGCACGATCTCACATTATTCTGTGTTCACAAACAAAACTACAGCCCTGAACACCTTGACATGTTGTCAAACAATATTCCTTTTTTAACCCTATTTATTAATAATGCTATAACACCACTGTGGGACAACTTGAAACCAACTTTGTACTAAAACCATTTGCAGCGGTATCGCAAAAAATATCGACTAGTAAAGTACAGCGGAAATTAACTTGCCGTCACTGATGTCACGAAGTTGGACACTTCGCACTCCTCGTAAAAACGTAATGCATATCACGCGGTCAATTGAATGCAGTCTCTGTTATACTGTATTCCGAATGCATTTTTATTAGCGTAACGCGTAGTGTAATTAATCTAACCGTGGCTACAATCAATCAATATCTTTTTGAAAGACCGGCTGGAAAATTAAAAAGCTATTTTTTGAACATATGCGCGCACCTGTCGCGAGCACATGCTCTTATTGATCCTTACTGTACCAGCATTCGACCTAAACCATTCCCTTAACTTCACACAATACCCGAGTACCAAAACCAGCAGACAACTTTACCAACCTGCTCGTAGGGGATGTGACAAGATAGTCAGAGGAACTGTAATCCTCCTCACCCGAACCGTTGGCGCCGTCGAACAACAGGTCGAGTGTGATGTTGTAGCATGCGTCGCAAATTTGCAATGCCGACATGTAACTGCGAGAAAATCCACTTGCGGTTCGTTATACTTTGAACTACATCATGCTTATTTGTCTGCGCGGGTGCAGGGGACTTTAAACTGCGTTGACGTAAGCACTGGATAATGCTCACTTAAAGTAAAAGGCTACTTGTTTTAGAGTGTCAACAAGTCTAATAACCATAAGGTTATAGAATTCATGTTTGTATTTAAGTGGCCGGCACACTATGGTAAATAATAGTAAACAACAGAATGTGTATAATCCTGAAAAGCACAGTCGCCTTCTATTCGACCTAATGGACAGTCAATCCAACATACCGAGGCGAAAACTCGGGTGAATCAAAATAACTTCTCCAGGCTCGTGGTACGGAACGCAGTCTCCTGCCGGGAGAAGCTTCGACGTGAAATGGCGAGCAACAAGCACTCCTGTTTCCAAATATCATTCCACTCTTTAGTTTTTCCAGGTGCTGTGCGCACACCTTGTCGCCGGGCTGCAGGTTGGCTCTCTGTAAACATAGGTAGTATACTGTATGATGGTTAGTTAAAAAGGAGATGTTGTGTTGTTATTATTCATCCACAACAAACTATCACCCTTTTTACTGTTTACAATACTTTCTACCTTATAGTGCACACGCCTACGCTTTTACTCTCAATGGTTCTTAAACTTAGCAGAAAATTAACAATGGTTCACTTGCAATTTTCCGGACGACTCATAATCCAAGTTAAACAACTTGAAGCCGTGGTTCTTAAACTTTTTTTTATTATTTATGTTTTGTATATTTCGGTGCCGACTAATTAACCCCAACAACCCCATAATTTCCTACTGATTAAATTATAGGAATGATTGCATGTGAAAAACCATCTTCTCATAGAAAGGCAACTCTTTAATATTGCAATTGTTATTTGTGATTTCAAAATGTCAACAGACGTCTTAAAATTCGCCTCGCGGACCCCATAGGGCTGTGGGCCGCCACATATTACGAACCGGGTCGTAATAAGTTACTTAATTTTATCAGATAGATTCGCTTATTTAAGAAACCTACCCAGTATAAAAGAAAACTTTTAGTTTCACCTTTTCGTGCAATTATATTCCGGTACGATTTTCCCCTACTTCCACCACTTGTGTCAACCCAACCGTGACAGTAAAATATCTTTGCCTTAGTAATACGCAAATCAACACATAGAGACAAGTGCCATAAATCAACACATAGAGAAACAATTAATCACACCTTGATTAAGCGTTCGTCCATCACTTCAAATAAACCAGCTTCCGAATCTTTGCAGCAACAAGCCTCTGACAAGTTGACGCGGTTCTTGCATAGAGCACAGCTGTACGCGTGGAAAGTGAAGGAGTCGTCCATGGTCTTGTAACTTGCGAGATCGTTCTGCAGCCGCGACGATCACCAAAGCCAGCTGTATTCGACCCTATTTGCTCTTTGATGCTCAGCGTAGCCTATATTACAAAAACCCAAGGATTACGACCTATTTCAGACATCTCATGACGCCATATAATATGACTGTGGTTTAAGCAACACGTGTTTGCTTAGTTAAGTACAATAACGCTGTAAGCACAATGTAGCTAAGCTTAGCCTATTACGTTCATTTTCTTTTTTTTATTAGTGGAGATATCCAAAACATTCAACGCATAAGGTCAGCAGAACACAAAGCAACCTTTCTTAGCAATTGTCTGTATCTTTACATTATACCGGTACACTTCACCAACGAATTGTATAGCCGGTTGTGTTACTGCATGAAAATCACAGAATGTCATCAGAATATATTTTGGCCTTATGTTCATTGATCTCCATAACCTTGTGGCAGGTACGTAATCTATGGTGTTTCCATGGCAACGTCGTTTGGTCGTATCCAATTAGTGGTTACTGGAAGCTGCGCATGGATTAACCCAAATCAATATTTCTACCATGAAAGAGACGGATCTAAAGGCTCATGTCCAAAACAAGAATGAAATATTTTGGCTAGCACAATATCGTGCCCAACACGTTGATAATAAACCTTGCCTACAGAGTCGAAAAAACTAAAATTGTATAAACTCTTTTCTGTATCCTTATGACACAGAATCGTAAGTCCAAACTGCAAACGCAAATTTATAGTACTGTTTTTCACATATCTATTGCATCCACATGCAGAAATGTGAGCGATTCCCATCAAATGACTGAATTACAAGGACGGGAAAACTGGGCTGACCTTTCGAAGGAACGCGCCTTCCATTGAAAGCCTGTCATTTTTCTTCACATCACATTAACGCCCTATCTTTGACACGAGCGGGTCGCGCCTTGTATCATCGGCGTGTGTGTGCTGTAAATCTGTCAATAAGACTAACTTTTGCCATTCGTATCTGCCTACTTTATCCCACAGCTACTCCAGTGCACAAATTGAAAGTCTGAACTAACCTGCATGACACTTCGTTAAGAAAGGTAATCTCGCTTACTAAAATATACGTCGCCTTCGCGCATCGGCTGTCGCCGGTATTTACTCAGAGTTAATGTACAACCAGCAATACGTTGGCTTGTGGTAAAAGGGAGTACGCTACCCCAGGCTGAACATAAACCAAAGTCCTCAAGCAAAACAGCGAAAACTGATGATTTGTTTCTGCCTGATACGAAATATGTTTACTACACAACAAGTTGCACATATTCTTGACACGTATAGCACGTTTGTCTGTGTAATGGTATTTATACACAAAGCCATTGGGCTCAATGCGCTGTGAAGCGTGTACCAGTGATAGTGCCAGGCACAAGCCCAAATTATATTTTAGTTTTCTTTGAGTTTGCTTTCCTCCTGTGCCGTGAAATAAGACCTTTGTTCCCACGCTTGCCTGTGCATTGAAATTCGCGGAAGCGTGTCGAAAACTTGGGCGTTGCAACATGTTAAAAGATAAGGCGCCAACTGCAACTGATTGGGCTAACTGGTCGCTGTACTTTAAAGGTACGGCACTTCTAACATCTGTTGTTACACCGTGTGGCTGTTATATCAACAATAAACGCGTTATATAGTTGCAAATCTTGGGTGTCTGAACTCCCGTCTGACTTTTGCTTGTCTTGTCGCAAGCGTCAGCATAATACTGAAAATAGAATGGGTATTGGCAAGACTGCATATGAAACTAAGAAAAAATTATTGCGCTGGACATGAGATGCAAATTTTTTGGGGGCTTCCATACAAAGCATTCGCCAGTCATAGGTTCCTAAATTAGCAAGCAAAACTACAATTTTGGTGTTCTTAAAACTTTATTTACCGCATTTGATATTCTTGAAAAACGCGACTTGTCCAACTGGAATTATTTTTTAAAATACGCAAACGTTGCTTTCTGACTACGTTAAATTTTTCACTACAACGATTTAATTTCCTGGCAAAAACTTAGTTATTACTTTAAAAATAAACAAATATATGTAAAAAATAACCATCAGACATGATAAAGTTCCGGAACAATATCACGCTTCAGTGATTGCCAGTTTCTACGGAAGCCAAACGAAAGAAAAATGTTTTCATTTTGTTTCGTTGATAACATGGCAACTTGCTTTGCTTCAATTAAAAAGTAAAGTTGGAAATAAACAAGTTAACGATATGTTGCTCTACATACAAAGCAAGGCATATCCGGTATGTTGTAGGAAATCAATGTGTTTTTTGATTTGTCTTTAAATTTGTTTCATTAATGTACTAATCTGTAACTGTAATCGTTTTTCTCTCAACTACGTTTTTTTACACTGGACCTACTTCATACATTTGTCAGGGTCGTACATTTGTGGACTTGTGCAAGCCATCTGATACTGTAGCACGAGTCCGAGCTAACTTGTTGCATCGACTATATGAAATTGGTCATGCCAATCATCAGTTTCGGTAAGAACATGAATTGCTTGCGTATTTCATAACATTTATAACAAATATATATATCTGCAGTTTGCGGTACAAGGGAACTTACCTACGGGATGCCTACACCCTTGAGGAGTACAAACTATTAAACAATGCTGTAATACAAATGATACCTTTGAATGACATTTCAGAGGCAAGTTAGCCATAAATTTATGACTTTAGGTTTGTGTGTGAATTAAACTTATACTACTTTAAATACAGTGGAACAAAGACATGCGCTTTCACCAATCCTCTAAGAAATCTGACGTTCCAGAAGTGGAGGACATAGTGCAAGTTGCACTAAAATCGGAAATTGAACTTTTGAATCAGAGGGAAAGGGTCCTGAAAGCATTTAAGGTTTTGCTTGTGATGATATAAAAGTTATTGCCATATTAACAGTTAAAAAGTGAAGCCAGATTTTGATCTAATGATGCCTGTAACAAAGCAAGAAGTGTTTTCTTGACAGTTATTTTGTTTGTAGATCATGATGCTTACTCAAATTGTGTTTGTATTCCTTGCACTTTTTACTACATACTGGTATTTCTTCTTTGTCTACTTGGTGGTGTTGGGAATATCCTTCTTTTTCTGTCCGAGTTTCACAAGGATAGGAGGTTGGGTTGGAGTGAGCAGCATAAGGTATCGGTACTGATTCCATGCCATTTTTTAGCATTTGAAAGTTTGTGTTATGGAAATATCCTGTTATCTTCATGGCCAACAAAGACTTTGTAACAGATTTTTTAAACATGATCTGTAAATAATCTCAAGTCGTTGTTTAATGTTTTTCCTAGATATACATATTTCGCCTGTGCTTGCACCAATATATAGCACATACCTAAACAGTTCACTCATTTACTTGTTTCTTATTTGCAGGAGACGTGAGTTCATGGCAGTTATGTTGGTTCTGTGCATTCTAATGCTTGGATCAAGTGCTGCATTAATGGCTCTCAGCATAATTGAACTTACTGTAGGTTTAGTTGATAAATAGGCTGTGGAAATATGTGTAGTTTTCATGATGATGTCTCTTTGCAGTCTTCTGAATATCCCACAACAAGATGTCAAAGATCCACCAGTTCCTGCTTCACTGAAGCTGCTTTGACTAGTGAATTGTTTGATGATGGTGTATGTGCTGCCTATCAGAGCCGGTGCTATGAAGCAACTGTTTGGACAAGTAACTTCATTTTCCTTTTCTTTCTGTTTTCAATGGTCAATTGCAAATACACTGTACTATGCAGTAATGTGTCATGTAATAGCATGATTGGCAGGTTGCCTGGCAAGTTGTGCACTTGCACACCAGTACCTTGGCCACAATATACCATGTGCAACTGCCGAGCTCTTGTAGCTCAGTTGGTTGGGCCTGGTTAGCCTAGGGCCATGAGTTCAAACTTCACCGGGAGCTTGTTTTTTGTAGATCTTGCTACAACTTTTTGGGAAAAAAGTGGCTGATCCAGCGAGGCTGCAATGCCTAAGCTGTAAAGCCTGTAAACCTAATGATACTGTACTATGTCATGTTATTTTTTATGTATAACGAAATTTTGTGGTGGTTAAAATTAGGAAACTGTAAAAAAAATTTAAATGTGCAGGTATCTACTTTGCCATTGTCATTGCCTTGATGTTTGCAACTGGTGTTGTGATATCTTATCTGTTGCACAACTTCAAGTTTACAGCGGGTGACTATATTGAAAAATACCTTGTACAGGTAATATGATATCCAGTTCAACTCTCTGTGTATTGTGTCAAATACTGTAATGTTAAACATATTGTGTCATCATACTGTAATGTTAAAAATTTTCCATTGAGTTTTCTTCTCAAAGGGGTTGAACTCTTTGTTTCAGTCCAAAGAACTTGAACAAGTGATGCAAACTGCAAAGACCGGAACTGTCAGTCAGAAAAGAAATGCTGGCTTTGAATTGGCAACCATGGCTGCCTCAGCAGATGATAACAAGTTCCAAATTGTCACTGAAGGAGGGTAAGGGAATAATCATCAAACTAACACCGCACATTCTCACTATTATATTTAGCTACACATGAATTCGACAGATGGTTTCCAGTGTATCAAACTAACACCACACATTTAAACTTGTACAAAATACCTAAAAGTACAAAATAACTATAAAGATTCATCTAAAAAATTCATGCTATATTAAAGTGTTTGGTCTATGTATTTAGCGTAATTAGGTTTTGGCTGCCTGCTAAAGGTGTGTTTTGGAATGTTTGTTGACAAACCATGATCCTTTGTTAGCTCAGCACAGTGACGCGACGCTGGGTGCCAATATTGACCCTTGTTTTTGGCAACAGACAATAAGTCTCCAACTTCTTATATAGACAAAACACAGCGTTCAACGAATGTAGTGAAAGCTGTTTTACTACTTTATTGTGCTTCTGTTGTTGGCGTTATGTTGTTACCAAAAAAGTTGCTCCAAGGTTGCTTTTTGGTGATGGTGGAAATACCCCTAATATTCCGAAAAATTTATTACGTTTGAAACATTTTTTGGCAGGACCAATTTTTTGTGTATCGTGTTTTTAACAGGGCGAAAACTAAACAAAAAGACTTGAATTGCCGAGCACTCAATTCATATTATTTAATGTTGTGGTTAAAAGCATTAAAACAATCAGTCACAACCAACTTCAAGCGAAATGCATTTTTATAGAACCCATTCTGGCGTGATGACCAACAAATTGTTTTGTCAGGTTGGAAATTCTCATCAGCCTTGCACTTAGTGCAGACGACACAACACAGGAATATGCGACTGAAGCAATAGCGGAATGCCTCACTGTACCTGCAATACAAGACCAGTTTGTGGCTGTCGGAGGTTGGAACTTTGGGATACTTACTTTGTTGAAATGATCCTTTGATTATAATTACTACAGTTAGCATTGCCAATCCTCGGTGTTTTGATTGAACAACATTTAGGTTGGTAGTTTTAGTAAAAGAAATCGATGTTGGCTGATGAAGAAGTAATGTACATGCATTGCATTTGTTACTGTAAAATTACAGTAACATTTTTTTCACGGAAATGTTGGCTGGCAGTATCTTAATCTGCACAAATACCTGAAAAGGTTGTGTTGTGAAATACTGTACTTTAAGTTGTTTGGAAACGTTGAAATAAGGTCACGTGACGTCCCAGCTTGTTTATTTAAATTTGTATCATTATATGTCAATGCTTAATTTTAGGAATGAAGACTTTAACGGCGTTACTTCACACCAAGAACCCTCGTACGGTGAGGGAAGCCATCACCGCAGTTTCCTATGTTGTGTCAGACACTGATGAAAACAAGTCGGCAGTTTTGGCAGAACACGGGTAAATGCAGCGGCTTTCAACAAATTTTGTGTTGATTCTGCATGTGGTAAAGTCTGGATTTCGCTCCTTAGTTATAATGTCACCAAACTCCCGGTTTTAGAAGAAACTTTCCCCCTTTTTGTGTCACAAACTTTCAACATGGTTAATAGGTAGCTTTTAGAAATTACATCTAAAAAAGATATACAACTTTGATTGAATGCAATATATGTATATGGATGTCTCCCTTTAACATCTAAAACATCTGGTTACAACATCTTTCACTAAACCGCACAACCTGCGATGTTATTCCAAGGGCAATTGTGTTACTTTGCTGTCTGACAGTTTACTGTTTACATCCCTTAGGTTGGAGGATCTCGCGCACGCGTGCAAATATGCGAACTCCAGCAACCGAAAGTTACTTGCCTCCATTTTCCTCGAACTTGCTTACTTTAGCGAAACAAGGTGAGCAGTGGCGCCCTTTTATGTTACATCTGCCTTAGCTGCTTGTAGATTGTTTGTAGGCAAATAAATTAAGGGAAATACATGACGGTAAATCTTTGTTTACTTAAACTAGTCTAAAAACAGTTGACTTTTCGTGGTAGGTTTGTCTTTTGAGGGGAAATTCAAAACAGACTTTTAGGCTGGTACTGTACGGCAACGTCCAAAAATAACCCTGTATATTTACCCGTAGAGAAATGCTATGTTCCCGCAACACACCCACAGAAGCATTGGTGAATTTACTCAAACGCAGCAGCGCCACTCCTGGCGACCTCAGTGACCTTGACCTGGAAACGACCACGCTGACTTTGCAGAGTCTGGAACTACTTGTAATTGAAAGCCCAACCCTAATGACCGATCAGGTAACGTGTTTTTCTTCAATGTATGTGTACATTAGTATAACTTCAAGTAACGAAATGAAAGTAGTTTTGGGTGTTTTTAATTCAATAACGCACAGATAAACTAGTATTGTGTAACGTGTGTTGCTAGGAGTACTTGGAACACGTTTTGTGACGGTCTTAGCAAAAAAAATTGTTTTACTCACAGGACGAACTTTTGTCCTATCTGCTCTTTATTCCCACGAAGACAATCGACAAAAAGATTCAGCTTTTCGCATCCAAATTACTCCTTTACTTCACACAAACCCCGGAGGTGTGTTTGATGCTTTGTATCTTACACTATGCGAGCGTTTACAGAACATAGACTCGTTTTTAGAGGTAGCATAACAGGTTTGATAAAAATAAATTGATACGGCCGGATTAAATAAAAATAATGCAAAGATCAAGTATTTCAGGTTTTTCTGACATTGGTATTCGTTTTAGTCTAATGATTTTACGATGGTTTTTACAACATATACTTTTGCAGGCTTGTGACCAACTGTGTGCCAGTCCTGATCTCACCGACAGCTTGTTATATTTCGCACATTCCAACGAACCTGAGCTTCTCAAGGTCCTCGCCACCATCTCACTCCGTATTACTGAACCATTCAAACACAGGTGCGCACACTATAGTTGTACACTAAATACCACGTGCGGCGCTGTTGAGCTACTAATTTACTGTGGTCATGCCTCATTGCATTTGGAAGAAATTGATTTTTTTGTTCCTAGTTGTTATACAATGTTCAAAGCGATTGATGTAGCTCAGGGTTTTTCAATTCGTTTGGGTTCGTGGACGACCTGACCAATTGAGTAAACTCTGTGGAACCCACATCATTCATAAAATTTATAAAAAAAAAAGATAAAAAAAACCTTTTGGAAAAATCCCCTGGATCCTCTCGATAGGTCAATGTCGACTCCCAGTTGTGAAACCCTGTTTAGCACCTGAAATTCTCCTGTGGTGTGTTATACCACTTTGAAACATAAATGTCATGCTGATCTGTTAGTTGACACACAAGCACGTTTTGGACACTGCTGTGCAACAAGTGGCAGCAGTTTTGAAGCCCCTTTTAGCTATATGCCAACGATTTTTATGTGTATATCCCTTGTGGATATTCTTATGATGATGCGAATTTGCAATCATAACTCACAGTACGCAGCGCTTCGTTTTCATGATCATTATGATTCCTAAATCACTATGCCTACGCCATGATCAAATATTTGTTCATCGCAGACAAAAGCTAATGAACGACGGTTTCCAAGAGTTCCTCACGTACCTGCAGAATGCTTGCTCCGACCGTGAATCGTGGAACACGACTGACAACGCCATAGATAACCTTACGGTAAGTCTTGTTCCAACAGTGACACATTTTGTTAGTGTACGACAAGTAGGTTTTCCCAAAAGCCGAAACAAATTGGGTAAAGGCCAACTGTGCATATTTTGCTATTCCATACACAGAACGGTTTGTGTGCGTCCCTTGTTGCTATTTTGCAATGAAACGCCCTTGGCGGCAAAAGCATGTTCAATAGCAAGGTAACGCCAAGAGATTGTTGCTAAGGAACAAAACGTTTCTCTGTTGTCATGTGCGTTTTCGTGTTAAATTAAATGTTGATGACCTGTTGATACGAACTCATGACACTGTTCCTCATTAACAAATTATATTTTGAGAATTGTACTTTCCATCCAACAGTTTACATATTAGCCTTGCATACGAGTACTCTAGCCAATAAAATGAGTTAGTTTCACATCGGTCGAATGGCGTCAACTGTTTTTGTCTTATGTTTACCCAACCCACGCACAAAGAAAGGGGAATAATAAAACAGGCATTTACAACAGTAGAGTTGCGCAATTTTCTGTTTTTCACTTTATAACTAACCCCATAAACTTAAATGACCGCAGTGACGAATAAGAACTTCAAACGACGCTTTCATGCACTGGTTGGTTTATGACGTCACACTGTAGTAAGCACCTGTCAACGACCTGTGCGTTTAAATAGGTTTAGGCTACCGTTAATTGCTTGACAACATCGCTACATTGGTTTGGACTGAATCGTTTGATTTTATTTGCTTGTGTACTACATAAGGCTATGTGACCTGTCTGATTGAAGGTGTCGATTGTGTTTACGTGTCGTATGAGTTATACGCCTTTTCTCAAAACTATTTTATTATGTTGTATTTTGTTACAACAAACGCATCCCAACCTGAACATGTGCCACTTTTGTATTTTATACCTGAAAATATAAAATCTTAAAATAGGCCACTAAAACAAAAAGTGTGACACAACAAAGTTTAACAGAACATCAAACATGAATTTACTCTTAGGCGATATCAAGCAGTAGCTGTTAGTTTGATAGATTATCACATTATCTCAAACTAAGCAGATGTCAGAAATTCGGGGTGGTGAAAAATGTTGAATTGATGCATCAACAAATATGTTTGCAGAGCAAGGAAGACAACAGTGACATCATGAAGCAACCTGAACGACCACCAAGCTCTATGTCCTCATCCACGGGCATCAATTCCAGCAGAACCAGCGTGAGGTCCCACGGAGGAACAAGCTTGCTGATTGAGGCTGGCCCCAGTACAAGTTCGACATAAAATATAAACTCTGTTGTGCAAGCCCTTGTATATTTGTGAATCACGGTATATTTTAACGCGTTTTCTACACACATTTTGTACCATTACAAACTGTGACAGTCGCTTGTAAGAACTTTCACCAACGTTTGGAAACAATTGTGCCTGAACGCGCTCTGTACAACTTTAACTTCCACACAACGATTGCGTCATTAACATCGACCTGGAATTCATGAGGATCGCAGCATACCTCTGTCTTTTAACAACTGTGCGGTGCCATCTGCTACGTAGTGTTCAGAGAAGAAACTAGCGGTTTGTGTGCGTCCGTGTTTGACAACTTAACCTGTTTTCCGTCAAGCCACGAACGCTGTGCACATTTCAATATGCTTTACACAAACTTTCCTGTATTTACCCTGTTACACATGGATGGTGGCAAACCACATTAACAGCAGTATAAAAATAATGACTCATTTGAATTTTATGTGTTGCTACTTAATTTAGCACATCCGTTTTTCCGTACACTTATTCATGTAAGATCACTGTATCGCCTTGTACAAATGCTCTGTATACTTCCACTGTTTTACATTACTGTCGAATTTCCACCTGCACACTACGTAATATATTATAGCAGTCTCGCCGTTTGTTTGTACAGTTGATGGCCACGTTGGCAGATATGTGTTTGCGGAGGTAAATGTGCATAGGTAAGTGTAATACAAATTACCGTAAGGCGTAGCCTGATTTGTATACGGTATTTCCGTATATGTTACATGGGATAGTTTGTAATATGTCATGTTCAAAGCAGTGTTACCAAACCTTATTGGTATTATATCTACCACTTCAAACCAACTCAACCAACTACGTTTGGATCCAACTCAATGTTCAGCCTGTTGCAACCAGGGAAGTACAAATACTTGCGGGTTTATTTACAAGATTGTCAACATTTTTTACACATGCTACCGAGTAAATGTACCAAAGTAAAGAACTGCAGTGCTTGTAGCGCCAAACTAGCACACGTTAAGTTATTGCAACACCATTTTTTAATTTTAAATAAGTTATCAATGAAATACAGAATTATATTGGAATTGCAAAATTGTCTTTCTGATAAGCATTTAACTTTTGGAGTGCAGCTATTCAAATAAAAGAATGATAAAAGCGTGCAGTGGATTTTTGTGATGCGTCAATGCAGTTTACAAATTTTCAAACACAGCATCAATAATAATGATAGTAGTATTTCAAAAATGATGTACAAATTTCGCTCAACAGTTCCAAACACAAAGAAGCACAAAACAATCTCTCTTCAGCCATGTTCCATTAACCTCACACGTATTCGGTGCGGTTTGGGTTTGCTGATTTTTGTGGTGGCTTGTAGGTGTAGTTGTATGAGTCCGATTCTTCACCTTGGCCACAAGTGCAGCAGGCCAGCAGAATTCCGGCGAGTATAGCCAAACCCTGCAAGCATTAGTTGTTTTTTAGACATTTTTACTGGATCCAATTACATCATGCAGTGATAAATTTAAACAAATGCAGAATATTTTGGGTAACAAATAACGAAAATCCAAAGTAATGAAAATTAATTCTTAACTTGTAGACCTTTTACCAGTCTGTCTCAGCATGCATATCAAGTTGCTTTATTTTATAAATATCTTTGTGGTTTCTTATTTTTTGCCATAACAACCTTAGTTGTAACATTAATGCATTAAATACAAAACCATGCACAAACCGCTCGAATTAACAGGCACGCTTATTGGACAAACCCGCTTGCGCGAGCACACAACTTACAGAAGCGACCCAGCCTACATACAACCCAGCGCCAAACTCGTAAAGGAAATTGGAATTGGTGGCCTGCTGGTAATAAAATTCCTGAATGACACCGGCTGCGTACCAAGAAACGCTAGCCATGGTCAGAATACCTGTGGGAAGAAGACGGAGAAGGTAAATAAGTTGTTTTCATACCGATGAAATCCAGCCCACATAAAGGGCGGCACCAAATTCATATTTGAAGGAGTCGTTTTGCTGCAGGGGGTCAAAAAACTCGTAGATAACTTGCGCGGCGTACCAGGAGACGGCCGAGAGGCAGAGTGCACCTAATTGACACACGCAGGCATGTGATTGGTCATTGCATTCAGAATTAGGTAACACACCAGTTGCAAGCAAATTAGTTAATTAGACTCATTATATATATGATAGTTTTACTCAACAAAAATATTTAGGTGTACTTTTAAAATGTAACAAAGTTAAAGTCAATAACTCTATCTTCTGTTTTGATTGGAGTGATACAAAAAGCAATAGCAATTGCGATAAAAAAATGCAGTAGTTTTGTTGCAAAGCACTCTTTAACAAAAACAATATTAAACCATTTGATTAATAACATGAAAAAGCCAAAAGAAATTGCATGCGTCACATACACAAACTTAAAACTGAAATCGAAAATTTGCATCAAATTCAAACACAAAAGATAATTCATTGGCACAATTCATGGATGTGCAATTAAAGCAGCATTTTGAATACGCCATTGTTTAACTCTTGAAAAGTCACAAATTACTGAATTGATACGTTTCATTGCAACATTCCAAACTCATTACAAACACAAATGGAGCAAGTCAACCTGACAGCCACAGCACGCCGAATGAAAACACATGTACAAAACGGAAAAGTGTCTACTTGTAATTAAACGACCACCTCTGCTTTAAAATATTTTTAACGCAGTGTTTTTTCAACGATACAGCAAAGTCAGCATTCTGACGACATAATGGGTTTAGCATTGACATGTCAAACTTTATGCAACCCAAGAAATTGCGGTAGTCAACTGGACCAGTCCGCACACATTTACCTGCCAATATCATCATAATGCCACCGCTTCTGCCCGACCAAACCTTGCCATTGCTTCCTTCCATGACTTTCACGCAATTGAGACTTACAGTGCCGGCGACCAGAGCAGCCACTGCCAAGATGGCGGCGATACACATCATCGCTCTCTGTACTGTCAGCTCGGCTGCAGGTTGGCGAAGAGAAAACAAATGGAACTCGGTTAGAATTTGTTTGCAACTTTCGGCCTTCAGTTTTTTTTTATAAAAGTGTCATTGCTTCGCGCTTCGCTCCGCGGCGTCTTCGTCCAAACCTAAAACCTGTAAATCCTGCGAAGATCCGGTTTTGGTTGTTGGCCGCCACGGCTACCTGCCAAAAACGCCAGGAGGCCCGAGATGCGACAAGCGGTAATCTTTTGAGACTCGGTGGTTGTGCTGATACACGGGAGTCCGAAGATGGTGATGATGGTGGCGAGAAAGCCAAATATGCAGGACAGCACCATGAGGGCTCGCATCGCTTGAAGATGAGCTGAACGAAATACAAAATTTCACGTTACTGTGGTTTGTGAAATTGTCGTCTAATTACGATTGCTATTGTCACCAACGTTTGTAGTTACGTTTAAAGTTGATCCGATTGCCACAGCCACAATGTGTGTTCCTATTCGTTTCACAGGCGATATGCATTTTCAAAAATAAGCCTATCAGTGCCAGGTGCCCTTTCAAAACGGGCGGCAAAAGGCGAACTGTCGCCCCAGTTAATGGTTAACCAACCGCGATAAAGGAACTATCGGAGTTTCAACAAAGAGCGCGGGGGCGCCGATGGGTTCGACGGCCATTTTTCATGGGCAGCAAAGCAAACTTTAAATTGAAAACACCGCGTGGGCCGTGCACGGTAAATATTAGTCCTGAATTTAACAGTCAGCGTAAGTTTGATCGTCCAGATTTAAATCATAGGCATTTGTTTGTTCGACCGACTTGCGTCATTCCAACAGAATATTTCATTCTAAAGGTTCTTTGTATTTATCTGGTGACACTGAGTCACTGTAACTGGCTATGGCATAGACGTAGTTTGGTGGACCAAAAAAAAAATTCCATGCATTTGAGAATTCTTACGTTGGAAACTCCTACATCTAAAAAAACTTTTCTTACGTTTTTTAAAGCGAGCACAAACGCTGTATATTTTTTGAATGAAGTTAAACAATAGCATTTTTTTAAATATGAACATAAACACAATTAACACACCGGGCAAACCAAAGAATGGGACATTGTATGCGTCACAATTGGCCGACTGGTAGTTGCTGTTACAGCGCCTCCATGGACCCTCCATTATCCGTTGGGTCTGAAAAGCAGCCGGAAGGGCTTGCGGTGCCGAATGACGCCAGTCGTCACTAAGCGTTGTGAACAACAAGCCAACCATTGCAAAGGCAGAACACAAAAAACCAATGAATCTTTTGTCCATTCTAAATCCGAGATACCACTGATTTTAACTTGTTAATCGTTTACAATGTTAATCTCTTTTTCTGTGCAACTGCAGTCAACTTAGCTGAATTTCTATTCGTTTTATACAGTCACCAACGAGCTGTATGAAATTGATCACATACACCAGTGTGCATCAACTTTTTTAGAAACAGTGGACGAAAGGCGGGTGGGGAACTGTTTTAAAATGTTCGATAGCGCCTTGTCAAGATCTGACAAGATCCAGAACCCAGCGCGGGTGCGGGAGAAACCGATTGCGCGTTGGTTAATCACGGCGTTGCACCAGAAATTCCATGTAGGGTCTCAAGTTGGTCAGGGGAAAATATTCGCACAACAAAGCTGTGTTTCGTTTTTCGTCAACATAAGTGGTATAAATTATGTGTGGTCTAATCCATTGCTGGAGCGTTTGCGCCAGTATTATGTTACAGTGTATTTGGGCCCACAATTCGCCAATTTGATTTGCGAAACACTTTGCTCAACAGAAGTGAGCTTGTTGTGGTTTTGTCATTGTTACTATCTTATAGTCGCTTAAAACTTCGCTAATTGTGTTTTACTTTGACAACGATACATGTAATGAAAAAGCTAAGAACCAACTCACTTGGAATTCCAATGAGCGCTGTGTCGTACTCGTCGCATTGCAACTGGCCAGGGAACGGGGATGCGCAACGCACCCACAGACCCTCAACGGAGTAGAGACCGTTAAAATTGGCCTGTGAGGACTGGAAGCTGTTTCTACGCCACTCTCTGTAAATGGTTGTCACCAGACAGCCGATAGTGGCAAACGCCACCAACACGAAACCAAGCATTCTTGGTGCATTCGACATTTTAGCTTTTCAGTGATAGGTTAAACAATAATTTAAAAATGTTAAAAATGATGTTAGATGTATGCTCTGTGGAGGAAAGACTGCGTCATGGGTTGATATTTAATTGTAAGATTTAAGAATTAACTCTACACCGCACCAAGGGCAACTCCTAACAATATATAGGCCCCAGTGTTATAATATCGTTATCCCTTATTTAAGTTCCTAAAAGCCGTGAAATAAACTGTTACTTGCACAAAAACTCTCATTTTCAAATAAATATACAATAATTACGTTAATAAATAAGCTCAAGAAAAGATCTTGACAAAATAACATCCCATCTATATTTTTCACACGAAATCTGTCAACCGACTAACTGAAATGGCAACATCACAATTTCAGTAACTCGAACACGAATTTAGGCAACCGAAGACTTTAATATAAAGAGAGCTTGGGGTAAAACGCCACCCAAAACGTTCGGTTTTATAGAGATCTTTTTGAAATCGGGAATGGAGAAAAAATTGTGAACATAAAAGCAAGGTAAACATGGTTCGCACCTACATGAGCAAATAGCAGTCCTTTTTGTCGGAAACCGATAACAAAAAAACGACAAACATTGCGTATGCGCGGGGGATAATTAAATTTGAGAGATTTTTTGTGAATTGTTAACAATGGTGCAATGTTTGTTTGAGTTGCTAACCGAGAATATGCGTAAATACGCGATATTGGAAAATGACTGGTTCATCCTATAGACCTACTTGCCTTTTTTGTGTCTATTTTAAACCCATGCCCATAGCTATATGTAATTATATGTAAAGAAGTGAGTAGTTCTTTTATTTTGAATTATGTCATTATGAGTTACACCTTTTGAAAGACTTCATCAAATAACTGCCCACATCTATGGAAACGAGCGGAGCGTTTTCGATAAAACAATCGACAACCCCAGAAAGTTCCTTTGTGGCCTGGGAAAAATGCCACATTTTTATATGTCTGATCGCCAGCGACGATAAACAGATCCATCACAATTTTACAGTTGCGAGAAGCGACCCCTGTGCGCAGTTGTGATTCACGGTTTAGTGAACGAAGTCTGTTAGTCAGTTGACATTACGTCATCGTGTAAAGCACGAGGTGGGCGGGAAACCTGGTCACGTCAGCGAATGCAAACATGGATGTCGCCATATTACGAAACAAGTTCCTGTCGTGCTGGGAAGGCATTTTTTACTACAAGATGTAACACACATATTTGTGTGACACGATTGTATAATCATATTAACCTATACTCTTACATCATACTGCATAAGAATAATAATCATTAATTTTATTTGAAATACAAAATGGTACAAATTAAATCCAAAATGGTACATACATACATACCCGTCTGTTGGAAATGAAAAAAAAATTGTTATTGGTTAGAAATGGATTTATGTTAAAATTCAACAACTCACCCGTTATCTACTTTATTCATTTTTTTACGATTTTCTTAAAAAAGATCGTGTCAAAACAATATTAAAACTTTAACAGAATATAACATTTGTAAAGCCAAGAATAAAAAATTATTGCCACACGAGATGCTGGCGGAAAAAATATTGTTATCAGAATAATATTTAACAATACAAACTTTTCCAATTTACGATGAGCATGCAGTGAAACAAAAATGGTTTTCACTGTTATCACACGATACATAAAAAGAACCAAGTCACGAACGATATTATATTGCACTTTTTAAATTTGTCAATTATGTTTTAAAAATTATTGCCTTTTAAAAGAAGCGAAACACAGCGACAGCAAGCCACATAATATCTTGTTTGCTGGTTTAAAATGTGACACCCACGTAATTTTCTTGTTTTTTTAGTGGTTGAGGCAATAAACTTCTCGGCTCTTTTCATGGCCATGTGATAAACACACTAAATTCGCTACCGAAACGTTACAACTTACCAGGTAAGTTGATGAAGGAGGTATCGTAGTTGTCGCATTGAAACTGGCCGGGAACTGGACTCGTACATCTCACCCAAAGGCCCTCGTACGAGTAGATTCCGTAATTGACGCTGGCTGAAGCAACTTGCGAATTTTTCTTCCATTCCTTCGAAGCCAGCGTGTAAATAATCCCCACCGTGGCAATGATGGCAAGTGCTAATCCGATGCTAGGGCATGAGTTGGCCATGACGTTCGAAGTCGCTTGATGAAAGGTTTCAAAAATTCAAGGTAACTTGTAAAAGGCTAAATAACGAGTGCAGTTTCACTTGTCAAATTTCTGTGAAAGACAAATAAAGTAGCAGATTTGAAAGATACTAGATCAGTTACTAATAACTATCTTTATGAAATCTTCATAGAGGACTTATTTCACTGAATAAACTGCGCAAAGAAAAACTTCACAGGGCTGACAGGTTTACTTGTTATTTTTCACAAGCGTTTGCGAATTATATCACATTTTTCTATTTTAAAATATGTTGTTCCGCTGCGAGATACTAATAAAATATTTTCTTTCAACTGTTTTTAATACGATCACTCTACAATATCCGTTTCTGTCACCTTTTACATTTGTAAAAACACGGTCTCGTCTCCATTTGCTTTGTCTTGTGCGCTTTCGAACTGCTGTGTCTTTCTTATACGATGGCGGGATACACAGTCACTGGTTACACATTAACCGTCGTTTCGTGTTGAATTGCTGTGGAGCAAATATTAGTAGGACGCGCGCGGGAGAACTGGATCTGTGATGTAAACGACAAACTAAAAGGAAAATTAAAGTTTAATCATTAACCCCCTCTCGTGAGAGTATTAACGTTGCAATTTTACGTAGGCGCCTTTGGTTGTCAAAAATAGACATTGCCTTATTTAGGCATTGAGACGGGATTATGGCTGCGTCTTTCCCGAATGTTCGGATTTCATAGTTGTCATTTGAGAAACATCCAATTGAATGTTAACCACCATCACGTGATACATTTAATCTGCTGTTAACAACACATTATCATATTGCTTTTTGCTATTCGACATCACTGTACAAAGTCGTAATAGTGCCAACCCATTCACTTTCTTTTTCGTTGCGCTGATGTAGGCTACTCAAAAGGAATGGAATTATATTAACCATTAAACCCTCTTCTAAACAGTTTGCCAAACATTTAGAATTAGCCTGTTTCATAACATTTTGACAATTGTTGTTGCTTTTTTTATATACGCTTGTTTGCATTTGTTTTTTAATATCATTTACCTCAGGATGTCCTGGGCAAGAATCCTGATTAGGGTTTCGTTTTGATATATATGGAACAGGCCAGTGCCAAATTAACTATTGGGAAAACAAGGCACATGCCTTAGGACCGGTCGCAAATCCAGGCCACCTAAATGACTTATGACGTAAGTTCAGGTTAAGGAGGTCAAACGGTTAGCAATGTCTTGGTAGTTTTCTTTAAATTTAAAGGTCATTTCCTCAAAACCACGACTTCGAAAGTTGATTGAGGAGCTTGCTCATTGTTGTTTTTACCCTTTACAATGTATGCGTATTTTCGAGCCACTTGACAAAAAAAGCCTATAGACTAGCAGAGCCTTAATATAGAACTGGGTCGGACGCCTAGACCGATGTCGCCAGCGTCCAGCTTATGTTTTTTATGCTGTGCGCTTTATCGCCGCTAGTGGACAGTACAAAGCTTGTTTAATTTGTTTTAAAAGCTGCCGGCTGTTTTCATTGTTGATTTACTGCCGCTAATTTTAAATAATGTACAGTTTTTAAAGGACATATGGAATGTTTAACTACGTTATATATGCCAAAAAGTATCTATAGCAACTATGTTATGAAAAAGGAGTACGGAACTTTTGATAATTTACGTTGCAGCTAGTTTTAAAAGGAAAAAAGAAAAGTTTGATGGGAAATTAATTTTGTAAAACACGAAAGTTGTCAAAATGTCTGTGAACGACGAAGACACTGAGTTAAGGGACTTATTGCTTCAAACTTTGGAAAAAAATGGCGTTTTGGGAAAAATTAAAGCTGAACTTCGTGCCGGGGTATTTTTGGCTCTGGAATCACAAGACCAACATGACGATTCTTCCAAGAAAGCAAACAGGAGGCTTCTAAACTTCAGGTCCCAAACCCCATCTGGACAAACCTGCATAGAGCTTGTCCAAGAGTTTCTAACTTTTTTCGATCTAGACTACACCAATGCTGTGTTTACAGTAGAAGCGAATAGCAACTTAAATTCCGAATCAAGGTCCGAGTTACTCAAAAGACTGAACATACAAGAATCTGAAAGTGGGGCATTGCCTGTGATTGGACAGTTACTGCAGTCTAAAATATCAAACAAACCCCAACAAAACAACTCTCCGAATGAATCACAAATCGAAACAGCAAAACTAATTTTTCAGCAATATTCCAACAGTTATGAGTCTGGCTTAATTTCGAAAATGAAAGCCACCGATGCACTTTCACAGTTGTGTCCAGAATTTCCCAGATACTTACTTCAGGCCTTTGTTGAAGATGAGGCTCGTAGGTCTACTGTGCAAGCCATATCCTGTGTTACCTTTGTCCAAATGTATGAAAAGCTGTTTAAACTCTGTTGCACCATAACAAACTCCACTCCACTTGGAGACAGCTTAAAAAGCTTCAAAGACAACACACCTGATTTAAGTGGGGAATTTGATAGAAGACACTTTCCCAGTGACAAAGACATTGAAAAAAATCTTGACAGTCTGTTGATGCAGGAACACATGGGCAACGTGGACTACGAGGGAGATTTTCATAGTGCAAGCCAGACAAGTATTAGTGAGGACTTGCAAGGTGATGGACTCAGCAGCGCGCCAAGCTCGTATGCAGAGCTAACTGATGACCACACATTAGGTGATAACAATCATGACATGGACTACACAGAAGATATATGAGTTAATTTTGTAGCATATATATCTGGAACCACTGTAAAACCCTTGCCAAGATGAAGTCTACAGTTGGATGGTGCTTACACTATACATTACGAACACTGATGTGAGCAAGAGTTGGTTTTAGGCAAAGCGATATCTCTTGTGGCCACAAGAGGGGCTTGTTTTATTCTTTGCTTTGTGTAGTTTGTTGTAGTGAAATTTATCTTTTCTAGTTGGTAGCATTTTGATTTTTATACTATTTTGGCGGTTACGTTTCATCAGCCTGGTTTGTTTGGTAAATGAATGCACGCATAAAGATCTTCATACAAGCTATTTTCAAAACTCATTTCAAATGGTGTGTTTATGAACGGTTGCAATTTGGGAGATATTATATTCCTGAGGATATCTAACAAACATGTTTATTGTAAACAAATTTTCAACAAATTTTTCAACAAAAGGTTGATGTTATGATTTGTCAAATCTAGATTTTGGCAACCACACATATGTTTTTTCTGGTACATTATATGCGACATTCATTGTTGTTGAAGTCATTTTTATCACAAAAGTTCATTGTACAAGGTGTGTGCTAGTAACCCTGCCAAGTTGCCAAGACTCCCTAAATTCAAGTTAAAAGTTGCACCCTTTAAACATTCCTCACACTTACTTAAACAATGCATCTAAAATCTTTGCCATTTTTTGTATTCTTGCACCTTTCTGTTTATGATAGTGGTTTTGTCAGTGCCCGTATATTTAACGCTGACTTGTGTTTTGCAGCATAGGCCTGTTCCTGTTTAAAACACAATGAAATCACATGCAAAAACACTTGTGCAAGTTTTATTTTTGCTTCTGCTTATTTGCATATTTGTCATTGTGCAACAAAAAAAAAGTCAGTGGGATTTCCTGGTATTCACCCAACAATGGCCACAGGCATCCTGTGTTGATATCAATGTAAGTTTGTATATTTCAATCACTTCAGCACATTGTATGTCGAATTTAAATTTATAACACATCTGCATGGCAGTAAAGGAATGTAATCATAGTTTGAAGTATGTTGTTGAATTTATGTGGACTTGCTATCATTAAAAATTTATTGCACTAATTGCAGCAAATTTATGGTTTTGTTTATAACACCAAGCAATCATTCCGAATTCATCTTTTTCATTTAGAACACAGGAAGAGAAACCTGTCGCTTGGAAAAACCAGTAAAAACCTGGACTATTCATGGTATATGGTAAGTTTATTGTTTATTTGTGTTTACAATACCCAAAGTCAAACCTGCAAACAAATATGTATGTAGGCCAAGTCAATTTAGTGGTGAAGGACCTTTCTACTGCAACAATTCATACCCCTTTCGTGAAAGTGAAGTGGCAGTGAGTGTGCAGTGTACTTTTATGTTCACTGACTGGTGAATTTCTAATTCACTCTTTTTAGGGAATTGAGGATGAACTGATGGCTTATTGGCCGAACTTGATTGCCGAAGAATCGAAGTGCAGTTTTTGGTGAGTTGAATAATGTTGGGTTTATTTTCACTTAATCAATACAAATAGTAAATTAACTTCATAAAGTTCATATCTGTTCATCAAAATACCTAAAATGTAAAACCTTGGATGCCATGAAAGAAGGGAGTAAACGTATTCCAAAAAATAAAAACTCAACTGAGTCAATTTTAAAAATATATGTGAAAAACTGAAGAAAGCGCAATAATATTTCATGCCTTGGCAGGATGGCCCCACTACATAGGTCCTTGCTTGGCGATCACAGCTATTGTATCTAGATTGTCAGGAAAAAGTGGCTGATCCAGCTAGGCTGCAATGCTCGGGTTGCCAAGCATGCAAACCTAAAGTTAAGAAAGTTTTTGTATATTTCAGGAAACATGAATGGGTCAAGCATGGAACTTGTGCTATGTCTCTCCCCTCATTGGACACGGAGTACAAATATTTTTCCCAGGCACTGAAACTGAACAAAGTGTTTGATTACAAATCGTAAGTTGATCTGCTCTTCAGCAGTTTACCCTTACCCGATCCCTTATATAGCAACTTTGGTTTATGGTCCTTTTGTTACAGAATTCTAGCTGGGCAGGGCATTGTACCATCTACCAACACATATAAGGTATGTGTGGAATGAGATTGGAACGTTGATGTTTAAATAATTATTTCTGTATGTTTTACAGCTTAGTGATTTCAGGAATGCCTTTCATTCTGCTATTGGAACAAGGATGAGAACACAGTGCATCTTTTCTGAGGTATAATATCTGATACTGGAATGCTTACTTAAAATATTCAATAGCAACTGTTGTTAAACAACCGACAGTAATAAAAGTGTTGCTTTTCCACCAATTTCGGCATGCAACCTTACTGGAATGTAAAACCTGGTATAAATATAGTCCCCCCATAAAAAATCTAGAATCTAAACAACTTCGTAAAGTTTGCTTGCCATCTCACCATAACTACGGACTCGTTGGACACCTCCTTATGCGTTGCTGTGTTTTTGCATTAAAACATAAAATCTCTATTCCTCTACATTTAAATCTTGAAACTTAATTCTACACAAAACATTCTGCCAACAGGACAGGAGCAAGCAGGCGATCATACAAGTTGAAGTTTGTCTGGACAAACATTTTACCCCCATCGATTGTATGCGCAATCACCGTGCAAGGCCTCTTGTATTCGTACCCGCTTGGGACCGAACCCCATACAACCCCACCTTCGAAGACTGTGATGAATCTCTACCAGTGCAATATCTTCCCTTGCAATATAATGTTTAAACTCGTCAGTGTTTCCCTTGAGCAAAATTGTGCAAGTTGGTCTCAGGATGCTTTTGTGTTTTGTCACAAATCGACCATATGCGAAATTTGCTTGCGTTGTTATACTGTGAGATGCAACGTACTTATTTGCGACATTCGCTTTATATTGTTTGCCTAACTGTATTACATTGTCGGGTTTCTTTACATTTTCAAAGTCATTAAGTTTTTTTGGAACGTTAAAGTATTTACAATACAAATTAGCGATAATTTTTTTTTCCTCAGTCGGTTAATTTATTTTGAACGTAGTTCTTGCCATCCCCGTTACTTTTTCCCTTCATTCACCGTAAACCGAAACGAATGTTTGTACTGTATTGTGAGTAATCACTGTTCACCCTACTACAGCGTTTCATAGTCTGGTATTGCTGCGTTTTATTCTATGCCCCACAATGCTGTAAAATCAAACCCTTTTCCCGTTTTGTTGCTGTCAAGTGTTGGCTTTGCAAGTCGCAACGCACCACTCTGTTCAAAACGCAAACAAAGTCCAAAGTTTCTAATTTCGTCACAATCCATGATCCAACGCATTGACGCCGTATCAAAATTAAAAGGAAGTTGGATTCATTATTCCTAAATACCATCTGACTGTACACAAAGCCAACTGGCAATTACACCGAGGGCTGGTCCAAAATTTGCTCATTGCATTCTCGTTAAAGATTTAATGCAAACCATCCAATGCAGCCATTGCATCGTGAAAACTGCGCCAAAACGAGTTTTCGTTTCTGTTTGACTTTGAATCGTGTTGATGAATTTCAAATCTACTTTACATTTGTAAGTTGTCTTGTTATCAATATTGTCGTGCAATCTTTGTGTCTGTATATTGCATATAACAGGTAACCTTGGTTAAATGCTGTGTTTGTTGGTGGTGTGGCGACAGATTTCACTGGTTTATTCTTGTGTTTGTTGTGCACTATCGATACTTCGTCGGTTACTAAAAACAATTGCGTCAAATGTACATAATAACCAAACATGGTTCAAGGACGAATTTGGCATGGATTCATGTCTTGTTAACATCGGCTTATTGTTCGTTGTGATATTTATATTGACCCCAAAAAACTAAATTCATTTCTTGGATTGAATAAAAAGTCCGAAGCATATCTTTGGTGTCTTGGGTGGTTATTATTGATGCAACAAATTATGAAACTTTACATAGCATTTTTTTGAACTAAGCATCATGTTGAGTTCATGCACGAAAAGTTGGTGGGTATTTTTAAGTCAACCAAGTTTGAGTTGGCAAAATAAAAAAGTAACCATGCAAAGCAAAAAAACATGGTTAATAAATTTGAACATTGAGTGTTTACATAGAACGGCAAAAAATACGCAGATTTCTATAATGGACAGAGTTCTGGGATCGGAGTCGAATGACCTCATGTGTAATTCGCTGTAGCTTTTTTCGACTGCCATGAACCATTCGGCGCAGGAACGCATCTGCAAATTTTTGTTGAAATATGTAATGCTCTCCAATAACCACACATGGCTCTTTTCGGTTGCAACATTAGGTAAAAAATAACAACCGTCCGAATCAACCTTTATTGACTGAACGATTATCGTCAGAATTTAGTTGCATTACCACAGGTTATCCTATAAACATGACAAATTCTATACGTGATATATACGGGTAATCGATAATGAAGCCAGTGTAGCCATTACCATTCAACTGCGTGTTCGAAGTTTAGAGTTTAGTAAACCCAGATCTATACAAGTTACGACGCAATTTGCCGTTTCAATACACAACTAACTCGAGAGATAAGGATTCCGCCGTTGGAGATAAAAATCCCTTAGTTTTAAAGCAAATAGTGATGTTCGTGGGAGTTTTACGCGGTCAGGGGCCCGGGTGCCCCCCACCCCCTAATGGGGCCTGCTGTTAGTCCTTTTTCGCTACAACGACCAGTACATAAAACGGCAAAAAATACGCAGCAAATGTTTTGACAGTAGCGCGACTTTGGATTGCAAAATATCACTAAATTTGACCAATTATAAAATGTTTGCCACAAATTGCCTGCCTACAGCAATATTATTTTGAATATAATTACCATTAAGTAGCCTCAATCAGTAACTTTCAAGTATAGCTGAGCTATGTTTTTGGAAACTTTCCAATCGTGGCGCCAGTGCAAACACAATTGTACTATGTTTTAAAGGTGTAATATTGACAAACATACAAGAAAGGTTACATCTGCCTAGACCAAAAAATAAGAACGATGCATTTCGATGCCGAAATTGAATTTATTCCCGAACTATTCAAGGTCTTGGTTGATTTGATCTCGCAGCAATCTGTGAAGCTTGTTGCTGAATTCGGGCACTGTCGTCATAAGCCTTTATCAGAATATTTTCTTTTGGTCCTGTTTCCCACCACACGCCGTCGCTATCTTTTACACTGGCCTCCACAGTCATGGTATACAACCCTGTACAAAAAATGGTTACATGGTGATAGATAATACTTTTTAGTTACAACTTTCTAAAACTAGTTCCTTAAAGTGGAAAAAATCAGCCTCTCTAGTAAGTATTGTCTTGGCACCTGCGACACAAATTTTTCGGTTATGTAATCTGTCTCCCTCTTGAAGCGGAATGTTACCTGTGAGTGGAAAGTTCATCACAAACTGTGTACTGAAATAATCATTGTGCGGTTCCACGATTTGGTCGATGTCGCTCTCTGACGTTGGCAACTACAACCACAAACGAAGCAAAAATTAGTTTCATTTATCACCAGGAGAGCCTGTATTACGTCTCATTTGTACTTTATAATTAGAAGAGCTATAGAGCATCAAAATAGGTAGTTTTCACAAAAGCGACACCTGGAGCACAATTAACATTTAAAGCAGGTTTTTTTATATAAATTATTTTTCCAAAAGTTAAAATAAAAAAAAATAAATAAAACCACTTCTGTTTCAAGTATTCATAAGTGCAGCCCTGGCTTCAATACCTTGGTGTTCGTAACTTTTGGTTGACCTTGCCTAGCCCTTGACACAGACAGCTTGACGCGGCTTACTTCACGGAAAGTGCAACGTTGACCTTTACCCTCGTCGTCGCGGGCTTTCCCCGTTACGTCATCATCTTGTGACGTAGCCGAGCTGTGCTGAACGACTCCCTCGACCTTGAGCGCCAGCCTCTGGTTAATCTCCACAGTAACCGGATCGTTGCTTCCGCGCTGACTCGGAGAGATTGCAAGCTTGGGAAAAGAAAATGTTTTTTTAATATCTTATGTAGAATTGTATGTTATAACTACTCTTTGCAGATTTAATTGTTGTATTTTTTTGATGTAGTACGCATTGTTTTGCTATCTTTATATAATGTGGTACAATTTATTTCCTCACTAACAACACCAATTACCAAACAGACTGCTGTGCCCCTGTTTAAATGCGCCAAACTCGTATGTCTAGCAAAGCCCAAAAACTGAGATTGTTTCCGCCAACCAACGCGAACAGGTGGTCTATTTTATAACTTTTCACTGCGCTGGTTTTCA
The DNA here is from genome assembly GCF_947561715.1 of Ascidia mentula. NCBI lineage: Eukaryota > Metazoa > Chordata > Ascidiacea > Phlebobranchia > Ascidiidae > Ascidia > Ascidia mentula. The sequence continues at coordinate 6,809,460 of NC_138569.1, forward strand.
TGAATTTTTCGCGACATTTGTGTTTGAAATGAGACCCAAGCGATTACCTTTATGTTTGTGGTCTGTAAGCTCTGGAAGAAATATCGTGGCAGGGAGTGAGGAGTTGAAAGGAGAAGCGACGAACAAGCGATCAGGCATTCCGTATGCTGGAACACAAAGCAATCAGGTAGATACGAATTACTACAACACGCTGTCATCACAAAGTTTCACGGCTCACTGTGTGTGAAAGAGGTTGCGTGAGGTTATCCGAATTAACCGCATGCTCCAATTTTGCCATCACTCGACCAAAGTTCTTTTTCATTGCCTAAGAAAACGGTTAGGGTCAATGAGATGAAGGCGGATGACGCAAAGTCACTCACTCTTGTGTAATGATCATCGTCCGCGCTTTCCTCGGCACCGTCAAAGTTGGAATTCTTTCTCATCGCTGCAAGTTGACTGTTACTGAAGTAAATAACACAGGTTAGAGATCGTGGCTCACAGAAACTTTTTATAAACTAGCTCTTGTGCACTCTTTCTTTACACTTTTTAATCGAAGTTTAACCCAAAAATGGAAGTTAAATTGGACAAAACAACATGTTTCATTTCAATATAAAAACTGCCGTTTCTGCTGTTTTTTACGCGGAAGCAAATGGCTGGTATGCTTTGCCTGCGTTTCGGGGAAAGAAACAAAGCAATGTATTTTCGAAACAAAAATGTTTCGCCATAGAAACACTGAATACTTGTGGTCAAAATATCGCACGGACAATGTGTGAGCACAACATAAAGCAACTTTATACCTTCGGGAAAGTATGAGGAGGTCGATAGCGTGCGCCATGATCGAACACGATTGTTGCAATCTATAAAAGGTATGGATTCATGTTCAACTGGAACTTTCCACACGATCGCAAGCGATTGAATTAAAGTGCTTACATTTCTATGATGGACAGAGTTCTGGGATCGGAGTCGAACGACCTCATGTGTAATTCGCTGTAGCTTTTATCGACTGCAATGAACCACTCGGCGCAGGAACGCATCTGCAAATTTTGGTTGAAATATGTAATGCTCACCAATAACCACACATGGCTCTTTTTGATTGCAACATTGTAGTTCAATAATAACAACCGTTCGAATCAACGTTAAACTGAACGATTATCGTAAGAATTTAGTTTCATTACCAGGTTATAAACATGACAAATTCTATACGTGATATATACGGGTAATCGATAATGAAACCAGTGTAGCCATTACCTAAAACTGCGTGTTCGAAGTTTAGAGTTTAGTAAACCCCGATCTATACAAGTTACGACGCAATTTGCCGTTTCAATACACAACTAACTTGAGAAATGAGAATTCCGCCGTTGGAGTTTTCTATGACGTCACTCGAAGTTCCGGGACTTCCGGTCATACTTGAGATGGCAGGAGGCGGACATGTACGGATGAGTGAACACGCACTTATCAACTGGGCGTGAGCTTGCAAGGACTCGCGGCGCAAGCGGACGTATTCACATTGAAATACCAAGTTGTGGTTTGGAGTGACTGCGGCCTTTGGTATACATATTGGTTTAAATTTAACACTTAATTTTAACGTCTGCTTGTGGGCTTTTAATATCAACTTTCTATTTACAACAGTTGATGTCAAACTTGCACGAAACATTCTGGTTATTTATTGACCAACTTTTTCGTTAAGCTTTTAAGCAAAGACTTTGAAGCAACTGACGAAAGATTTAACAGCTATTGAACGAATCTTCGAAAGAAAAGACGACTAATCCGCCGATAATGCTGGTAAAATGGATTCCTTGGCCAGGAAAATAAGATATGACAAGTTCTTTACACACAATTAATAAGTAATCAGTCTAACTCTAATGTCGTCCGTTTAACCAAACCCATTTAAATGCGAAAAAATAGCAGACTGACCATAAAACTGGTTTCGGCCTTGTGGTAATGGTGAATAGCTTGATTAATTTCACTGATGTTTTGCGTCTGTTCAGCAGCAGCAGCAGCCGCCCGTCGAGCGCAAGTGGACACGACAGATTCGGCGTGCGACAAATCGCTGAGAGCTGCTAGCCAGAAATAATGCTGCTCTGAGGCGACCGAGTTGACGATGGTCGAAAACAAGCGATTCGCAACCGTGTGCTGACCCTGAAAGACGTGCGATTTTAAAATGTGAAATTAACAACGAAAAATATTTTATTTTATGCTTTAGACAACAGAACGCAGTGCAACAAATTCCAGACAAGCATGCGTAATTTGCAGTAAAGCAAGCGTCAAGCTGACAGTCGGCAAAGGGTATTAAATGGAAAAAAAATTTCACCCTTAATAAATTGACATTTTTAAGAATTTAATTTTATACATTTTTGTCAAAAATGTGCAAAAATGCTAATAAGTCTATAACCGTTATGTTTAGTTTGCGAAGCTTACAATATTAAAACTATTTCCACATTTTCGATGATGAAAAACAGATTGTTACCATCCTAGATGCCTGTCTGGCAATGCGATAGAATATCCAGTGGTTGAGAGGAGATGCAAGAAGTTTGTCCTGAAAGTTTCTGTCGATTGCCGTCCCTTCCTCCCAATGTGTCATGAACAAAAGAACCGCCAGCAAAGACTACGACGAAACACAAATATCTCATTACTACAATGCTAAACCTTCAGTTAGTGCGCTTTTTATATGTAACGCTAAGTTAATTGAAGTGTAGTTTTACCGCAACTTGGGGCATGTTTTCATCGTCTTCTGCTGTGTCGGAGTTGACAGCATTATCGAATAGTTCATGAAGTTGTTTTCGAAACGACGACATTACTCCCATTTTGTTACTGTGAACACAACATCAAAATTCATAATCATTCAAAAAACGATTTTTCTTGTGTTTTGGAGGTACCTTGAGAAGCCGATATCTGCTGTGGCTTGTAACAACATGACGCAGGTATTGCTGTACAGTTCAACATCTTCGTTTACCATGAACGAAAGTAGGAGTTTCATCAGACGGGCGTCCACATTCGATGACACTTTGCTCAACTGCTTCAATCCAGGCAACACGATCTACCAAAAATGGCGTTATAAGACTCATTTTGAAGTTACTTCAGGTGTAACTGCCAAAATTAATGCCACGTTCAAAACGACATTCACCTTGAGCGCCTTTTGATCGATGGAGGAATTTTCGCACGACGAAGCCAACAATGGAAGAAGAGTTTCTGCGGCGACCGCTGCATCTTCGTTTAAGTGTTTCTGGTGAGACGAGCTGATGTACTTGGCGTGCTTACTCAACGATGAGAACAGTTTAGTCGCCAAAGCTGCTTGGATGACGTCAAAATCGAAACAGTACTGACGACAGAGCTCAACTATTGGGCTTTCTACATACAAATCCAAGGGAAAAGAACTATATTGATACAGTTTGTACGGTTATTGTTGCAATGTTATAAAAGGTTACGATTTGAGTACACAACACATACTGACCTTCCTTTAGATCGACTTGAACTAAACCGTCTGCAGCAGTGAGAGTGCACAAAACGTGCAAAATCTCCCGTTTCAATGACTTGGAGAGTGTTGAAAACTTGAATGCCTTGAAAATCACATTTCAACCATTACAACATGCTTTTATCCTTAGGATGGGTAAATGAATTTGCACAAAAAAAATCATTGAGAGCAATGTAATCATATGGGAAATTGAGTGAATATTTACAAAATACAAGAATATATTAAGTATGCATTACATTAAACTATACAATAAGCTGTATCAGTCTTGTGACACTGAACTGTACGTTTCTTGTCTTGGCACTGTTTTTATTTTATTTTCCTGAAAACACGAGTTTTTGCAAGTTCCTCTTGTTCATCAGGTGTATATAATGACAACACAAGAATACATTTGTTGCTGCACACACCTCACATAGTGAAGTACTGTTCTGCACAGTCCAAAGATGGGGAGCTTTATGTGCCAACAAGTTGAGGTTGTGCAGAGAGTCTGATTTTACGGCTTCCCTGGGGTCGCACCTCAGATATTGCAGCAACAATGTTACCTAGAAACAAATTTCCATGGCCAAAAATGAGCTTCAAATAACACAACTTTCTGAAGATATTTAAAGATCATTTAAAGTTTTATTGTATTTTAAACAAATTTCGATTTTTTTTACACCAATTCAGATGACCAACCTGGGGTGGAATATCAACCAATGAGTGAATAGCCAACTGGGTGAGGGTACTTAAAGTAGTAAGGATGAAATCTTGGGCAGGATAGGATGGCAGCAAGTCATGCAAAATAGTCCTAGCTTTTGATGATACCTAAATTACAAAAACAAATCTCGAGCTTTTCCAAAACATGCTATTCTGCTTGCAAAGAATAATGGATACCTGGATATCAAAATGCATGTGTTGCAGTACTGGTATTAACTTAAGTTTCACTTCCAGCGGAGTTGACAAGCCTGTTGATAGTTTTTGTCAATAAATATTTTAAAACCAGCATCATAAAACATATTGGAAAACTACACCGTAAATTTTAGTTGGTGTAGTTTTCCAATATGTTTTATTATATTTTTTAATATATTTTAATTTTAAAAATAAACACTTGGTGTGAAACAAAATGCTAAATGCTTACTAAAAATACTCATTTTTGTTCCATACAGCGTAACAACCCATTAAATTGGTGTCACTGGTATCAAGACAATATCTAATCCAGGGCCTTACATTGTCAGACTTTCCTAACCGGTATATGTCGAACAACAAATTGCTTGGTACCTTGCAGCATCATCGCAATCTTGTTACAGATGTTTGAGGCAAACTCTTGTGAGTGTGATGCAAATTGAGTAGTAGCAAAAATAGCGGCATCCTGTTCAACTCGATCGTGGGAATCCAGACCCTGCTGGATGCTGTGGTGAGCATTTTTCTTTTCACTTATTATACATGCAACACTTCCCAGCATCCTGAAGTTCACAAGAAAATAACAGTGCACACAGTAAATTTTTGTATGAAGTAACATTGCTTTCTATGGAATTCATAACACAAGAGCCCCCTACATTTCAAAGGATCTCACTAAGGAAGTGACAACATTTAACTGGAATTAGTCTGTAATGGTCAATGTCTATATTATCTGGGGTTTGTTCAAAAAAGAGTTTAGGTTTAAATATGTTTCAGGTTTATGTCAAATTAAAAAATAGGCGATTGATCAAACAAAGGCGTATGTACAGATAAAGAAAGAAATATGTCCAAGCTAAACCGTGGGCAAACAAAACTAACAGCCTCCTCAGTCATGTACTTTTGCAAACCAATTAACTGCCTTAACTACACAAAAGATAATTGTCGTAAACTACTCCTACCCGACATCAAAGGGCATATATTGGCATTGTAAATACTTGCCTTAGAGTTAATGCCCTAGCATAAGGATCATTTGAGTGAATGACAATATATATTCGTTTCATGAACTCTTCAACACTAAGAATTTTGTCAAGATGTTTCGTACTTTGTCTTGCAACTCTTAAGATGCATAATCGAATGAAGTTGTTTCTGCACAAAACAGGTATATTAAGTAGAAATCTAGGCCAGTCCTAGTTATCACTTTTTGAAAGAATTTTAACACTTTAATCCCAAACCAATCCAAGTCGCCAGTGGGAGATCTGCGCTTTTTTATAAGCGTTTTTATACAGGTATATATGTAACCATTTATCAAATTCTAAAGTCTTGATAATGTTAAATTAATGCATATGATTTAAACAAGCAACCTTTACATGTAGGTGTCTGACACTATTTATACCATTTATTGTTTTATTGGCACCCATGCCATTTTATTTTGGTTATTGTTTATTCCAATGGTAGTTTCTTTTGTGCAATACACAAGCATATTATGATTCATACCCTGTCCTGAAACTGTCAGCCAACTTCAGAAAAGCGGAGTTGATTAGAATGGGAAAAGGAAACCTGGTGAACAAGCTTGGAAATCTCACAATGGCTTCACATTGTTCACCAACTTTGCTGGCTCGCAAACCTGCACACAGACAAAAGATAACAATGCTTGTGGGAAAATGCAAGCTGCTGAACTACGATAAATTTGTGTCAAGTCAATGTAATGGGTAGGGTTGGTAGAGTTATAGAAGCAATTCGTCTTGTAGTTTTTACATCTTAAATTTTTTAAAGTTTGCATTTAGCTATTAGTTTTTAAAGTAACGTTTAAATGAATAAACCTTTATCTAATTCAATTAAAGCAGAGTTGGCATCTTGTTGATGTTCATCCATTGATTATAATCTCGTAGACAAAGTGTTTGTAACACTAGTTATCTCGTCTCATGTCTTGTTGCTCACGTTTGTCTAAAACGCCGCCCTCCAATAGGGAATTTCCCTAAATCGACTACAGGCATAGCGACATCTATGGCTACAGGACAAACAAAATTTATGTCCCAAACATTTCACTGCAACAGTTTTTCACTCCAGAATTCGGGATCAAATTATGCCACATTTTGTGCGTCAAGGTAATAGGCCTGAATTTGCGCTTGTGTCTTTCATTTGGCTCGGTAACATACGTCTTCTGTCCCAGCTGGGCGAAATTGAATTTTTGTTACTTCAGTTCAGAAAATATTTGACAGTGACAAGATAAACTAATTTATTGAATACACGATGCAAATACGAAAGCATACATGATCATAACGAAATAAATACAAACATGAATTTGAATAAGCACTGAAGATGCTTTAATAAAAAGCAAAACATGTATTCTAAAACTAGAAGCGTGGACACAAAGTTGTTCTAGTAACATTTAAAATTGAACTGAACGTTAACTTGTGTCACGCGAAAGAAGTGTTGCTGGTTAGGTGGATTTCATAAAGTAAAAACGTTTTATTGCTACAAACGTGAAGTGTGATGCGAATAGCGTGAGTAAAGTGAATACATAAACATGAAGTGTGGGTGAATGGAAAAAAACGGTCTAATCGTGCAATCCGAACAACATCCGCATATCGGCCAATGTAAGCTTGACTTTATTTTCAGAGGCAGCTCCTTCCATTACAGCCTTCGCTATTGAGAGTTTTCGTTCCTGCAGCTATTCAATGAAAAAAGAAAATATTTTGTTTAACTGGGAGAAACGGGATAGAAATTTTGTTAAGATTAAACGGATTTAGACTCTGACTGACCATCAGCGGCAAAGCCACGTTAGTTGTATTTTTAACGATAATTAAGTGACGCAAAAAACAATCCATGCCAAGTAACACATTCAGGCGAATGCTTTGGTTTTTACACAGCGCCTAAGCACAGCCCAATTACCTGTAAGATTTGCTCTTCCACCGTGTTTTCCATCATAAATTTGTGAACGAAAACTTCCTTCTTTTGTCCAACGCGGTAGATGCGGTCAAATGCCTTACAAAAGAAGAACATTAATTTAAATCAATTGTGGTTGCATCACGCTGCCCACCTGTTTTTCCAGGGCTGGATTCCAATGCATGTCCAGCATGAAAAGATGATTGCCCCCAACCAAGTTTAATCCAACGCCACCAGCTTGAAGCGATATTAACATTACCTGTTACAATAATCATATTCAATGAAAAGACTGCAAGGTTATTCAGAGGTCACTTACAACTAACAATTAAGAATGTACTGATCTTCTGGCATAAACGTACTGTATTCTTACGACGTTTCGTCTGACATGCGGCGAGACTTCATCATGAATATTTTTTTTTTTTTTTTTTTACATTCTTAATTGCAATATGCCTGGCAGCAACAGGAATTTCATCTTACAAATAACAGTTTACCGACACCTTAATTTTCTTGGGGTTGCTGTTGAAAGTTTCCACCAATTCCATGCGTTTCTGTGCAGAAACACTCCCTTCAATAATAGCGTGTGAAAAGTTGGCCTCGTTGAGATGGTGTGTGAGAATGTACAGCATACTCGTCCATTGGCTGATAACCACGCACTTGTCATTTGGTCTCTCTGCCCTAAAATCGAAGGATTTATCACCACAACATTTGGAACCTCAGCATCAGCCAGAAAACAATTAATACTATGCATTCATAGAATCATACTTTACAACGTGGAGGGGCAAATGGGGAGTTCCCCATATGTTATAACACTAAAGTGAATATAATAAAATAATTATTTGGGTTCTCTTAACGTTGATTTTAGTTCATCACCAGCGTGCTTTGGCTGGTTCAATCATCGCGATCTACGTGTCCAGCAACAAAAATCGCTTTTAATGCGTCACAGTGAGTTTTGTATAGTAACCCATCCACAGAAAATTTCTGGATCCATTCTTGCTTTATAATGCACATTCTCACTGCCAAACTAACATTTACAAAACATTTTCTGGGTAGATTAGAGATGACCAACTTACTGCATTTTCTTTAGTCTATCAAGCACGAACTTTATTTTCGTGCTCTGTGCTGTTATCTTAAAATATTTGGCCTTCTCCGTTGGAACGAGTTCTTCTAATGCTGAAGAATTCTCCTTTGAGCCTTTGAAAACATATTTAATAAGTGTTAGCTCGAAAATGTAGGACATGTTGAGAATCTTACTTTCACCGATAGAGAGAGATTGGAAGAGATCTTCCACTGCAACATCTTGCTTTTCTTTCTCAAGGATCTCAGGATCAAATGACTTCTGAAGCAGATGTAAGTGTCCACAACACTGCCTCAATCTATGAATGTATATATTGACTATTTGGAACCCTGGTTTGTGGTGGATGTATCTGCCTGTCGTGTAGTTTAGTTAGTTTAAAGAATCTCTGTGAATTGTGGAACTGCATAAAAAATTAATTTGCATTTATTAGAATGATCTTGGTGCACATGATTGCAAAACGTACATAACAATATTTGGGTACTTTTAAAATACTTCATTGTACTTAAGTCACTCAGCATTGTCCAAAACTAAAAGTGTCCAAACCTAAGTAGCATCACTATGAGTGTAGTTGCAGTCATTTTAGGCTGTGAAGAGTTTTCCATTGAACCACCTCTTTCCTTCATTTTTTTCCACTTTTCATACTTGCTGAAGGCAGATTGGGAGTCAGTTTTCAGCTTGTTATAAACCTAAAAATAACAAAGTACAATTCTGAATTTACAGATTTTTTTTGCATCCTTAAAAGGAATACAGTATACCAATGCCTGCAATGTCTACTCAGTGCTAAAAAAAGAAATACCCTTAGTATTAGGTACAAAATCTGCTTTTTCTTCAACAAATGCAAGTAGGTATTAGTGAATCTGGCAAGCTGCAATAGATTCTTGTCACAGCACATAAAATTGCAAAAGTATTCTTTTTGTAAAATGTAAATATTATTGAAAATTTCCAAAGTTTCAAAATCCACAAAACGTAGAAGAATATTGTCTAAACCTCTTGTTCAATTGAGTTGAGCTGGAGTTTGTGTGTTGTAAAGTTTCTGGTTGGCAGAGGTACCAATGGTTTTCCATCACGTCCTTTCTGGCTCTTTTCCCTGCATAGCGGAGTGCAAACAATTAGGTATATGACAATCTAAACAAGCCTGACAAATAGACCTAAACAAAGCCACTGATGTATAAATAACGATTGAACAACAACAAAAAAGAACAAATGAGTGGAACATAAAGTAACCAACCTCCGTAGCACAAAACACGAGACAAGCGTCTTCATCCGCTGTGCGCCTTTCTGTGTCTTGTTGTCCACCTGATGCTTCCACAGTTTGTATTCATCGAAAGGTTGGCAGTGCAGAAACTTAATCATGGCATACATGTCCGCCTCTTGATTTTGTACAGGTGTTCCTGTTACATTAATAATTGTTATTTTTTTTTGCTTCAAGTAAAACATAAATATATAACTGTTATGATTGATAACATTTTTTGTGCCCTGTAAGTATTGATTTTGCACCAGGTCACACATTCCAACCCTAACTACATAGGAATGTAATTGCTTGGTTTCTCTGTTATATTCACCATTGTTTTCCTCGTGGGAAAATTTGTACATGGTGTTAACCATGTTATTGCATTTACCTGACATAGCCCATCTTGAGGTTGCACTCAATGCACATGCAGATATAGACGTTTGGCTTTTGTAGTTGCGAATCTGATGAGATTCATCGAGAATGATTCTTCTGAACTTGAGTCGAAACAGCACATCCTCAACTGGAGTCCAAGGCAGTATTAAACACTGAATAAAAATGGCATGCGGTTGCAGCAACAACTACTCACCATTGCCTTTAACTGGTTTCTTTCCCTTCTCTTCAGATGCCTTTGACTTTGAATAGCATCTTCTCACTGTAGTAAGGAGTTCAATTAAAAACCACCAGCATAAAAAACAAAACAAATGGTGCTAACCTAACCTAAATCATAAGTCGTAATGACAACATCAAATGTTGAAAGAACTTGTGGGTCCTTTTCGCGTCCATTGCCATGGTACAGGTGAATGCTCAACAATCTTTTACGGCACCTGATCAAAATAATATTGCCACAAACAATTCTGAACAAATATTCCTTTACAATTGATTGCACAACATATGGTTTTGTAATAAAAAAATTAATACACTTCATACAAAAAAAAAATATTTAAATATATAATATTACATTTTTGCGCATAGGTGTACCTGTGTTTTATTTCAGCTTCCCAGTGATATATAAGAGAGGCAGGAGCAATTATAAGTGTTGAGTCACATTCAGGAACTGCCACAAAACATAGAAAGTGTTAATGTTGTTTTAAAAGTATGACTTGCTTTTGACAACTTAATTTCTGTTATAATACAACTCATTTTACCATCAGTGATACCAACGTTTTCAAAAACAATCATGCACTCACGAGATTCTTCTTTGTCTTCGGTGTCATCAGAAATATTTTCTTTCTTAATTTTTTCAATTTTAACTTTTTGAACAGGTTTTTTAACCTCTGATATCTGACAGGAGTCCAGTTTTTTAGATAAATCTTCAAGTTTCGTCCTTTCTTGAACCTACAACGTTAATGGTTTAGTCCTAACTTGCAGGCAGGTTTAATTTGAAACAGCAAAACCACCACCTGGCTTTGTTTTTGTTTTAAAATGAGTGAAATCATGGTGAGAGTTTTGCCCAGACCCATATCATCAGCAAGAATTCCACCGGAGACCGATTGTTTTTCTCTCCAGACCATCCAAGCCAAAGCCTGCCGCTGATGGGTCATTAGTTTCACCTATACAAAGCAATAACACAGAGCCAAATTGCCATTTGTGGCATCCGTCAATAAAACATTCAAAGAGCATTCCAAAGACTTTAGAAATGTATCAGCAAATGTTTTACTGGACCTAGTATACATAATATGACAAAATCCTTGGAAATTACCTGTAATCCATCTGGGTCTGTCAACTCTGTTTCATGTGGTGGACAAGTATGAAGCGATGAATGCAGAGTTTCTATTGCATCGACAGTTGCCTAACATTTATCAATAATATAATGTTAACCACCAGTTGCATGATAGGTAATTGCATAGCTTATACCTTCCTGACCAAGTTTAACCTGTTGGTCGTCATTCGGCCACCATAAAACTCGCCGGTGCTCGGAAACTCATCTTGCACTTGCTTTCCATATGCAGATATACCATAATGTATATCTGACGTCAAATCAACCACTTCTGTTTGGTTTGTAGTCCTGTAATTGCCAGCATTTTGTATTAGTACAGGATTCTCTGCTTTAATCGGTGCTTGAATGCTCATTGATCGGAGGTTTAGCTGCAAGGTAGCTATTTGATCTTTAATTCTTTTGCCCCCATCAGGCAACTTTGCCAAGTCCAACGTTCGAAGCAAACTCTGTTTTTGTGTTATGAGTTTCTGTATTTCCTGTTGCTCTTTGGTCATAAAACTTACAACTTCCTGTTTTGGTTGTGACGTGCCAACGTTCATTGGGGAGAAATGCTGCTTAATACTGGGTTTAAGTAACTTTTTTGGAGTGGCAGGCAAGGTTGGAATTGTTGAAAGATCATTGTTCACAGAATTGGTCTTGTTACTAGGTTGGTTTGATATGTTTAGCAATAATCTGGATGGATTTGGCTTGTGTGCATGGATAGGAATTGGTTTGTGTTGTTGATAGGAGGAAGCAGGTTGTTCACCACTCAATTTGTCATTGATTTTAGGATGAACAAATTCTTTCTTAACGGTTGGTCCTTTCACAAGCACTACATCAACTGCATTAAAAGATTTTTGCTTGGTTGCTTCTAGTCGAACTTTCAGAAGTTGCCCTGGATGAACCTCAATAATTCCACATTGTAGCAGTGTGGACAAATGCAGAAATGCATCCATTGTTGGATTTCTAGTGTCTCGCACAAACCCATACTTTTTCTCTTTACTAAACCAAACAACAGATACCAATACACGTTCATCGGCGATAGGCACTGTTTCAGGTTTTTCAACTTTAACTGCAGGTCGCACCCGGACTGCAACAGGATCCCCGGCAGTAGTCCTGTGAAGGTCGAAACAGACCGGCGTCTTCGGATCTAGCACAAGCGTTGGATCCGAAACGCTGATTTTGGCAAAATAGTACAATTTACCAGAATGTGTTTCCTTAATTAGGCCACTTCTGCGTTTTTGGTCGTAAGATGAAATGACGCCATCAAACGCCATGATAAACCACCAGAACCAATTGAACGGATAAAACGTAAATCACGTATATCCGTATGTAGGCTATATAAACAAATCTGCAATTAGTAACAAGCAGTAATGGCAAATTTCTCCTATAAAACGAAAATACGCTGAAAACCAACACATTTCCAATCCATAAAACAACATTTTCTGAAAAAGCATGCCACCTATATTTTCGAAAACGCAATGAAGCAGGGCGATGTTATCGAAAATTTCCCGCATTACAAAATTGACGCTTGAATAAACATAGTAGTCAACAGAGCGTATAGGGATTACAAATTTTGTTTCAACATAAAATTCGTGACATTTTCTTATGTAAAAACTATTTAAAAATTGAACATGTGCGAAATTTTATATTAAAATATCTTAAGTGATTATTAATAATGAAAATTGAATATTGTGTGTATATCTGTAGGACCTGTGTAAGATCCTTAAAAGTACGAGTTTCAATATCCAAGCAACAGCAACGCCCGACGAAACAAAGTTGTGTTGTGACAGTTTATGGTTTCTGAAAAAAATAAAAGCAATAGTGGTTGACTTTATAGATGGCTGCGCCATCTGTGTGGAAACTTGACCACGAAGCAGCATTTCCAACCAACTGCTTCCCGGCTCGTGGTATTGCTCGAAACTTACACGAGGGTGAGTTCTAGAATATAATAATAACATAGCCTACAAAGATGTCCACCAATCTCAAAAGAAAAAGTTTTTTTGTTGTTAAACTTAGCTGTTAAGTGTACGAGAAAACAAGATTGTATTTAACAACAAAACCTTTTTAACACTGATTACATAAAATCAATTAATTCTCATGAACTGATATGTAGCCATAAAAAAGTATCAAACTAAATCACTTTTAGGAACTGGATCATGGGTTGTGGCTTATGCAGAAGAGCAAGAAAGTAAATTTCAAACCAACCTTAAACCAACGAAACATGTTCAAATATTGGTATGTTTCCACTGAAATTAGCATTTGATGTTCTTTTTTTGTAAAAATGAGAAATTAAATATGCAATGAAATCCATTGAATAAACTTATTACACCAGAACTTCAATGTACTTGTTTTCTTCCAGGGTGAACCGTTAATTCTGTCCGATACCAGTCAAGATGCTGCAACAAAGAAAAGTGTTTACAATACTCTTGATGCCCAACTGTTGGTTAGTCAAAACTTGCCATCATTATTGTTAATTTTGTGTCATTATTTAATTTACCGCAAAACAACAAATTATCATGTGACATGCTTCAGTTGTATTGCTGTCTTTTTGTCAATTCAGTTGCCAGCCTGCCCACCTCTGCGCATCTCTTGATGCAACTTATTCTTTATAATTAAAACTGATGATGCACATAGCGTTATTCATGTCTGCTCAATGTCTAATCATGCTAGCTTTGTCTTTCTTCTTCAACAATTTATCATTCAAATATTTTTGAATTAAGTTTAAAAAAACTGCTTTAATTTGATAGATGAAGAGACACCATGTTAAAACGCCTTTGGATCTATGCAGCGTAAATGTATCCGACCAAAACTTGGATCATGTGAATGACAAAGATTTACTTCAGTTTACAAATGTTGCATATGTAAATGCTGCCGAAAATATTCTGCCATTCCGTAAGTGTGTTTTTTTATCCCAAATGAAAATGTTAACATGGTCAGATCAATTTCCAGATGTCTCTTAGAAACGAAATTACATTCTTCCTCCAAGCTGTTTTAGAAACACATTGCATTTTTTTAACTTTCTTGTGTTATGAAGGACCATTTACTGGATTTGTGAACTTACGAGAACTTGAACTACCAGTTAATGGCCTCCGCAACTTGAACATTGAGGTTGGCGACTTTCCCAACTTACAGGTATGCCTTAATGATAATTTATATAATTTGTGAAACATTTAATGTTGGTTACAACTGCTGTGGTATATGGTTGAGTAAGGTTTATATTTTTTATGTACAAAAACACTCCTGTCATATATACTTTACTTTCCAGGTGTTAGATTTATCATACAACAATTTGAGCAGTCAAGACCTTTTGTCACTGGGAATGCTACAGTGTCTGAAAGTTTTAACTCTAACCGGAAATGGTCTACATGCAGTGCCTCCAGATATGGCACGACCTGTTGTGGCTGCAAATGAGTAAAACCTTTTTCATAACAAATACCATTGGACCATAAAAAAGATCATACGATACATTCATGTTGAATTGTTGCATCAGTAAATATAATTATTTATCTTGTATAACTCTAACGTAAAACAAGATTTAAAGTTTAATTGTAAACACACATGCAACATCTGCTGTTTAAGACAGGAAATTTGTGGCAAAAAAATGCTGTTTTCTATCAATATATTTTCAATTGGTTGTTGTGTAAAACAGAAAAGGAGAATCAGAAATGTTGGTGAGATACAAAAGTCTTGAAGTTCTCCTGCTTGATGAAAACCATCTTTCCGATTTGTCGACATTCGCTGCTCTCGCTGCCCTACCTGAGTTAAGAGAACTAAACTTGGACAAAAATGGAGTAGAAGTAATTCCCCACTTAAAGGTAACAATCTTTATCTTTTAAAGAAATGTGAAGCTGAGCACATATCATTCAATTCTACAGATAAACAGATGCTTGATTTAATGCAACCTGATTTGTTATTACCAAAGGTACAAATAGGTTTTGATGTTGTGCCAGGGAAATAGCTTTTAGAAGCCAATTCATTGTATTTGCGACTGCACATATCAAACTACAATGTTGCAAACCTTTGAAAAAGCTGTTGTTCATTCTCCACACAGGCAGTAAATTTTCCCTCAATCTCATTCACAGAATAACAGTTTACTGTTGCATTAAGTATAAACAGTCATTTACTTCAAGGTGGTCGGGGACAAAATGATTTCTGAAGTTCATTCCTCAGTGGGTCAGCAGAAATCAGCGACATCTAGCGGGCGGAAAAGTCGTTCCTCGAGACGAACTTCCAGCGCCCAAACCAAAAAGCCTTCCACCACTGCACCTTCTACATCAGGTTCGTAGATGTTTATACGACAGATGATGTCTCATTTTCGACACCAAAGGTAGCACAATGGAAATCAAATAATAACATTATGTTTTTTAGAGGTTCAGATTGACGAGAGCAAGCGAAACATGGCGACTTCAACTTCGTTCTTACAATCGTCGAAGACAGATGAGAAACTACCTGAGACAACGGATTCCCTGATGACAGACATCCAAGTTGACCCATCGTCACCAAACCCGCCTTTTAAACAGTTGCGGTAAGTGTTTCAGCTAGCCCTTTGCTGCATTTGTGAATATGGGCGTTTCTTGATGAGGGGGTTTGTCGTTATTAACGCATTTAAACCTCTTGTTATTATTCTAATTGTAACTTGTATGTTTAAATCAACAGAAAGGCACTACTGTTGCCTTCAAAAACTTCCCATGTACCTCACATACTGAAGAAAAATAAATAAAAAATGACATCACCACCGACGTGTTTCCTATATTTTTACTGTTCCAGCTTGCTGAGCGTTGCCAACAATTTGATTAACGAGGAAGAATGCGTGCTTGCAGTTGCTGCCTGGCCGAGACTCAAACATCTCGTCATACACGGAAATCCCATCGTAAAGAACAACAACGGTATCCTTATGTTTGTAGAACTTTTGCCGTAATCGTATACACTGTATGTCAATGATTTTATATATTTTTCAGGGGAACCGTCCCTAATTTCGCATTACCTGAGGTCTCGACTTGGAATCAACGTGCATCGATTTCAACCCAAAGCACCAGTTATCAAGCCGCAGTTGATCATGCCCGCCGGAAAAGACAGAAAGGTGACTGTCCAGGATTTTTAACGCTTTCGAGTTAGAATGTCACCGATCATATCTGACAGTGACAATTTAATGTGCAATTTGTAAACTCTGATAAGAATATAAAAAACGTTGCCCGCCATTGTACTTTCGTCACAAAAATTGTGCAATGCTTGACACATGACTTCTTAAAGTTCTTTTTTACACAGGTGACTACACACGTGCCGAAAATACCTAAACAGCCTGTTGATGTCTTGATTAAGTCCCTGCAAAACGCGGTTGGTGCAGAGGAACACCTAAAACTGCCGCCCTCTCCGTCCAAACCAATGCCAACTCCTCCAAGCTCTGAGAAGCCAAGAACTCCTAGGCCCCCTGCTGGTAAATTTGAACAAATTTTTCCTTACATTTTCTGCAGTTCCTGCTTCCATACCATGCTGTGGCGTTTCGAAACGACATTTTTTTTTAAGAAAAGCAACAGGCAGTATTTTCTATTCACACACCGCTTACACCTTGTGCTAGTGTATTAACCACGACTTGCAACTTTTAGACAAACCTTCTGCTGAAGAAAATGTCTTCATGACCCAAGTTGATGAAGAAGATCAGCCTGAAAGTGTTCCAAAGCCGAAGGTTCGTTTCTTTGAAATTTTGCAACAACACAATACGTATAAAAAATGTTTCTTGCAACTGTTGACGAAAGTTATTAGAAGTAAGGTGAAATAATTGTACTTTTTATACGTACTTGGGTTGGAAACTTTTACTCATTGCTTACAGCAAAAATTAGTTTTTTATACGCAGTTTGTGTTTTTAGAGTTCAAGAAATTTAAAGAAAAGCAAATCGAAGGAACCGGAACCCAAACAAAACGCAGATCCCAAGTACGAGGGATACGAGGTTTTGTTGGACGCCCGACCAGATTCGAGTCTTCATGAACCTGTTGGTAAGAAATCTGCCTCGATCCAACAATTGAGCATTTGATAGATACAACCTTTGTCTTTTACACGAAAGATATATTTTTGTAACAGGCCAATAAAATCACCTAGTATGTAGGGGAGACCGGGGATACCTCGGACCAGGTATTTTACGTCACAATAAGATATTGTTAAGACACCTTTACAAAAGCTTTATGTCTCCATCAAACGTTAACAGGAACTTAGGAACTAAATCATGTCTGCTTAAAAAGTTATAATCGAAAAAGTCAATTTATCAGTGAAACCAAGTTTTTCAATTTGTATGTGGAAGGTTATATATCTGTCACAGTTAATCAAAATGCAGTAATTTTGGGTTGATTGCATAATCAAATATGTATTCTTGGATAGGCCAATGATGATTTTGTGTAACCTTTAAAAATACGGGCCCCGATTTGCAATCAACCCAAAATTACACGCCCCGATTCCTGAAAGCTTGAATGATATTTTATGCGCTAAGGCCCCAATGCTGATATTGCGCCAAGTTTGATTTCAGTTATTTGTTAAATAAACAAAAAAACGTCTGTTAAAACTTGCTGTCCGAGATATCCCCAGTGACGTCCGATGTTACCCCGGTACCGGGGTGACTTCGGACATTTGAGACCTGTTTAAAAAATGGGCTGAATAAACATTTTCAGTTAGTTAAAACGAACGAAAAACCTTTTGTGTTTTGAGTAATGCTTTACTACTTACAACAAAATAAAATTTAAGAATGTGATTCATAATTTAAAAAAAATATGAGCAATTTTCCCAAAACTGTCCGAGCTATCCCCGGTCTCCCCTACAGACTTAATATAATTGAATTGTTGACGAAAGAAACAATTTTATCACCAACAGTTTGCGAGGTCTGATGTTAAACTGGGTCAGGGAGCGTATTTCTGATCAGTGGTCATACGACGCAAAAACCTGATATTAATCTGTTTTCTTTTGTTACCTTTGCAAGCCAACAACAAGTTGATCAATTTATCTTGGTATTCCAGAATGATGGGTTATATGATTGCCTTCCTTAATGTCAAAGGTCCTACCTGGCAATTGCAATAAAGTCACAATTTGGGAGTGTAACGTTTTTCCCTTAAATATCAGGGATCCAAGGCAACGTCCGAGCTCTTCATCACATGTTGTCGCATCCGACCGTGTTCCGAAGCAAAGACGTAAAACTGGATCAGGTTCTTCCTTGTTACCATCCTCAAACATCCAGACACACCCAAGCAATGGCGGTTGCCCGGAAGCGTAAAACAAGCAAAATGCCAACAAAAGAAGAGAAGCTTAACCAGGCTCTTGAGAATCTTCGCACGATGTAATTGGAGATTTTTTGAATTCTTAATAATTTGGTATCGTTTTCACTCTTTGTCATACAGATAACTAAATGCGTGTAATGATATGATTTTTTGAGTAAATAACGCAATTCGTAACACATATTTGTCAAATAGGTGTTACCGATTAACATTGCTGCTCTGTTAACAACTGTCATAGGCAGTTATTTTAATAGCTGCAGACAGGTGTACATTCCGTTTCGACCTGTGAGGTCTCATCAGTGCAGCCCAAAGGATCGACGATTTACCGAAAGGTACCACAATGTGGAAATCTGTGTGCCTGCTAGTTTAAATGCTAGCCCAGTGCCACAGTCACCAGCAGCACTGATGGCCTGTCTGCGCAGCTCTCATAGATATTATGGCTCTATTTGGACTTATGCATTTATTTTGTATGGGTCGTTTTTCAGCTTTTTTACGATAGAGCTTTATTTTCATTTCGTAGGGACGCTAAAGAAGCAGAAGTGCCCCTGACCGATGCCTTGGATGCCAAATACCAATCGGCGGTCTCATCCGATGAAGCGTTTTCGCTACTGTGCGAGGTTGAAGATAAATACAGGTACAACTTGCAAGTAACATGTTTACTTTGCCTCGAGTTGTGGGGCAAGCTGTATATTTGTTATCGAAACAGCTGACACAGAAACAATTGCAGTCAACACCAAGCGTAGCAAAAAAAATTTGATGGTAAATTTAGTTAAATTAAGCTTTGAATCCAGGGTCATCAATGCGCATTAGGGAGTCAATTACCTTTTTTGTGCCACGTAGTAACTTGTTAAAAGTGTTGTTTTGTTGCTTTCCAAAGCTGTGACAGACAGAGTCTTATCGTAATTGCATCCATTGTGTAGAGTTGTAAGAGAAGAATCAATCAGAGCGTCACGGCAAGCTCGGCGGGCTATGCGAGAAACCGAACAAGAAGCCGAAGGACTGAAAACTATGCTGAGCGTCACCACTGAAAAACTTAGTTGATTGCGTAGTCCGTAACTTACTTCCATCGTATTGTTTATTTTTCCGTCGCTGTGTCTGTTTTTCAAATTCGAAGTAAATGCTTTTGCATGATGACAACTTGTGGAAATCTTTTAGGTAATTATACGAAGAAATTCCAGAAATATTCCTCACCCCAAATGTTAACTTAGCTTCTGAATCGATTTGCAGTTAGAGCCAATATTTGTTTACCGTGGCCGTCAACTAAAGATGAAAAGTTTGTTTGTTGTGAATATATATGGCAAATCAAATCATGTTTATTTTGCGAAAAAAAAGCAACTACGCAAAGAACAATATACAAAAAATACAAAAAAAATGCACAAAAAAAGCCAGCAAAATAAGACAGCGAAACACAAGTTTGCAAAACCGTAATACTAGCCACAAACTCGTAAACAGCCCAAACGCGCTGGCCAAACCGCGATAAACAAAAGACCAACGTAAATTGTAATTACCACTAAAAACTTCTACATCACCTTTCTGTGGCTCAAACAAGGAACGCGTTTCCGTGGTAGCTTGGGGCCCGCCTTGGACTTGGGTGGCACCCCTTCATCTTTGGCATGTAGCTTGGGGCCCGGCGTGGACTTGGGTGGCACCCCTGCATCTTTGGCATGTAGCTTGGGGCCCGGCGTGGACTTGAATGGTACCCCTTTAGCTTTGGCATGTAGCTTGGGGCCCGCCTTGGACTTGGGTGGCACCCCTTCATCTTTGGCATGTAGCTTGGGGCCCGGCGTGGACTTGGGTGGCACCCCTGCATCTTTGGCATGTAGCTTGGGGCCCGGCGTGGACTTGAATGGTACCCCTTTAGCTTTGGCATGTAGCTTGGGGCCCGGCGTGGACTTGAATGGTACCCCTTTAGCTTTGGCATGTAGCTTGGGGCCCGCCTTGGACTTGGGTGGCACCCCTTCATCTTTGGCATGTAGCTTGGGGCCCGGCGTGGACTTGGGCGGCACCCCTGCATCTTTGGCATGTAGCTTGGGGCCCGGCGTGGACTTGAATGGTACCCCTTTAGCTTTGGCATGTAGCTTGGGGCCCGGCGTGGACTTGAATGGTACCCCTTTAGCTTTGGCATGTAGCTTGGGGCCCGCCTTGGACTTGGGTGGCACCCCTTCATCTTTGGCATGTAGCTTGGGGCCCGGCGTGGACTTGGGTGGCACCCCTGCATCTTTGGCATGTAGCTTGGGGCCCGGCGTGGACTTGAATGGTACCCCGTTAGCTTTGGCATGTAGCTTGGGGCCCGGCGTGGACTTGAATGGTACCCCTTTAGCTTTGGCATGTAGCTTGGGGCCCGCCTTGGACTTGGGTGGCACCCCTTCATCTTTGGCATGTAGCTTGGGGCCCGGCGTGGACTTGGGTGGCACCCCTGCATCTTTGGCATGTAGCTTGGGGCCCGGCGTGGACTTGAATGGTACCCCGTTAGCTTTGGCATGTAGCTTGGGGCCCGGCGTGGACTTGAATGGTACCCCTTTAGCTTTGGCATGTAGCTTGGGGCCCGGCGTGGACTTGAATGGTACCCCTTTAGCTTTGGCATGTAGCTTGGGGCCCGCCGTGGACTTGGATGGCACCCCTACATCTTTGGCATGTAGATTGTGGTCCGGCGTGGATGTAGGTTGTTTTTTTGTTGTATGGAAATAAAAGTCGGTGACACATCCAAGAGGAAATCACCTTTACATGGGCGCCTGACTCGATAACCTTTATGGTTTTATCGGTGCCCATGCCATTTCATTTCATAAGGAAATGAAATGGCATGGGCACCGATAAAACCATAAAGGTTATCGAGTCAGGCGCCCATGTAAAGGTGATTTCCTCACGGAGAATCACCGTCTGTCGTAGGACCGCAGCCAGTGGCACTGGGAGGTGATGGGTTGCGACAAGCTGCATGTGACGAAAGGTGGCCTCCCGGCCGTGCTGGCCAAAGCAAAACCCATCGAAACGCAAACGCCAATTCGGTTCTCAGAACGTTTCCTTTGATCCACATCGACAGACCTTAACGTCCCGAGAACAGTCCAAACGTGGTGGTTTCGGTTGGAGAAGGTCGGGATCGTATTGTGGTTGCGCTTGTTGAATCATCGTAGGTCTTGCTGATGGTCAACCGCACGTTGTGATGTTGGCGTGCAGCGCTCCTAGGTCTGTGGCAAGCAATTCTTATGTGCAACAACATGTTGACTATTTGGTTTGTTTTTTACAGTTCATGGGTTTAAAAATGAAGCCTAATTTTGAGCGTTTTCTTTTTCTATTTTGTGATAATTTGTAGGCATACAGTGTCCGGAAAAGGGAAGGCTTGTTTCTTGGTCATCCCAACGACAGACAACAATAGCATCTTATGTGATAATTTGAATTGATTATCCACTATTTGCATGGAGATTCCGTTTAAACACTACCGCTGTATATTTATGACAGGCTTAAAATTAACAAACGCTTAGGTCTGGCGTAACAAATAACTAAACTTTTCAAAGACGGGCAAAATAAAATGCATTTTCCATGATTATTTTGCAGTTGTCGCCATGTAAATGCATCCGCCTGCTGCCTTGCATGTGTGTACGTGTTCATACGCACAAGCTTGCAACAACAGGTGATGTTTACTCATGCGTATCAAATAATGACGTAATTATTCACCAAGTAAAGACAGAATCAGATTCCTTCTTGAGATTGAGAAGTGAAGTGTTGTTAGTAGATGAATAATATGTTTTGTTCGTACGTTGGTATCCCAGTTCGATGCAAATAATGTTTGTGTTTCTATTATGGTTATGACTAATTTAAAAAATAAATTCATTGTATTAAAATTGCTTTTTTTATATAGCCTATATATTTGTGTGTTTTTTTTATATGAAAAATGACAAAACAGATTCTCTGACAAGGCATTGAGCATGGGCAGTGCTTTGCTTTAGTAGTCAAAAGTGTTTTAAAAAAGCATTTTAAAATCACGAATATTTTAACAATCAAAAGCCTGTCTCTTTCAGTTTCTTTACTATTGCTACCTCAGCAAAGATATTAAAAATTAGGTTAATTTAAGGCCACATCCTTGGCCCATTTTGACCATCAATGGCTGAATCTTCTGACAAAGAAACTTACAGCAAGGAAAATGTGCTTTCGCTGAGTTCACCTGATATTATTGCCTCGCCAAATGAGGAAGGAATGTTTAAAGATGGAGATGAGGCAAATGGTATGATAAATAAGTTGCATGATTATGCAGCTTTGACAAACTTGTAGATAGCGTACATGAAAATATCACTAAACCTGTTCAAGCTTACATTTTATGGTTAACAACAACCTTGATCTTTGAATTTTTTTACAATTATGCAAATGATGTAAACAATATTGTTTTGTTGTGTGATGTATATTTAAAGCACTTCTTGTTTTTACAGATGCTGTTTCTGATTTAAAGCAATCCTTTCATTCTGAAACTAATGGAATTCTCAACTCAACTAAGGAGTGCAAGAACAAAAGTCTACCTCGTCGTGTCAGTTTTCCAGATGATGACAAAATAATAAGTGGTTATGGTGAACCAAGAAATCCCTGGGCCCATGGTTAGTTTGTTGCTTGAAATACATGTGTATATACAAATTGTGTACAGCTGTATATACATGAATAGTTTTGATCTCTTATAATATATTTTCTTGTGGTAAATATATATTTGTTTGGTAGAAAGTTATTTCAGCATAAATACCTCCTATATGTAAAAACACTAAAAAACAGTTGAAAATCTTACGTACATATTGCAGTTTATGTGTTTTTTTTTATCCTAAAGGTTTACCTACCCATAATATTAAATATTTCTTACTCATATAATCAAAAAGTCATTCTGTATACAATCTGGGCAGTGCTAGCCCAATGTTTACATGCTAACAATGTAGAAGCACTAATGGTAGAAGATTGGCTGTAATTAGGTGAAGGAGGTTTAACAACTTAAGTGCTCTAAATGTCATTGCAGCTAAGACCACATCCACCGAAGAGCTCATCCAGGCATACACACAGTCATGCCAACAGTGGGGGGTGAAGCCCATCACAAAATTACTGGTGCAGTTACAAGTACGCCCATAAAGATATTTGCAAATTGTCCATTAAATGTTGTTTGTTTGTGTACTCATTAAAAACCAGCTCACAAATTTGTAAAAAACCACCTATTGTATTGTTTCAGGAAATTAAAGATTTTTCTGTCCGTGCCAACTCTCTTACTTTAAAAGGTTAGTTTTTCATTCCATTCATGTTTTAGTTGAACTTCAGAAAAGGCGCAAATGTAATGACATTGTAAAATTCTTCATACAGCATTTAACCATACATACAACCTTCATTTAAATTTGCAAAATTGATATTAAATCGCTTAGCTTGTCATTTGTGGCTCAGTTATTGTTGCCTCAGCAGTGGTTTGGTGCAGTATCTTCCGAATTAAAATTTGCATTTACGGCAGTCAAGCATCCTGTTGGTTTTCACCTCCTATGTGCTTATACTAAGCACGTGGTCATTTTGTCACAATCTTTTGTTATAAAAAATTCAAAAAGGAGTAACTCATAAAAATATTACTTTATTGTTAAATTTATAATTAAAAATATTTTTGTACATCAAGTTTTGAAGTTTGTTGTCCAAAGCACAGTTTCTAATGGTTATTGTGTGACTTATGTAAATATACAACCATGTAAATATAGTGAATGGTTTTAACAAAACGTTTTGATAAAACTTAGAATAGGATCGCAAAAGTATCAGCATGTGTTGATGTCCTTCCACCAATACAAGGATGTCCCATAAGCTGCACATTGTTGTAGACTAACTAGTAATATAACATAACCCATAATCGTCATGTAATCTTTATTATATACTCTCCATGAAGGGTTAATTAAGTTCATGCATGAATCAAAAGAATAGTTGTAATTTTCATGTATATAAATGGTAAAGGAATTATGTGTTGATGATTTCTGCCATAAGTTTTTTAATTAAATTTGTCTGATTGGCGAGGAAGTCCATGAATCATTGTAGTTTGCTTGTTTTCACTAGTACTTAAACTTCCTGTTAAATGTGAAATGTCACATGTTGTTTGCTAACATATCATGTGCTATGATTTTTTATACATTACAAATGCATGCATAAGAACAAGCTGCACTTTATATGTATATATGGTAATACAGGTTGCCTAAAGTATGCTTTAATATCAAATAAACCTGAACAAAATAAAATGTAATGTTTCTGTTGCTGCCAGGCATATTGTACCAGTATCACTACCCTGATGTAGCCTTGTTGGATAACAGGCGAAACGTTGGTCAATAAAGTTATGTTTTTATTGTGCCAGAAGAACAGACTATTAAATTAAAATAAGATGTATACACTTGTAGCATTTTGCTCGGTATCATGATAGACATATAGGCGATGTTCAAAATTACTGCTGGTGATAATAAAATTATTTACACATAGTAATATTGGTATTTTTTTGTTAAGGTGAAAAACTAGACTCAAAAGTGGTCGAAACATTGGAGGCTGTTTTTAAACGTGTCCAATTTGTGATCATGGATCTAGAAGCGACCAACCTCGACGATGACGTAAGACATTGTTCCACCCTGTTAACAAACACATCGCAAACCATCAGTATTGTTCCCATTAATATCCTTTTCTCCAAACCGACTTAAAATACCACCATTGCCTAATCTCATCGCCCGTTGTTTCTTTAGACTTTGCGCAGTGTCCGTTACAAGATATATTTACTTAGCCCGTGTGTGTCGTCATGTGACGAAGCCTTGTGTGGTGCGATGCGTACGTTTGCCGTCACATGACATCCCATCACATCCATATTCGCTACTGCGTCCCACTTTATACTGGGGTCGCGCATGCGAAATGATAAATGTCAAGCACGTTCTTCACGCTTATGCAGACATATATTGTGTCCGGGAGAGGGCATTTGCATTCAGGGACGGTCCGCCTGCCAACAAAGCAAAAACCGTTCAAGCGACGCCTGAAACCGTTGCGGGATTTTCCGTGTGTAATTAGGTACCCCTCTCCTTGTGGGTTCAAGTTCGGCCTTGGAGTAACCTGGGACATCGATTTTAAACCTTAAGTGCGACTTAAACTTGCCGAACTTGGCGCAGAATTTAGCTTTCACTGCCGGTTAATGGTTGACTCGCGGTGATAGTGAAATTACGGACATCCGTATTCGCAAAGTACAATCACAGCGAAAGTGAAATGTTTTTTTAGGCTTTGTGTGCTGTCAGTGTTTTACAGTATTGCACCCATTCAATTGAATATATATCGTATTAATATAATTTATCATATCTCTGAATTAGACAATATTTAGAACCCCAATACCAAAGCAACCAAACACATTCCGGTCACCATAGCAACTCAGAACGCGAAAAAATTCGAAATACTTCTTTGTTCTTAGTCTGCAGCAGCCCTCTTCGACATGATCGAGTACTACGAGTCGGCTGTGAACGTGTTGGTCGGTTTCAACAAGAACCTCGGCACAAGAGGGTGGCAGGCAGCTGCCCACATGATGAGAAAGGTGTGACTGTTGTTTTAAATATACCTCCGTACAGTCACTAGCATTGATACCGTTATTGACATAATATACAGCGATTGTGGTACCTTTCGGTTAACGTAGATACGTTAGGCACCAAGCAAGGTACCAAACAACAGAGACGAACCACCGTGGTGCATCCGATAGTGCTACTGGCCCGGGTTAAACCAATTTATTTATGTGCAAAAAAAGCCATAATAATCATTGAGAGCTGCATACAGAGTGTACACACTGTTTCGACCTGTAAGGTCTCATTGCCTATAAAGATGTTACACTTATTCCATCCATGTTGTTCAATGTCAACGCCTCTTTTCCCCAATGATTTAAAATTCATTCCAAACTTGTTAGTTATCAATTATTGACAGTAATAACGACCACCCGACATCACGCAGTTGCAATAATTTCCACCCCCACGCTTAACAACCTCAGTCATCGACTGTATGTAGATGTCCTGTTTGCGATTGTTCGATGGACACAGCGTCCCACTGACTGACCAAGCGGTGCCGTTCGTCGGTCGAGCACTCAGACTAAGCAACACCTTGGTGACGTTGCATTTGGAGAATTCGTCGCTCAGTGGACGCCCCATGCTTCTCATTGGTAGGTTGGGATGTGTTCATGCGCGGTTCGGGGATCGTGGTCGTGGAAAAAACCCACATAAAAGGTTAAAACTATTGTGTTTAAATGGCGTTACATGCCACACCGGATGTCGTTTGGGCTTTGCAAGCTCATTTGGAGGCTTGGGTCGAATCTTATTTTCATAACAAACTGCGTGGTCTTTCAGCTTTTGCAGTGATAAAACTATCTTATTACGCAAGCGAATTTGTCTTCAAAAAGGGGAAGCATTTTTAGTGTACGTCGTCATAAGTTATTTTAGGGATGAGTGCGACAACGGCTCGAAAATAATCGGAACCTCTGTGCTATACTATATGTTACTTTTATCCACTAGTATATAGACGTAATTACAATGTATTTAAAAAGTTTTGCAAATTTTAAGCGATATTGTTAAGATTCAATTCAGTTTTCTGTAAATATCACCAAAATCAAGTACAAAAAACCTGATCAACCTAATCCTATGTAGGTCACGCGGCGAACAGAAAGCACTTAACCCGTCGCTTTAAATACCATCAATTAAGCTCTTACGAAGCAGTACTCGAACTGGTCTTAATTCATCCGTGTACTCACAGTTGCCGCTTTGAGGATGAACGTAACGTTGCGCGAGTTGTTCCTCGCCGACAACCGTCTGATATCCACCGACGCCCTGCAACTAGCGAACTTGCTTAAATTCAATATCGTCCTTCAACTTCTCGACATTCGAAACAACCTTATTCAGGTAAGAAGGGAAATGTAGGAACTATATAGGATTTTTCTGTAGGCTTTAGACTCTTGGTCAGTGTCACTACAAAAAATCATATTTTTTTTAGTTAGTCTTTTGTTCTTGCACTTTCAAATAATGTTTAATTTCATTGTTTACTTTTGTATCATCTTTCGTTGCGTCTGAGGTTCCATAAAAATTATTTGTAAAATTATTGATAAAGTACTTTGTATGACTAATTGTAATTTCATAAGCTTCTCCTAGATTTCGGAGGTCTCTGTCGCAGAATTACGACATTGTTTATTTGCCCTCTGTCCATAAAAATACATCACGCCACGTAACTGAACAAGCATGTAACAAGCAAATGCTTTAATCAACGGGGCAATACGTAGACTGCCCAAATAACGTTTATGGTAAACATGCTGGTATTTATGTTGCGTCACCAAACCACTCGTTATACGCACAGGAAATACCCTGACTGGGTGCCTCCGTGCATTTTCAACTTGAACGCGGCCACGAACTTGACGCTAAATTGTCAGTCTAATATTGCAGGACGCTGGTCTCTGTCATCTCTGCTCAGGACTGATGGCCCAACCCCAGCAAGGCCTAGGCGGTTTGCAGACTCTGGTTCTCTGGAACAACCAGCTCTCTCACCAGAGTATGGGGAGGCTTGGTATGGCGCTGGTAAGTTAGCATCAAAACAGAAGACATATGTATTAGTACCACATTAGGCCTCCGGGGTGGTTAATTGCGTTTTGTTTAAAATTTGTGTGACCTTATCAATTCATCAATATAATGTTGAGATAATCGTTATATTGTTACCACAATATTAGCTTTTTGTTAGTTTCTGCATTTCAGCTGATGCCAGCACTTCGGGTGACATAATGCAATGTGGACGTGCACGATTATTGTGTCCGGAACGAACCTCGTTCCGTTTTGATGGGTGCGCATTACAAACCAATCAATATTTTTCATTTGCAGCGAAACACAACGAGTCTGACAACCTTGAACCTCGGCCAGAACGTTCTATCAGACGACGGTGCGGCGAAACTGAAGGACGGCCTTCTGCAAAACCACTCTCTCCTGAGACTTGGTCTCGTCGGCACCAAGCTCACCTGTGAAGGTTAATTGTGTTTAGCGAACTTAACGGTTTAACATTCTGAGTGATATGGGAAATATGATGTATAAGATTCCAGTCGAGGAACCAATTCTAGTATTGAGTCGGTTATAATGAAACTAGGTAGAGAAAATGTCTCTAATGAAGTTGCTCTGGTTTCTTTCTGAAACGAATCATTTTGCAACTATTTTACTTGAAGCCCACTGCAGAATTAAGTAGAATCCCTTTAAACTTTTGTAATTTGAAACGTACTTGGGCAAACTTATGAAATCAGGGTATATTGCCCCTCTTTATAGCATGGATACAGTGTTGGAACCTGCTATATAAGCATCCCGAGCATAGTAATGTGGGGTTTCCCAAACCCCAACTGCCCGTGAGTTGTTTGTGAAGGCGGCACAAACAAACCATTTAATACCCGTGACCTGAGCGGTATGCTTTATTCTTTTGGGACCATTGTCAAATGGCCTGAGTCGGTATTAAATGGTTGACTGATTTTGTTCTTCGAAAAATGTGGAGCAGAGCCTGCTGTGTACAGTTAGACGCCAACCTTTGTATAATTCAATGTTAGTAACTGGCAATGAATCCAACTACGCCCTTAATGCCAGTTAAATATAAACAGCAGTTTTGTGCGTTGGGTCTCGGGTTCCAACTTTTTCCCGGATTTATTGGTTGCTGCTTGTGGAAGTAATGTTTTAGTTCGGCGAAAAGTTGGGGACACTGACAAGTAATCAGAAATAAAGTTATTGGTTTACCCTGAAAGCTATTCCAACATCAGTTTAACGCCTCAAAAAAAAGCCTCAACGCCATAATGGAATAAAAACTCGCCTTATGTATTACCATTAGAACTGAATAGAAGTAATAAAAATGTGAAAACCATGTAACCTTGCATAACAATATACGTTTTTTTGTCAACCACAAGAATTTACTAGCCAAAAACTTGGAGTACTTCAAACTTATAGTGTAAAATTGTGCCATAAACTTTCCAAATAAGAATACCCAGCAACGTTAATTGCAACTCAATTGTTTATAAACACGCTGTCCAATCTGTAGGTGCTATTGCTTTGGCCGAATTCCTCGCCGAATCCCCTCGAATCATCCGCCTCGACCTCCGAAACAACAACATTAAAGTCGGAGGGCTGATGGCTCTCAGCCTGGCTTTCAAAATCAACTTCTCACTCCTGAGACTTGACGTCGACAAGCCGAACAGCAAGGAAACGGTGAGTGTTGAAATCGCAACTGTTTATTTTTTACCACAATGTCGGTTCACGCTAGGTATGAAATAGTCAGATTTTAGCATTCGCGGTCGCACTCTGAACAGCTCACAAATCAGTTTTGTGTGAATTTGTTTTTTAAACCGTGACATTGTTAAAATTTCGTGTGTGTTGAATGCAGGGTGTTCCATTTGAATTTGCCAGGTGCGGTGCTTAGTTTGCAAAATTAATGCTAAATTATTTCCTAACAAGGCAGGCGTTTTATATGTGAAGTACATGTGTTAACATATAGGTACACGGTACGGTTCAGCCCCTAAAACCGCAAACTTTGCATGTGCAGCATGCAAATATTCCCAACACAATTTAATCGTTTCCAACAATCTCCACAGCAGGGCTAACACAAAGAACGCACTGTAACAAACAAACAACCAGATGCCTGCTTTGTTTTCGTTCATCAATCAATGCCATCATCCGATTTTATGTGCCTTTCCGGTGTCTATGTGACATAGTGGCGCGTGCAACGGAAGCTGGGCCTGGCTAGTTGGTCTCGGCATTTCAGCGAACTATCAGCCTTACAGGATGTGCGGTGACTTAAGTTTCCTGCAGAGGGCAATGCTTCACAATACATTGCAGCCACGGCACTCCCGATTAAATGCACGCCAATATCCAGCACTGCGTGATGGTTATTGAAATGTTGTCAACAGTTTTGTAAGCTTGCTTGCAACCATTGATAATCTTGTTTGTCTTTCTGATTGAAGTGCGGATGATATTGCAAAAGGGATGTGATTCGTAACTCGTGTTGCTTAATACTCTTTAAGTGCTAATATGAGATTGTTTTGTTAGAAATCGCCTATGTTTTCCTACTTTTTTGGTACGTTGACATCACATGACTTTCTCGGCTCAGCTTGCAGTCGAACATTTCGCCACCACTCCACACATATTTTCCATAAATTTTTGTTTTTACCAAAAAAGGTTAAAAAATAATTTGAACTGACCTTTTGAAATTGGCATTTATGAAATTTTTCCATATCTACTCAACGAAATGTTTGTGAGCGATTCTTTATCCTCCAGATTTAAAAATTTATGACGTCAATAAGTATTGGATTGTTCGGAATCGGCCGGATCAGAATCTTTTCTGTTTTAGCACATCCCAAGTATGTGGTATACCCCAGAGGTCGGCGAAAAATGTATATATAACGACACACTTTTGACAAGTTTCAATGTACACAGACAGATTAACCATTATCAAGAGTCTGTTTGATTTTCTTGCTGTAATTGCTTGTATTATGTTGTCGCACAATGGTTTTGCAAACTGGTTACTGTGAAACCGCTTATTGAGCTCTCATTTGGATCCATGGTATACCCCACCCTAAAAAGTGAGCTACATTTGTTGAATTGACATTGTTTTTTGTACCTTACAGTTAAAGGAGCTGGCGGAAAAGCAGGACTCTCTGTTGAACGATATTACCGAGTACGCGACTCGCAACAAGGAGCAGGCGTACCAACGTGTGCTCACAATACAGATGGAAAGACAGCGAAGATTTGAAGAGGAAAAATCGTCTGGGCTGAGGTTCACGTGCGTGTTTTGTTACTTTATCTTATTTAATATCACGGGTGTTTTGCTTCACATATTGTCCCCGTTTTCAAACGAGTCGCCGATTTCACAGAAAGCAAATATGCTTGTTGGTGAATTTGCCACTTGAATAATTTTGCGATTAACTCTGTATTGATATTAAATATTTGTTGTGTTTGTTCAAATTCAAATCTAGAAAACCTTTTTTGAGAAAAAACGACACCCAAGTTATTGTCAGCTGTATCTCATAGAGACTTGGTACCTTTTTTTCGGCGATTAAAGCGATATCCCATCCACCATATACAAACTACAATCAACAACCGTAAACGTATCTCTAACTTAAAGGTACATGGACATGACCCACTCTGCCATATCAGCAATGCCACTTGGAGCCCACGTCGCCAGCCAGCAAAACAACAGCAATAACAAGGGCGCACGCGAAGGTTGCGTTGTTAAAGATGGCGAAGCTTTCAGGCAGGACGTGGATGACAGTCCCATTAATTCGCCCGAACTGCTGCCTACAAACAGTGTCTCCTATCACCAGGTAACGTATTTTAGAGGTCATTTTTGCATTAAAGCCCGTTCGTTCCGTGCGTAATGGTTGCCAACCACGTCGTGTGTCCATTAGGCAAAGTTTATTGACCCCTTGGCTGTGCGTTGTTTACTTTAAATAGCTTACTGTTTGATTAGGTTTAATTCGCGCCATCGAAAAGTAACGACGTGCATTGACTCACATGTGCTTTTGTGGCGAGTTAGCTTTAAAGCTCATTTAAACATCCACAAGGGCGTGTTTTAAACTACGTCTTCGATATTTTTTCTTGAAGTAGTTAACAGGGTGTCTGCCATTTTTCACGCCTTTAGTATTTATCGTCATGTTTGCATGTAAGCACCTGAAGATCGGTTGGATAACGACTGAAACGTCGACCCAGTAAATCATTTTTGCCAGAAGAGCTTTAAATTAATTGTATGTGGCTTTTTGAAAAATTCCCTGCAATAATAACGAAACGTGCCTTTTGTTGACAGTTTGTTTACCTGCATGTCTATTTAAATTAAGCATCATAAAACAGTGGGTAGCTTCGAGTGACTCAGCTTGTTGTAACCACTTACTAACCAATCGTGTCCACAAGTGCGTGAATATCACTTCGTTATGCTCTACAGGTTTCCCCCGTCATGTTCAGCAGCAGCGAAATGGAGAAACGGGCGTCGATCGCTCTTAACGAAGCATCGAGCGGTGACGATGCCAACTCCGAACAAGAGCAAACAAACCAAGAAAACAAACCAGATGAACAAAACGTCGAGGGTTCGAATCCCGGCGAGGGCGGCCTAGAAAAAGCCGATAGCGAGGAGCTGCCACATGACGTCATCGACAAGGATGGGTCTGAGGTTTCGGAAGATTCCGAAGAGACGAAAAATGAAGAAGAAAAAATTGCCGAAAGTGGAGACAAAAGCGGACTTGACGATGTTGTTGTGGAGCAGGAAAAGTCGGATCCAGTTGTCATAGCAACAGGATCCACGGTGGTTATGACACCACTCGGTGGCGACGGAGATTCCAGTGTGAACGACGTAAACGACAGCGGAGTAACGATTTCACATTTCGATCTCAGTTTGTTCCCCCATTGATCAATGGATTTTTCCCCCTTTTTCCGCGTTTTGATCTGTTTGTCTCCACGTGTTAGCGTAGAGCGTAGAATCCAGCGCTGCGGTTGGTGCGGTCTTCAACCTTTCGGGATAAACGCATTCGTTCTAAAACAAAAAGGTGATTGTTTTCGTGTCAATGTGCTCACAAGCTATGCGACGTCAATACCACCAAACTAAATAACACCAAACCTTGCTATCTCAAAACGTTTCTGTTCTTTAGTGCGACGTGATGCTGTCGGCAGTCGCTTTGAATCGCTTACATTAGCTTTAGCTCATAGAGTTGGGTGCAAATTCACGATTACGCGTTTCTTCAACCTATCAGGAATATGATGGGAGTTAACATTTTTCTCTCTGAGGAATTCTGGACGTATTTTTCGCACTTTATTTTTTGTCAACGAGCGTAATGAGGTATAAGGTGCTGTCGTAATATCATTCCACACTTCTGATATTGTTCCTTCAAATGGTAACGCATTCTCTGTCCTTTGAGACCAGTGTCTGAATCATTTTATTGCAAGACATCGATTTCTTCTTTTGTTAATTCTGCAATAACGGTCACACTTGAGTTAAAGCCGACGTAGATGTTTGTGAATACGTTTCGATCTTTAAAAGTTCGATCCAAATGTTATATATTGCTTTATAACATTGAAAGGATGTTAACTATCTGAAAATTATTTGAACTCTGATAGGTACCAATGTACAAACTCAACATAACAAATTTTTGCGCAAAAGTAAAATCTATTGCCCCAATTTGAAAACACGGAACAACCATTTCTTTGCCTTTCTGCATATTCGGTGCTCACAACGTTCAGCAATGCGGTTTGGAGCCAAGATCATGGGTCACATACCTTCACAACAGCACGGCACGGTTTCCTTAGCTGAACTGGTTTGCTTTTTGTATTCTGTACATGGTGTGACCCAAACTCATTTCCGCCAAACCGAGCGGGTTTGCAGCACTGCATTGTGATTTTTTTCGTGCTCTTCTGTACAGTCTTATCTATCTCCTACAATTGTGGTGCAATGGACATCTCTGCAGTACAATCGACAATAAAACGACTATTTGTGCGACAGTATGTGCTGAGTAACTCCCTGGCAACTGTGCATCCAGACTGTGTAATTAGGCAGTGCTCGTTCGATTTATTACAGCGCTAAACGTGGCAAGACTAAGAATGGAACTAATACGTAACGATCACATTATTGCGTCACAAGGTGTTGTGTGTCGCATCAATCCATTATTGGTTGGGTTACGATAGGGTTAAAAATTCAGTTGATAATGTTGGCAAAAAACATAGATCGAGAAGTCGTTTGTAAAACAACAGATTTTAAGATACATTCTGTGAAAACAGCAGCGGGTTTGCTGTACGCCATTAAAAGAAAGTTTTTTTTAACTTAGAAGTCGCGAGGTGAAACGGAAAGCGTAAAAACAACATTTTGACCAGCAGCTTGCAACATTTGGAAGAACAGTTTTGCGCCAAAAAGCTAAATTACGTCACTTGGGGTTACAAAAAATGTGTTTCCATCACACATTGCAGGGATTGAATAAAACGTACAACATTAAACGGCAGAAACGAGTGCCGGCTACTAACTTAGCTTTGTGATGTTGATCTTAAGTTTAGAGTTTAGATTCTAAACTATTGACGACATACCGATTAAATATCGGTGACGTTTTTTGTCATGGACATTTCGCTAAAAATAACGACCGACCGTTGCAAAATTAAAAAAATAACAGTAAAATATTTTCCACATTTGTCGCAAAAGTTCGAATCGCAAACGCGATAAAGTTAAAAAAATCACGATTAAAATTCTGAAATGAACTTTGTACAGAACACGGAAGTACAATTAACGCAAAACAAAACACTATAAAAACGTACCGCGTCGTAGGTAATATTTGGTACAAAGCGAGGGGTGTGGTTACGTTGACGTTCTACCAAGCGTTGGGAAATTTACCCTTGTCAAAAAGCAGTCTATACGCTTATATCACCATGGTTGACAGCAGTAAACAGCACTAATGCCTCCTTTAGGGTTAAACGTTCGCAACATTTTAAGGGTGCTTGTCTCCATATTAACAGTGGTGACAATTTGTCGTTGTATTGCTACTCAAACCAACATTGCAGAACAGGCAATGGACCTATGGAAAAAAATTTGTTTGCTCTTCGGTGAAGGGAAAAATTTGAAAAATTAAATGGTCGAATGTGGAGCTGTAACACACACAAGCATGTATACACACAATCAACTGCCGCTAAGTGCATAAAAGCTTGAAAGCGGATGGCAGTGTCGCGGCGTAAAATACAAATAAGTGCCTTGAAACATAAACAGGGGATTTTGATCTTTCGCGGATAGAAATATTTTTGGATCGTGTGCATCTTTAAGTGAGTTGAGTGCGCGGACGAAGTTCGATGAAGCAATTTTTGGGTTTTGTAC
Organism: Ascidia mentula; assembly: GCF_947561715.1. Classification (NCBI taxonomy): domain Eukaryota; kingdom Metazoa; phylum Chordata; class Ascidiacea; order Phlebobranchia; family Ascidiidae; genus Ascidia; species Ascidia mentula. The sequence continues at coordinate 6,844,750 of NC_138569.1, forward strand.
CTTTGGAAACGCAAGTTGCATAACGCGAATAGTACGGCTGATCGTAAGTAAAAGGCGACAAATTTGTTCGATGCAGAGATGTTAGTTTTGAATATTTTGCTCTCCGGCAATTCAATTATCATCGTTTGGCCCTTATATGGAGGACAATCACGATTTCCTTTGTTCCTTGGTCTCAAAGTGCTCTAAACCCGGCTGAAGCACTGAAACGCGGCATTTCCAGTCGTCTTGCAAAAGGCCTCTCAAAATGCATCTTTGAGCTTTTCGTACATTCTTTCCGCCACCAAACGTAGACGACTTAAGCAAATTCTTTGGGAGCGTCGGGAACGCTGATTGCTTTCTGGGGCCTTTTCACGGCGTCGGTCCGTTGGTTTGGGTTCACCAGGCGTCCTGTTTCGGGTCCGGATGCGTGTCGGGCTCTCGGCATTCCGTTGCCGTTTGTGTTCGGTGGTAAATTCGCAAATGTAACCGGAGGGTAGGACTTGACTGGTGACGACGGAGTTGGCTGGGAGATAAAAACAGTATTATTTTGATTTAGGAATTAGAAGGTTTGAAAATTTATCACCAGTCTGACAAAAAACTGCGAATCCTTTGTAATCTTATACCACAGACCAAAATACCAGTGTTTTACACACATTTTTAACCGCGGAACCGAATAAGGTTATTTAATTTGACACAGGCACGCGCAAAAAATTAAAAGTAACTTTTGCCCAAAAAACAGGTAGTAGCTCATGGAATCCTTTATATTTTATTATTTATGAAACCCTAGGGGACCGGGAAACCCTTTGGGAATCACTGAAACACAACAATACTTTAGATGTTAAGTAGAGAAGATTATTTGGAAGCCAATACAACAGTTGTGGATCTTAAGTTATTTCTACACGTAAGTGAATATCGGGTGAAAGCAACTGCGAAAAAAGCTTCCAAACACTAAACTGAAGAAAAGAAGATACCTGCTTGTTTCCGCTCGCGTGGCGTTCCCGTTCCTGGCCTGGATATACAGGTTCGCGGTTGTCGCCCACTTGCGGCGATGTGGGGTTGGACTTGCTCGGACTGTGGCCTTCGGGCGTCCCGGAACCGAACGGACCCGATAAACGCTGTAGGCCCTCATTGGGCAAGCTCCTCTGGGCCGGAAGTCGCTTGTTTTTCTGCGCCGACGGGAAGGTGGTGTTACCCTTGTTCACGTACGAGGGGCTGTAAGGGGGTTCCCCGAACGACGGGGGGTTCTCGTGCTGCGGGGTGCCGGGGTTGGATCGAGGCACGTTCAGGCGCAGGTGGTTGCGATTCATCGGCGACATGACCCCATCGAACGGAGGTCGCGCGAATGCCGAGTAGCCGTTGCCGGCCCCCGGGAATTCCCCGCGCGGAAGCTGGTTCCCGTTGGGGACCGTGGGTTGCAGATTGAGTTTGAGGTTGTCCCTCAGGGCCTTCGGTGGCCCCGGCGTGGGCCTTTCCACGTTGCTCATCGGCTCCTGTTCGTCGACGACGGCCAGATAGTTGCGCTGCATTTGTACGTGGGAGGGAGGAATGGCGCCCGCTGCCGATTCACTGACATTGCGCTTGCGTTGGGATTGAAACGACTTTTGCGGAGGGCCTACAATATATTGTTTATTTACAGGTTTGCAGCCACGTCGACTGGGTTTAAAGCGACTAACTAGACAGGCTTCTTTTAAAATGATAAATAATGCCCGGTTACATCGATAATAAAATTTAAACTTCAAAGCTCTGAATTACTGTTTATTAAAGTCAAAACCACGAGAAAAGAAAAACTAATTACTAACAAACGATAAAATGAACACTCTGTGTTTTTTGTTTTTTACAACTTACCCATGGGTTGAGGTTCCTCGTTGAAAACCTCGTTGGGAACCAACTGGTAGTTTTGTCCCTTGAGAAGTTGCCTCCTGTCCAGACTGTGTGTCATTCGCTTGTCGTATCTTCCCGACTGCTGGGGAACCGACGGGGCCGCTTGGGTCCACGTTGGTACGGGACCGTGCGGCTGCGCCCCGTGTGGGCTCATGGCCACCATCGGGTGCGGTGCGTATACCGGCTGGTGCGTAGTCCTGACAACTTGCAGCGAATGCTGACGTCCAATGCTGCGCATATTCGGCCTGCCGTGGCCTATGGTCGTCGCCCTTGCATTGTCCATGCTGTAGGTGCGATTAAACTGCTTTGCGCCGCCCTGAAACGACATCGTGCGGACAGGGGGCACACGTTGCTGGTGACCGCTAGGTAGCAGCATATCGCTGTCCGTAGGCGTCGAGGCGGGTTGGTCATCACTTTCCGGGATTCGAGATTGGGCGGAAAACATCAGACCCATATCGTCAATGCTGCGTTTCTGAAATAAGTAAAAGTTTGTTATTAACTCGACGAGCAGGAATTCGGTGTTACGTCATTAGCCACACATTTGTAAACAAAAAGTACTGCGATAAACACCGAACTTACCGATGGGCTCAACTGATGATCTTCTGCATGGTCTGGCGCCGAACTGGTGGATGGGACGGAATTTCGCATCCTTCTCTTGCCGCCTTGACTGCTGGTGGTCGATAAATGCTAAATTGAAAATATTTCGTATTTAACCTTAAAACTTTGTGCAGAACAATGGTTTAGGCCACATGAAAATTCAGCCCAAGTAGAAGTGTCTTTGCAACAAACTAATCATATTTTTTAAGTTTGTTTTTTTATACAAAACACGGTGAAGTTCTTAAAACCGTTTAACACGCACGTGTTTTGGGACCATATCTCTTCCGTTGGGGCTGTCAGGGGTAGCGAGGGGATCCCCCGTGCTCAGGAAGACAGTATCCTCTTCGCTCCTGTTTCCGACGCTCGACTCAGTGATATTCCTCTTCCTCCTTCCCTCCTCGTGGACTGAGTTTCTGTTGTCCACGTGTCTGGAGGACAGAGGAATCATTTGGTTTAGCGTCACCAAAACTATCTGTTTTTTAACTACGATTTAACTATTTTTCCCAAAGAAAATTTTCCGGCGCTTGATTTTAATTTTAAAATTCATTCGAATTAAAAAAAATTTGCAATCCACGATGTGATTGTCGGGTGAATTGTTGTCGTAATACGTACAGCTGCTGTCTTCACCACCATGAGGGCAAATGCACCTACGCAGGTTAAGTACATTTCGATTTTTAAGTACTCAGCAAGTACCTGTTTGCGCTGCTTGCACTCGCATTTCTGCCTTTACTGTGTCCGTTCGAGTGGTTTGAATCCCTCCGGCTATCACGTGACGAGCTCTTGCGCACTGAACCCTGTCGCAAAAAATCGATCAATGTATTTTTGCCGAGTAGTATTTGGAAAGTTTGATCGCAAACAGATAGAATCTACCTTAAGATCCGTATACTCAGTTTTGGTTTATTTTTGTTCTGTATGCAGTATTTATGAACAAATAATTGGTTTAATTTAATCCTTGTTGCTTACTCACTACTGTATGTCTACGTAAAACCGATTAACATAGGTTAATGTCCTATTTGTGCCTTAATATACAAAAACAGATTTTTGCCGGAAAAGTAAACTTACATTCTGCAGCTTTTTCTTTTTAACTTTTTTTTCCTTGGGAGGATACTTTCCAGACTTCTCTCTCTTGCAACGCAAAGCAATGAGAGCCAACATGACAAAAGCAAGAGCCAAGAAAAAGCCAACAACCAATCCGATGCCTCCCGGGATAGTCCAGTCGCCGGCTTGGGCCAGAGCGGTGACGTTGTTCCCAGAGGAATATGTTGGCTCTGGTTTGGAATCGAGCGTTCCGTTTTTTACTTCGGTGTTGTTTGTTTCCTGTTCAGGAACGCTTGGATCGGGTGCCACACCTGCTAATAAAAACATGTATGTTGAATTTTGTCACAACCTATTTTGATTGGGAGTAGGTTATTTTGTGTTTAATCAGAATAAACCAAGTTTTGTTTAGTGCCTTAATTCTGAATGCTTAAAAAATTAACTTGCTTAGTGTTGAAAACTAGGCACAAAATTTTAGAAACGGTGAGATTTCATAACCATCTAAAGTCTTTTATTTGTTACTTGAGCTGTTCCTTTGAAGCACTATTTTAGACTCTACTTGCCAGTATTAATTCAATGAAGATAATAACATATTTTTTTGTGTACAAATGCAAGTACTTACGAGGTTGACCGCCGACGGAGAGGCACACACCCCCGACACACTCATTGCACTGACCAACATCGGTTGGAGAGCCCGCGGACACACCCTCGTTGCTAGTGGTAACCGATACACATCGACTATTGCGCCAAACGCAATGCGGATCTCCAGAGTTTTCGCACGTCCTGAAAAGTTAAGAAACCCTTTCAACACAAGGTACATGTCGCGTAAATATTATCACGAAGACATAGCGGTAATGAAGTTACTGCTTCATTAAAAATCAGTTAAGTTTTGAAACAATGTGACCCAGGATTTTAGAGTTAATCAAGTGCGTGATCGATTGACAAAGATTGTTTTACATACTTGCGGCACTTGGTGACTAGAGGACAAAGTGGTGCGAACACAACGCAGTTAACAAACTGCAACAACACTGTACCGCTGTCCTTGTCGATCGTCACTTTCCGAACGGATCTGCGAAAAAACATGGAATTGAAGAGATATGCTAAGGGAGTGAGGTTTGCGATAATAGAAATATTCAACCTAATGAAACTATCTTTTATGTTTCCTGAACACGATGTTATTCTCAGTTTGCAGGTGATGTGAAAGTCATCCACACGGGGATATCAGTCCAAAACACGTTATCCCAGCATTATGACTTTGTTTGTCAGGATGCCACAGTCATCGGGAGTCAAATGAATCACCGCCGTTCGTCGGTTTGTGACGCGCGACAAAATATACATTCCACTACTCCAACACACAACCAGCACTTTTTATCACCTGTCCGTGTCTCCGCATTTTTTTTCGTTAAATACAGTGCGCTCATCCAGCAAATCGAAATTTCCGCTTCTTGTGTCTCCAACAATCTTGAGCAGTTTCCCCTTTTCGGTGCCGGCGTAGATCACAGTCTTCCGTCGGTTCGGCATCGGGTCGGCGTCAATTGTGGTGAGAAAGTGCCTGCGGGTCAAATTACGGCGATAATTTAATTATAAGGGGTGCTTCTAGGGATAAATCTTCAGTGATCTGCCTTATTAGTACGAGCGTGATTCAAACACCGGAAAAACATGAAGGATTTTTTGCAAGATCATTTATACCATTTAAGGTCTCATCGGTGTAGCTGGTGACTATTGTAGCTGGTGCTGAATTAGCTGGTAAGCTAACTGCACTCAAGAGACCTTATTGGCCGAAACAGTATGTACATATCTATTTGTAGCTCAATGAATATTTAGGCTCTTTGGCTTCTATGTTTTTAATATACTTAACAAACAAATTACAGCATACAAACATCACAATATATGGTTCATTTTAACTGTAAAAATTATCAGATCCAAACCAAGCACATTTCCGCATGAAGGTTAACGGACTCTTACCCTGCGTTCATCCACGTGAATACAGGAGAAGACTCGTGGTGTCCGACGTCCACTTTCTGTTGTTTCATGTCCCATGCGTTGACACTCTTTGACATGAGCGGATGTTTACGAACGAAATCCAACTTGGAATCGCTGGCAGCAACCGACCCGTACCCACACCTACATCACAAAAACAGTTGGATGGAATAATTCGGCATTGTTTCGTTCGCGCAGAATATGCAATGGAGGTTACGTTAAAACACACCAATTTTACGATTACATCGAGGCCAATTTTCTGTTGTAATGTATAAAGGGTACCCATTGATCTAGCTACACAAAAAACGTGTGTGCATTTGTTTTGGCGCCACTTACAGTGTTGGATGCGGAGTGGGAAAAACCTTCTGCTCGCCCCAGTATTCGTGGCCGTTCTGCTCATTCTTTTCGAGAAACGGACCCTTGAAGGCGGCTTCAATATCATCGACAACAAAGACACACACGGCAGAGGCCGGAACGCTATTCCTGAAAGTGATGATTACCAGTTAACATCAACTGTGCATCGCATTGCGCATTACCAACAGTTCAACAAGAAAGGTTTAGGCAGAAACACTCGCAAAAAGAGTATATTCAGGCAAAATTTTACTCAACAACAAACCTTGGTGTATTCATTACTGCAAACACCACACGAGCCTGGCTCCTTCCGTCAAGCATCGTCAGAGTGACGACATCAGTGACGTCACTCATCTCGTTGAAGTAAAACGGCGGGTGTCCCGGTATGGAACAGTTCAAAGTTGCTTTGAAAAAGCTGGTGAAGTGGTTCCTCATCACTTTGACACCGCCCTGGTCCGATTTGCAAGTCTGTGCCACTCTCGAGTAAACTTGCTGCAAAATTAAGCAGTTTTAAGTGAAACAATTTCAGCGGGTGCGAAAATATACTGTTAGTTTGGAGCAGTTTCATATATAATTAATTTTGACAAATACATGAGATAATGCTGACTTGTGGTGCTTATTCTTACAAATTCACTCAAACAGTTGCATGGGATTAAGGTTTGGGAAAAAATGCAGCAAACAACACTGAAAATATCACACTAAAATGAGCATAAGCTGGTGATTGGAAACTTTTTTGTGTTTCATTGCCAATAAAACGAAAAACGTTGCCAGATATTCAGTAATAACAATTCATAAAAATGTCAAAGGCCCAGCGGGTCACGAACAAGTCGCTCAAAAGCGATTATGACGTAACTGGAGGATTGCAACTTACGTAGGTCTTGTCCTCAATCTCATTTTCTGTGAAAAATGTGTACATTTTGGTAGGTTGGTCGGCAAACCGGATAAAGCGTGGATCTGCAAAAACAAACAAGGGACTTAGTGCGGTAAAGTGTAATTATTGCCCAATTACCATTGTTTTGGATATACATATCGTTACATAACCTCATAATTTTAACATACCCCCTAATTTAACTTTGAATTACCAACGAAACCGCATTCAAGATACTCGTCAAAAGCAATGTGTCACAATTCTAGTGACAAGATGTAGTTTTAACATCGACCCGCAGACAACTGTCAAAATACTGCGTGTTTATTGCAATCAAGTGTTCAGACAGGCGAAAAAGGTCGCCAACCGCTCTCAGGCCTTAGTTTAACCTTTGCAGCACCCTAAACATCCCAAAACAAGTTGATGTCAAACCCGACATCGTTTTTTTCTGTGACATATACAACCTCATGCATAAACTAAATATTGCGGACATTTCGGCATTTGCCCATATGCAGTCACATCATGATAGTTTCGTTACTCCAACAGACAAGTCCGGGGTTGCATGATGGTGGAGTTGTTTCAACCTTTCCTTCAAACTTATACAAGTAAGGCTACAAAGCAAGACTTTTTGGCACGTTTTATCGATCCTGTCGCCGCTGTCAAGGAAACAGATTAAGTAGAATGAAGACCCTTTCGCCGCAATAGAGGGAGTAACACGTTGAAAAAACTTAAAAGATTTTGTCGATCGAATGTTCATGGTGTTTGCCCCCGCTCGCTCATAGTTAAAGACATCCTCCACGTGAATTAGGACAACAAACTTGGTTGTGGGGATTTGTTAGTTCAGTCGGCGCACATAAGGTCAAGCGCACGACTTAGCACCGGGAGTATTTGGACGAAAAAGATTATTGCAACAAAGACGCCTTTTGTTAAATACATCGAAGCGATTTACAATAAGTACAGCATATTGTGCAGTAGCAGAAAAATTACAATGCCAAAGTAATGGGTGTTTTTTTTTATCTTATAATGAGGTCCGCAAGAGTTGAATCCGGCTCTGTATACATTGGTGTGTGACACTTCGGGTCCATTAACACCGCGACGCAACGCTCTTTCCAAACAAAGTCCTCAACCACCTTTTGTGATTTCAAGACAGGGGCAAAAAGTGAGCGGTTCATTGTCATATCCGTCATAGAGCGTCCTTAAATGTTCATGTTTTCCAAGTTTGGCATCTCCGGTCGTCGAGGCGCATTGTCCCCGCTCCGCCAAGTCGGCGCGACCCACATCCCCCGATTCTTACCGTTAAACCCCATCATTTAGCTCAAGCCGACCATTATCGCTGCCGTGTACGTGTGGCAAACACTGGAATCGCCGGCGTATGTCCAGAAAAGCCGGTGGCAGCGCGTTTTAAACCCAGGCGCAACCCCCTGTCTAAGCCGTTGAACCGTGTAACCTAAACTCGTTGGGTCGCTTTTAGCGGTAAAGCGGCGGGTCTTACAAAGGAACTTGGCGAAAAGGTGCAGCAAGACCTTTTCCAGACAACACAAAGGGGCACTGGCGCTGTTACTGAGGCAGGATCACGTTGTTTAGCAGGTAAACTTGCACTGCTATTTTTGCACCTGCTCGTAATTGGCACCATGTTTGTGTGCTTGGTGAATAAGCCTTGCTTTGCCAAGCAGAGGTCTACAAACTTCAATCTCTTTGTATGTCAAAGACTCAAAAACAACGTAACTTACAAGAACTTTGTCTTACAAAACGTTAGAAAATAATTTTTTTTGTGTTTTAAATACGTTCTGCCAAGGCATCTTATCTCAGACCCTGTAGAACTCCATTCCCATTAAATTCGCTTACTTTTTACCTAGAAAGTCAATTCTCCACCAGTTGGGATACTTAACCTTATCATGATGGCACCATGCAAAGTGCATGTGTGCATAACGCCGTGCGATAATTGAAAATTCGCCCGTCAACTCTTAACTTGGACCTTATATCAAACGCCTGGGCATAATTTCACGCGCAAATTTACGATTTTGCGGCAATTTTCGATCACAAGAAAATGAACTTACTGTTTAACCACACAGCGTCGCCCTTGTTGGTTCGCAGGTTGGTGTCGTTGCCCCTAGCAACAGAGACGGGCGCCCGATGTATCATGCTGTCGTGTCCGCTAAAACCAGTCGACGTAGCAGTGTACATGTTGCTATCTAAAATGACAAACAACACAAACCTGAAGAAAAAGTTTAAAAGTTCGTGACATCATCAGTGCACCTTTTCCAAATCATTAGGGCAGGCATTAGGACAAAACCATAGGTGATTTTAGCGAAAATATTCAGTTGTCAGTTACAGATACGAAAAAAATGCAAAATGAAACCGAAGTAGAGTTGGATTAGGGGCTTTTAAATTTAATGCAGTGGTTTGTTAAATAAACTAACGGCAAGGTACTGAAACTTTGGAACTAATCACCGAAAATCGTTTCCAATTAAACCGCAACCACAGAGCATAGAAGAGAAGGAAGGGCATTGTTCAATAAATGCTGCACGCCCATTGAAGGTCGATATTATTGCTCAGACGATGGGTTATTAAAGGTAATCGCATAACCTATGCCTTGGGACGTTTAGGCGTACATTGCCCAAGGCTGTCGATAAGTTGCTAGATTTTTCTACTTGAACAGGGCATCGACGCCTACAGAATCAAGAAGGGTGGGCAATTATGAAAATCGCTCTTAGGGCAGGATGTTGTACGTGTACCAAAGCATGTTACCCCAAAGTGCTAAAAGGCCAAGTCGTTGGGATATACTGTCCATTGACAGGGTTTTGATGACGATTTTTTTTTATATAGATTATTATGCGAATCTCAAAGATCAAATTATTGACAGAAGAGAAGATTCTATTTCCAAAACAACCTTTTAACCAAAGCTAAGAAAACTCAGTTGCGTTATCGGAATCATCTACTGTCGTGCTCGGTTTCAGTTTAAGCTTTTACTGGCTTTGTTACGTCCTTGCAATTCACGTTACCTGCGGCTGTGGAGGCCACGCTGTATTCTGGTTCAAACGGACAGAATGGTTTCCCATCGAAGTCTGGATTTTCTGACACTTTCCAAACTTTGTCATCCGTTTGCTGCAACGAATACATCAGTACAATGAAAAATTTCAACTTCCAGCGGTGGACACAAGGATAAACATGAACAAAATAACGAAACGACGTTTGCATGAAACAGCTTTGATCTTGAAGTTAATTAAAACCCGCAAACCAAGCGCATGCTTCTTAATTACTGACCTACCTGCAAATGCTTGCATTTCGCGTAGAAAGAATTCGTCCCGCAGATAATGGCACGGTTAGTGTTGGGGGGGTTCAGACGGACGAAGATTTTAACGTAGTTGTGGCATTTCAGCTTTGATTTTCCTTTCCGGCGGCACAAGTCAATGGTCGCGTTGTTGGAGGGCCAACTTATAACCTACAGAACATCCATGTTTACTTGTGCGTTAAAGCGCTGCAAATGCTGCGCCCACATCACAGGTTACTTTCATGCTTGGCAGCTCGATGGACTTTGGTTTCATTGTTGGGAAATTGCGAAAACAATAAAACTATTAACATTTCATCAAATTAGGGGTACAGATATAACAAATACAGAATATAGTTAAAAATGGAATTAAAACATGACAAGTTGATATTACAGAAATAAGCTGTTCTCAAAGCCGCAAGTAAGCACGGCATTGAAAACAATGAACCTGTCAAATCTTGGCCAAATCTCAACCAAGATTACCAATTGCAAAACAATAATAAGCGACCCAAGACATGAAAGAGCTACAGCGTCGTCCCACATTAAACCTCCACTTTACCGTGAATCTATTGAAAGCTGGAGTAGCACGAAGCACATAATTTTATGAGAGGACGAGTCGTACGGCTAATTGCGAGTTTGAAGCTCGGTTAAGGCAACAATTAAGGGTTAAACGGCAACCGGCTCCGCAATAGCCGCAAGCATGCGTCCTTCTGTCAGACTTAATTGCGCGAGTGAGCTTGATAAGCTCAACTATTGAGCTACTGGACAACACCTGCTATCCAGCATGAAGTAAAACACAACACACCTTTGAACTTACAGTGGTAAGTTCATCTAAACATAGCGGGTTTATCGGGTTGACAGAGCACGATTAAGACAGGGTAAAAAAGATTTTTGTCTGCGATCGCAGCTGCGTTTGGCAATAAAATAAACAGAAAAATAATTGAAACCTGTTTGTGTTGGATTTCGCCGGCGTCGTTCGGATCCGCCCCTGGGTTCACGAAGAATACGTTGTCCCTGAAACAAAAAATATATCCTTTGAAGTCAAATAACATAAGTCGGCAAATATGCCACGGTTGGATTTCACTTGTTTAGAATTCGAAACAACTGCATTAGGCAACGAAACAGAAACAGGATTGTTTAGATTGTAGCCAAATTTGTCTATCGCAAAACTTTGCGGAACCCCCAATGTTACCCAAAGGAGTATTATCTACAAAACAGGCACTTTCCGTGACAAGCCAAGCAGAACAGGAGTTTTAACTGCTACAAGCTCCTTGTAAGCTGCATTAACATGAGTCGTAAACAAACCGAATTAGGCCAAGCTCAGCATATCACGTGACGAGGTGTGCCGTGTGCAAAGATCTCAGGCAACAAAGGCTTTAGTTGACAGATGCAACTCGACCTATACTTCTGGCTTCATTTCACGTTTCAAAACCCACTGGGACAAAGTAATGATTGTTTCTGTATATTCGTCAGTTTATGCGGTTCCTTCTGAGTATCCAACATTGCTAATACAAAATTTGCATGCGTTGTAATAGGAAAGCCAATGAAACGTGTTTGCCGTGAAGGTTTTTCCTGCTTGCTCATCTGTCAACACCTGAACGTCCAGTGAAGGGTCATCAGGGAATGACATAGAGTTACCCCGTAGAAGATAGCATGGAAGGAAACCTTTCACCCAAAATGAGCCAGACGCACGTCTTCCCGGAGCAAGTCAACCAAGGAAACACACCTCGGTGGCTTACAACAACCATAGTGACGTAGCACCAACGTAACAAACGTTAAACCTGCTGACGAGTGACGCGTCGGGAAGGTTTCTGTGTCACCGCGGTCGGATGCTTAGTGCAACGTCTAATTGGCAGAACGCCAGGTGTTGAAGTATTATTTTGCGATTTTTTCGTGACCAATCGTATTAATAAGTTGAGGAGAGTTTGCAACAAACCAATTTCGTTTCTGGAAATCCCCGTCCGAAGGTCGACCACCTGAATGCTGTGCATCCCATAAGCTGACATGTAATTACAATGTGCATATATTTACAAGAGTTACTCCGTGATGACCGCAAAGCAGGCGGACGTGGCAATTCACGCTGAACCCGCCCTTTGGTGGTTTTACCTCATACATAGAAATATCATTTTCCAAGAAATTAAAACCTGATCGGTCTCCTGCAACTGTTATCGGCTGCACAAATCCCAATTCTGCTTTAGACGGGTAGATGTTTGGCTAAAGTTTAAGTTGCTGGAAACGTCAGCTCGTCACGTATAAAGGTGACTCGAGCAGTCCCAGCAAAGTCAACAAGTCAGCAACAACACGCTCCAATTAGCGTCGATGTGATCCCATTACCGGCCAATGGCTGAGCGAAAATTGCGCACGCGGGTCTGAAGACGTGTTCCCGATGTACAGGTAACCGAATACTTCGCAAACACCGCCGATCAGTCAATGTACGATACTTGCCTTGGAAGTGCTGGTGCCTCGAGTCCGTTCCGAAAGGGTAACGTGCCCATTTTTACGAATCATTAGCAGCCATTATCTAACTTGTACAAACACACGCCACGGGTCGGGTAATTTCGTCGCTCGCGTCAAATCCAGCACACGGCTGGGTGATTCCACTCTTGTAATTTGGACAGGATCTGACAATACCCAAACCGCAGAAGAAATTTGTCTGCTTAATTTGTTTTCTTTGCAGTAAACTGTCATCGTATAGACAAATTTAGACGATCGAAACGTCTAGTAATGTATCCGTAATGGAGCCTCTAGTAGTGCAAAAGTATCCTTGTAATAGGCGCAATTATTTGCCATCATTCCATTATATAGGGCATATTATACTTCACCAACTATATTATCATCACATCATACAGCTCAAATAAAGTGGGCATAATTAATTGCAATGTGTTTTCAGCTGTTTTTGTGAACAAGGTGGGCAACAAAGCTGTATGAATGACTTCACGATGCAGGATCATCGGGGTGGTGAATTGCAGAACGCTGTACAAACCGCGTCGCTTTCACCGAGTCTGTTCGAGGCCCCTCAGCGCTATTTCGGCGCAAAGATCGCTTATACAAGAGGTCTCGATGGCACTCAACCCTATTCGCGTGGCATACAACAACATTTCCAGCGCTGTTCATCATCCCCCTCACACTATCACCTATTTAATCCGACTTGGATGACTCGAGACGCTGTGAATAGCAAGGTTCGGGTGGGGATTAAATTGCCAGAAATAGCGTTCGCTGTTCTCAAGAAAGGGGGGCCATATCACTGTGAAGGTGAAGTGCGTGTATTGAGTTCTAAAGGAATACAATCACAAGCAAGGACGCAACTAACTGGACGACTTTGTAACTATGCGTAAACAAGTGTATCTCTCATGGGATAACAAATTACTGCCGCAGTTGCGTTGCATCTGCCGCTGCCTAACACGAGATCGCAAATACGCGGTCGTTGCATGCGTATCTTGCAGTCAGTAAATTCGATAACTTATTCATAAAAAATTGATTATTCAGCCCGCCACGGAAATCAATTTTGAGATCATGACATTTCTAAGACATGAAAAAACGAATCTGAAATGAAGTGAAAATCGATTTAATGAGACTCACCTTGCGTGGATGACGTAATCACCATCGACTTTTGTCATCCCTTGTACAAACTGCAACTTGGGCGATTCCCCATTCTCTCCTGATCCGACGAAAACACCGTAGTTGCTCGTGTCTGAAAATAACGCACATCGTCAAAGTTTGGACCATTGAATTTTGGAAAGCTTTTGCACAGATTGGCAAATCTTAATTTTAAGTTTTGAACAAAAACGTGAAACAAACAATAACAAAAAGTAAATTCAGATGCGGTTGCAGTTTTAATAAGAGCAGTCGATTCCAGGGCATCGCAAATAGAAAATTCTGTGGCTTTGGGAAAAATGACATCAATTAAATTCAACCAAACACATATGCCCGCCAGCAACTTTCAACGACTAAAAGTGTTTGGCTGTAACTACTCGCAACCCCATGAGAAGCGTGCTTAAAAACACATTTTGGGAACCTATCAGATTGTGCGGTCTGTGGCTTGGTCTGGTCGTGGTGTTCAATATCGCATTACGACCGCAGAGCATTAAAACGTTGGAGTCATACCTAGAACCAAACCACACCGGCGATTTGTCCAATCCGAAGCGTCTTTATCAAACCGTGTTTTGTTGTTAAACAATTTTAGACGAGTTGGAGTGCTTATGGACGATACATGAATCGGTTTGGAAATGCATGGAGCTGTAATTGGGACAAACATTCTCTCGATGACGCGGTGTTATTGGTAAATCAATTAAAATTGCTCTCTTTAACCTTCTAATGCGTTTCAAAAAATGTTTGAAAGCAACAACACAGATGTCTCGCCAACAAACTAGCGGTGGTTCTGTTTAAAATATCATTGGTTTATCTGCACAGACCTAGTGATAGTATCGACAATAACGCCCGTGATTACAGAAGGAGAAAAGAGGATTGGTTTTGTATTGCCCCCAAACTGCGGTGCAATTTGTAGTTTTGCACAAAAACCACACGGTTTGCACGGATCATTGCAAGTTTTCTGCTTTACCGGTTAAGGAGCGACGGGTCGAGTTGTGGTTGCTACGTACGCATGTATTTTGTGCTGAGCATGAACAACACAAGTAACCGCAATTCTCATAATAATTTAGTTTTAGGGCCACAAACATTGCGATGCCTGAAAAAAACACTTTAAAATTCAAGATTTGTTTATTTTTTCGTCATCATTTAACACACACATGTATTATATGAACCCACTTTAGCGCTAAGATTGAATCGAATAAACGGCAAGATTGTTCTCGCACTGGCAAAATAAAGGTAAATATTTACAGAATATGGCGTGATTGAATATCATTGCCGATCTCCGTGCAATATTCTTGTGCTTCATATAACACTCGCACCAATTTGTCTACACCCTTTCCACCTAACATATAACTGAAAAATGTCCGTGCAGTCGTGCATGTTAGGTGGCGCCATCTTGTCGACCTCGTGTGTCCCGATTCCGCATGAAACATTTAATCTGTTGCAATCCAGTCAGACATGTGTACCCATGAACCAGAAGAGGGCTTTTTTATGACCTGACACTGAAGTGTTGTTTTTACTTAACGGTTTGAACCGTTGCGACCTTGTCGTCTGAGAAGGAGCAAGTTGCAGGGAATTAGACAAGCCCACTCGAACCGACTTGCACAACCCAACAGCACAAGACGCAATTTGATATTAAGGTATCAAAATTTGCTGTTGCAGCCACGTTGTAAAAACAAAAACGGGCCTACAGATTTTTTTAACAAACAAAACTGGGCACAAAAATGGCAAAACAAAAAACAACTTTACCACAACCGAAAATATGCGATCCTTCTTAAAAATCTGTTTTCGAAACTCTGTTTCAGTCGAAATGACGTATTGCGCGTGGAGTCGATCACGACGATCAAACGAAAACAAGTCAGCGCGCTACCTTGCACACCGCAGTTCACCTGAACGCTCAGTGAACCGTGTCGGGGTTTGAAAAACACGCGCCCTCAGCTTTTTCTATTTTCGTCTTCATCGCGTGCAATTCGTCAATCTGGGCAACTTGAAAACAACTCTCTCGGAGATTATGCGGCTCCGGATCTGGTCGGATTTAGCCGCTACGGATTGTGGCCAAACGCTCCGTGCACCGTGACATGGTGATTTTTTAGGGATATCGCAATACACGGTTTAGTAGCGAAGAGGCGCACAAACGTAAAATATTTTTATTTCTAATATGTTGTAGAGTATCTTGACTTAATGCAAACTGCTTCCTAAAGGTCACTATTGTTACTTCAATTCTTGGAATGGGTTAAATTGCACTTTCATTTTATCGATCTGCAGCACAAATAGACACAACAATCTACCACTCGAAACTGCATTTGGAAACGAAAGAGCAAGAGGTCACCCAGGCGCCGATATCTACACCTGTCAACCATCCCTGGATTACCTCTCGCACCCGACACACAATAGTATAAATAGAAATCTTAAACCCATCAGGAGCGGGTGTTCCTCGTAACACGACACACCCCTTGCTGGTTGTTGACGCACAAAAGGCTTGCTTATGACAAAGGAACACGTACGACAGTGGTCCTTTACCTTGAGAGTGCACCTAGACACAAAGCGTTGGGCTTGGTGGTGTAAACTTTATGTGGGTTCAAGTCGTCTCTTTATTAGCTATTAATAATAATTTTCCATATTTGTAGAACCGTTTTATAGGGTGCCCGAATTACCTAATGGCGCCTTTTTTCAAGAAAAACAATGCACTCGCTGTGTATGTGGCTCCCTAGAGGGATAGGTGCACTTGACATTTTCGGTGCAACGGTGATACCAATCAGCTGTACAAGGTGCCGCCACCCCGTTCCGCAGGCAGCTGCACGTTGCATAAAAAACCACCGCACACAGCTGAGCCGTTGTTTCGCCTTGAGGGCACCGCGTTAGCCTAGTTCGCAAAAGAAAATCGCTTTGCTTCAAGCAAACGAAATTTTCGCGGAAAGCCTCGTATTAAATCAGCACTCGCTGAAATTTCTTGGCACGCGTAACGTTTTTATGTGTAATTGGTTAAAAAAAAATAGTTACGCTTTTTTATTCCTTGAACATTTATGGGTGTAGCAAAAAACGTCATTTGCTGTCGGTAAACTTTCTCAAGTAACTTGCGCTTTTAAATTACGGCAATTGCAAATGCTTCTGGATTCCACCAATTCTTAATGGAGGTTAAAAAAATTAACGAAACTTTTCGGGTCAGAATTTAAACATGGAGCGAAAAACTAACTTTGTGATGACAATCGATTTTTAAAGAAGTTTTCCGATTCTTTTGCAGGCCCTTACAAATAGCAACACAAACACTCCCAAACATTGCATGGTAGCAACAAAGTCAAGCGATAAACTAAACATAGCTTTGAAACGTGTTGTCAGGCGTCAATCACTCACCGAGCCAGGTCAAGTTCAACCCACGACAGGTGCAAACTTAACGCAATTAACAAGAAACCGAGTCGCTTTCAAACCTGCTCGACTCAATTAGTAAAACCACAACCGGAATAAGGTTCCTAACGACCTGCACCCTACGGTGGTCAATTACCAGACGTAGGCGACCGTTGGTAACATTAAGGATGTGGGAATTTCAATGGGTTTAATTTTGCGCGCTCTGCTGAGGCGTTAGGAAATAATGTGATTAGGCTTTCCGAAATTGAGATTGATTAAAAGCTGGTTCTGGAGCGGAAGGAAACGCGATTGCTACATGAACAGGTTGAAAGTTACGAAACGTTTGTTGAGCTAAAATTTAAGTCTGGATAGCAGGTGTTCAAGCGTTTTATGTGGGAAACAGATGTATGTGTATCCTAACACAAATTTCACGTACAACTGTCAAGACCCGCTTATTATTTAAAGGTTTAATTTAAACAGATAATTTTTCATTTAATCACAAACACCTCCCTGAGGGGTAAAATTCAATTATTTCGAGAGAACCCACAATTGAGACCTACGTATTATAATGACTCGCATTTCCGTGAACAAAAATGACCACAAACTCCTTTACCTAGAAAAACAATCAACTCACCGTTGGCTGTGTAGACTCTTGCAGGTTTCAGATCCTCGGGAATAACACAATGTCCCAGTGCGGTTACGGCCAAGATAAGTGCTGCCTGTTCCACGAAGGTTCTCCTAGCTAACAATCTTCCCATGGTCGGTTATATGTGAAAATGTCTTGTGTCGTTCAACAGCCCATCGCTGTATCGAGTTCTCGCAAAAAGTCCTTTCGAAACTCTGAGCCACTGAAACTTGCTCCCAGAAACCGCTCGGCTGAATCCGATTAGCCCGTGACGTCCAAAAAGGTTCGCTTGCAGACTTTGCTTGTTGTCGGCAAAGTCCAGTACAGAAGCTCGGTCTTGGTCCGGACGAAGATAATCCGCTTTTTAGTGCGTCCGCTGGCTTGGGATCGTCAGCGCGGCGGAATCTCGTGCTGGGCGGAACGCAGCTTTAATCTGTATAAGGCGACAGCACCGTTAACGAACGTTGCCGGTGTTGCTGCTGAAGTGTTTCACGGCCAAAAAAACTTATCGCTTAAACGTCTGTAAAGCAAGATGAATTTGTTACTCGAAGTGGCGGCAACATAAAAGTTTGGGGGTCTGTTTTGGGGGTTAGTGCGTTGATTTTGGGATACGTTTAAAAATGGAAAAATTAGGGGGTACGGACGGTGTCAGCTAAGCGATTTGTTACTCACGCTGGTCAAAGAAAGTTGTAGAAAACCGGAACCATTGGAGTGTGACAAAAACTTTCACTTGTAACCATTACGATATCACAATTTTAAACATCATCACGTCGTCTATTGCGTCAGAATCAGGCGATCAAATCGTATTGTAAGCACAAGTTACAAGTGCGCATATATTCAATAAAAATTTTCGAAAACAACGTAGGACAATCAGAGCGACCTGGACTTCTATGCGCTGCCGTGTCTATTCGATCTTACAGGTGACTGGCATTAATCAACCGACACAGAGTTCAATAAGGTTTTTCTATGTCACTTTGAAGTTGGTTGAACCGACTAAAACAACACACGGGGAGAAACGGTCGAAACAAACGATGTGTATCGACTCCGAACCGACTGACAACTCTAACGTGATGTGAGGACGTAGAAGGTATAATATGTATGTACACACGATAAAGCTCTTACGATTATTGTGGACCAACCAGGACTTGTTACATGGACTTACTGTATGGTTATGGGATTTCTGTCTGTTTATACTAAATCACTCACTTCACGATGTGGAAAGCACGTTGGTTTGCAATCGACTTACTAATGGTAGAAATGAACTCACTTGGCTTTGGGTAATAGGACAAAAAAAAAAGTTTGCCCACCTGCATTACATCGCTTCCTAGAAAGTTTAATATAAAAACCAAGACTTGCCAAACAAAATGTTTATGACTAATTAACTAATAACATAACAAAAATAAAGGTTATTACTGCAAGAACATTTACAATCTGAATTTCCAAGTACTGGGAAATGAATGAACCGCATTTAATCTCGACTGAAACTGGCCGCAAACCAGTCCGTTCTCCTGGGTCGACTCACTATGGGATCGTTAAATTTCGTATGGAATAAACTTCGCCGCGCGTTGTAAAAGCAACAATGAAAGTTCAATAAATTCGTGCCCGACGTGGTTAATCAAACGTAGGTTTTATGTGGTTACGAGGCGGACGCTCGAAGCGAGGTCAAAGCAGATATTTGATGTGCCACGAAACGTTTCGCTCCCTCGGGAAAGACGTAAATACGAGTTCTAGAAATGAGGAACTTCTTGGTAGAGGGTGTTTACTCCGACCTACTGTTATTGTCGACTCTATCACACACGAAACTCAACTCTGTATTGAAAACAACCCTTTGATACAAAACACAACTCCGTCGACGGTTTTATGTAAACAAAACTGCCCACGTAAAATTAAATTACCAGCGTCCCAGTGTATCTGACTGCCAGTGGACCGTAACCCCTTTGAACAGAGCAATGCTACTAACTACGTCTAAAAAATGACACCCACAGAGTGTTCGATCAGTCTCCTGGACACATGTAAGCGATCAATGACGTCACCAACACGATGAAGAAACAAGCAACTTCGCGAAGAGCATCGCCCGGGGGCCACATGCATTGTAACAGTGACGATACAGTCAAGAGAGCTTGTTTTAATTGCAGGTGCGTTACGCAACGGGTCTGTGGCCCCGACAGAGCGTTTCTCGACACAAATCGCTCTTGGGCCTCTGTTGTTTGCGCACACATCCACACAACACATCTGAGGTATGGATGGGAGTTCCAAACTTGTTGTTCTTGCTGCTAGACTAAATTTCCATCCTCGCAAGTTGGCCGGAACTTGTAAACATGGCCTGGTCGGGTGCCGCTAGTTTGTAAATACTAACCAACTCGCCTCGCTAACGAACAAACACGTGAAAACAAGTTTCAAAGGGAGGTTGCATGTTCAGAATGTGCAACTGACGGCGTGCGATTACGTCACTGGTAGTTCCGAAGTTCGCCGTACAAAAAAAACTGAGCGTTCTTCAAAATAAATCTTCAATTCTGCGCTTAAAGTTGGTTAAAAAGCATATTCGTGTCTGATCTGTTCGCACTAATAGCTGTAGTTACTCAAGAACAAACAATTACAACAAAATAAATTCGACTATAGTTCATCAGCGTAAATCACCTATACTGAACAAAGAACTCATACCTCCACTGCATGCCCACGTTCAGGTTTTTTTTACATCATCAGCCAGAACATGAAATCATAACCACAATGTGCTTTGTAGAGTGTGAGAAGGGCTTTTTTCACTCAATACACAATCAGGGCAGCTGAATTAATCCTTCGACGGCTGGTTGTGAAATGGAGAATCAGGAGAAAGTGTAGCCGATTTACGTCGATTGTTTACCCTCATTCAGGCAGTGTTTAATTTTGGCGTTTTTACTTGCACATGACTCTTACCGCCTATGGCGTTTGGAAAATACCGAGCCACGAACGGTTTTGTAACACGGAAATAGGCAGATGTGCTACAGGCAGTATGTCATGTTTACATTTCGTCTTAATTTAACGAAAATTTTTGTTGTCTTTATTCTTTATTTTCAATATAACAGCCCAGCTCGAAAATTACCTTATCAGATAATAAACTTAACGAAATGAAATGATTTCCAGCATAGTTGTTGAAAAACAGATATGGCGACAAAACCTGACATATCGCGGTCAACACGCAATCGATCGAACTTCTGTGTTGATGCCAACATATCCCCACAGACGTAATAAAAAGTCATAAACTGATTACGTTAATGGCGCGAAACTTTTCCATCGAACGATACTTGACCACCCGGCGATGTAGTTGCTTATTGGCGGTGCTTTTAACCTTTAAGATTCTGCGCAGTCAAGTCGTAAACCCGCAGCGGGCGATGCAGTAAGTCGCCGTGGGTGTTTTGTGCGTGATTTCGAATGTCGATCTTGCTTACAGTAATCCCTACAAAGAAATGAATTTATATTTGAGAGTCCTCTTCGAGTGCGAGTGCAGCAACTTGAACGCAATTTAAAAGAATTTGCTTTCTCTTCACAAAACAAAACAGGTGTAAACGACAATAAATCCAATATATATCAACTTTGGTGGTGGATGTAAATGGCTTCAGTTTGGGAGTAGATTTCAAGGGACATTTTACTAAAATTCACTCACGGATTAGTTGAAATTTGAAACTTTTCAAAAAAAAACCCGCATGTTTTCGCCTCGCTTGATTCAAGGCGTTGAAATGTGTGTGGGTTGAAAGCGCCCGTGGCTCGTTACGTAATCAAGCGAAGGCGGAATAAGAATCACCACCATTTTCAGTGTTTCTTGAAAAAAGGGCGACCGTTGCAATGCGTTTAACTTATTTGCTTGAATCACTTTCCGTAGAACGCATGCTTATGACTAACGTTATTTACACCAACAACACGCCACTGGCCAAGGCATTCAGTTAACAGCAGTATGTCGTAGACAGGCCTCACTGGTTCGGCCTCGATACGCGTGACTTCACTCCTGTATAAGTTACAACTGGACAGTCACCACGCAGCTATGCTAAGGTACAGAGCATCCTAAAAGGCACTACATTCCTACGTGGGACATTGTTTTTTTTTGGTTTATCATGTCCATTCTGGAAAGGCCAACGCCCGATATTAAGCATGAAACCCACAACTATTTTGTGTTGATCAGCTCAAAACAGGTCAACCAAATCCCGCTATGGCTATAGAACAAAGAATACTGCTGCTCGATAAAAACTGCTGTTTTACAAAATACTGGGAAGATTGTGTGGAAATAAAGCTTTTTAGTAGTTTCAATATTTTGGATGAAAACATATTTACTATTTCCTGAGGCCGCACAGTTCCAATATCAGGTTTCAACGCAAACACCGCGTTGGCAGTTGGAACGTGTCGTCCTAGAGAGTAACATTGCGCGGCACTTTGCATACACGATATTGGGTATTGCCTCAAAAGCTAAAAGGCTAATCCTGTGCTGTGTTGATTTGGAGCACAAAGGTAAGAGCGCTGTCCGACATACAACGAAAGAAAGTTGAACCGAAAGTCACTTGACAACACCACGCTAACTGCCTCCCTGCTGTCAATGCTTCTACAAGGTCTAGCTTGTACTTTGAAGAATGGATCGCCACCCAACACCGCGACAAGTCTAATTACATTTTCTTTCGCAACCTTATACCGCTATACCAGCACAACATACGACAAGTTCAAGGTCTACTTGACCACAATGAAGCCTTATTGTCGACACACATACGACCTTTACACAGTGAAGAGCGAAAACGGAGAAGACGAAAATACAGGCAATTAGTTGATCATGGAGGGCTCGTATCAAAACCCGCAGATAAGTAGCGATTTTAGCAAACGCTGACTGGGTTGGCAGTGGCGATAAGACGAGATGTGATCAACAAGCAGATCGTTGGAGAATCGCTTTTCTTAAGCCGGTCACGCGACTGCTTCAGAAGCGCGACCGAATTGCTTCCTCGAACTTAATCAATTTCTCTCATAAAGAAATGATTGGCAGTCCAATATACAAGCGGATCAAGGCTTGTATAGAAGAAGTTCTAAAATAGGCTAGATGGCCAAAGTGGACGCAGATATCACGTCCTCAAATGATCTGTTTCTCCAAAAATGTACATATTACTGCACAATATTTAAACATACAGATTACTAACAAAATATTCTTGAAAATTTCGTGTGTGATTACGATATAAACAAGCAAGATACACAATCTACACAATCCGCAGCATTTTGGCCCGATTTTTATATGTACGGCAATGCGGGGCGTATATGCTAAGCCGCAGTAGGATATCGCCCGTTGAGCAGTCATAATCACGTATGTCAATATTGGCTCATACTCGGACATTAACGTTTCGTGTTTGGTTATCAGGGCAAGACTCAGGAGAGGTTTCTTGGTTTTAGCCCAGCTTATATGGCGATAGCTGCTGTACGTCCACATGTTTATCAACCTGACAACACGATCCATCTCGCATGTCCCGGCCAAGTACCCTCCACAGTAAACTCTGGCAAACTCTGGCAAACTCTGGCAGCAACATTTGCTTGTGTAACATCTGTACCTCAAGTATCCAATAAACATGTGTGCATCCTTACACATAACTAATTCTCTTGGTCGTCTGTTATATTTTTTGTCACGGCTCGAAAATAAGTCGTTTTTTCGGTCATACGTACTGCGTCGTAAGTTCGTAACCTCAAAGCTCAGTTGACAAATTCTAATGCTACTTGTAACCAAGCCTGCTGCAAGACTTCTCTCTCTCTCTATTGGGCTGTGGTTTATAAAAGCACCACGGCGTATAACAACAGGCGGAGCGAAACAAGATAGGGCCGAGCGGCGAGCCAAGGATCATCTCCTTCAACGGTTGACTGGTTCCCGCCAGCGCGGCAAAGCAGTAAACACAAGAGTGAATGGCAAGCCACAACAGCTCGTAGCAGCAGCCGTACCTCCCTCCCTTTTTCCTTGGTCGGTCCATACAACGAGCGAAGAACTAACAATCAAGACTGCCCAGACAAAGCCCGGCCGTGGGCGCACCGTTGGCGACGTTTTTCTTGTGAAGATTGGCGTGCAGCGAAGGTACTGTACCACGGCCACGTCGATTGCCGCTCTGCAAAACTGTAGTGGTCGAGACTGCAGTGGGACCAGTAGAACTTATAAGTATGCCAAATGAAACGTTGGTATATTAAACGGCTAGTTTCTTTTGTGATTGGAGAATAGTTCTAGAAGGAAAATGCGTTTTTGGCTGATAAACTCAATATGTCTACGATTTCATATTTGTATCATCATTTCCTTTTCGTTAAAATCAACCTTACATTGCACGACATTGAACACAAATAAGATCCCACTCATTTCGTCACTGCCAAACAAATTTTCCCTCTCGAAACAAGTGCTTTGCAAGTGTAAAGCTCGCATTTGTGAAATATAAATAAACGTCAGTCTAGTTGGAGGTTATCCAGCAGCGCAACCACCGACCTTTTTCAGCAATTTTATATCGTGTTGATGTTGGCGATGGTGCAAAGTAAGTGAAAGTGGTGTGTGGGCATATGCACCCGAAACATGCGATTTTCTGTATTTTTACACCTGCACTGAATATAATTCATGTTTCATCAGATATAGCCCACAATTTATCACAACAAGCAAGCGTGGAACAAAAAAGCGTTTTCCGCCAGGAAATCAGCGTTTAAATTCGAAATAAAACTCAAAAGCCACAAAATACAACACAATATAGCAAACGTCGGACAAGTGCGCTGACTCAATGGGAAACCAAAAAAACATTATTTCGAGTGACCTCAACGATCAAATAAGCGTAAAGTGCGATTACGGAAAGGTTTGAGCCCCTAACTGTCGAAGTGCAGACCCATAACAACCACATTTCCCCTTATGGACAAAAAAGTTTGGGGGCTTTTCAAATCCACTTCTGTTTACATTGAAAGTGTCTCGACGCATCCAGAAAATAAAGTGCACTAAAAGCATTTAACTTTTAAGGATTGGTTTCAAAAAGTGTTTGGAAATCTGGTATTTGCAGCCAATTTTTTTTTTCAACGTCGTGGTCGCCAATGCTGCACCATGCAAACACTGAGTCAGCCCCTCCGTTAGTTATTTTCAAAGCTCTGTAACAGACAAGCGTAAAATTAAGCCAAACACCGCAGACTGCGGGAGCAGCAGGTCAGGGCATTCACAAAAGCGCCCCTGTAACTGCTAAGGGTTATTTGATCTTATCACAAGATCCTTGGGCCGTTTGTGTGGAAGGTTATGGTAGCAAACAAGCACCCAAGTGGGCCATTATTCCTACCGCGTGCAGTTAATCTTTTCAAACGGGGGTGCAGCTATTTCGGTTTTGGCAGACGCCAAACTGTTTTGTCGACAAATTTTACCCGGGTGCACTGGAAGGTTGTTTGTTCGTGGCATGAGTTGAATCTTAAATGCAGGACTGCGAGGTGAGTTGAATCTTAAATGCAGACACAACTATACTTTTTGGAAGGTTAACTGAAACAAAATTATCAAACTTGCATTCCTTCTATTTACTATTACAAACCCGCATTCATCAAAGCAAAAATTCCAAACAACGCAAAAACTTTCTTTTGCACAAAGACTTGCGCGGAGTTATTCAAGAGCCCCGTTTCAGCGCTACTCTGCCGTGTCCTCGTTAGTATAGTGGTAAGTATCCCCGCCTGTCACGCGGGAGACCGGGGTTCGATTCCCCGACGGGGAGCTCAATTTTTTCATTTGTGTTCATGATAAAATATTGTGTTCATCCTTCAAATATCACCACTTCTGCTAGGAGGCATTTTTAGGGGGTCGAACGCAACATTACCCTAATGTCACAAAAATCATTAAAAAAACACGAATGCGCTATTGTACAAAACCGGCAGAACCAGAGTGACCAGACACTTGTTCTTCAATTAAATCTACATATCTGAACAACAAAGAAAACTGCAAGCAAGGCAATCATTTTGAGGCCCAAGTGAAATTGCTAATTTACGGCCCAGCGTTGAACCGTGTTACAAGTCCACAACAACTAATAGCAAAAAGGAAATTCGGCCGAAACTGGTGGTTTCAATGAACGACAAGTCACGGTTCAAGGCATTGGGTTGAAAGTAAATCCAGGTAAAGGAAACCCTTAGATCGTCTTACCTTCACGCTAAACGTGATGAACTTCTACGAAACCGCAGTAAATCAGCTTACACCGGAAAAACTCTTCGACAAGGTCGTGTGCGAAGTGAAAAGGCGACTGCTTTATTCAAGCCAAAGTAACAAAAAATCAAATGCCGTACGTCTTGGCTTGAATGGCTGTAGTTTTTTTGCTTATCAAAACACAATCTTGATCCCAAGTTAATGATGTAGTTGGTTTAAGTCACGAAGCAACACACCTTTCAGACAAGGAATCGACGCTTTACATTGTTTACGAAGCAGAAGGAGTTTCACGCACGAGAATACCAGTCACCATTGTAAACGCCTCGTTTGTTGAACATGGAACATGGGTCGGCCGTCAGTGATTTTTTAATCGCCAACAGTTTATACTGTTTAGATTATCAAAGATGTACGACACGGACTACAAAACTGCGACTTCCTCTGTGGGCAACAAAACCGGTTAGTGCGTCTCTCCACGCAGGTTTGCCAGAAAACCACGCGTGTTTGGCGCTGGTACACACAAACGGTTAGTGCTGTTTGGATGTTGGTTCCCAACACAGAACTTGCGCTGATGAGTAAGCAGGAAACCTACAGTCGCTAAGCGAACTTGAGGTTTTTAAAGTCGGCCAAACAACTGTTCGGGCCATTAATGGAGCCACGAGGTTTTTGTCTTTGACGTCGGCTGACGAAATGGAAAGGTTTTGTATGTTAGAAAAGAGAAGTCGTGCAAAAACGTCAAGAGACCCTCAACAACTATGACGTCAAACAAATTTACCATGTACAAGTTTGCTGACATATTTACAGGAACAACAGGGTATTGAATATAAACCAACCGCTCCTATATACGTTATACCGAGTGGTTAGAATAGTACGTTATACATATACTATATGCAAACATCTTGCATTTAAGGCCATAACATTGGTTAATATTATCGCATTTCCGTGCATACCTGGTCAGAGGTCAGTTATACTTTAGAATTAAACAGTTCCGCTATTTCGATTTCACGCTGCAACGGTTAGCTACAAACGTATGTTGACAGATACAACTATACCTCCCGGCATTTCCATCCATGGTTGCGATGACTTGCGCATTCACCTTCTAGGAAATGTCTCGGAAGAAAAATCGCTCAGCAGTTGTTCTGTTTACGGCAAAAGTTCGCAGCGTTTCTGCAAAAAAAATGAGGTCATTTCTACACAGCAGCTATTTTCAAATATATAACATTTTGTACGCGTTGATGTCCTCGGCCGAGATGGCTTGAAACGCAACCTGAACTATTAATATCACTACCTAATATTAATTACACGTACTGTACTTACGTGGTGATCTTTGTTACAAAAATGGGCTGGGTAGGCCTAGTAGCATCTGCAACGAAGCGTTAGTGTACATTGGGACAGTAGGATCTACTCCCATTGATTCTGATAGCTGTGCGACCCTGCAAGATGCAAAAATACCGCAGGTTACCGTAATATTAATATTGGTGCGAAGCAAACAAATACGTTCTTACCTAACTGTAGGATGTTTCTAAGGGGAGTATTTTTCCGTGTGAGATAATAAGGAAAAGGTTTGGAACGAAATGGAAACAATTTATTACCGGAAACGAAAGACGGTTAACGCGAGTAACGAAATGTGTGAACTGTTGAATATTCAGTGACAAGAACACAGGCTTGGTGAAAAAGCATATAATGGGGAACAATGCACACAACTCGTGGCGTTTAATTAACACAGCATGAAACCAGGTGCGGAGTGAAATCACAAACAAACAAGTTCGGTGATAGGGTGTACAGCATCACGATTTGTGTGATTAAGTTTCAAAAACGAACGTCCTGCAGGGCATTGGAACACGGTTTATCTGGCACAGGTACAGCATAAACACAAAACATGTTCAGAAAACGCAATGCGGAAACAAAGCAAATGTCCTTGGGAAATTTTAAGTTTCTTGTCAAGTACTGACTATCTAGCGCCACCATGCGTCAGGAGTTTGCACTTCAACGTCTTCCGCGCCTACGATCTCTATCTTCTCCGTGATCGAGACGACGACCTCTGGGATACCTGCGTATTGCACAGTAGATAAATACCAAGTGGCAAATGCAAGAAAACTGTAACAATTTTTAAACATTAACATTTTCCAGTTGGACCAAAATTTGGGAAAATTGTCACATAATGGCTTCTAAAATAAACGAACGACACCAACATACCTACGCAGACACTAAAAACCACGCTAATTTTCAAATTGCAAAAATGTGTTGACTATAAGAAATACATCCAATGATGTTTATTTAGCGAGCTGCAGACTATTCGTCCTTCCAGTGCGGATTTGGTAGCTTGCAACGATCTTGCCAGTAAAATAGCCAAACATGACTTTGACTATCCAGTTAACTATGTTCGGACAACCTTATTGAAGTGCAACAATTGACGTGTAGTTGCAGTTAGCAGTTTTTTCTAAAACCTTTACATGCATTTTAACAAAGTTTCGGTCTATATTTTATTCTATCTCAATTCCATCCCATCATTCCTATGTGGTTATTAGAAACGAAACACGAGATGAAAATTAGCAAAACCTGTTCGTCCTCCGTTGGATGTTGTTGTTGTTGCTTTTCTCCCGACGGACTGGATGCGGGCAGTTCATCTTTATGTGACCAAGTGCACCACAGTTGTAACACTGATCACATCGACCCTCCCTTCTGTAAATAATGCCAAATAAGAAATAAATATTCGACGTTAAAGTTGGCACTTACCCGATTAGGTCGGGTGAATTTACATTTGTGCTAAATCCTTTATTTATGGGCGTTGCTATTTCCTTTAAACGTCCCTTAGTTAAATCTGAATAATTTAGGAAAGCAACCACAATTTTGGTGTTGAAAGTAAGTTATTCCCATGTACTTATACCGCTTGACTTCCAAAAAGAAAGGTAAATGCCTCTTTGACGTTAACACCTCTGTACAGGTGACTATGGCAATGTTTAACAAGAACTAAAAAAACAACAGTCGACCTGTCGCTCCTAACTTTTGATTGAGAGGTCGTGGGTTCGGGTCTCACCGCAGGTACCGCGTTTGGAAAATAGTTTTCGTCCTCGACCCAATCGCACTCGCGCTCCCCCGTGTGGCTGGACGAAGATTCTAGGTGAATAAAATGCAATCGACATAGAGACAATACTTACGTCCCATGACTGGAAAGAAATAGCGGAACAATATTACGCGGTTATGACTACTTTTCAGTTTAGTTTAATTCCAAGTTGAAGGCAACCTGCCGTTGGCCTTCTATGTGCCAAACTGTAACTAGGATGTGGATTTCTTCACATAAAGTTATATAAATCTGAGCTACTTATCACGGAACTCGCACCTGTTCCCGTATCGTTGATAATTGTCCGTTTTATTGACGTGCAATCTTCCATTTTGCCAACAGACTTCGACCTTTTGAGAATCACGGGTACATTTTCTTCAATAAAAGGGATACAGAATGTTTTTAATACATCCTTGTAATTCGCTCCAAAACTCACCATGAGTGGCTGGGTTAGAATGAGTCGACATTTTGCGGTTCGAGAAACTGCCGAGGTCGGGTAGTGACACGGGTGACTGGCGAGCTCGCTCTGATGGTCCGGATGGGTTGAACGAATTCTCGTTATCTTTCAACACAACGGTTTGTTACCTGATAAAGCCAGCAGAAATCATGTAGCAAATTAATGCAAAAGGTCGTTATAGGGAAAATTACTTTCCTATTTTATTTACCCACCAAAGGAATATTGATGGCATTATTGGACGGCTTGTATTAAGAGCGAACACAAAAACTATGCGACCGAAGTTGATTGTTTAATAATGTCGTAAATTTTCATGCACCGTTTTTGTTTGGCGGTTGCCACATATCTGTATTTACATTTAATGTCGTTTAAATGCGCTAAATTTCCTACTGTTCTGAAATCCCATTTTCCTAACCACAATGTACGATCTAAAAGGCTACAGTTTTGCACAAAAGGGTATTTTCCTCCCAAATATTTAAATTTATAACCAAGTACAAGTGAACCAACCTTTTTCAGGGGGCGTATTCATCGACCTGTCCACGTCGACCTGAACAAAATGTTATTGCATTAAGATACGCCTGAAACATGTTTGCGATCTACGCGACTTTGCCAACATACTTGCTGGGGTGAAGAGTTGACCGACACAACGATGTTGTCATCATCCGCAACCACTTGTCTTGTCTGAGCTTTTGCGCAATGGTTGCTAATCGTGTCCAGTGCACTCTACACAAAAATATCTGATTTATTCGGGAAATCACAATGAACATGCGTTGTAATGACGGTTGAGGAAAAACGACATACACATACAGCATACAGGTTATTAGAGGTTTAAATCGCATGTATATTGTTCACCGAACGTTATGGGAAACCTTTTTAAGAGCTCCACTTGCAGTTGAAATTTAAGTGCACTGAGGGCCTGTATACATTGCCTAAGCTTTGTCTGGTCAAACAGTTTTCTACAGTCATTAAATTGGAACATGCGCTTTAAAAAATACCTCCACTCTTGCAATGGCATCTGATAAATGACCACAGGTAAATGTAAATTTAACCAAGTAACTTCTGCTGGGAGAACAAAACCAACCTTAAGATCAGGCAAAGTTCGAAGAAAGACGGGCAACTGCGGGCCCAGTCTTTGAGCCAAGTGACAGACGTTAAAAGGGACACAGAAGCGACAAAACTCCTGACAAAGATCAGGAAACCTCAAAATCTGCAAGAAAATATAGTTACAAATTAAGTAGGACTGGGATCTGGCGGAAATCTTTACCTCGTAGTCAAGACACTGTTGGTAAAGAGGCCGTGGTAGAAGGCTCCACAACCATTGTTGCTCTCTGATTAAACCAGACCAATACTTGCGAATGCTTGCCGGGGGCTCCCCAATTCTTCAAAGTAAGTTAGTAATTTGTTGACCGGCATTTTAATAGGAACTAACAACGCGATTAAAATTCCTTTCTTTCACGAGGTGAATTCCTCTAAAATGTTTAATGAAGTACTAGGAAGACACGTTTACTTTTCCAGTTTGGGGAGCAAATCACTTTTTTTTACTTAATTAAAATCGGGACAGACAAATTACTTACTGAAATATCATTAAATTAATGATAAGAAACATGCACATTCAATGATGAAATGAAACCATGTCAACTAATGCAATTCACATTCGACACAAACAAAATATTGAACTGACAAAATCTACTCACATCCCAGAGTTCAGAAACTCCGTCGAGTTTTCTCCAAACAGAATAAGAGTGACGTAACGGAGTGACCGACGTTCTTCCGCATTCCACTGCACCCCGTGGCCCCACGTCTCTGCATGGGTTCGAATATGACCCACTGTGGGGGTCCCCGGGTTGCTACTACTTGTTAAGTGCACCCCCATCAGGCCCGGCGGGGCGTTCGGGACGCCACAAGAATTCATAACTTGATGACTGGGCATTCTGAATTGACAGGCGTCTGGGCTCAGAGTTTGCGACCTGGTTTCCATTCCCGTTAGTGGGGCATCCCCGAGGGGATTGTCCTCCATCATGCAAAGACTAGACGGCTGTGGAGCGTATTCATCAAGGTCCGAGTTAGTATCTGCCGTCGTCAGGTCGCGTAGTTCGTCGTCGAGGCCAAATGCATCCCCCGCCTGATAACATAATTTAAATTCAATAACTTTGTTACAAAATAGATAGGCCGAGAATGTATTGTATTTGGGGGAGGTATCGAGTGCAACATGTAAGTATGGAATAAGATCAAGGCTTACATCATCTCTACTCGTTCCTGGCACATCATCGTCTTGTAATCCCTCTCCTGTGTTGTTGTTGCAATCTGTAGCAGGCTTCAGTGGAGGCTGCAACGCTTTCACAAACTCTGCATATATAAGTTAATTATTGTTGACAAGCGTGTTTTGCTTCTATACTACCATGATTCTTGTGGAAACAGCTGGTTTAATTAAAACTCTGTTTGGTGTCAACATACGTTATAATGTCGTTGATGCAATTTAATGGCATAAAAATTACTAACTCATTTCCAGTGCAGTACAAAATGGTAAAGACTATGCGTTAAATAGAAATATGTCAAAAATCTCCAACCGGAGTTGGTGACACACAATGCGCCGTTTAATGAATCTGACCGTGCATTCCGGCTTTAATATGTTGAGCGTTGCCATCTAATAGTGATTGGTCAGAACCGGATGTGTCTTTTCCAATCATCAGTTTCTTTAACTCCCTTTGGACTGTTATAAACATGTTCACTTATACACATAACTGTGTGAAAAATAAAATAGCAAAACGTTTCATCTCCTACCATTGGCGATGTGTTCTTTGCGTTCCTCCACCGAGGGATGAGGCGAGGTTGCATCCTGCAAAAGGACGCATGTTTAACCAAACAAAAAGAAAAAAACCTTTACAGACTTAACACCATTGTACAAAAAACAACTTAAGATATGTTCCTTTATTTAGACCAGGTGTAAAGCGTTTCTTAAACGTCGGTCCAGGTAAAATTTTTTTCGGACGCCAATATTACAATTTCACATTAAAGTTCTTCTGTTTTATTTAGGGGCTCTTGACAATGTATTTGAGCTTAGATTTTATGAATCTACCGGGCTTTAACGTATGTTTGAAACATGACCGATCCGCAAAGTACAAAAAGCCTGACTTCGAAACCAAAATGTGCGGTTTGTAGGTTCTTAACCCACCTTAGAACCTTCACAATTTCCAATTTCGTCCAGCGACCCCCCCGCGTCTCCACAACATTTTCCCGACTCCGGTTTATCATCGGAGTCACAGATCGTGCCAGAATTGAGCGGCGCGTCCCACAGGTCATCGGATAAATCCACCAGCACGCCACAGACCACCTCATTAGCGGCATCTCCTTTTGCACCGACGTCACCGGGGGCGTTCTCGGTTTTCGCGGAAACTCCATCTTGTTTTGCTTCACTCGACTCATCAGGCGTTTCATCTTTGGGTCTGATTGTGGCTCGTACGATCGGTATGTTGTCTCCACGCAACACGCGCACATCTTGACACAGCTGGGCATATACACAACCTACTGTTTGCTTGTAAGGACACGATTTCCAAAACGACTAACTTCGAAACCTACTTAAAACAATTTTGAAACGCAAAATTAACTTGCTGCAATTTTTACCCATCAGTTGAAAAAGCAACCGAATATGTTTAATATATAATTTTGCGTGATGCATTGGGTAACCAAACGCAACAGTCCAGAACAAAAACATTACAATATCAGTCTTCCAGGTCAGTGTAGTCGCCATATCATTGCTATACCATGCAGCATTCGATTATGTCAGTGAATATTGAAGTAAACAGTACAAAAAATAACTTTTTTCAATCATAAACGTGTTGCCAAATATGCGCAGGCTGTATTTAGAATTTTTTGATACGTTGCCTTTTGTAAATTATTGCAGTCATAAAAAACAAATTCTATCACCATCTTTATTCCACTGCATAAATATTAGCACATGCAATAACTGTATCTCCTCGCAAGACTGGCGAATGTAACCGCGGATTAAATGCAGCCACTGGCATGGTATTGGGCACGCCCAGGCGCGCCTTTGCCTTCTTTGTCGGTCACCCAATTACCAATAGATAATGGCAGCAGGAAAAAAAAATAAAAGGAAAAATACAGTCCCTGTTTTACATTCTCTTAGCAATGGTGCTTAGTGTAACCATTCCTTTACTGTTCGTTTATCAGCTTTTTGCATTTCCATTGATTACACAAATACACAACCTAACACACACCATGATAAGTATTAGCGCTAACATTATTGGTTTTGCGATATGACAACAAAAAAAAACAAAAGGACATTTTGTTTAAAAGCGTTATAGGAGCGACATTATGCCGCGGTTCATACCCATAACCCTTACCTTTGGCTTTTCGGCTTCTTCCCCGTCTGTAAAAATGTTAATGGTTTAAAAACGCAAGCACCCACAGATTACAAACCTAACACAAGTGTTGCGATTTGAATCCGCTCGCCTTCAGGCATATAAAAAGTGAAACAGTAACAAGCACACAATTTCCACTAAAGCTACATAAACAAGCCTTTCAAATTCACTAAACAACCATGTTATTGCTTTAAAACGGCGCGAATACAAATTCTGGACCTTAATTTAAAGACAATACCGAGCGGTGCTTCCCCCGCTATTTAGCACCGAAATATTTGCGGCAAAACGCGTCAAGCGGAAACACCAGGCGACAAACGTAGAGGAATTGGGCTACTTCTAATATTGCTGGTAGAAAAAGGTACTGACTTACCATCACTAAACAAGGATTTTAAATTCACGTCACCCATCACAAGATCGGCCAACCAAATAAAAATTACTTGGTTTTGTTGAAAACTGATCTAAAAAATGTGGCAAGTTGGTTATAACATACAACAGCAAAGAGCCATAATGATTAGTGAGCTAACAGGTTTACACTAGGGATGTGCCAAGGCGAACCCGAGTAGATTTGCCGAATATGAGCACAGATTTCATATTCGTGCGAACCCGAATATTGCGCAAGATTCGTATGCGAATATTTATTGAAGCATAATGTGGTTGTGTGATACAATCATACAACCGCCAAAGTTTTTGTCTTTATATCAAGACATACTTGCGCTCGTGATGCAAACGACGAACTATTATTGACGTCACTCTAACATACGAATATATTCGGGTTTGCACGAATCATGTTTCTATTTATTCGGATTCGCACGAACCCGAATCTTTGTCCTTTTGGCACATCCCTAGTTTACACACTGTTTTGACCCATCAGGTCTCATCAGTGCAATTGGTGACAAGCATGGTCTTGCTGATCAACTAGCCAGGCAGACTTTTCCACATTGTGGTATTAAAACATCAATCTGTTGGTGCCAAACTAGGTACAAACCAGCAGGGAAAAACCACTGATGAGTCCTGATGTGTAGAAACTGTGTGTACTGATTATAACAACTCATAGTTTATCACCACTATAGTGAGAGTGATTTCAT
The DNA here is from genome assembly GCF_947561715.1 of Ascidia mentula. Lineage (NCBI taxonomy): Eukaryota > Metazoa > Chordata > Ascidiacea > Phlebobranchia > Ascidiidae > Ascidia > Ascidia mentula. Next base: position 6,879,356 of record NC_138569.1, read on the forward strand.
CAAGTACTTCCTACCGGTTTTATTAATTTGACCCTCATGTCTTGTTGGCTGTCAACAAGCTTGCTCAGTTTCTTCCGAATTTGTGGTGTCCAGTCCACTACCTTATCATGTTGGTCATCTTGCATCTTCATCACCACTTTAAGACACTGTTAAATGAACAAAAGCATGGATTAGGGCTTCCAATAGATTGTCTTAGTGGTACAGTGTAGTATACTGCAGGTTTTTTTTTTTTTTGCTGTATAACACTCCAAAATACACACCAAACTGAAGTAAAGAGCTTGCTGTTTACCTAATGCTACACCAGAAACCAAAAAAAAATATGTCACACTTTGTAGAATTTTACGCTTGCAAATATTGTTCCAAGAAATGCTGTGGTACAAACGTTGCACCAAATCCCCTGTCAGTATGTAGCACAACATGAAGAAAACAGAGGCCAAAAACAAAGCTTTGGAATGTTTTTTTTATCAAAACAGCCAAACAATAAATATAAAAAAGTAATGAAACATTGGTAAGTTACCATTGTTGAAATAGACTGAGTCAGGTGGTCAAGATTAAAAAAGATGAGTTTGTTGATGGCAACTGTCTTCACACTTGTGCTGTCCCAATTGTCAACAAGATGTATCTGGACTTCAGTTTCCTAAATGCATCGCTTAAAGGTTTATACAACTTAAAAATAAACAGAGCTAGTTGCAACTCTCCACGTTATCAAGCTACGTTAAGTTTTGCATGCCTTGCGTCTTCTTGTTTTAGATCTCGCATCCATATGTGGAAAGGTTATGTAGCATCTGTGCATCTTATTCTGTTCTCTGTATTTTACAGCAATTACAGAGGAATTCTGTGCATACAAGTTAAGCTCAGATTCTGGAATAGATTTGAGGATCTTTTGTTCCACAGCTTGCCTGCAAGGTGACATAAACAGTGTGAGTAAAAATATTCGGGAATCAAAGAACAAGTGCAAGAAACTGCACATCAGAGATTGGGTATTTCACAATAACCAACACGAATAACTCTTAACTACGAATTCCCAATTAATACATGGCAAAGTTTAATTATGCTTGTTTTTAAACAACTTTGGCGGGACTTATCAAACGTTATTCACACAGAAATATTTCTTGGCTATTTTTACTGCACAAAAGTATAATAGGGTTGAAATAGTATTATAGTACTAAAATAAAAGAAAAAACTTCTTAAGAGTATGAACAACTTACGCAAGATAATACTCCATCGCATGGCGAACCCAATACCCCTTCTGTGCAACTGTTGGATGTGGGAGAGACAAAGAATTTTGCCGAGGGTTCAGCATGGCTTGTGAGAGAAAAGAAGCAGGCACAGTGTATTCTGTTTCTTCACTTAAAGGTGTTGTTAATCCTTGGGTAACTTCACCATCACTCTGCAAAATGTCTACAAACAACATTATTACAACAACAAATTGTACATCAGGTTTATTATTTTGTGTACCTGCATGGTGAAACTTAATCTCTGTGAGCTTTATTTGATTGATCCATTCAAGACAATTCTCTAGCAATCCACCCAAATTGATGTCAACATATGGCCCAATATCCTGCATGGATGCTTTCACCAATTCCTCAGCTTCTTTTCTAACTTCGAGCAGCTGTGTCAAAGAAAACAAACAAAAATAAAATAGGGAATTTGCCACACAATTTATAAAGCAAAAGAACAGAAAACAACAGATTATTTTGCCTGAAAGTTCACCTGTTTCAGCAGTTCCTTCTCCTCAGTCAAATCTCCATCGGATATTGAACGATTCTTTGCAGAGAGTTTGGTCAAAAGAGTATCACAGTCCTACACATAGATAAACTAGGAACAAAATTCCTAAAAAATCCTTTTTTGAAAAATTTAAACAACAGAAATCAATAAAATTATGAGAATAAAATGACAACGATCCCATAAAAATAGAATCCAATTTCTGACAAAGCAATTAAAATAACTACATTGCTAGCCTTTCCGGCAATAGACTTCATTTTCTCTCGTAGGCTGTCAGATTGCTTGCACAACTCATCAACTTGTTGCTGAATTTGGCTGTTTAACTTCTTTTCTTTATCTGAAAGTCGCTCAGCAAATGCATTCCACACTTCCATAAGCTTGGCATGAACAACGTCACCTGCCTCTTCATTTCTAGAAACGCGACAACGGTTAAGTAAATGTAGGCAGTGGTGTTTACTGACTTGTTAAACCAACCTTGTTTTTAGCAGAGCACGCTTGACATTAAGTTTTAATATTTCTTCTGTAGTGGACTCGCATACAAATCTAAAAAAAAATTTCAACAAACAAAACTAAGTTAATGATAATTTTATTGTAGAAATCTTCCTCAATGAGCAGTGTTTATTCTAACTGTAAGGCTGTATGATAAATACATTCAAATAATTTTTAAACATATTAAACAAATGATAAGACAGCATCATTTTCAAAATATAAAGTTAGTTTTCACATATTTTTAAATAACACAAACAAGCATATTTTATCCAAACACTTTTATCACTTTTTAATTTCCTTAATTTCGAGCATCATGGTTTGTGTTTTGTCAATTGCTGCCAGTGAGGAAGTCATGTGAGTGGTGAACATTCCCTTGCAGTGAAAGGATGACATGCATTTCTCACATATAAGAACACCCTCATCTGTGCCTTCGGTTTCTAAGCACATGTCAGTTTTAGCATAAAATAGGTTCTTTACAAGCGTTGTAACCATCTGCCTGATAAAGTTTTCCGCAGTAAACAGTAATAGTAATATTTAAACAATCTTTACTTAATATCAGAAAAACCTTATTGTTTGGAAAGATATGGCAAACTTATTTTTGGTTTATACCATTTTCTAGATCCACACAAGTGTAACATATATGAGTTGGCGTTCCCTCATCGCAAAATCTGCACAGGGGTTTTGGCACGAGTTCTTCCATTTCAAACCTTAAAGACCGTTTTCCTCACGATCTCGTATCAAAACTGCACCATACGTTTATCAATTTAAAAAAGGTACAAGTGTATTTGGTTATATTTTGATAAAATTGTATCGTTAAAACAACTGTCTCGAGTCATGACCACTTACTTCGTCAGAAATGTGGAAAATCATGACGTCGGCTGACAAATCAATTCGCGCGAACTTCTTCGCTTGATCAGTGAACCATAAAGACATCAACTGAATTTCATTTCTATAGGGTTTGCTAAATCCTGCTAATTCGCCTTATTTCCACATCAGATCAAATAAACAACGAATTGAAATTAATTTTATTTACAAGTTCACCACAGGGTATAGAGTATATTTTACAATGTAAGACGAAGTAATTGGGGAAAGAACAAAACGCGCTATGAGATGTGAAACTTTCAACGGAACAAAAGACGGAAGTGAGTAAATGATTTTGCGAAAGGAGAACGAAAAAAGGTCCTGACCGTAAACATTTAAGCGAATGCTGTCGAATCAGTTTATGGGGCTTAAATAGTACAGGCCAGCTGGGTTACGGCGGACCGGTCATTTTTACTTTTGTTGATTAACTGCAGTGCAATTAAAACCAATGGAATGATTTGAAATTACGGCGCACAGCTAAATAATAAAAGCGATGGTTTCAACATTTACGCGTAAGGATTGTACATTTCCGCTCATACATGCAATACCGGACAAGTTCACTTTTAAGTAGTTAAGTAGTTTGCTATCGCCTTCACACACACGGACACTCGTTTTGTAAAGTGCAAAAACATACTTGGTCTGAGGAATTCACATTTGCTCCGCGAATAAACAGATTATTTTCCGCATCAACGAAAATGAGTTTGCAATTATTCAAAAACCCTTTTCACGCAAGTGATTTCCGCAAACAATGCATGGCGGCAACTTAAATAAGTTTTATCGTGACGTCACAAAACTTGCTACACCACAGCATACATCTTTCGATCGAACAAAATCAAAACCAACGGTTTCTACTACATATCTACGAAAACGAACAAAACGCACGCTCAACTAATCATACATTGTCCACGGATGACAAAAGGAAAATTCCGCAACAGTGAAATCTAAACACAAGCCGTTGAAAATTGTTTAAATAAACAAAGAAAATCATTCCGCAGGTGGGGTTGCGTGAAACCCAACATACAATCAATGTTGTTTGTTCGTTGCCACGAAACGGTTGTGGTATATGGCGCGGGTGACGTCATCGCCTATTAAGCTTCCCTGGGAAGTATACGCAGGCGATACGTCATATCCGACAAAAAATACTGAAATCTGGAACAGCAGTGTGTTCTCGCGGTTACAACAAAAACTAAAATCACGTCGCAAATTGTGGAAGAAGTAAATCCGTTTTATCAGTTCTGTGGCACAGAGCCGGAAAAATCGTATTTGTTTTTTGAAACTTGAAATAAGGGCTACAGTTTTGTATGAAACCAATGACGAATCCTAGGCGGTTGCCATTTACCCTGTGCCTGTGATCATGGCGTGACACTTGACACATGACTGAGGCAAATGCAAACAGGCCGGATATTTTCGATAGCCTTAGGATATTCGTGCCGTGGTTGCGCTCATGCTATATCACGTGACCCCGACTGCTTGTGACGTATACTGCGGGGCGTCGGCCCCGTTCAATTTTGTTCGATGATAATGGGTATAATATTGGGCCATCAATTGGGGATCTATTGCATTTCCCGTATAACCTAATGTGGAAAATATAAATTTGTAAACTGAATTAAACGCCCAACATGTAAATCTTGAAGGCAATACCTGTGACAAGCGTAAAAGATAAGAAATAACTTCCGAGAGAGAAAATGGGAATTATTGGTAAACTTGAATTGGCTGGAGTAACAACGGTCGCTACTAATTACACCATGTTTACTCGTGTAGTTAACGGAAGTTACTTCTAATGAGGTCGTGACAAATACACACAAACTGCTCGGTAGTTTCCAGGTCGATTGCGTCACCGCGTGATGATTGATGACGTGGTACAGCGTTTTCCGGGTGAGTTTCACACGCATTGCAACAAGGAGAGTATTTGTACATTGGCCGCGTCGAAACATGGAAACCGTCCCTTCTGCCCACCGCCCGTCCGAACCCAACCGGGCCCAGAATGGACTTGGGTTAGACCGCTTCGACGTAGTTGGCCGGATAGAGTCCCATTTTACCAGTGGAGAGTCGACCTTTACACCAACCCTGTTCATCTTCATCTTCCAGCTTGAATAGTAAATCGCCTGCGGTAAAGGTAAAGGTTAAATGGATGTGTGCAGTGTTCGACAGAAGACAGGTTAACGCATGAGCGACGACGTGTATAACTGGTGTGGAACACAGACCGTATCGCCATCAATACACAGCACGGCACGAGTTGACACGCACAATGCATTGCGTTTCGGTTTCTGCTGCTGAATTAGCAACAAAACGGACACATGAATTGAAAATCTATTTAAATAAGACAGGAACTGACGATGCCACTGGGCGAAATAAAATTTTTGTTTTCATAAAATAAGAACACATACACTGGCGCTGATGGTTTTGTATCTCTTTTTGAAAGTTTAGATTACATTAGACAGTTCGCTTTATTTTTGGTACATTTTTAACATTTATACCTTTTTACGCATTTAGTACTGGTAGAATTGGTTAACAACATTGCAGTAATATTTATAACAACGCACAAGCTTTTACAGCTACTACCAACCTTCTTTAAAGGATAGTTCATCATCTTCTTGCCCCTCATAAGTGTAAAGAGCTCTCACACGCACTCCGGAATTATTTTCCACACTACCAAAAGGATTGCCTTCCGATCCTGAGTCTTGGAATGGATTATTTTGATCATCGTCGCTCCACGAGTTGGGCCTGTTGTTGTCGGGTGGTCTGTAACAAATTTGGATATGATGAAGGGTGTGGTTGTATTGGTGCTTTCACTACAATGCCATTCACTACAATGTGTACATAACATAAACCTCACTCAAATGCATGAGCCGAGGCGAAAAGCAATAAATGCATGACTCAGCATAACTTTATGAGCAAATTTTGTGCTTTTTCCTCCAAGATATCGTCTGTTATAAGATGCAGTCAAAAATTTTTAAATACCATTTTGCTAAAATCTCAATAGATTTTTTTGGGCACTTTCTGACTGTTATCAAAACAAGATCATCATAAAACCTGATTTTGGTGTATCACCATCTATCATCAGAGATTTTATCATGTGCATTTTATGTGACATGTTTTATAGAAATGAGTTTTACAACATAATTTTATGACCTTCATTATGAAGAAAGGGCTTTGGTAAAACAAGACCACAGGACATAAAGAAAACCAACATATTGCAGTAATGTACAGAAAATATGTTGGTCAGAGTCCAAGTAAAATGTACACATGTCAATATCAAACATCCATACCTATACCAGAAGGTAAATCAAACATAAATAAAAAAGGGACATTTTTATCCTTGGCATTTACTCCAAAATACAGGAAAATAAACCAGAGTTTAAACATGACAATGTAGTTTGTTTGAACAAGATCTCAAAACCCAGAGACAACGGTTAGACAAGAATCCCAGAGCCCGAAGGTATGGGCTGTCAATGATTTACCAGCATTCCTGTGCAATTCAGACTCGCCCATTTCGAAAGCAATCAGCAATTGCCGAATTGGTGTTTGCTAATGGCCATGGTGTGATGGTACATCATAGCAAGCTGGTAGTGTGCTCAATGACAACTAACCAAATATTACAAAACTCATAAAAATAATTCGTCAAAAACGATTTTGTGCAATGGTAATTCATTTCTTAAAACATGTAATTTACTGTTTTTTTGTTGTAAAAAAAACGAAGGAATATAGAAAAGGAAAAAGATTAACTGCCAAATTGGAAAACATGACAAACATTTCAAAGCAAATCAATTAATAGAACTACATCATTTAATTATCAGTTTAGCATGTGTACAAAACAACTCTGCTGATTTTAACACACCCTAAATTCTTTAATCTAAAAAAAATGTCTGCCTATGTATAATTATGAATTATGATACTTGGGACAAGATAAGGAGGTAGTAGTGATTATGATAGTTAGGTTAAGCTAAGTAGGTAGCAAGTGTCATAAGAAACCACCGCCTTCATTCTTTGACATCTGCAGCCACAGTTAAATAACCACATGATCCTGCCTTGGAACACAATATGAACAACAACCACTTAAAGGTTTCATCAGCAGATTATGTACATCACAGACACAGTGTACATTTCATGTATGACTGAACAAAATGCCGTTGTAATGTCCTGGACATAAGCCAATAATTTGTAATTATTGTTACCACCAATATTGACTACCAAAACAGAAATTACAACATCAAATTACCAGTAAAAACCTGGACAAAAGAAATATGACCTAATAAATAAATTATACTGAATGTGAACCAGTGTTTCATCAGTAATGTTGGCTGCCATATCGTGGTATGATGTGACACAACAGAAAGATTAATATCCCTAATGAGGCACAGCACGTATATTGACAAATAATTTATAATCAGTCCACCAAGTACATGAACCACTAAACGTAAGACAATTACAAGCAATTAGGCAAAAAAAACTGGACGTAAGATAATAGATAAACATAAGTAAAACAAAATGCGTGTCAATATGTGTGTTGCACCCAGACGCCTGTTAAATACAAATTATCACATTAATTACCAAATTATCACATCAGCCATGTGAGTCGGGTATTAACAGATCAAGTAAAATGAACATTAAGGTTTTTGTAACAAAGTGTATAACTGACTTAAAAGCTCATCATCATTACAGATCATAAAAAAGTTGTGGAAAGGCATGATACACACAGAGTTTAGCCATAGCAACTGAAGTCTTAACACACTTTCACTTTTAAGTATTTATAACTCATAAGGAAAACCTCATTTTACAAATATTTACAACACAAACTTTAAATCTGCTTTATCATACAACCAACTAGCTGGAGTATTTAAACATTTAAACAGGTCAGAGATTTTAACATAAAGGCCAATCGGTATCACAAATAGGAAGTGTGGAGTACAAGTACTTACCTGTCAACATCGTTTGTGTTGTTAGGATAAGTTGAAGTGAACTGGGCACCAGCGATGCCATCAACTCCCGCAACGTGCTTGGATGCTTTACTGCCCTGTTTCCGTTGCATGGACTTCTGCATATGTATCCTTTCTGGGTCATAATCCTAAATCAAAAAAAGTTGTTTTACATAATTTGTTAAAAATATCTGCTTTGTTGGCCATAAAGCCAGCAGGAGGATTTGACAATAAATTTTGATCTGTAAAAAGTGTTGTGTTAAACTCAACTCAGGTCAAAACATTAACTGCAAAAAAATCATTGGACAATATGCTTCAAATGACTGACTGCAGGTTTTACCTCAAACTGAGGCCAGTTCATGGCCATGTCTGGTCCATGATTAGATTTCCACCATTTCAGATCATCAGTTGAGTTGGCTTGGTCTATGATCACTTTCATGTCTTGGTAAATCCCTCGATGTCTGCATGTGAACATAGGTTGTAAGTACAAAAGTCTTGTTTGATGAAAGATAGATAAAGTAACGTATGCGCTTGAGTTACAGTAAAAATAAGAAAAAGGTGCAAAAACCACATAAAACACGTTGATTAAGAAAACAGTAAGAGCAAAATTCTAAAATGAAAACATGTAATATTTTATTTTATGATTCTTATACCACAAAATATAAGCACCACAAGTAATTTTGTGTATCATCCAGAAAAAAACTTGCTCATTGGCCATATATGTCTACTTTCTTAGGCAAAAAATAAAGCATGCCTAAAGTGAATACAGATGTGAAGTATGTTTGAACAGAGACTATAAACATGTGAACACAATGACAAAATGTGCTGGTAAGCAATGGAATTTAGCCACCACAAGCTAATAATGCAATGCAAAGGTTATTGTATGAAATGCAAAGGTTACCACACCACAGCTTATAGTGGAAAGGTAAAGGGCAGCTTGGGGCCTTGTATTGATTTTTGGTTTTATCAATTTAGCTGTACCCATTAACTAATTAACCAGAAATTCCATTAAAAGTTTTATATTGAAAAGGTAAATTCATTAAATTTTAGGCAAAAGAGTCGAAGAAACCAGGTAACAGTCATGTAAAATCAAAATAATAAAAAATATATAATATCAATAACAGGACAAGGCATATTATGTTCACAATTCTCTACTAGTCTCTAATACCATCTACACACTTGCACAGGGCAACAGAACAACATCTATCAGTAACTACACAATTAAAAGACTTACTCAGTGTTGCTGGGAAGGTCAAGATGTTGATGCACCAAGTAAAACATGTCCTTAAAAAAGTCCAAGCGCTTTTGTTCGAAATCCTGACATTTGTCAAATGCTTTTTCCATGTCTTCCATGTAACGTGGGGTGTCTTCTTTCAGATCGTGGACTGCTTGTTCATATTTTTCCCGGTACTAAAGCAGGTGGACAAAAACAAGCCATGTTACACTGTGTACCTATTGGGAGGTTAGTGTATACATGTTTGTAAATTTTACTATAATCGTAGTGGTCAAAAACAGTCAAAAACATTTGAAGTTTTGTTTTGATATGATCAACATATGTACAGTATTACATTTGCACACACATTTGGCAGTTACAAATAACAACTATAATATTGTTAAACCTAGGTATCTCTACTAATGAGAGCTTGTCAAAAATTGTCAAACATTAAAATTGATCAGAATTCAAAGAAATTATTGGTAAAATCTATTATCAAGACACCACTTCCCTACATCAAAGATTGATGTAACATACGAGTTAATTCAACTTCCAGTATTGTATTAGCAAAAGCTTTTACAGGGAATGGGGAATTGAAAGTGCACCCATAGGAACACTTTTAATCACAGTAAAAGTTTCAATTGGCTGCCCAATGTTAACATATGTTTTACTCACACAAAATGTGTAAGGGTTGTTTATCCACTCAGCCACTTAACAACACTAATACCATAACCTTTAAGCTGACATGGATCAGAAAATAAGTATGTACATAATCTTAATAAGGAAATAATACCACTAAGTATTTATAATTAGGGAAAGTGAAATGTGCCTTGAAATTGCAAAACAATCACACTGGGAATACAGGAAATGAAATATGAAATGCATGCCATTTATGAAGTAATTGTTGCAGATTGTGCACCAAAGGCAAAGTCTTCTGTTTTGGATACTATTGGAATTACATAAATACGATGTTGATGCATCCATTACTAATTATTCACATGTGAACATGAACAGCCATCCAAGGTATACACATTCCATCAGCAATTGTTGGAGTAATTCAAAATTTTACCAAACTCCATTCACAACTAAGTGTTTAACACACAAAGTTTATCATCAATAATGATACACTTCAATCCTTTAGCGAATGTATGTCTAAGTGGTGAAATGATTGACTAAAGTATTACAAACTGATCATTAATTATCTGATACAAACTGCTATAAATCATTACGGACACATAATTAATGACTGCATTTTTAATTTGCATACATACTACCTTCGATCTTTCGGCACCTTTCTTCTCCACTAGTTCCTGTAGTTTTTTTACTTTTTCTGGAGGAAGCGATGCATCACTTTTTGCAGCATTTTCCTAATACCAAGTTTGTTCATTAAAATCTGTGAACCTTAAGGCTTTAAACAAACATGAAGCCTTATTAAACTTTCATGTTGGAATAATCAAATTGACAGAGCTGTGAGGTGGTCTGATTTAAATATTTAAATATCCTCTTGTATGTCTTTAATAGGCAAAATAACAATTTCCCATAACATACCTATCTGTTTTAGTTTATTACATGGGAAAGATCTACCACTGGTACAAATCTACACTTTAATAAATGTTTTAATTACCTGCTGTTGCGCCGATCTCTCCTCTTTACATACATTATAGTAAACTTTCTTGGCATCATTGACCTTCTTCAGATACTTGGCCCAGTGCTTTTGTGCCCTGGCAAACTCATCACCACATATTTTTGTCTCTTTAAATCCACCCAATGTCAGACTGTGATAGTTTTCCTTTTTCCATTGCTTCACCTATTGGATGTGAATAACAATGTTAGCAAGCAAATTTTACAGTAAGGTTACTTATAACATATTTCTGAGTATACATATTTAGCTATATGCTAGGGTGCAACCATACAGAAATTCAAAATTTCCACACCTTCTCATATGGATCAGTCATTAAAGAGTCTTTGATTTTTTGATGTAATAGAGCAGCTCTGTCTGCTTCTGTTAGCATTTTCTTCCATGTGCATTCAAGTGAGTGGTACGATGAGTTTTTCTCAATCACCTATGAGAAAAAAAAATATGTGAAAGGTTGAAAGCCAAACTCTGCCTGAAACCGGAGCTTTTCATCAAATTCATAATTCAACACTTGTTTTTTCAGGCATACAAAATAGTGATTCGTTTTTAATTTTTTTGTTCGTATATTATTTTTTTGTAACTTATCAAACCTTGTTGTATTTGTTGCTCCATGCTTTTAAGGATTTGCTGTATTGTTCTTCAATCATTGCCCTTTCCTTCATGAATGCCATGAGGTCATCACATAACTTTACTCCATTGTCTATTCGGACAACAGTTCTCTTGAATTGTCCAACCTGTTTAAAAATACACCGACCAACATAAAATATACACACAAAACAAATTGTATATATGTTCCAGACTAAAAAGTTTGTAATTTGTGTGAAGGCTTTTTTTGGCAAATGTTAATTGTGCAGATAATGCTCAGATTATCGGAACATTTTTTGTTAACTAATGTTTTTTGCTTGGGATATCTGGAACGTTCCACATAACATTTCTTTCAATCTGGTATAGGTATATATTATACAAAAAAAAAACAGTTTTACAAAACATTATTTACACTATAAAGTAATTTGTTTGTTACCTCCCAAAAGCTTCCACTGGTGTTTTCAATGGGAGCATCATCAGGAGTAATTGTCATTGACATTTTCCTGTACTCTGAGCAATTATAAATTACTGCAGTGAAATAGTCAAGCAACAAAGGTGCAACTTTTTTAAACCACTGTTGTCTACCTTACTTCTACGTTAATTATTAAATTTCATTATAAATTAGTCACAAATTTTAAAAGATATGCTATCTTTTTAGGAAAAAATAAACTTAAAAAGGCTACTTTGAATAGGAAAGTCAAAGCTAATAATATGCTATTAATCATCTTAAGTAGAGTAGACGTTTCTAATTCTACTCTTAACGTCTAACTGCCTTCATCATCAAAATACTACTAATTGAATGAGCTACATGCAGCAGAAGTTAAAATCTATACCACCATACTAGATCCAAGCTTTCACTTCTCTAACAAGAGGTTGGAACCATTTTACGATGGAGGCTTATCGAAACCGAGTGTTTGTTCAACCGGTACAACCTCTCGAGCATCGCGATTTTCCTTCTGTAATCTACAAACGATTTATTACTCCAATCGTTGTCAAACGTGGAAAAGGTAAACAAATGGTTGGATGTCAGACAAAAATAGAATCACATTTACAGATTATATTTCTATATATTAATATTCTGTATGATCTCGTGTTTTCGTTAGAAAATCACATTCCTCGTATTGTTTTTGGCTGTTTTTAGTTTTAAAAAAAATCGATCATGGTGCACGTCGTGGTTGTCAGGAAGCAGATAACCGGAATTCATTTATTTTAGCCGGAGCAGAGGTGGAGAAGGTATTCAAAATTCTTCAACCGAATAAGTCAGAATATTTACCACAAGAAGTTCGAGTTTACCTGGACCGGGCGTCAGATTTTGCAAGCAACACCAGAAGTAGGAGAGTCAAAACATTTCCACATCACATTTAATTTTTTATTAAGTTAAGTGCAGGGATACAAAAAATATTTTCTTTACTTTAACAAAGGGCAAAAGCTGATTACCATTTTGTTGCTACAAGCATAAACCTAATTTATTAAAACCGTCCAAACTCGATTTTTATTGATTTCGTGCTGAACAAATTTGATTAGTTCGTGGTCAGCAGTCCAATTGCGTCAAATTCGCACGAAAGATACAAATTCTTTTCCATTGTCCTAAAACTTATAAAGATTGCTTCTGATGGTTTACCACTAAACTAGAGTCCTAATGGAATGTACACGCGCTCGCCACAACTTCCGAACCCCCAAAATTGTGATAAGAAAACCAACAACCTTACACCATCTAACCAAACTTCCACCGGCAGTATATACAAAAATGTGACACATTTAAGTGGCCACAATGTAGCCAGAATTACATGTTATTCATTGTCGGTTGCACTGTACAGAGTACATGCAAACACAAGCAACTTAGGAACGAAAACAGAAGAAAATAGTAGTCAAGTTTGTTTTGCAACTTGCAACAAGGCAATGGGATGCAAGGCAGGTAATACTGAACTGAACACTACTGAAAACATGGCAACGGAAATTTTTTGAAACTTCGTTTTTTTTTAACTTTACACCAAAACAACTGGCTGTTTTTTGAATGGAGGGGTAAGTAGTTCACCCAACGGATTTCAAAAAAATTGGTTTTACAAAACTGCAGCATCGATAAACTTGAAGGGACAATTCTTTATATGGCAGCAATAAGAGCACAAGCCCCAATTGGAAAAGTACAGCCACCAGCTCGAAGTAAACGTTGTACTTTTGACAAAAAAAAAACGCAGAAAAAAGTGTTAGAAATAATTATGCAAATGTACAACAGGATAAAATTGCACTGGCGCTGGGCGTAGTGGTTTGTTAGTTAACGGAAGTGTTATAGCACGACTTTATAGCGTGAATGTCAATTAGAACGACAAAACACACCGAATGAGAGTATTTTTGTAAGGGAAATATGAGATATCATCCTTGTTCAAACGTATGCAGAATTGGCTACAACAACGTATTTCACATTTTGCAAAAATACATTGTATGTTACTTTACATTAAGCACAACACAGAAATTATATGGCACTAAATCCTTTCCTGTTTTGGCCTAATTGTGTTAACTATAAGGTGTGTTGTTAAACTGTGTGCCGGCGCAGGTTTCAAATTCAACAAACGATCGCAACGGGTAAAGTTACCGGGTTGCACGAAAAAAGAAGCAGTTGCACGAAAAAAAGAATAATAAAAGTAAAAAAGCAGAAATTGAACAACCACCCGACGTTTCAGCGATTTCGAAAATTGTTTTCCTGCACATTCGAACAAACAGTGGCAGAGAGTATTGACCTAGGTTTTCTGCCGTAGCTTTTCAAGTGAACTCACATATATAAAGGGAATAACCCAGCAAACACGGTCACGAAAAGCTCCAGTTTTCAAAAATTATTGCGTTTTACAGATTGGGGTAGCATTACTTCAGACCGATGGCACGAGTATGTAGCGTTTGGGGGGTTGACTTGCAAGAAAAATACACAGTGAATCTCATTGCCGAAGATACACGATGGTTCGACATTCACCCGTCGCCCGGCGGTGGAGTGTACCAACCGTTTTTTTCGTGAATGTGGACAAGTTTCTGAAAGGATTGCTGTGCTCTCGACAAACTGTAGGAGGACTAGAAAACAAAAAATATTCCAAGTTAGACATTAGGATTTCGGACTATACTGGTCGTCTTTTGTCCAGATATTTAACTTGCTTTATTTCTTTACACTTAGCGGTGAAAACGTTTTGGTGCATAAACCGTCTTTCATTCGACAATTCTATAAATATGATTGCATTACTTCTACACCGATACTGGTGATATAAAACCTACCAAGTTCAAAAAACAGTAAAAACATGTACACATGCTCGCGCAATTTCGCTTTGAATTGCGTATTTGGAAACATATGCTAATAGTATTTGAAATTATTATCTCTGTTATATGTCACAAAGCATTAAAATAAATCACTTTTTTACTGGCCCTTCGTCTGGCCCATGTGATTGCCACCGGCGCAATGGTAAGGGTAGCAGTGATGTCAAGACGTCAAAAGCGTTCGCAACGGTTTTTGTCAATGTAACGGGAAATTGCATAAAACCTTTTCTTCGAAATTCTAAACGCAGGTAAAAATATTTCGCGTTGAGAGGGGTTGGGTGCACTGGACTTACTGAGTTAAGTTCACAAAACGTGGTGATTCGAGGATGGTCAAACAATTACCGTGCCAAGCAACCTTAAGGGAGTTGCTACAGTGTAATATTACGGTCAACGTCCGTTCGAATTGAAAGGAGGTTTTGCGCCCCAAAAACAAAAGCCAAAGTGGCTACGCAAGCTTCAAGCCGGGTACGCCGAATTTTTGGCATGTCCTGGTATAATCGTAAGAACTACTATCATTACTCATACATAGACCCCACATTCCTATTAATTACATACAAAGGTTAAATAACTCCTTTGTTGCTGCTTCGGTTGATTAAAAATAATCAATAATTTCCTTAAAGAAACAAACTGAATTTCAGTATTATATTGTTACAGAACCAACTAAAAACAATAAAAATATTATGAGACTAATTGTTAAAAAACCCAAAAATGCTTATTTCTAACAAAAAATCACTTTTTGTTTCCCAACCCCACTTTAATAGGAAAAATTATATGCGCCGCCCTTATTGCGATGCCTGCATGGTAATGATAATAAAACATTAATGCCATATTATACATTTTAGGCAATATTTTTGTTTGATGACCCTAAAATTGCATTTGGCAGATCCAAATAGGATGGCGACCAATAGGTTGAGAAGCAATACAGCACAGCACAGTACTTACACTTGGAGCATTGAATACAACTTTGGCTTTGCCTTTAACAAGTGTTGCCATGATTTGCATGATGAGTGATTCTATCGAGTAAGCACTGCTCCAACCCTGCTTTGTAAGCAGTTCCATGCAGATTGCCCCACCAGCAAGCACAAACCTGACAAATACATTATATATATATATATCTTTTTACAAAATCCATGACCAACACCCAATATTGTAGAAATATTTCCCTTATTCAGGAATGTTTGTAATGGCTTAACCACTTAGCGAACGAAAAACTGGTTGCTTCTCAACAGCAAATGTATGTCAAATCCAAGCATGTCTGCGCCTATTGTTCTGCTAAGAAACAATAGAAGTGGGTAGTGTGAAACTGGCCCAGACAGTCTACCAATTTCCTTGTGTAATATATCAGCCTGTAGCTAGGTTTGATTTATTAGCATGATAAAGTGCTACCTCACAACACACTTAATTTAAAAAGTTGCACAGATTTTTGTTTAAAAAAAAATTATTAATTTATCATGGTAACTTGTTACGGAAATTCAGAGTGGTGTATTTCCACTGTTTCAAATATAAATAAAACATGTTAAAATAGGAGTCGTCACATATATACAACTTTATCGGTGAAGTAAACTAATCAGTCCTTTTTTCTCTGGAGCTACATATAGAAACAACTTACCCTCCACTTAATACAGGACAGATCACTCTGACGAAAGGTGGATCAAAAGGAAATGAATCTCGGAATGAAATGCCAATGATCAATGACCCTTGGCCATTCTTTTCCTTGAGCTTCTTAAGATCATTATACAGAGTACTGTCCGAATCGACTGTGAGTATTTGCACATGCCACTCATACAGACTGTCATTGACCAGCTCAACATTGTAACAACCTATTAAAGTTAAAAATTTTACGTTAAAATTAACAATAAGATTTCGACATTTTAAGTAAACAACAACCTTTTTTCAAACTGTCTGATTTGTAAATTGCTTTCAGTTCCTTTAGCAGACGATCTGAGGCCTGCACAGAACCTGAAACCCGACCCTGTTAATAAACAAAAGAGGAAGGTTAACAATTTCAACAAAAGGAAGCTTCACTTTCCTACACTCAATGAATAGCTATGAAAATTATGTGTACTGCAGTAACATGTTGCAACATCGTACATCGCAAACAGCAATATCACATATTAATAAAAAAAATATACAGTAAGATGGCCCATACATCAATGTAGTCTTTCCTCTGATTACTCTTTATTCTGGCAAGCACAGCAAGATTTTCCGTGCCAATTTCACTGGTTTCTTTTCTCACTTCTTCAGCCTCTGCTGCCACATCTTCCTCCAATGCTGCATCATCCTAAGAATAAAAAATGACATTAAAAATAAAAAAGTATTATTGCAGCTGCACATTGGCTAATCAGATCCTTCATATGTTTATTGGTTTTATTGGATATTCCAAAAATTGCACCAAATATGTAAAATATTGTGTTTGTTGAAACAAGAAGCTTTCCATTGTTGCATTTAAAATTATGCCATGATGACTTACATCGTTCATATCCTCTTCATCATCATCAGAGCTAGACATGTTTACAGTGTCTGAAGACTAAAATGCAATATTCATCATTAGCAAACAACAGTGATTTAAGAAGTCATATATAGAGTCATGCAAGGTTACCAAACATCCCTCAACGGGAAGAGGCACTTTTTCCAGTTCATGTAGTTGGGATGGTAATTTTAAGCCAAACTTATTGCAGAGTTGAACTACGATAAAGCGTACCATAGAAGTTATCTGCAAAACAGCAAATGAAAATGTACTGAACACAAAATTGGAAGTATACAGTAATTACTAAATTTACACCCTTAAGTTCACTTTGTACTGTTGATCTAATAGTGCTGTCCACTGCAAACACAAATCCAAGCAACATTGTTACTCAAATAATTGGATGACAATGTTACTAACTGCTAAGCTTACATTGAGACACGTAGTGCCACATTTTGTACCTGGTATATAAGCTTTTTTCACAAAACACAACAAGTTTGCCAGAGCAGCAAGATCGAAATTTATCCCCACAAAAAATTAGCAAACAATATGTTTAACAAACCATGTATTTGTTGTCGACGTTGGCATTTGTCAGTTCTTCCATAACCTTAGTAACATACTTGTCCTCTGAGTCTGAATACCACATTGGCTTTGATGATGGATATGGTTCCTGCATGCAAAGGTAAGGTTCATATTGCAAAGTATGAATAAGCTTTTCCCAAACACAACTCAGTTGCAAAGTAAACTTCACCAGGCACATCCAACTAACAAAACCAATGTTGTCCATCAAAACAAAGACTCCTACACAATCCTTGAAGAATAATGTTTGCCTTCATTTTAAATAAGCCTACTGTAGATGTATTTACTTACAGATATGGTGCAATTGATCTCATGCTTTCCACTTTGAGTCACAAAGTGACAACAAATCTCATCAATATTGGCATTTATTACACGAAAGGTTGAATGTGACTTTGGAAAGGCTTGTGTTAATTGCTGTAGTTCAGCTTTGAGTGATGCAATAGCCATTCCGTATTACTAACACAGCTTACTACACATACAGATTGTTTTTAACATTCCAAATGGCTCAAATGACTGCAAGGAAAGGAAACATATGCACAATACACTTCACTTAAGACCAGCACAGACATGTCAGATTTAGCTGCAGGAATTTTTAATCATTGTGTACAAATTGGCAACCAAACTTGTGCAGAAGAATTACTGTTTATTTAACAAAACTGATTGTTTCACTGTGGCTTAAAATGATTCTCACACTACTTTGAGTTATTGCCTCGGCACTTTGGCGTGCATAATTTAATTTGTTTCATTCAATAAGCAAATTCAATGTCCAGCATTCTAGCATAACATACCCTCAATATTTACTTGAACCTATACACAAAGCGGTGGAGGAACAGTGCAATGAGTTACATTTGCGTAGTTTTCATTATAATCTCCTGTGCCATTAATTTGTCCGTAAAATTGTGGTTGTACTTTTACTTTTTCGTACGATTGTGGGTGTATTTTACTCTCATTTTAGCCCCGACCGTAATTTTTTTATCATGTATGATTCTATGACAAATTGTTACTTGTCTTATATAAAACTTTGCGAAATTCAACGTGGAAAGTTTTGAGTACAATATTAGTACAATTTATCTACAATACTGAGTAACGTACTACGATTTATCACCTTCTAAATATTCTTTGAAAAAAGATACGAACAATAACATCTTATTCGGGATAAGACTACAAGAAAATAATTTTTCTTTGTAAAAATAAAAATAAAACTTTAAGCATGATCGTTTGAGCCCTGGTGCACTGTATTAAATCGTTTGTTGTTGGGCGGATGTTGCTCCGTTGAGCGAAAAACAAATTTAGTTGTGAAAGTGTTTCAACTGTTTCAGACTTCTAAGCTTGATCGTTGACTTTAAAATATAAATAGCGTTTAGTCATTTCTAAATGTTGTTCCCCATAGGAATAAGTTAACTAAGATTTTATTCAAACTAGCGTTTTGCCTTATTGCCTAAAAAGTCGACATTACGATTACGTTAATTGTCGAGGCTTTCTTCTCCAGAAAGGTATTCATATTGAGTGTGTATATATATGGATTAACTTCATGTGGATTATTGATTGGCATCCAGCAGCATTGTCTGGTAGTATATTGCTTAGGTGTATTGTATAGACATAAAATACATAATTTTACCATAAATGTTATTTGGCATCATATTATTAACTGACGAGCTGGCATTAAGTACGTAAGGCAGCCAAACTTTATAACACAAAAAAAGTTTTAATTATAACCTACATCAAAATATATCATTTGATTTTGTAGTAACATTTTATATCTTCCTAAAAATCAGTAGAACAAAACCACATATGTTAGTGATAATTATCATCCCAAGAAAAAATTGCTTAGTAACATTGTACATACTTATGTGGATGGTTTTCTCCTTTTTTTATTTGTTTTTCCTGTTTTTGAATTGTTTCCAGATATAGCAGTAGCGCAAAAAGATGGGCAATTACTTTGCCAAATTGTTTGGGGGTAAAGAAATGCGAATTCTAATGCTGGGGCTTGACGCTGCCGGCAAAACAACAATTCTGTATAAATTAAAGCTCGGACAGCCAGTCACTACAATTCCTACAGTTGGATTTAATGTGGAAACAGTGCAATATAAGAAAACACGCTTCAACGTCTGGGATGTTGGTGGACAAGATAAGATTCGTCCACTGTGGCGACATTACTACACTGGCACACAGGGCTTAATTTTTGTGGTGGATTGCGCTGACTCGGACAGAATCGATGAGGCAAAAGATGAACTCCATAAAATCATCAATGATAGGGAAATGAAGGATGCGGTTTTGTTGGTTTTTGCAAATAAACAAGACCTGCCATCAGCCTTAAAACCCACTGAAATCCAGCATAAGTTGGGACTTTTGGATTTTAATGACCGTCAATGGCATGTCCAACCTTCCTGTGCTACCACAGGGGACGGCCTGATGGAGGGAATGAACTGGTTAAACAACTACCATAAAAAGTCATGAACTGATGCACAATTGCTTGGTATAATGGCCAATGGACCTTCTATAAACGCAGCCCATGGGGTTGTAATCAAATGTCTTTCCATGATGGTGATATTTATACCTTAACTGCTTTCTTTCATATTGTAGCTGACATAATTTTAGAAGTTAGTTTATAAAATGAAGCAAAGCCAATTTTAAGTTCAGAAGGTCATAGTAAACCATTCCCATTTATGTTTATGTTATTATCTGATATAAAAGTATGCCATACCTGGGATAAAACTACATTTCATTTTAGAAGTTTTTTGTCTGCTTTAATACATATCTGCCTGCTGTCTAATTATTGCAAATTAAGTAATAGGATGTAAAAGTAGGGGTAGAGGACCAAAACCAAAATGTTTGTTCTGGTTGTTTCTGAAATTCTTATGCAGTGTTGTTCTTGTAACTTTATGTCATGACCTTTTGATGTTTGTTGGCAATTGCCATTATGACCTAAACATAAAAACTTAGGTGGTAATGTTGGTTTTGATTTGTAATTCATATTGCCCCACTCATCAAAAGTGCATCTGCCTTGCATACCAAATATAGGAAAAGTCAACTTTTATGTAAATAAACTTTCACATTTCACATTGTCATTCATGCGCTTTATAATTGACAGAACTGCTAAACAATAGTATGTACACATTTGTTTTTGTGGCTTGGTGGTCATCATTAACTTTTGGTTACATTTGATTAAGTTTATAGACTGAATATGAAATGTGCTTTTGTCCAAATACAACTGAATATGCATGTGGCAAGAAAAGTTCTGTTAGAAACTTTCTTTAGTTCTTTAATGTAATACACTAGCTCTTTTGCAGTTATTTTGTGAAACTGCTGTTTGTGACAAAAAAACGTTTTGTGTAGTGGCTTGTTACCAATCTGCTTCCAAATTTGCCACCAATCTTTTTTTTCAACATTTTTTTGCAATGACAAACCAACGCACTATATTTGGCACAAAACGTTTTCAGTACCAGTATGTGGATTTATTGGCCACTATCGCTTGCGTTTTTATCGTAATTTTGTTGACAAAACGCCGGGGCTTGGCGTATTATAGCTGGTTGCGTTGCTGTTGGCACCAGGGTACCATTTCCGCTTAGCAGCCATTCGTGCTATTGTGTGCGTTTCTGATGTCATCCTACTGTCAATGATTCTTTTCGGCGCAACCGCGGATTTGGATTCGTACAGTGCGTTCTATCAACAAACACTGCGACACCTCTGGTGGCATTGGGCTTGTGGGTTGAAGGTTGGCATCCATTTGCAGCTTTCCATAAATCTCTCGCATTATATTATCATCGTTTACGCGGAAGTGCTGTTCTGGCTAGCGAAATTTCGTCGATCTAGTTCTTTTGTGCGTCCAATAAAATGAACGTCGTTATTACGCCCGAGCGTGCATTTGTGACATCACCAAGTCGCCAACGTGCCGTCTGCATAGACGTGGACGTCATGGAATAGATATGTTGAAACTTGGCGCGCAAGGCACGAGTCGGATGATTGGCATTTTACTCTGTTCTGGCAAAGGTTGTCGTGTGAGTAAGCAGCTTATGCCAGCGCTCAACTAGGCCTTCCTGCTGAGGTATCAGTTGTCATCGTTGTACGAACAGCATTGTATGTTTTTTTGAAAGACACATGAGCGTGGAAATTCTGTTTGGGGTAAATTTGCGTAATATTTGACTCGTCGTTATGCTTTTCTGTACATATGCTGCAGGGCTGGGGTCGTCCTTATTTTGGCTTTACTTACACCTAAATAGCCGTACCTATACGAAAAATAATCCTCAATGCATAAACAACCCGATTCCCGGGGCGACAAGGCAAAAATTTTAATATTATGTCTGATTGAAATCAATTGTATACACTAAGCAATATGATACACCATTGGCTTGAAAGTGCAGTAGCTTTTCAAGTACACGGGTGATCAAATTCATGCGTGCGATAAACACACGAGTGATATAAACTGACGACGCAAAGCAGTCTTGTTGACCCGATCAGTATGTTAACAACTCTTTCAGCACCAATTTCCGCATGCATGTAGGTATGATGTGTAGCGTAAACGTAGTACAATATAGTGTCACGAAACGGGTATTTGAGGCAACTTTCTGCCTCTCATTGAAGCTCGGGATCTTCCGCTACCGCGACTTGGTGTGCTGTCACGTGACTCATGTTCTGCAAAACAGTGAACGGTTATTGGGAGGGAGAAACACAGGACAATTGAATACAGTTCCAAAGTTTTACCGATCGAATTTGAGGGCTAAAGATATTACAGAGGAAAATCATCAAGTGGACGAATTTACATTTGTTCATTTTCCTGCACTGAACAGGCAAAACCAAGCAAATATTTAAACAGCGTCCACATTTTATGGCAACTCTTAACGATAAATCACCTTTCGACAGCCTTCTGTTCGCTTCATCCAGTGACTCATAAATGTGGTCGGACTCGGCCGACGGGTGGCGCCCTTCTTCCGCATAATCGTGTATGTGTCGATTTACCCGGATCGGCGCCTGGCGCGGAAATCGGGGCTGGGTCGGTTTTTGCTGCTGTCGAAAACCAGCTTTGGAGCCAGAATGCGATAAATCCTCATCACTCCAAGACAACACGTTGGTCATTTGGGGAAAGTAATGATCGTTGGACGCGCGCTGTCGCTCGAGGTCGTACCTGGGGTCATAGCCCCGGTAGGTGGCGCCGCTGTTCCCGCGAATCCGAGACAGCATCTCGTGGGCGGACATTGGAGGTGGGGCGGCAGCATAACGGTCGTACATAGTACGCGACCTCTTCGGCTCGTCACAGCTCGTGTAGCGATCAGACTGGAAGCGACTAGGGGTCGTTGACCTCGAGTAACCCCGATCGTAGTCGCGAGATGGCTCTCGAGCACTGCGCCTGAAGGTGGTTGCCGTGATTCTGCAAAGCAAATGTTTGGGAAATTCTTTTAAAAATCGCTTTCAAACTGCATCCGCTGAAAAAAATATTTTTGCAAAACCGACAGCACAAAAAAACGTTCGCTGACTAACGTTGATATAACGGAGTCCGACACTCTCGAATCTGCTGAAGAACTTCTTGCAGATCCGGAATAACCGCTGGTCGATCGCGGTCGCGAAGCCGATCGGCTGTGGTGGCGGCGCCGTCCATATCTGTACATTGGGGACGGAGTTCGCCTGTGCACCCCGTGAAGATTTCTCTCAACCGAAAGCGAACGCCTGGAGTAACGACGATATTCTGGCTCTGCGAGGTTGGAAATAAGGTAAACATTTTGCGAGGCATTCACATATCCTTCCTTACCGCTTTCACGATGACGTGATCGACCGGTTCGACTCTGAAGATCCCAACTTGAATCCTTCTCGTCGTGCTTGAGTGATCGTATTCTGCTATCTGCAGACATCAAACAAGATTTACACAATTTTGCAATTCTAGGCTTTACCATTTGGCATATGTCGAAGGATTTTGCGTTTTTTAGCGCGATGATTAACAGCATAATAGCTTTGGCTTACATATTTAAAGTAATTTTTTTCCTGCTTCAAATAGGTGTATATTTTTTATAACAACCTGCAAAACGGAATTCTTGTCATAAAAAAGAACGCAGTTAAAATTTTTCTCGACGAACAATCACGTGACAAATTGACTCTCACCTCGAACGGAGTCGATCATGGATCTTCCCATGGATGACGGCGCTCTGCTTCCCCCAGTGGGCAAGTTGATCTGCTTGTTTACTGACGTGGTATGTGAAATACCTCTGTATAAACAGAACTCATAATTAAAAGTACTGTAACGTGTACGGTTGTTTGAAGCTTCATGAATTCTTTTCAATACAATGCTGCAGTGCCTGTTTGGATCGTATAGATAGGCGGACACGTACACCAAATCATATAACTGTTTTGTTTGAATCTGATTTGTACAACAGTTTTTTGTATCAAAAGTTTGCTGTTGTGTTCGTAAGTACTAATGTAATAGGTTTGGGGTCTAACGGTTGTCACCGGGTTTTTTGCGTTGTTAGACGTAATAAACACGTGGAAATCATTTTTGAAACCTGTGTTTGAGCCATGCTCTATACGTAGGATAATTAGAGAGTGTTTCTGGAAGTAGTTAGTTACACGGTTACGCTATGTTGTACCACATAATTAGCTCACAGGTAACCACACGGAAACCAGTCAGACGAGTGTAAGTTTTGAATCACAAACACCGCATACGTCATGTTTTGGGTAAGGCTTCATGTAAATTCTGCTACTAAGTCGTGACTTGCCCGAGAAATGGAAAGCACTTTTAACTTTCCTTACAAGCAACGAGGCTCTACACCAAACACTACATACAATTTTATGGTCTTTCGTAAAAGGTTATTGTTTATATTGATCAGAGGTGAAACATGTTTCACACGTTTTTGTTTCTTTTAAATATTTCGAAAATGTGTGGTAACGAAAAAAGATAAATTGCTACTCAATTAAATCTTTCGGAGCTGTTACTTCGTATATAAATAGCTGCAAATTAACCCACTGACAAGGTATTGCTTCAGCGCACTGGCGTAACTCAACTGCATCATAAATGTCAAGTCAGCCAATAAGGCGCAGCTCTATATAGAAGAGCATAATGGCGCCATACAAACTCGAAATAAAGCCTCCGCACTTACGTCAGAGTGCTGCCCACGTGACTAGCAGTTTTCTTTTCTTGCTCAAGTCTCAATTCCAATTTCTTTTTCTTCAACTTTCGCGCCGCCTTGCGTTTGCAGAAGAAGCGGAGAAGGACGACAAGTAGGAGAAAGACAACAACACTTATGACAGCCGGTATTGCCGGGTTTGTGGTTGCGGGAGGAGAAACCGTGGTGGGGGCGGCCGTGGTGGAGGGAGTGACAGGAATCTCTTCCTCTCCGGGAAGCAAATCGAAACCTGATGAGAACTCAAGAATAATTTGCTGCCTGTTGCATGGGCACGGCTTTATCACTGGTATGAAGGCACAAATGGTCAAACACAATAAAATATCCCACCAACCTACCAAAGTCAGTTCCGGATGTGTCAGTTGCTGATCCGGGCGCCCTGTTGTTACCGAAACGTCTGCCTCCGTCTGAAACAATTACACACATATAACAGCGTTTACGTTTTGCGGTGACTCAAAACCAGGCTATTCATAACCACTCATAATTTTTATTGGAGAAAGAGTTTTCGCACTTTTATTGCTCGCATTTTCACACTCACATTTTTGACAGACAAATCTATAAGATGGGTTGCAATCGACGGTGGCAAATAACCCTTGTGCACTTTGCTGACCACGCATGATGGGACAACCGGTTGTGCCTTTTCGCTTCACCAATTTGTTACGTGCCTAAATGAATAGAAATGCATAAGCCATGTTAATCAGTCGAATGTTTCAATAGAAGAATAAAAGAAAGAGTTGTTGAACTTAATTTATTATTTGACACAGCGTCAGTATAGTCCATCGTTTTCGTGAACAATAAACATATAAATGTCGACCAGCCAATAACTTACGAAATACGTGCCGATCCAAAAGTCATTCCCGCCACCGTATGCTTTCACTTGAGTCTTTACGTAGTTTGTATTGGCCGGATCAACGTCGACCAGCCTGGCTCCTTCCCTTTCGCAATTGGAGAGGGCATCATCGTAGCTTGTGTGCGAGCCAAAGTAGTAACAGGCGTCTTGGAAGGTGTCGTAGCTGCTCGGACAATCTGAAACAATAACACATGTATTGCAAGATCCATTGTTACATGTGCGTCCTGTATAAGTTCGCAGATTGGCCACCACCGCAGTGAACTTATGCCTGGATTTAAGCAAAAATGGCATATACGTGTAAATTATTGTAATCATTATTTAAATTACACATGACGATAAACTGTTCTCGCACCTTCTTTAGGTTGCATCCTTTACCACTGCTGAAAAAAAATCATCCAAAAAAATGTGCAATGACAGAATAGCTCCGATTGATATAATAATGCTTAGTTTATTGCTGTTACAGTTACACATTTAACTCATTTTTTCAGTTAAAAAAAGCCAACATGTGTATGGGACGGGTAGTTGTTGATATCGGATAAAAATATCCTGAAAAACAGCAAGATTCCAACTCGTTACACAAGAATTTGGAGGACAAAAACGCCATTCAATGTAAATGGGCCAAAATTTGTGATGCCCTCTGGGCATTTTTGAATCAACTGATTAGAATTTCCAAGTACAAATTTCTACAGGACAAAACAATCGTTATCAAAAAGTGCAAAACAGTTCCTACTGTTTTTTGTGGGTACGCCGTTCTAACATAACAAAGAGTTTCAATTCATCAACTGCAAAGTGTAAACTGAACGGTGTTTTGCCGACTGAACAAAAAATACTACAACTGCATCTGTCTGTATCGATAAAATACTAAACTAATTAAACATTTTGAATAGCCATTCAGCCTACACTATACAAATAGCTGTACCTTCTTGCCCAGCCAGATCTGTACACGTCAGGTCACCACAAAATTCTCTCCGCAATGATGGCAGGCAAACTTAACTCCAACCGCCGCAGGCAAAATCACCAACAAAGTTGGCGTTTACAACACGATCGACATAGCTCCTATACGGCCCGCTGATCTTTTGTTGTACGTCTGTGACGGTTTGAACGAATTAATTTGTCACAATTGCCAATGATAATTGGAGAATGGCGCGATTGTCTGATGTTGTATATCCTGCTACAGTCAATTTTTCATTACTCTTTAGGAGAGGGCACGATTAATTTTTGTACGGAATAAAACAAATTGAATTTATTTGCATAAATTTGAGAATGACATACATGTCCGAAAGGCCGCCAGATGAGTGGCTACCGTTTTTTAATGTGAAAGGCGAATGCTAAACCTACAAGCTTTAAAAAGGTGTGCAAATGACACCGTCATTAAAAAATAAAACTTCTGAAGACAGAGTACGCACAGCAATTTAGGTGTCGTTAAAAGAGTTGCTGATTTACACAGTAGCTTAATATAGGAGCCACAAGAATGTTTAATTTGACCTTATTTACTATTTGCCAAGGGAATATACCCAGGTTTAATTTGGCCTTTCATAGGCCTACGTAGTTAGATTGGTTGCGTAGGTTACCTATATGGCTGGGTTTTTAACGCAACATAATGTCATTGCCTCCACACTGCCTTGAATTTATTTGCCAGCTCTGCAAGTTTTTGCAACTGAATTAATCGTCCGATCAGGCCTTGACCGAAACCCGAAATCAGGTTAGTGTTTACGCCTGTTTTTTCCATGCCGCTAATTGACATCACTATTTTGGCGTGCCCGCATGCGTTGAACGCATGCATGGTCGGTGTAAATTTTGGTTTTCACTCTCGGCGATAACATAGTCTGACTTTTAGAGCCTTTACTCTTGTGTTGTGCAGCGACAATGACCTAATGAGGTATAGGCAAATTAACAGCACACTTTAGCATTTATGGATAAGTATAGAATAAAAGCAACAGATATGTTAGCAACGTATGCGCAAACTAGCGCGGACCACCTAAACGGCACTCGAGCATAATATTGGATTAAGTAATAAAGGCTCACAAATTTTATCTTGAAAAAAAGTTTTCTTGAAAAAAAGTTTTCTTGAAAAAAAGTTGATAGCTGTTGCAGTTGCACATTTAACTTATTTTTACAGTTAAAAAAAGCCAACATGTGTATGGAACGGGTAGTTGTTGATATCGGATAAAAATATCCTAAAAAACAGCAAGATTCCAACTCGTTACACAAGAATTTGGAGGACAAAAACGCCATTCAATGTAAATGGACCAAAATTTGGGGTTGCGTTATACCTGATGAAGTCTCGCCGCATGGCAGACGAAACGTCGTAAAATACAATACGTTTATGCCAGAAGAGCTGTACATTTTTAATTGCAATATGCCTGGCAGCAACAGGAATTTCAAAAAAGTTTTCTGTATGCAAATAATTTATAATCAGATATTGCTTATTCTCTGAAATGTCCACTGTATCTAATACGTCCTTGGCATTGACTATGGTGAAATTTTGACCTGATTTTGTACTCTTGGGCAGGGCTGATCCCAGGAAATACGGCGGGTGATTAGATAAAAGAATGCGGGGGCATGTTATTTCACGAAAAAAAAACTTTTCAATTAGATTTCATACTTTTATAGTACACTTTCGTCATATGTGCTTAGAACCGACTATGACAGCATCATATGGCCATATTGTTATATTAAGTTTAGCGTATAAAACTCTACTACAAACATTCTTTCAAAATATATTATCTCTTGGCTGTTTATGTCATGCTTTCAGATGTTGCTTGCTAAGATTGTCAAATGACATATTTCCTGTATTAAAATGTGTCTAAATATCTGGGTAATTAGTCTGCAGCCTCTATACGTGGCAATTTCAGTTATATTTTCCTGTGATGCAATCGCTTTGACGTGTGAGCAATTATTCTGGCCGGATAAAACTTTTCCCAAGTATAACAAACCCCCCATGCTGATCTGAAAGCAGCAGTGTGCTGCTGTGAAACGCAATTATACTCCATCATTGCACGTCAGAATGAAAAACATCTTTAATTGTACATTGTTACATCACAAAATAACAGTCATAGACGAACAGAATACAGTCGAATAATGCCCCTTTCTTTATGTCCGATGACATCAGGATCGGTTTCATCAAACAACAGTTTCGTTGCCTGTACATGTTCGCCGCTGCTGTCGACCTCTGTTCCAATCACCCACGCCACACAAAATAACCTTGATTTGATCGTTTATTGTTTTTCTGTTTTCTTTCTTGAATTCAGTGAGCTGAATAACACCTGAACAAGTGCAATGGGGATGTTATTTTCAGTAATTAGAGTAAGTCGCAGATATTTTGAAGCATGTCGCTAAACTCAATCGGTTCTTTTATTGTATTTGTTTATAGATCGGGACACATATATCAGGACACTTTTGTTGAACGATTAAATTCTATTATCATGGGTCGTTGCACACCGCTTTGTCTGGCGTAATTACGTTGCTCAGGATCTTGACACAGCGGGAGAGCCTTGACCAAAATTTGACGAATAGAGCGGCGCAGATAAAAAAAATCATGGCGCACATTTTTCGATTTTAAAAAGCTTTGATCACGTTTGGAATGTCAAGACTTTGTCTCTGCATAGTTAATCTGCACACTTTTTATCAATACCACATGGGGTGGATACAAAACAACTTACTGAGAAGAAGTGAATACAGTTTGTGGTCTCTGAAAGCTTTTTTTGAATGCCGTCGTTTTTGTCCCAATCCTGACCACGAATATGTTGCTGCCAACTCCTTGGACATGAATAGTTTAATGAACGTTCGAATGGTAGCTCTCAGCCCACTTCGTCCCACACTTCTTGCAAGAACGTTTAAATCCTAAAAGTACGTTACTGATGTAAATACACAGTGTAAAACAACATGCATTTTTTATCTTGCCTGAACACTTTCCACTAATTTGTCCAAATCTTGATCAGTATTGGCAGGGACTATATGTGGGAATTCTACAACACGTTTCGGTTGTATCAGCTTCATCAGCTTTGATGTTCTTGCGTCAATAAGGGTTTCTAAGCTATTAAGTTTTAAATCAAGCTTTTGAATTTGTTCCAGACAGCAACAACAGTCGCTCTCCGATTCATGGAAAGGCAAATTTCTGCCACAAAAATATATTTTACGACAACTACCAACTTTTTGTTTAGGTTTCTACGCCACTATTACGCACCTTTTGGGATGTGGCTTTGGAAATAATTCTTCATATGATCGAGGTAAATCGTTGTAAATTAGGCGTAATCCTTGCAGCAAGCGTGTCACAGATGCCTTGGGAACATTTCTTTCTGTTAGGGCCCAGTTGGCAACAATGTTCCGAATCCGTACACACTGCCTTATATCAGTGGAACATTCTGTTGCTTCGCTTAGTTCGCCATCTTCACTCGGAGAATCATATAAAATAGTAAACCTGTTGCTTCCAACTTCCAGATCGTTTTGTGATGCATTTTCAACAGTTGCATCGTCACTCTCTGATGATGAATCACTTGTTGTTGTTGTAGAATCACTGTCAGACTCAGAAGAATCAGACTCAGATGTATATCTGGCAAAATGCTGGGATACTTGATTTTCCTCTGCCAAATTCGCACTTTTCTTTGGTAAAGCTTTCTGTCTTTTCCATTTTGCCTGCCGACTAATTTGTTCAAACGATTTGTAGTAAGTTCTTTTGCTAGTTGGGCGCGGCATTCTTGTACTTTATAAGTTTGGTCCAACTAAAAATAAAGCATACAAAAGCAAGTCACTCATACAAATTTCAGCCAAATGCAAATAACACAAATTCGCGCCTAAACCAGGCTTTAAACAATCGCATGTTAAATTCCTTGACAAATAGGAAACCGCCCTTCTTGCAGTTTGTGATGTCATAGTTCACAAACGAGAGGAGCATACAGCTGATATCAAAATCAAACGGGCCGACATTCCACGCACCATCTACTTCACAGTAGGAGGGAAGACAACGGCGGGAGGATTTTTTTGTGGAAGTCATTTCCTTTATACGACCTGGAGAAGACGTCTCATTATTTTCATTTGCATTAAGTTTTTGCGCTACAGAAATCGCACTTAAATTATTTCTTTTCAAATTCCTTGTTTTCTGAATAGTATTTAAACCATGCTACGGCTTTGCTGGTATTAGTAGGCATAATGTATTCTTTGAATATTGTGATTAATAAAGGTTTGTATAATTTGCACATATCAATTTTATACATTATGTGAAGAAAGAAATGATTACATGTTTACATAAACAGTCGAATACACAGTAAATTTAGTTTAAATCGTTGAAATGCACAGTTTAAAAACTACATACAAAGCAAAAGCAATTCTGTCGCCACCCAACAATTGTACCGAAAGGCTCCCTGTTATGTGCAGTGGACAATTCGAACCACAAATCGCAAGGGACGAGGCGGCCGAGAGGTTAAGGCGATGGACTGCTAATCCATTGTGCTCTGCACGCGTGGGTTCGAATCCCATCCTCGTCGTACTTTTGCCAGTCTCTTGATTCTGTACCAAAAACATAGATGATTTTCAATATAGATTCGGTGATTCTATATTGCGATTTCAAAAACCAATATTTTGCAACGCTGATGAAAAAGAATCATATGTATACGTTGTTTTTAATCTGCTGGTCGTTATAATTGCTTTTTTTTAATTAAATAAAGAATATGGATATGAAATTATTACACTTGTCAACAAACTGGCAAATGCACAAAACGTTTAATCCAAATTCGGGCAGCAAAGGAGATTTGTAACGAAGGTAATTCTAAAACAATCCTTCGAACCGGATTCGAACCAGTGACCTATGGATTTCTGAGGTATTTCAACCACTACAGTCCACCGCTCTACCAACTGAGCTATCGAAGGGTCGACTGCACAGGGTTTCAATTCACAATCATTAAACCACACGAAATATCCAACTTCCTCGGCCATTCAAGAAAGTTTTCCAACTTGCAAATAGTAATCGGATCATTTCATATTGTTAATTTCGTGTGTGGTTGGCAACCATGAAAGTTAGCACATTATTTCAAGCTGTTAATGACTTCGCGTGCCAACATTTTTGTGTGTAATAAGTGCACCAAAAATATGTTGACATTTTTATTGGTAACCACTGCTTCGCGATGGTGTTTGCAATTTCAATGTCGTGATTATTAAAGGTTTGTATATTATGTGCACATACCAATTTAATAGCTAATACGAAGAAAGAAATTATCACACCTTTAAATGGTCGAATACACAATACATTTAGTTTAAATCGTTTAACTGCACAGTTTCAAAACCACATGCATAGCAAAAGCAATTCTGTCGCCACTTTCCCAACAAATGTATCGAAAGGCTCTCTGTGCAGTGGACAATTCGAACCACAAATCGCAAGGGACGAGGTGGCCGAGTGGTTTTGGCGATGGACTGCTAATTGTGCTCTGCACGCGAAGGCTCGAATCCCATCCTCGTCGTACTTTTGCCAACCTCTTGATTCTGTAAAACATAGATGATTTTCAATATAGATTCGATGATTCTATATTGCGATTTCAAAAACCAATATTTTGAAACGCTGATGAAATAGAATCTGTTGGAAATAATCATATGTGTACGTTGTTTCGGATCTGCTGGTCATTATAATTGCTTTTTTTTAATTAAATAAAGAATATGGATATGAAATTATTGCACATGTCAACAAACTGGCGAATGCACAAAATTTGTATTCCAAATTCGGACAGCAATGGAGATTTGTGACGAAGGTAATTCTAAAACAATCCTTCGAACCGGATTCGAACCAGTGACCTATGGATTTCTGAGGCATTTCAACCACTACAGTCCACCGCTCTACCAACTGAGCTATCGAAGGGACGTCTGCACAGGGTTTCAATTCACAATCATCAAACCACATGGAATATACAACTTCCTCCGCCATTCAAGGAATTTTTCCAACTTGCAAATAGAATAACCTGCATGATCATTTCACATTGGTTAGTTTCGTGTGTGGTTGGCAACCATGTAAACGCCGCGTACCATTTCACGAATAATGTTAAAATGTTGATGACTTCGCGTGACAACATTTTTGTATGTAATAAGCGCACCAAAAGTATGTTGAACTTTATATTGGAAACCACTGCTTCGCGATAGTGTTTGCAACTTTAAATGGAATATTCCAATTCCCAAATACTTTGGCACTTTTCAACCTTTTTGCCAAGACACACAGCACAATCCCGCCCATATCAATGAAAATCATGTCGTATGACAACCCTTGCGTAGATAGAGGTTCGTGCATTCCAGCAGTATTGGAATATGAACTGGTAAATCACTTGGCTTACCATAATTACTCACCACACATGCCTAAAACTTCCCCTGAAAATCATTTGATTTATTTCACTCATGGACGTTCATTGAAATGTCATGAAAATTCTGAGATGATTGATATTTTGATTTCTTGGCAATTATAAATCATATCGATTAAAAAGTGCCAGACGTATGCTTGTTTTAATTATTTCTAATGATTAACACTAACATCATTAGGAAAAGGAATTATAGCAGTTGTGAACAAACTGTCAATTACAAAAAACATTTAATTCAAATCGTTCAGTTATAGTATTTAAACGATATGCTAAACAAAGGTAGTCCTGCTGTCACCGCTTTTATATAATACATCTATT
The DNA here is from genome assembly GCF_947561715.1 of Ascidia mentula. Lineage (NCBI taxonomy): Eukaryota > Metazoa > Chordata > Ascidiacea > Phlebobranchia > Ascidiidae > Ascidia > Ascidia mentula. The sequence continues at coordinate 6,912,723 of NC_138569.1, forward strand.
ATCTGCAAGGAATGTAATCTGAAACTAAAATTCGTTTCGACTGCTATTCAAAGTGGACAACAAGTATAATAAACACCAAGAGACGAGGTGGCCGAGAGGTTAAGGCGATGGACTGCTAATCCATTGTGCTCTGCACGCGTGGGTTCGAATCCCATCCTCGTCGTACTTTTGCCAACCTGTTGGTTCTTTACAAAACATAGATGATTTTTAATATAGATTCGGTTAATCTACATTACAATTTTACATACTGATATTTTGCACTACTGATAATTAAGGATCTGTTGAAAATAATCGTCTGCTTGATTTTTCAATAAATTTGTTTTTAATCTGCTTGTTGTTATGATTGCACTTATCAATCAAATAAAGAATATGGGCATGGAATTATTACACTTGTCAACAAACTGGCGAATGCACAAAACTTGTAATCCAAAATCGGTCAGCAAAAGAGTTTAAAACGAAGATAATTCAAAAACAATCCTTCGAACCGGATTCGAACCAGTGACCTATGGATTTCTGAGGTATTTCAACCACTACAGTCCACCGCTCTACCAACTGAGCTATCGAAGGGACGTCTGCACGGGGTTTCAATTCACAATCATCAAACCACATGGAATATCCAACTTCCTCGGCCATTCCAGGAATTTTTCCAACTTGCAAATCGAATAACCTGCATGATTATTTCACATTGGTTAGTTTCGTGTGTGGTTGGCAACCATTTAAACGCCGCGCACCATTTCACAAATAATGTAAAATATTGATGACATCAAACAATAAAGTTGTTTGATTTTTCAATTTAATCTGCTGGTTGTTATGATTGCGCTTATCAATCAAATAAAGAATATGGGCATGGAATTATTAAAATTGTCAACAAACTGGCGAATGCACAAATCTTTTAATCCAAAGTCGGTCAGCAAAAGAGTTTTAAAAGAAAGATAATTCAAAAACAATCCTTCGAACCGGTTTCGAACCAGTGACCTATGGATTTCTGAGGTATTTCAACCACTACAGTCCACCGCTCTACCAACTGAGCTATCGAAGGGTCGACAGCACGGGGTTTCAATTCACAATCATTAAACCACACGAAATATACAACTTCCTCGGCCATTCAAGGAAGTTTTCCAACTTGCAAATAGTAATTGGATCATTTCATATTGTTAATTTCGTGTGTGGTTGGCAACCATGACAGTTGGCACATTATGTCAAAGTGTTGATGACTTCGCGTGCCAACATTTTTGTGTGTAATAAGTGCACCAAAAATATGTTGACATTTTTATTGGTAATCACTGCTTCGCGATATGGTTTGCAATTTAAATATCGTGATTATTAAAGGTTTGTATATTATGCGCACATACCAATTTATTAGCTAATATGAAGAAAGAAATTATCACACCTTTAAATGGTCGAATACACAGTACATTTAGTTTAAATCGTTTACCTGCACAGTTTCAAAACCACATGCATAGCAAAAGCAATTCTGTCGCCACTTTCCCAACAAATGTATCGAAAGGCTCTCTGTCCAGTGGACAATTCGAACTACCAACCGCAAGGGAGGAGGTGGCCGAGAGGTTAAGGCGATGGACTGCTAATCCATTGTGCTCTGCACGCGTGGGTTCGAATCCCATCCTCGTCGTACTTTTGCCAACGTCTTGATTCTGTGCCAAAAATATAGATGATTTTCAATGTAGATTCGGTGATTGTATATTGCGATTTCAAAAACCAATATTTTGCAACGCTGATGAGAAAGAATCTGTTGGAAATAATAATCATGTGTACGTTGTTTCCAATCTGCTAGTCGTTATAATTGCTTTTTTTAATTAAATAAAGAATATGGATATGAAATTATTACACTTGTCAACAAACTGGCGAATGCACAAAATTTTTATTCCAAATTCGGACAGCAAAGGAGATTTGTAAACAAGGTAATTCTAAAAGAATCCTTCGAACCGGATTCGAACCAGTGACCTATGGATTTCTGAGGCATTTCAACCACTACAGTCCACCGCTCTACCAACTGAGCTATCGAAGGGACGACTGCTCAGGGTTTCAATTCACAATCATCAAACCACATGGAATATCTAACTTCCTCCGCCATTCCAGGAATTTTTCCAACTTGCAAATAGAATAACCTGCATGATCATTTCACATTGGTAGGTTTCGTGTGTGGTTGGCAAGCATTTAAACGCCCGCGTGCCATTTCACAAATAATGTTAAAATGTTGATGACTTCGCGTGACAACATTTTTGTATGTAATGAGCGCACCAAAAGTATGTTGAACTTTATATTGGAAACCACTGCTTCGCGATAGTGTTTGCAACTTTAAATGGAATATTCCAATTCCCAAATACTTTGGCACTTTTCAACCTTTTTGCCAAGACACACAGCACAATCCGCGCCCATGTCAATGAAAATCATGTCGTATAACATTGCGTAGGTAGAGGTTCGTGCATTCCAACAGTATTGGAATATGAAGTGGTAAATCACTTGGTTTACCGTAATTACTCACCACACATACCTAAAACTTCACTTGGAAATCTTTGATTTATTTCACTCATGGACGTTCACTGAAATGTCATGAAAATTCTAAGATGATTGATATTTTGATTTCTTGGCAATTATAAATCATATCGATTAAAAAATGCCAGACGTATGCTTGTTTTAATTATTTCTAATGATTAACACTAACATCATTAGGAAAAGGAATTATCGCAGTTGTGAACAAACTGTCAATTACACAAAATATTTAGTTCAAATCGTTCAGTTATATAGTATTTAAACGATATGCTAAACAAAGGTAGTCCTGTCACCGCTTTTATATAATACATCTATTATCTGCAAGGAATGTAATCTGAAACTAAAAGTTCGTTTCGACTGCTATTCGAAGTGGACAACAAGCATCATAAACACCAAGAGACGAGGTGGCCGAGAGGTTAAGGCGATGGACTGCTAATCCATTGTGCTCTGCACGCGTGGGTTCGAATCCCATCCTCGTCGTGCTTTTGCCAACCTGTTGGTTCTTTACGAAACATAGATAATTTTTAATATAGTTTCGGTTAATCTACATTACAATTTTACATACTGATCTTTTGCACTGCTGATAATTAAGAATCTGTTGAAAATAATCGTCTGCTTGATTTTTCAATAAAGTTGTTTTTAATCTGCTTGTTGTTATGATTGCCCTTATCAATCAAATAAAGAATATGGGCGTGGAATTATTACACTTGTCAACAAACTGGCGAATGCACAAAACTTGTAATCCAAAGTCGGTCAGCAAAAGAGTTTTAAAAGAAAGATAATTCAAAAACAATGCTTCGAACCGGATTCGAACCAGTGACCTTATTCTGAGGTATTTCAACCACTACAGTCCACCGCTCTACCAACTGAGCTATCGAAGGGACGACTGCTCAGGGTTTCAATTCACAATCATTAAATCACACGGAATATTTAACTTCCTCCGCCATTCAAGGAATTTTTCCAACTTGCAAATAGAACAACCTGCATGATCATTTCACATGGGTTAGTTTCGTGTGTGGTTGGCAACCATGTAAACGCCGCGTACCATTTCACGAATAATGTTAAAATGTTGATGACTTCGCGTGACAACATTTTTGTATGTAATAAGCGCACCAAAAGTATGTTGAACTTTATATTGGAAACCACTGCTTCGCGATGTTTGCAATTTTAAATGGAATATTCCAATTTCCAAATACTTTGGCACTTTTTGACCTTTTTGCCAAGACACACAGCACAATCCCGCCCATGTCAATGAAAATCATGTCGTATGACAACCCTTGCGTAGGTAGAGGTTCGTGCATTCCAACAGTATTGGAATATGAACTGGTAAATCACTTGGCTTACCATAATTACTCACCACACATGCCTAAAACTTCACCTTAAAATCATTTGATTTATTTCACTCATGGACGTTCACTGAAATGTCATGAAAATTCTAAGATGATTGATGTTTTGATTTCTTGGCAATTATAAATCATATCGATTAAAAAATTCCAGACGTATGCTTGTTTTCATTATTCCTAATGATTAACACTTACATTAGGGAAAGGAATTATCGCAGTTGTGAACAAACTGTCAATTACAAAAAACATTTAGTTCAAATCGTTCAGTTATATAGTATTTAAACGATATGCTAAACAAAGGCAGTCCTGTCACCGCTTTTATATAATACATTTATTATCTGCAAGGAATGTAATCTGAAACTAAAAGTTCGTTTCGACTGCTATTCGAAGTGGACAACAAGCATTGTAAACACCAAGAGACGAGGTGGCCGAGAGGTTAAGGCGATGGACTGCTAATCCATTGTGCTCTGCACGCGTGGGTTCGAATCCCATCCTCGCCGTACTTTTGCCAACCTCTTGATTCTGTACCAAAAACATAGATGATTTTCAATATAGATTCGGTGATTCTATATTGCGATTTCAAAAACCAATATTTTGCAACGCTGATGAAAAAGAATCTGTTGGAAATAATCATATGTGTACGTTGTTTTGAATCTGCTGGTCGTTATAATTGCTTTTTTTCAATTAAACAAAGAATATGGATATGAATTTATTGCACTTGTCAACAAACTGGCGAATGCACAAAATTTTTATTCCAAATTCGGACAGCAAAGGAGATTTGTAACGAAGGTAATTCTAAAACAATCCTTCGAACCGGATTCGAACCAGTGACCTATGGATTTCTGAGGCATTTCAACCACTACAGTCCACCGCTCTACCAACTGAGCTATCGAAGGGACGACTGCACAGGGTTTCAATTCACAATCATCAAACCACATGGAATATCTAACTTCCTCCGCCATTCCAGGAATTTTTCCAACTTGCAAATAGAATAACCTGCATGATCATTTCACATTGGTAGGTTTCGTGTGTGGTTGGCAAGCATTTAAACGCCCGCGTACCATTTCACAAATAATGTTAAAATGTTAATGACTTCGCGTGACAACATTTTTGTATGTAATGAGCGCACCAAAAGTATGTTGAACTTTATATTGGAAACCACTGCTTCGCGATAGTGTTTGCAACTTTAAATGGAATATTCCAATTCCCAAATACTTTGGCACTTTTCAACCTTTTTGCCAAGACACACAGCACAATCCGCGCCCATGTCAATGAAAATCATGTCGTATAACATTGCGTAGGTAGAGGTTCGTGCATTCCAACAGTATTGGAATATGAAGTGGTAAATCACTTGGTTTACCGTAATTACTCACCACACATACCTAAAACTTCACTTGGAAATCATTCGATTTATTTCACTCATGGACGTTCACTGAAATGTCATGAAAATTCTAAGATGATTGATATTTTGATTTCTTGGCAATTATAAATCATATCGATTAAAAAATGCCAGACGTATGCTTGTTTTAATTATTTCTAATGATTAACACTAACATCATTAGGAAAAGGAATTATCGCAGTTGTGAACAAACTGTCAATTACACAAAATATTTAGTTCAAATCGTTCAGTTATATAGTATTTAAACGATATGCTAAACAAAGGTAGTCCTGTCACCGCTTTTATATAATACATCTATTATCTGCAAGGAATGTAATCTGAAACTAAAAGTTCGTTTCGACTGCTATTCGAAGTGGACAACAAGCATCATAAACACCAAGAGACGAGGTGGCCGAGAGGTTAAGGCGATGGACTGCTAATCCATTGTGCTCTGCACGCGTGGGTTCGAATCCCATCCTCGTCGTGCTTTTGCCAACCTGTTGGTTCTTTACGAAACATAGATAATTTTTAATATAGTTTCGGTTAATCTACATTACAATTTTACATACTGATCTTTTGCACTGCTGATAATTAAGAATCTGTTGAAAATAATCGTCTGCTTGATTTTTCAATAAAGTTGTTTTTAATCTGCTTGTTGTTATGATTGCCCTTATCAATCAAATAAAGAATATGGGCGTGGAATTATTACACTTGTCAACAAACTGGCGAATGCACAAAACTTGTAATCCAAAGTCGGTCAGCAAAAGAGTTTTAAAAGAAAGATAATTCAAAAACAATCCTTCGAACCGGATTCGAACCAGTGACCTTATTCTGAGGTATTTCAACCACTACAGTCCACCGCTCTACCAACTGAGCTATCGAAGGGACGACTGCTCAGGGTTTCAATTCACAATCATTAAATCACACGGAATATTTAACTTCCTCCGCCATTCAAGGAATTTTTCCAACTTGCAAATAGAACAACCTGCATGATCATTTCACATGGGTTAGTTTCGTGTGTGGTTGGCAACCATGTAAACGCCGCGTACCATTTCACGAATAATGTTAAAATGTTGATGACTTCGCGTGACAACATTTTTGTATGTAATAAGCGCACCAAAAGTATGTTGAACTTTATATTGGAAACCACTGCTTCGCGATGTTTGCAATTTTAAATGGAATATTCCAATTTCCAAATACTTTGGCACTTTTTGACCTTTTTGCCAAGACACACAGCACAATCCCGCCCATGTCAATGAAAATCATGTCGTATGACAACCCTTGCGTAGGTAGAGGTTCGTGCATTCCAACAGTATTGGAATATGAACTGGTAAATCACTTGGCTTACCATAATTACTCACCACACATGCCTAAAACTTCACCTTAAAATCATTTGATTTATTTCACTCATGGACGTTCACTGAAATGTCATGAAAATTCTAAGATGATTGATGTTTTGATTTCTTGGCAATTATAAATCATATCGATTAAAAAATTCCAGACGTATGCTTGTTTTCATTATTCCTAATGATTAACACTTACATTAGGGAAAGGAATTATCGCAGTTGTGAACAAACTGTCAATTACAAAAAACATTTAGTTCAAATCGTTCAGTTATATAGTATTTAAACGATATGCTAAACAAAGGCAGTCCTGTCACCGCTTTTATATAATACATTTATTATCTGCAAGGAATGTAATCTGAAACTAAAAGTTCGTTTCGACTGCTATTCGAAGTGGACAACAAGCATTGTAAACACCAAGAGACGAGGTGGCCGAGAGGTTAAGGCGATGGACTGCTAATCCATTGTGCTCTGCACGCGTGGGTTCGAATCCCATCCTCGCCGTACTTTTGCCAACCTCTTGATTCTGTACCAAAAACATAGATGATTTTCAATATAGATTCGGTGATTCTATATTGCGATTTCAAAAACCAATATTTTGCAACGCTGATGAAAAAGAATCTGTTGGAAATAATCATATGTGTACGTTGTTTTGAATCTGCTGGTCGTTATAATTGCTTTTTTTCAATTAAACAAAGAATATGGATATGAATTTATTGCACTTGTCAACAAACTGGCGAATGCACAAAATTTTTATTCCAAATTCGGACAGCAAAGGAGATTTGTAACGAAGGTAATTCTAAAACAATCCTTCGAACCGGATTCGAACCAGTGACCTATGGATTTCTGGGGCATTTGAACCACTACAGTCCACCGCTCTACCAACTGAGCTATCGAAGGGACGACTGCTCAGGGTTTCAATTCACAATCATCAAACCACATGGAATATCTAACTTCCTCCGCCATTCCAGGAATTTTTCCAACTTGCAAATAGAATAACCTGCATGATCATTTCACATTGGTAGGTTTCGTGTGTGGTTGGCAAGCATTTAAACGCCCGCATGCCATTTCACAAATAATGTTAAAATGTTGATGACTTCGCGTGACAACATTTTTGTATGTAATGAGCGCACCAAAAGTATGTTGAACTTTATATTGGAAACCACTGCTTCGCGATAGTGTTTGCAACTTTAAATGGAATATTCCAATTCCCAAATACTTTGGCACTTTTCAACCTTTTTGCCAAGACACACAGCACAATCCCGCCCATGTCAATGAAAATCATGTCGTATAACATTGCGTAGGTAGAGGTTCGTGCATTCCAACAGTATTGGAATATGAACTGGTAAATCACTTGGCTTACCATAATTACTCACCCCACATGCCTAAAACTTCACTTGGAAATCTTTGATTTATTTCACTCATGGACGTTCACTGAAATGTCATGAAAATTCTAAGATGATTGATATTTTGATTTCTTGGCAATTATAAATCATATCGATTAAAAAATGCCAGACGTATGCTTGTTTTAATTATTTCTAATGATTAACACTAACATCATTAGGAAAAGGAATTATCGCAGTTGTGAACAAACTGTCAATTACACAAAATATTTAGTTCAAATCGTTCAGTTATATAGTATTTAAACGATATGCTAAACAAAGGTAGTCCTGTCACCGCTTTTATATAATACATCTATTATCTGCAAGGAATGTAATCTGAAACTAAAAGTTCGTTTCGACTGCTATTCTAAGTGGACAACAAGCATCATAAACACCAAGAGACGAGGTGGCCGAGAGGTTAAGGCGATGGACTGCTAATCCATTGTGCTCTGCACGCGTGGGTTCGAATCCCATCCTCGTCGTGCTTTTGCCAACCTGTTGGTTCTTTACGAAACATAGATAATTTTTAATATAGTTTCGGTTAATCTACATTACAATTTTACATACTGATCTTTTGCACTGCTGATAATTAAGAATCTGTTGAAAATAATCGTCTGCTTGATTTTTCAATAAAGTTGTTTTTAATCTGCTTGTTGTTATGATTGCCCTTATCAATCAAATAAAGAATATGGGCGTGGAATTATTACACTTGTCAACAAACTGGCGAATGCACAAAACTTGTAATCCAAAGTCGGTCAGCAAAAGAGTTTTAAAAGAAAGATAATTCAAAAACAATCCTTCGAACCGGATTCGAACCATTGACCTTATTCTGAGGCATTTCAACCACTACAGTCCACCGCTCTACCAACTGAGCTATCGAAGGGACGACTGCTCAGGGTTTCAATTCACAATCATTAAATCACACGGAATATTTAACTTCCTCCGCCATTCAAGGAATTTTTCCAACTTGCAAATAGAACAACCTGCATGATCATTTCACATGGGTTAGTTTCGTGTGTGGTTGGCAACCATGTAAACGCCGCGTACCATTTCACGAATAATGTTAAAATGTTGATGACTTCGCGTGACAACATTTTTGTATGTAATAAGCGCACCAAAAGTATGTTGAACTTTATATTGGAAACCACTGCTTCGCGATGTTTGCAATTTTAAATGGAATATTCCAATTTCCAAATACTTTGGCACTTTTTGACCTTTTTGCCAAGACACACAGCACAATCCCGCCCATGTCAATGAAAATCATGTCGTATGACAACCCTTGCGTAGGTAGAGGTTCGTGCATTCCAACAGTATTGGAATATGAACTGGTAAATCACTTGGCTTACCATAATTACTCACCACACATGCCTAAAACTTCACCTTAAAATCATTTGATTTATTTCACTCATGGACGTTCACTGAAATGTCATGAAAATTCTAAGATGATTGATGTTTTGATTTCTTGGCAATTATAAATCATATCGATTAAAAAATTCCAGACGTATGCTTGTTTTCATTATTCCTAATGATTAACACTTACATTAGGGAAAGGAATTATCGCAGTTGTGAACAAACTGTCAATTACAAAAAACATTTAGTTCAAATCGTTCAGTTATATAGTATTTAAACGATATGCTAAACAAAGGCAGTCCTGTCACCGCTTTTATATAATACATTTATTATCTGCAAGGAATGTAATCTGAAACTAAAAGTTCGTTTCGACTGCTATTCGAAGTGGACAACAAGCATTGTAAACACCAAGAGACGAGGTGGCCGAGAGGTTAAGGCGATGGACTGCTAATCCATTGTGCTCTGCACGCGTGGGTTCGAATCCCATCCTCGCCGTACTTTTGCCAACCTCTTGATTCTGTACCAAAAACATAGATGATTTTCAATATAGATTCGGTGATTCTATATTGCGATTTCAAAAACCAATATTTTGCAACGCTGATGAAAAAGAATCTGTTGGAAATAATCATATGTGTACGTTGTTTTGAATCTGCTGGTCGTTATAATTGCTTTTTTTCAATTAAACAAAGAATATGGATATGAATTTATTGCACTTGTCAACAAACTGGCGAATGCACAAAATTTTTATTCCAAATTCGGACAGCAAAGGAGATTTGTAACGAAGGTAATTCTAAAACAATCCTTCGAACCGGATTCGAACCAGTGACCTATGGATTTCTGGGGCATTTGAACCACTACAGTCCACCGCTCTACCAACTGAGCTATCGAAGGGACGACTGCTCAGGGTTTCAATTCACAATCATTAAATCACACGGAATATTTAACTTCCTCCGCCATTCAAGGAATTTTTCCAACTTGCAAATAGAACAACCTGCATGATCATTTCACATGGGTTAGTTTCGTGTGTGGTTGGCAACCATGTAAACGCCGCGTACCATTTCACGAATAATGTTAAAATGTTGATGACTTCGCGTGACAACATTTTTGTATGTAATAAGCGCACCAAAAGTATGTTGAACTTTATATTGGAAACCACTGCTTCGCGATGTTTGCAATTTTAAATGGAATATTCCAATTTCCAAATACTTTGGCACTTTTTGACCTTTTTGCCAAGACACACAGCACAATCCCGCCCATGTCAATGAAAATCATGTCGTATGACAACCCTTGCGTAGGTAGAGGTTCGTGCATTCCAACAGTATTGGAATATGAACTGGTAAATCACTTGGCTTACCATAATTACTCACCACACATGCCTAAAACTTCACCTTAAAATCATTTGATTTATTTCACTCATGGACGTTCACTGAAATGTCATGAAAATTCTAAGATGATTGATGTTTTGATTTCTTGGCAATTATAAATCATATCGATTAAAAAATTCCAGACGTATGCTTGTTTTCATTATTCCTAATGATTAACACTTACATTAGGGAAAGGAATTATCGCAGTTGTGAACAAACTGTCAATTACAAAAAACATTTAGTTCAAATCGTTCAGTTATATAGTATTTAAACGATATGCTAAACAAAGGCAGTCCTGTCACCGCTTTTATATAATACATTTATTATCTGCAAGGAATGTAATCTGAAACTAAAAGTTCGTTTCGACTGCTATTCGAAGTGGACAACAAGCATTGTAAACACCAAGAGACGAGGTGGCCGAGAGGTTAAGGCGATGGACTGCTAATCCATTGTGCTCTGCACGCGTGGGTTCGAATCCCATCCTCGCCGTACTTTTGCCAACCTCTTGATTCTGTACCAAAAACATAGATGATTTTCAATATAGATTCGGTGATTCTATATTGCGATTTCAAAAACCAATATTTTGCAACGCTGATGAAAAAGAATCTGTTGGAAATAATCATATGTGTACGTTGTTTTGAATCTGCTGGTCGTTATAATTGCTTTTTTTCAATTAAACAAAGAATATGGATATGAATTTATTGCACTTGTCAACAAACTGGCGAATGCACAAAATTTTTATTCCAAATTCGGACAGCAAAGGAGATTTGTAACGAAGGTAATTCTAAAACAATCCTTCGAACCGGATTCGAACCAGTGACCTATGGATTTCTGGGGCATTTGAACCACTACAGTCCACCGCTCTACCAACTGAGCTATCGAAGGGACGACTGCTCAGGGTTTCAATTCACAATCATCAAACCACATGGAATATCTAACTTCCTCCGCCATTCCAGGAATTTTTCCAACTTGCAAATAGAATAACCTGCATGATCATTTCACATTGGTAGGTTTCGTGTGTGGTTGGCAAGCATTTAAACGCCGCGTGCCATTTCACAAATAATGTTAAAATGTTGATGACTTCGCGTGACAACATTTTTGTATGTAATGAGCGCACCAAAAGTATGTTGAACTTTATATTGGAAACCACTGCTTCGCGATAGTGTTTGCAACTTTAAATGGAATATTCCAATTCCCAAATACTTTGGCACTTTTCAACCTTTTTGCCAAGACACACAGCACAATCCCGCCCATGTCAATGAAAATCATGTCGTATAACATTGCGTAGGTAGAGGTTCGTGCATTCCAACAGTATTGGAATATGAACTGGTAAATCACTTGGCTTACCATAATTACTCACCCCACATGCCTAAAACTTCACTTGGAAATCTTTGATTTATTTCACTCATGGACGTTCACTGAAATGTCATGAAAATTCTAAGATGATTGATATTTTGATTTCTTGGCAATTATAAATCATATCGATTAAAAAATGCCAGACGTATGCTTGTTTTAATTATTTCTAATGATTAACACTAACATCATTAGGAAAAGGAATTATCGCAGTTGTGAACAAACTGTCAATTACACAAAACATTTAGTTTAAATCGTTCAGTTATATAGTATTTAAACGATAAAAGCAAAGGCAGTCCTGTCACCGGTTTTATATAATACATCTATTATCTGCAAGGAATGTAATCTGAAACTAAAACTTCGTTTCGACTGCTATTCGAAGTGGACAACAAGCATAGTAAACACCAAGAGACGAGGTGGCCGAGAGGTTAAGGCGATGGACTGCTAATCCATTGTGCTCTGCACGCGTGGGTTCGAATCCCATCCTCGTCGTACTTTTGCCAACCTCTTGATTCTGTGCCCAAAACATAGATGTTTTTCAATATAGATTCGGTGATTCTACATTGCGATTTCACAAACCAATATTTTGCAACGCTGATGAAAAAGAATCTGTTGGAAATATTCATATGTGTACGTTGTTTTGAATCTGCTGGTCGTTATAATTGCTTTTTTTTAATTAAATGAAGAATATGGATATGAAATTATTACACTTGTCAACAAACTGGCGATTACACAAAATTTTTATTCCAAATTCGGACCGCAAAAAAGATTTGTAACGAAGGTAATTCTAAAATAATCCTTCGAACCGGATTCGAACCAGTGACCTATGGATTTCTGAGGCATTTCAACCACTACAGTCCACCGCTCTACCAACTGAGCTATCGAAGGGTCGGCTGCACAGGGTTTCAATTCACAATCATTAAACCACACGAAATATCCAACTTCCTCGGCCATTCAAGGAAGTTTTCCAACTTGCAAATAGTAATTGGATCATTTTATATTGTTAATTTCGTCTGTGGTTGGCAACCATGACAGTTGGCACATTTATGTCAAAGTGTTGATGACTTCGCGTGCCAACATTTTTGTGTGTAACAAGTGCACCAAATGTATGTTGACATTTTTATTGGTAATCACTGCTTCGCGATAGTGTTTTTTAAACACTAATTTAAATATCGTGATTATTAAAGGTTTGTATATTATGTGCACATACCAATTTAATAGCTATAAGAAAGAAATTATCGCACCTTTAAATGGTCGAATACACAGTACATTTAGTTTAAATCGTTTAACTGCACAGTTTGAAAACCACATGCATAGCAAAAGCAATCCTGTCGCCACTTTCCCAACAAATGTATCGAAAGGCTCTCTGTGCAGTGGACAATTCGAACTACCAACCGCAAGCGACGAGGTGGCCCAGAGGTTAAGGCGATGGACTGCTAATCCATTGTGCTCTGCACGCGTGGGTTCGAATCCCATCCTCGTCGTACTTTTGCCAACCTCTTGATTCTGTACCCAAAACATAGATGTTTTTCAATATAGATTCGGTGATTCTACATTGCGATTTCACAAACCAATATTTTGCAACGCTGATGAAAAAGAATCTGTTGGAAATATTCATATGTGTACGTTGTTTTGAATCTGCTGGTCGTTATAATTGCTTTTTTTTAATTAAATGAAGAATATGGATATGAAATTATTACACTTGTCAACAAACTGGCGATTACACAAAATTTTTTTTCCAAATTCGGACCGCAAAAAAGATTTGTAACGAAGGTAATTCTAAAAAAATCCTTCGAACCGGATTCGAACCAGTGACCTATGGATTTCTGAGGCATTTCAACCACTACAGTCCACCGCTCTACCAACTGAGCTATCGAAGGGACGACTGCACGTGGCTTCAATGCACAATCATCAAACCACACGGAATATACAACATCCTTCACCATTCAAGGAATTTTTCCAACTTGCAAATAGAATAACCTGCATGATCATTTCACATTGGTTAGTTTCGTGTGTGGTTGGCAACCATTTAAACGCCGCGTGTCAGTTGACATCGCGTGACAACACTTTTGCGGGTGTTGAGCACATTTTTATTGGTAACCACTGCTTCTCGATAGTGTTTGCAATTTTAAACGGCGAATTGCATTTTCAAAATGTTTTGGCACTTTTTAACCTTTTTTGTCAATCATGGACTGCGAATCCACTGTGCTCTACACGCGTCCTAAGGATTTCTGAGGTATTTTAACTACTACAGTCCACCGCTCTACCAACTGACCTAGCAAAGGGACGACTGCATTGGGTTTCAATTCACAATCATCAAACCACACGGGATATCTAACTTCCTCTGCTTACTTACCTAGAAGTTTTTTTAACTTGCCACTTGAGTAACCTGAAAATTTCATATTGTTTAGTTACTAAACACTAAAACTTTAGTATATACACACAAATATAGAAGAGAATAATGATGACCCAAACGAAGACTCACAAATTTTAGTATGAGATCCCTCCAACTTTAGCATATTTTTACATGCTAATAAATGCGATTTTGTTGATAACTATACTTGCAACATTCAAAGCAATGGCTCTGCTTTAAACGTGTTTGAACGTGTAATCGATACGTATTTCTGAAGAAGTTGTATTAAGTTTTATTTGCATAGAAACAAACATAGCATCTGCAACAACGTAAGACACAATGTTAATTTGTAATAAAGTAAGCGTCTCATGCGCCCCATAGATTATAATGTGCGAAAAACGATTGAGTGGTTTAATTTCTTAGCATGGTGTCTAAATAAAAAATTACATACCCAAGACAAAAAAAAGGCAAGACGGGCTAAAAATAATAATTTTTTTTGAAGTAAAAGCTGCAAAAAAAAACATGACGGTACACATAAAAAGGGAAATTGATTCTTGAAGAAAAATTCATATTCGTTTGTTTGTCTACAGTTTTGTAGAACCTAATTGTAATTGTCATACCGCCCAGTAGTAAACCAAGCTATTCCGAAAATGCATCAAGCCCAAAATGGTGTGCTAAACTTCCCCATCCATTTACTGGTCATAGTAAGAGGCATTGCGGCATGGAACGCAGACCAACAAAGCAAATTCCACTCGGATTCGAACAACGCAGTGCACGCGACCAGTCAACAAACATCCTTTGAGACTGTTTGTTAGTCGCCAGGATACGACTTGTTTTGCCATGTTTACCTACCACTGCTGGCCTTTTTTGGAGCCTTGTGAGTTTGTACATCGTTTTTCAATTTTTCCTTTTTTTGTTTTGTTGTTACAGTTTCGGTTGAGTTCGCGAGTTCAACTAGGCCTTTCTCGGATGTTGTGTCGTGTCCCTTGTTGTCTTTCGTTTTATTTGCTTTCGAACTGTGTTGATCCGCGACATATGTATTTTCATCCTTATTAACTTCACGACCTTCCTGCTGGCCTTTGACCATTGAATCTTTGTCTTCACTAGGCGAGCCGTCAAGTGCGCGTGACTTGTGACCTTGTTGTCGGTCTTCCACCGCTTGATGTACATCACGTTCACTCGTCGATTCATTTAACTTCAGTTTGTGCGATTCCTTTTTCTTTTCATCTTCTGCATCAACGGCTGTTTTTGAAGCGTTTTTATGTTTCTCAGAGCTGGTGTTGATGTTTGGTCCCAAATGTTCCCTTTTCACCATTCCCTGTTTGATGGCAGGCTCCATATCTATCTGCAGTTTAGCCGCCACCTGCGAATAACGTTAAAATACTTTCCAAGCTTTCAAAAACGTTAAACAGGCGACTCAGGATTATTTATAGTATATTCCATGCTTTCAATAACAAAAATCTCGTTGTTATTATGTTTCATGTTGGTTATGATTCATGCGCTGGCTCGCGCAGACCACAGCGTGTTAACGGCAATGGCTAAACAAGTGTTACCAGGTCATTTCCCATTAACGACGTCATACCTCGCGGTGATATTTGATCGGGTTTCGCTTACGTAGCATACACTGGGTAAGTAGAACCAGGGTCTCGTTGAACTTCTCTTGCAACTCTTGATTTGCCTTCAGTAATTGTTGCAGGTGATTCTCGTATTCGGCGATCCGAGTGCGCAGTTTTGATTCCTGAACATTTACCAAGAGAAATGACAGTGAATTCATCGGGTAAATAGCTAATTATTTATCGGCTCACTTATGAACAGCAGCGGTTAACACACACTACTTAAAACAAAACACACATAACACTTGATAAAGTAAGGAACTAACCTTGCAGTCGACCGACTCTTTTTTGTGAACTGTTCGAAGCTTTCTCTGGACTGGAGCTGAAATTGCAAGAAAAATTTGATTTAATTTTCGATTTGTTAAATGGTGTTGCCAGCTTATATACTAATGTTCTCAATAGCATTGTAAGTTATTTTCAGTTCGTGTTAAGTAATCGGATTTGGGCTTTTTACGTGAACAACTCGGCTGAACACATTATATCAAACCAAAAACTTCAGGTTAATAAATGTATAATGTTCTATGACTCACAGGGTTTGTGATGATGCCCTTTTAGTTCGACTGTATCCATTTGCACCATCACCACTATAACAGCAAGCATACAAACTGCTGCAAGCATGGGTAAAGCAACACGAGCTGAACACAGCAGTCTATATGATGGCGGCGCTGCAGGGTTTTGCTCCACCGCAGGTTTCATCTTTAACCCTAGTTTATTATATATTCCAACTGCGATTCTACCAACATACACAAACAACTTTCGCCATCCAACCACGTGTACAGCCTTCGGTATTATCGGACACCTGTCTGGGCCTACGGCTATTTTGCAATGGAAAGAAAACATTGACAAAGCAGTATATCGCCTATTAACAACAACATTACCTTATGCAATCGCTTTTTGTCCAATTGTTTAGCTTGTTTAAAGCAAAACGCTTGACAACTGCACCATAAAACTTACTTTAACGCTCCTTAGAGCATTTCACACGCAACGGAAATATCAAATATCAATTTCGAATTTTCGATAAAAAAGCCACCCTGAATACGAATGTTTGTACGGGTAGCTTAACAAACAACATATTTACGAAGTAAGTTTCTTTCAGGTGGAATAAACTGATATATGCCACAAACAGATCGGTGTATAGTTAGCTGCACCCTAAGCTTGGTCAGTCTGTCCACATATCACCAAAACTGACTATACACTCCTCGCCACTGCACAAGAACCTGTGAAACCACAGTTAACGTCACAATTTAAAAGCTTTGTGTATTCTTTGTTGAGTAACAGAGGAAAGCTAATGGTTACATTTGTGTTGGCCAAATACTTCTGTTGCTTAATGAAGGGCAATGAAGTCATGCGACATTATACAGCAGGCGGAAATGACAAGCAGGTGAATTAGTACTGATTGATCACAGGAACTCGTATTGTTTTGGTTTAAACCCGCTACTCAGCGACCTTGGGTATAAGGGCGTCTGGACATAAGCTACAGGAATTACAAAATCTAGTTATCGTACTTGTTTTACATAAACTAACTGTTATGCAAAACAACAGCACCTATACGAGTGCAATACTATAGCCTGTACTGATCGATCTGCCTTCTTATAACTCTGGTATACCGACAGGACGGTAGGAATGTTCCCAACTAATCCTTTAAAAAACGTCCTTTTCACAAGTACTTTCTGTGGTTGAGTGGAATACAAATGGACAAGTCTATAAGATCCCAAAAGCTTGGGTCATTGACAGCAGCTGAAACGCGACCAGCACACCCCTTCGCAAGTGCCGGTGTTCTTTTATTATTATTGTTCAGTGGTTTAGGGTTACTATGGTCTCTCAGGTAACGTCACAACAGATCACAACGGTCGTACTATAAAACATACATAAAAAATTACACACCATTAACATGTATACTGTACTAATAATCTTCCTGAACGCCAGTTTAGGTTGACTTACTGCGCTGCCAATATATCTCCTGACAATACCATGGTACAGTGGTTCAACCTTATTGAAGCTGTGCATTCAGCAGCTATTTTCCAAAAGAGAAATCAAGCGGAACTGACCGCGTCAGTCAATCGCGCACTGTTTTTTTTACCTGTTTTACAATGAAAACGGTTACCTTTTGTCTCAGTTTTGTTTCTGCCTCAAGGTCTGCTCGGCACGGTTGGCAGTAATTAAATCCGTGACATGCGCCAAAATACCGATAGATGAGCTGAAATGAATAGCCCAATTCATGTCACCACTCGCACGGAATTCTTCATGTGAAATAGTAACAAGCTATGAACAGGCCTGTGCAAACTGTCTCGACCCTGTGTAAACGCAACTCATAGGAAAAACCCACACGTTCCGCAGTGCTTGTTTACATAGGATTCTATAACGACGGAAATTCTAACCACAATATTCAAACAGCAACATTTTATATAATCGTCATAGCGTGCTGATCCTTCCGAAATATGTTCGTTTTGCTGCAAACCCATGAAGTACTGTTCCAAGCCAATCAACTTGTCAGTATTAAAACTTATGGAAGGTCTTAACAATTAAGCTACCAGTACAAGTTAAAAGGGTCTTAACATCCAATCCTTATAAGTGTTTTTGCATTTACCAGTCGGCAAACTTACTTAGTATCAGTTTAAAATGAATGTTAAGCCTTAACCACTTTCTGTTGTTAGTCAATCTGTATTCTATGATCAATGTTTGCAAATGGCTAGGCCACACAAAAGCAATCAAAAATGGCACATATTACTGTGGATTACCCTGAAATGATTACCTGCAATAGCAAGTGTTTGCTATCTTTTATCAACTTAAACCTTAATTAACTAAACGTTTGTAGATACCATAATTGCTTTCTCGTGTGTTTTTTTTTGTACGGACATGTTTTTTGTAGTCAGTTACTTAAATGAAAACAACTTGTCAGTTTATTTTATCGTTTCAAACAAAAAAAATTTTTGGCAATAAATCACCAAATGTCAGGTTTTACGTTCATTATCATAACAAACAGTTTCAACACTTCCTGGTGTTGAGGATTTCGGAATCTCACGCAACTGGGAAAGCCGTTCATCCAGATTTGTCCACCTTTCGCTTGCGCACCACAATTTATCCGCAACTTCGGCGTCGCACATTCCTCCTGTATTCGCCACTTTTTTACAGTCGCTGCAGAGACAAATAGGCAATATTTCCACAGACAAAGTGCATGTTTTTAACCACACCAGGATTCGAACCCAGGTTTTACTGGTCCGACCAGATTTTCTCCTTGGTACATTGGCCGGTCGCCTTTATCGATGTTGTCAATCGTAATTTTTTTTTGATTTGTTTAGACCACACCGGGATTTGAACCCAGGTTTTATTCTTGGTATATAGGTCGGGCGCTTGACCAATGCTGCCAATCACCCGCCCTTGTAAATCGTAATTGACAAAACTTACTCAAAATATTCCCCAGTTACGCCGTCAAGTGTTTTGTCGCATGAAAGATAAAATGAAGTTTGAGCCGCCTGTCGCGGAGTCCGCATCGCCAGCCATTTTATCGGTTCTACAAATAATTATGAGTCAGACTGGAAAACTTTCAAATGAACTATGTTTCTTACAAACAAAACCATACAGACTTACTAAACAAATGAATACCAATCGAATAAAAGGGGACATTAGCATAACGGTTGATCTTAGTGTGGGCAACACCCGGATTCACACAATTGCACACAAGTCGATCACTGAGTTCATTCCTTGCTTTTTCACTGAGGACTTTTGTAAACATGACATTGGCAAGTTTACTTTGATAATAAAGTTCTGTGAGGCGAGTGTCGCCGTTCAAATCATCCTTGTCAATATTGTCAACATCAACCTGGAAAGCAGAAAAATTTGACAGTCTTGGAATAGACCTGGTAGAAAATTTTAAAATTAACATGATATATTTGATGGGCACATATGATTTTTTAGGATATACTTAAATTAGTGACCTTGCAGAGACAAAAAAGTGAGAGTTACCTTGCCTTTTTCGTAAGCAGCTGAGGTAATGTTTATTACTCTGCCAGGGGATTTTCCATTGACTAACTGATTCAACATTAGATTTGTCAACAGAAAATGTCCTACAACAACAAGGGTTACAACATGATTAATTGAAAGTATGCAAGTCTGCATCAAACTACTTTCCCTTTGGTGCTGGTTTACGTAAAACCATTTTTGATTGATAAAGTCCTAATTTATTTAGCACCTAACACAACAGAAAACATACCTAAGTGATTGACACCAAATTGTCTTTCGAAGCCATCATCTGTAGTGGGAGATGCTTTGGGTGGTCTGGGTTTCATTACTCCAGCATTGTTAATAAGAACATCCACATGAGGGTGTTCTAAAGAACATCAGTAAATAAAGATTTTAGCAAAGAACAACAAATTTAATTACCAAAACTAAGAAGCTGTGTATGCAGGTAACTTGCCTTGTTTAATTTCTTTTACAAATTCTGTTACTGAGTCCAAATTGGCAAGATCAATAAAGTGAATTTTTATGTTTTTGTTTTGAGTAACACCACGGACTTCAACAGCTGCAGATGCACACTTGCCCATATGTCTACATCCCATTATTACTGTAGCACCTGTAACAAAAACATTTATGTTAATATATTAAGCTTCCGGTTGGTTAAACAAATTGTTATAAACTGGTACCCCTTCGTGCAACTTCTTTGGCTGTTTCTTTGCCAATTCCGGAACTGGCACCTGTAATTACCACTATCTTCCCATCCATCCGATCCTTACTTGGACATTTCCTTCCACCTGTGTATTCCCTGGTTAAAATAAGCTTTCATAGCTGGAAATGTTCCACTTTAATCCTACAGTTAAATTGAATTTACCTCAAAAGAAATACTCCACCACACACAGATGCCGTGAAAGATATTGGAACTATTATCCGGTTGAAAACCGAACTATTGAAGAAACCCATAATACGGCACCAAACAAACAACCCCAACCGGCATGACACAAGTTGAAAAAGATCACTGTCAACAACTACCAACCAAACCATGTGCAAGTGAGTACAAGGCCAACAACCACCACATCTTCAGAACGACCACTTTGCTAGAGGCATGAGTGAGAAACCGCAGTGACGCAGTCGTTGGATGCGTTTGAATTATAATTAGTAAGATTTCCTTTGAAACTCCAATATTCCATTACCTTATTGTTCTGTATGGCTTTGTTTCAGCACGGTTATACCTCTTTACTTGGGACTCACTTGCGTGTTTTTTAAATAAACGTAGTGGAGAAGTTGTTGTTTTGGGAAATTTCCCTACGTATAAGTAGAGTGCCGCAATCACATATAAAGATAGAAACTAACAAAAAGCATCAAGGAAATTATTACAAATTGTGTCTCAGCATTTGACAAAAAAACTGTCCCAAATGTGTTAATAAAGGGGCCTTTGCAATTCGTGTTTTACCTGCAACCTTGACCAACAAAAAGGTATAGTGGTGACATGCATTGCTTATTAATCATAGTTAGGCCATAAAAACTGGTAAACGCAGTCCTAAATTCATCGTACCAAAACAAAAACCAACAATTCATTTTCCCAAACATAATAGCAACCGCGTGAAGATCAGTTATATTTTTAAAATAATACATCAGGAAATATAATTTAGTTATAGCTATAAATTAAAATATTTAATTCAACCTTGGCGCTGTGGGAGATAAAATGACAAATCAATTGAAAAAATACTATACTTTTACGTTAGGAGGGTATAACAAGCCCTTCCCGAATCGGTAACGTTTTCATTAGTTTTTCTGTTCTCGAAGAAAAACACTAGTGCAGGTTTTAAGCACGTTGGTTATTACAAACTGCTTTCTTCGCGCTTCCGGTTATCAAGTTTTAAATGCGGTCGTTATTTAATCACAACCTTTCAATTCTTTGTTAGCATTGTAAAATTTTCAAGTGCCAAAATCAAAAAAGGCATCTGCATTTTGGGAAATATTGTCACATTTTTCAATGTATATTCAAGTTTATCCAAATTTTAGAACTGCACAATTTATTATATTTAGCAACAATTAACACTAACTATTATTTTTTTTGGTGGCGAAGGTCAAAGTCCGAAGGTAAAATAAGAATCTTCAGTGAAAGTATAGTAGGTTGCCACATGGTGTCGTAGTTTCTTTTTAAATAATAAAAGTTTAACCTGGCGAAATCGCTTTCTTTGTCGATCATATGTACATGTAGCACGTTTTAAGTTGTATTTGTTTTAGTGTTGCGCAATTTGTCACAATCATTTGACAAAAACATGCTTGTGACCGAACAATAGTGCAACGTGGCATAGTTATCGTCGTCACATGAGTTTTACATGAATAACGTAATTTCTGCGATCATATAAATTGAGTTGTTGGTTCTAAAAAACATCAAAAAAACGCGAATTGTTAACGTGGTTACTTACTTGGTTATATACTATTGCGAATCTGAAAACAAAATTTTTTGAGGAATGCTAAGAACAATAGCGACACTCCAAATAAAATCTATTTCTGTCTTATATTTTTTACAGATAATCTGCAAATAGTTTGTGTTTGTTAAGTTACTCTGTTCCATTGTTCAAGTATACAGTCCACTTTATTTGTCTTGATACTAAAATACAACATGGAATATGAAACAAGCCCAACTATCCGCTATGATGGCACTGGAGATGTCGCAGCAGATGATAACCATAGTGAAAAGAATGGAAGTACTGGAAGCGAAGGCAGTGAAGGATTTGTAAAAGGTAATAATATTGAATAAGTAATAATTTAATATTATAGCCTCCTTTCGATCTTGTTATCAACTTAAAATATGGACTAATACAAGCTACTTTTGGTATAAAAAGCTCTAATTTAGTTGATGTTGACATGCCAGTTATCCTTCAGTTGCTGTGTAATCTATACCCAACTATTGGAAAAGGGCTTTGATGTTGTCATGCAGTTATCTTAACCCACCTATTGTAGTGCAATTTTTTACCACTCTTGGTTTGTAAACTTATATATTACAAGTAAAATGTGTATATTACATTTCAGTGGAGGAAGTTCTTGAAGAGGCAGAAGACCGTGAAGTGTCTGCCCCAGAAGTTATTCCGCCTACACCTGCCCCAACTCCTGTTTCTGAAACCAAGGAAACCATTCCAACAGGTATATTTTGTTTGTCTCAATTTAAAAATGTTATCCAACAGGTATCTAATGAATTAAATTTCTCAGCATTAATTAAATATACTGTTCACAAGACAAAAAGTCATACTTTACAACTATGTTTGGTATTCTGCAGGATTTCACTAAATTTATCGTATTTATTCAACCAGATATTTTTTTACATAAAGTGATAACTAGGACTGGCCTAGATTTCTACTTAATCATCCAACCAAGATGGTTTTTTTTTACATATATACATGTACATTTTAAGTTTGGTGATTTTTTTAGTTCATTCAAAAAATATGTATTTAATTTGCCTTAAATTTTAGTTTATTTCATGATCTGTAATAGTGGCATCTTATTTCATTGAAATATGAAGACATATTTACTAATATGCAGTTTTATTTTTTTGCTTTCTGGAATGGCAGAAATGTCTGTGATGAAACATCTTGATCCAAGAGGTAAGTTATGATTATCAGCAAGTCTTGTTTTTCAATGTTGTGGTGTCACCAGTGATTGATATTAATAATAACAGTTGATTTACTGTTAAAAACCTTGGAGTTTAGAGCAGTTTTGAGGTGCTAGAACAGCCAAGATGAGAAATAGATACTTTATATGGCCGAAGATATAGATAGTGGCCCAACACAGCATTGCCAGTGTATGTTCAAACAAAACTTTTGCCTAAACTAAGTAATTCTACTTGACACAACTTATCTTTGATAAGTTGATAATTTGAGATCAGTAAGATGTCTCATGCCTTATTGCCAATGTATCTTTTCTTTCCATCAAGGTGTGGCAAGTTATTTTTTAGGGATGACTCCAACGATAGTCTTTGCTGGCATTCGGCTCCGAGCAATGTGGTATGACGTAATGCATCGCTGCCAGTGCGTAATCGATTCGTGCCCGTCGCCTTACCCCGCGCCTCGCCTTCTACTTGGTGTGCGGCTGCGAGTCGAAGACACTTCGTTGAAAAATTTATAAGGGTCTGTGTGCAGCTGCTCCCTCGTTCCTAGCGTCAGCGTACGAATTTCCAAGTGTCTGTTCACGAGTTAGGGCTCGTCTTGCCTTACATTTTGGTTGTTGCCTGAAAAGTGGCTTCGCCCTCTCTATCCTGTCCGCAAGACAAGGTCTGGAAGTTGTAATTGCTAGTTCGTTGTTTCGCCTTTCACAGAACGTCCTAGTGCCTACTTTACTTGACCAAGATGAGTTCGCTCTATTGCGGTAAGTACCATGTGTAGGTGGCAGCTGTACTGGCATTTCCGCATTTCACTTAATTCCAGGGTTGTTACAATATTTTGCGAATTACGTATCCTGTTTAACACGATGGCCACAAAAACACGTATGTTAGCTGTTTGTTGTCTCTACCCGTGTGCTCGATCGCTGGAGCTGCACAAACGTCGTTTATTTGGTTTGTGGAATTGTGGTTCATTTTGCTGCAGTGTTTATAGCCAAGAATTTATGAAGTTGGAAAGTTTATGATGCCGAGTTGTGATGTGTTAGTTGTGATTCAAGTTTAGGCAAGTTTAGCTTGAAAACAAGTTAAGCTTTCAGCTCAAAAGCTTATAGCTGGCTTAGCGACTCCATCGAATACCAAACTAATGAGATTTATTCCAATCCCACGGGGGTTCTGCAACTTAACTCCTTCAACAGCAAGTAGAAGTCGACTAACAGTGGCGACGCCTTTGGTGCTACCTGATTTATTGATTGCTATCGCAGACTAAAAATAACGGAATCATCATTGAAACCTCGTCAAACAAAGACATTTGTGCTGCTGGGAAACCAACGGCCCCACCATTGCGCGATTTTAATGAATCCCCTGTCGTTGCCTTGTCCCAGTGGGGCGGTCAATTGGTGTTGAATGTACTAAAATAAATTTGTGGGCTGGTCGAAAGGTGCACAATTTACATCGGTAAAATTTCGCAAACCAAATTTGGAGAGCGCGTAACATGCGACTGTTGAATTTTTGACAATTACGATCAACTATACAAATAATGCAAGATATACGAGATCATAAGCAAAAGGATCATTAAAATGCTCAAAAATTTGAAGCGTGTTATGGGAAATATAACCCTTTGTGAACACCTACGAAAACAAAATAGAGGTATTTTTTTAACTGTTGGCCAAAGCGATAAATTACCAGTAATAAAACCTACAAATACGGTTCGTGCCGAAGCGAAATGTCACGAACGGGAAGCAGGGCCCTTGTGTAAACAATGTCGATCGACTTAACCTCCAAAAACGAACTTTGTACTTTTTCAATCAATCACATTTGTTGTGTTGTTGACGAGTCGTCTGCCACCACCATCCGCATAGATTTTCATTTCATTGTCTGTTTAGACGAGGAACCAGAGGCTAGCAACCAGCGCTTACAGGATTACTACGACCAGCTTCCTACTGAAACAGGTACTTGCGAGTCGCAAGCCCATCACGATACAAGGCTTTGTTGATGTGGTCAATTTCATGTGTGTATGGCATGCAGTTTGTGTTGTCGGATTGTGTGGCTTTGCTCATCGCGGCAATCAATGTACACGTTAAACTGCTTTTCGAAAACGGGTAAAATAAGATTGTCAATTGAACATTTCACCTGTTTGGAGACCTCGCACCGTGTCTTTTCTGCACAGTGAAAGCAAATGAGCTGCACATTTCGTTAGTAACGATACCTTATCATTAATCTCCCCAAAAAAGTTTGGTCATTATGTGTGATGCACGCTTTAGCTTCACGTCATGTGTGAGATGTTGCTGTGATACATATTTGCCGTGTGTGAATGGCTGCAAGTTCCGACTCTCACGCTAACTTGTTGTTTCCACTTTGCCCTGGCCACACCGGCATTTCTGCGAAGAGTGAATTTTCACCTTTTCCATTTGTGTGCTTTCTGTCTGTGTTTTCATTACAGCTGGCTTGTGGCGTTACGCGGCTGGTGTAATTGGTACTTTCACAACCACAAAGTGCAGAATGTCGTAACCATGTCTTCGTTCCAAAACTGCAACGTTTGAAGTTTTGGTTTGTGTTTGTGTTAACATGTTTCGGAATTGATCACTGTATATAGTCGCAAATCTTACAAAATGGCTTCCTTAATACAAAAATGCCACGTTAAAAATTCCCAGGCATGTTGTTGTAACCACGTTTTGCAGCTCCCTTTATGGCTGAGGAGGACCAAGAGCCGGTGGATCTTCACTCGAATGTTTACGAATCTCATCCCGAACCCATGCTTCCGAATGTGGTGGAAAAACCACTTGCTACACACCGGGAAAAGGAGTTCGCTCCTCTGGTGGATTTGCCGCCATCTTCCTTTGCCGGCGTCACTGACCTGATTGGGGAGGGTGACGATGAGCCGGAAGATCTTTTGAAGCAAGGTGGCTGTTACGTTTCTGTGTTTGCACTCCCTATGTGGGGTACTGTTTGTGCGTGTGGACTGGTTGAAATGTTTTCTTGTTGTGAGTGTGTATAGGGTGGATGTTAGTAGTCCCAGGTAAACAGCGCCTCATCTTGTTATTTTTGGTAAATCTTAATTTAAGATTTTATTAATTTGTTCAATAGCAGGGCGTTGCATGTTTGTGACAACGGTGTTGGTACCGACCTTGTGCCTATTTTCGACAAAAAAAGCAATTTGGTGTATGATGTGAAGTACTGTAAGTTATAGTTCTGCCTGTCGGTTGTGTTTGTGGTGGCAATTGAACGTGTTTGTTCGTAAGTTCTGTGTTTTTTTTCTAAAAGAGGACAGTACTTTTCTTTCTTTTAATTACGCCCCTTCAGCTTAGTTATGTAATACTGCTAATTGGGGTGTGGTGCTTTAATTAGTGAAATTTAGACGCTGCCGGATTTGTGGAGGATTGGCTGCTAATCGCTTTTAGTAGTGACATTGGTTTGTTTGCACTCGTGTGATTGCACTTTTTGCAATAAATATTGCAGCTTTGTACTGCGCAGATGCAAAAAGATATGTATGGCAAAGTGTTATCACAACAAACATTTTTATTGGTGATGGTTTTCGTTTATTGTACAAGCATTTTTATGTAGGAGTATGCTCTTTGCATTTTCAAAATCGCGGTGATTGCAAGCGTAAGATGGCTGTTCCAATTTCTCTTTCTGTCGTATGATGAATCTCTAGGTGCCAAATCCCTATTTTGGGGATTTGCATGCATTACGGTCCGTTGCGTGTGGATTTAAACGTGTAAAATGCACAGCATGGCTTATTTGGCTCTATAACTGTATCGGTATAAAAACTGAAATAATCTTTCTTGCGTATGCCTAACGCTCGCAGTTTTCCTATGGAATAATGAAAAATCCCGCTGCTCACTGAAGCGCCGCGCCTAATCGTGTCACGTGACCGTTGACGTTGGAATCCGATTTTTCCTATTGCGCGCGTGCCCGTGCGCCGGTGTGCTTTAATTAGTGACGCGCACCACCGTGGAAGCACACCCGTGCGCCACTTCACAGCTGCTTCTGTTTTTTTTAGTAGGTTGCACGTGGACAATTGGTCCGAGCTTATTACGTGACATTAAGTGTTCGGTTCCAATTGTATGTTGGATTCAAGTTACACGTTTTTTGGAAAACAAAGTAATGCCTCCAGGTTTCAAGGTTGCGTCCGTTAAAAGAGTTCAAACTGGCTTCAACCGGCGCTTTCTGGTTGTTGCAACACTTCGTTATTATAATCAAATGTACCGTGGCTAATTTGGATTTCGCTTAGTTGGATTCGTGTTCATTGGGGCAGCGTTAGTTAGTCGATGTAGTTAAGTGTAAAAGCGCTTAGTTGAAACTGCAACGCTACATTTTGTACATTGGTCTGAAGCAGGTAATGGTTGCAGTTTTACTGTGTTTTACATTCATTTTATAGCGGTAGCATTGAAGCGATTAGAATTTCAACTTCCGTCGTTTCTTTCATTTGTACGTAACGTTGTCCTGAATGCCGTAAAACAACTTAAACTCCGTGCTTAGACGGTCTCCACAGTCTTTAGCTGACGGTTATAGCCTACCTACTGCAAGGTTTATATGTTTTATTGGTGCTGGTCCAAGTTTACCCCACATTGTTTATGAAGACTTCGGCGAACTTACCATGAGCAGCGTCAGTTCATTTCCAATTAATCGTCTCTTATCATATTTGTAGTGAAGTCATGGACGGGTGTGGATGTTAAGGCAAAGGCAAGACTTTGTTCTTTGTTAAAGCAGTTTGTGCTGCTCATAATACAGTGGAAATGTTGAGCCCTGGTGTGGTAATGGTTTTGAGATCAAAGCCTGATACTGATGCCCATTGCAAAAGCAAGTTACAAATTTGGCGATGTATTTCTTTGTTTACATAATAATTGTAATTGTAATGTGTTATGAAATGGGCTTAGCACAAACTTACTAAATTCAAGATGGAATATTGACTTTAAGTGGGCAGTAAAAGTGATAATATAGACTTCAGGGGGCTTCCTTGTGCCTAATAACTTCCTTCAAGTGATGGTTTGTGGCATTTTCCTGCATTCTATTGAATACAACTTCCTACACGGAAGTTGGAAGCGCCATACACATTAATTAGGCAAAGGAGCACATCAATTACACATGGTTTTTGTATCCTTTTTGTGTTTCCTACCGTCATCTTTGCTGTGTATAAAACTGATATTTACCAAACAGCTTTGAATTTCATGAGGAACCAATGAAATTGATGTAGTTGTACTTACCTTATTCCATAAGGTGTAAGTCTGCATTTTTTTAGATTTTGTTTTAGATTTAAGTATATATCTGTTAGTAGCCATAACATAGAATCTGCAATATGGGAGACAAGCATTCTGCCAAGACTAATGGAAATGGTTTAAAAAAAGAATATGAAGGTATTGTGTGGCATAGAATGTGTTTTTGTGATGTGGTGATGGCAGGAAGTGTGTGAGGGTTCGGTATAGATCAACTGGTGGTGTTGCGTTGGTGGGATATAGTTTAGTATTTAGGTGTGGAATGTCGGAAATTCCTTCGAATGAACTCCTGCTTCACAAAGAAACGAAACCCATGCAGTATTACTAAGAAATAAATGAATTAGGCAGCATTTAATACATGGGGAAAGATGTTGGTTAAACAAAATGGTTGGGTGTTGCTTACAGATGAGCCTGCTCTACCAGAGCCAATAGAGCCTGAAATCCCTGCCCAAGAACCCCTTGACCCTGTTAAACCAGAAACAGTGCCTCCAGTGGAAGAGGTTGAGAGACCTCAGTCAGATGAGCCATCGTCTCTTTTCAAATCATTCGACGTCTCATCTCTTATGACTTGCTCTGTTGGTGGAGGTATAGCCACGATGCTGCATGTTGTTTACATCGCACTGATCAGCCATCATTAAACCTGATTGGAGCTAAATAAATCACTGTTATTTATGGTTTTCTTTGCCACCTTTCTATCAGAAGAATGGTGGCATTGTGTTGGTGTGACCCTCCACTGTGGTTTTGTGTTTTATGCCACTTCACAAACGTTTTAAAGAAAGCTTAGACACTTATACATGGTTTCTTCCAGACCAATTCACAAGCATTGACACTTAGAATTATCTCCAAAATTATTAAGAAGATAATGTAAGTGATATGATGCAAGCCACTATGTAATAAACTAAAAAAATGCCAAAAAAAAAATTTGAACCTGTAGTTAATGTTATTGAGGGTCATACCAGTATAACAAGCTAATTATTATTTGGCATGGCGGCAAGTTTGATTGTTCACATCTGGCAATGCTCTGCTTGGGCACAGTGATGGACATGTCATAGAAAGTAACAAGATACTTGGTATACTTTCAGATAACGAGAAGAGCAGTAGCCCAGTGCAGTGTGATGACCCAGGTACACAAAATCAAAACAATATTGAGAGGAAAATCAATATAATCAATATCAGGTCATTGTACGTGCCAGTGCATACACTCTAATTGATACTTTAACGAATGCTTAGATTCAAGTGTACGACTCCACATGGGAATTCATCAACTTTGTAAACATTTTGCAAAAATTTAACCCCTTTTTTTTTCAAGTACCCATAATTAACAACAAAGTAATGTTTATCATGAAGGACAATGACAACCAAATTTGTGAAATAATGACCTGATAGTGATAAAATGTGCCCTATTTTGTGTAAACACAGCAGCTTCAGCACGCAGAATAACCATTAGCATAAGCAGCTCAGCACCATATTTTGTGCAAAATATGGTGACAACTTGTCACATAGCACAGACAGCTTGCAGTTTCACTGTAGCATGCAAAACATGGCTGAAATGTACTGTCAGTTTTGCATCCCAAGGTCATATATCACAAGCAGTCATTCAGTGTAGTGGAGATGTATGTGTTTTCCAGTAACCTTTGCATGCATGTTTTATTTTGTGTTTGTTTGCATTTGTTGGTGTTAATTAGTTAAACATATGTTATTAACAAAAGTAAAATAATTTGATCTTTTTTTGGTGCAAGCTTTTGCATTTTGGCATGAATGCAGTAAGTATATTTTTGCCTAAGTTTTTGATAATGCTGGTGCTGAAAAAATATTGTTATATATCTCTAACAGACAGCTAGAATAACAATCTCATGCTTGTAAGCAAAACAACTATCTTAACATCCTAATCTATTTTTTTTGCAAGCCTTCTTTGATTAGAGGTTAAGTGATCTTTTACAACACAACACAATAAAAGCATTTGTCTACAGTCGTTGACCTTCTCTACTGGAAAGATATCAAGGTTTCAGCAGTGACCTTTGCACTGACCTTGTTGGTTCTTTTCTCATTGTGCTGTTGCAGTATAGTGTCAGTGTTTTCTTACCTAACACTTTCACTTCTCACTGTAACTGTTTCCATTCGGTTTTACAAGTTTGTCATTCAGACACTCAATGGAACACAGCAACCTAATCCATTTCAGTAAGTCAGGAGCATGTTATTTTTCTTGATAAATGGTAACCAACAGGACATACGAGCTATGTGGTATCTAATATATACATACATGTTAACGGTTTTGTCAAAATGAATTTTCACTTATAGGTCGTTACTTGATGCTGAAGTCACCCTTTCACCTGAACAAGTACACAAATACACCGATGCTATTCTCACCAGATTAAATGCTATTATTGTTAATACCAGAGATTTGGTGCTGGTGAAAAACTTGGTAGCCTCCCTGAAGGTAATTAGGTTTTTTTGAATTACCATCACAGAAAGATTGAAAGCAATTATGTTTACAGTTTGGGGTGTTTATGTGGCTTCTTACATACATCGGAGCTTGTTTCAATGGACTCACTCTGCTTATTATGGGTATATATTTTAGGTGTAAATAAACCTTTTTTGAACTAATTTGATGAGTTATAGGTAAAAAAATTAGTTCGAACTTACTGATGGGAAGTATTTCTTTTCAACATTTACTTGTTTTACTAGCTGACGTCCTTGCCTTTGTTTTGCCACCAGTCTACCAAAAGTACCAGAAACCAATTGATACCTACTATGGACAGGCGATGGGAAAAGCTTGTGAAGTTATGGCTCTAGTTAGATCAAAAATTCCTGGTGCCAAGCCAAAATCGGAGTAACTTCCTTGCACAGGCTGCTAGGGTTTGGGCCCATCTAGCCACATTTTCGTGTTGTTTCATTGTTCTTTAACTCTTGTGTGTTTGTGTGTAAAGGTTAAAGTTTTTGAGGTATTTTGGGGTGGTTCTAAAAATTTCACTGATAGACAGTTCATACCTATGTAAGGTACGCTTTGAAGGAAGCACCCATCACTAAAATTTTCAAACACATGGTTGTCGTACAACCACCAGTCTTGGTGCATGTGCTATTTCATTGTTTTGCTTTGCAAGCTTTCTCTAACCGAATTGTGATAAGATTTGCCAGCTAACTCACAAAACTGAATATTATTTCGACGTTGTACACCAATGTAGTTTATTTATATAGGGTTTATTGATGCCTATTTACCACTTAAAATCCTGCAAATGTGTGGCGTCTGATGTAGATGTATCTATAGAATTGTTGACTTCATTAATATTGTAAAAATGTCGGTTTCCGCTATCTATTTTTTCAAATGTGTAAAGCTCCACAAGAAAGCATGTTGCTTTGTCATACCTTTGCATATGGTTAATAAATGTTCTTCACACTAAATTTCTCAAGACCACTAAATAATAAAAATGGTGAAATGAGATGTTCTACAGTCGCACGATAGTTGGGTCGTGGTCTAGTTATGTTTGATTGAGGGCCCAGGCAGCTGCTGGCGAAAGGAAGACTTAGGGTGGAATGCAGAAACCCCGCTTAACCTAATCCGGGCTTAACTTTTAAGCCCGGCTTAAAATTGCTAAGCAGAAACCCCGCTTAACTCCTTCTCAGCTAAGCTCGGCTTAAGTTGAGATTTTGTATCGATTGTCCGATGCATGTGACACGGAAAAATCAAACGTGTTGATAATTAAACTAAGAGATGTTCATCACTTTAAAAGAATTTTTGCGAAAAAAGTAGCTTGATATGATGACTGGTTTCTGAGATACAGCTAATCAAAGTTGCATTTTTACCGCTGCGAACGAAAGCGACATTATTGTTACGTGACGTCATAGAAGGCACTTCGGTCGTTCGAGTGCTTGCAGCAAGCCTTGTGCGTGGGAATGGGAAACATTGTAAAACTGGTTTAGTACATATAGTTTTGCAGAAAATAGGGGACAACAAGTGCAACAAACGGATTTTGATTTTAGTTTGAGCTACAGACAGATGGTCGCTGTTTCGACCTATTATATCTTAGTTATTTGTGTAATAATACAACAGTTTCTGGGACAGGGTGTTCTTGTTGTTACAGCATTTATGATCGCTAACGTGATACATGAACTTTTGAAAACATGACAGAAACAAACCGTCAGTTTAGCATTGTCGTTTTGTCTACAGCAAACGATAGAAGTAGGTTTATTGAATTTTGAGGCTGGCAAAAACCGCCCGAAAAGGCCGACCAAATTAGCTGATTATGCAACACAGTTATTCTGTCATAATACCACATTTTGCCTTGCAGTAGCGTTGCCTACGAGTTCGCGTCATAAATGATTTATTTAATTTGCCACAATCAACCACTGATGTTTTTTTTCGAAATATAGTTCGTAACTAGAAATGTTGGAATCTTCAAATCAAAGTCAACACAAAGGTGAGGTTAAAGTTATGACATCTCGCCCAAAATGACGTCATGTAATGTCACTGAACAAAGAAACGCAGCATCCGCGTCTTATCAAAGTACATAGTAATACCGTTTTGCTGCTATACCCTTTGGTCTTCCGATTAGGGACAAATAATCCTTTGGTTTGTAACGTCACAGTGACATATTTTTGTGTGATGTAAAACCTTCTCTGGACCTTTGAGTTAACGTAATCTGTGGATTCTCCCATGTTTGAAACTATTCGATATCTTTCTTTCACAAGGCCTGTCGTCGAGACGGATGTCAGAAGGCTGTGCAAGTTCTACAGGAGAGCTTACCTTCGTTTGCATCCTTCGTTTGCATCCTTCGTTCCGTCGTATTTGAGTTGTGTGTTAAATTAGGTAAAGAAACATACGTGCATAACTTGATCTGCCACAGAATTTATTACGCTGTCGCATGTACGTTGAGCAAGTACTTCACACATTCCTTTTAAGCATGAACTTGTTACATAGATTTTGTTTGCCCTGGTCTAATTAAATGATAAAAACCTACCTTCCTCTAAAGTAGGCTATTTCAATAATATTGTGCTCAAACCAGGTGGTAGCGAACAGTTTATTCGGGTAGAGGGTCCTGCACAACTTTTGGTGCAAAAACTATGCACCAGCAGTTTACTAATATATTTGTTTGGGCGGTTTTTCTGTTTTAGCAGCAAAATCGAATTTGCTGATTATTTAATCCAATGCCTTTTTGCTTTGCCGATATTTACTTCACAAAAAAACACGATACGGTTCATTACTTGACATGGTTGAATAATTTCACGTGTGGATTTTTACCACCCTCATTCTGGCAGAATTCTGGCAGAATAATTTTGCAAATTTGCCACATTCTACAAGGCACAACAGGCATTTACTCAAAAATTGTTTTTTTTTGGATTAGAATCAAATTACATAGATGAGCAAGCAGATCAAACCTCAAAAAACATTTAAACAACATTTTCCGCAGCTGTATCAATCAAAAAAATCGCGAATTAAAAAAATCGCCTGGTTTTGCGATTCAGCATAATGGCGGCATGCGAAAAACTAGTCTAATACAAAGAATTCTGCTCGGCGTTCTGGCAATAGGTGCCAATATTGACCAATATCAAGAGAACGGAAATTTAATTCTCTACAACATGCAATTAACAAATTTGAAATTAAGGTGCCGGATGACCTTCAAATCGCCGATTGAAGACGACCCGCTTTGAGCGAATCAGCAGCGTGATGGCGTAATGTCGGCATGCGAAAAACTTCCCTATTAAAACAATTCTGCTCGGCGTTCTCGCAGTAGGTGCCAATATTGACCAATATCAAGAGAACGGAAATTTAATTCTCTGCAACATGCAATTAACAAATTTGAAATTAAGGTGCCGGATGACCTTCAAATCGCCGATTGAAGACGACCCGCTTTGAGCGAATCAGCAGCGTAATGGCGTAATGTCGGCATGCGAAAAACTTCCCTATTAAAACAATTCTGCTCGGCGTTCTCGCAATAGGTGCCAATATTGACCAATATCAAGAGAACGGAAATTTAATTCTCTGCAACATGCAATTAACAAATTTGAAATCAAGGTGCCGGATGACCTTCAAATCGCCGATTGAAGACGACCCGCTTTGAGCGAATCAGCAGCGTAATGGCGTAATGTCGGCATGCGAAAAACTTCCCTATTAAAACAATTCTGCTCGGCGTTCTCGCAATAGGTGCCAATATTGACCAATATCAAGAGAACGGAAATTTAATTCTCTGCAACATGCAATTAACAAATTTGAAATCAAGGTGCCGGATGACCTTCAAATCGCCGATTGAAGACGACCCGCTTTGAGCGAATCAGCAGCGTAATGGCGTAATGTCGGCATGCGAAAAACTTCCCTATCAAAACAATTCTGCTCGGCGTTCTGGCAATAGGTGCCAATATTGACCAATATCAAGAGAACGGAAATTTAATTCTCTACAACATGCAATTAACAAATTTCAAATTAAGGCCCCGGATGACCTTCAAATCGCCGATTGAAGACGACCCGCTTTGAGCGAATCAGCAGCGTAATGGCGTAATGTCGGCATGCGAAAAACTTCCCTATTAAAACAATTCTGCTCGGCGTTCTCGCAATAGGTGCCAATATTGACCAATATCAAGAGAACGGAAATTTAATTCTCTGCAACATGCAATTAACAAATTTGAAATTAAGGTGCCGGATGACCTTCAAATCGCCGATTGAAGACGACCCGCTTTGAGCGAATCAGCAGCGTAATGGCGTAATGTCGGCATGCAAAAAACTTCCCTATTAAAACAATTCTGCTCGGCGTTCTGGCAATAGGTGCCAATATTGACCAATATCAAGAGAACGGAAATTTAATTCTCTACAACATGCAATTAACAAATTTGAAATTAAGGTGCCGGATGACCTTCAAATCGCCGATTGAAGACGACCCGCTTTGAGCGAATCAGCAGCGTAATGGCGTAATGTCGGCATGCGAAAAACTTCACTATTAAAACAATTCTGCTCGGCGTTCTCGCAATAGGTGCCAATATTGACCAATATCAAGAGAACGGAAATTTAATTCTCTGCAACATGCAATTAACAAATTTGAAATTAAGGTGCCGGATGACCTTCAAATCGCCGATTGAAGACGACCCGCTTTGAGCGAATCAGCAGCGTAATGGCGTAATGTCGGCATGCGAAAAACTTCCCTATTAAAACAATTCTGCTCGGCGTTCTGGCAATAGGTGCCAATATTGACCAATATCAAGAGAACGGAAATTTAATTCTCTACAACATGCAATTAACAAATTTGAAATTAAGGTGCCGGATGACCTTCAAATCGCCGATTGAAGACGACCCGCTTTGAGCGAATCAGCAGCGTAATGGCGTAATGTCGGCATGCGAAAAACTTCCCTATTAAAACAATTCTGCTCGGCGTTCTCGCAATAGGTGCCAATATTGACCAATATCAAGAGAACGGAAATTTAATTCTCTACAACATGCAATTAACAAATTTGAAATTAAGGTGCCGGATGACCTTCAAATCGCCGATTGAAGACGACCCGCTTTGAGCGAATCAGCAGCGTAATGGCGTAATGTCGGCATGCGAAAAACTTCCCTATTAAAACAATTCTGCTCGGCGTTCTGGCAATAGGTGCCAATATTGACCAATATCAAGAGAACGGAAATTTAATTCTCTACAACATGCAATTAACAAATTTGAAATTAAGGTGCCGGATGACCTTCAAATCGCCGATTGAAGACGACCCGCTTTGAGCGAATCAGCAGCGTAATGGCGTAATGTCGGCATGCGAAAAACTTCCCTATTAAAACAATTCTGCTCGGCGTTCTGGCAATAGGTGCCAATATTGACCAATATCAAGAGAACGGAAATTTAATTCTCTACAACATGCAATTAACAAATTTGAAATTAAGGTGCCGGATGACCTTCAAATCGCCGATTGAAGACGACCCGCTTTGAGCGAATCAGCAGCGTAATGGCGTAATGTCGGCATGCGAAAAACTTCCCTATTAAAACAATTCTGCTCGGCGTTCTCGCAATAGGTGCCAATATTGACCAACATCAAGAGAACGGAAATTTAATTCTCTGCAACATGCAATTAACAAATTTGAAATTAAGGTGCCGGATGACCTTCAAATCGCCGATTGAAGACGACCCGCTTTGAGCGAATCAGCAGCGTAATGGCGTAATGTCGGCATGCGAAAAACTTCCCTATTAAAACAATTCTGCTCGGCGTTCTGGCAATAGGTGCCAATATTGACCAATATCAAGAGAACGGAAATTTAATTCTCTACAACATGCAATTAACAAATTTGAAATTAAGGTGCCGGATGACCTTCAAATCGCCGATTGAAGACGACCCGCTTTGAGCGAATCAGCAGCGTAATGGCGTAATGTCGGCATGCGAAAAACTTCCCTATTAAAACAATTCTGCTCGGCGTTCTCGCAATAGGTGCCAATATTGACCAATATCAAGAGAACGGAAATTTAATTCTCTACAACATGCAATTAACAAATTTGAAATTAAGGTGCCGGATGACCTTCAAATCGCCGATTGAAGACGACCCGCTTTGAGCGAATCAGCAGCGTAATGGCGTAATGTCGGCATGCGAAAAACTTCCCTATTAAAACAATTCTGCTCGGCGTTCTGGCAATAGGTGCCAATATTGACCAATATCAAGAGAACGGAAATTTAATTCTCTACAACATGCAATTAACAAATTTGAAATTAAGGTGCCGGATGACCTTCAAATCGCCGATTGAAGACGACCCGCTTTGAGCGAATCAGCAGCGTAATGGCGTAATGTCGGCATGCGAAAAACTTCCCTATTAAAACAATTCTGCTCGGCGTTCTGGCAATAGGTGCCAATATTGACCAATATCAAGAGAACGGAAATTTAATTCTCCACAACATGCAATTAACAAATTTGAAATTAAGGTGCCGGATGACCTTCAAATCGCCGATTGAAGACGACCCGCTTTGAGCGAATCAGCAGCGTAATGGCGTAATGTCGGCATGCGAAAAACTTCCCTATTAAAACAATTCTGCTCGGCGTTCTCGCAATAGGTGCCAATATTGACCAACATCAAGAGAACGGAAATTTAATTCTCTGCAACATGCAATTAACAAATTTGAAATTAAGGTGCCGGATGACCTTCAAATCGCCGATTGAAGACGACCCGCTTTGAGCGAATCAGCAGCGTAATGGCGTGATGTCGGCATGCGAAAAACTTCCCTATTAAAACAATTCTGCTCGGCGTTCTGGCAATAGGTGCCAATATTGACCAATATCAAGAGAACGGAAATTTAATTCTCTACAACATGCAATTAACAAATTTGAAATTAAGGTGCCGGATGACCTTCAAATCGCCGATTGAAGACGACCCGCTTTGAGCGAATCAGCAGCGTAATGGCGTAATGTCGGCATGCGAAAAACTTCACTATTAAAACAATTCTGCTCGGCGTTCTCGCAATAGGTGCCAATATTGACTAATATCAAGAGAACGGAAATTTAATTCTCTGCAACATGCAATTAACAAATTTGAAATTAAGGTGCCGGATGACCTTCAAATCGCCGATTGCAGACGACCCGCTTTGAGCGAATCAGCAGCGTAATGGCGTAATGTCGGCATGCGAAAAACTTCCCTATTAAAACAATTCTGCTCGGCGTTCTGGCAATAGGTGCCAATATTGACCAATATCAAGAGAACGGAAATTTAATTCTCTACAACTTGCAATTAACAAATTTGAAATTAAGGTGCCGGATGACCTTCAAATCGCCGATTGAAGACGACCCGCTTTGAGCGAATCAGCAGCGTAATGGCGTAATGTCGGCATGCGAAAAACTTCCCTATTAAAACAATTCTGCTCGGCGTTCTCGCAATAGGTGCCAATATTGACCAATATCAAGAGAACGGAAATTTAATTCTCTACAACATGCAATTAACAAATTTGAAATTAAGGTGCCGGATGACCTTCAAATCGCCGATTGAAGACGACCCGCTTTGAGCGAATCAGCAGCGTAATGGCGTAATGTCGGCATGCGAAAAACTTCCCTATTAAAACAATTCTGCTCGGCGTTCTCGCAATAGGTGCCAATATTGACCAATATCAAGAGAACGGAAATTTAATTTTCTGCAACATGCAATTAACAAATTTGAAATTAAGGTGCCGGATGACCTTCAAATCGCCGATTGAAGACGACCCGCTTTGAGCGAATCAGCAGCCTAATGGCGTAATGTCGGCATGCGAAAAACTTCCCTATTAAAACAATTCTGCTCGGCGTTCTGGCAATAGGTGCCAATATTGACCAATATCAAGAGAACGGAAATTTAATTCTCTACAACTTGCAATTAACAAATTTGAAATTAAGGTGCCGGATGACCTTCAAATCGCCGATTGAAGACGACCCGCTTTGAGCGAATCAGCAGCGTAATGGCGTAATGTCGGCATGCGAAAAACTTCCCTATTAAAACAATTCTGCTCGGCGTTCTCGCAATAGGTGCCAATATTGACCAATATCAAGAGAACGGAAATTTAATTCTCTGCAACATGCAATTAACAAATTTGAAATTAAGGTGCCGGATGACCTTCAAATCGCCGATTGAAGACGACCCGCTTTGAGCGAATCAGCAGCGTAATGGCGTAATGTCGGCATGCGAAAAACTTCCCTATTAAAACAATTCTGCTCGGCGTTCTGGCAATAGGTGCCAATATTGACCAATATCAAGAGAACGGAAATTTAATTCTCTACAACATGCAATTAACAAATTTGAAATTAAGGTGCCGGATGACCTTCAAATCGCCGATTGAAGACGACCCGCTTTGAGCGAATCAGCAGCGTAATGGCGTAATGTCGGCATGCGAAAAACTTCACTATTAAAACAATTCTGCTCGGCGTTCTCGCAATAGGTGCCAATATTGACCAACATCAAGAGAACGGAAATTTAATTCTCTGCAACATGCAATTAACAAATTTGAAATTAAGGTGCCGGATGACCTTCAAATCGCCGATTGAAGACGACCCGCTTTGAGCGAATCAGCAGCGTAATGGCGTAATGTCGGCATGCGAAAAACTTCCCTATTAAAACAATTCTGCTCGGCGTTCTGGCAATAGGTGCCAATATTGACCAATATCAAGAGAACGGAAATTTAATTCTCTACAACATGCAATTAACAAATTTGAAATTAAGGTGCCGGATGACCTTCAAATCGCCGATTGAAGACGACCCGCTTTGAGCGAATCAGCAGCGTAATGGCGTAATGTCGGCATGCGAAAAACTTCACTATTAAAACAATTCTGCTCGGCGTTCTCGCAATAGGTGCCAATATTGACCAATATCAAGAGAACGGAAATTTAATTCTCTGCAACATGCAATTAACAAATTTGAAATTAAGGTGCTGGATGACCTTCAAATCGCCGATTGAAGACGACCCGCTTTGAGCGAATCAGCAGCGTAATGGCGTAATGTCGGCATGCGAAAAACTTCCCTATTAAAACAATTCTGCTCGGCGTTCTGGCAATAGGTGCCAATATTGACCAATATCAAGAGAACGGAAATTTAATTCTCTACAACTTGCAATTAACAAATTTGAAATTAAGGTGCCGGATGACCTTCAAATCGCCGATTGAAGACGACCCGCTTTGAGCGAATCAGCAGCGTAATGGCGTAATGTCGGCATGCGAAAAACTTCCCTATTAAAACAATTCTGCTCGGCGTTCTCGCAATAGGTGCCAATATTGACCAATATCAAGAGAACGGAAATTTAATTCTCTACAACATGCAATTAACAAATTTGAAATTAAGGTGCCGGATGACCTTCAAATCGCCGATTGAAGACGACCCGCTTTGAGCGAATCAGCAGCGTAATGGCGTAATGTCGGCATGCGAAAAACTTCACTATTAAAACAATTCTGCTCGGCGTTCTCGCAATAGGTGCCAATATTGACCAATATCAAGAGAACGGAAATTTAATTCTCTGCAATATGCAATTAACAAATTTGAAATTAAGGTGCCGGATGACCTTCAAATCGCCGATTGAAGACGACCCGCTTTGAGCGAATCAGCAGCGTAATGGCGTAATGTCGGCATGCGAAAAACTTCCCTATTAAAACAATTCTGCTCGGCGTTCTGGCAATAGGTGCCAATATTGACCAATATCAAGAGAACGGAAATTTAATTCTCTACAACTTGCAATTAACAAATTTGAAATTAAGGTGCCGGATGACCTTCAAATCGCCGATTGAAGACGACCCGCTTTGAGCGAATCAGCAGCGTAATGGCGTAATGTCGGCATGCCAAAAACTTCCCTATTAAAACAATTCTGCTCGGCGTTCTCGCAATAGGTGCCAATATTGACCAATATCAAGAGAACGGAAATTTAATTCTCTACAACATGCAATTAACAAATTTGAAATTAAGGTGCCGGATGACCTTCAAATCGCCGATTGAAGACGACCCGCTTTGAGCGAATCAGCAGCGTAATGGCGTAATGTCGGCATGCGAAAAACTTCCCTATTAAAACAATTCTGCTCGGCGTTCTGGCAATAGGTGCCAATATTGACCAATATCAAGAGAACGGAAATTTAATTCTCTACAACATGCAATTAACAAATTTGAAATTAAGGTGCCGGATGACCTTCAAATCGCCGATTGAAGACGACCCGCTTTGAGCGAATCAGCAGCGTAATGGCGTAATGTCGGCATGCGAAAAACTTCCCTATTAAAACAATTCTGCTCGGCGTTCTCGCAATAGGTGCCAATATTGACCAACATCAAGAGAACGGAAATTTAATTCTCTGCAACATGCAATTAACAAATTTGAAATTAAGGTGCCGGATGACCTTCAAATCGCCGATTGAAGACGACCCGCTTTGAGCGAATCAGCAGCGTAATGGCGTAATGTCGGCATGCGAAAAACTTCCCTATTAAAACAATTCTGCTCGGCGTTCTGGCAATAGGTGCCAATATTGACCAATATCAAGAGAACGGAAATTTAATTCTCTACAACATGCAATTAACAAATTTGAAATTAAGGTGCCGGATGACCTTCAAATCGCCGATTGAAGACGACCCGCTTTGAGCGAATCAGCAGCGTAATGGCGTAATGTCGGCATGCGAAAAACTTCCCTATTAAAACAATTCTGCTCGGCGTTCTGGCAATAGGTGCCAATATTGACCAACATCAAGAGAACGGAAATTTAATTCTCTGCAACATGCAATTAACAAATTTGAAATTAAGGTGCCGGATGACCTTCAAATCGCCGATTGAAGACGACCCGCTTTGAGCGAATCAGCAGCGTAATGGCGTAATGTCGGCATGCGAAAAACTTCCCTATTAAAACAATTCTGCTCGGCGTTCTGGCAATAGGTGCCAATATTGACCAATATCAAGAGAACGGAAATTTAATTCTCTACAACATGCAATTAACAAATTTGAAATTAAGGTGCCGGATGACCTTCAAATCGCCGATTGAAGACGACCCGCTTTGAGCGAATCAGCAGCGTAATGGCGTAATGTCGGCATGCGAAAAACTTCACTATTAAAACAATTCTGCTCGGCGTTCTCGCAATAGGTGCCAATATTGACCAATATCAAGAGAACGGAAATTTAATTCTCTGCAACATGCAATTAACAAATTTGAAATTAAGGTGCTGGATGACCTTCAAATCGCCGATTGAAGACGACCCGCTTTGAGCGAATCAGCAGCGTAATGGCGTAATGTCGGCATGCGAAAAACTTCCCTATTAAAACAATTCTGCTCGGCGTTCTGGCAATAGGTGCCAATATTGACCAATATCAAGAGAACGGAAATTTAATTCTCTACAACTTGCAATTAACAAATTTGAAATTAAGGTGCCGGATGACCTTCAAATCGCCGATTGAAGACGACCCGCTTTGAGCGAATCAGCAGCGTAATGGCGTAATGTCGGCATGCGAAAAACTTCCCTATTAAAACAATTCTGCTCGGCGTTCTCGCAATAGGTGCCAATATTGACCAATATCAAGAGAACGGAAATTTAATTCTCTACAACATGCAATTAACAAATTTGAAATTAAGGTGCCGGATGACCTTCAAATCGCCGATTGAAGACGACCCGCTTTGAGCGAATCAGCAGCGTAATGGCGTAATGTCGGCATGCGAAAAACTTCACTATTAAAACAATTCTGCTCGGCGTTCTCGCAATAGGTGCCAATATTGACCAATATCAAGAGAACGGAAATTTAATTCTCTGCAATATGCAATTAACAAATTTGAAATTAAGGTGCCGGATGACCTTCAAATCGCCGATTGAAGACGACCCGCTTTGAGCGAATCAGCAGCGTAATGGCGTAATGTCGGCATGCGAAAAACTTCCCTATTAAAACAATTCTGCTCGGCGTTCTGGCAATAGGTGCCAATATTGACCAATATCAAGAGAACGGAAATTTAATTCTCTACAACTTGCAATTAACAAATTTGAAATTAAGGTGCCGGATGACCTTCAAATCGCCGATTGAAGACGACCCGCTTTGAGCGAATCAGCAGCGTAATGGCGTAATGTCGGCATGCCAAAAACTTCCCTATTAAAACAATTCTGCTCGGCGTTCTCGCAATAGGTGCCAATATTGACCAATATCAAGAGAACGGAAATTTAATTCTCTACAACATGCAATTAACAAATTTGAAATTAAGGTGCCGGATGACCTTCAAATCGCCGATTGAAGACGACCCGCTTTGAGCGAATCAGCAGCGTAATGGCGTAATGTCGGCATGCGAAAAACTTCCCTATTAAAACAATTCTGCTCGGCGTTCTGGCAATAGGTGCCAATATTGACCAATATCAAGAGAACGGAAATTTAATTCTCTACAACATGCAATTAACAAATTTGAAATTAAGGTGCCGGATGACCTTCAAATCGCCGATTGAAGACGACCCGCTTTGAGCGAATCAGCAGCGTAATGGCGTAATGTCGGCATGCGAAAAACTTCCCTATTAAAACAATTCTGCTCGGCGTTCTCGCAATAGGTGCCAATATTGACCAACATCAAGAGAACGGAAATTTAATTCTCTGCAACATGCAATTAACAAATTTGAAATTAAGGTGCCGGATGACCTTCAAATCGCCGATTGAAGACGACCCGCTTTGAGCGAATCAGCAGCGTAATGGCGTAATGTCGGCATGCGAAAAACTTCCCTATTAAAACAATTCTGCTCGGCGTTCTGGCAATAGGTGCCAATATTGACCAATATCAAGAGAACGGAAATTTAATTCTCTACAACATGCAATTAACAAATTTGAAATTAAGGTGCCGGATGACCTTCAAATCGCCGATTGAAGACGACCCGCTTTGAGCGAATCAGCAGCGTAATGGCGTAATGTCGGCATGCGAAAAACTTCCCTATTAAAACAATTCTGCTCGGCGTTCTGGCAATAGGTGCCAATATTGACCAACATCAAGAGAACGGAAATTTAATTCTCTGCAACATGCAATTAACAAATTTGAAATTAAGGTGCCGGATGACCTTCAAATCGCCGATTGAAGACGACCCGCTTTGAGCGAATCAGCAGCGTAATGGCGTAATGTCGGCATGCGAAAAACTTCCCTATTAAAACAAAAAATGCACTAAAACTGCACCAAATACGCTGAAAATCTCTATACCACGTGACTTCTTGCTCATTCAACCAGAAAATTGACCCCAATGCATCACCGGTTGCCTTGTGACGAAACTGAGAATCTCTATGACGCAGGAGTACAAGACGGGCAATCCCCGCGGGCAAAACTATTTTAATAGAGTTGCTGATATGCGGTCTTTAGTCCTATTTTCATAAAATAAAGTTGTGAAAGAATTATTGCCCATATCGGTTACACGTTCTTCATCAGACAAGTGGCTGATATCTGAATCAGAGGAAAATGATGAATTATCACTCTTCTTTGGTAAAAGTGATTCAAACTTTAAATCCTCAGTTATTGTTTTTTTGTTGCTTTCACACTCTGCTTCCACACTGTCTGAAAAAGGTGGCTCTTGTAGCAAAGTTACATCTGTAGTAGAATTTTTGTGCTGACTGTCAAAAACCTTTTCAGAATATTTTTCTTTCAATACTGCAACATGCTCATGAACAAAAGTTGGCAAATTTGGAATAATATCTTCACCACGCACAATGTTGGTGTTCTGCCACTCACTTTCTGTCAATAGCAATGCTGCATGGCCTTGCGAAAACACACAGGATGGATGTAACCATTCTTTGC
The DNA here is from genome assembly GCF_947561715.1 of Ascidia mentula. Taxonomy (NCBI): domain Eukaryota; kingdom Metazoa; phylum Chordata; class Ascidiacea; order Phlebobranchia; family Ascidiidae; genus Ascidia; species Ascidia mentula. Next base: position 6,957,658 of record NC_138569.1, read on the forward strand.
ATACACTGCACTCTATCATCAATTCTCCCTCATACGGCTTGTGACATATGCAATATGTTTCACTTTTTACATCGCGGTTTATACTGTTCATGTCATGTATTAAAGACATCACTCTTCTTCGTAAATCATGGTTACTACTTTTGTTGAAACGCAAAACAGCTTTTTTGGATACTTTTGTCTTTTTCAATCCAAATTATGACTTCAGGCACTTGTGATCTATTATGTTGTCAAGTGGTTGAAAGTTGTTTGTAACAACAAACGCCCTGGCCAATACAAAAATGTCGAAATGTATTCCATGGTTTCTTAGTTTAACCCTTTTTTTAACAGCCGGTCTTGTCATATTACTATCTTCTATAAGCAGACTACTGGTAAGGATCAGTGTTTCAAAGAAATTAACAATACGCCTAGAAAAAGCAAACGGTAAAATACGTCTTTCAAACATCCACTTATAATTGGACACATTAAAAATGAAAACGAAGACTAACAAACATAGGCGCCTGGTCCGGGGGGGGGGGGGGGGGCCGCGCCCCCCCTCAGGTTTTCTTTTAAAAAAACCAGTGGCTATTACGCGCGTCTGTCCGCACCATGTAACTCGTCGCATTCGTAACGTACGAAGAAAAAATGACCTGAAAACAAAGTGTTTCTTACACGACGCACACAAAATATGTTGACCTAACGTCAGTCTCGCATTTCTTCGGTTGTTGCAACGTCAGTCTCGCATTATCATATGCCAATAGACCGATCTTGTGCGTTTATCGTTAACGACGTCCTTTTGGCTAATACGCCTCATGCGTTGAAGTTTAAACACGATATTTGCTGATGTAATAGTTACAAATTGTGACGCCATAGTTACAAATTATGACGTCATAGTTACAGATTATGACGTCATAATATAGCCGCCCCCCTGGAAAAATTAAAACTAGGCGCCTATGCGAACAAACAAACAAACAAACAAACAAACCAAAAACGAACCAACTTCCAATACAAAAAACATCTTCTGTGTCGTCCTGTGCGTACGTAACATTCAACACAGCGGGAGTCACGTGACATAAGCACATGGAAACATAGAAATGTCATGACGTCAGTCCAAACTAATTTTCGGTGGCAACAAGTAATTTCCTTGTCTAAAATTAATCTGGGCACGTTTTAAACATTTTGGGACAGCGAATGGTATAGGATTGTTTCACACTAACAGGTAATTAAAACCTTTGTAATTCACTGACGAATAACGCTTATATGATTTTTGTCAGAAATGCCACAGTTTGGAGACGAGGTTATTAACTTAGAGTCAGGGCGGTCGTTTGTAATTATTGTTGCACAACGTTTGGCTTGTCCTTTTGTACGTGGAAAACAGGTCACAAATATAAACAATGCCAATATTACATATTTCATATTAATATACACGGTGTTCTCTGCAACAGCCTTCAACAGCCAAAAGGAAAGGTCAAGCGATAACCGTTGTTGGTATTGCATCTTGTACGGGTCAGTTTGTGGAGTCATGTATCGTCGCGAATCAAAGATTGTGATAAGACATGCATGTTTCGGTGTGATTACATGTGGCACCTTTGGTCTATTCTTTTTGATTATTGAAGAAAGAGGGAAAAAACTGTAGCGGTGAATAATTAAAGAAAAAGGGGGCATAGGGGCAAAAAACAAACACAATGGCGCAAAAATACAAATTACTTGGTTCACGACAAACAGCTTAAACATGGTTTCATAAGATATTCAGTTGTTTTATTTTGACCACCGATGTTCAATTCAATAGTTCTTGTCGATTAAAATACGAATAATTGTTGGTCGCCTATTAGCGTATTGCATCTGTACATTACATGCCAACAACAACAAAGTGCACAGTCAAAAAAACATTAGAAAATAGTATGAAATTTCAGTACTGTTTTACAATATCACAATATGACTGTAGTGAGAATTAAAACCGTTTCATAGGCAAAAGACGCACGATACAGTTTTGCTAGCTTAAATTCCTTTAATTGTTTGTTGGTCATGATAGCCATGGGGTTCGGTTTAAATTGGGAGCTTATTAGTTACCTCTCCACTGCAGCTTTTTTTGGAGATTAGCCTCCAGGGTAACCTATCCGCTAATAAGAAGTCCCATAAACCTTGTGCTTTGGCTGGATTTGTATTACCATTCTGCTGTAACCAAGTATAGAAGGTCTTTGTGTACCCAAAGTGTTGTAAGATATTTTAGACACGTATGTTGGCTTTTTTTGTTTGCGAAGGAACTGTGTCCCACTCCTCATGTAGACTTGCTACAAGCTGCAGAAACTTGACGAAAAATGTTGTATTTGGCTCAAAACCAAACTCTGTAACGAATATACCAACAGGTCAACAAGAGCAAATACTCACTCTTCGTGAAAATTTTCTAAAAAATGGTTTACTGCGCTTTTTTATAATTTTGTCCAAGCTGTTGCGCATGTGGTTGGATTTTTGGCTGAGAATTGACATCGCCATACTTTTGACACAATGTAAGGTTTTCAAAGAAATAAGAGTCTTCAATATTTTGCTATGGAACAACCGACGAATTTAAGAGCACCTCAAATCTGTTTTGGTGCAGAAATCGTGTTTGGAGATTGGTTTTGTTTGGTTAAAAGGTTTGGATAACAGCGCTTTAAATTAAGAGGCAACATATGATTCTCATTATCTATCATACCCCCGCCCATGCAAAATTTAAGATATGGTAACGCTTTTATTTCTTTCCTATTATGGCTATAGTTATCTTCCCGATAAGGGTTATTCCTCTGGTCGCCCAAAGGTTCATAACTATGTTGGCTTTTTCAGGGAAGGGAGAAAGTTTAATTCAATTATTTTTTTAAGATTTTTGAGAAATCAGTATTCGCACCTTTTGCAAAAACAATGCAAACAGGGATGATTTTTATTCATGCAGACCACGAACAAAGTTAAGGAGAGTGGGTCATCTTGTCTGAGGCCACGTTCTATGTCAAACGATTCCAAGAAATATGGTGTCGAAAATTTGCATGTAGGTCTATGTGGAAACATGGTAATGGTCCCTAATGTCAATAATGTCGAACAGCAACCGGATATTTGACCCTATATATCGGTGCGGTTGGAAGCCGTGTCGCTCCTTCGATAGAAAACCACGTATCTTGCGTTGACGACTTTTAAGGAGATCTTGTAGTCCATGTTTAGCAAAGGTATCGGGCGATAATTTGGGAATATAGAAAACCTTTCCCACTATTAGGAAACAGGGTGACAACTCCTTTACATTGTGAATAGATATTCTACCTGATTAAGTTTCAGTTCTCTTGATATTGGTCAATATTGGCACCTACTACAAGAACGCCGAGCAGAATTGTTGTAATGAGGAAGTTTTTATTGACATTACGCCATTACGCTGCTGATTCGCTCAAAGCGGGTCGTCTTCAATGGGCGATTTGAAGGTCATCCGGCACCTTAATTTCAAATTTGTTAATTGCATGTTGTAGAGAATTAAATTTCCGTTCCCTTGATATTGGTCAATATTGGCACCTATTGCAAGAACGCCGAGCAGAATTGTTTTAATAGGGAAGTTTTTCGCATGCCGACATTACGCCATTACGCTGCTGATTCGCTCAAAGCGGGTCGTCTTCAATGGGCGATTTGAAGGTCATCCGGCACCTTAATTTCAAATTTGTTAATTGCATGTTGTAGAGAATTAAATTTCCGTTCTCTTGATATTGGTCAATATTGGCACCTATTGCGAGAACGCCGAGCAGAATTGTTTTAATAGGGAAGTTTTTCGCATGCCGACATTACGCCATTACGCTGCTGATTCGCTCAAAGCGGGTCGTCTTCAATCGGCGATTTGTAGGTCATCCGGCACCTTAATTTCAAATTTGTTAATTGCATGTTGTAGAGAATTAAATTTCCGTTCTCTTGATATTGGTCAATATTGGCACCTATTGCGAGAACGCCGAGCAGAATTGTTTTAATAGGGAAGTTTTTCGCATGCCGACATTACGCCATTACGCTGCTGATTCGCTCAAAGCGGGTCGTCTTCAATCGGCGATTTGTAGGTCATCCGGCACCTTAATTTCAAATTTGTTAATTGCATGTTGTAGAGAATTAAATTTCCGTTCTCTTGATATTGGTCAATATTGGCACCTATTGCCAGAACGCCGAGCAGAATTGTTTTAATAGGGAAGTTTTTCGCATGCCGACATTACGCCATTACGCTGCTGATTCGCTCAAAGCGGGTCGTCTTCAATCGGCGATTTGTAGGTCATCCGGCACCTTAATTTCAAATTTGTTAATTGCATGTTGTAGAGAATTAAATTTCCGTTCTCTTGATATTGGTCAATATTGGCACCTATTGCAAGAACGCCGAGCAGAATTGTTTTAATAGGGAAGTTTTTCGCATGCCGACATTACGCCATTATGCTGCTGATTCGCTCAAAGCGGGTCGTCTTCAATCGGCGATTTGAAGGTCATCCGGCACCTTAATTTCAAATTTGTTAATTGCATGTTGTAGAGAATAAAATTTCCGTTCCCTTGATATTGGTCAATATTGGCACCTATTGCAAGAACGCCGAGCAGAATTGTTTTAATAGGGAAGTTTTTCGCATGCCGAAATTACGCCATTATGCTGCTGATTCGCTCAAAGCGGGTCGTCTTCAATCGGCGATTTGAAGGTCATCCGGCACCTTAATTTCAAATTTGTTAATTGCATGTTGTAGAGAATTAAATTTCCGTTCTCTTGATATTGGTCAATATTGGCACCTATTGCCAGAACGCCGAGCAGAATTGTTTTAATAGGGAAGTTTTTCGCATGCCGACATTACGCCATTACGCTGCTGATTCGCTCAAAGCGGGTCGTCTTCAATCGGCGATTTGTAGGTCATCCGGCACCTTAATTTCAAATTTGTTAATTGCATGTTGTAGAGAATTAAATTTCCGTTCTCTTGATATTGGTCAATATTGGCACCTATTGCGAGAACGCCAAGCAGAATTGTTTTAATAGGGAAGTTTTTCGCATGCCGACATTACGCCATTACGCTGCTGATTCGCTCAAAGCGGGTCGTCTTCAATCGGCGATTTGAAGGTCATCCGGCACCTTAATTTCAAATTTGTTAATTGCATGTTGTAGAGAATTAAATTTCCGTTCCCTTGATATTGGTCAATATTGGCACCTATTGCCAGAACGCCGAGCAGAATTGTTTTAATAGGGAAGTTTTTCGCATGCCGACATTACGCCATTACGCTGCTGATTCGCTCAAAGCGGGTCGTCTTCAATCGGCGATTTGAAGGTCATCCGGCACCTTAATTTCAAATTTGTTAATTGCATGTTGTAGAGAATTAAATTTCCGTTCTCTTGATATTGGTCAATATTGGCACCTATTGCAAGAACGCCGAGCAGAATTGTTTTAATAGGGAAGTTTTTCGCATGCCGAAATTACGCCATTATGCTGCTGATTCGCTCAAAGCGGGTCGTCTTCAATCGGCGATTTGAAGGTCATCCGGCACCTTAATTTCAAATTTGTTAATTGCATGTTGTAGAGAATTAAATTTCCGTTCTCTTGATATTGGTCAATATTGGCACCTATTGCCAGAACGCCGAGCAGAATTGTTTTAATAGGGAAGTTTTTCGCATGCCGACATTACGCCATTACGCTGCTGATTCGCTCAAAGCGGGTCGTCTTCAATCGGCGATTTGTAGGTCATCCGGCACCTTAATTTCAAATTTGTTAATTGCATGTTGTAGAGAATTAAATTTCCGTTCTCTTGATATTGGTCAATATTGGCACCTATTGCGAGAACGCCAAGCAGAATTGTTTTAATAGGGAAGTTTTTCGCATGCCGACATTACGCCATTACGCTGCTGATTCGCTCAAAGCGGGTCGTCTTCAATCGGCGATTTGAAGGTCATCCGGCACCTTAATTTCAAATTTGTTAATTGCATGTTGTAGAGAATTAAATTTCCGTTCCCTTGATATTGGTCAATATTGGCACCTATTGCCAGAACGCCGAGCAGAATTGTTTTAATAGGGAAGTTTTTCGCATGCCGACATTACGCCATTACGCTGCTGATTCGCTCAAAGCGGGTCGTCTTCAATCGGCGATTTGAAGGTCATCCGGCACCTTAATTTCAAATTTGTTAATTGCATGTTGTAGAGAATTAAATTTCCGTTCTCTTGATATTGGTCAATATTGGCACCTATTGCAAGAACGCCGAGCAGAATTGTTTTAATAGGGAAGTTTTTCGCATGCCGACATTACGCCATTACGCTGCTGATTCGCTCAAAGCGGGTCGTCTTCAATCGACGATTTGAAGGTCATCCGGCACCTTAATTTCAAATTTGTTAATTGCATGTTGTAGAGAATTAAATTTCCGTTCTCTGATATTGGTCAATATTGGCACCTATTGCCAGAACGCCGAGCAGAATTGTTTTAGTAGGGAAGTTTTTCGCATGCCGACATTACGCCATTATGCTGCTGATTCGCTCAAAGCGGGTCGTCTTCAATCGGCGATTTGAAGGTCATCCGGCACCTTAATTTCAAATTTGTTAATTGCATGTTGCAGAGAATTAAATTTCCGTTCCCTTGATATTGGTCAATATTGGCACCTATTGCGAGAACGCCGAGCAGAATTGTTTTAATAGTGAAGTTTTTTGCATGCCGACATTACGCCATTACGCTGCTGATTCGCTCAAAGCGGGTCGTCTTCAATCGGCGATTTGAAGGTCATCCGGCACCTTAATTTCAAATTTGTTAATTGCATGTTGTAGAGAATTAAATTTCCGTTCTCTTGATATTGGTCAATATTGGCACCTATTGCCAGAACGCCGAGCAGAATTGTTTTAATAGGGAAGTTTTTCGCATGCCGACATTACGCCATTACGCTGCTGATTCGCTCAAAGCGGGTCGTCTTCAATCGGCGATTTGAAGGTCATCCGGCACCTTAATTTCAAATTTGTTAATTGCATGTTGTAGAGAATTAAATTTCCGTTCTCTTGATATTGGTCAATATTGGCACCTATTGCGAGAACGCCGAGCAGAATTGTTTTAATAGGGAAGTTTTTCGCATGCCGACATTACGCCATTACGCTGCTGATTCGCTCAAAGCGGGTCGTCTTCAATCGGCGATTTGAAGGTCATCCGGCACCTTAATTTCAAATTTGTTAATTGCATGTTGTAGAGAATTAAATTTCCGTTCCCTTGATATTGGTCAATATTGGCACCTATTGCAAGAACGCCGAGCAGAATTGTTTTAATAGGGAAGTTTTTCGCATGCCGAAATTACGCCATTATGCTGCTGATTCGCTCAAAGCGGGTCGTCTTCAATCGGCGATTTGAAGGTCATCCGGCACCTTAATTTCAAATTTGTTAATTGCATGTTGTAGAGAATTAAATTTCCGTTCTCTTGATATTGGTCAATATTGGCACCTATTGCGAGAACGCCAAGCAGAATTGTTTTAATAGGGAAGTTTTTCGCATGCCGACATTACGCCATTACGCTGCTGATTCGCTCAAAGCGGGTCGTCTTCAATCGGCGATTTGAAGGTCATCCGGCACCTTAATTTCAAATTTGTTAATTGCATGTTGTAGAGAATTAAATTTCCGTTCCCTTGATATTGGTCAATATTGGCACCTATTGCCAGAACGCCGAGCAGAATTGTTTTAATAGGGAAGTTTTTCGCATGCCGACATTACGCCATTACGCTGCTGATTCGCTCAAAGCGGGTCGTCTTCAATCGGCGATTTGAAGGTCATCCGGCACCTTAATTTCAAATTTGTTAATTGCATGTTGTAGAGAATTAAATTTCCGTTCTCTTGATATTGGTCAATATTGGCACCTATTGCAAGAACGCCGAGCAGAATTGTTTTAATAGGGAAGTTTTTCGCATGCCGACATTACGCCATTACGCTGCTGATTCGCTCAAAGCGGGTCGTCTTCAATCGGCGATTTGAAGGTCATCCGGCACCTTAATTTCAAATTTGTTAATTGCATGTTGTAGAGAATTAAATTTCCGTTCTCTGATATTGGTCAATATTGGCACCTATTGCCAGAACGCCGAGCAGAATTGTTTTAGTAGGGAAGTTTTTCGCATGCCGACATTACGCCATTATGCTGCTGATTCGCTCAAAGCGGGTCGTCTTCAATCGGCGATTTGAAGGTCATCCGGCACCTTAATTTCAAATTTGTTAATTGCATGTTGCAGAGAATTAAATTTCCGTTCCCTTGATATTGGTCAATATTGGCACCTATTGCGAGAACGCCGAGCAGAATTGTTTTAATAGTGAAGTTTTTTGCATGCCGACATTACGCCATTACGCTGCTGATTCGCTCAAAGCGGGTCGTCTTCAATCGGCGATTTGAAGGTCATCCGGCACCTTAATTTCAAATTTGTTAATTGCATGTTGTAGAGAATTAAATTTCCGTTCTCTTGATATTGGTCAATATTGGCACCTATTGCCAGAACGCCGAGCAGAATTGTTTTAATAGGGAAGTTTTTCGCATGCCGACATTACGCCATTACGCTGCTGATTCGCTCAAAGCGGGTCGTCTTCAATCGGCGATTTGAAGGTCATCCGGCACCTTAATTTCAAATTTGTTAATTGCATGTTGTAGAGAATTAAATTTCCGTTCTCTTGATATTGGTCAATATTGGCACCTATTGCGAGAACGCCGAGCAGAATTGTTTTAATAGGGAAGTTTTTCGCATGCCGACATTACGCCATTACGCTGCTGATTCGCTCAAAGCGGGTCGTCTTCAATCGGCGATTTGAAAGTCATCCGGCACCTTAATTTCAAATTTGTTAATTGCATGTTGTAGAGAATTAAATTTCCGTTCCCTTGATATTGGTCAATATTGGCACCTATTGCCAGAACGCCGGGCAGAATTGTTTTAATAGTGAAGTTTTTCGCATGCCGACATTACGCCATTATGCTGCTGATTCGCTCAAAGCGGGTCGTCTTCAATGGGCGATTTGAAGGTCATCCGGCACCTTAATTTCAAATTTGTTAATTGCATGTTGTAGAGAATTAAATTTCCGTTCTCTTGATGTTGGTCAATATTGGCACCTATTGCCAGAACGCCGAGCAGAATTGTTTTAATAGGGAAGTTTTTCGCATGCCGACATTACGCCATTACGCTGCTGATTCGCTCAAAGCGGGTCGTCTTCAATCGGCGATTTGAAGGTCATCCGGCACCTTAATTTCAAATTTGTTAATTGCATGTTGTAGAGCATTAAATTTCCGTTCCCTTGATATTGGTCAATATTGGCACCTATTGCCAGAACGCCGAGCAGAATTCTTTGTATTAGACTAGTTTTTCGCATGCCGCCATTATGCTGAATCGCAAAACCAGGCGATTTTTTTAATTCGCGATTTTTTTGATTGATACAGCTGCGGAAAATGTTGTTTAAATGTTTTTTGAGGTTTGATCTGCTTGCTCATCTCTGTAATTTGATTCTAATCCAAAAAAAAACAATTTTTGAGTAAATGCCTGTTGTACCTTGTAGAATGTGGCAAATTTGCAAAATTATTCTGCCAGAATTCTGCCAGAATGAGGGTGGTGGATTTTTCAAGACAGAAACAACAAATATTACAAAGTTTTGTGTACATGGTAAGTGTTAATAATGACTACCTTTCGTGAGATGGAATGCGAGCAGAATGTTTTAAAAAGCACTGATGGTTCTGCTAAATTTTCTCAAGGTAAGGTCTAATTAACCGACTGTCTACCTAGCTGACTCGATTACAAATATAAGCTGACTCGACACAACCAATATACTATTTGCAAAATCCATAACAACAACACATTCCATACAGGGGACACAGAGGTCCTAGTAGGAGTCTATGGCCCTGCTGATTGCAAGGAATCAAAGCAAGATGTCAAGGAGGCTATAGTAGAAGTAAATTTTCGCCCAAAAATCGGAATTCCCGGCATCGGAGAAAAGTATCTTGAACAGTTCGTACGGTGTGTGTGTGAAGCATGTATTATGCGATCACTACATCCCCGGACTATTTTCTCCATCATAGTGCAAGTTTTGCAAGATCGTGGATCAGTATCCTTAATATGTTTGTGTATAGTTCTATACATATTTATCAAATATCATAACAAAAAATTTGGTATTGTTGGCTAAGTGTAAAAAAAAAATAGTGTCTTTCTGAGAAGGCTAGTTTTGTGTTTGTTGAATTGGCTTATTACATTTTGGGTTTAAATGCGTAAATTGTGGGTCACAACTTGGCTTATACATAATTTTGTAACTTTAAAAAACATAAATCATTTACTTGTTCGCTTTATAGTTTGAAGTTTAAAATGAAGAAGATTGACATATTTCATTAATTTTAAGGAAAAGCGTTGCTATTCCCAAGTAAAATTTCCTTATCATTGCACTCAAAGCTTTTGTCCTGTGCCATTAATGCAACAAGCATGGCGTTACAGGTAACATGGTGTATAATTTTAAACCCAAAGTGCAATTTTGTAACTTTTAACAATATTCCTTTCAGGATGCTGGTATTTCAATGAGGTTCATGCCTGTGGCAGTTTCTGTTGCTGTAAGGAGAAAAGAGGATGACGATGTCATGGAAACCGAATCAGATGACAATGAGGATGTAGATATTTTACTTCATCCTTCACTGGAAGATGAGGAAAATGCGTTTGCAAGTTTGACTTTTGTGTTCGATAGCATCAAAGCCGACGTAATTTCAACATACTCTAGTGGCCCTTTGACCTCATCACAGTATCAACGGTGCCTGGACACTGCCAAGGTTGTTAGCAAAAGTGTGGTGCAATTTTTTCGTGACTCTGTGGCCAAAAAATTGTCTGCAGGTTGAGAAGAGCTCTAAATATTTTGAAATATGTCTTTAAGTTCATTTACATTATGGAGGATGAAAAATATGGTTTGTCCAGCATATTTTATATGCTAGGCGGTAATATCCTGGTTTTATTTTTACTTCATGGTTTAAATCCACTGCAGTATTAAAACTGAATTTTCAACGTACTTCTGTATGCATATATTTCTGTTAGGCTTTTCTGAAAAGCCAGTATATATGCTTTAAAATGGGTTTGGATTTTATTTTTAAATTGTGGCAAAAAAATTCATTGGCATCGTCATGTACTGAATTGCACTAAAAGTAAAAACAACATCAACATGATCACATTATTGATATCAATGTCCACTCCCCATTTCCTAACAGATGAAGCTCCTTGTGGTGATACTAAAAGGAAAGTTAATATTTAACCTATCTTGTTTTTATTTCCAAGAAAAATATTAAACTTAATAGCCATTGCAATACATAGTTCAAACACCAAATTTAAAATGTGAAAAAAAAGACTTTTTATCATTTATTGCATGCTGGTTTCAGTTTTTTACCCTAACTGCTTAAAAATATAGTCATTCCAACCTTTTTGAGATTTTCTCCGTGTGCCACAGTGAGACAAGTAATGTTTTTCTCTTTGCACAAAGTAAACATTTGATTTTCAGTTGTTTCATCCAAACCACTGGTTGGCTCGTCTAATACTGCAAACAAAGAGTTTCACAACATCTTATACCTTCACAAAAGCACAAAGGTTGTAAAAAGCAAAAAAAAAAAATGTTCACCTTTTTAAGGTAACAAAATTGTCGGTAGCTTTGTTTACCTGCAATATCAGGATGGTGGTAAAACAGTCTTGCAAATGACAACCTTTGCATTTCACCGACAGACAGCTTGTCGCCCCAGTTTATTTCTTCCCTGTGGTGCAAAAGGTTTGTGTTACCACTTTTTTAAGTGGATAAATTGACAATTTCATACTTTCCTGATATTCCTCCATTGATTTCAACGACGTCAGACAGCCCCACTTCTTCAACAATGCGGTGGATTCTGTCATAATTGTCTTTAAAACTGAATTCAGGGTATGGTGTTCGCCTTGGGTAGATCAACTAAAATACTTTTTATTAAATTGCCAATCATTGAAATACACCCAGCTATAGAAACTGAAAGCAGCGTTAGTCAACATATTTGACATAGAGAATCTCATGGGATACACATTAACAATATTTCATAATTGGACTTACCTGATCTAATAAAGTTCCATCTGACATCAGAGGCTTTTGTGGCAAAAACATGACTCCGCGAGAACCAACTTCAACAAATCTTTGGACTTGACCATTTGAAGCAGGCCATATGTTGGCCAACACCCTTAAAAGTGATGTTTTTCCGCTGCCAGTACTTCCCGTAACAAGTACATTTTCACCAGATGAGACAGTGAATGATATATCCTTAACAAGTGATGAAATACTGCCAGGTGTGCTGCAGGTTACCTACATTAAAGTAAAGGTTTTATGTAGTCACAAACAGTTGAGCAATTGCCTTTATGAATACTGGTTACCAAGGGTTAAAACAAGCTATGCATGGACTTTATTGTCGTTGCATTGAACTGTCCTACTTGCATCAACAATCCAAGATGCCTAACTTACATTGGAAACTTTTATGAAAAGCATATTATCCTCGTCTTTCTTGGCACACTCATTCTCTGAATTTTCTTCGCCCTCCGTATTCTTTATGTCATGGAGTGATGACAAGTCAATATTTTTTTCCTCGGTAAAAGCAGAATTAGAGTAAGCTGCACTGGAATCTAACAATTTCTTGCCAGACCAGCTGCCAATCAGTTCCAAAAGTTGCCCCAACCTTATAGAAAACCACGCAAAGTTGTTTTAACTAAATTTGTAGAACATATGCATAAATTAAAACAGCACAGTAAAGTAATTTCACGGCAAATTTTTTTAATGATTATAAAAAAATACTAATTTGCAAGCAACATAATGTTTTATGTCAGATGTTATTGAAGCATATACCACATCTTGGAGCAAAGTGCATATTAATGTCTGTTGGAATATACGACTTTGCATACAGTATTAAAGTCATGATGGTCCAAAAGTAACAACCAACTTACCTGTGTGTGTGAGCTGCTATGTCACCAATAGTGCTGGACATATCAATTAATTGTGAAAAGGAATGTATTAGGTATATGCATACAAACGAATTCTGAAACAAAGAAAATAGATTATGCAACAAGGTTTGATGCAATTAAATGGTCAACTTATGTTGTGAATACACTGAAAGTACTAAAACGTGTTAAGCATGACATTGCCTTACTAATAAATTCACTATGTTCACTCTGTACAAGATAAAGCTATAACATTAATGTATAAAGCTTAAGAACCTACTCTGCTGATAAGCGCACTCAACTCTGTTGCATCAAGATGATCATACTCTCCATTAAAAATTGGTATTGCAATTATGAGGTAGCTAAGGATTCCACCGACATAATCAAATATGTTAACTGAAGAATTGAGCCAAAATGACCAGTTGAACAAGGACATCTGCTTTGTCAAGACTTGGTTGAGCCTTAATTCACTTTTGTGATGCTCGATTGACTGGGCATTGTAAAATGCCATAGATTCACATTGGGTTCTCACCCTCAAATGCTGGTACCTGTGTAGTTTAAAGCAAAATCCAGTGTAAAAGTATTTTTTTCACTTAAGTTTTTTTTGATATTTTATTTGCAACATACAACAGCTAGCAAAAACATTTTAAAAATCTTTGCAGGCAATTAATTTTGGAAGTGTAAGCTTTTGTAACCGTAAAGCAAAAATCAAAATATGGTAAAACAGGTCACCTGAAATTTCCCTCACACACTTCTTGCTCAACATGTAGTCTCACAATGGGTGCCATTATTAATCGATTGATTATAGTTCCAGCAATGAAGTAAATATAAATGGTAACAGGACCCATCCAAGTTGTACTCACAAAGCATTGGTAGGAATAGTAACCAATGGTAAACGGTATTACAACAAGTTTGCTAACCAGAATACTCCATTCTCTTGTGAAACGGTCAATATCTTGAGTAATTCGTTGATCTCTATTAGATAAAAACATTAATATGTAGCCAATGAAAGCTATAACTGCGACAAGAAGACTGACAATTACTATTAGAAAGTAAACTTTTCTGAACTTTTGGAGTTTTTTTAATTTTTAGGATTCATTTTAATTACATAACCCACGAAGAAGATTATTATAATTTTTAAAACAACCCTTTTTGCCACACATAATTTCTAGTTTTCTATTCTACATTTTCTCACATATTGTCCAGGCTTTTGTCTAGTACATTCAACTTGTAGAAGTGGAGGTCAACGAAATACCGTTGGTGAATTTCTGTGCAGAGTGTCTTTCTCCATGTCAAGTACAAAACTCTGGATATGTACGTCAGCATACTTTTCATCTTAAATGGAAATGGTCCATGTATTGCACTTTTATTGTAAAGTGGGTCTTTAGCCATTTTTAAAAGTTTAGAAAAATTTATATTTGCAACACTGTTCACAGATTTGGACAATTTGTCATCCAAAATTTCATTTATCATAAACTTATTTTTGCTTAGGTTATTGGAGAACAGTGAATATAATTAAAAATGACAACATACCACTGCATTGAGAACGATTATTGCAATGGCGTAAATTGCAAGGTTCTTGAACTGATCATAATTTTTTTCTCCCAAAACTTCAAAGAAGAGAGATGGAACCAACCCAGCAGCATAAACCACAAACTGATCTACATATCAATATTTTTGACTCATCATGTATGGTTGAATTGCATATTTACACCATTTGAATTACATGAAATAACTAAATTCAACACATAGGCTAACAAAACTGCACTCATTTTGTAGTAACTGATGCTTTAATAAAACACAAAAATAAAATGCAAATTCATTTGCCCAAAAGTTCAGTAAAAACACTGACAATATCTAAAAATTACGTTCTCTCATATGCAGCATTTCTTCTTTTTGGGTATGAATAAAATGTGAAACAATAACCAACTAATGTAAACATAGCCTTCTAATTGTAGCCTGTGGTACTTACACACTAGTGACAGAGCAGATAGAATGTAGATAATAATAGAAGACCTGGACTTGTAATTATGAAACAAAAGTTTGAACAATCTCCATAACCGCCTGAAGAACAGACGATTTAAGTTGGGAGAAGTCATTGTTTTCCTTCAACCTGAAAGATATTCTGTGATTTGATTAACTGTCTAACCCATTTGACTACATACGGCAGCCTTTATCAGTACAAATGTTATAATGGTCAGACCTTTTTACCGTATGTTGGTAATGGAACTGTTTACATCATAAAGTGTATACGACGCATTGGTTCCTAATCCGATAAGAAGTTGTTAATGAACAAGCCGTCATATGTTTGGTCTTTTCTAGGTTTGCCTATTTAAGCGTTCCAAAGTCCGCACCAAAGCTTCAAGAGTCAACAATTTGTGCCTTTACGCAGCAATCGCATTTTGCTTGTCATCTTGTTTTTCTTGGTCACATGACAAAACAAAGAGTACACGTGGTTTTGTATAACTTTTCCAGTAAATCTACGGATTCTACGGATTGTCATGTTTGGCAGTGAACGCAAATTATAGTCTCTAAGTTGGACAAAATAAAAATGCAATAACCGAGAAAGTAATTAAATTGGGTACAAAGTTGAAAACAGAAGTAGTCTAGCTCGCGTGCATTGAATTTGTTTTTAGTTTGTTTCGTGTTCTTTGGTTGGGTTGCAACCGTTTGCACAGAAAGTACAAAAGGCCGCGAACATATAAAATTGCTTGCATGCTCTGCAGGTCAAGAAAATTGGTCCAGGTAAACACGTTCCTTCGACACTATAGTCATGTCGAAAATATGTATTTATTTGATGCAATTTTGTTGACACCTGATATTGAAAGGTCAGGATGGTTTGTCGGCAGGTTTTGAGTGTGTCGGAATTCCGAGTCTGTGAAGAAAGTCTCAGTCTGATACCAGTCTCACATTCTGCAGGTCCCGGCCGTCACCGATGGTCTGTTCTTGGACCGAAGTTCGGTCTGCATGAGACCCAAACCAAAATCTGGACTAGGCCTATAATCTGTGAGACCACAAGTTATGATTAATGAGACCAAAAGCCAAGATCTATGAGATTATATTGCGATCTGTTAGACCGAAAACCATGATCAGTTTATTTGTGGAATGAGTTGCAAATATATAGGGAGATATCCAAGTCGAGGCAGAAACAATCAGATAATTGCGGCGAAGTTAAAAGAATTAGTCAAGTTGAAAGACGTAACGCAAGCGAGATAACTAGCGACGTCGGATAAACTGGGTGCATAAAAAAGTAGAAAGTGGTTTCAAAAGACCAAGTTTAAACAAAATATTAAAACGTTTCGAAGTATGACGAGCCGAATTTTCTGCAATATTTTGTTAAGTCAGTTTTTTACTGTGAATGTGTAACATTGTCTGTTCCTCTTCGTGTCGTTAATTGTTATAGCAGATGTGTGGATGGACTATATGCTGGTTATGGCGGTGTTACGACTGCCTGTCTGGATATTACAATGCTTGGGTGCGTCAACAAACAATTTTGTTCTTAACAATTTGATTTTTCGTTTAATTCTTATTATGAGAGAATTTCGCGAAAAATACATTTATTTTGGGTGTTGTGCCTCCATAATTTTTTGTTCGGTGTCTAAATTTTTATAATTTCGAAAAGTAAATTTTAAATGTTTGCCTACAACGGTAAAAACCGTTGGATACGTACCCAAAATACGCTGCGTTTTGACGACACAGTAGATAAATCCGAAAAGGAAAGAATGGCAGTAGATAAAAATTGTCATTTATTGCTGTCGTATTGCCAAATTTGAAGGCTATTGGTTAAGTCAAGATGATATTCGTTTCAAAAACGATTCATTGGTTTGTCGACCTGAAAGCCTATAAATAGATTATACACCGTTCCACAATGCGCCTATAGACTATATAGTTACACCAATACTATAAACATCCACAGTTGGTGCCAACGTTCATGTTTAGATGATGGCCAAGTACGCCAAATGGAAATAAACACAAATCTCAGAAAAAGGCATGATATGACAATCCTGATGGTATATGGTACCTTTAAGTGGTATTAAATCAGATACACGATTCGTCAATTTATATCGAGTTATCTATGTTGACTTATTTTTTCTTTGGTCATTCTATTGCTACAGGAAATAATGCTAATTACAAACAAAATACTGTTTTGAATACACATAACGATATCCACGACCACAGCAAAGTATTTCGCAACTATCCGGACCCACAGAGTTCTTGTTACATTGTCGGCCACGGGACCCTGGTAAACCGAGCCTTCGGTCTGGCAAGCAGTAATCCGGTGACGACTCGATATAAATTAGGGTTTCTGATGTAATATTTCCGCCTCTTGAGTATTTCGGTAACACTCTACCACGAGTAAACCTCGCCGAGACGGCTTGATCATATTTGACCTTGAGTAACCTGGCGACTTCGGTCATGTTGAAAGTCATCCAGCACGCTTCCAACTCGCATGCGTCGGGTGGTCCTCTACATCTACAAGAATAAAGATGCATGTAAAAAAATATTTTTTCCATGCCGTATAATCTTTGACTGACTGCTTACCTACATTTGTGACGGGAAATACTCCTTGCCACCAGAAGCCCAACTTTATGGTTATGTGCAGCCATTAGACGACGCATTCGCCCCTGTTTTGTTTTCCTGGTAACCGTAATGCCGTAATTGCGAAGAAACTGGACGGCAAACCTGTAGCCGCGTCCAATAACTTCCTGAAGCCCATACCACGTGCCTTTCCACAATGTATTTGTTGGAGAAATACTGCCCCTGTTTACAGCATTCAGTAATCCTGCTGCAGTTATAGCTTGAACGTAACCCGTTTCTCTGGAAGGCACTTTTAAAACTCTGCCTGTTACGCAATTCCACCTGTGATTTTTGAACACATTACGGCACTGTCGTATGCCGATACAAGCCCCTCTGTTTATATGTGATGTGTATTGTGCGAATTCGCTGCAAAATTTCCCTTTCGCCGAAGTTAGATTTTCCGTGTCGTTGCACCAATCCGACGTCGAACTACTGTTACAATTAGAATTCACAGCCGACTCCCATTGGTTTGCAGAACACAAATAGATTGCAAGCATCATAAAAAGTGCACACAAGGTTGTTCGACATTCAGACATGTTGGCATTGACAGCAGCGAAATCTGCAACCAAACAAAAACACTCTGTAACACAAAACTGCACCACTTCCCCGGATTACATTTTTTGTTTTACGCCTGGCGAGATGAACATAAACTTTCCTTTAAAACTTAAACGTTTAGTTAGTACCGATATTCAAATACAAGCACCCTATTTCCCAAATATATTGCAAATTCCAGCTGAACCCGTGCATGCCCTACATGTTCTCGAACACATTCGGTGACGTTATGGCGATGACCTTGACAACCAAACGTCGTTTTTAGCAAGTAGTCGCGAAAAAAACCTTTTTTCTTTTGCTTTTTTTCATGTACTACAGTGCTGGATTTAGAACTCCGCTTGTCCCAAGGCAAACTGTGACAAAATTGGCCTGAAAAGACACATGACTTGCGGCCACCAAGAATAAGGGAAAAACACTAAAATACAAGGCAAAAACACTAAAATACAAGGCAAATTTACACCATAAAGCCGCTTCTGATTTTTGCTGGCCCCAAGGCGTCAAGCCCCTCTGATAGCCTATGTGCCACAACGTGGAAAACTTCAGGGCAGCCATTTCAGTTGGTACAAGTGTCAAAATTTCTGTAATTTAAACGAGTTTGTTTGGCTCTTCTTTTACTGTTTTCTCATATTTTGTCTGCTTTAACTGTTTTTTTTCCAGTTTGACACCGCACGGTGGCTGCAGGATATGTCATCAATTGTCTGTCTTGGACCTAAGCTCGGTCTGAGACCCAAACCGAGATCTATGAGATCACAAGTTATGATCTATGAGACCAAAAGTCAAGATATGTTTACTTAGAAGAAGTAGCCCAAGTTGAAAGCGAGATAGCTAGCGATGGCATCAGAGAGACGTAAATGTAAGGGAATGGAAAGCGGTTAAAAAAAACAAGTTTAAACAAAATAACAAAATGTTCGAAGTATTGCGTGTTGCTACAGTATGACAAGTCAAATTTCCTACAGACGAGTTTGGTAGTTATAAACAAAGCAAAAAGAGAATGGTTGTCCCCGACAAGAAAAAAAACAACGTGCGCGATTCTGTAACTTGCATTGTGGGTAAATGCTGCGTGTTTGTTGCGTTTCGTTCTTTTATTGCATGTGGCGATTTTCGAAGTTTTCCGAAAGTTTTAGGTCATCTGTATTCATGGCAAGTATTTCTCATTGCAGTAGGTATCTGTGTAGGTGTTTGGAATTATTTTGACAATGTCTAGAAGACAATCGTCTGGCTTTACCGGTGCAAATGCGATTCCACTCGGAACGCGAAACAAAGCGATTGGCTCAAAACGTCAGTTCACAGCTTCGCCACCACGGGGGTATGATGAAGATCGGCCTCCTCCGCCCAAGTTTGCAAGTCAGGAATCAAGTGCCAGCAACAGTGCAACTATTGCATTGAAAGCAGCCCAAGCAGCTGCTGCCAATCTTGCCAAGCTGGCACAAATGAAACAACGTATGTCAATATGTATAAATTAAGTTTGGAATAACAACAGACACTGTTTTCATTTTTCAATTTGAAATGCGTTATTTTTAGTGTTGACAATTTTCTTACAAAGATAAATAACCCGCACAACTTCAAAAAATTTAATCGTCAATCCATGCGGAAAAAGTCAACTGATATATTAACATCGGAAAACGTTGGCTAGTACATGGATAAACCATCTACACAATCAACTTTCACTTAAAAACAAATTATCCCTGAAAATTAACATATTTTTCAAATATACTTTTAGCTGGCCAGATGGTAGAAGAACAACAGTCATGGAACCAAGTGCCTCCTCCCTCTCAACAACAAACACCACCACCACCTCAACCAAAACCAACACAGAATGTCACCCAAGCAGTTGACAGAGGTAGAACAAAAAAGAGAAAGAGTCGCTGGGGCAGCACAAGGACAGAAATTCCGGGAATGCCTGCTGCTGTGTCAGGCAATTTAACACCACAACAGCAAAAGGCCTATATTGGTGAGTACAGTTTTATATACTATTTTGTTATGTCCAACTAAAATTTATTGGGCAAGGTAAGATGTATAATAGATGTGTTTTGGAATTTTTTGTGTGAAAGTGGTTTGTAAATGCCTTTTACAATTAACTTTAAAGTTTGGCTTTTGCAAATGTTTGACTATTATCTAGATATAGTTTGCACATAGCCTTGGTTCCACTCTGAATTAATTAGCTATTGTATACTACTATTATATAAGTTCTATCTGGTAAAAAAATACTGCTACTTAACCATACCATTTTTTTGTATATATGTATGTTGTATAAATAACTCCAAACTGTGTTATGTAAAAAAGTTTTGTGCAAAAAACAATTGTTTTTCGTTTATATGTTTACAACTATTTTTATGTAGCACCAACATTTATCTCCAAATTTGGAGGTAAAAGCTCTGTGATATCAATGTCCCCTGTTGTTTTGTGTGACACCCTAATGACATTTCCTCCTTTTTTTCCTTTCACGTAACCGCAAAATAACAGTCCAGCTACAGATCGAAGACATCACAAGGAAGCTCAAGTCTGGAGACCTGGGAATTTCTGCGAATCCCGAGGACAGGTTTGACGTTGGCTGAAGCTCCAGCACTGCCGGACTGCAGCGTTTGGTTTTTTCTTTAACCCCAATATAATTCTGATTAAAGACTTTAATTAATGTTATTCTGAATAATGCTAAATGCCTTAAATGAGCTTAGGTTGTTGATCTGTCTGACATTAAAAAAAAATTATTTCAAAATATGGTTGCAATTCACCTTACCGGATGCATTAGTCAAAGGGTCAAAAAAGCTGTATCTAATGCAAAACATATTTAACATCCTGTTTGCTATATTTGTATTAAGTAGATATACTGCATCTAAAATGCCTAATAAATTGCACAATGAAGAATTGTTACAACCGGCGCTGGTAACCTACAAATCTTTTTTATGCAAAAATTGATTTGCTGTTAAAAAAACATACATCCTAGCCAAAACCCCAGTTCACATACATAGCTAATTCCACATGTAGGTTAAAGTCAGTCTTAAACCTTATCCGACTAATTCTTTTCCTTTTTTCAGCAACAGGCTTTTTTTTAACTTGTGCTAACCAATCCACAGGCTTTCATAGTTTATGAGACTGTTTTCTTAAGCAGTCCAAAATTTTGCGAACTTGTGTGTGCATGCAATGCATATATTTTTCGTGCCACCAACTTTGGATATTTTTAGGGATGTTAATGTTACATCCAAAATTGCACTGATCATTTTTAGGGGGTTTGGGCACTGGCCTCAGGACACAAATGAGCCACTTAAATATTTAAATAATTATTCTACTGAAGACAGTAGTAAAACTTTACCCATGTTCTGTGCAGGTCGCCATCGCCTGAACCGATTTACAATGGGGAGGGTAAAAGGATGAACACACGTGAATACCGCACACGTAAACGACTCGAAGAAGAGCGCCACAAACTAATCCAGCAAATGCAGGATCTTAACACTGATTACAAGCCACCAATGGACTACAAGTAACTGCTAGGATCTGTTATTTTGTCTAAATAGCTATTGAAATTCTAATGTTCAAAATATAACTCTGTTAGTTTTATTACAATATACCTCCTTTTTTTAGGCCGATGTTGCAAAGAGTTAGTGAGCGAGTGATGATCCCAACTGATGTCAATCCCAATATCAACTTTGTGGGTTTGCTGATCGGCCCAAGAGGCAATACACTGAAGAAAATTGAAAAAGAGGTAATTTCACTGAACAACTACCAAATGCATTCTTAGCCTTTCTTTACACAATGGCATTAACAGTGGTTATCATGCATTGTTTCAGAGCAACTGCAAGATTATGATTAGAGGTAAAGGCTCAGTGAAAGAGGGAAAGATTGGGCGAAAAGATGGCCAACCTTTGCCGGGAGAAGATGAACCACTGCATGCTCTTGTTTCTTCCACTTCCATTGAAAATGTTCAAACAGCTGTTCTTGAGATACAATCTATTATAAAACAGGTATGTTTGTTGCTTGTTGTTTAACACTCCCTTGCTTCATAATTGCTTGGTACGTAGGGCATTGAACAACCGGAAGAAGACAATGATTTGAGAAAGTTGCAGCTAATGGAGTTGGCAAAGCTAAACGGAACACTCAGAGAGGACTTGATGCCAAAGTACAGATTTTTTTTACATGTTTAACATTTTTTTAATTTGCTCCCAGAATGTGTGCAAACTATTGTCACCTAATATGAAATATAATCTTCTGGGAAATATATGTAAACTAATTGTACATGTATGTGCTAAATGAAATGTTAATTATGTTTTGCTATTAGGGAGAGAGCATGGCTTAAAGCTGAAAATCAAACCATCACAAACACAACAGTTTGTACCAAGTGTGGTGGTCGAGGTCATTTGGCGCAAGACTGTCGAGGCCAACATCCAAGCGAAGGTCTTCAACAAGGTGCAGAAGGAGATGGTGTGGATCGTGCCAAGATGGACAGTGAGGTAAAAGAATTAAACTTGCTTAATCTAATGGACAATAACGGAATATGCCCACACATTTCAGTGGAATATGTAGTTGTTTTTGTCACATAAATGTTACATTAGTAATTTTGCATTGACAGTACATGTCTCTTATGGCCGAATTGGGTGAAGGACCCCCAGCATCAGGCAACCAAGCAAAGGGTGGACAGTCTGGTGGCAGAGGTGGTTTCAACAGCTTTCAAGGGCAGAATAGGTTTAGTGGCCCTAGACCTTGGGCTGGAGGATCTAGACCACCAAGATTTGGTGGACCACCTGGTCAAAGGCCTCGATTTGGTCCGAGAGGAAAGTGAGTTGTGTTTATTGTAAATGTTGTTTAGTAGGAAATTTTATCCCTTATAGTCATTACAATATAAAGCTATTGTTTACAAACTAATTTATATTTGTGTATAAGCTGCAGACAGACGGACACTGTTTCGACCTAAAAGGTCTCAGTGCCCAACGGATGACGGTGATTGTATAGTCACCACAAAGTGCAAGTCTTTGCCGTTTGGTCAGCAAAGTCGTCTGATGTCACACCAGCTGAGACCTTTTAGGTCGAAACAGTGGCCATTCGTCTGCAGCTTATACACAATTCATATTATTGGCTCCACATTGCTTATCATATTTTATATTTGTTTGAATTCTGGGGCAGATGGGAAATGTTTCGTAACTGCTATAAAATACCATGTTTTCAGCATGCCTCCAATGATGAATCAAGGTGGCCCACCACCGCCATGGATGGGCCCATTTGGTCCCAATCAATGGGGTCCACCGGGCGGGATGCCCCCATATGGGTACAACATGCCCCCACCTGGAGAAGGCAGTAATTCAGGTGATGGCAGCAATATGACACCATGGATGCAAGGGCAGGATGGCAGCGGTAATATGATGGGTGGACCAATGCCTCCTATGTTTGGACCACCTGGAGAACAAACAGCTGGCTCCAACTACTTTACCCAACCACCGCCTCCACCCCCAAGCAGTGCCCCACAACCCCCACCACCCCCTTCTGGGTCATCCTCGGCGCCATGGCAACAGAGCTGGGGCAAAGAGGGGGAGTCCGGAGAAAATGGCACCAGCGTGACGAATACATCCGGTGCAAATTCTGGTAAGAACTGTTTTGTTTTATGCTTTAAACCAGCACAGGGCCTTCTGCATTGTTTTGAATTATTGTGCTTCATTAACAGACTCGTCCAATGCCAGTGCAATGATGAGTGGAGCACAGATGGGTTACGGAATGGGATACAACATGTGGGGCATGGGAATGCCCCCAGGGACTATGCCACCTGGTCCAGTACCCCCACCAATGCCTTCTGGTCCAGGACCTGTGCCTCCACCGCCCCCTGGTGGACAAGATAGCAACAGCAGTACAGGTGGAATGGATTACTCCGGTATGGGAATGATGTCTAACTATGGAATGCAACCAGCGCCCCCTCCACCACCACCGCAGTGATGAGGATGTAAAGATGGCTCAAGTCAACTGCCTTGTAAATGAATGCTGTGGAAAAAACGCGGTGGAAATGAACAATTTTTAATTGGTTTCAGTGAGGTTGCTGTTTTTATTCATGTCAAGTTCTAATCAAAAGTTGTTCTGAACAGCACAAATGATGTACATAAAGTATCGAAAGGTCACGTTTCATTTTGGTTGAATGTTGTACACATGTGAGCATAAAGATTCAATTAAATGATTGTGATGGATGTTTGTTGGGCCTTTAGATCAGCTAGAAATAGGTGCTTGGTCCAAGTCTAAACAAGTGTTTGTGAATTTTAACTGAAATAATGGGACAGGTAAATTTGCTGAGGTGCAAAAGTGTTGTTTGGAAGGTCTGGAAACGTTTATTCAGCATAAATGTGTAAGTAATCAACTCCAAAAGAAATGCCATACCATCCAGTGCTTTTTATTTTACAACTGTTTTAAACAAAAAAAAAAATCAGTTATCAAAAACATGGGAGGACCAGTTTCGCAACAAAATGCACAACAACGACTTTTGAAGGCAGATACAAAGATCAATAAATACATAAAAATCATAACAAAAATATGTTTTATTATTTTGATCCCCCTTCTAAAAGGTCTTTAGCTTGATTAATTTTAGCAGCCAGATAGGGTGAACCTCCTCGATCAGGGTGGTTTAATAACATTATACGTCGATGAGCAGCTCTGAATTTCTTTTGGTTTGCTCCTGGATTTACTCCCAGTATTAGTGAAGCCTCGCGCTTTGTCATTTTAGGCTCAAAGCCTCCTCTGTAGTATTTGTAATCCAACTTTCCCAGTTGTTGAAATGTTTGTTCCATTTCCTTAGCAAGAGGTCCAGATCTTCTTGCCAAGACTCTCAGGGCAAAGGCTGAGCCAGCCAGGCCAAGTCCAACTATAATCATCGTGGAAGCCATTTCTTTATTCCATTAAATTCTTCTTTTCGATAAAAAAGTAGCGAAGTATTTGGATCAAAACAGTTGCCAGTTTAATGCACACTTCTTTCTGTTCATAAATAAGAAAAATATTAAGATCCCAATTTATCATTATTCCACTTTTTTCCGCTAGCACAAGAATTACATCTTACATGAATAAACTATAATGTCGATTTGTTCTGCCACTTGGACCTATGCATTGCACTACAAAACATTAGTTTTGCCATCCAATACATGAATAGGACAAATAGGCTAAATTAGGTTCCGAAAACAACTCAAAGTAAACCACACTTCACATGCGAGACGCATTTATTGACTTTTCAGTTTTCACAAAGTTTCGTCACGCTGAAAAATGTGGTAAAATCCGGAGCAGTACAATAAACATTTATTATAAAATAATAGAAATGAACGCAGGCTGTCCTTTTTGTTGCAATTCTTGCATGATTTTATGGAAAAATGTTTACCACTCATCTAGTTTAATTAAACATAAACATTAAAACTAATTGGAACAGCAGGGTTTGCTTTTGAACTTTTTATACGTAGATTTTAAAATAGGTCATTCCAGTTTGAACGCCCAAAATCCACCAATTATCCACGCACATTATTGTCAAATCGGCCTAGTTTTAGAATAGCACTGGTAACGCGACCAAATGGTTTAAACCTACTTCACATGACATACGGAAATAATCACGCCACCTGTGAGGTTTTGAACCCAAGATTTTATGGCCCTTGCATTTCCGACAAGGCTGCATTTAATGCGCAAAATGAATGCCCCATATTTCGACATATGCACCAAGTTCAAAACCTTATCAGACAATAATGTGTGACATTCTTTGTTTAACATACACCTACGTCGTTTTCAAGTCACACGGATTTATTGTTGCTTATACATATTGCGTTCAACATTATTAAGATTGGCAAACAAGTCATCTTCAAATCCGTACCGACTCATCGTTTCTGCGTTCATAGCCGAACTACTCAAGTACATCCGCGCGTTGGCTGGCAAGAGCAAGGCACTACTTGGAAGCGGCTGCGATTCGACATCATCGGATAAAAGCATGTTCGTGAAAAACTGCTGTCCCGCAATACTACAGTGCGGCTCTGTTTCGGCGGTGGTCAAAAGCGATGCACACGATTGTAATGGTGTGTTGCCGATCGAGGAGGGCTCAGGATTACTGGGAATTGGAACTTTGCTGAATGCATAATATGTTGTGTTATATTCAAAAGGCAAATACAGGCTACCATTTATCACTCAATTGGATTGAGCATTTTTTGGGGAATATCGTTTTTAACCATATTAGTTTTTACTTATAACCCAAACTGTTATGAAATGATTGATTATGGATCCCATCACGAAATGTCTTCTGCATTTTTACTTAAAAAATTATTTGAAATTTTAGAATCTGATAAAATGCACCAAAATCAACAGCGCTTGTGGTTATTTCAAAATAATTCAATTGAGGGAAGATTTATCTGCAGTTTTATTACCAAGGACACTCACCAGCTACTTGACCCAATCGCTCCCACATCCACCGTATCAGAATATCCACTGGATGACGTTGGCACCTCTTTCTGTTGACAAAAATGTTCCAGTATTGCGAATTCGTAAATTTTTGCTCAGAGGCTTGGTTTGCCTTTTGGGGTCATTAATTAGCTTAATTTAAAAACATTTGGATGATTACAATGCTGTTAAACCTACCGAGTGGTATACCCGTACCATTATGTCGCGCTATATATCATACTAACTAACCAGCATAATAATTACTTTAAATCCCAATTACATACGCCTTACATTCACAGTTTCCTTTCCGTGGTGACGCCTTCGCTTATGCGTGCCAAGTGTTTTTCTTTTGCTCGCTCCGTACGGGCACAAGGAACAACGAAACGGCAGGGTAGCGTACTCGGTCACGTGACGTTCCACGTGTTCGCGAAAACGCTCCGAGTCGTTGGAGCGAAACTTGCAGAAGTCGCAGCGGTTTTTGAACGACTGGCTGTGGATGCGTTCGTGGTGAAGAAGAACTGGGCGGGACTTGAAACTATGGAAGAAGCAAAAGAGAATTTTTTGGCTTTGAACGTTGATAAAGATAGCGTGCGCCTTGAAGAATCTCTATTTGTACAAGTATATAAAACTTCGCAGTGCCTTTTTATGTACATGGAATGTGCATAGTTACAATAACTATATGTATCAATTTGTTATGTATTTTGGAAATATAATAAATTTGTAATTATCGAGTGATGCGACTGCTCGGTCTCAAATGGGCCACCCTGCCACAGTGCCAGTTTGCAGACTCTTCTTCAAACAAGCATGCAGAACCTAAATACCTTTTCCCACAGGTAGTGCAGGTGTGTAACCGCTCGCTTCTGTGCTTTACCATGTGCTTTTGTAAAGAGCGTGCCTCCTTCGCCGTGTATGCACACAACGTGCACTTGTACGGACGTACGTTGCTATGACGATGAAGCATGTGTGATTTGAGGACATCGGCCCTGCAAAAAAAGGGTTACTGCAATTTTTTTTTTAATTTTCAGTCTTCTGGATAAAGCAGATGTTTAACATAAACGTTTCCTAAATAATTTGTTTCGTACAAAATTTTTTTTTGTTTTCGCTTTGACCAGTTAAGTTCATATACTGGTTAGAACATAGTTAGATTTATATTATATATATAAAACGTGGAGGTGTTTATTTCTTTTCCACCTTGTTACAGGATGCCAGCAGTTAAACACAAAATTAAATACACTTTTTTTCACACATCGGAAAGAAATCTGCAGTATGAAGCTTACCTGTAACATGCATAATCACAAAACTGACACTTGTGGTCTCGAAGTCCTGTATGAATTTTCTGTTGGTGTAACTTAAGCTGATTTCGCCACCTTGTGGTGTAAGCACAGCTCCTGCACTTAAGTAATCTCTTGCAATTTTCAGCAGTGCCAATTTCATGCTTTCGTTTGTGAAGTTGCAACTGAGAATGCAACAAATAAGTCTTAAATTAAGCAAAATAACTATTTTAATTTCATTGAATTATCTTTTGAATAGGGTAAATGAAAACAGTGCATGTGTTTAAATTATTGCAAAAAGCAGGATTCACTAAACTAATTTCAAAGTAAAAAATGCAAGATATAAACACAGTGACAAATGTGCCTAAAAAATGACATGAAGAAATCAGGTGATTTATTGGGCAGTGTGGTGTGACAACTTTTTTAGTAGTAATTCTATACTTACATGGTAATCACTACATGCCTTATATCTGCAATTCTCAACATCACATAAAATTGGTTTTACTCCCATATGTTCCATTCTAAAACACAAAACTACAATAAACAACCCCATACCAACTTGTTGCTCAGATACTGATTTTGAATCAGTTTAAAATGAGTATTGGCTATAAAGGAAATTTTAACATCTATAAATTATGCAGATATGAATGCAAGTTTACATTATCAGATTATGGCCACAAGATTGGTAACATATTTTTTACAGCTTTTGTATAAAACTCGGTCATTTATCTTACAATCTAATATGATAAATAAATTTGCCTACTTACAGGCATCATCCCTATTGTTTCATTAAAAAGAAACAGAGATGTTGTTAATTACCTGTGTACCAACAACTTTGATACAATGCTTGATCTAAAAGGACATATGTTGCATTGGTAAAATTGACATCTGTGTTCTCTGCACATGTGTTGATATAACGAATTGTTGGACTTTGCTTTGAAGGGGCACAAGAAGCAATTGCGAAAGTTCTGCAATTGACTTCTTTGTGGGTCACTGAATGGCACATCACTGGGCTGGAAATTATTTCTGTGCAAAAAATGTTTATGAATCATTGTGCAATAAAACTTGGCACGACAGCTGTATGTGCTCGTGAAAACCCACTGAGAGAATCATGGATACTGAGATAGGAAATATTATATGACCAGAAAATTTCACATACAGATAACACTATACATCCAGATTCTTCTAAATTCAGTGGTTGAAGTTTTATTTAATGTTACTTAAAAACAGGTAAACTTGGTTTTGGAAAGAACTGTTATTGTATGTTTTTTAACCACACAGGGATTTCAACCCATGATATCCTGGACATGAATCCAAATCGAGTTTCCTAAAGGTTTGAGAGTCAGGCGCTTGACCGATATTATGTTACCTTTGCCCATCCTGTGATGATTGAACATACTGCCATCCAGTGACTGCATCTTCTTGGCAACTCTTTGTAAGCTGTGTCAAAGAGGTGGATTCATTGTTAGGTATGGCGGAGGTCGAAGGTCTTAAAGGAGACTGGCAGTTTGTGCTACTACACACATTGGGACTTGAAGGAGGCACAGAGAATTGCTCTTGAATTTCCTTTATTTGAATACAAGGATTGGGACCTGGCTGCTCTTCTGCATCTTCACTTGAAGCTTGGTTTGTTACAAGTGTGAACTGACAAAACAGAGAGATATGCTGTGTTCGGGAATTGACAAGTAGGATTTATTAGCATACACATTGCATAGAAAATGTGAAAAATAATTCGCAAATTTACCCTATTTCCGAGATGGTTTTTATCTTCTCCACTGTCGTGAGTTCTCATATGTTTATTGAAGGCCGTTTGTGTCGGCAAAGAGTGGCCACATTTATCACAGAGTATAAACCCTGATGACTTGTGTTTGTGCATCATGTGAGCTGTAATGGAGTCGGATCGAAATGCTTCATACGGACACTTTTCACATTTATAGGGTTTCTTTCCTGCATATTGCATAAAATCATTTGTTTTCTGAACAGTAGTGACAGCATAGTGTGACACAACATAGCATATTTTTGGTAACATAAGGTACCTAAACTTAACCAACACAATGATATAATTTTCAACTAACCTGTGTGTTTAATGTTGTGGAGTCTCATTTGACTTGGCCATTTGCAAGTAAAACCACAGTCATGGCACAAGTAACTCTGGGTGTTAGTGTGTTTCCTCATGTGCAAGTTCAACTGAGCCAACTCACTGCACTTATAGGTGCACTGGTCACAACAAAGCTGTTTTTTGAGTGAGTGAATACGTCTGTGACAGAGATACATTTTTATGTCTATTTGACAGACAGATTTGTCGCAACGACAAGCCTATATCCACAGTAAGTTTGCTGCCACATTTAAAATTTAATATCTAATAAGTACCTGCAATGTTTCTTTAACAAAATCTTGGATTTTGCTGTGGTATAATCACATTTTAGGCATTTGTAGTGAATTTTGTTTGGTTCATTAGTTTCATGCATTACATGCCTTTGCTCATGCTGATCAAGCTCTCTTTTCGACAAACTTATTTCCCCACAAAAGTAACAGGGGTAGTCATTTGAATTGTGATTCTAAAAATATATTTGCATATATTGCTTTACCAAGGACAGTGGTTCTTAAACTTTTTGAGGTCAAGGCATACTTGATCCTCTGAATTTAAGCATTTAGGACAAAGTTTAGGCCTGGTTAGGTGAATAAATTACTTTGATTCAGGGCTTTCAATTCCAAAAGTAGTTTGTCACAATTTGTATCATAGAGAAAAATGTCTACCAACAGGCACTTGTATATTATTTTTTCATGTTTACAATTTTACAAAATATAAGCTAAAACTTTTTAATGTTCATAAATATATATTTTTATTAGTTGGTTGTAACTAATAAGATTTTTAGTGTATAAATACCTTCAAAAAGTGCTTTAAATATTGACTTTTGAAGTTGGTCATATAATCACATTCTTTGCATAGGTAAGATTTATGAAGTTTAGTGTGTTCATTAACACTAGCTCTATCTCTTTCAACTACTGGACAATATGAACAACATACACCAATGATTGAGTGTTTGGTCTGAAAAATTAGTGACATCAGTGCAAAAACTAAAAGCAAACAAAATAAGCTTGGATAATTATTTGAAAAGATTTAGATATCATAAAATAGTATAAAAATAGTTTTCAAACGTGTTTTTAGCTTGTTAATGCAAAAAGGTAATTTCCAGAAATTAATTTAATACAATAAAGGTCATATCAATACCTTCACATGATCCACCAATTTTTTCTGCAACTTGCATTCAAAACTGCATTTCTCAGAGACTCGACATGCAACAAAACCCAATTTTGTACCACCCAAAATACTGGGGCATAATTTAGTGTGTTTAAACAGATCTTTGGTCGTTTGGAAATCATCTCTACATGCAGGGCACCTGTACCTAAAACAATGTACACCTTTCTTAGATGAACTGAATTCTTTTGATTTGGCACTCTTTTAAGAAGACTGACTTTCGTATTTAAAAATGTACACTAGCTTTGCTGCAGTGTAGTGTTCCAACTTGAGCATAAAATTTTAGTATATAAAATATGATGGAAAATTACCTAATGGCACTGCAGTGGACATGGTTCATGTGGGATTGCAGACTGGTGCTCGTAAATGTTGCAAAAGCACATTGATCACACTTGTGGGTGGGAATACCTTATTAAAAAAAATTGTGTTGACAAAAATCTAACAAAATAGAAACTAAAAAAAGAAAACAATAAAATGGTGGAGAATATCAATGGCTTTTTCTTCCTTCTGGGGTTTGCAGAAAATGTGATTTTCCATATAATCAATAGGTAGGAGAATGGCTTATGGCCACATGATCAATTAAGATAAAAACACACAAGATCTAAACATTATATAATCTGAAAGCAACCTGTATGCTTCCTTAAGTGGACTTTAAAATGTGTCTCTGTTGTACATGTGGCATCACAAAACTTGCACTTGAAGCTAAAATCCTATAATTGCAAAATTTATTATTTTAAAAACTGGACTTTGTAACCTATTTTAAATGCAGCAAGCATAATAGGAACATAAAACAAGAAATTGCTGGAAGAAGTACCTTATAATGATGGGCCAGATGTTGTTTCATGTGGTCTTGTCTTGTTGTCTTGTGCTCACATTTGGTGCAAGTAAGCACATGGTTTTCCCCAACTGTCACCAAACCATTTGATATCATGGAGTCGTAATCGACAGCTGTATAACACGATTCCTTTAGGCATTTTGCAATAAACTCTTCAACCTGTAAAAACGTTTATTTGATTTTTACACAAAAAATTCTTTGGCTATGAAGATGGCCATTGAGACATTTTTAACATTTAATCAAAGTAATATTAGCTATGAACAGTAAAAAGAGCTATTGTTGTTCTCTTATCTATGCTTGTTCCATTATCTATCAGGAATTATTGGTTGCACAACCACTGATATCAGCAATATGATGTAGGTAATGAATGACTGTTCATACAGTTAAACTATTTTTTTTAAACAAAAAACAGTTTGAGTAGACAGATGTTATGAAAAATACAAATGTTACCACCTTTTGGCTTTGTTCCTTATCAGGAGTTTCCTCAAAGGTCATGCCGATGTCTCCCACATTTTTGCCAAACGTCCTGAAGGTAATATGGTTTTGTAAAACAACTTTACATTGATAATGTATTGACAAACATTAAAACTGCCAGCGAACCTGCGTTGTTCAGGCAGTTTTTGATCATTTTCCTCATTGCATTGGTGTTTTCGACACACTTGGTTCATGCCTGGAGTCTGGCCATTTGGAGATAATTTGCATTGACATACAGCTCCTTATCTCTGTCACAAACACAGCAAAACGCATTCAACCATAAAATTGCAAGCACCCCCATACGGTACTTTCCCTTTACAGTAAAAATAATTGTTGTTATTGGGGTAACTTAAATAAAAGTACAATAAATAGTAATGTATAAGTATAAGATGTAATACAGTACAAGGCATTAAAGGTGGTCATTGGAATTACTGTTAATTAAGAACAACATGATTTAGCGTTGTTAGCCTTTCTAAAAAAACATAATATCTTCTTTTGTTAATACATTATTATTGATACGGTGTGCGATCGACAGCCTGCCAGGGGCCTTTGGTTTTTTGATCCAGTTTTTATTTACTAATCACAACTTCTTTTGTGCTGATACTTTTGTAGGTCTCTAAAAAATGGTTGGCCATCGGTGTCATAATTCGTCATATTGTACTCGTACCTTAGATAACGTACGTGCCTTATAAACGAAGGTGCACGTAATTTAAAGACTGGCCAACAGCGTCAAAATCCGAATAAGAGCGACACCATGTGGAATAATATGGTACGCTTAATAAGATACATGTCATGGCCAAAGTCAAACTCATGTACGCTTACCTAATTAACGAACATGCAACTTATTAACGTGCTCGAAACTTAGTATCGTACGTGCGCGCATGTTAAGTTGGCCGACAGTATCATAATCTTAGGTAAAATTACTTGTACTGTCATCAGCTTATGGGCGTCGACATACTCTGTCGGTTGCGCCAAAAAAGAATTGCGGACTGGTTTTTCTGCTTTTACTTTTGCAAATATCACTCATGTATCCATCTAGCGGACATCTGTAGTTCGCGCCGTTTACTTTGTTATTAGTCCAAACCAGTCCGCAAATATTTTTTAGCGCAACCGACAAAAAATATTCATAATGTCTGGCGACCCCAACAGGAACTTGCAACGTGAGGTTTTCCTGCAATCAACTCTGCCTTTGGCAAATTCAACACAAATAAATTGTTACTGATGCTGCCAGGCATATTATACTGCTGAATACCCTTCTGGCAAACTTTATTATATTTACGTTTCTCAACGTTTCGGCTGTTGTCCAACAGCCTTCATCAGGAGGTAGAATGTAAGTTTAACAAAGTGGACACATTTGATGCACATAAACAAAAACGCTACAAAAGAAAGAAGAAGTGAAGAAGTCAACACAAATAAATTGCGACGTATTGAGACTTAAATCCCCAGTTTGACAATATTGAGCAGTTAAATCACACATATCTTTTATCAAACGGTTAGGAAATGTGACACTTACACACCAAAGGCAACATATTTTTGTCACCAAATCAAATGCAACTTTGGCCAGGCTTTGCTAAAGGTTGCCCATGACACTGTCAGCCAACTTAACATGCGCGCACGTACGATACTAAGTTTCGAGCACGATAATAAGTTGCATGTTCGTTAATTAAGTACGCGTACATGAGTTTGACTTTGGCCATGAAATGTATCCTATTAAGGTGCATGTATAGGCTACACTAATAGCGAACGTGCTGCTTATTAACGCGCGCGTACTTATTACTCCGCATGTTGTCGCTCTTATTCTGATTTTGACACTTTTGGCCAGGCTTTAAATAACGTGCACGTTCGTTAATAAGGCACACGCACGTTATCTAAGGTACGCGTACATTATGATGAACTATGACACCGATGGCCAACCATACCTTTTTTGCATTCGCGCCTATGCTTTCGCCGATAAAGTCAATACCAATTCTAAAAAGCCTAAAAATAGTTACGTACACATTAACATATCCGGGACCTTGTCCGTTTGTCTGGTCTCGGTATTGTACAAAGAACAAGTTTTTTTTTGCAAAGCAGTAAGTCGAGCTTATTACCGTAATTACATACTGCCTCCACAAAACCCTCGGGGTCAATAAATATGTGTTATAACTTACCTATAGGTAAAAAACCTACATGGAATATACCAACAACACAACCTTTGCCGTCTACAGCCCGTTGAACTTGGCTGTGCCAACTGGTCATTCCCTAACTAAAAATTGAGCAAGGACTTTGATCCCTATGAGACTAAAAAAATGCAAAAATGCAGGCAGTGAAGAGGTGGCCTTGCCGCAATCACCGTGTAACGACAGGCCTCTAGTGTCCAAACGTCCCAATCAAGAGTTGCATGTAAAAAAAAATTCGATGATCACTTTTTTATGAATGCAGTATATGCTTTTATGTGCTGCATTAAAAGCTCAGTGATATTTGCCGCAAAAAAATTTAAGGTAAAATTGTATGCGCTGTGATAAACGAAAACGGATCAAACCTAATAGTTGGTAGGTATAATGCCATATGTCTAAACTGCAATGATCTGAGCTTTGGTGAAAAAATGCGAAAAATCTATGCGAAAAACCGTACTACTTGATCGCATTTTGCGTGAACTAATTTAATCGTTCCAGTAGCTGGAAGCACGCCGGACGAACGGTCATCAATAATTTTTCAGTTTCGTTCATGTTTGCTTTGCATGTTTACGTCACTCACAAGTCATGTGATTAGAATTGCAGATATGAGGGAGTGTGGTGATGTGTAGCAAGTAATGTGTTATGTGTTTGAACATAAGCGACTCAATTTAACCGATATTTTCTCATACAAATTTAACAGATAGGATTTGTTGTGTGAAAGTTAGGTGTTGTGTGTTGTACTGTACTGATCGCAACGTCAAACTTTGAAGAAACTGATAATGGAGAAGAACGTGTTGGGTTACCAGGGTAAATTAGTTTTATGCCCTGCTTGCTCTCTTTAGTATTAGGTTACTTTTGATTGTTTGTGTTAGTGTATACCAGTCAACCAGGAATGGAGGCCTGAAGAGCATTGTCAGTGTATCTGTGGCTACATCTGAATACTCCATGTGATTGATAAATCCTGTATTTTCGAAAAGAGTTTACGCATTTCACAATACAAGCCAGAAAAAGTATTTAATAGCCTGGTTATAAGACAAACAATATTGCATTGTGGCATCTGGCATGCTCAACAGGGTCAGATTTTTTTGGAAGACCCACAGGGGTCTGTAACTATACTAATGCCATCAAAAGGTGTCCACTAGGACAAAAAATGTTGAAAACTGAAGATTACGAAGATTAAAATGTTTCAGGTGTGCCAAATCCTGGCTATCAGCCACAGGGAACACAGTATGCTGTTCCTCAAGGTTCTCCTTACCCAGGGGCACCACAGCCAGGGACTGGTTATACCCAACAACAGCCAGGTTATACCCCAGTTCCCCAGCAAGTTACATATTTCCCTGAACCTCAATATTCCCAACAAACAGGCGTTGGTGGTTATCAACCACAGCAGCAGGGCCAATACAACCAACAACAATATGCCCCCCAAGCGAACAACCAATTTCAACAACAAGGAATGCCATCAGGGCCATACAACCAAGCTTCTGCTCCAAGTGCTCCAGGTGCTACCGAAGTTGCTTTTTGATTAAGTTTAATACTTAAATATGAAGCTATTTACATAATTGTTGTATAATTGGGTTGTTGGCAACTGTACAAAGGAAAATTTAATTAGGTGCAAAAAGCTTAAGAGTTGAATACACAGAATAGAAAAATCCAAACTAATATGCTAATTATTTTAAATATGGAATTTATTCAACTATTCCGGGAAAATTTATTTTTAAATTCATGGTCTTTCATAAAATAAATTTGGGAAAATTTTATGCATGTTTATACATACAACAACAACCGCATTTTTTTGATAACCGCTCTTGGTGACAAATGTTTAGGACAATGGGATCCAAATACTGCTGGAGCATACCAAGGTGAAATGGGTGATGAAGTTGATGAAAATGCCCCAGACTCTGGGCCGGTACCATCAGCTCCTCCATCCTTTGAGTCTGTTGTATCTGGCTATGAGAACACTAATTACAATGAAGGTAAACATTGTGGTCCACAAACCTTAAAATTTACTATTATCAGAATATGTGTGTTACAAAAGAAAACAAAAACTGTATGAGTTGTACACAATTTTGATTGTGGTTTGTTAATTTTCAAACTTAACTTATTCGCCTTAACTTTTATTTTTTGTTGATGCAATGTGAAATTTTGTAACTTAAAGAATATTTTTTGTCAGTTGATATTGGTCCTCCACCATCTTATCAGCAAGCAACAGGAGAAGTGGCTCATGTTGATTCTACAAAAGTTGGGTAAAAGATAGTACTACATTTTTTTCAGCAATCTAGTTTGTCTGATGACCAAATCATTTTGCAGTTCAATGACTGCAGATGATGCAAAGGATGCATTGTTGGAATATGTAACCCAGCAGTGCTGCTATGGAAAGGGTGCAGCAAAGGACATGGATATTAAGGACATCCAAAGTACATCTGCTTTGCATGTAAGTTGTGTGGTTTGTTGTGATTTTAAACCAAGAAAATGCATGTCTTGTTTTGTGACCATTAGAAATTATATGGCACAATGGTTCAATGCCACAAACCTGTAATAGGTTGACACATTATACTTGATATTCAATAAATAAAAGCTAGGGTGAAGTTATTTGTTGTGTTTAAAGCGGCATGAAGTGTTGCTAGCTTGCGCCTGGAACGTAATCCTATTTTATGATGTACTACTACGACTTATTAACATGTGGTGGTGTCAGATCGTTTAGTTTGTTGTAAAATCATTTCTCCCTGCATGGAGAATTCATCACTTATTTAGCTCACTGTGACTGAAACATATTGCATGATGATAAACATAAGAACAGGTTGGAGTAAGAGCAGGCCTAAATTGTAACTACAAACTTACCTGTAGCAGACTTTTGAACCATTAGTAAGAAGCTCCATGTATACAAGTTCATCTCATTGTTTTGTTGTTTTCAGTACACCCTGGAAACCTTCACAGAAGCGAGAAGTACAAAATGGAGTTACGTGCCATACAGAGGTTAATATTCTATGACATAAGAAAACTAAATCATATAATATACTTTTTCCATTCTTGCTATTTTATCAGAAAACTTTCCCCTTGTCCAGTCATAATTCAATTTCTTAGTGGCTATCTATATTGCATGCACGCTTATGTGGTTTTGCTTTCATGCAGGTGGTTTTATTGATGGTCCAGAATTTGGACATGCACCAGGTCCATGGGACATCCAGTGTCAGTTCACAACACTGTTTGTGACGGAAACAAAGATTCTTGAAGTTCCGCACACAGCATCAGTTAGTGTAAGTTCCGGTGGTGAGATTCTGTACTTTAGTTGCATGAAAATTATGGAAATGATTGTAATTATTTATAACTGTGTACCTACTGACCTATTTTGAAAGTCTCATAGCTAAATTTACTTTGGTTGTTGTGTTTTAATCGCTGTGGAATGATAATCTTGTCATGTGGTTTAAATCACACTGGGGCATCAGGTTTGAAAGAGTGAACTATTCAGTAGAATTTATAAATAATTGTGATGAAACAGTATATGTTGGAAGTATGTTCTGCATCAAACATGCATTGTGTGCATAGTTGGTTGGTTAGATTAAAGTTACACCAACAGTATTTTTTAGTGCATTGGGCATTTTGAATCAAACCTACAGTAAGTTTGAGGGTTCTTGATTTACCAAAACTAACAATTTATGCACAAATTGTTAATTCTTCCTTCTGTTGATCACACATTACGTTTCCTTTTAGAGATGTCACACCTGTCACGGGTGTGGCTTCAATCGTTGCTGGAAATGTCACGGGCGCGGTCGCGTCAGATGCAGTTGGTGCCACGGCTCGGGACACAGATCCGAAATGCACGAGGGACATTCTCGTCGCGTTCATTGCCACTCGTGCGCTGGTAGTGGAAGAAAGAGGTTGGTTTATTGCTTTTTTTAAAAACCTAGTAAAAACGGAGTTTTGACTCGCCAAACTGTGAAGCATCGTAATTTGAAGTTCGAACCGCTAGCACAAATTCCATAACAGAACACTGTGCGAAATGGTAACTAACAACTGTAAACACTTACCAGTATTAGTGTTGAAGAAACAGTCGTGTACAATTCGCGTTGGTGATGCTGTGTATTTATTTCTAGGTGTTTGACATGCTCGGGAACGGGATGTGTGAGATGTCATGGTTGCGAAGGATACGGAAAGATCAAAAAATATATTCAGCTTACCGTCAAATTGTGAGTACGCAGAATTTATGTTAAGGCTGGGCAAGCCGTATGCAACCGCATTCAATGTGAAGAAACGGTGCTTATTAAGCGAATCGTTTCCTGTGTACCGCTTGGTGGGACCCAAGGCTTCAGTCGTGTGCTTTCCAGATAAAATTACCAAAATAGAACAGTGATGCACTTTGTACTGGAAATTCCAAGCAAAATTTCATTTTTTCGTGTTTCCTCCCCCTATTCTCACGATTTAAATAGGTCACATAAACTTTTTTTTTCACTAGCGTGGCATCAACCTGATGTGGTCGTAAAAAAAAACGAGGACGCACAAAAACCGCACCACGAACGTTTTGCATCTCTATAAAAACTTTTATTCAGCAAAATTTGCACGTATGGCACGCATAAATGAACCGGATAAATACGTCATAAGTAATGTACAAGAAATCGCATGGGGAGAAACATTAAAAACAACAATTCTTGCTCTTGGTCGGCGGTTTTCCTCTCAGCATACCGTGACTTCCTGTCTGTAGCGTGTCCCGTCTCCCCTGCGCCACGCCAGGATGACGTAGGTTGTTTTCGGTTTTACATGTCGGAAGCGGACGTGCCGTTTTGGCTGTGATGTGACGAAAAATAAATCATTACTGAGACGTCCAAGTTTTCTGCAAGGGGGCGCTTGAGAGGAATATAGCTTGTGTGATTGGAATCTTGTTTCGGATAAATTTACCGATAAGACCATTTCTCCTAACAATTCCCAAAGAAATACACTGCGGTTTTTTAATATTCCCGGTTTAATTTAGTTTACATACGAGCAGCCCTGTTTTTGCTGTTGGCTCATTGTGTCACGGATATCGCAAATGCCAAACTTCCAATACCACAATGGAAATATGTTTAATGAACTGACTCGAGTTCATCACTCACCCATTGTAGTTCATGGGGTGGACTTTCATGCTTCATGAAACTGTCGCCCTTCTCATGAATCGTGATGAAGTATCTCCGCTTTTTGGTCTCCGACCGTGGTTCGAACTGCGACCTGAAAGTGTTGTGTTTGTCATTACATGCTATATAGTTTGAAACCTCGCCGGGTATGACACAAACCCGGTTTGAGTGGCCATTAGCTAAACGTGCGGTTTGTAGCATGATATTTTGGGATTTCTATGCTACATTGCACGATATTTACTGTAAATTGATGTTCAATGTTAACGTGGACGGTTGGATTGTTTTTATTTATTCGCGATGAGAGTGAGATAGATTTATTGCACACGGCTGGGCGGTCTCTTACTTGTACAAAGTTCTGCCGAGGTTGACTTTTATGATGGGATGATCGGGAGTTCCTTCGCGTTTCAACGAAAACTTAATTTTTTTCTCTTCTTTCTCTGCAACGGAAAATACACAATAGAAAAATTTGCCATGGATGCATTTTCCATGCGATGAAACGCACGTAGGGTAGTTTTATAACCTATTACTTATAAACAGAGCAGTCTAAAAACGTCATCCAACGGCTGCAAACTGTAACTATTAAACTTCCATAACCGTTGCTTTCTTACGTTTGCACAAACGAGTGTTTTTGAATTCCGGCAGCAAACAGCCGGGAAGATCCACAGTGGCACGTGACGGCGTGTTCCGCTTGAGTGACGGTCCGTGAGGTTCGGCGAACAAGACCATGCTGTCCTCGAGATTCATGTCCTTTTCGAGGCACTTGAGTTGGGCCCAGATCTGTTGACACGAAGTGAAGTTGTAAAATGTGTTTTGGAAGGGTCAAGACTCAAGTTGCGAAAAGAGAACAGCAACGAGAAAGATAAAACAAGAAAATAAATATAGACGGTAAAGAGATAACGATATAAACTACAGACATACAAATAAAAACGAGTTGAACATATAAATGCACGAGTTACTAGTAAATCTCCTACAAATTTTAGGCATCGGGGAAAAAACACAATCGTTTCATGAATATGCTGTTACTTTCAGCCATACGCGGTTACTAAGTAATACCTGTTCGCTTTCGTTTGCCTGCGGTCCTTTGGTTATGATGCCACAGAAAAAGGGCAACAAGTATGAAGACGAGAGCACAGTCAGTTCAATATCACCTGCAAACATTACGAAAATTAGTAAGATGACGTCATGCAAG
Organism: Ascidia mentula; assembly: GCF_947561715.1. Lineage (NCBI taxonomy): Eukaryota > Metazoa > Chordata > Ascidiacea > Phlebobranchia > Ascidiidae > Ascidia > Ascidia mentula. The sequence continues at coordinate 6,998,325 of NC_138569.1, forward strand.
GACCGCTGCAGGCGGAAAATGACTCCTGTTAAATATATGGAACTCCAAAGCGGGCGTTACGTTTGGAGTCAAAGAATGCCGGCGGTTGTTTTGAAGATGTGGTCATTTATTAAACAATCGAAATTATAACTTTTCGAAACTGAAAATACTCTTTAAGCCGGTGACGGTCTGTAAGATACAACAAATTCTCCATTTTCAATCGTCAAATTTAGTTAAACCGGTTTCTCGATAGTCACTCGGCATATTGCCCGAGGTGAGGTATTTTTTAGCTCGATTTGCCGACTTGAATCGGTATGTTGATATATTTGGAAGAATTATTTTGGGCAATAGAAACAACTTTAAATTGGACGTAGTGATTTTCTCCAGTCGCTGTTCAAGGCGGCGATGAGTTTTCTTGAAATAATTCTTGAATCCGCGAGGCGCCACGTGCTTATTAATTTTTAAATACACGTCTGTGTTCAACGATGAAGTTTTTACAGATTTTTCTCTTCAAAACACAAACGTTTCGCGTATTTACCCATTACCTACATAGGAAACCGAGTCGAAATATGGAGTTTGGTGATTCTATTTATCCACAATAGTTTCCCCTATGGAAGAATAATGTACCCCACACTAAAAATATTTTACACGCGCAAAAACGATCTTGTAAATTCTGATTGAAGACAACCGACGACTAACGTCAAGTCTTAAAATTTATTATTACGTCATAAACGTAGATTGGGGTTGTAAGGTTACGCAAGAACCTAAACGATTGCGCAAGCTAACGAAATCTCTTCGAATATGAATCATTGCGGCAATTATTTGTGTACAGTGTGCGTATTGCAAAAGTTTTCCTTTTTTTGTTATATCGTTATGGTGCCTCAGTCCCCAGCACGGGAAACTCGGCCATAAAAAATTGGTCAGCGTGCTTCGAGTTTGTAACGTTATAGTGCGTACCTTCGCCAACAGCCGACATCGTTATGTTGAGAAGCAATCTCCACTTATTGCTGTCGTAAGGACTCCAGCGTGCTTGTAGGCCGCCAACCGACACTCGGTTTGGTTTCACCTGGTTTAACTCCTCCGTTGCTTCGTTGAGATTGGGACAAGCTGTAATTTCAACACATAATTTTTTTTAACAAGACTCAAAAAATAAGTTTATTTTGCGGGCATTCGGACAGATTTTTAAGCCGAGATGTTGTTAAACTGACAACATCGTCCAACAATATTTAAATATACGGTTTTGGTTTCTTAATTATTTTCACCGATCCTGCAACATTTTTCTTTTCCCTGGGCTAAATTGCAGGGCAACGTACGGTTTTAAGGTGTATTAGTCATGCGACTGATTAGTTGGTTGTGGGATAGTATTGCGCGACAATGTGTCAATTTATGACCCAAGTCGTCAAACAAAATGGTGTCTCGCCCCCTTGTACGTACCTCGCATGTCGAGTTGGAGGAGGCTCTCGTGATTGTCTCCTGCCCACGCCTGAAACACAAAGTTGTTATTGTTCAAAATCGTCGAATGTTTACCAGAATAATTATATTTTTTCTTAAATAAAGTCTCACGTATTTGTACAGAAACTGGGAAAAAGTTGGTGAAAATCAAACAAATAAAAAATTTTCAATAGCACCTTTAAGTTGCCTGAAAGAAACTGCTTTTTTTTTAGCCGTTTGGGATGAATTTGAAACATGTTGTTGCACAAAAACTTACAAACAGTGACGTTTGGAATTGCGCATGTACGCATTATTTTTATCGTCATAACTTTTAAATTAAAAAAAAAAATTGCAATGCGATCTGCGTCACTTAAATTGATTTTACCTTGAATGTACAAGAAACCGAATCTCCACTGGACACGGTTGTCACGCAGAAAATAACGATGATGTAGAGAATCATCTCATTACGTCTGGAGAACATCGCGAATTTCGAGAAAGACAGTTGTTTGTTCAAAAAAACTCTATACCTGGATGAAACGATATATTAAAAGAAAAAAATTAAATAAATTCTTCCTTCGACAGGAATGTGATAAATTTTTCAAATGTTTTGCGGCCTACAATTCTGATCCTTTTCTATCAGTTTTTCAGCCACAAATCAATGCAAACATTCGTTAATCAAAGTATGTAGACTTCGTATAACAAATTCGCATCCCAAAGGATCAAATCTGTCCTCTGGCTACTTCAACACCCTGTGTCCCACCTTCGCTTGTACCGAATTCAACACACCTCCATGTAATATATACTGACGAGTCCCTCTCTCGTTTGCCTTTTTCCTTTTTTCGTCTACGAAACTCTCGCGCGGTAAAAGCCTTTTCGGTTGTCGTCGGAGCGCATTTTTCATTAGCGCTTTGCATAGAAACCAGTGTACGATCGTTGTTACTGAATACGACGCTTACCAGCTGGACACCACCCTTGTCACAACCACTGCTGTTTTTTTGTTAATACTTGCGACACTTACCACTTCCATTCCTTTGGTGGTAAATACCTATAGGTATTGTCTATAGACAAGAATTAGAAACAGCTCAAACTGTATCGTTTATGTGACTGACTTGGCTAATATAGTTTTTTTTTCACAGAAAGATGCCTTAAGAAAGTGCATTAGATCATAAAAGTTTCTATTGTAATTTGTAGGCATGAAATTAATAAATAGTTAAAAAAAATTGTCAATTAAACTTTTTACCTATTCCTGTAAAATGCTTTTGAAAAAAAAACGGATCATACATGAGCACATCTATTTCAAGTCACGAAAACCACCAATGTCTGTACCTGTGTATATCTATGATTCATGACTATACTGTTTTGCATCACAACCATGTCGACATTGCGAGAATTGGGCTTCGATAATGGGATTGTCGACCTATATTTAACTATTGAGTAGCGCGGAAAAACTTTCTACTTTGCCCAACACGGCACAAAACTTTGCCATCGCAGACACCGCAAAAATTCTATGCACTCGTCATCGTGCATTAAAGCTTAATGTGAATTGGGCGGAGACAGGCCTACGTTTTAATGGCTGACAATGTGTTTTTCTTTTCATGTCTTGCGTACACGACGAGCTATATACGTCGTGAGGATAAAATACTCCTGAAAACCCGGTACATGGTGGATGTGAGGAGAAACACGGCCGGCCCGAATTAATTGTTTTGTGAACAATATTTTAATATACAAACACAAACGAAATAGCAACACCACATTCGCACTGACATGAAATCGCTGTCAGGAAATTGGGATCAAAATCCAGTCAGCATTTTTTCATTGTTTTTTACCACGCAACCGACCATTGTGGCAACATCCGTTTGGATTAAAATTGCCAGGCCCGTAAACAAGGCTGTACTAACCGTGAGAAGTCCATCTGTCGGTCTGTGGATTAGCATTGACGCGTTAAACCAGAAAATTTAACAAAAAGCAGTTGCGCAGCGAAACGCGCTCTTGCGTCGACGAAAAAAAGGCGTGTCGCAAGTTGTGGCAAAGTGAGTCACAGGGTTCGCAATTTACATGAACGACGTTTTAAGATTGTAAATGTGAAGTCCGCTCGTGTATACGGGAATTTACAAATGGCCTATATAGACATATTAGTGTGCTTACGTCGGGCCACGGTGTTTGTAGTTGCCCTGTTCGCATATATATTTCCAGCGCCCGCGTTCAGTGCTTTCCTCAATTCTGGAAAAAGAAGTTGTTGCTGTTTGACTTTGCAAATATAGATCTTGGACAAAGTTTGTCATGAAAATCCCCCCGATATTAACACAGATAACTTATCCTCCAGTCTGAAATCCTGTTGCGCCAAAGGAAAAAGCTACAACTTTTTGTTTTGGGAAATTTAGGGTAAAATCGAACTGCTTGTTTTGTTGAGCATCTATTTTTAATTGAAAACTTAATGGTAGATTTGCGGGAATAATTTTTTTCCTGTGGTGCAACACTGCGGACCGAAATCTCCCCGGTCGATGAACATATCAAAAGTTGTACAGGGAGCTGGAATATCGGGGTCGCCTGTGTTTACTCAAACTATGTCAACATTCATTTGTGGTCGGTCGACCTCTGTCCACTCGGGCAAGACCCTTGTAAAATCAAGGTTTCTCTGCGTTATTGTTGTGGGCATTGTAGCTGTGCTGGCGAAACCAGAATCTTCCCTGAATGCTGCTTTGAGAAAGCTTTAAGAATAGTCGGAAGAACGAAGACTTGCTACCGTTCGGCATGGTTCATTCGTCGATGTTCCGGTATTGCTGGTTTGGGGTAGAATCCGATGTAAAATCCTTTCTATTCATGTGAATGTTGCGTTTTTGTGCGAAAAACCGACGAAAAACCAATCCCGGCACGTAAGGGTTGTGGCATAAAAGCCGCATTCTGCCTTTTGGTAACGGAATATATATTAAACTTTGCAGTTCGATACTGTTTTAAGTTCCCACTTAATGTAATGTTGCAAATGTTAGGTTTAAGCCAGAAATATCTTTTGCACAGGAGATTATTCGACGTTGACTTTTCTTGGCATATTTATTTTCATTATACTGGGTAAGGATAGACCAAGCCAACACGAAATATTTTCAACGTACATCTCAGTGCCGGTTGCAACGCCTTCGTTACAATGGCATTCTTGTGGATTTCTGTTTCTGCTGCAAAAGAGCGACGAATTAGTTTCGTATCTTACGAGGTCACTGAGAAATGGAGCGAAAACAGGAAAAAAGGGTCGTCCCCAGTTCATCTGCATACATCGCCACAGGCAAACATGCGTCGATCCAACAAACAATCTCTTGCGACATCCTGACTCATTTCATTACTCCGGACGACCAGAGGATTCATTTGGGGAAAACCCCGACGATGAGAGCGTTGTCGAAGGTGGTGAAACATTGGTTTCCTCAGATACTTGTGAAACTTTCAATGCAGGAGGTCGGAAGTGTTTTGACGTGCTGTGGTGACGGTTACCAGCAACTCCGATACGAGCCAATGGCGCGTTAACATCCGACCCTGGTGCGTTCCGACAGTTAATCCAAATATATCACCTTCCAGCTCTGCATTATACACTGTTTATGCTGCAACGTATGATAAGTATGCATCATTGCGAAACACACTTGCTTTGCATCGTGCAAGATGGAATCCCAAACAACATTGAAAGTTTTGGCGATCATTTAGTTGCCTGCTTTGGTTAATCCGTGCTGAGCGTTGAATACAACAGACTAAGTTCATTTTATGTAGCAATAAATAGCAACAGTTCATAATGAGAATTTACGATTGAACGGCGAAAATATTTTATATGATGGACTTTAGACTTTCGTACTCCCAGTGAAGGCCGTCGTTGCGTTATGTCGTGGACAGTTTTATTTTTAGCAACCGAGGCTTGACCTACTTTTGCTGCATTGAGGGGAAGAAAAGGGTTTTGCTGGGACAAAGGACTGGCGTACCTCGGGTTTCAGCGCTCGCGTGTAGTTCCTGGCGGAAAATAACTCTCCCGGCATTGTGGGAGATATTTTAGAGGAAAAGTAATGGTCCGTTTCGCCCAAGCTGGTTCACCAGCACAACAAAATGATAATTTCCATTCGTGATACACCTTGAACAGTCGATTCGAGCCATAAACTGCCTGATCAAAAATACCCAAATAACGTTAACTCGAAAGTCCATTGCCTATATACTGGTACAAACAAATATCTGCTTGTATAATAGTTCACATAAATATACACAGCTTATACTTAAAATTTAAAGCGTACAGGAAAGCTGTTCTTTTGCGAAGACTCTGTTGGTTTTATAATTTTTTTTATTGCAGCACCAACCGTTTGAGCGATCATATTGTAGAAAGGACCGACATGCCGGATCACTTGATACGTGACGTCAGTGGTGATTTGGTGTTCGAGCAAGTCGCCCAAAGGGTGAGGAAATTGTGATTGCCTGAGTTCTTCTGTGATTTTATAGTGTAGGCATCGGGAAAAATGCAATTCCTATAGTTATTTTGGCTGCCACAAAGTTGACCACTTATTACGCCCGATTTTACCGTTCAAAGTCTAACCAACAACTTTGGTTCATAATGAAATGCTTTAATAATTGCCCCAATTTCATACATGAGTTTGTCAATGAATTTTCATTGCCCGTATTTCATCACACACATGTGGTTTGAATGTAGGAAAAGATGTTTGTGTCAAAACGTTCTTGAGAAGCGAACCCCGAACCAACAAAACCCCAAAAATTTATTTAATCACACTGGAATTCGAACTCTTATCCACTAAACCCGATTCTCACTTTGCATATAGTTTAAACGCGCTGGGTGCTGGGCCATGCTGTAGCTAGAACAAACAATATCAAACAAAACTTTTTCCACCGTCGAGATTTTCCAGGTGGTTGTAATTTCTTTGCCACCGTCAACTAGCAACTGCACTCATGATGACTAAGAAATATAGTAAAACTTCACTGCTATAATGATGTTCTTGTTGGTAGGTTTGCCCGATCGAAGGTTACGTAGAGCAAGAAATCAACAGAAGAGCATCAGAGATTGTGAACGAGCACTCCACCTCGTGGATGAATGATCGAATTTTGCAGCAGGTAAGGGTGGGGGTTGAACTCCTGGCAGTGCCTGCCAACCCCGGAAGGCATACAACTTTCGAACATATACCCAAAAATGATAAGTAGAACTCTAATGTGTATAGGAATCTTCCAACAGTCTTATTGGCAACAAAGACCTGGTATCTGATTTTTAGGTTTTCTCTTATATAACTTGTATATAACCATGATATCATACAGTTCATTATATTGATATTTTTATCGACGCGTCACCAGTTGGACCCAACAACATTTGAATTTCTTCAAATTTTCGCATATTTGTTTTGTTTAACTTCATGAAAACGGCCTCGACATCGAATATGTTTGTTGCAGTGATAATCACAATACTGTCCTGACATTTTGAAAAGTTATGTAACTGCAACGGTAATCTCAGATTCCGTCCTTTCGTTTCACAAATTAGTTGATTGATTTTGTTTCCCAAATGTACCCCTTAATCTTCTACTTTTATTGTTTATTTATTTTTTTATTTTTCTCCCGATCAGAGACAGAAGCTGACGTCGATTCCAGTTTACGAATGCAGATTCAAATACAGTGACAAGGAAGGAAGGTATGGGGAGATAAATTAACAAAACATTACTGCATTGGTTTGTGTGAAACGCCAATGTATCTTACGAAACCAGCTACATAAAACTGAACATTTGTGTTGACGAATTTTGTGGGTCCTCGCCTCGTGGTTTATTTCCAAAAAAAGAAAAGTCTCCAATCACTTTCATTTGTTTGTAAACTCCGATAAAGCCAATAAAAAAGCCGACACAATTCATTTCGAACCCTAAACAATCGAGCAGTGACGTAACAAATAGATGGGAAAGAGCGATTTGCATACAGTTGGATCACAACAAAGGACCAAAATATAAAAATCCGGCACCTGCCAATCGATGGTTTCTCTCGTTGACAAAGAGGAATTCTTATACCCTCTGGCATTCTTTTGGGTTATGAATCATTACCGCACTTGTGCGATTTCGGTTGTGAAAACTAATTAGTCTTCGGTTGTAGAAACTCATTTTTTTGCATTGCTGTTTCGTTGGGTTTAATCCAAAGCACATTACATAAATGTCCAGATAGGTAATGCACTGTTTTAACATTGTAAACTGCGAATGCCATCCCTGGTTTCCGTTTCCATAAGTGCGTGGCAGGTTACCTAATCTTCGTGTACGTTTGTTCTCAAGAAAAAGTTGTTTCTAAAATAAACGAACCGCAAACGGAGATTCTGCATTGCCTCCAGTCCATTCGAGCATTGCCGAAAACATTGTGATCTTTTTTCTGTATTTCTAAAATTGACACAGATTTACTAAATTTTACAAAACTGGGCAAAAACATTCGATTTAACTTTACGAAAAGCAACTGTTTTGTAGTATTAAAAGAAATGTTCTTAAAGAACCTAAACTTTTCCTATGAATTCGCCGAGCACTTTATCATTCTATAGCTCTTTCCGGAATGCGAAGAAATGACATTACCTTAATTCTATCGCCAAACACACGAGTTGACTGCAAGCATAAAATTCTTCAAAAAATAATGTTTTGTTGTGTTATAAATTGACAGAAAGCACTTCGACAAATAATAACATGTTTTTTTTGTAGATTTTGGGTGTATGGTCATCAACGTTCAATCTTTACCAACGATTATCCGCACACATGCTGCTGTTGTACCATCTTGTGAGTGAAGATCGATGGTCGGTTAATCTCTAACGCGATTGATGGAATTATACTTGATTGCTGAAAGTTCCAAACATGATTCTTGTTGTTTGTGAAAATGATTCACTAAAACGCTTTTCGAATTTGCTTACGCAGTGCATTGATTAACGTATTACAACATTGCAAGTTCCATACTAACATTGTTCCACGTACTGCGTTATGCAGGCTGTAGCAACGCACCTTTATAGTGTTGTAAAGAGCCTGGTGCACCCTTGCAATCATTTGCAGTTTTAATCGAATGCATGTATAGCAAACATGTCACATAGGTGTTCGCACTGCCCGCATACCTGTATGTATATATTTTGTTATATTCCTAATGTACGTTTTAAATGTAACCATGTCATTCAGAAACAAAACAATTGTGGCGAGCTGTCGTTGAGAAAACGTTTTATGTGATCTTCTAAAATGTTTTACTTCCGTTTTTCTGATTTCTTGATTGTTCTTTTCATTTGGAATGGTTATACATTGTCCATGTTACCTTCAATTTTTAAAATAGACCACCATATAATTCATGTATCAGCAGTAACGTATACTTTTAAGCAGCATTGGGTAATTTTGTCATCGGAAAAAAACGAACACTTCTCATTAGAACAAAAGGTTGAACGACAAATGGCACTGAACAAAATTACTGAAAACTTCAGGGGATTATCCTTAACCTAGCCCGCTACTCAGATTTGTGAACCTTGTTTAACCACACAGACACCTAAGTTTTATTGGTCACAAATCCCGACCAGGTATTTTTTTACCACACCGGGATTCGAACCCTAGATATCCTAGCCACAAATCCCGATCAGGTTTTCTTGGTATTCGGGTCGGGGACTTGCCTACAATCCTCTGCTACCACCATGCGGATGTAGTATAAAATATTGTCCAGTTCCACCGTAGGCCAGGTAAGTATAAACAGTCAAAATTACATAGTTCAGTTATTTTGATGCCAACTATTATCTTACTAAAAATATATGAGTGGCACAGCCGTGCCAATTTGACGTCCATTGTATTTGTATAAGATCGTGCTACAGAAAAAATGCTAGGTCACATGACTTCGGTAACTCGCTGGAGCCGATGCGCGTAATGTTGGTAAACAATTTTCCTCCAAAACTTAAAATGATGTGCTTGGTCTGAATATATGTTATTGTTTAATAATTGTTTGTTATTAAAAAAAACCTGTTGGTGGAGTTTAACTCTTTACGTGGAATGCACGAATTTTAAGCAAATCAAAGTAAAAAATATTGTGCTTTACAAAACTCACATAATCGTCACTAGTACTGTAGGTTGGAAGAAATAGTCATTTCTGATATTGGATTTGGCTGTAATCATAATATACTTTCCCTTTTTCACTTCAACACTCTGGAAGCTAGTTTTAAAATGTGATTGTCAATAATTTTCAAATTAAGAGTGCATTCACACTTAATTTGAAAAACAACCATTTCTGTTTACCTGTTTTTAGGCTGCCTTATTGTTGCTGGACTTTGTATTTAGTGTAAATCTGTATGAAATGAAAAAAAATAGTGGCATGCAACCACAAGGGCAGCAATGGAGTGATTATCTCTTGTGTGTTGCCTGTGAAAAGGAATTCAATCATACTTCACGGTGCCCAGTTTCTCTAGTGTGTGGTCACACCGTATGCAAATCGTGCCTTGGCAAAAACAAACATGGCCCATGTCAAGGAGGGTCATCCAATGCTACTTGTGATCTTGACCATTTACCAGTTAACTCTGCCTTGTTGCAGTTGCTGCCACCAGACACGGGCCAACCAAAGGAATGCCACATGTCAACAAATGTTATTCTACCCTCAACTGTTGTGGATAGCAGCAACTTTGGACAATGCATGAAACATTATGAAAGCGCTAAAGAGTGCATAGAGAGCCTTGCATTGTATTTAAAACCTTCAAATGCTAATGATTTAACAAGGCCAATGCAGAGAAAGCTGGTTACACTGGTAAACTCCCAGCCAGTTGAAGAAGAGGGTCGTAAAAGGGCAATACGAGCTGCCCGAGCACTTGGTGAGAGAACAGCAACAGAACTGATCTTACTGCATCAAAACCCTAGCACATTGTCTACAAGTTTATGGACAGCTGTGCGGAGTAGAGGTTGCCAGTTTCTTGGACCTGCCATGCAGGAAGAAGCATTAAAACTGGTACATCTTGCTTTGGAAGACCGTACAGAACTGGCAAGAAAAGTTCTTGTTCAGTTGGTGGTCAAAAAGCTCCGTACACAGTTTACACAGGCATCCAAGACCAGTATTGGGCATGTAGTGCAGTTACTGTACCGTGCTTCATGTTTCAAAGTCACAAAACGCGAGGGTGACTCTTCCTTAATGAGGCTTAAGGACGAATTTTTACAATATGATGACTTGAGAAAAGAGCATGATACACAGATTGTGCAGATTGCTAGAGAGGCTGGCCTACGGATTGCTCCAGACCAGTGGAGTGCTCTTCTCTATGGTGACCAAGTGCACAAGTCTTATATGCAATCTATCATAGATAAGTTGCAAAGTGGAGTGACTTTCCAACAGTGCATCCAAGATCTTAGTCTTGCCCTTAATCGATCAGGTGACCCAGGCAATATACAACGACTTATTCCCGCTTTCAAGTGCCTAGCACAAATTGATGTTGAAAACACGTCCTCAGATTGGGGTTTGTTGGTCGAAAGCATGAGTTGTGCCAAGATGGTAATACAGGAGCTGGTCAGTTTCAGTAAAAAGCATCACCATTCCATGTGGCAAAACCAGGACTCATCCCAGCAATCCAGCAAGTACAAGACTTCATTATGTCGTGACTTTAAGAACAAAGGCATATGCCCACGTGGGGCAACGTGCACTTTTGCCCACTCTGACCATGAACTGCAATTTCATCGCAATCGCCGTAAGAAAGGTGGGCAAAATGCACTAATGCAAAACAATTTTATTGACGAAGCTGTTGAATCTGGCAGCAATGAACCTAGCCACAACATGTATCAGTTTCAAACACCACAAAACATAAACAGCACGTGCAGTCACACATGCAGCTGCACGTTGACACAATCATATGGAAATGCACAAGGACCAACTTACCCGACTAATCCTGAACCAATGCGGCAGGAATCTTTACAAGGACCTCCGCCGATATACAAAAACCCACCGACTTCTGTTCAAAATTCACATCCCCAACATCAAATGCCTGCTGTATATCACCCGTCAATGGCTGTTCAACAACCAGTGGTACCAATGCAGCCCCCACCACCAGTCATGAGCCATCAACCCAGACCTCATGTGCAGTCACACCAAGTCCACTATCGGCAAGTCAGTTCTGTTGTTCCAAGACCAGTTACTGTGATGCAAAGTGAACCGGCACCACAAGGCACTATTATCCATGAACAACAAACCCCATATTACCCCCAAAACTACCCACCAGGCACTGTGCACATTGTTTCTGATCCCCACAGCCTTCAGGGAAACCCCCAAGTTCCTTCCCACCCTATCGTGCACCACTATGCCACACAGCACCCGCATATGCAGACTCCTCAACAACAACAACCGCAACAGTATGTGGTGAGACCCCAATATCTGCCCGTGCAAAGCCAAGTACCACACCAGGATGTGGTGCAGCCTGTTTTCATGCCCCACGGGTCTACTCCAGTACAAGAGCAGCAGAGAGCAATGTTTATGGAACCTGTTACACAGGTTGTGCAGCAAGAGTATGCTGTAGTCCATCCAGTAACAACAACAATGTCTCCAGTGCTGCAACTAGAGCCGAACAATGTCGCCTTTACAGTTAATCATGCTAGGTCAGCCAGTCCCGCTAATGCTGAGTCTTGCTCTCTTGAGGAGCTAAGGCAGCGTAAAATGGAAGTCATAAACAAGTTGGTACAAAAACGCATTGTAACACCTAAGTCCACCGCTGCCTTTCAACAACAATTCACTTCAAATACCGCTGAGTTCAGCAATGCTTCTTCTATGCACATGGAGATGAAAAGCCACCAGATGATGGTTGCCATGTCCACTGGGGCACCAGCAGAACAAAATCCAGAACAATTGGCTTGTCACACAACCCCAGTGGCCACAAGTGACTATAAACTGGTTTCCAGTAATTACAACCTTTGGACAGGTACAACATGCCTTTCATCATTAAGCAGCTTGTCACAACTTAACAACAATGGTATTCAGTGCAGTCCCGTAGTTGATGTTATGAGCTACCATGACACATCAACATCACAAGTTGCTGCTTCTGGCTGGTATAGCAAGGAGTTATATACCTCTCCCGCAGCACATTGCTCCTCACCAGCACCAGAAGACATACAAAGTTTCATTACAAATGATGATGATTTCTATCCTATTCAAGACCAGCGGATTGTGAGCAAGTACGGGCCAATTGCACGAACAGTCAAATCTAGAACAACGCCTGCATGTCCAGAGCAAGTTACTGCCAATGCAAATAGCTTCACACAGCCATTTCCATCTGATAGTGACCGCAATAGAAGCAACTTCATGGTTAACCCACCTTCGGAACAGCATGGCAACCCTGCTGTTTGTACTGAAGTGGAGCCTACTGTCACAGAAAGGCCACCAACCCTAAAGCGCACCGTGCGCCTTCCAGATCTTCTTGTAAACAGTCAGCATGGACAGATGCCTTTGGTTGATAATGTACTGATGAATCAGGCAATTCCAGAAAATATGCAGTCGGAGATGAAGGATGAGACTGAAGACCTTCTTTTAGCAATTGAACTACAGCAAATTGAAATGGGAATCCAGCAGAAGCTGATTACCCAGAAAACAAACACAAGCTCCTAGTGGTCATATTATTATGGCTAGTGTTTACTTTTTGAACATATGCTGTGTATATTTTTTGTTCGCTTGATGGCAAACAGATGAATGTGTATGTATTCGTTTTTGCTGCAGTTGTAGTGCCTACTTGTACAAAGCATCAGCCCTGTTTTGCATTAACTTAATGCATCAATTTTAAGTTCAGCATGATAGTAATGCCTAGGTATATCATTGACTGTTTTCAGCAGTTTCATGTTTTGCTATCCTTCATAATGTGCTCTCCAGTGTACATATTGTACCAATATTGGTTTGCTTTCTTTTGAGCAGTTTACCTGTTAACTTGCTCCGGTGAGCAAGTCCTGCCTCTTGCTTTTGTGTGAATATTTTTTCCTTTGGACCATATTGTGTAAAAGTCTTTCATATGTCTATATGCATCACTTAAATTACCAGTTATTTTCTGGGTGATGCCTGTTTTAGACCCATCTCTATTTCAGAGTGTACCATTTTAGTTTGGTACCAGCTGTGTTTGTAATGAAAACATGTTGCTTTAAAAAGCATTTCTTATGGCAAACCTACTCGTTTCACGACACATATTGCTTAGTAGTGTGTAACACTTACTTAGTGCCTGTTACAAAGCCCTGTTAGTTTACCAGCTGATGTGTTGTACTTGCAGTTTTTGCAAGCTTGAGTTACATGAATTGTGAAGTTGCTATTTTGTTATGTCAATCCAAGTTCAAAGAGTTGATTTAGTAAACCTTTTTTTTACACCTGAACTAAATTGAGTTATTTGTTTAACTATTCCAATCGCAAAAAAACACCATGTGTTTCAACAAGTTATTGTCATTCATAACTGACATATATATGCCACTGTTTACAGCGTTCCATTTGAAATTTCTTTGATTATGGCTGTGTTTTACCCAACTTCACAGCAGCACTATTTACTTGTGATTTGTTAAAATTTGTCCGAATAAGGACAAACTGTAGTCTCACATAAGGAAAGTCCACAGATTCCATGACCATTTTAATGGCCTGCCTTCTGCTATGCTGTAGATGATGTAGGTAGTTCAAACCAATGTGACTTAACTGCAATTATGGTATAGTTGTGCATGAAATGTTTAATCCAGTATCCAATCAAGTTTTATTTCTGTAATTGTATGTACTGGGAGAATTAAGGCATGATCAGGAAAGTGCCCACTTTCAGGCAACAAATGTTTGTTAGCTGTACATATCTTCTTCCCTGTCATTTTCCTTTTCTCTTTTGTAAAAAAAAATGCATTCCTTCGTGTGTCTGGCAGGTGTTGGACCATTTAGAAACGAACAATGATTCCCTGAATGACAGCAAATGTGCTGTTGACTGCCTGACAGTAAAGAGGAGCAATGGATGCAATTGGAACCCCAGACACCACTGGTTCATCAACACCAAGTCCGAACCGACGAATGTTGCAAAGATCTGGAATGAGCTGGACAGATGACTTGCCCCAGTGTCCCTTGTCTGATGTGGGCGTGGCATCAAATATGGTATATTTGGCTGATGGAAGGGCAACTGAAGCTTATCCTTATGAAGATCGGGCATTTAACTTTTCGTAAGTGGATGAATATGTATAATAAACACCCATACATAAACACAATAAAGTATTTTTTTTTCAACCTGTTTTTGTTATCATCATTGAGTATCATTGCAATATGTTAAAAATTTAGGTAATGGATTATTTTTCTATGATTAGGCCACATTTTCCATGCTAGTATATATGGCATGTGACTGTGTGAGCTTACAATTTTACAAAACTTGAACAATTTAGTGGATTCCGATTAAACAGCAATAAATTTTCTATTGGGGATATTGGGTGAAACAGATTTATGACCATCATATGGTTGAAACACATGAGGCCAGCCGTTACATCAGCAAGCTAAAAAAATTCTTTTGTTGCAGCACTGACAATGATTGCTATCTCTATGGAGTGTTTGATGGTTATGATGGAAGTAGAGCTGCTCATTTCAGTGCAGAGAGATTACCTGCCGAACTTCTTCTTGGGCAGCTTACGCCACATATGGCAGACAAGTCTGTAAAAAACATTTTAAAGCAGGCTTTAAGTGTCGTTGAAAGAGGGTTCTTCGAGTCTATTGACAATGAACTTGCAAAGAAAACACATTTGCAGTCACAGGTATACATGGCAAAATTGCTATCATTTTTTTTATCTATGCCTTGTGTTTTCTCTTTAATACTCTATTGTTTTATGCCTGCGGTTTCCAACCTGGAGTTCTTGGAGATCTGCAAGATTGTTTTAGGGGGAGTAAATGAAAAACATTTAAATTAATTTTTTTGAAGACATTTCTATTTGTTGTGCCACATCCATCTTTTAGTTAATTAATATAGGTTTCTATATGCTAAATAGGGTCTATGACCACAAAAAGGTTGAGAACCACTGTGTAATGTGGTTTGTAAAAATAGGACACTCCCATTCCTTAGTGGTGATCTGTTGTTAGTAAAAATGGGGGTATAACATGAAGTTAAAAGTGCAGTTTGTATGTAGGTGATGAATGTATTACCTACAAACAAAACCAACACTTATTTTTGCAGTTGCCCGACAGGCTTACTCCTGAAATAGCAGAAAAGCATTATCCCGGGGTTGTCAAACAAATAAAGGCACTCAACGATGCAATAAAAGGTGGCACAACTGCTGTGGTTGCTCTTGTGGTCAACAACAATCTATATGTAGCTAATGTTGGTGACAGTAGAGCCCTGCTTTGCCAACGAGATCAACAGGGCAGGCTGGATGTAAGTGTATTATTAAGGCTTGAGGTTAACCATTATGCCAATAAAATTATTTAATGAAAAACAGTTGATAGATAAGAAAAACATAGCCAGTTATTTGGCAAAGGGAAAGTGGTTTTCTGTGTAGCAATATCTCTTACTCACTAAACCACAATTTATTGGGTTAGCAAATGGGTTACCTTTGCATTATATTCTGTTCCTATGAAGCTTTTGTACATGTACTATATGTTGTACAGGTAAGTAGTGATACTCACATGTGAATTTGTACGAAATGAGGATGGTTTTATAACTTAACGGCGTGAAACACATCAACATCAGCATAAATAGCAGTTATTTAAAAGCTCATTATTATACTTACAGGTGAAGCAATTAACTTTGAATCATGATATTAACAATGATGAGGAGTTGAATAGACTTTCTAGGATGGGACTAAATGTAGAAAAAATCATGGAAAGAGGGAAACTAGGTAAGCATACACGTTTAAGGTTTTGGATTTTGTAAACAAGTATATTCGCCTTTAACTTTTAATATACCAAACAAGTCATTTCTTGATGTTTACCTGTAGTAACTTTTCATGTGTACACGGTTACTGTCAGGTAAAATAAAAACAAGAATAAGGATGCTTAAATTTGTTTTGTTTTCAATAGGAATGAACGAATGCACGCGTTGTATCGGAGATTACGGCGTGAAAGGAGGATACAAAGAAAACGAGGCTCTCCGCAGCGCCACTAGCGAACCTGTCATTTCCAATCCCGAAATATTTGGGGGATTTCCTATCTCGGAAATAGAAGGTAATGTGATGCAATAAAGTAGGCCATGAGACGAAGTTACCATCGCTTGTGTATTCAGGTGGATTTCTTGTCTTGATGTCTGATGACGTTTATAAGTCGTTGGAACAAGCGAACGGCACAAAGAACGCGAACGGGGACATCGCTGCCATGATCTCACATGAACTTTTGTGCAGAAGCCAAATCACTGGTCAGTTTTTAAACATCATGCGACATGGAGCAAATTGTCGTCTGTAGTTTCGTCAAAATATCCCCGGGAATTTGGACGTAAATATGTTAGGCGCAGGACCATGTCTTTTTTTTTCACATCATAGATTTCTTTTGTGGCCAAACATCGACGAACAACATCAGCCTCTTAACTTTCTACTGAAAATAAAATAGTTGTACGTGACATTGTTTGACAAGTATATCACAAGAGAATTTTTTCCTCTTCGCAACACATAACCTTACACTTAAAACGAATCTGTTGTAATGAACCAGGTGTGGCACAAAGGGTGATTGACCAGATAGCGTACTTACACCGACGAGCGTTCGGCAAAACTCACACACTAAGTCGGGGCGACATCACTCTGGTTGTTCGAAACATCAACCATCCAACTGGAACGAAGGATCTCTCTGTAAAGTGCCCTATTCTCCCAGGCAAGTAAACGTGCAACAACAGCTTAACAATTTGGGCTGTGGTTTGCTGTTAAATTTCCGCTGTCTAACTTGTTACGCAATATAACCACGAAAAGGAACTGTATCACTAAGAATTTGTTAATAGCTCAATAAAAACTGTTTTCTCCTTCATAAATTATGTTTTACAAGAATCGAGTTTTTCTCAACCAATAGATCTTTCTGGAAAACATCCCGTTTCTGTCCCATACAACAAGAGGAACTCCACTGAGCTTCGGCCTGTTGGTAAGCCCTTCGAGGGGCTAAACGGGAAACCCCCTGTCACCCTATCCCTGGTAATGCCGAATCCTGGCACTGCCCCGACTGGTGCCAGACCTGGAATTCCCCGTCCTCATTTGGGTACTTCGAGCTCGAGTACCCCTCCGTCGGACGACACACCCACCAATTTGTCAATGGGCCCAGAACAGGGGGACGCGCTGGCGGGGCCATCAGGGCAATCCCCGGGAGCTGAGCTGGGTGAAGAGTTTTACCACACCGATTTAAATGAGCCCATGCAATTGGACCCCGATGGAAAGGTCGCACCCTACGTAAGTTTCGCTAGTTTCGACGAGGAAGCGTGGCTAAAACTTCGAAAGGCCAGGAAGGACGGAAAAGGCTTGAAGTGAGGATAATGACTTTGTGAGGTTCTCAACCTACAATTGCTAATATCGCTGCTCTGTCTCAGTTGATTGTGGGGTCAATTCGAAGATGACGTTTAGAGTTCGCGACAAAAGAAGTTTTGGGAGCCTGTTTGCAGTTCATGTCTAACAAAACACCATCCATTTGTAGTTTTTATTTAATCCTTGCCGTTTTGCCGCCGTGCTTGTCGGCCTGTGTTTTGGTACTGTTATATAATGTAATTCAGAACTGACAATGTCATGTGCCGTTTTGTTTGGACTATCGTGCTTCGGTGTTATGTGCACTTACTTGTGAACGATTTATGATCATGTGGAGTTGGATCAAACAAATAAAGAACTAAGTGCCTCGTTGAAGCTTAATCACGTCACAAAAATACCCCGTGAAGTTGTTGTGGTTGTGTTTACGCATCTGCGGCTTATGGAACTTGTCTTTGATTAAAGGTAACGTTTACCTATCTTGTCAACCTCTGAAAAAACACGCAATGGGGAAACTCGCCAGGCAAGTTTTTGCTCACTGGTGTTTACATTTTGTCTTGTAGACCACCTACAGCATAAGAGCGCAGGTCCATGGTCGTGTGTTAATACCTACCTGGAAACGTGACTTACGTCACTCGCTTCCTAGGGTCAGGTGGCTTTATTTAGCTTGGGCTGCGTTGTCACCATATTCTGATGATAAATGTGATCGCCAAGTCTTGCATGTGACAATCATACCACGATGTTGAAAAGTATTGTTATTTTTTCGTTGACAGATATTATCAATGAAAGTTTAGAAAAATATATTTTATTTAACGATAGCTTCTGCCAAGGCAAGGCGTAAAATTTGACGCCTACCACACACCCCGCAAGCATTTTACTTTCAGCCAGACGCGGCAAACTGAAGTTTCCCTTTGTGGATGTTTGCTGTCTTGCGGAAGCTCTGCTTTTGGTTCAGCTACGAGGCGAAGGGCGCTTTTAGTTCCTGTAAGAATTGAAACCACGCATTAAGTGAAAAGCTAATGCAGTGTTCAGTTCTGCAGTGTATGTACCTTTTCGCGCAATCTGCACATCCCACATGCAATGGAAAGAAATTCCAAGAAGGATTGCATTGTCATATCTTCTTCAGAGGTATGTTTTTGTGCTGTGTTTGTGTTGTGTTCTAATTACATGTTAACAAAAGGGCAAGTAAGAATTCATGCATATGCAAAAGCACTGAGCCTCGTTTACAGGCATGTTTGTTCTTGTGGGTTGATTAATACAGTGTAAAATGCAGATTTTTATGAGTTATTGCAATTTTCAACAATGCTGTAGGCCAGGCAAACAGCATTGTCATTTGGTTACACTATTGCTTTCTTCATTCAGTCAGACAGTGATCTGTATGACTTTTCACAAAAGTGGAAACGAAAGCCTGCAATATCACCCGAACACCATGCCTGCACCATGAAGAAGTTACGGGTGTCCATCCACCCATTGTCAATCCCATATGTACCAAAAAATGAAAGAAGTACAAGATGTGCAATAGTTACTCCCTTGCCAAGGGCACCCATTGTGAATAAGGAGCCTCTTGAAAGTAGCAGCTGTGATGATGATATAGATAAAATTGTGGAAACCTTAGAAAGGCAGTTGCAAAAGAAGAAGCAAAAACGCAAGCTCAAACGCTCTAAAAGGAGAATGTTTCGCCAAATCAGTGACAATTCCGAAACTGTCTCATCTGGCGATACATCGAACCAAATCCTTGATGGGTATACACGAAGTGTGGAGAAATGTGTAAGTGTAATACCTTATTGCATTATTCACAGCAGTTGTCATACCTTTTACTGTACAAGCAGGAAGTTATGAATCAATTCGACCAAATTTTCCCCGAAATGAGATGCTTGTTTTTGATGTAGAAAATTGGACTGAGAAGTGAAGTAAAAAGGGTTGTTCCCTTTCAGCTGCCAAGCCATTCCCTTGGAAAGTCACAAAGGAACAATGGAAGTGGTTCAGGCAATGATTTTGCAAAGTCCATTGATTATCTATTGCCGAAAGAAGTAGGTTGATAAAATAATGAATGATTCAAAATGGTTTAAAATACATGTCGTTTTTGTGTTGCAGCCCAATTGTGCTGACAAAAAGGAACATATGTTTGTATCCAATGGCATTATTAGTGAAGTGGATACAACAGATTCAGATGTTGAATACCAGAGAAAGGTATAGCTGGTTTTGTTGTATTTACTGAAATCTTAGCAGTATTTACTGAATATGATGATTTGAAAGAAATTTGATTAAATAAATGTGATATTAAGTTTGCCTTTATTAAAGAAATGCATCAAAAATGATGGCGAATCAAAATCAAATGAAAAAAGATGCAGTTCTTTATCACAAAGTGTTTTGGAAACCAAAAGATTGAACTTTGAAAAAGTAACAAATGGCAGTTCACAGCTTGAAGGTTTGCCAACCGTGTTGTCAGTTTGACTTCTTGCACTTGACACTGCTTTGTTTAACTGATAACACTTTTGTTGGAAACAGATGTGTGTTTAACATGTGGAACTATGCAAAATGTAAAGGCAAAACATCCTTTGTTTAATGGCAGTCTTTGCCAAAAACATCTACTGATGTTCCAGGAATGGTATTTCAAATATGATGAGGTAAAGCAGTATGTAACACACCAAATTCAACCATTTAAATTTGTTTTGCATGGAGGAACAGTTACTATTCAGTTAAGGGCACTAAAGATACATTGGGTTTCTGGCCTACAGCACTGGGCATTGGAATATTTTGGTTACTTGTGTATTTAGCCCAAAACTTTGTTTTGCAGGATGGTTGCCAATCTTATTGTGCCGTTTGTTGCATGGGAAACAATGTTGTTTTGTGTGACAATCTCGATTGTGGCAGGTAAATTCTAACAATTACTTAAGTGTGAAAGCATATGATTTTATTTGTCTGTTGAAATATCCAAGGTTCAGGTTGTGGCACTGGTTTAAGTGGCAATGGAGGCAACAAGTAATAAAACCTGCCAATTGCTGTTAACTGAGGAAATTAACAATTTCCGATAACCATAGAATGTTACACAATGGGTAGAGTGCCCAAATGTATTTGTGCTTGATAAAACATTGATTCAAAACTGAGGATTACTCAGCAAGTTTTGAAAGCCTGCTATGGCTTTGAACCAAATGACTTGCATATTATTTGACTTTTAGTAACATTGTAAATTGTGGTTCAGGTGTTACTGCTCAGATTGTCTACATTTTTTGATCGGCCCAGAGGAATACAAAAAGGTGGCAGCTTTAAAGAACTGGACATGCTACTTTTGCAGTGGAACACCCAATGGGAGTTTGCTACAAACTCGTGAGAATTGGAGGCAAAATCTCCGGTGCCTTTTTGCTGTGGATGACGAAACCACAAAATATGTAATTGGCCATCTTTTGCCTAACAAATTTGTGCATATTTTTTTTTATTCTTCTGTGTTTTCCCCAAGAAACATAAGTGACAGTACAAAGCATACCAAAAAAATTCTTACTTTTACTTTGTGGATTTTTGGTTGCTGTCTTGATGCAGAAATAACAGTTGGAATTTAATTAAATAATACAAATGTGTTTCTTGTTGCAGTCAGTGCCACCAATACATCCTCCTATTGCTCCACTGGACAGGGAGCCGATTAGAGTGCTTTCGTTATTCGACGGAATCGCAACAGGTCTGGTTGCACTAAAACAACTGGGTCTACAGGTGAGTGGTCATGTACAGCAAAGCACATTAAATTTATAGTTTTTTTCAAAACGGAATTATATTAGGGCCAGTGTTTGACAGTTGAAAGGCATAAATATGTAAGTTTTGTGAAGGAAAAACCCCGCGTTTTTATTGTATGTCAAACCATCGTACCGGCAAACGCGATTTTATACACCTTCTTACATGCTTGACAAGTGCCACGAGCAATGCCAAGTTCAAACAACCGATCAGGTTTGAAAACGTCCACCCGATACAGAATCTTGCTAGTGCAAAACGAATAAACTCCATAGGCATTGTTGTATGTCTGAATAGCGTGAACATCGTGCGCGGCGTCTGTGTTTTACTTTGTGGTTATGTATCACAGCACTCCTCCACAATGAACACCCATTGCTTAAATTCCTTGATTTTACGTTTTTCCCCTCTCTTGTAAACGTTTTTGCATGTTTATCACAGATTGGAAAATTTGTCGCTTCCGAAATTAACGAGGACGCGATCAGACTGGTTCAAAATCGTCACTCTGAGGTCATTCATGTCGGTGACATAACCAAACTCACCGATGATGACGTCAGACGATTGGGACCCTTTGATCTAGTGATGGGCGGAAGTCCGTGTAACGATCTGTCTGGTGCCAATCCTCGTCGCAGGGGGCTAGTAGGTAATGTTGCCTGAAATGAAACCGGTTGTTTTTTATCCGTTGTATTTGTTTGGTTAATGGGAAAAACTCCTGCACAAAACATGCTTTATACTGACAAAACGGTCAATAGAAGGGTTTCATTAATGATAAATAGTAGCAACTTTGCTGTTAGAATCCATCAGGTCCATTTTTAGGTAAAGTAAGATTTATTTGTTCAGATCCCGAAGGTAGTGGATGTCTTTTCTTCGACTTCCATCGAATTCTTCGCGCGGTTCAACCTCAACCCCCGCCCGCCGGATGTAAATGTGACGTCACAAAGGAAAGCACGCGTCCATTCTTCTGGCTTTTCGAGAACGTGATGTCTATGAAGCTGATAGAGCGTCATCGCATATCGAGATTTCTGCAATGCGACCCGATCACTGCCAACGCCCGTTACGTTAGCGCCGCCGCGCGACCAAGATTATTCTGGGGAAACATTCCTGGGATGCGCCAGTGAGTCATCTTTTGTCGCTTGCTTTGTTTTTCATTTTCTCTGAGAATGTTACAACTAGTTTAGGCGACTGACATTAAACAGCACGTATTTGTTTAATATCAAGCATTTGCTTATATGTCAGAACTACATTGAAATTTCGTATATGTCAGTGACGATTGCGATGTCAATTGTAGCAAGTACGTTTTTGCCATAAAAGCCCATTTAACGTTACTTTATTGCAATTTACCTTCCCTTATAAATCCACACCTCACTGGCCTACTGCACTGGTACTCAACCGTTTTGCAGTTGAAGTATTTTACGTACTTCTCTTACAGACTTCGGCTTGATCCGTCGCCCGGGGATCGTCTCACGGTCCAGGACTGCCTTGAGCCAGGACGTGTTGCCGTCGTGGATAAATTAAACACGATCACCACCAATCCGTCGTGTTTGTATGCGGGAAATAACCGCCAGCCGGCTGTGAAACATGCTGGCAAGGACGACACCTTGTGGTCGACTGAGGTTGAAAGGTAAGAAGGGGTTTGAATGTTTTGTTGGCGGGCAAACTGTACGACTGATTTAGCCCCGATGTAACATCACAACAAACAAAGGCGTTTTTGAAGAAAACTTTCTGCATATGACATGTATTTAAAAATGAGGTCTTGGTTTTGAAACGAAGTTTAAAACGCGCATTGACATGCTTTAGTCACGGCAAATTAGGATTGTGTTAGTTAATATCAGATTGCTTGTTTGACTTGTTTCTACATTAGAGCTTGTGCATGCACTTCGTATGTAAACGATTTAACTCTGGACACGCTTTAAGGCATGCTCAGATCGTACAAGTGTTACAACTTAATAAACTCCGCTGATTCGGTCATTAGTAAAAATGTCTGTAACCGATTTCAGAATTTTTGGTGTCCCCGAGCACTACACTGACGTCAACAATTTGGGCCCTAAGGAACGTCTGGCACTTCTCGGTCGCTCATGGTCGGTTCCGGTCATCCGACAAATCCTGGCCCCTCTCAAGGAGTATTTTAAACGTAAATAACTGCAGCCGCACGTCGAGTAGTAAGATGTTTCGGAACTAAGTGTTCTTGTTTACGATTTTAAATCTGTGTATTTGGTGACGCACGTTTGTTGATATGCATCCAAACTTTTAAGGTGTATTGTACAGTCGCTTTCGTGACTAAGAATGACGACATCTTATGTCCGCTTTGTGAAATTAGGCGCATTTTATGTTGGTCTTCAAGACACCATTTTACCTCGGCCACAATACTTTCATACGTAGGCCGCCGTGAAAGTGGCTGCGTTTTTTTTTGTCACCAAAAATCAACTGTGCCTTTTTTATTTTGTCGTTACGCACCCAGTGCAGATATTTTAATGATGTTCTAGTGAATTACGACCATAGCTACCTCACCTAAATTGCGCTTCGCTTCGTTGTGCGCTTGTTGAAGTCTCCAATGATTTGACTAATTGTTATGTACGTACACGAGCAATATGTCCTTGTTGTGGAGCGAAAAAAAATCAATGTAAATTCTTTTAATCGCTGTTTACATTTGGCAGATATTCGTTACTTTTGCTGATGATTAAGTGCCTCTGTTTGGTTTGCTCTGGTCAATCTGTGCCTTGTTACAATCACATTTTCGTGCCTCAACTCTTTTATCAAATCTGAATTAGCTTTCTTCTAGCTCTTTGTAACTTAGGTTGCAAATCTACCTCATCAGAGGCATTGTTTTTTAGTATTTTAGGTATATTGTACAGCTTATAATATCGGTTTGTGAATTACACACAATAAACTCTTGTATTAGTGCGAAAACTATGGACAAGAACACGACATAGTGAAGATGCAGACGATCTGAAGCAAATTAAGAGAGTGTCGATGCTGTTATTTCCGTGTTGCTTTTCAGCCACAGTACTTCATTTGCATAGACCGTTACATGTAATTAAAATACGAATCAGATTTTCTATTATTCCTCTACCGACTGCATATAGGAGTTTTTAACTGGATACATATTTAGGCCACATTACTATTGAATGTTTAACAGCAGCTATACAATGGAATAGGTTTGCAGCCTATCACGAAATGTTGAAATGAGCAGCGATGTACTTTCAATTGTATAGCATGAGGCATATTTTGTAACAGCGCGTCCAATGAAATATCGACAAGCTTCAGGTAAAATAAGTAGTAAGACACTAGTGGCGTTTGTGTTTGACCTCAGATTGGAATCCGCGAGTAGACAGTTAGATCAAACTCCTTTAAAAATTAAACTATTATCAATATGCGAAAAATGGGTACGCAGCCTCATTGTCCAGGTTGAAAATACATTACACCAACATAGAAAAAAATCTTTAGCTTGCGGTTTGTGCGGATCCCAACCTGGGTTGAATCTACGTAAGAATACAACACGGATTGAACATACACAGGAGGAACAAACTACAGCTACAGTGTCATGAAGAATGCGTTATAAAATCTATTTGTCGCCAAACACAGTGTAAACTAACTTGTGATACGCCAACATACTCACGAAAGATAAAAGTACAATTGTTATAAATGGATCTCGAAAATAAATGGATTTTTGCTTTTATACTATAAAGACCGGAATCTTTTGTGCTTCACATTAGTTGTTTGGGTTTCTGTGTGGTGCTCGTTGTCCTCAATAGGACGTGGCCAACAATTCAGCCATCGTGAACTCCACGAATAGAAAAAAACATGCAGATTTGCCTTGGAATGACTTGAATCACCATTACCCGCGCAACTCCAGTTGTCGCATTCAACAATCAATCTATTGACATTGTGATTAACTTTTTTCTAATGTGCGGTGCAGTTTGGTTAACAGGTAGTGGAACATTTCTACGGCGCTCGACGCAATTGATGATTTGTGGAGCAATATATTAAGTCTTTCTCATCAATTTCTGTTCAAGTTGTTCGGTTTGAAACCTCCATTTATCTTCGGTAAGTTTAACGGCGTCCTGGACTTTATCCCACAGTAGTCGACTGAGGGATTTGGCGAAGGGCGGCTGAATGTGACAGAAAGTTGGTTAAATCTGTATGCTTGTACCTTCTTTTGTACAAAGGTCATTAAAATAGGTAAAACAAATTTTCCTTATAAATTTAATGCAACGAATCGGGAAAATTTGCTCCAAACTTTTACTAACATTTTGAAGAGGTCAAAGGCGATCGATTGCAGAATCTGACAAATTGACTTTTTATTGTTAATGGACAGAACGTTAATGAGAAAATCGCGCATCACTGCACATAACCGACCTGACTTGTTAAGAAAACTGTCGAATTATTTATAAAGTCGCTTTCCATAAACAACATTTGTTCATACAGATAAGGCACAAATAGAACTGAAAACAACTTACATTTTCCGTAGCAATCTTGTCCACGTTTGCGCGCCACGTCTGGTCCGACTTGGTCGTGAGAACCCTTTCCTCCTCCCAAGCGGCGCCCGAGTCGCCCAAACGGCGCCGCACGGAGTCCACCGGAGCCATGAGGTCCTCAAAGTCCGAACGCGAGATATTGAGAATGTTGCATGCCACTGTTTGGGCCTTACTCAAAGACGACGGCTTCGTGTCCACGTCACTGTAACGTAACACGTTTGTGACGTCATTGTTTGTTTTGGTTTATGGGTATTTGTGTGGGGAAAGTACCTGGTGGGGTCGACAAGGGCTTGTTTCTCGCGGTGCAGGTTTTCGCGTTGTCGTTGAACGAGGTCTATCAGGTTGTTTGTGAGACTCTGAAAAACACATTCATGGAGACCTGAATTTAATTTCAAAGTTACATGATTCAGGAACAACAAACGGATTTAATGATTTAAAAACACTGTTCTTGTGATTTTTCTCGCTTTTATTGGTCGTTTTTTCTTGTTTTTATCAAGGTTTTTGCGGATAACCACTAATGTAAACAATGGAGATATCTTGTTCTTTCGCAGTCAATAACATTTAAGAGTCTTCCAACTTTGCAATTGCCACTCTAACAACATTCATCATAAGCATACAATCACAGAACAGAAAACCATTTTAAACCTACCAATAAAAACTGCGCAATAATTACCTTCACGAACAAGGCGAACTCTCCAAGCTTTTCTTCGCATCTTTCCAACTTGGCTTTGAGTTTGTCGAGAGCTTGTTCGCTTCGAGTTGCCAGAGTCTGTAGTTGTTGTTCGGCCGCTTGCTCTACCAACGAGGTGGCGCTCTCCGCCTCCAACTTCCCGGCTTGCAAAGCTGACATCTCTCCACACTGTGATTAATTGGAACGAATAAATACAAAGTTGTCGTATTTTGAGGGGTGTTTATGTTCATAAGGCCGCTTTTCCCTAATGTAAGACTCGGTTTACGCAGCGACTCCCGTTTTTTATTATTGCGTGTGACATGTGTGGTAACTGGGCGTGTTCTGGTAACTGGGCGTTAAAACAAACTTATCACGGACACCTTACCCGATAAGCTGTATGGGTTTATCGGTGCCTACGTCAATTTATGTTTTATGTTTATGTGCGCCGTAACCTTGCGTGGAAATAAACATGATTCGACTTTTTGATTTGTACGAAAACAAGAAATGCATGATCAGTTCCACTGGCAAAGCGTTTTCAATTTTGACGTTTTGTCAGCGACCATCATCATTTATGTAGCCGAAATATCAAATTTAACAATGAAGATTTGCAGGAACAGTTCACGATACATAGCAACATGTGTGGCAACCCCGGTACCAACGTTTTGCCACATACCCGTTTATCGAGTTCTTCCCTCGATTTATTGTACATCGTCTCGTATCTAGCTTTCTCCTTCGTTGTAGCTTGCAGCTGCCTCCGCAGCGACTCCACGTGGCTCTTCTTGTGCTGAAGATCTTCTTCTGTGGCGCGAAGTCGTTCATTCAATTCCATCTGAACAACCAGGTAGTTGTCATGTAAAAAAGTCGATGCCAGAAATAGCTATACCGGAACTTAAATCTTTGTATCTCGATCCAAACCAATATTTTCCCGTACCAGTTCATTGGAAGTAATAAACATGAAAGCGATTGCTCAGTAATAATGGATTAAGCGGGCAAAGAAAGAGTGTGCCTGACACGTGCTTACTTACCGAAGGCTCGGAACACCAGAAAGAATTTTGTCACAAATCCTATATTCCCACAAAAAGGTGGAAAACAACACGATCAAGTAAGAATTTCAAACTTACCGCCCCCTGGCGGTCGTCTTTTGTTTTCTGGTCGTTCTCTCTCACTTTTACTCTCAGCTCGTCGATCAGCTGACGTTTAGCTCCTACGTCACGCTCCAGTCTAAGTAATGACGAATTGTTTGGCATTTAGTTCTGTGAAGAGCAAGTGCGTTTCATACCTGTTCACTTTTTCCTTGTCGGTAGAGATTTGTGCGTTTTTCGCCTCGATCTCTTTTTTGAGCTCCTTGATTTGGTCGTTAAGTCGCGTCACGTCACTGTTTGCCAGCTGCAAATAATTAAAAAAAAATCTTAATTTCAGCAAAGTCAACGTTGAGTATAAACAGAGGTTTTCTTATTTGTGCCGCTGTTGTCACCAGTCCTACTATGACAACCCCAAATTTCAAGTCACGGCAAAAACATTGTAAATGTAAAGTGTCAACCCAAGTTTCGCCTTTGATACGTTTTTTGTATTTGGTTAAAACTCCACAACTTCTATATATATTGTATGAGACTATAAGTGTTGCTAATGACGAGTTGAAATTTGTTGAAACCAACCGACCTTAAGTTTGCTTTCAGCATATTTGTAGTCGGCATCGGAATGTTTCTGCGGCTCCGGACGTGAATTTTTCGCCTCCTCGAGTTCACGGAGAGTTTCCTCTCTTTCACGCTGAAGAATTTCCGCCTCTCGACTCATCCTCTGGATTTGCTGAAAAATCAAAACCCTTGTTGGAAGATTTCGAATTAACTTGAACGAGGAGGGTCAGCACAAATTGATTTGAGCTTTACTTTGTTTCGATACCTTGTCCACCAAAAAAACTTGTTTGATTGATATTTACAGAACTGTAAAACCGAATACTCCCTTAAATTTCGTAAATTTGATGAAAAGGAAAATGCCTCTGACGTTTTATAATGTAACTGGAATTTATCCATTACCTGTTTGGCGGTTTTAAGTTTGTTTTGACACGAAGTAACCTCTGACTGCAGATCTTCATTCTTTTCCTTCTCGTCATTCATCTAAAATCGAAACACAGCTTTATTTTAATGGATTAAAAATTCCAAACTTGGCTTGGTTACACGCGTTTCATTTAGCATTAATATAACATGGACACTATTTAAGTATATATTTGGCATTGTTTTCAAGTAGATATGGTGAAAGCCAGCACTTCCCAAAGAAAAAAAATTATAAATATATGTAAATATTCATGTTTTCCTTACTCGTTTGAGAGCATTTTGTTTTGCAACCCTCAGCGATTGACACTGCGTTTGCAAGGAGGATAATCTGTGACGTAGAGTCGCCATCATTCCCTGACCGTGGCGTGCTACCGGTCGCTTACTCGTTGTTTTCACTCCCTTTCGCCCACCTGTTGAAACCATACGGTTATTCTTGTTCACAGCTCGTCACCAAATGCTCCACAAAGTCATGGTTGCCATGGATACTTAAATTTTAAAAAACGAGCTTTGTATGTAAGTACAGTTTAAGTGAAGCAAATATACTGATGTGGTATTGGCCGGGTACAGTTTTGAAAACTTCGTGCAGAACGGAGCAGATTATTTTCATGCTACATGTTTCTTAAAAGCAACTTCACATCGATAGTTTAACGAACTGCCGAATCGGAGTTATTAATATTTAGTAAATATAAACACAAACCTGTTGGCAGAGATTCGTCCACCAGAGTATCATCCTCGTCCGCATCTTCATCTGTGACAAAAACTCGTCTTGTCAAACATGATACGACAGTGGTACAGAAAAACCCGAAGCCACATTTCTACATGCGGTTTTTAAACGCACTTTTTTACTGTTTTACGACTACCTAACATTTGCTGCGATATGATTTATGCATTATGAAAGGATATTTTTCGGCACAAACACACCCATAGACTGTATTTGGCACATTTTCGTCTCTGTTTTACCGAAATGAGAGAGGGATATTATATAAACTTTGTAAGTTTAAATACTACATAATGTTATAATGAGAAAAATTACCTCTCACACGGCCCTTGTTTCTCCTAGATGCTCTAACGATGCTCTGCCCCAAACTACTTGCATCCGATCTTCCGATATCCTCCTCCTCCAGGGCTGTAGTGTCCTCACTCATGGTTGTCGTGGAAACGGGATCGAGGTCCTCCGCGTTAAAATCGTCACCAAATGCTGCTCTCATATCAGTGATGGATTTGTTGAGAAATTTCTGGTGCTGAGGTGATGCAAGATGTTAAGTCAAAAGATGGAACTTGCAATATAACATAACACTGTTTCAAGCGTATATTTAGCATTGTTTTCTAAGATTTTGTTAAGCAGGTATGGCAAGGTGAAAGTCAGTTTGTTTCTAAGTCAACGGATGGTTGCAATAAATACCGTTTTAACGCATTTAAAGACAGAAATATGAAGAATGGACAATTAGTTTCGATAAATGGGTCCCGACCGCTCGCAGAAATCGTGCGAAATACACATAACACATAATGACGACTTGGTATGGAAAGTTCCTTCTGTGTTTTTTAAACCATTCAAAACACCCGGTTTACATTCCTGTGTTCCAACAAGATCGTGTTGCACGGGAAGACGTTATTTTGTCAAAGCTTTTTGAACTTTTACCGAAAATGGAATCCGGTGGGCCCTTTGTGTAAATTATACAAACGAACTAAGTCAGGTACCTTCTTTGTAACTTCGGTCTTAGAACGTTGACCCGACTTGCCGTCGATGTGACGTAACTCGCCGTGGAGTTCGGACAGTTCGCGTTTTAGCTCGGTGACGTCACTCCGTAGCTCGCTATTCTCCGACCTGGATATTTCCAACCATAGTGTTTGTATTTTATTTTATCAATCCCTACTTTGTGAAAACGTGTATTAAGTTCACAATCACATTTCACAAATGTTTAAAACTATACACAAATTCATTACATCCTGAAAAAGACACTATTTTTTAACGCCTTCAAACGTCCATCAACTTCATTTTTAACGCTAACCTCAGCGAATTGTTCTCCGACCTCACTCCGGCGTTTTCGGTTCTCAGACCTTGTATTTCGGCTCTCATGGCTGAACCTTCTCTGTTCAGTTGCCCGCGCTCGCCATCTGCCGACTGAAGTTTTATGCGCAAATCCGAATTCTCTTGCCGCATGGCGGTGCCCGAGTGTCGCACTTCCGTGAGTTCCCGCTTGAGGGTTTTAATTTCCCCCTTCAACCCTCTGTACAACGTGTGATTTTACTCCTTGTCATGAGTTATATGTAAAATGGTTTTTCGATGTTTTTACACAAGCTGAAAGAATGGCACTTTCACTACCCCTACCGAAAAGGCAAAAAATTAACAGTCTATTCTATTTCAAGATAAAAACAATAATATGAACACAAACTAAACTTAAACATTTCTTCGTTCTTACCTGTTATCGTCATGCAGGCGCTCTCTGTCCTTCTTGAGCAACCTGTTGTCCTCTGCAGCATTTTCCAATCTTCGTTCGAGATTTTTCACAGCGCGACGAGTGGGTTTGGGTGAGGGAGACCTCGTTTTTTTCGGTGTGCTGCTTCTGCGCTCTGCACAGGAAAATTTGATTTTAGCAGGGCAGAGGTGCTATTTTCGATATAGGTGGCCGAGGGACGGTTGCTGTATTAAAAGACAAAATGTCGAAATAAACATTGGAATAATTGGCCAACAACCACAGATTCAACCTTCCCAAGACCATCAATCTACCTCGATAGCAGGATATAAAAAATAACACAGTGACATAATAAAGTGCGACATTTCATGAAACGCCATTACATGTCCGCAGATTTGTAACATATACAAGAATTCAAGAAAAATCTAAGTTGCTGGTGTCCGAAACGCTACGAAGCGAAAATTTTGAGAATTAACATTATAAAACCGGAGCAGGAAAGTTGCGTTCTTACCTTCGGCCCTTGCTGAATGTCTGAGCTTTGCCATCAACTCTTGTTTCTCATTCTTGAGACATAAGTTCAGATCTTGTATGGTGGCTCGATCCATCGTCACTTGCACCCGGAGGTTGTCAAGTTCTTCCTCCAAACTTATCCTGGAGGAGTGGGAACATATGTTAAGGTGGGACACTGTGAGATTCCATGAGAAATGGTGATATTAAGGGATTAGAAATTGGAAGTGACGACGGAAACTGGTTTGCATGGATGAAAAATGAGTCACCAAAGTTTCATAACTCTTAGGTTTATGTCAAGTACATTTTTACTTCAAGAAATGCAAGCCTACGCATTTGAACTGAATATTCAGCTTTACGTTCAACGCACACCGATTTGTTAAAAACATTACGTTAAACACACAAAATAGTGACGCACTTTTCCTGTGCGAGCAAATTGTTTTCCTGTTTATAAAAAGCCAGGTCGTTCCACACAGTGTCGGAATTTTCTTGTCTCAAATCGCGACGATCCGAGGATTTGTGAGGACGATTCTTTCTCTTCCGAGGCGATCCGTCGTTACCTCCTTTCAACGATCTGTGAAGATAAGTTGGTGAAACAAAAGGTTTTGGGCGATTTGAATCAAAATTTCTTGGGTGCTAAAAACTTAATTTTTTGTTTTCATGTGATGGGTATAATTACGTTAACAGACTAAAGGGTTGTATAAAAATCTTGGAAGCAATTTATTCGTTGTTGTGGTGCATAGATTCATCAGAATTAGAATTTCGTTTGTAAGAGTTGCTATACTTGGATTCTGAATTATTTGTCACAGTGGATAATGTCAAATCGAAGCATTACTTGTATGCGCTTTGCAGGGATTTGAGTCGTTCCAATCTCCGGTTATGGGCTTGTTGGATTTCGTGAACCTCGTCCCGCTGCAAGAAAAGAAAAATTAACACCCCCCCAATAAAATTGGATCTCCGCGTTTTGGCTGTAGGTATTGTTTATAATTTAGGTATTTTTAGTGTTTTGTGCGTTGTTGTGTGGCCAATCCTACCTTTAATTCGAGAAGTCGCTTCGTTTCATCCAACCTGATTTCAGTGGCTTTCAGCTTTTTCTGCATATTGCTGATTTCCTTGGTGTGACGACGAGGTGAATAAGATCGAGATCTCGGTACCTGGAAACAACATCACAGTTGGATGAAAATACATGAAAGGAGAATGTTATGGAATGATGGAAAGTTTAACTAACATTTTGCTGCACTCCTCTTTCGATGATTGGAGAAAAAGTCTGTTCAGCCTCATAAGGTGAATTCGACCGCCTGAAATTGGTCAACAATAATATTTTTTTTGCTTGAAATCCACACACATTTTCAAATAAACATGTTTATAATTTAGTATGCACAACGCATAAATTGAAACAGGGCAAATGTATCGAAAACTTGAAAAAATCATACAGTGCACCGCTTAACTTAGTTTTGAATTTGAGTGGACAGTTAAATAGGGTGCTGGTAATAAGACAACAATTACCTGTAAGCAGTATTTCTCAATTTGCTTCGAAGTTCTTCAATCTCCTTTTGTTGCATATCCATGTGGTCTTGCAAGTCGCCGTAGTCGCATTTCTGCAACCAAGCACACGTTATAGTGCCAACTAATACGACAAAACTGCTATACTT
Organism: Ascidia mentula; assembly: GCF_947561715.1. NCBI lineage: Eukaryota > Metazoa > Chordata > Ascidiacea > Phlebobranchia > Ascidiidae > Ascidia > Ascidia mentula. Next base: position 7,031,582 of record NC_138569.1, read on the forward strand.
TTAGTAAGCTACAGCCACTGTCGACCAAATAGGTCTAACCAGTGCAACTTTGGTAACTATACGACGATCCTGCTAGCTAAACATCCACTTTGTGGTGACTACACTTTCACCGTCAACCGTTGGGTACCAAGCTATGGGTGCAACACGTTGGCGAAAATCAGACTCATTAGGTCGTAATAGTGGCCATGTCTGCAGTTCACTAAAAACACAATTAGAACTTTATTGCCGTTACTTATAGGCGCAGAAATTTACGCTTTAAAGAGAGGCTGGAGTAAAAATGTAGACACGTTGGGAAGAACTAACCCTGTCCCTTCTTGAAACCATTTCAATAGATTTTTTGAGTTCTGCCTCAGTGGCGTGAATGACGTTGTCTTGGGTTTGGACGCGGTGTTTCAGATCTGCGTGTTCTGCTTTCAGGTTAGCGTGGGATTCCTTCAAATGAGTGTACTCCCTGCAAATGAAAACCCATGACTACAATATCTTTTAGATCAGGTCTTTCCTAAACTGCATGTGAAACTCATTGGAGTTGCCAAATGTCATTTTTGGATTGTTAAACAAAAGTACCACGTATATTCGTATATTATTAACGAATATTCTTTTATCATTAACATGGTAGTCTACCTACTTATTGGTCGCATATAAATTTTCCTATTAAAATGGTGGGTATCATTAGTGCAGCTAGACACTGGAAAAGGCATTACGTTTGTATCCCGTCAATGAAAAGTTATCTTATTGAAAAATCATAGACTAAAAGAATGACCTGGAGATTTCTTCATACATAGATTGAAGGGAGCTTGTCCCATTCTTGTGGGCTTCTTGCTGTTCCTTCAAAACCTTTTGTGTACTGTTATGTAGCTCTTGAAGCTGCAGTTTAAATGAAAGTATGTAAGGTAAAAATTTCAAATATAAATAAATATAAATATAATGATGAAAGGCATTAAAATAATGTCTAATTGCTATTGACATAATTTTTCTTGTCAAAAGAAGCAGAGAACAACAAAAACCTGAAGGATGAGCTGTTTCTGTTGGTGACAATGATTTTTCAGTTGTTCATAGGAGTCTTTAGATTCCTTCAGTTTCCCTTCTTGTTTCTTGCAATTATCTTTCAGCTGCTTTATCTTTTCTCGCTCAGATTTGAATTGCTCTATCTCATTTGCTAGTTTTGATTTCTGCAAAAATAACTTCTGGTTAAAATTTATTTGTTTAATAAGTGTAGAGTTACACCCAAGACACATGCAGTACCTGTTACTAGTGTAATATAATCCAAACAAAACACATTTATTGTCAATGTTTTCAAACAAAATAAACAATTTTAATCAGTATTTATTCAGTTCACTAATTGTTTTCCATGTTTTAAACAAAAGAATTTTATGGTTTAAAATACAAAAAGCTATAAATAGGCTTGAGCCACCAACATAGTTTTTCACAACAAAAGTATTTCTAAAAAAAGCTGAAGACTTGTATATGAACACTTCGATCTATGCAGTCTATGTAGTACACTCCGTGTGCTGCTGCACCTTACTTTCAAATTGGAACTGTCAGTTGTAATGATGCGCTCAAGGAGTAAATCACAACAGTCATAAAAAGAAAACCAGAAAAAAGTGCCTTTCCTGCCAAAGACTGACACAGGGGAAAGGCACTCCAAAAAAAATCCTGCCGTTGTCTTTTTAATCCGGAGAGCAAAGCAAACAAAGAAAGGGGGCTTTGCAAAGAAAACTAGTCCCTGAAGTATTAGCACTTAACCATAGATGCTTCTGCCAACTGGGCAGCAACAGAAGCCACAGCGAAGCCTCACTAAAGTTGATTAGGCCAAAAGGATTTGAAAATCAACAATTGCTAACTGTTTGAGAATCAAGGCACAGACAAGAGGCCCCTTTTCAAGTCATAGAGTTAAGTCTATTTACCGTAAACATGTGTTCTTTTGTATGAATATTCGCTGAACTAAGACAATGGGACTATTTTTGTTGTCTGCGGCAAGTTGGGAGATACTTGTTGAACACAGTGAAACAAAAATGTGTCACAAAGCTTATAGACTGTTTATGATGGGAAGATATATGTGACCATCAAACAATAAAGAATTTTTCATGCAATTAAGCGAAGTATGTTATCTTTTAGAACTATCTTTTAGGTATTGATACTTATGTTCTCTGGAAGTAACACTGCTTTGCTAGAGATGTAAACAAAATTTAAAATACTTCTTAAAATAACAACTTTCATCAAAATATAAAAGTGAACAGATCTTGAACCACATTTACATATTAATAAGTATATACCTCAGCAGTAAGTCGGTTAAGCACCACATCTTTATCTCTGGTTTCATTTTTGAAGTTTTGTATGTCACCGAGAAGCATTCTTTTTTCATCATCACAAGTTTTCAGCTTGTCATTGTTTTGCTGGAGTTCCCTTAGTAAGCTTGCAACCTGCAAAGGTAAATGCTTGTTTATATAGGGATACTTCTGCACCTCTTTGTTACAGAGATTAGATGGTTTTCCCTAATGCAAAAAAAAAACTTTTATTACTTCATATACCTGAAGGCTAACTTTGAAAAATCATTTTGAAAAGTGCAGCAGTAGCGACACTGGATCATGCCATGCATAACCAAAATTGTGTTTACATTATTACCACTTTATCAACTTAAATGCAAATCTGGTTGAATGAGTGGCTTACAGAGTGAAAAGGGTCGGTGTGATAAAAATGCAAAATTGTATTTTTTAAAAACCACAAATCTTAATTGTTTCAAGAAACCACAACCACAGCTAATGTAACCAGTTAGTAAAAAAATCAACTGTTGTTTCTTGTGATCAAATGCATCAAGAAAAGTTCAAGTGACCATGAAAAATATCACGACAGACCAGCATGAAACAATTGTGAAGTTTAGAAATCAATGCAACGTTTACCTGATCATTCAACTGTGACTTCTGCTTCTCAACCTCTTGCAAAGATGATTGCACTCTGTAGTAAAAGTAGAAAAATAAAAATCTATGTCAGAAACAGCTTTTTAAAACAGTAGTAGCAAGGATAAATTAAGCATGTATGGAAATAATATATACCCATTTAGTTGGCTGTGTTTAAGTGCATCAGATGCTGAGATGTTTTGCCTCAGTTGGTTTGCTTCAGTCTTGACACTTTGTAACTCAGCTGCAAGTTTATTCCGCTCGCCCTCTGCTGCCACCTTACTGTTTTTGAAAAATTTAAACAGAAATGCTGGTTGACAAATAGACTTTTTAGAAAGAAAAACAATGTTGTAATCTAGTTAGGGTATTCAAAATAAACTAGACTGTATAAAAATTGCTGAAATTATCAGCTACAAAAATATACACACATAATTATTACAACTTTTAATGAAGCATAATCTACTAAACTAAACCTACAGTTCCAGAATTTTGTCATAGTCAGCTTTAAGACATCTTGCTGTTTCCTGCAAATCTTTTATCTGGTCATCTTTGCTCTGGAGAATTTCCAAAACCTTTCTATCTTTCGTTTCAGCTTTTTCCTTTTCTCTTTGCAGCACAAGGCTTATGGCCTGAAAAGTCAGAGAAGAATTTAATTGGGCATTTTAGACAACTGATCACATGTGTTTGATTTTTACACAATTTTAACTGCATAAATATCAAAAATAATTACATTTTTTAGTGGTTATATTTCAAACTCATTATAGTGCACAACACCAGTTACTTTTAAAAGAAAAAGATAACAAAATTACACAATTTGTAGGCAAATAATATTTTTTCATGCAAAACAGAGTTCAGCCAATAAGCTATTTATAAATTTTCTAAATATCAAAGATAGTCCCGAAAAACACTAAAACAAACATATTAAAAAAAAGATCCAGATTTTGTACAGCTTGGTTATCAATCCTGTTACAATAAAGTTATAAAAGTTTAATAAAAGCTAATGATGAAGTTCAATAACCTGTGTTAGATCAGGGGAAGACACTTGCAGGCGCTTCCACAGGGACCAAACAAACTCCTTGTCAGCTTGGCACTGTCGCAATTCATCTGAAAGCTCTCGGTTCTCTGTGAGCAGTTTGGAAATCTCAGCATCTGCATAAAAGCAAATTTGTCACCCCAAAAAATATAGATGAAATATTTCACAGTACGGCTATGGTTTTTTGACACAAGCGGGCAAAAATAGACGAACAGATAAATCCTCTAAGCACCTGCACCTCTCATTATTTACAAATTTGTGCAAAAAACTAATGCAGTATATATTAAACAAACATTGACTAGTCCATGTACATATAACTGAATAATGAAATGTTCATGCCATGTCTAACACATGCCTACTTTACCAAAATAAATCATAAAGAATGCAGAGAACAGTCGACAAAGAAGGCGCTTTAGTTCAAGATGCATGGGGTCCACATTTACCTTTTGATTTGAACAAGTCATCCATTCCATACGAGTAAGTTTGAACATCAAACCATTAACATTAAAAAAATACAAACTTTTCTGCATTTACAAATACCCGCTACAGATTCGCATCAACGATTTTGTCACGGATGAACAATTTCCCACAAGGTAGAAATCATACACAGTTCCTCTTTTGTGTTTGGTAATATCCCCCAAAGCATAATACCGGCGAGGACAGGGTTTCACAGTACCGGCGAGGACAGGGTTAAAAGACTTGTAAGTCCTTACAATTTGTTAAATAACAATCATTTGTTGTGCAAAGATATCAAGCGTACCAGGAATCCAGTACCAACAAGACATGCAACTAAAATTGGAGGGTGTCGTACACTAATTTTGTTTATACTAACTGCAAGAGATTTTGTACGATTGTTCACACTGCATTAAGGAGCTTACCGTACTTTAATTCTCACCCATGGACAACGCAACTTGCAATGGAGATTTTAACATTGGCGTGCATTTTCAACCTTAGCTATTGAATGTTACAACGGAGTTTGAGGCCAACCCTACTACGAGTTTCACTAAAGCGACACATCTCTTATATTCAAATCATATTTCAGACTGATATGCAGTAAAATACATAGGAAGTCAATGTCCAATTTATTACAGCCACAGCCACATCCTCTTCCTACAAAACGTACAATAATTGATCTGTTTAATTGTTTGAAAAACAAAAGGGTTCATATATTGATCAGTTTTTAAGCAGGGTTGGCTTGTTTTTAAGAGATGTGCTTATTTTCGATTTGTGTGTTTAATATTTGTTCCACAGTCCGAGAGCAACCCTGAATATAGGTAAATAGGTTTTTGTAAAATACTGACTAGCAGTTTTAAAGCGTGACTAAAACGACAGGTTTAAGTTGAGTGTTGTTTAAAATTCAACAGCTATTCCACTATCGATAAGAGGACGATCAAGTTAAATGTTTAAAAAGAAATGTATATTAAATTTCTACAGCATTACAATTTGTTGTAAAAATCTGTTCACTGATCTCTCGACTTTGAAATGGTCAATACCCGAAGGTATATGACGTATTTTTTACAATGGTACAAAGTGGCGTTTTGTACATCACTGGGACACAATCAAATGTTCGTCGCAAACCTGGCAATAGGCCTACTTCTAACAACTTTTGACAACAGAGTTAAGTAGTTTAGTTTGTATGAACAATTGTCATGTTTCTAAATTTGTAAAAATACAGCGGACAAATTAATTATTGTTTCAATGTTTTTTACCACACCACCAGGATTCGAACCTATAGATATTCAGTTGTTTTTTTCTGACCAGTGATGTTCAATTCAATATTCCTTGTCGATGGAAATACGCGTACAAATTCTGTTATTGCTGGTTGTCGCTTTTTAGGTTTCTCATAGCGACATCAGATTCAAATGTTATGTAAAGTAGGGCACTGCTGGAACGCTTCAATGTTAAAAATAATATTGATGTAGCGATTTGCTTTAATGTAGGGGTTATTACTTGTCTGTAAACAAATTATTGGGAAAATACTACTACACTGGTTCACAAAATTTTTTCCAAACTTGATCCATATATAAGTCTGTGTAAAACAGAAATCTGTGCGAATTTTAATGATTAGGCGTGAACAGGGTCACCGCCTGTTATTTCTTGTTATTAATTTGAGTTGAAATACTAGACGAAATCGTAGCGTTAATATTCGTAGATTCTATTTTACATAGGCTTATATGTGGATCAAGTTTGAAAAAACTTTGTGACCCGGTGTAAAAGTGTCTTCCAAATTATTACTTAGAGACAAATGGGATCGTCCGATTGAGTCATTTTTCGCACAAATCGGTTACTGTGTTGGACTTGGTAACCTCTGGCGATTTCCATATATGTGCCAAAAGAATGGAGGAGGTTTGTGAGGCTTAATTTCCGATCAAAATTTTGGTTATCTGTGTTGTCTGTTTAAAAAATGGACAAACAATTTGGCCTACCTTTCTGCGCAGGAGTATTCTTGATTCCTTATGCTCTCTCCGTCATCGTGATGTCAATTCCTTTGTACATTTTTGAGGTTGGACTTGGACAGATTACAAGCAGAGGAAGGGTAGCTGCTTGGAACAGACTGCCGCTTATGAAGGTTTCCTGGAAGTTTGCTCTTATAACTTTAATTACTCTTTCATAAATGTTTCGATAAACGCAGTAATATCTTATGCAATGGCATGATTGGCAGGATCGCCCCACTGCGCATCAGGTCCTTGCTTGGCGATCACAGCTATCCTGGGCTGCCAAGCCTGTGGACCTAATGTTTCGATAATTTCACGATCTTGATCAAAGTTTTTTTCTCATTAAATCTTGTTGCAAAATTTTACAAAACATTCGTTGTCTCTTTGATATCCATCTTTTCTTTGGAATCTTGCTTCTGTCATATATATTACATTGAACTTACAAAGCACTATATTTCTAATCAGGGTATTGGATATGCTTCCATGGTTGTGGATGCACTGTGCATGGTTCCTTATATGATGGTGATGGGTTGGGGAATATTGTACTTGGGACACTCGTTAACAACTGATGCACTCCCGTGGACAACATGTGGTGAGAAATAATAGACGTGAAGGTTTGCTTGCAAACGTTGTACAATGCAGGGCTCCCCAAACTAGGTATCGCGACCATGCATGGGTCAAACACCGACACGGGTCACACAGATTCCATGCGACACAAAGTACAACATTCAGTTGTATTTTTTTACAAAGTATCCGCGACAATTTCAGTCGTTTCGTTAGAATTGGCCTTTGCAATAAAATATCGCTGTTAACAAACATTTTTAAACATGTTTGGGATGCCCTGGTCTATTGTACAAAATGGCAAAAGGCTTTAACAAACTGGGTTTAACAGCGCGTCCAAAAGAAGACATCTTTTGAATCAACGATCACTCTCTAATCATTCACAAAGATACTTATAAGTCAAATATTTTGCTTACGATTAAAATTAAAAAATGCTCCCTTTTCCTATAGACAACACTTGGAACACGCAATCCTGCGTAACTCTTCAAACACTAGTAAACTATTCATCGAATGCTACAAATCACCCGAGCTTTAACCATACGTTCAATCAATCAATCTTTTATGCCAAAGAGTCTTTGCCGCAAATCCAATTTTGGAGGTAAGAGTTACGGTTCATTGATCCACAATAATAACCCAATCTTCAAACACCATGAAAGTGATTTAACGCATCGCAAAATCTACCCAATACGTAGGATAAAACATTGAAGAACATAGTTGAACTCTTGTAAAGAATTAGTTGCAATTTTTCTTACAACGAACTCGACATGATATCTTTGCAACGAACACGACAGGAGAAAGTGTTGCCACAATATCCTAGTTATGTTGTGGCTTATACGACAGGAATTACGTGTTGAGAATTCCCAACCCAGCAAGCGGTATAGATGGGGAGTTTAATTGGCCGATTCTATGTTCCATCATCGCAGCTTTTGTCACTGTGTTCTTTGTTACTATGGGAGGAATCAAGACTAGTGGGAAGGTGAATTACTATTTGCATTATATATAGGTTAATATGATTTTGCATGATATGATGTTTCCTTTGATTTAATGTGCGTTTTACACCATATGCACCATATAGTAGCGCAAGGAATGGATAAACTCCGCACAGCTGGCCCAACTTTATTTCTGACCAAACCTTTTCACAGGTAGTTTATTTTACCGCCACCTTTCCGTATGTGATTGTGATCGCTCTGCTCATACGAGGAGCCACTCTGGAGGGAGCAAGCGATGGATTGAAGGCATATTTAATCCCCGATTTGTCTCGTCTTGCCAAACCACAGGTATTAAATTTTATTGGCCAAACTTGTCTGTACAAAAGTCAACACTTATGTAAATGCTTCTCTGTTTAATAGGTGTGGGTCGATGCATTCTCTCAGTCGATTTACACATTCGGCATCTGTTATACAGCTTTGACGGCTTTCGGTAGTTTTAACAAATACAAAATCAACTTCTACAAGTAACTACTGGATTTCTTGTCTGTTTATAGGGTATTTTTGTTTTTGCGTGTGTAGTTACGTATTGCTATATATGGATGGCGTTCGTTCAGCGTGTTGGCTTGGTGTGTGAAAAATGACATAGCGGCATGTACTTTATTTGAAAGTAATTACTAGATTTCGATTATTTTGTATTTTGTGAATGTAATTTCGAACAGTAACAAGGTAGCTTTGTAGTTTCATGGTTCCAGCTTACTGTGAAAACATAACAAGGTAAAGGTAAATCGTATAGCTTTTCTATAGATCTTCTCTCATCGTGATTTGCCTTGGTTGCTTGACTTCGTTCACAATGGGCTTGGCAACGTTCAGTGTCCTCGGCCATCTTGCCCACGTCATGAATGTCAACATATCTGATGTGGTGGAGTCCGGTAATTTGCCGATACAATACACAATGGAAAAATATTAATAACATGAAACACGTTGTTTCGATGTATAGCATACCAGTAGTATACAACCTTTCAAAACTTTTAAACGATTTTGTTCCTAATTAAGAGAAACATAGTTTTTCCTGGGTGGTCCTTTTAAATAATTTTTATCGATTTTGTATCGATTTGCTGTATATTGATTATGCTAAGAATCGTGTATCGTAAGGGTGGATTTGAATGCAAATAAAGTATTTTTCAAATAAAAGTGGAATAAGTAATATATTAACTTTTTCTGTTCCAGGTCCAGGGCTTGTGTTTCAAGTGTTTCCCGTGGCTGTTTCTCTTATGCCCGCTTCTCAATTCTGGTCCGTCATGTTCTTTCTGATGATCTACTTTGTGGCCATCGATACTTCGGTAAAACGTCAACGGTCTATTCTGTTGCAAATGTGTTTGAAATATTATGAGTTTGTTATGGCCTCCCCAAACAGCATACATCTTTTTAAAATGTTGCTTCCAGTTTTCCGAATTCGAGGGCATGATGACCGTTATTGGTGACGCTTTTCCGAGTCTTATTTCGACTCCCTGCAGACGAGCTTGTACAAACAGTGTATTTGGAACGACATTCTTCATTTTATGTCTCTCGCAAATACCAGGGGTGGGTGTTAATATGAAAAAAATACTAAACAGATCACTTTCGTCATTATTTTCCATTCGACGTAGCATACACAAAAGTAACAACTTTAACAGCAGCAATACTATTACCTAATGTACTTTCATTTGAGTTAAATTGCCGTCGCTTGTATGTTTTTTTTTTTCAGAATGGAATTTACGTGTTTGAATTACTCAACATCTACGGGTCTTCAGGCTTCACCATTATACTCCTGGCTTTCGCCGAGGCGGTCACAGTTGGGTGGTTATGGGATGCCGACCAGTTCGAGCGCGACGTGAAGGAAATGACTGGAAGTGACCTTGCAGTGTTTATCAAGTACTGTTACAAATATGTGACTCCACTTGTGGCGCTGGTGAGCTAATTAAAATACCTCATGTGTAAGTTTAAAAATTAATTTATTTTTGAATTTTGTAGTTTGTCTTGTTTTTCTTCATCGTTAAATGGGAACCTTTGACAATCGGTGACTGTATTTATCCGACGTGGGCGAACGTGATTGGTTGGGGCATGGCACTGTCTTCGATACTTTGCATTCCAGTTACAGCTTCCTATGTTATGTGGAAAGGAGAGGGGACATTTAAGGAGGTAAAGTCTCAAATGTTTAGCAAAAACTTGCTCCAACTTCAAACATTTGTCTGCAGAGATTTCAGCAGGGTCTACGTCCGGTTGTAAAAAATAATGATGATCATGATAATGATGACGTCACAGACAAAATTCTGGAAAGCAACACAAAAGTGTAGGCTGGAGGTGTATACTTAAGCATCCACCCAAACGCCCGAACGCTCCAGGATTTAATTTGAGAGGTCTTCCCCTTCCCCTCTAGGACCTGTCATCACTGTACAAAATGCTGCCTTAAGAAATAAAAGGATTGGTTTTTGTTGATCACACATGCGTTCTTCGGGTCTTGCGCCCAAACCGCTATTATTTCGCAACAAATGAGTTTTTGATAGTGGGAACCTTTGACAGTCAATCGCCTTACCTTGGAAAAATCTGTCTCATCTTAACCTTCTTTTGCTCTGTGAAACCCAACTTGTCCTTCTGATAGGCGATATAAAGATAACATTTGTGGATAATCTTGAAGTCACAGTTTTTTGCTTTACAAAGGCTTAAATCGTCCTGATGAAGGTCAGTTGAATAACGACCGAAACTTCGTCCGAACTAGTTTTTCTTTTTTGCCAGAAGAGCCTTACATTGCCAAAGCTTTAATAGATTTGGTCTTCAGAAGTGATCTATTTGTTTGAATAGTGATGTTAATGGAGTCTAAGTGGCGCGTAGATTCGATTGGATTGTTTATAAGCGAAGTCGTCGCAGTCTTTTGACCAAACTATAACATATGAAGACTGCATGAGTTCGTGCCCCTTCATGATAAAAGTCACCAGGAAAATACACATTCCTGCTCGATAAGCTCAAATGTCTGTTTCCTGTATAGACACAACTGACATATGTTTAACACGAAATATGCAGCAACGACTGTTGACAATACAATGTGTTTTGCTCAAGTCTATGTTCGACTACAGCGTTGCTGCTTCGTGCCAATGTTCCGTGGTTGAGAGGTGAAATCACTTAAACTGTCAACACTATCAGACTTAACTTCAATAGAAACAGCCTTCGATGAAGCAATTCGCTCAGATTTAAGACTAACAATTCCCAATGTCGTTCACAGGTTGAATTCTGTATCAAGGGTAGCGCAACAAACGAAAGCCCGAGCTTTCATAATAACCGGTCAGCATTGGTGGGCAATAAGGACATTAGATTTTTTGTTAGTTGAAGTGGAAGAGTCAAAATATTGGGGCCGTTTCGAAATCAGGAAAAGTCAGTGAAAAGATACGGACCCTGCCGAACGATTTCACTACTTTAATACGCAACATGTAAACCAGAAGTCGCAAATAATTCTTTTCATAGTTTTTATTGAATATGCTTCATTCAGCAATTGGGAAATTTACGAATACAAGTACACAACAAAATTAACGCAACACTTCTATCTGAAGTCTTGTGTTGCTACATGTAATGAAAGTGTTTTTTGCATCTTGTTGACTATGCGGCGACAAACCGTTTGCCACTCACGATAACGTTTATCGGGTCACACGTTCCATGCTTAAGAGCCAATTTCCTGCAGGCACGTCTCCCGGAATGGGAGCGACTGAGACCTGTTACATTTAGTTTTCAGCACAAAGGCAAGGCAAAATGTACGTAGAGAAGTTGTTACTATTATGAATTATAAAAAAATTCAATTTTACGTCATCACTTATTTACATAGTAATAAAAGAATCATGTTTCAGACTGACATATGGTAAAATACACCAGAAGTACTAACGGATATAATGTCAATTTCCTGTGCCAACATTTTGAGTGATGTGTTTAAAACGCAAGATTTGGATCAAAAAACTAATATGTTAAATTCTTACAGCCAGATAAATTTATTTTATAAATATCTGTTAACCGATTGCTGCACATTGAAATGGTCAATATCCGAAGGTAAGATGTTTTATTTTATTAGTGACGTATTGTATCCCAAAGGCATGTTAGTAATGATAAAACTATGCGCAAAAAATCACTACAAGCCTTAGAAAAAAAGGGTATACCACTGCTTACAGTTTGTAAAAGTTTTGCAGTAGAACAGGAATTAAAATATATGGTGTACAGCTTGTTGTTTTGCATATAACGACCTCAACTAAACAAAAACGCCTCTGTAAAACTTTATTGCAGAGACAAATGGGATCGCCCGATTGAATCATTTTTCGCACAAATCGGTTACTGTGTTGGACTAGGTAACCTCTGGCGATTTCCATATCTGTGCCAAAAGAATGGAGGAGGTTTGTGATGCCTAATTTCTTTTGAAAGTTTTGGTTATCTGTGTTGTCTGTCCAAAATTATGAAATTGATAACAAGGTTGTCCTACCTTTCTGCGCAGGGGTGTTCTTGATTCCTTATGCCCTTTCTATCGTGCTGATATCCATTCCTTTGTACATTTTTGAAGTTGGACTTGGACAGATTACAAGCAGAGGAAGGGTAGCTGCTTGGAACAGACTGCCGCTGATGAAGGTAGCCTGAAAGTTTGCTCTTATAACTTTGTTTACACTTTTGTGAATTGCAAAAATGCAAAAATCAGGCATCAAAGCATGACGTAATACATTTACTGCACTTCCTACTTTTTTGAGATACTGTGTTTTTTCTGTTGCAGTGAACTTTACAAAGCACTATATTTTTAATCAGGGTATTGGATATGCTTCCATGGTTGTGGATGCAGTGTGCATGGTTCCTTATATGATGGTGATGGGTTGGGGAATATTGTACTTGGGACACTCGTTAACAACTGATGCACTCCCGTGGACAACATGTGGTGAGAAGTGATTGACGTTTTTATAGGAATCTATTCGAAAACGTTTGTTTGCTTGTAAAACTGTTACACGGCCATACATTTCTGTGCAAAAAGTATGTAACTGTGAGTGTAGATGAACACATTTTTCCTATGAACGCCATGTTGGAAACGGTAGTCTTGTTTTGAAGTTTAATCTTTAGTGAACGGATACGATCCAAAAACTATAATCTATATATTAGCAAAATATTACGAATAAATGACGGGGGCCAAACAACATGTTTTTATCAAGACAACCCATGGAACACCCAATCCTGCGTAACTATACAAAGTCTTGCAAACTATTCGTCAAATGTTACGGATCCTCACAATTTCACCACCTCGCTCAACCATTCCGTAGTCTACAGCAAGGAGTCTTTGTCGCAAGTCCAATTTTGGAGGTGAAAACTACACAGACAATAGCTTGATACATGAGGCCAGTTCAAAGGTTTTCATATTAATCCTCTGTTAGGGAGTACCAAGGATTTAATGATTGGTACATATCAGTAAATCCAATTTACACTTTTTCTGCGGCCTCAATAACCAGTAATAGTTCTTTTGTTCATTGACATTAAATGAAGTTTGCACGGAAATGTTCCTGTTGGTGATCGTAAATCGTTTTACTGCTTGCAAAAAAACGCCAAACACACTTCACTGGTTCTTTTAATGCATTTGTTTCGGTTCCATTTGTTTTTCTGGAACTACACAACTCATAATATCTTAGTTCTTTTATAATTGATAACACAGGAATTACGTGTTGAGAATTCCCAACCCAGCAAGCAGTATAGATGGGGAGTTTAATTGGCCGATTCTATGTTCCCTCATCGCAGCTTTCGTCACTGTGTTCTTTACTATGGGAGGAATCAAGACTAGTGGGAAGGTGATTTTATTTTAACAGAAATATTCCCACAAAATCAACGCATATTCGAACTGCTATCTGATAAGAAGATTTTTGTCGATGGGAACGCGGCGATTGAAGGCAACACATCTGAGAAACAGAAGTAGTAATAAAATAATCGTTTCACACGAATTTTTAAGAAATCTCTTCTCAGGCAAATCCCATCCATGTTTCAAAGAAATATGGTTTGACCTTTCAAGGTCTTTTGTAGTAATAGCATTTATTTTCATAGATACTTTAATTGAATTAAGCAAACAATATTTTCAGGGTGATTTCTTTAACAATACATAAAACATAAATTGCGCCTGCGGTGTTCAAACAAAACTTTCACTTAGACATGATTTGCGTCAAGCCAATGGTGACAAAGTTTTTTGAGCCAACTTTATTTCTGACCAAACCTTTTCACAGGTAGTTTATTTTACCGCCACCTTTCCGTACGTGATTGTTATTGCTCTGCTCATACGAGGAGCCACTCTGGAGGGAGCAAGCGATGGATTGAAGGCATATTTAATCCCCGATTTGTCTCGTCTTGCCAAACCACAGGTATTATATGATAGCCACGATTATTATGCCAAAAGGTCAAGACACAAAACCCAACAAAATGCTTCTCCGTTCAAAAGGTGTGGGTCGATGCCTTCTCTCAGGCGATTTACGCATTCGGCATCTGTTATACAGCTTTGACTGCTTTCGGCGGTTTTAACAAATACAACAGCAACTTCTACAAGTAACTAAACTAGATATCTCAAATGTCTATTTTGCTTAATTGTGCATTTATAGCTACGTAATATGGCCGAGGTGTTTTAAGAATAAAGCATCAGGTAATGGCGACACATAAATTTTCTACAGATCCTCTCTCATCGTGATTTGCCTTGGTTCCTTAACTTCGTTCATTATGGGTTTGGCAACTTTCAGTGTCCTCGGCCATCTTGCCCACGTCATGGATGTAAACATATCTGATGTGGTGCAGTCCGGTAATTTGCCGATACAATAGACAACGTAATACGTAACCAACGCTCTACTTTAAATATCAGTGTTCATGGAACGTATATGATTATTAAAATAAAACGTTTCCCAAATTTCAATCGATTGGAATGCGAAACTCAGACTGAAAACTAAGTTTTGGTAAATGGAGAAACTGATGTTGCCGTTTTCGGCGAAATATATTTTTCTCTCAATAAATCGATCTGAGCTGTCTAAAGATCGCTGTGTTGGGATTTTAATACATTAATATTTTTTTAAAGTTGTTTTTTTACGAAAACAAAGCGCAATATTCAATTTAAAAGGATTTTGTGTACTCCAGGTCCAGGGCTTGTGTTTCAAGTATTTCCCGTGGCTGTTTCTCTTATGCCCGCATCTCAATTCTGGTCCGTTATGTTCTTTCTGATGATCTACTTTGTGGCCATCGACTCTGCGGTAAAACGTCAACTGTCTTGTTTTTGATATGGTCAGGTTACAGTGGAACCAGCATGGCTTATGTTAGGAATGCAACTGTATTGCTCCTGCATTTGGAGTCACACTTTGCATCAGTGCGATAATATATTTACGGTAAACTTACAGTCGCATTGAAACATTTGTATGCAGTTTTCCGAATTTGAGGGCATGGTGACCGTCATTGGTGACGCTTTTCCGAAGCTTATTTCGACTCCCCGTAGACGGGCTTGTACAAACAGTGTATTTGGAACGACATTCTTCATTTTATGTCTCTCGCAATTACCAGGGGTGGGTGTTAATATGAAAAAAATAATTAATTCGCTTTCGTTATTATTTTCAATTCAAATAGAACCACAAAAATAACAATCTTAACAGCAGCAATTCTATTACCTATTGACCGAAATTGTGTGCCCATATAATGTACTATTACTGCCGCTTAAATGTTGGTTTGTTCTCAGAATGGAATTTACGTGTTTGAATTACTCAACACCTACGGGTCTTCAGGCTTCACCATTATACTCTTGGCTTTCGCCGAGGCGGTCACAGTTGGATGGTTATGGGATGCCGACCAGTTCGAGCGTGACGTGAAGCAAATGACCGGAAGTGACCTTGCAGTGTTTATCAAGTACTGCTACAAATATGTGACTCCACTGGTGGCGCTGGTGAGCTAATTAAAATACCTCATGTGTAAGTTTAAAAATTAATTTATTTTTGAATTTTGCAGTTTGTCTTGTTTTTCTTCATCGTTAAATGGGAACCTTTGACGGTCGGTGACTTTATTTATCCAACGTGGGCGAACGTGCTTGGTTGGGGCATGGCACTGTCTTCAATACTTTGCATTCCAGTTACAGCTTCCTATGTTATGTGGAAAGGAGACGGGACATTAAAGGAGGTAAAGTCTCAAATGTTTTGCAAAAACTTGCTGTGACTTTAGACGTTTGTCTGCAGAGATTTCAGCAGGGTCTACGCCCGGTTGTTAAAGATAATGAAACAAATATTGATGATGACGTCACAGACCAAATACTGAAAAGCAACACAAAAGTGTAAGCTGGAGGTGTATATTTGAGCAACGATCCACACTCCCGGTAATAATGCGGTTAGGATTCTTGGGCTTGAAGCCAATCCTCGCAGAACATGTAGCTTAAACGTATAAACAGCATGCTTACCCCATCCGTTCCTTCTTTCGTTGTGTTTCTCATAACTTCATCATTCCGCCGGAATAAAGTTACCGCTTATGCAATTTTGATGTCATAGGGGGATACTTAGTGAGGCTTTAATCAGTTCGTTTTTCAAAATGGCGCTTTGTTTTTTTTTGGTGGTGTTGTAAAACTTGCAGGGATGTTAATTGAGTCTCAGTATAACTTATAGATTGATTTTTTAACACCGGATAACAAGATTTTACACTCTTTGGCCTTAAGCATGGCGGCGTCCATGACACTTCGTAAATGCTTGTCGATTTCAAACCTTTAACGTGCATGAAGAGCAAAAATATATGAAGACTGCATGCGATGCAGATAAAGTAAAATGTCTACGAAAATGCATCTACCATATATGGCTTATATATAAGTCAATTGTCCGCTCCGCTTAATTAGTCAACACTATCTCGAAACGGAATGTGCGACAACAGTAACAGCGGTGATCTTGCTTTCCACGCGCTTACACCTGATAACTGACAATGAGTTAAGCAATGCAATAAAATTTTTCGTAATTCTGCTACAAGTATGATTCTGTTGGCTGCACGCGCTTTCCGTCAGAAATCATTCGAAGATTGGTGTATAATGCTACATAGGCGATTGACCACAAGTCCAGGTCTAAACGGACTTTCTCTGTTCCACTTGTGTTTCAGGTGTTTCCCGTGGCTGTTTCTCTTATGCCCGCATTTCAGTTCTGGTCCGTCATGTTTTTTCTGATGATTTACTTTGTTGCGTCGATACTTCAGTCGTCAACGATCTTTCGAGTTACAATACTGACATATTTGTTTTGCTCCTTGATACGAAAGTTTAAATTTATTCTTATCGTCAGCTTTAAGAGGTTCATGCATGTTATTCAATCCGTTTAACTGTTGCTTTAAGTTTAAGTTATCCGAAATCTAGGGCATATGGCCGTCATTGGTGTCGCTTTCCGAAACTGATTTCAAGCACATTTGGAATAACCTTTTCCATTGTACGTATTTCGCAAGTGCAAGCGGTTAGTTTAAAACTAATTATAAAATATATCTCAAGGTTTGCGACATTTCTTGAAAATTCGTTGCTCAGGCCCCTTAATGATTATTTGTTTTCAGCATGGGATTTAGGTGTTTGAATTATTCAACACCTACTGTGCCTCTGGATTTTCCAATACATTGTTGACTTTCGGTGAAGTGGTTCCCAAGTTGGATGGTTTCTCTGCATGCCTACGTTGTGTAAAAGGGAAGATTAAAAAAGGTTAATACAAAGCACAAGATTTTGTGAAAAATATACGGTAATTTTTGACAAATGTGTGCAGAGATTCTGACCAGGTCTACGTCCAGTTGAGAAAGATAATGAAAGAGAAGACGGTGATGACGTCACAGTCCAAATAGTTCAATAAAACACTTCAGCATAAATATAATACTAATATCGCTCCTGGGATTTGGAGTTCGAAATGCCAACTTGCAGATTGAAAAATGTGCGTATGAACAATTTTCTTGATGGAACACAATCTATACCGATTCGTATGAAGAAACATTTTAACTATAGGAAAAACTGTTTTGGGTGTCCTCCTTACCACCTACAGTACCTACGTTGTACGGCGTTGGAAAAGTGACCTCCACTGATGAACATTTCAGTTCGTGGCAATATTACAACGGTTTTCATTCTAGATTTTCTCTTCAAATCATCCTCAGCGTCGCCAAAGCAAAACTAAACGCGTAATGATGCCTCTGGAAAGGAAATAGTCACGTTCCTGTTATTTTGCTACGTCGTGACATTTCGGGCGGTGTTGTTGATTTTGTCGCTTCCGCACAATAGCGGTTTTATCTGCTTGAATGCCGCCTCCCTATCACGCTGATGTGTGGCGCCAAGTCAGTTACATGTGCAAAGCCAAAGCAAGCTAACTTAGATTGCTATTCAACCTTCGGTATTTACATTGATCGGCGTGGAATAGCAATTGTTTTTGCAGTCTAATGTTGGACAAACGTAAAAAAGATGCGACCTGCTGTTCTTTCCAGCAAAAAATTGTGGTTTTGAAAAGATTTGAAAACTTATCAATGCGGTGAGTAAATGGAGACAAAAAAAACAGTGCAGGCAACAATTGAAGGAAAGTAGGTATAACTGTGTTCTGCTTCAGCATCCCCAAATAATGGCTTCAGTCATGCGAAAGGAGAAAGGAATGATTCTGTGATCGACAACGTGGTAATGGTCACATAGCGAAATAGGCCAAAGGCAGAATTACAAGTTGGGTTTGACTTATAGGACTAAACATCCAATGATCCCCACAAACGGGTACAAAGCATAGAATAAAGTGATATGTGAAAGGATGTGTGTATGGCCATTTTTTGCTGTAAGGCCAACGAAAAATACTTCCCTGACAGAAAAACACGAATCTAAACAAAATGCCCGCAGTAAAAATTTCGATGGATTGTGTTTTACACACACGACTGTGTCCATAGTAGCACTCGTGGGTTACGAAGTATAAATGCTTGTCTACTTGTCTGCAACGTACTTTCAAAACGTGCCGTGGGCTGTGTCCAAACGCTCTGCTTTCAGCTTGAATGGGTTTGTTACCTTTGTTCTTTCGCCTGAATTCATCCATGGATCATGCCGGAATGCCGGAGTGCCGGAGCGTTAAAAAATTTATACCTTTCGCTTGGTTGTTGAGCGTTTCTCTGTATCAGTAGTATTCGGTCTTCGGCTCGATGGTTGGAGACCCAGAGTATTACATGAGCTTGTAGCTACAAGCTGTCAGGCACTTTAGCTTTGTAAAAGTCTGTTTTGAAAGGTTATTTTGGTTTTTGATGAAAAGAAGCAAAAACTAGATAGAACGCTGCTAATGAAGGCCTGTACGGTGGTAATACATGCCCGTGTTACTATACAACTTATTATAACATAAGCTAATTCTGGTTTCTAGCACAAACAAAATAAAGTTTAGTGCCGTTCTGAGCTCAACAATAGTTGCTTGCGGTGCGGACGGGGCCCCGTCGACTGCAGATAGATATGAAGTCTTTTCAGCTTTAAATGTACAAGAAGTACGTCTAAGTCGACGTCTACACGAGGTTTTGTAAGTTGTTGTGGTAGCATATTACATATAATATAAATAGAACCAGGTTGTCAAACCAATTTGTTTCTTTTGATTGTAGTTTTGTTTAAACCGCTTCATCCTGGGGACGAATTTGTAGCAAAACGAGAAAAAGGCGGCGTTGGTGAAAAAAATACCACTGCTATAAACAGTTCAGACAGCAATGATGTAAAATATGTCAGGTAAAGTTTTTTGTGCAATAGAAAAGAAACTTTTTCGCCCCAAAGGATTTTATCATTACCAAAATAAGTTGTGCAAAAGGCTCACATTGCTACGTTATCATCACATTTGCTAACGTTATCAAGGCAACCGCATGTGTGCGTTTGGAAAATCAGTTTCCCATGAGAACTGCTACAGTCAGTCTATGTTGCTGCGTAATCGCTTCCTTTGGTGCTGTGCATTTCCTGTGTGTGTGGGCAATACAGTGATTTGCCATTCTATTCTGTTCTGTTGTTTACCTGGAGTCTCGATGCAAAAAGATATGATTTATAAGACCTGAAGAAATATTTGGAATAAACGACTGAGAATATTATATTACAGTGGAAGGTATAAAAGGAAGCAGGATATTTGGCCCAGGGAAATGTTTAAACCCTAAAACAGACAATGAATTCTAGAGTGAGGTTCACGGGCAAACTCTACGACTAATAACTATCACATATAGTTACAATGTAGCGCCACCAACAGTGCTTTTCGTTGCAACATAGTTAGCTTATTTGACTTTTAGAAACCGACGACCTGGCAGAGGAACTTGGTTTTACCTGATTCTAGTTTTGTTTCGTTTTGTACTTCACTGCACATGGAATATAATTTATTTTATTTGATTGAATCTTGTACAAGCAGTAAAACAGGAGATGGATATGTTTATGTTTAACTTGCGATGCTAGGTTCCGCATGATCTGCCGCATCGCACGAATTAACAACCATGAAATTATAAGTTCTAAAAGCAATTGTGCTGTGCTTCACTATACCACGTTCATCTGTTCGCAGATATAGGTTCGTGATAATTACATAAGTTTGACCAGCAATGAAAATGGTAGAGGATAAAAGGTGGGGAATCTAATTGATATTGTGAAGTTGGTTTTCAATTGTTAAACTATTGCTCCATAAACTTAAAAAAATTGGGAAATATGCAATGATTTGCGACAAGAAAAAAAGAGGAAAAAAGTTTTATCATTTTAATGATATTGCTGTCTGCTAACTTGTTTTGTATTGTTTTCTATCTTCTCTGAACAAAAATATTACCATTACTTTCAAGTCATTATAAATAGCTGGTCGGGTGAAATTCCTTCTAACCAGTAAATTATTATTTTTGCCGCAGAGACAAATGGGATCGTCCGATTGAATCTGTTTTCGCGCAAATCGGTTACTGTGTTGGACTTGGTAACCTTTGGCGATTTCCATATCTGTGCCAAAAGAATGGAGGAGGCATAAGATTTGAAATTTCTTTCATAGTGACAATGTTGTTATGCCTAGCGATTTTTTTTGTTTAATTGCAGTAATGATAGTTTTTCAACTTAATTTTCATTACGCAGTTGTAATTAGTTTTTAATTTACAATGTTACGAAAAAAATTCTACGTTAGGCATTCACGTTTTTGCCATTATGATCTCCAGTGGTTAAAACGTAGGTCATTTTTTAAGGAGTATTCTTGATTCCTTACGCTCTCTCCGTCATCGTGATGTCAATTCCTTTGTACATTTTCGAGGTTGGACTTGGACAGGTTACTAGTAGAGGAAGGGTAGCTGCTTGGAACAGAATACCGCTAATGAAGGTTATTTTGTAAGAATAAATATAAGGCAAATTGGTAATTGCTTTCATTGCTACCATCGTAAAAAATACCTCTGTAAATTAATTCATATGGTACATAGGCAAACTCTACAGCACAATGCCGTGACTAAAAGATCATCCAAGAATGTCCAAACTCGCAACGGAATTCGGAACTTTAGCCGTTAATCCCCAGCGCTCTGTGCGCGATAAGGTTCATGGCGCGGAATGAGCTTATTTGTTGTGCGTTTAGACTGTAAAAAAAACGAAAAAAACAAAAAACCTCCTTGTAAAGTAGCCTAGTTATGACTGTGTTATCTTTGAACCCAAATTCAGCGGTTGTCACTAAAAGACAGATGGTCCAAATAAAAAACTGTTGTCAGTCAAACGAAAATGGTGCATCTACGCTCATTGCCCACTGTAACCAGCGAGGCGCACAAAAAACTTGATCCTGTGGTTTGTAAAAGTAATTTGTTTCAATCAGGGTGTTGGATACGCTTCGGTGGTTCTAGTTGTACTGGCTATGCTTCCCTACATGATGGTAATGGCTTGGGGAATTTTGTATTTTGGGCACTCCATTACAACTGGATCTCTGCCGTGGACAACGTGCGGTAAGATGTGGTGGTCTTTTACCAAAAATAGCAAGTTGTCAAAATAGCTTAAAACAAATCTATTCACATGGTACAGAAATCCTCATTTTGTTTTAGGTCAGATTTGTAGCAAAATTTTGCCGCATGGTGATGCTCTTGAGTGTTCCAAAAAAGTATTTTTTACAATACAAAACCTACGTCGCAAATTGGAAACATCTTATTTTACGTGAAATTTATTTGCAGATAACCCCTGGAACACTAATTCGTGCGTCACTTTCCAGACGGCTACAAACCGGTCGTCGAACGGTTCTGTCCTATACAATAAAGAGTCCTTGCCGGAAGTCCAGTTTTGGAGGTAAAAATCACGAGGGAATTCTTCCATCAGTAGAACTGACTGATTTTTTTCTTTTTATGATTTGAATACTTTACTTGTATTGTTTATTGCTATTATGTTCCAAGCGCTTTAAAACAACATGGAAGGGTTTGTGCCAATATTATACGCTTAGGATATTTGTTTCTGGACAATATTTGAACACAATTTTCCACGAACTCGTCTAACGTGATATGTTTTTGTTTCTTTTTTGCTACTGTTGGTTTTAGCGTTATTCATCAACACTTCGAACGACCAGACGACATGTGACGGCTCTGCAGCATGCAACCCAGCAAATGCCGTAATTTAAATCGCTGGCTCTATTTTGCGTAGGTTTAAATCTAGGCTATGCTGTCTTGCTAAGAACAGGGCAACAAGAGTTTAACCCTAAATGTTGTCAAAGCTATGCGATAAGATGCTGATTTTAGTGTTGTGAACAGGAATTACGTGTTGAGAATTCCCAACCCAGCAAGCGGTATAGATGGGGAGTTTAATTGGCCGATTCTTTGTTCCCTCATCGCAGCTTTTGTCACTGTGTTCTTTGTAACCGTCGGGGGAATCAAGACCAGTGGAAAGGTGATGACAAATAGTACTTTAATAACAACGCAAGGAATGTTTATTTGGAAAAACCATGAGTTTGTTGTGTTGTTTTCAAACCTTATGTGGTCACGTACCATCTGGAGGTAACTGCTCCACTCCATGTTCGGATCAATGTCAAATTAACCCAGTGTTTCCCAACATTTTGGTGGTCAAGCACCACGTTCCATTAAACGTAATTTAGGTTGGTGAAGCTGAAGAATATGCATCAAGCTACACGTAATCATGCGGATATTTTATGAGCACTATTTAGTTTTATGATGAAACACCGACCAAACCTACAATAACACCTAAAATGCAATGGTACGAGTACCATTGGTTGGGAAACATTGGATTTTCATATGTTATTCATTCATGAATGAAGGATGCAACCTGTGCAACATACGTATTTTACGTCACTTTTCATGCCTAAGGTTATATCCTCAAAATAAAACCAGTGGCATGTACATGTTACGAAAAAAAAGCAAATTTTTTGTTACTTTACGAAGATACGTCATAGAAGTTAAATTAAACAATAAGAAAGTGAAATATTTAAATTTCAGGTTGTGTACTTTACCGCAAGCTTCCCCTACGTAATTCTGGTCGCTTTGCTAGTGCGTGGCGCTACACTTGAGGGCGCAAGCAAGGGATTAAGAGCTTACCTTGTTCCTGACTTGTCCCGTCTCGCCAAAGCACAGGTAATAAGCTCCCAGTCAGTAATTCACCATAGTCTAGACCAGTGCTATGTGCAAAACTGTTGAACTCTTTGCCACCGAAAAAATCTACCATGTGACCCCACAGTGTCTCAACCACCAGATTAACAAGCACTGTAATACACCAGTAAACTGTTTGTTTGTCCCGAGGCCTGGTGTGGGCCAAAAGCAATTATAGATCTGGCGGCCAAGACCTAAATCGGATATAACTACTCTGAAGATAACTGTATGTTTTAGGTTTGGGTTGACGCAATCTCCCAAGCTATCTATACATTTGGCATCGGGTATGCTGCTTTGACCGCGTTTGGCGGTTACAATAAATACAAGAACAACTTCTACAGGTAAACCACTTTACAATGGGGAGTATGATTGCAGTCCTATCTAATTGTGCTTGGCAAGGTTAATTTAATACGGTCGTATTAGCAATTCATCCTTCTGACCTGTTTTTATTTTGTCGTTTTGTATGAAGTGAAAACATGCACTCACTTTATTTAGATCGTCTCTCATCGTGATTTGCCTTGGTTGCCTTACGTCGTTCACTATGGGTTTGGCAACGTTCAGTGTCCTCGGCCATCTTGCCCACGTCATGGATGTGAACATATCTGATGTGGTGCAGTCCGGTAAATTGCCATTACAATAGACTCCAGGAGTAAAAATTATGAACATAATATACGTATTTTTTGGCAAAAGTAACAAGACCATCACATAAAAATTGATTTTAAATTTATAAATTCATAATTCATTGGGCATTTTGAACTGTCCGAACTTTTTCAAAGAAGACAATGACACATATGAAAACCTTTCCAACTATATTCACGGATGAGTGCACATGTATTCATTGTTTTGACGTCTTGACATGACTCAAAAATCAAAAAGCTGAATTTAATGAAAAAAAATTAACTAAGATCTTTACTCACATAAATTACATTGTTTAAATCACATAATATAATTTTTTTAAATATTTTTCATTTATTACGGTTGGTTCTCCTGTATTAGACGGGTGATTTGAAAGATCATGGAAACTTTTGAGTGTGTATACAAGCACTTGGAAAAGATTTAAATGATCTATTCACTGTTCCAGGTCCAGGGCTTGTGTTTCAAGTGTTTCCCGTGGCTGTTTCTCTTATGCCCGCATCTCAATTCTGGTCCGTCATGTTCTTTCTGATGATCTACTTTGTGGCCGTCGATACTTCGGTAAAATATCTGCAATTCGCAGCAGTCAACGTATAATCTAGAACCTGACTAACGTGTTCTAAAAAGCAGATTTACATTTGCATCCAACTGTTTGGAGTTATTATTAGAAGAGATTTTAGAGTTTTTTATGTGTGGTAATACTGCTTCCAGTTTTCTGAATTCGAGGGCATGATGACTATAATTGGCGACGCTTTTCCGAAGCTTATTTCTACACCACGCAAACGAGCTTGCACGAACAGCGCTCTTGGATTAACTTTCTTCATTTTATGCCTCTCACAAGTGCCGGCCGTAAGTGTTGCTTTGCACCATGTGATAAATAGTACCATGTGACTTCTATTTCCATATAAACCGCAGACAGGTTAATAAATACGAAAAACCTACAGTTTAAGGTTTAGGAAAGAATTGGGTTTGTATTTCAGAATGGAATTTACGTGTTTGAATTGATCAACATCTACGGTTCTTCTGGCATTTCTATGATTCTACTTGGTTTGGCGGAGGCGGTCACAGCTGGATGGCTATGGGACGTAGAACGATTTGGGCGTGACGTTAAGGAAATGACCGGCAGTAACCTCGCTGGGTTCATCAAAATATGTTACAAGTTTCTGACACCACTAGTGTCGCTGGTATGACAGTTTAAAACCACAACTAAAGCTAATTAATGGTTTGTTGCTTCACTTTGCAGTTCGTCCTGTTTTTCTTCATCGTTAAATGGGAACCTTTGACGGTCGGTGACTTTATTTACCCGACGTGGGCGAACGTGATTGGTTGGGGCATGGCACTGGCTTCGATACTCTGCATTCCTGTTACAGCTGCCTATGTTATATGGAAAGGAAAGGGGAGTTTGATGAAGGTATAAACATAAACCGTTGGTAGATTGGTTTATTGCTTAGGCTTCACCAAACATCCAACACGTATTATGTTTGTGATCTGTAAGGAAAAGCTGACTAAATTAAACTCAACATATGGTTGATATTTTGTTGTTTCCAGAAATTTCAACAAAGCTTGCGCCAATCGGTGGAAACGAAGCGATCAGAGGTGGGCGACACTGTGGAAGAGAAAATGATTGAAGCAGACACCTTGATTTAAAACGACGGATGTTTTTGAACTGAATATGTAGATAAGAGCCCAGACCATACCAAGCATGAAACAATTCGGTTTACGTATTCGCCAGATTGAATGTGTACAGCTTACTCGTATTACTTGGCACCAGTAAAATAACACAGCTTTAAAACGGGAAAGGCTTTGCAATTGGTGCGATTTTACAGTTTTGTTTTGTAAATCTTCGGTGCATTCATAGCGTTGTCCCGTGTGTAACCTAATGCAACTGAACAAAAAAGTTCAAACTTGCTGTGGACAAGTCAGAAGCCCTGGACCTTTACATACGCATAAATTCAAAAGTTAAGATCCTAATATTTCAATATTTAAGGTCATTTAGTTATAAGATCTGTCCATCGCAGGATATTTGAACGTGACGATGATTTTTCACGATAGCCTAAAAGGTTAGAAGGCAAATGCATTACTTCCCCCAAAAAAGTTGTCAGACCGGGTATTGCATTATCACAGTGGAAAGATGTTGACCCCAACACAAATATCCGTACTCCGCACAAAAGGGACGATCGCTGAATGTGGGTGACATGCTTTCCAATACTCCTTCAAGCTCAAAGAAAAAGAAAGAAAACTTTTGCATTGTGCATTGATTACCCATAAAAGAATGACAGCGTGGAAAAGTTTTGTCATAGATAAAGGGGACGATCACAAAACGTCACTCAACCACACCATGTGACGCTGTTCTTCACCTGCTCGAGTGATTTCGATGTAACAGTGTTTGTAGAAACCTCAAGAAAACCGCTAGTACGTGTTGTACACCAATACGCACAGCTGGACTTGTACATATTACCCCCCGTTTCGTACAAGCTTGAATGTTGTTTCCTGATTTAGAACTTTGAACCTCACCGGAGTCACACAAACCGAATATACACCGAATGACGCGAATCCTGTTCAGGTTTTCTTCGGCGTTTGACTGATGTTACCAATCTCTCGCCCAAGGTGCTGTTACGTTGCATTGCCAGAAACGCTATTAGAATTGCTAGCCTGCCACGCAGCGAACATTTCCTGAAAATGTGAGGATAACCTTTGAACATTATCAGTATCTATTTGGCCTCTGCGTTATTTTTGTGATGAATAAAACTGGCCCGTTGCGCCATGAAATATACTGTACGTTTCAGGAGAGGTCAGTTTTGCGAGGCATTAGTTTACCAGTTGATATTAAGAGATTGAATTATTTGATTGTGTCACCATCCGCGTTGAAAGGTTTACACCAAACCATGCATATCCGTTGCTTCTTACAACTGCACATTTATTATTTTTTTTGAATTGTTTTTGTTGTGCCTTTTATTGTATGAGACAACCAGAGGCCATTTACGGTAAGTAATTGCACGTATGTGTAGTGCACAAGTCTCAAATAATACCCGAATACATTCCTATAAAATTATTATTTATGACGTACGATCTGCGATGTTGGAGCAGATGTGCGCTTGTGTTGTGTTTAGTATGTTGTAACTTGCAGTTGACTCAATTGGTTAAAAGCGATCAATGGTTTTTCGAGCGAGGGAAAATAAACATAACTTTGCTAACGTTAATTATAACGATGCTTGTTTCTAGGCCTGCTTCATACGTATAGTAGCGCACATCTGCTCAACATCGCAGGCCTGCTTCATACGTAAGTATTCAGTGCCGTTCCAAATTGCACCTCATTGCCGAAGATGGGTATCGGACAATAAAAAGATATGCTCACCAAAACAGCCAAGTTAATTATAAGTGTTGAAATTTCATTAGACTATGCAATATATATTGGCACCGCATTGGATCTCGATGCGGAATTTGTATTTGCAGCATTTCGTTGCAAGTGATGTTGTTCATAGTTTTCTTCCATGAATGTACTCAGGTATAGCCAGAATTGTGATGGCGCACGATCAGATATAACAACTTTTAGATTTGCGAAAATATCAGGGTTGGCCAAGTGCAGTTCTTTGGTAAAACTACTGTATACAATCTATCTTAACTCTTTCCTGGGCTTTAATTTTGAAACCCATCTTAAACCAGACTTGCGGACCTACACGAATGCTAAAGTGGAGAAACTTTCTTCGTGGCATACTTACGAAACAGGGCGACTCGAAACGCTGAAGCGTTGTTTTGGGGTTACTGGGTGTGGAAACGCCAAAGATAAAGGCGGCAAAGTACGTTTTTACACGGTGATGTGTTAGAAGCACGTGGGAGCCAAATTTAAACTATAGATTTACACCATACAGTGATTGGTGATAAGATATAGCAAAAGAAATGCTGCAAAAGAATTTGTAAGGGACCACACAGTACCTTTGTAGTTCGTATAAAAGTCAGAAGAGCGTTTGAATTGACTGAAGAACGTATACGAACTACAAACTGACTGAGCAATAATCCTGGCAGTCAGCAAACAGTTGCATAATTATCTTATTTCAAAGATTAATCACATTTACAAACCAAATTATAGTGTCTCATTCAGAGGAACACAAACTGTTTCCTCTACCACAATGATGACAGGTTTATATCCTTCCTGAGTTTTCAATAATCATCAGCTACATTGTGGAGTCGCTGGATAATTCGTGATTTTATTTGGCACATAGTGTTTGGTTTAGTTGGCTTAAACCAAACCAGTCTGATGTTTCGAGCAACTCACCTATACCCCGATTATGAGGAGCCAGTTCGATAAACAAACTACGTCTACGCGATTTGTAATCCTATTGGATGAGAATTTGTGGGTGTGGTATCAATGCAGGGGCGTGGGAAGTGTTTTTCAGCATTGGGTTTCAATCTGATTATTCACTCAAATTGTTGACGCGTTAGGCTGTCAGAGGATGGCCACCCTACATCGCAACCCGTTATCTAAAATATGTGCCCGAAACATGTAACTATCATTTTTGCTGCACCATGTGACAGAAGTAATTTAAGCCGAGAGATTTATCAATGTTAATGATGCTAGTATAGTTTTTACTGTTTTGCAATGAGCAGCCAAATTTGCCTGGAGAATATTTGTACATTGAAGGCAAAGAGCAGTTCTCACCTATAGAGTTGTAAACTAGTTTATTATGAGTCGAGACAACGCGCAGAACTATTGTTTTCTTTGCGTTGCTTTTGTTTCAGTGGCTTTGTTTGTTTACCTTTGATCAAAGTGCGGCATTAAGTGAATCTGTGTATCTCATTACATGTGATATGCAACATAACAAATGAAAAAAATCCACAAGATTCTTTTCTATCCACTCCATCACCTCTTGGTAAATTACAAAATTTAATTTCCTCCATCGCACACAAATACATTTGTTTTCATTCCAACCTTTCATCCGTATCACCTGGGTTAGCAAAATCTTCGGTTCATAACCTATTGGTCAGAGCAATTGTGACCCCTATCCCCAGTTGTTTTAGCACTTGAAGTTTTGCGTTTTTATCGAGGGTTTTGTGCCGCGGTTGCTGCGTCATCTGTAGCGCTTGATTCGTATTCCAAAACACGAAGCTTCAAAAACATTATATTGTGGCGTTATTTTGTTGGGGTAAGGGGAAAATCTGAACGGAAGATAATACATGTTAGGGCAGAGAAGCAGCATTTTCCAATGCGATAATATGTTTGAAAAGTCAATTTTTACAAATAATGGTTGAGTGCAGTTACAATGCTGTAATTTAAAGTAAATCGTTGCACCAAGAACACACGTCGTATACGTTGCATGGATGTAATGCATTTAAGAAGTGGGCGTTATGTACAACACTTTTAATGGTATTTTATTTGATTTTATTTAATATTTAACTGCTGCGGGTAGTATGAAATTGTTGTACATCTATATGGACAAGTTGGGCTCCGGTGTGCTGTAGACCGTGGTGAAGTCGACAGTGCTAGTGCTGAGTAAGCGAAAAAAGTAACACGCAAGAACGGCTCGACGGTATGTTTTCAGCTGAGTCACCAACAAATTTTTCGTCAATTTGTGCTGCGTTTGCATTTGCAAATCTTTCCCTTTGTCGCGGAGGTAGTGGAAAACTACCAGTAGGTAGACGACCGAAAATGCGGCGAAAAAAATGTTGCGCACTGACAAACGAGGCACGAAACAAGTCGCTTGCATTCCGTATCCATGCATCCAGAGTAAAAGTGGCATAGATTGATAGCTTGTTTTCTTTTGTCGGTAACAACGCAGAACAGATAAAAACCCAAAATTTGTAATTCGTTTTACAGAAATTTACTCGCAGAAAAATGATCTGTCAGACTCGTATACGAGACTTCATGGTTCAATGTTGTATTAGTGTGTAGTGAAGCATTTATGAAATCTCGAGTAGAAGGTTGTAAGCGAGTCCGCAAGACCCACACATTTTAACTTAACTTTGTCTGTCGTTGCGCTTTTGACGCACTGTCCTTTTACGCAACATTATAAGTTAAAATTGTGATAAGTTCCATACGATCTTTTTTCGCTTGATGTCAAACTTAAAAATAGTCGTAAATTGTAGAATGATTGCTATTCTAGACATTACAAAATTCCAATTCCGAAAATACTAAGTTGTGAAAATTGTTCATTTGGTTCAGCTGTATACATTTGATCATGGGGAAGGAAAAAGAAGAAGAAACTGACAGGTTCGTAGGTGATATAACATAGCTTTAAACTATACATTTGCATTGGCATTATTTTCAACAATTTGAACACCTATTAATTCCAGGACATGGGACAAGCCCATTGAGTCGATGTTTACTCAAGTTGGTTACCTGGTGGGACTCGGAAACCTGTGGAGATTTCCCTACTTGTGCCAGAAGAATGGAGGAGGTAGGCGATGCTTCCGGTTCAGTATTAACCACAAAACGTTGCAGTTCCATAGCCTTTTGTACAAAACGCAATCGTTTTTATGGACTACTCATTCCACTACAAATGCATTGTTTTTTGGCTCTTCAAGCGATATTCATCGATTTCACTTAAAATTTGGTGCTAAATTTAGGAAATTGCACTCAATGAACAACTGCTTGCAGTCCATGCGCTTTGGTACATAATATACGAACCACTCACATACGTATTTTATTTTGTCATGAAAAGACGGTTTTAAATCACCTCAAAACCTTTATGTTCGTTGACATTTCTAATCTAGAATGTAACTTAAATAATAAGTTATTTTAAAAGATATATAACTGCCCTTGCGCTATGCATTTTTTTGCTCACTTAGTTACTGTGTATGACGATCGTTACAGGCGTATTTCTTATTCCCTACGCCTTATCTTTGGCCGTCATTTCACTCCCTCTCTACACTTTCGAGATTGGATTGGGTCAATTTACGAGAAAGGGGCGCCTTGGCGCTTGGAACCGCGTTCCAATCATGAAGGTGGGATTTTTCAATTTACTCAACCCAATATCCAATATCCGTGAAACTTTGCAGTAAAAAAATTCTAGGACTAACCTTAGTGCAAGCAAAAACGTTTTGGCAAAAACCACATACAGTTGTCAGTGCGAGATCCATACATTTTATAAAGCTGAACTTCATGCGTTTACGCTTGCGCAGGGCATCGGCTACGCGTCAATGTTCGTCACCATATTCAGCATGATTCCCTACATGTTGATAATGGCTTGGGGAATTCTCTTCTTGGGGCATTCGTTTACATTGGGGCCTCTTCCTTGGACCACATGTGGTAAGAGTTTTAAACCATATTTATTCTAATAAACCATAATATAATAACCAATATTGGTGATTTAAATTGTGAAGTGATTCAAAAACACTCCCGCCTTAAAGCAAATGAACAAAGTATAAAGTATACATTTTACATCAGGATAACAAAAAACATAATTCCTTTAAATCAGTGAATATAGTTTTTGGCACGCCAAATCCTGTACTTTCATACTTTTGGTCAAAATATCTTGCGGATTTTAAAACCATTGGATTAATATGCCGTATGGCCACTCAGACAACCCGTGGAATACCAATTCGTGTATAACAATGGAAATGGCAACCAACCAATCAGTTTTCAAACTATCCTCGGAGGGAAGCAACACATCTTCAGACGGTCTCCTCGTCTACACCAAGGAGTCCTTACCTCAGGTTCAATTCTGGAGGTAGGAATTTGTACAGAAAAAGCGCAATGCACGAATCTTTCTCCATTGACATGTAGGGCGCCAAAGCAATAGAATTTATACGTTGATTTTGGTGAAGGTGACAATATTCTGTTGGCGGTCGCTCACAGAATATTAGTTTCGTTGCATCAAAACCGACAAATTATAATTATGCAACATTTAACGATTTATAACTTATTATACAACATAATTATGCAACATTTGACGAATTATATTATGCAACATAATTTTGCAACATTTGACGAATAATTGACGAATTATAATTATGCAACTCATGCCCGCTTTACCCAAGTTCTTTTACTGATTAGCTTTCGACACCAAACGAATAGATTTGCACGCATGGGTGATTGTAACATTACCTGAGTGCTCCTCTCCCTCTTCACTAACGTTCAACACATGCCGGATTTTGCCTTAAAAGATTCCACGAGACTGCACATAGAATGAGGAATTAGCCACACGAAAAGTTGAAAGAGATGTAAATTTTTCTCTTCAAATGTTGAAAGCACCGCTCTTTGTAAGGTGTCCTTACCTAATTTGGCCATTAGTGCTGTGATGACGTATTTCGATCGTTCGTAGCATTAATCCCTAATGTAGACGGCTTTAGATTTAATACACATCTCCGAAACAAGCATTATAGGCGACCCATTTCTGTTCACCAAACAGAAGACTTAGGTTTAGGACAAAATCATTTTCCAACAAACTTATTTCGCAGATATTTTACCTAAAACCAATGTTGACTATATTGTCTTTATTTCCACCGTAAATAACCTTAATGTGTATACGATGTTTCCCAGTCATGTTACTGGTAAATTCCCCTGCCTTTTTGCAGCCATATAACTCTGTGTGTTTCCCTCATATTTGTTGTAGTTTGAAGCCGATGCTGTGCCGCTCCGGGCCTATAGTGTGTCGCCAACACGACGACCAGCCACTGGAACGTGTGTAACATGGTTTAAGCAAGATGTTTTGGCTTAACTTCAGATATAGCTTGTAACCTTTTGTGTGTTGCCTTGCGAATAATCCACTGTGGGCAAGAATGCAAGATTTTGGTAAAAACAGATATTGGTTGGCAAAAAAGGGGTTTTGCAGATAATATATGTGCCCACACTGGCTTTTCGTTTAAATCCCTGCTTCTGTTTTGAATGGCAGCGTGGTGGAAATAACTTACTGACAAACATGCATTTACCTTTCATTGGTACAGACAAAATATAGTTTCTTACTTGATGCAAAGTAATGCAATGAAAAAGTATGTGCTTTCCACTATGGCGATCGTTTGCAATTTATGACATCGCCACTTGTCGAGCAAACAACTTGAATGATTCCGTCATATTGCCAAATGTTATGAGAAATAGCTGATGCATTTGGTAAACTTTTGCTTGGAATCAACAGCTTCGCCAATCATCTTCGTGTGCTTGTTTATTTGTTTGTTACAAGAAGTCGTGGTGGCAGTGCAACCATAGCATAATATAACATACTGTTCCTTTCGGATGCTCGAAATTACGTAGCATTTCTATTGTACAGGAATTACGTTTTGAGAATTCCCAACCCAGCAAGCGGTATAGATGGGGAGTTTAATTGGCCGATTCTATGTTCCCTCATCGGAGCTTTTGTCACTGTGTTCTTTGTGACCATAAGAGGAATCAAATCAAGTGGAAAGGTAAACATACGTTATGGTGCAACCGCAGGAATGACTACAACAAGCATCCATTTAAGGTCGTTTATTTTACCGCCACATTCCCTTACGTCATGCTCATCGCTCTATTGATTCGTGGAGTGACACTGGAGGGCGCTATGAACGGAATTAGAGCTTACCTCATTCCAGACTTCAGTCAACTTGTCAAACCACAGGTAAGGCCTGTATTCATTTACGTCATATAACGAGGGAAAACGTGCTAATTCCTGACATATGTGGTGCGCACATCTTCATATGATACTTGTAGCACAGATTTGCTCTGAAGTTTGGTTAAACCTGACTCATATAGAAATATATTTATAATATTTTTGGCGCTTTTATGATTAAGTAGACGGATAGCAAAAAGGATAGGATTACGGTATGCATAATTTTCAACTATCTTCAGGTATGGATTGAAGCTGCTTCCCAAACAGTATATTCTTTCGGGATATGCTTTTCAGCGGTTACGGCCATTGGACGATACAATCGCTACAACCAGAACTTTTACAGGTAGAGTTTGTCATTTTACATTCTTTGAATTATCAGTGCCGCACGGTAATCGTATTGGAAAAACGCTCTTTAGTTTTGCTAAATTGTGTTTGTTGGTCATAAAATTTTGTCGCTAGTAACCGACATTCTTTTTTCCTGAAGATCGTCGTTGTGGATTGTGCCGGCGGGGGCGTTCAGTTCTCTCACAATGGGTTTC
Organism: Ascidia mentula; assembly: GCF_947561715.1. Taxonomy (NCBI): domain Eukaryota; kingdom Metazoa; phylum Chordata; class Ascidiacea; order Phlebobranchia; family Ascidiidae; genus Ascidia; species Ascidia mentula. Next base: position 7,065,667 of record NC_138569.1, read on the forward strand.
GTTACGTTTAGTGTTCTTGGGCACTTGGCTCACGTACAAAACGTGAATATTTCAGAAGTCATACAGTCAGGTAATGGATCCCTTTCTCAATAAACTGAACTCAATGCATATAAACGAAAAGGGGTTAATTGGTCATGTAACTGCAGCAAGGACATTGAAAAATAAAACCAAGCAATGGATGTTTCACTGCCTTGCTACTTTAAAACTTTACGGTTGCAGGACCAGGCCTCGTATTTCAAGTTTTTCCAGTAGGTGTCTCTCTGATGCCGGCACCTCAGATTTGGTCAATCTTGTTTTTCATCATGATATATTTCGTTGCTGTCGATACCTCGGTAAGTCGCCTTTGTTAATATATTATTCTCAGAAACTGCGCAACAAAAATTTCAACTTTTTTACAGTTCACCGAATTCGAGGGACTCATGACTATGATTGGTGACGCTTTTCCAAAGCTGGTTTCCACTCCCCGCTGGCGCGCATGGTCCAACACTGCGCTAGGTGCATCCTTTTTCGTGCTCAGTCTCATGCAACTTTCGGGCGTAAGTATCAGAACCTGAAACTGCTTTCACAATCCCTTCGTTATTGTCAGATCAAATAAATTGTTTTCGTTCGTCTCCGGTTTAGGTTTACTCCCAAACAATTGCATTAAAATTGTCGGGCTTGTAGTCTCACACCAAAAAAATTATAGTTGCAAACAATGTTACCGAACTTTAAGCAAATGTTCTGTTCCACTCAATTTGGTGTGAATGCACAATCGATTTTTTTAATCAAAGTTATCGTTCTTACAGTACGGAATATATATATTTGAATTGATGAATTACTACGGAGCGTCTGGCATCTGTCTTCTGTGGGCAGCACTTTGTGAGTCTTTCACGGTCGGGTGGCTTTGGGACGCCGAACAGTTCAAGCGTGACGTGAAGGATATGACCGGCAGTAACATGGCCCTTTACTTTAAATATTGCTACAGGTTTTTCATTCCCATTGTGTCATCGGTATGTCCTAAAGCTGTGTCATTTCTATATTGTAAAATAAAACAATTGCTTTTTTTTAGTCTGTGCTACTTTTCTTCATTATCAAATGGGAACCGTTGACGGTTGGAAATTTCGAGTATCCGACATGGGCAAACCTTATTGGCTGGTGTATGTCAATGTGCTCGATTCTGTGTATTCCTATAGTCATTATCTACGTCATGTGGAATGGTCAAGGGTCAATGAGAGAGGTGAGACTTTCGATTAAGTTTTTAGTTAAATCTGTAAAAGCGAAGGTAGTAAATCCAATGATAATTCGGACTTGTATGTACTGAACTTGCAATGAACGTGTAATGTGTTTCAATGAAAATCTGAATTGTTTGCTTTTTTAATTGTATGCTTAAGCAGCAATGGTTTAGTAAACTCTTGTCAAGTAAATATCCAATCCAAACTTTGCTACACTGCTCATGTGTCTAGGTGGTACCACCAGCACCTGTGCAACGAAGGTAGACGCAATATTTCTTATGCTCGTGTGTTAATTTCCACAGAGATTTACTGACGGGTTGGCCAGCGAACTTAATACGAAGTACGTTTCGGGAATGAACGGACAATTGTCAGAGGGCGAAAAGAGAATCTTAGAGCGGGAAGACTCGTCTGTTTGATGCTAATTAATTATTATGTATTTCATGGTACCCGCAATTACCAAACCTAACATTTCCTTGTGATTCGACCGGTTGCATACCATCTGGTGACCATTTGGTTAGTTGCAGTTTCAATCACAAGTCATCATTGTTCACATACACACTGAAGACCCACCCAGGAAACCAAGGGTGGCAAAACATTCTTGGCGAATAATGTTATTCTTGGTTTCGCTGCTAACTGTTAATTAGGACAAATAAAAAAAAACTCCTTATCCTTGTTAAAGAAAAAAAAGTCACAAACAATACAGTAATACATTGTGCTTGGGTGCTACGCCGGGAAGAATGAAATGTACATTTTTCTTTAGTTTTACTTTTTTTGTGTGATATTTCTGATAAAGTGTCATGGAATTTAATGTACAATTGCCTAATCTTACAATTATCTGTGTGTTGTAAACGCTATATGTAGCCACAACAGGAAATTTTACAGCGTGAATACGTGGTCACATAGTTGCATGACAGCAAAAAAATTGGCCGTTTAATATCACAAATGAATGAAATGTTTGCGTAGCCTGGTTAATTCTGTATAGCCATCTATTATTTCACGTAGCTCAATCGTTTGAACAGTAGGCCTGATTTGCAAGTTCAAACCTCACCGGGAGCTTGACTTTTGAAATCTCTATTCGACTTGCCAGGAAAAATGACTTCGTTTCAGCTTGGCTGCGATGCCAGTGAACCGAATGGTCTTGCAGCGTACCAAATTGATTCCTGTCGGCTGTTTTGCTGTGCTAAGTCTGCTTGCGTGTTCTTGCTGTAGACTACTGAATTTAAAACTCCGTGAACAGACTTATTTATTTAATGGACACACACGTTTGCAATGCCAGGCGGCGTAAAGTTAAATTTGTTCCAAGCGCGTTTAACTAGAGTTTATCACGTGACTGAATTGCAGCGAATTACTATCAAAAGCACGTGTGAACATCACAGCGCGATGACGAGAAAATAGTAGGCTCGAGAGAGACTCTGAGAAAGAGACTGTTTTTAAGGGTTACGAAAATATAGGCTTTTTATAACGAAGTGTCAGTGGTTGTCCAGGAGAGGATCAGCAGCTTGTTTTTAGCTCTGCAGGAAGTGTTAACTCCGCCTCTGTTCTTTCCGTGTGGTGTTCCAACATGCGTGTTGCCACAGTCTAAATACGATAGCTGAGAAGCGAAAGGTTTCGCAGAAATGCGATCCTGTACAGTCATTGCAATTTTATTAAAATTTGGGATTTGACACATGTATACAAAAGGTCGATGAACCATACATTGGCATATAAGAATGCCCACCGCATTTTTCACGCTTGACCTGCAAGGCAAGCAACCGTAGAGAAGGTAGGGGAAGTACCTCACCTCGGGCAAAACCGCGAAAAAGTTGTGAGGCGTAACCTACGTCAAAAAAATTACATTCCGCGTCACTGGATTTCTCAGTTTGGTGTAGTATTAAAAGAAGAGCCTCAACACAGAAACTAGAAACGTTTAGTTTACCGTTGATCTTGGTTTGTGATTATTTGATTGGAAACATATATGTTTAGTTATTGTCATCAGTGATAGGAGTAGGACTAAACTTTTTATTATATTAAATTACTACATTATAAAAAAATGACTCGCTTGTAAAATATATATATACTGTGAGGTGTATTATGAGCAATTATTTTACATATGCAAGTTGTAAAAAACAAAAAAGGGCATTATTTTACAATTATATAGGATGTATAAATATTAAGATTAAAAAATGTTTTCATTGTTTAGCGGGTAGAAATGCATATGTATGTTTGTTTGTACATAGTTTGTTTTTATTTAATATCACCTTCACTTGGCGACCTTCAGGTCATTACTCACCCAATGAGTCAAGTGTTGAATTCTACCAAAACTGATGCCATTCTAAATTGCTCCTTTTCTGGGAGCACCAGAATTCAGATTATGTGGCTAAAGAATGGCCTAATAATTCGAAACCAAAGAAACATACGCACGTATATTAACAGAGATGGCAATGTGGAAAGTGTGTTTCAATTAAACAGACTGACCAATTTAAGCAATGGAATGTATAGCTGTGAGGCAAGATCATCATCATCAGGAAAATCGTTGAAATCTAACACAGCATCTATACAAGTCATGGAGGCACCTGTATTAGTAAAAGGTCCCAGGAATATAACCACAACCTTGTTTAACACTTCTCTGAACATCCCATGCAAGGTAAATTCATTCCCATCACCTAAAATGATCAGTTGGAAGTATACTATATATTCAAATAATACACCAAGAATCAGAGGACAATTGGATGGACATTATAATGCTGCTTTAACACAGCTACCGGAAACTAGTGTTGCTATATTGCAAAATGCTACTAAATATGTTATATCATGTGAGGTGAAGTACATTGTGGGATCAACTACATCACTAAATGCTACTATAACATTAAACAGGAAACCTCCAAAACCATTGATTTCTGGTATCTTAACGGGCATGACAATTGCTCAAATAAAATTTTCCCCTAACTTCACAGATTTAACCCATTGTCTTGTAAGTGTAAGAAACAAGACAAGGCAAAACAGGCAGCAGCAGACTGTTACATTCCATAAAGGGGAAAGAATTGATGTTATGTTTGAAAATTTGAAGCCAAATGCCGACTATTTGGCTAGGGTGAAGTGCTGTAACAACCTTCTATCGTCCAATTGGAGCAATTGGGTGCGGTTCAGAACTGCAGCAAAAAAACTTCTGGGCACTCCAGAAAATGTGAAACTTTTTTTCAACCAACAAGATGTAACTGTAACATGGTCTCCTACCATGCCAGGTCAAGGTGTTGTGGGTTACTGGGTAGATTTATTTAGTGAAGAAGGTCTAAATACTGGACCACTTGTTGCCAAAGAGGTAGTTGGGACCTCTGCAACTTTTTCAAACCTTTCTCCTAATAAGCCTTACATCCTTCATGTTTGTGCATTTACCACAAAAAACTTAGGAATGTACTCCAAAAAACGTTTCCGATTGGCATTCAAACAAGCTCCTACCCAGCCAGTGATCACGGCCAGAAGCACCACAAATGGCATAAATGTTTCCTTCAGAGTTGAAAATGGAAGCCATCCCATAAAAAGCTGCTCAACTCAAGTTAGCGAAATCAATAAAAATCAAACAATAACATACAACTGCACAATAGGGGTGTGCTGGAACAAATTCAAATTCAATGAATTTTTTGTCCCTAAAAAGAAGATGCCGCTGAGTCTGTCCGTGTTCTGCACCAATGAAATTGGAGATTCTCCGTTAAGTGCACCTCTGAACTTTACTAAAATGAACTTGGATGAAAAAACAGTTAAACAACCCACAAACGTGTCGGCTGTTCAAGTCAGCAACACTACTATTAATGTTACTTGGCACTATGATAATCCACAAAGTGTCAGGAATTTCAATATCTGCCTCACAGCTGCCGACAATGGTAAGTCGAAATGTTACAACTCCACATTTCAACTGTACATAATCATTCATGATTTTCGTGGAGGCACCAAATACAGTATAACAGTAGCAGCTCAAAATGAAAAACATGCTATTTTTTCTGAATCTGCAAGAATCATTACAGGTGGAAAGAAGGAATATCCTACCACAGCAGAAACTCCAACAGAGAATTCCAAAGCATTGGCTATTGGAATAGCTGTAACGATGGCTTTGTTAGTTATATGTGTTGTAATGGCAGTAGTGATTTTGTGCTTAAAACACCATCAGCAACTTAAACACCAACAGCAAACATTGACACCTAGGCTTAGAAACTCTATTGAAATGGATGGTGGAACATCCACTCTCAATGACTATTATACACCAATGTCTTCCCAGGTATCTCCAGTTGACACTGGGGAGCTTCAGGAAAAACTGAAGGATGTTTACATTAAACCAGAGAAAATTAAGCAAACTAAAGTGCTTGGGGAGGGAGAATTTGGATTTGTCTTCAAGGGGGAAGTGACAATTTTGGATGAAAACAATGTTGAGACCAAGATGGAAGCAGCTGTAAAGTCCATCAAGTTTGAAGATTGTTCCCGACAAGAGAAGCTGCAGTTTATTGATGAGGGTTTAAGAATGAAAGGACTTAAGCATCCGAATGTGATGCATCTAATTGGTATCTCCCTGAGCAATCCTAATCAAACTTCTGCCAGCAGCTCAAATTTTTCTCCTCTGGTAGTGCTTCCATTTATGACCAATGGTGACCTTAAAAACTATCTTTTTGCTGTCAGAAGTTCAGGAAGGACAAACCAATTCCAACTTGTGGACTTGCTCCGATTTGGGTTGGACATTGCAAAAGGAATGGAGTATTTAGCATCCAATAACTTTATCCACCGAGATTTGGCTGCCAGGAACTGTATGTTGGATAAAAATTTTAATGTGGTTGTATCTGATTTTGGTTTATCCAGGCAGATGTATGCTGAAACTTATTATCGACAAACTCACATTTCCAAAATGCCTGTCAAATGGATGGCCATTGAAAGTCTGGGAGACAACATTTTCACTTCCATGTCAGATGTGTGGTCGTTTGGCGTGACAATGTGGGAGATTCTAACCTTTTGTCAGGCACCTTACCCAGGCGTCGCCAACAATGAAATGTTCCAAATGCTAAGATATGGAACCCGACTAAATAAACCGGCAACATGTGGTCAGGATGTGTGGTGTAAGGTAGTTTGTCCTTGCTGGATAGCACAGACATCTTCCCGGATAACCTTTCCTCAGCTTGTACAACAACTTCAACTGCTCATAGAGGACCCTCCAGAAGAAGCCTTGGAGCCAATAGAAGTTAAACTGCCAGTGAAAGAGTGTTCTGGGTATGAAGAAGTGGGAAGTTTTGGCTCCAGTGGTTATGATATGGCTGTGGACAATATCAGACCTAACGTAAAAGTGACGACCCCACTTTTGCATGAAAACGACAATGGCACTCCATCAACATCTAAATCCATTTCTGCAAATGATTCTGTGTACTTGTAAATACAGAGACCCCTAGTTTGGTCTTTGGTTGCTTTTGCTTTGGTTGCTAGCATCTTAAATAAATAACATGGCATATATACACAGTTCTTGTTTCCAGTTCATTGTACCTTTCTCATACATCAACATATTTTTTTCTACCTACATTGCAGTTATTTTGTTTGTTTGCTGTTTTTTCCTTTGTGTTGGTAATGAAATTCTTGTACACATTCATATAATGCATCATAACTCATGTCTGCAACTAACTGAAAGTTAACCCTGTTAAATCATTGTTTTCTGATATTCTTTCTAATCATTGTTCCCACATTTTTTACTTGCCAGTATTATGCATTGCATCACTTTTCTGTTGTTAAATTTCATTCAAGTACGTATAGTAACTATATTGCAGTTTTGAAATTCATATGCAGTTATATGGTACAAAAGTTAGCGAACATAATTGTTACCAAATGATATTTATATGCAGTGTTGCTGGTCACAACCTAAGTGCTTTGTGATGAACAATACATGTGGTGTTTTGTTTATTTGAGGTTTATTTGTTTTATACTCTGCGATTTTAAAAATAACTTGTTAAATTTAAAGCTTTCTTTTGAACGATACAGTAAACAGGTTACAAAATAAACAATATTGTCAGTATAGCCGTTGATGCTGGTCTTATCAACATCTTATACACCCCGGTATGTGATTAAGCCAACCCGTAAACGTCAAGTCGCAAAAATGTTATGTTACTATCTGGCGATACATCTGTGGTATTTCAAATGAGGTAAATTCGGTGAAAGATTATGACGGTTTACAATGTACATTAATGTACAGAGGTTCGTGGTTGCCGCTGTACTGATTATCAGCGTAGATTCTTTTCAAATCTATTTTCAATCCGCATAAAATACAAATCACCAAAAAAATGTATGCTCAAAAGTTAAATCGTAATTTTAGCCTACCCAAAATTAAACATTAATTTAGCGAAAAAACAACACTGGTTTTGGCGATGTAAGTTGCGTTACGTAACAAAACAGCGCATATCGCGATAACAACGGCTTTGTTGGACAGATGGAGTAGATCATAAGTCACTATCTGCCGCGGGGTTGGAAAATACGGTAGGCAAAAGTTTACTGGTCTCTTCTTGCTTTCTGTACACCGTCAGGTACAAGATGCCCACGATTATAAGCGCAGCGGCTGCAAGGGACCCGAAAATTGCTCCCACAATAACTCCTACGTTTGAATTATTCCCTGAAGGTACTGCAAACAACATTGTAAAGTTTCACAATCGTAAAACTCAAAAAGCAATTCGTATCACACAGAAGTTTCTCCCAGTAGTACAACGAGGTATATGAGTCATAGGTAGGACTGTATTCTCGCTACAGAACTGTAATCCGAATCTAAACCACTTGTATTTGGAATGCTTACATCATATCATTCTAAACGCAATTACTCGCGCTTATAGCACCTGTTACACCTATCACTTTACCCGTTTAACCTACACGAGGGTGTGAAATTCACGCAGCATTTTCGGCAAATTACCTGTTATAGTCCGGAATGTATTTTCCACGGTAAGAGGTTTAAAAGTTGCGTAAAAAATGTAAAAAAAGCTCAATATGTCTCTTGTTATCAAACATATTGCAGACACTTACCGTCTCCAAGCGTGGTTGAGGTTTCTTGCACGGTTGTCGCTAACGGCGTTGTGGATTTCGTCGTAGTTGTGGTGACTGTCGTAGTGGTGGGAGGTGTTGTGGATTGGACAGTGGTGGTGGTGACGTCAATCGAAGTCGTACTTTGTGGATTTGAAGTCTGTTGTTGAGTTGTCGTCGGGTTTGTTGAAGTTGTACTCTCCACTGGCGTTGCTTCATGAAGAATAATGTATAATTCGGTTAGCATGTATGCTCATGCTGGTTATGTTATGTTATGGTTGGTTTGTTTGTTTATTTGGTAGATTTTAGAATAACTGAGTTTTTTAACGAGGCAACACAGACTGGCGCAATTGCCTGTCTTTTAAGACAGCGGTGCGTAAATTCCCAACAAGCGAAAATACCAAAAAATTCAGCCGATAGCTTTTTTGTAAATACCTTCTCTGGTTATCTTAATGTCGTCGATTGCAATGTCTCCGAGATTAAGAGCAGTGCTGATGGTCCGGTGTTCGATGATCAGCCACCAATCTTTGCTTGCGATCACGTGCTTCTCGAAGTATGTCCATTCGTTTCCGTTGGCTTCTTTTATTACAGATAAAACTGACTCCGGTTCTCCTTGTTCTAATCAACAGAAAAAGGGTAAGTAAAGAAAGACGATTGTCAAAAACCAGACACCGAACGTAATTCCCAAACCGTTTTCATAAGTTGCCTTATTTGTGATATTTATAAAGTCTTTTGTATAGACTTTTTTTAACATAGAAAAAGGCAGAGAGAATGCGTACCTTGAATGTAAACAGTGAATTCGCCTATTCCCGAGCCCACCATGTGGTAATAGAATTCGAGGTGAAACTTATGTCCAAAATCGCTCACAGTAAAATTGTCAGATCGGATCCGATACAAAGTTCCGTCTTCAGGCCAGTCCATCGACACAGGTGTGAGTATATAGGAACCAGAAGCTGCAAAATAAATTTCCATTGCCTGATCATGGTATCACCATGCGACGAAAAAGCTTCTTTCAGGGAACTTGCCAGGAACAAGGTTTAACAATATATGTATAGTGCCAAGTTGTCGCTTTAACTAATAAGTTATCATAAAAAATGTTGTCCAACATCAAGTCGTCATATTGTTAACACGTCACATGTTTGTAGTGTGTGATCGGTTCTCGGTCCAGATAGAGGGTAAAGAGGTCCAAGGCCAGTGTAAATCATCCAATTCATCTCTGACTTCTGGTCGATCGTCCAACCACAAAACGAATTTCCCTCGAAATCGCAGCTGGATGGCACTGTATGAAACCATAAATTTTTAAATGTTGCCGGTTTATATCGGACAAAAAAGTTATAATTTAAATAGCCTACACTTCTTAAGGTAATACTACCTGATGGTATTTTAAATAGGTTTTGACATGTTGAATAAAGAATGATATCACGTTGAAAATCACACAATTTGTGGTTCCTCGGTTACTCATTAATATTTGAATCAAAAGACGGGAAGATCACAAACCGGGATAATTTTCGCGCGATATTTTATCAGTTTTTTTTGCACGGCGTGCGTGGTTCGAGTGCCGTGGTCAGTGTTGTCATCGCCTTTCAAAATCACCAGTATCTCCACAGTGCCACCAAGCGGAATAAAGTCGTATTTTGATAAACCAAAGCTCATGTCTTTTTTTTACTGAAACACGGTTCACACTTTGGACTTACTAAGCTCACATTTGTCTCCGTAATATGGTTCGGCACAATTACAATCGTATCCGGCAACCCGGTCAGTGCAACTGGCTCCATTCAGACATGGTGTAGAGGCGCAATCGTCCGAATTGACGTCACATTGCTGCCCTTCATAACCTTCCACACACTGACACAGATACTGATCATTGACAGTGGCACAGGTCGCACCGTTGGCGCAAGGTTGAGGGCTGCAGCGATCCACTGTCGGATAATTGAGTCAAATAAAAAGAATTAATATAAGTGCGTAAAACATGATGTTTGTATTTTGTAAAAGATATGGTTACAATTAGTAGGAACAAATTACGAGTTATTAGTTAGGATAGTTTTAATTTTATATTTACTAGATACACTGAAAAATTTTTCACAACTGTTCAAAGCATAATCATTTTTTAAAGCAGAGCTTATATCCTATAGGCTATAATGTTTTTTTTAACCTGGTGTTATCTGAACTTAAATATTTGAACAAGCTACAAGAAAACATTTTTTCATAAAACCCTACCCTATTAATAACTCTACCTATATCGCAATACGTGCCAACCCAGCCTTGCTGACACAAACATTCAAAATGTCCGTCTCCGGCAATTGTGCATTGGCCCTGGTTCTTGCACGGGTTAGGTTCGCATTGGTTGTAAATCTCACAAGTTGTTCCAGAATAGTCGTTGTGGCAAATACACCTGCACACAGGAATTTTGCTCAAAACACTTAATCAACTGCCAGGGTAGCTTTACCCCTTCGAAAACAGAACTTAAAAATGAAATTCATTGCGCTGCTGTTTAACAAGAATAACTATTTGATGATTTTATCAACTATAGAAAAGCAACGAGAGCTTACTTGAAAGCAAATCCCCCTTCTGCGACGCATGTTCCTCCGTTTAGACAAGGCTGAACAAAACAAGCATCGTATTCTGGAAACAATTGTCATTTGTCATACACGTGATATTCCAAACGTTGAAAAGCTAATTTTAAAAATCTTACGGCATATGCCGTTTGGTCGCACAACAATATCGTCAATGGCGATATCACCCCGGTTATCGAAGTCGATTAGCGATTGTGATTCCATGATTACCTCGAAAGCAAGTCGAAAGTTCTGCGGTACACTGGAAACCAAAGTCTGCGTATTACAACTCTTTGCATTTAATATACACATTTTAAATGGACTAAAAATCATTCGCAAAAATTTCTGAAGCCATTTTTGCACAAAAAATATAAACAAGATATGAGTACTCGTAAACGAAAATACTCGTATACGTAAATACGAAAAGGTGTTATGAAAAGAAGAAGTGTATAGCACTGATTTACAATACTTGTGAACCTTATTTCAAGCACAACGTTTATCCACTCTCGCTTGCTTCCCGTTTCTGCACTCCACAGTGGTGTAGTCGTTAAGTCACCGTTGTTGAAATCAAGATATAGATCAAGTTGTCCCACAGACGCGCCATATTTGTAATACCTGGAACAGTATGTCCGTGAAAGCAAGCATGTTTATTGCCGACCTAGCAATTTCAGTTTCGGGTTGGGTAAAATATTTTTAAAAGTGCCGTATTTTAAACCTGCTGTTGTCAACATGCAGTACCTTGGCATAACTCATGTAATCCGCGAAATATTTAATTCAATTTAAATTTTTGGTAATTTAGGCTTGTTGAACCACAACTGCAAAACTTACATTTCGGCATGAAGCTTGCTTTAAATCTTAGCTCACTGTTCATTAATTATAAACGTATGAACAGTATCCAACACCTTATCGCATATTAAAGTACCAATTAAAATCAACATTCATTGGTTTTCAGCTAATGCAATGTAACATAAACGCAAATGTTTTGTGCGTGAAATAGGCAGCTGAAGCGCTAATCAAAGTGACCAAAGAGTATACCAAAAGCTTAATTCTGAGCATGTGTTTCCGCTTCCAGGAACTTCGGGACTGATAATTCTTCCCCGATCTCCGGCTACTCTCTCTGTAGCTTCAGCATACACATAATAACCCGAGCCATCACTCATGCTGTGGTCCCCACTGGGCCCGGTGGACGGGGAAGGCGTTGATCCCGTAAATCTTAGCCATGTAAAGTCTCCTGGATATATTTTTGACAATATTGTTTGTACGACATATATTTAATCAATTTAAAGCATGCTGGGTCGGCTACCGCAGCAAACCTCGACAAGCCAAACACAGTTTTAACCATTTATGCGTTAAAAAATTACTACTGTTTTGGAGTTTGAATTTGCGAGTTGAACACTAAAAAAGTTTACCTACTTATAATTCATAGGGAACGTGGTTTCACATCTGCACTGCTTACAAAATTTTAAACATAAGAAGAGCTAGTTGCTGACCTGTTAGGTCGTTCGTGTAAGAGCAAATCTCATCATCAACATCCTCGAAGTCGCAAGACCCTTTATAGTACTCACAAAATCGCCCGACAAAGTCGCCAGGACAACTGCAAGTGAACGACTGATGGCCGTCGGTACATTTACCACCGTTCTGACAGGGGTTGCTCAGACACTGGTCTATGTCTTTCAAAATAAAGACAAATTTATGGCTGGTTGCTCTATCAAAAATATAATTTTGGTTTGCAAAATTAACAATGTATGTAACTAAAGGCATAAAAGTCATCACAGAAGGCAATGGCGTACCTTGCTCACACGTGGGTCCGTCCCATTGGTCGGTACATAAACATGTAAAATCGAGACCGGCGATCGGTTCATCCAAACACGTACCACCGTTTAGACAAGGATTAACAAAGCAATGTTTGTAATCTGTTAAAATGTTATGAATCATCGGTAGAAATTAAAGAGGCTAAAAAGTGACTATGTAGAAGCGCTGCACCCGGTACAATGTACTGTTTTTGGTCTGCATTATAGCAGATAAAGGTGATTTTTGTTAGTTTTCTTGGCGTGTGTCTACATGAACACTCTCTTTATAACTAATACTTGGCGTATAACTAATTCTTAGCGTGTGTCTATATGAACACTTTTTATAACTCGTTATGTTTGCATAATATACTGACCACAAGCATTCGGTGATACGCTAACGTCATCAATAGCGATGTCACCGCGATAGGCCGCGTATGGTTCCACCAAAGCCTCAAAGATAATCTGCAAGTCAATATATTTCTTGCGTGTTAAACTTTTTAAGGTAAAACAATCTACTCCATATAGTGTTCCTCTAAAGAATGTATCTTTTTTTTATTTTCATGATTTTTGTCATTTTCAACTGCTTACCGAATATGGGGCTGGAGAGCTGACGTTGACACTGGCCTCAAACCAACTGTTGCCTTGCTCGTCGGACAAGGTCCATATGGGATTTCCATCCAGTGTTGGGACACCGGTTCCAGAGGCAAATACGTTCAGAGTGCCCACTGTGTTTCCATACATATAATACCTACAGGACCAACAATTTTAAACTAACAATCAGATCAACACTTGTTATAACACCAGCTATGTATACAAATTGTCACATACAAAGGAAAAGGTTTTCTACATGATTTCAATCTCTTTGTTTGTCTGGGACCGAAGGATGTTTATATATTTCTATGAGGTAAACGTTGTCTTATTTCGGTCTAAATCAAAGCTTTTGGCCCCGTTCGCCTACAACTAAATAAAACATACCAAATGTAACATACCAAAAATGCAAAATAGAGCAAGTTCCGACTGAAGATGTTGGCAGTTTCGGACTGTACAGAAGGCCCACCGAACCGGGGTCCGCACCAATCGCGTCAGCAAGCATGTATGTGCCTGCGCAAACGACTTTCATTCAGTATTAATTGCACGGGTCAGAAATAGACATGTCTAATTTCTACGTTTTTAATTCAAATGCAACTAGCATGTTTCGGTTTTCTGAAATCATGCAAAATATTTAAAACCCCTTTGACAGTAGAGGGAATTGTGATGCTGTGGCATATATACGGGATTGCTACGACTTATATACCTAATCGCCAGGTTCTAGCGTATTAATAATGCTATACAGGGTCCGATGTTGAACGTATTTACCTTTGAATATGATAAAACGAGACAAATCTAAAAAGTTACCTTCTCCAGATGTGTGATCACCACTTGGTCCGGTTCCAAAATTCGGTGAACTTCCTATAACTTCATTCCACGTAAATTGGCCGGGAGGTGTGATGGTGTAGTTGCATTCCTCCATTCCTGTGTCAAAGTTGCATCCCCCTGACGCCAGTTCACAGCTGTGTCCTACCCAGTCTGTTTAAATGGTATCGGATGAAAATGTGGTTTACAATGCATTTATCCTTTTGGTATAAACCGTAAAGTTTCTTCTTCGAAGCCTGTAATCGCACAGAAAAACGGATCATCGAAATATAAATAATTCAAAGCGAAAAATGTCATTTGGACAACTGGAATCATCCTGTTTGCAAGGTGTTACCGTCGGATCTGTCCTACTTTATCAGGTATCCAAAATAACACAAATTAATATTTTCGTAAAATTTATAAATGATCGCATTGACGCTGATCGTCCATCACTCTTTGTGAGTCATTTTAGATAGCTCTACAGATCGTAATTATTGGGATTGTGGTACCAAGGGTAAAGCCACCATGCGCTGGCTGTAGAACTTCAATAAATTCGCAACACAAACCTCCAGCGCACTGACAGGAATAACCGTTGAGGCGATCCGAACAAAGGCCACCATGCAAACAAGGGGCGACGGCACAGTCGTCGATGTCAGTTTCACAATTTTTTCCTGAATATCCAGCTGTGCACGTGCAGTTAAAATCTTCTCCCCACGGCACACATATTCCTTCGTGCTCGCACCGATGAACCTCCTCACTTATGCACACATCCACTAAGAACAAATTGTGTGTGAATAAAATCGCTTCAATTCAACAAGATGGTTTATAACACACTGAATACATTTTATACAAAAAATATTTCTATCACAAGTTGAGCAAATACAACAATTTTAACCATCACTATATTAATACTCTTTATAGTGGGATTTTTTCTCTGCAAACGAAAATGTTGAAAGCAGATATTTGCAGAATTTTGTGCGTTGTGTAATTTTTTCAAATATAATATAGGGCGCTGCTTTTTATTTTATTAAAAACGTTTCCTCAACAAATTTCTCCTCGCCGAATTGTCTTCTGTGAGTTGAAGACAGAAGAATTCATATTATTGGCTCCACTTTGTTCATATATATGCATATATTTCCCTTGAAAAGCACCCAACTTACGGAATTCACAACTGTCGCCATGGTAACCGAGGTCGCACACGCATAAGAATGAGTCTACTCCGTGGGAGCAGTTGCCATGGAGACAAGGGTTGCTGGCGCACTCGTCGACATCCAAATCGCAATGCTGTCCATGCCAACCTGGTGCGCATTCGCACAAGTAGCTCGACGTTGGGTCCGACCCGTTCTTGATACAAGTGCCTCCATTGAGACACCAAGTGGCAGCGTCGTCGCATGTTTGGTATGCTGAAGAGTAGAAATGTTTTTGATGCCAATGAGGGTCATGTTATTGTGGCGTTTATTTAACTGAGTTATTACATTAATTATTTTTGGAATGTTACATTGTACGTGTTTAGTTTAAAGCACGTCGCTTTTGTTTAAATTTTGCTAATGTTTGAGGTTTGGATTCACTGCGATCTTAAAGTAACAAAAATGTCTTCCACGAAGCGTTTGGTTGGGTCTTCCAAGCATCATTACAATATGCTTAACAGGTTAACAGCAGATAAACTAATTGTTAAACTAACATTAAAAATTTGCTTGAGGGTTTTATGCGAAAGAATTTGTTTTGACTCGATTACAATAATGATTAAAAAATTAGCCAACAACCGGGGCGATTTAAAATTTAAAACAAAGAAAAAATTCCTTGCAGCAACCACACAAAATAGGGTCACCAATAGGACAATGTTGAGAGATGTACCTCGCTGAAGGCTTTGGTGTGGAGCAATTAAAGCATAAACACTACACACTACACATGCAAAATGAATCATTTACCAGCAAGTCGTAAATAATAATAACTGTCACTCATACCACAAAGCCCTGTAACGATCGTAATATCATCCAACGCTATGTCGCCGTTGTTGTCAACTATTCCTCTTTTAGCAATGCCCTCGAACGCAACCTGCAAATGCCAAAGGTTGTCCAAACAGTTTTACTTGCAAAGAGAGTAAACAACTTTGCACACTTTGCTGATGATATCATTTGGTTTTATTTTCCCCTTTTTCTCCAATGTTGACAGATTGTTTTTTGTCTGATATTTTTTTAAACGTTTTTTCTTATCGCAGGTAAATTAAAATATATTAAACCATCTAGTTAGCTTTATTCCCACCTTAAAATTGACCGGATAACTGACGTTAAATTGACCCAGTCTCCACTGGTCTCCCTGGTCTCCTTCCATGCTCCACAACGGCTTGTCATACGAGTAGGGACTTGTGCTGATGACGTAAACGCTGAGGGCACCGATATCCGCTCCGTACATGTGGTAATAGAAGCTTACTGTGGAGCAGGTTTGTTCGGTACCAACAGCGGTTGCGGAATATGTAATCGCCTTTTCTCCGTTGTTAGCCCCAGTCGCATCCGAAAACCAATAAAAACCTGCAGAGCGATTATTTGATAGGAAATTAATTGCAAGAAATTTAACAAAATGATGAAATTTTACTGCAACAAAGTGAATAAAGCAGATGATTTTTTTAATAAACATAACATAACGTGGTTTTATATTTTGTTGCACTGCCACTAACAAAAACAAAAAAATACTCACGACCCCATTTTACCCATTCCATTTACACGTTATTTTTTCATTAGATTCGAATATCAGTGAAGTAAAATAGAAAAAAAGCGAATGGGATACATAATTTCCCCAGCAGCTGTATATGTTGCGATTCTTGGCATGTCGCATGCGTCAGTAACTCACCACTGACGTCTGTGTAATTAGCAAACAATCTGTCTCTGTGCATTTTTATAAATCGCGTGCCTCGATGTCGCCAACATCATACAAAATACGAGATTGTAGATGGTCCCACCTTCCGAGTGCGCAGAAAATTGGATTACGACGAACACATTATTTAACCCGTGGGCAATGAAAAGAAAAATTTACGTAAAAAAAACTTATTTTGTCAAATTGCTTTGATCTATGTAGAAAATATTAAGAATATAAAACTTAGTACAGAAATAAAATTACAACCTGAACCATCAGAAGTGGTGTGATCTCCTTGTGGGCCAGTGTCGCCAACGCTAGTGCGACCCTGGCCTCGTTCCCACCGCCTGGCACCGGCGTCCATGTCGTTACTTAAATAGCAACCATCTTCAAAATCGCAGTGGAATACCTCGGTGGAATTTGATCCCACTGAAGAAAAATTGTGATGAATTTTACGTGGAATTAAGATTCGTTTATTTTTTTCGTCATCATAGCACAGACCAACTTAAAACATGCAACTGCCGTATAAATTCCATTAACGGTGTTCAAGAAGATCATTAAATTGGTTCGTTTTCCCAAGTAATATACTGTAACATAAAAAAGCCTCTTTCGACTGGTTCCTTTAGCAATCTTTTCATATTGTATCAGGCCATTTAACAATTTAGAGTAGTAAATCTTGCATATTTATATTACATACTTTACTCACCAAACCCAACCGAACCCACACAAATGACCAAAAGCAATCGAAATAGTTCGGGGCCGACTTGCATTCTCACAAATTCTTTTGGAACAAACTGGAACGACTTGCTTACTGGCATGCGGTAGACCGAGAAAAGAGGTTCGTTGAAGTTGTGCAACTCACAATATGTGCATGCATTATGTACATATTGCGACACTGTAAATTTGCAGTGCGCTGCACAGACAAACACACAAACGGTTTATTTGCCCTTTGAATTTTCGGGAAATGGCCTGCGAACGAATGAACACCTTTGATTTTGAAATGCTTCTCGTAAACGGTCAAGGATGATCCATGATCTTAGCGACCAACAGCTATGCAGTGGATTTATTCATAAGGAAAGAAAATACCTTTTGTGGGCCTCCGACTTGATGAAGTGTCTTTATTAATATTGTTTCAACTCGGTAGATTTAAAAAATATCATAGCTTAGCAGCCTGGTGGTCTTTGACGAATTTGGAGTTGTTACATCAAGATTGAACATATGGAGTGTTTAAAGGTGCTTACAAAAAGAAAGCGGGTTGCAATATACAGTTTATTGCGATGGTTTGTGATATGCAGCGTTGTATATTTGCTAAACACGATGTCAAGAAACAGTTAAATACGCTTGTTTCAATGTCACTTTCGTTCATTCAGCAGAAGTCTAAAGAAAAATGAAAACAAAGTTGTTACACGAGACGCAATAATGACAACAGCAACAACGACATAAATTGTATATAACAAGGGGTATAGAAAATGTCGCATGTATATTTATTGCTGAAACTAATGGGTGGGACACGAATAAGGCTCAGCATACGTGTTTTCCATGGTTTTATACATCAGATGTGAGAGTCGGATACAAAGGAGAACGCAACAAGCCATCATTTGTAATACGGTGGAAGGATATTGAGTACTCGCACTATTGAACACGAACACAAACTTACATTCCTTGCAATAAACACATGAAAACCTTTAAACCTATTTCAAAGCGTTTGTAGTGGGCTAAGGCAAATTTGTGCGTACAGAATACAACACGGATTTGAGGGCAACTCATAATACTGCTAGCAACTCGGTAATGACGTAGATATTAATGACGACGGTTATTTTTAGGGGGTTAGCTACAGGGCGAAACAAAGTCGGGACGATTGTTAATACATATTTAATGGACATGGCGAGTCAAACCAAAGGGACATATTTTGAAATGTGCCTTTAACACACAGAATAGCAGCAAAGGCAATGCGACGAATGTAAATTTGTTACTTGCACTACCTATTTGCTTGCTTTAAAGGCGACATATTTACCCTTACGACAATGTAAAGTAAAAAATACATTTTGTACAGAAAAACAGCCAACATTGGGTGAGTTATGTAAGCTAAATACACAAAAAAGTGTGACCTGTAGCTATAGGTGTCGGGCGGCACGAAGAAGTGAATTTTTATTATCTGTACAAAGTAACCAAAAAATCGAGCCAGGAACTGCTAAAATGGAGAGTAAAACTTCCTAAACAAGAGTGAAAAATTCAAGCCATTGCCATGCAGCCCAATGCTGTAAGTATGTGGTTAATCGAAAACCTTATTTCTTGGAGTGCAGAGGCTTCCTGCATATTTTCTTTGCTTTGTCTGTGCTTTTGAGTGGCGGTGTTGGATCGGCATTGACATGGCGCCCATACAAACTGTGTGACAAAAAAAACATAAGTTTAAAATTTTTAGAGGGTTGTATGCTATGTTTGTGCTTAAACTAAAGTTTAAACCAACTCAAAGTAAACTGTGAACTCGTGTTAAGCTGAACAACTCACTACTTGTATGTATCCGATCTTATGTAGTCAAACACATGCGTGTTGCCAAGGATGAACTGTTCCTGGATTGGATGAACCCACGGGTTGCGGTCAGCCTTAAAGACACTCTTGGGGCCGGACAGTTCAATGTTTCCTACATTGAATTTGTATAAATTAACGAATTTTGTGAAATTAAACCCTTAAGGATGAAACACCACACTGTATTTTTATGCTACATTTACATTTAGGAAACCATTAGGTTTACAGGCTTCCCAGCACAGGCATTACAGCCTTGCTGGTTCAGTGACATTTTTCTAAAAATTCAGAGCGACATTTTGGAAACCAAAAATTTGTTTGAAAAACTGAAAAAGGTTTTCGCTAATCATGTTAGTTTTTGTTTAGCTTTGTAAAAAATAAAGAGAAATTGAACATTAAACCCAAATAACTCTAGAACGACAGCTTGTTAAATGCCTTACCTAACTCTGGGGGCAGGACTGTCAGTCTGTTTCCTTGTATGTGAAGTTCTTTTAGTTTGTGGAGCTCACCAATTTCCTTTGGCAGGGAAATGAGGTCATTATCTCGGAAAGAAAGCTAAAACGGACACAAATATTTTTTTCATTGTTAATGAAATGACCTGACTTGGCTGTATGTAGCACTGCAAGCATAACAAGGTATTGAGCATTAACCTCTATGGAGATATTTTGATTCAAATGATATGAACAAGTCAACCATTACTTTCTTTGGAGCAAAACAATTTTTCACGTTCTTAAAATTCTTGCATAATATTTAAGTCAAGTTTGTATGGAAATTCCTCGTATAAATTTATGACAAAAGAAATGTTACATTCAATGTAACAGTCAGACACTAATGAATGTCGCAATCAAATTCTAGCATGCACATTTTAGAGCAGTTTGTAAATTCATACAGAAACTTTAAAAGCATGCATTGTGCAACACCTTGATTTTTTGGGTTCTAATAAAAGAAACATACCACTTGTAATTCTTTAAGCTTTGAAATATCTGATGGAAATGTCTCAAAGTCATTGTCAGACAGGTACAAAGTACGGATAGTGTCTAAGAAAATTATTTTGTTGTGTTAGTTGAGAAAAAATTTGCAATTTATGCAAAAAAAATATTGCAGGTTAAAGATGTGCAGGTTTTGTCCACATTTAAAAAAAACTTCTTGCTTTTTTCTTTACACCAAACATAAAAATAACGTACTGACAAAAAAGAAGTTAGATGGCAGTGATTGTTCACTCAAGTTGTTATATGATAAATCCAACATTTCCAATGCTGGGAAAGAACCAAACCCCCTGGGAAGGTGGCTAAGGCGGTTCATCCTGTTGCAAAATAACAAAAAGGTACGTTATTTTGTTGCTCTCTATGCACTACATGTAGAACACACAGAAAAATTGCTTACAAAGTGATGATAATTTTGCAAAATGTTCATTTATGCTCAATTTTATTTTTATCAAACAGCTTAAATACCAAATTATCTTTTATACCTGTTCTACTGTAACTTGTTGTTTATATTCTTACCCTAGATTAAGAATCTTCAGCTTTTGCATGCCACTTAGTGAAGTTGGGAGCTCTTCGATGATGTTGTTGAAAAGATTTAATAGCTGTAAGTTGACTAACTCACCAATACTTGGTGGAACAGCAGCTAGTTTGTTGTGGCTCATGGTAAGGTGAGTTAGATGTTCCAACATTGCTAAAATAATAACTGCCACTGCAAATCTTATTCAATTTCACAGAAACATTTTATGACAGACCAGATTGGAAAGTTTGTTTTCTGCGCGGAGGATTTCGTTTCGGCGATCGTTAATTGCGCGGACGATCGCAACGTTTTTTGTATGGTAATGCATTAGCTAATTAATGTTGCGCGGATTATCGCGAGTTTTCGCACGACATTTTTTCCAGTCTGGATGACAGATTATTGTTTTCACACATGATAAATTGTTACAAATTGTTTTCAATTGACGTTTTAATGTTTTTATTTTTAAAATGATGTTTAATCTACTGCAGGGGAAATCATACTAAGTTATCTTCATTGGCTAAAAACAACCATAATGTTGGAAAAAAAACAAAATACATACTGAGTCCTGGAACTTCGTTAATGTTTTGTATCCCTCGGTCGCTCAGGTCAATTTCCTTTGTTTTACGTTCGCGGGATTCATCTACGATTTTCTTCAACTTAGACATATTTTGCAGTACGATTTGTATCTGAATTTGCCAAACAAACAAAAGCAAACTTTTCTTTGGAGCAAAAACAAGCAATTTACTATTTATGGGTAACTCCCTGAACTTCTGTCAAAGGTCACGGAAATGAATTTATAATTTTTATGTTTTCCTTAATTTAAAAAATTACACCCATCATAAACCTTTTTATTTTAATATGCCTCTTACGTTTAATTAAATTTAGTCCTATTTTGAAACTTAGTTTTAAAAAAATAAAATGGTTAATGTACATACCTAAAAATTTTTTGGAACAATATTTTTTTAGCTTTTACAATAATGCTTTCTATTTACTGTTCGGAAGCATGTTAGTCAGTACTGTTTATTGCTTTTGTGCATATTTATCAAATCCACCGTTTGAAAAGATTCTTTTATAATTAAAATGCATATTTTCCCGCCTTTGGCTGCAACGAGACTAATCAAGAAAAACAAGTAGGGGAAGCCACGCACGTTAGTTTCGGTTTGTGTGGGGGGAAAAGGAACTAACGGCTAACGAGGAAGTACTGAAATAAACCTTCTATGCTAACTGCTTTGTGCATAATTAATGACATATTATATTAGTTAATGCGTTTTGAAATGTTGACGCACTTTACTGAAAACTGTTGAGGTTGATACGGGATTCATTTTTGTTGTTGATTAACAACCATCATTATCATATAACATAGTTTTAACTGTTGCTCACTCACATATATAGCTGTCAGACTTACTCAACCCAGAAAAGGCTGTGCATCATCACTGGGTTTTAAAACAATCAACAACAAGTTTCTGATCTGTTACACCACTCCTATAGTTCTTGGGGCAATTTCAAGATCAGGAATCTATTTTAAGGTAATTATGTCATATGGTCCCCGTGTTTATGTTGGCCGTCTTAGTCACCGGGCTAGAGAGAATGATGTTGAAAAGTTTTTTCGTGGATATGGCAAAGTAAGGGACATAATGTTGAAGAATGGCTTTGGTTTTGTTGAATTTGATGAATTGCGAGATGCTGAAGATGCCATACATGATCTCAATGGAAGAGACTTATGCGGGGAAAGAGTCTTGCTAGAAATTGCTAAAGGAATACCAAGAGGTGCTGGCGGGGCTTTTGTGTCGGACTATGTTCCTCCAAATTCAGGTCGTGGCCGCAGAAGCTCATATCAGTCAAGTAACAGAGATGAGGGTCGCGGTTATGGACGACGAAGTGAGCGTGGCTTTCGTCTAATTGTTGAAAACCTATCAACCAGAGTTTCTTGGCAAGATCTTAAAGATCTGTTTCGCCCTTGTGGTGAAGTTATGTTTGCTGATGCTCACCATTACAGGAAAAATGAAGGCGTCGTCGAGTTCAGTTCCAAAAAAGATGTAAAGCGTGCTGTGGAAAAGTTGGAAGGTAAAGAAATCAATGGAAGGAAAATTCACCTGGTTCCTGATTTCCCGAAGTCTCGTTCCCCGAGTCGAAGTGTAAGCCCTCGTTACAGCAGAAGCAAGTCTCGTTCACAAAGCGTTAGTCCCAACAGAAATGTGAAGCGGTCAAGAAGTCGCTCAATTACTCCTGACCAAAATGGAAGATATGATTCAAGTCCTTCAAGAAAGAGGCCCTCCATGTCAGCTGAAGACAAAGAACATTCTCCTACTCCAAACAGTGGCTCAGAATCTCCTGCTTAAAAACTTGACTGTCTACGTATACATTTTTAAATCACACTTTTTTCAAGCGTGAAGTTGTATGAACAAAATATATGCCAAAAACTTAACCTAAAGTTGTGCTTGTTAAATGGAAAGTTTCAAGATTTTGTGCACACTGCATTAAATGAAGTTGTGCATCTATTTTTTAACAACTGTATATGTGTAAAGCATTTGATGTTTATTCTAGTTCTAAAATACCCTGTCCTTGTTTTTACATAAATAGAACTACACCTGCTTGTGTGTCTGGCATCCCCAACAAGCCAATCAATCAATCAATCAATGAATCAATCAATCAATCAATGATCAAATATGGACCCACATTTCCATAACAACCAATGAATGATGTCTCAATCGACAGCATGACATCTCACAACCAGGCCATTTACTTCTCAATAATATCAAATGCCTGATGTAGGCATTGCATTTGCCACAAAAGGAAAGCAACTTCCCTTTTTTGTTTTTACATCCTAATGGCAAGACTTAAGTGAATCAAGATTTCTGCACGTCATCTTTACCGTGTAGGTATTTCTTTCATGTGCCTGGCTAATGTTTATCATTTATTTCAAATGTTGTTGTTTCTGTAAATAAACTTTGGTTTTGTTCTGTAAATTTGCTTTTGCTTCTTGGAACACGTTTTTATGAATGGAAGGTATACTATGGAAATGCTCCCAAGTCTATAGCAGAAACAACTGTGTCCCAATACAAACCAAAAGCAATGACAGGAAAACGTTGATAGATAACAAGTTTGATGTACTTTATGCAGCAACAAATCTATCTGACAAAATAAAGTGGAGCATATGCTGTTGCACAATGATTGATAAATAATAGGATAATATTATTGAAGAATAACAGAAACACCAGAAATAATATTGCTGTTTGGAAACTCACAAGACTATTGAATAATTTTTGCTCCACTTTTTATTGTCTTTGGATAGACTTGCGGCTATTTAATTTTTTAATCTTTACTCTTTCACAGATGTAGGTTGCTCCAGTCACACTGGGTTGCACATTGCTCATTTGAAACGTATTTAGCTGTTTACCACAAATCTGAATGATCCATATGTAAAATATTTTCAAATAAAACAAAGAGTTTTTCAGGTGTATTTAGTCCAAGCACATTCAATGTAAATTGCAATGGCGTTTGTGGGCTTGGCGAACCAAAATAGTTTTTTAACAAAAAAGTGGATTATTAAAATATAGGAAAACATGATGAACAGCAAACAGAAATCGGCATAGTAGAAACTAGCACCATTATAATAAAAAGCAAGAAGAAATATATTTCCTGACTTAAATCAGTTATTAATGAAACACAAAAACAACATTGTATAAAAGTGTGGTCGTCCTGTCATTTACATACATGTTAGCTAAATAGAAAGGAAAAACTTCAATGTGTAAAAAGAGGAGATAAAAACAATTGCACTAATACACACACTACCACATCACTTGCTTTCAAACATACCCAATAGGGACATTTTTAACACATATGTCAGACCAAAATGTGAAACAAGTTATAAAAAGAAACAAGCCTACATTACAAATCACAGGCATCTGATGTTCCAATTTCGTTATGACATACCTTGGTTTCCAACTACAGAAGAATACGATGGCAACTCCTGGCTTGTCAGTGTTTGATTTGCTGCATGAAGTGGTACAGACACTTTTGGCACATCTTCATATTTGGGAGGTTCATCAAAGGCCTCTACCTCCTGTGCTGAGTGAAATCGTAGATTTATGGAGATGTCAACATGCGAATCATGCCGATCTGGGTCAAGTGGTATGGATAGCACATGCGAGTTTCTTCCTGAAAACCAAAGTACTGAAGTTTTTTTTAACATGATCTTAAATGAACTTATTTTAATAGAAAAACATATATGCATCCTAAATACAGATATGTGATTCAAACTTTTGTGTTTATTCTGGACACATGCCAGTCAGTATAACAATTTGGCATGAGATCCCCAGTCAGGGCTATAACAGCCATAAATTATGTTATGTCCAATGCCCGCATATCCAATTTCATTAATATTGTTTCCTACTACTACTACGACACAAACCTCTTAAGCCAGATTGTCTGTATGTGATGGTAGGATACTGGTAACCAGATGGAATTGGGTTTAAACAGCAATAATGAAATGCAACAGCACATCCAATGAACAACATGATAAAACCAATAATAACCCCAATAGTAGCACCAATCCTTTAAAGTACAAATAGTGTCATTATGTGCGTTTTGAATGTAATTCAAAGCAAGAATTGAAGTTCTACAAAAACAAAAAAAAACTTATCAATGTTTCCACAAAAAATTTTACCCAAATGAAACAGTAGAAAGTCGATCAGTAGATTTGGTGTCAACAACATCAGGTATTGTTTTGTCAATATATTTAATTTTGTTGTTATCATAATCATTGCAGCACCCAATTTGACCATTGTTTTGACAGCATGTTATCATCATACTCTTTATTGCAAAACATCTATGTTCTCCACAGGGAAAGGAATGCACTGTGTTACAAATATCAGGAGAATAAAAAACCACAATGATTACAATTATTAAAAAAATTTTTCTTACCATAACTGGTGTTTTTCTGTGGTATTGACGTACAGCATTTTTGAAAACACAAGGAACACATGATTAATCCAAGAATCACCCACATTTTGCATGGTTTGGTTTTTAATACCAAGACCCCGCTGGCAATTACGTTTTAGTCGATCAGGACATATTAAAAGATGACCTGCAAAACAAGACAAACTGTAATATTATTACAATTAATTAGGTGCAGCAAGATTTAATAGTGTAAGACTACAATGGTTTTAGGGGGAACTCCACTGTAGGGTGAGCTGGACCTATGTGAGCAATCAGCGCATTATCTAGTCCAGAATCTGAACAAACTGCCAAACAATACAATAACCACCATGCAACTTGTGCGAAAATCATCGAGAT
Source organism: Ascidia mentula (assembly GCF_947561715.1). Taxonomy (NCBI): domain Eukaryota; kingdom Metazoa; phylum Chordata; class Ascidiacea; order Phlebobranchia; family Ascidiidae; genus Ascidia; species Ascidia mentula. The sequence continues at coordinate 7,091,785 of NC_138569.1, forward strand.
CTATTAAGAAACGGCAAAGTTATGAGCGTTCAAAGTTTTGTCGACTGGAAAAAAAATTTTGTCGACTAGCGTCTTGTTGGTCAATAACCCCTTGCATTGCAAAAAAGAAACATATGCCACAACTTGATCGCATTAAAATTTTTTAACGAAACTATGCCAGTCTGTACAAGTTTATTAAATTAATCACTGTGCTAGCTTTTACACTAGCGGGCTCACTGATTTCCACTAAAGTTGTGGCACCTTTCGGCCAACGTACACCTCGTCTACAGCTCTCTCAATTATTATGGCTTGAGTAAGATTTCGTTAAAAAAACTGCGGATAATTTACGCATTGTAATCAATTTAAATTGTTTATATGGACAGACAGAAGTTTCTTGTCGCAACAACATTTTTTTAATTTTGAAACTTACACATTTACAAATGAAGGAAAAATGTCATTCCTTTTTTTTGCCGAACTGCAATCAAACAGCTTGGGCTTTTATTTTGGAATTAGATGAAATTCCATAAGTATGTTTCTATTTCTACGCATTAGTAAATATGCGTTATCACAACAATAGTGACTCAGCGATATACTAACATCATTGGCCTCGCCCCCCTCATCAACCAATAAAATCCAGCTAAATTGGCGGAATTGCAGTCACATTCGCAACAACGGGTTTGCAGAGTCAGTGTTTACAATATGTGTAGTAAGATGTAAAACTAAAACATACTCCGTGTAAGGGTTTATTGCATAGTTGTAAATTAGGTAAAGGACCTAATTTTATCATAAACACTTTTTGGGGGGTTTGCATGGGAACCATTGCATTGACTAGTTGCAAGAAGAATATAAACAAAAATTTACCATAGGGATCCGAGTTGAATTCTGTGATAAATTTATCTAGCATTGCAGGTTATACCTCTATCTTTTTTACCCTTAATTTTTCATATTCTGTTGAAGAGCATTTGGGAATGGCTGTGAGTATGGTTGAGAGAACTCTATTCTTGTACATTGTTTGTGTAAGTACAAAATATATTTTACAGACTGCAGCTGTGGAACGAGTTTCAGTTGAGGAAGATGTTTCAATTTACAAAAATGATTGTGACAAACCTGGATTTAGAAACTTTTCAAGGGTAAATTGTTTGTTGTTTATGCATTGTTATGATAATGTAAAAAAATCTGTTTTTCTCAGGAGTCTGAAAAGTTTGACATGGTTTACAAAACATACACAGAAATGCACACTCACCAATGCGTGGATTTTGTGAAAAGAAAAGTATGTTTATCAACTGCAACTTCTCTGCAGCACAATTATATTGAATCCTGATGTGTTTCAGCATGAAGAATGGTTGCATTTTGATCATGGTGAATATACTATAATGGAAGCTGTTGAGTTGCTAAATGGTCTTATTGATGAAAGTGACCCTGATGTAGGTGGTGGTCTTTTGTTTGTTGTTTGCACATGTGCATTCATGTCTAACAAGATTCTTAACCTTGAGTTTCAATTATGTCAAGGTTACGTTTCCTAATTCTTTTCATGCATTTCAAACTGCAGAAGGGATAAGAAAGATGTACCCTGACAAAGGTATGGGTAAACATGTTAATAAGGTTTTGTGATTTGAGACGAAAGTTTTTTCTCTACAGATTGGTTTCACCTGGTTGGACTCATACACGACCTGGGCAAAGTGATGGCAATTTGGGGTGAACAACAATTTGCAACTGTGGGTGACACATTTATTGTGGGTGCACAATTTGCTCCGTCAATAGTCTACCGACACAGCACTTTCTCCAACAATCCAGACCTCAACAATCCAAGATACAAGTTAGTATCTCTGCTTTTGTTTGTTTTCTGACATTAGTAAGTTTCCAAACACTAGCATAAATCATCAGATATAGCAAACAACATAGGTTTGACCCATTCAATGCTTTAGTATCTTTCTTGTTATATTTCAGTACCAAGTATGGAATGTACAAGCCTAACTGTGGTCTTGAAAACGTGTTTATGTCATGGGGCCACGATGGTAAGCTAAAACTAGTTGTATGTAGAACATATGCTATTAACCTTAAAAACAAATTCATTTGCTCTGGAAATGCGTGACCTCTTTGGGCATGTAGTATGATGTAAAACTTTGCCTTTACTTGGGACAGTTGTGTATTTTCGACTCTCCGTTTTTTGCATGGGATTGTACAGGAATCCTTGTTGTAATAGACCACAATACATAACATATAAAAGAAGCCCTGCTGTAAGAGACCATTCATAATTGTACTCAGAATACATGTACCATGTTCTGCGCCACAATGGCTGCAAGCTGCCTGAAGAAGGTTTTTATTGTGTGCGGTTTCACTCATTTTATCCCTGGCACACTGGTAAAGACTACGACCACCTTTGCAATGACAAGGACCGGATGATGATGGAGTGGTTGCTTAGGTTCAAGTAAGCCATATATGGGTTCTTTCATAATGCCAAGGGTTTACATTACACACTTTTTACAAGCCTTATAGCTAAAATATCTAAGTTATTTCAATCACTTTGCTTATCTATTGGGTTTTGAACCCGAAGGTTTTAGGCTACAGGTCCAAGCTTTTCCATGATACCCAAGCAATTCTTTTTGAATATAAATGCAGCTATAAAAATTGTTTTTGGACTTGCCTGGTTAATGGGTTTAACCCATAAAGCCATGTTTTTGCCTTTGCAGTGAACACGACCTGTATACCAAGTCCATCAGCTTACCGGACGTGGAAGAGCTAAAACCTTACTATCAGTCCCTTATCGACAAGTACATTCCTGGAAAGTTGAAGTTTTAATCATTGAAGAGTGTCATTTGGAAACCAACGTTATATAAGCTAGCTCATAACTTGTACATTACATACACGTTAGTTGCCATGTTTTTCTTGTAAAACACCTCAAAATGCAGCTGTTTGTCTGTTAAAGTTCATGCATTGTAATATTTCTTCTTTTTTTCAGTAGCTGCTCTTTTGATACTATATATCACCTCCAATTATGTGGGTTAAAAGTTCATTTAATATTTACCGTGTGTTTGGTTTGTCGCCACTCCTGTGTCTGAGTTTGTGTTCTGTCGCTCCTATTATTATTATATTTCCCACTTGTTTGTAAGTTTTGATTGTCTGAGCTGTCAATTGGTTCCCTTACGTTCTGCCAGACTTAAATTCCATTCATTTTCCAATCGCAAATAATGCATGTACGGCAATCAGTCGAAAATTAGATTCCGCCTCGTTTGCTGCAACTTTTCCATCAACTCTTCCCACCAATATTTTACGTTGTTAGTTTCCTGTCATCGATGCTTTCGACGCCACAACTTTCAACAAATTCGCATGCCCCTCCTTCTTTCTCAAACGCTTTGCAATAGTTAGCCGTTGTACTGAAGAATTTTTGTATATTTGGTTAAACTTTTGTTATGAATCACTAGTTTGTAAAATGTATGGATTTAAAAACAACTGACCGACTACCTGGCGACCCGTCACCTCAACTAGCTACTACCTTTTGGGTATTCTCCTTCTTTCTCAAACTTAGCGAAATTGTATAGTTTTGCGTTCTGGTGATTTGTTTTGTAGGGAATTAGATTCAAAACATGTTAATATTTTGTTTAAACTTGGTCTTTTGAAACCGATTTTTACTTTTTTTTACATTTACCCCGTCTTTCTGACGCATTCGCTAGTTATCTCGCTTGCTTTTCGTCTTTCAACTTGCGCTACTTCTGACTTTGGCGCGTAATCGCAGCAATTATCTCTTTGTTTCTGCCTCATCTTTTATATCTCCCAAAATATTAGCGACTCTTTCCACTAATAAACAGATCATGGTTTTTGGTTTAACAGACCACAATGTGATCTCACAGATCTTGGCTTTTGGTTTCATAGATCATAACTGGTGGTCTTACAGATTAGTCCAGATCTCGGTTTGGGTCTCAGACCGAACTTAGGTCCAAGAACAGACCATCGGTAATGGGTCCTGCAGCTATTGTGGTGTACAGACTGATAATTTCTTGACAGTGTTGATGTTCTTCGGATATGCGAGTTCGCCCGTCCGGGTGACAGACAGGTAATCTGTCAGATTCGAATAAAACCGCGCCGAACCGGGGTCAAAAGATTGCGGTCGGGCGAGGACACTATTAGGGCCCCTCTGGGTATAAAATAGAAGAAACCCAGGTCTAAAACCCTTCCCAAAAAAGAAGTCGGGGAGCCGATTACCCAAAGAGGGCAGACGGGGAACCGGCGTGGGGGGTTAATTCCGGTAAATACAGGGATGAGTGGGATGATCGCTCATGCACCGACCGGAATCAGAGCCCTACAGGAACCACGGCATGCCCGGGAAGCCAACCCTTTCTTCGCTCTAGAGAGCCGAGTGTTGCAAAAGAATCAATTTTTTTTCACAGCGACATCTGGCGTCTCAGACTCTTTTTTTGTTGCAGATAGAAATCCTCCCCTTAGTTTTGCGCTAGTAGCTTATATTGCTGCATAGAAATTCATGGGACGCGTCTTCACAGTCCATTCTACGTTCACAATGCTTCATAATTATATGTTCATTTAACAGCAAACTCATTGTGACGCCTAACAGAAGCCTTTCGTCACAAAAGAGCTATTCATGCGTTAGACAGAGTACGCTAGTGAACAAAAATCGATGTGAAGGTTGCAGTCTTTCCGTCAAAATAAGTTTCACAGGACGACAATGCCCACCCTGCATTTTATGCTCTGTCAAAATAATATTCTTTGCTCTGTCACTGTCTAAGACTGATGTAAGTCAATTTTATGGTTGATTGAGCACGGATGCACGTGCTTGCAAGGAAGAATTTGAGCGTGTTTGGGGCAGTTTTAGTGGATTTTGGGCGTTTTTCATCAAATGGTGACTTCGTTGTTGAAAATTAGGTTAAAAAGCGGCATAAAATTCAGGCTGTGTTTACAGAAAATAGAATGTCATCTGTTTTTTTTTTAAGGTACTCACTCCTGCGCAATGACGTTAAAGTTAGTTTCTGATTACTTGTCCAAAGTTAGGCATTTTTCTGAGACACTAGCTTTAAAAAAAATGTTTTACTGCGCATCTGCTAAGAGTTTGATGGTAATCACGTAGCCTATACGTTCCAATAATGACACAAATATTTGCACCATTGCATTTGCTGTTTTATTGCACAAACAACGACGCATTTTCCCCAGAACATTCGTTAACGCACACACGTAGTTGAGAGAAAATGTTGGAAAGATTTTATACGATGAGGCAAAAGTTATTTGAGGTAAAATCCCAGAAGCAAATCAATTACAGTGAGAAATTTGCCGGGAGATGAAAACCACTGCTGACATATGAAAATACGATTTGATCACAAAAATATTTCTGTTGGACACTTTAAAGTACCCGTTGATAATCCAGTATGGCGGTACATGTCATCTGTAAGCAGGTTACTCCAGCAAACTTATCTCCCCATTTTCCACTCTCGCTCTTTTCAGCTCAATCTTTGCCGTCCAAACGATAATAATTCCAATCAACATCATTGTGCTCTGCAACATCAGTACAGCGAAACCACCCAGCTTGTTGTAAATAAGTCGTCCGAACTCGACTACAAGAACTCCGAAAATTCCGTCCAGAAAAACTTTCCACAGATTTACGAAGCTCTCATCTGTAGGATAGGTGTGTTGTGTAACAACTTCCATCAACGCTACGATACAAATCTGGGCTGCAATGCCGTAAAATACGTTGCCTAATATAATTAACCAGTATAGTAGTTGACAGCGACACCTATAGCAATCAATGCAGAAAAGAGCAGGGCGCACATGCTTGCGACCCTCAGTATTATAACGTAATTCTTATATTTGTCCAAAGTTTTTCCACCAATAACAGCTCCTGCCACACCCCCGGTGAAGTAGGCGATAATGATGTTGCTTGATCTCTTATAGGGATTATCGATTCCAAGATCACGTATTATTTCGCCCATGAAAACTAATTCTATCTGGTCTGTTTGGTAAAAGATCAGCCAAGAAAACGCCAAAAGAATATACGTGCCGTTGGTTAAAAGGTGTTTTGTTTCCTTCAGAAACTCTTGGAAACTCTCCCGAAAAGGTTTTCGAGTTTCAACTTTTTCTTCGATGTTGCGCTTTAAAGACTGCGTCGGTGGTGTAGGTGGGACATCAGTTACAAATAAAAAAGATAACACCAGAATACAAAACGCAACGCTGGCGCAAGTACAGTTGTAAATAAGAAGCGACTTGGCGCTGTCTGCCACAGCTTGCACAATTGAAATATTTCCGCCTACAGCAGAACTGTTGCTCAAAAATCTCTTGGGACTGACTACGTAACCCATTGTAAGGGCACTTAAAATTTCACCCATTGCATTTCCGAACATGATCATTCCAAGCACAGTTCCTACTTGATGGTCAGGAAACCACAACACAGCGAAAGTGGATGGTATTGATTTTCCAATTAAACCCGAAACACCACTGATAAGCCTGGCTGCGACTATAAGTCCATACAGAGTAGGATTAAGAAAAGCACAACCAATCAGTAGAAGATACAACGTTAAGCATCCGGTGGCAAGCAGTGTGAGTTTTCGCAATTTAAAATTTGAAACGAAATGCAGCAAAGCCAACGTAGCCGCCAATAGCGTTGTTGCAGCAGAGTTTGCTGTACTCATGAGATCGACATCGGCGTAAGCTACGTGGAAAAACTTTACGTAAACGTCGTTAACAACACCAAACGAAGTGTTTGCTAAAATTAAAACCTGATAAACCATCATGGAAATTGCAATGAACCAACGGATCTTGTACTGCTTAAAATCTTGTTCCGCCATCTTCCTGTCTTGAGACCCTACTTCTGCAGACATAAAATCCAAAACTATTTAGGTGCACATTTCAAAAACATGCGGATGGTCCTGCTTACCTCAGGGCACTGTGCTTCGTTTGACACTGGACCGGTTTTAAGTTCTCGCACTTTTCATGGTTTAACTCAACTTCCTGTGACTTGTTCGCGTTTTATCATTCCTACGCCTCTTGTTGTTCTCGCTATTTCCTGTGGGAAAGCGGACAGGGCTGCTTTTGCAGTGGAAAATGACTGACGAATTTTGTACAATTTGAATCCTTGTTGGTTTACGTTCATTTATTTTAATCGTCTACGTGTTTTAGTTTAGTCATTTATTACTTTTAGGTTTTGTTGGTTGACGAATGCAGTGATGGACACGCGAAATACGGTTATTAACTTACTTCGTCAGCAATATTTTCAATAGTTAACTAAAATACAACCAGCGTTATTTGTGTGTCTATCTATAATCTCAACAACCAAGAAAACGTTAAAGTTACAACGCATTTGAATGCGCCTTAAACGATGTTTTACACAAACGTAGGATAAAACAAATTTAAAATATAGCCTGTCGGGGGGAAATGTCACAAAGACTAATCAGCCAGTTCTGTCTGGTGGTAGAGACGTATTTGTCTTCACTGGACGTTTTATTTAAATAAGTACAGACACTGACGATGCGGTTTATGGGAAAAATAAATATTTTTGTATATACTTTATAACAAAAGATTGCACTAACGCTAATCGTCTTCCAATCTTTGTGAGTAATTTGGGGTATATTTAAGGGAACGTCTATTTTAAGGTATCTGGGTCACTCAACCCAAAGATTAATTGTGTCTTAATTTTTCTTTAAAGGTTTGATGCGTGATATTTCCCAGCAAGCACCTGTCTACGCCTGTCTTAGCACTGTATTCCACCGCAAAATGTATGGTGTGTACTTTAACTAACCGTATATATTCTGTCGAACGCCTACCTCGAACAACTACGGACTTCCAACGCATTATTTACACGTCAACCGTTTTGGTTATTTTTTTCCTAAAAATAGGTCGTGATAAACTGTAACATAATTTTTTCTTCATCAACCATCGGTAATTTGGTTACGTCAATAGTGAACTGTTTTCCTAGTAATAAGTTCACGCTGGCCAATTTTACCCAAGTTTAAATGACTTTACTTCATTAAACACTCTATACACTGGAAGTTAAAAGAGTCCCGGATGTACTCTTATAGGGGACCTGACTCTTCGGATTTCCTTTACATGTTGAATATATGTGGCATCGGTAAACATAATCGATAATGCGTCTTGTGATTAAGGCTATTAACTTTAATAACACTTCTCTGGGTTAAACATGAAGTGACAACATCCGTGCCGGACGTTTAAAATCGACATATCGACAAAATGTGCCAGTTTAACCTTATAATAAAGGAAGCGGGTTGGGACAAAGCAATTTGTCGTAAAATGAAAATGGTCACTATATGTCCTTTTTTTTATTTGTTATTTCAGCTGTGTTTGTTTATTATAATTGAGAATTTGTTTCATGATTAATAATATAACACCGCGATTGATATTGCACTTAATAGAACAGAGCCATACACAATTCCATGTAGGTGCTGTTAAATTTGACAATATGTTTTGATACAGTTATTGTTGAAACGATATTCACTCAAGCGTGTGTCCAAACTGTTGTTCAATTTAGTAATTTTATATTCTCGTCGCTTTCCACTCTTGCTCTTTTCAATTCGATCTTTGCCGCCCAAACGATAATGGTTCCAACTAACATCAATGCGCTCTGTAACATCATCAAAGCAATGCCACCTAGGTTGTTGTAAATAAGTCGTCCAAGCTCGATTATAAGAATTGCGTAGATTCCGTCCAGAAACACTTTCCATAGATTCACGAAGCTCTCATTTGTAGGATAGGTGTGCTGTGTAATAACTTCCATTAGAGCAACAACACATGTTTGGGTCACAAGACCATAAATAAAGTTGCTTATTATAATAAGCCAGTAGCTGTTAACGGCCACACCCACAGCAAGCAGTGCAGTAAAAATTGTGGCGCACAGACTCGCCACCCTCAATATAATTACGGAATTTTTATACATGTCCAACATTTTTCCGCCAACCACAGCTCCCGCTAAACAACCAGTAAAGTAAGCGATAATGATATTGCTTGATTTTTTATACGGATCATCGATTCCAAGGTCACGGATAACTTCGCCCATAAAGGATAATTCAATCCGATCTGTTTGATAGAAAACTATCCATGAAAACGCCAAAAGAATGTACGTTCCGTTGGTTAGAAGGTGTTTTGTTTCTTTAAGAAACTCTTGGAAATTCACCCGGAAAGGTTTTCGTTTGTCAACTTTATCCTCCATGTTAAACTTTAAAGACTGGGCGCGCGTCGGTGGTGTAGGTGGGACATCAGTTACAAATACGCAAGAAAACATCAGAACACAAAACGCAACGCAAGCACACGTAATGTTATAAAGAAAAAGCGACCTTACGCTGTTTGTCAAAGGCTCTGTCATTGTAAAATTACCATCAGGTATAAAACTGACGCTTAAAGACCTCTTGGGACTGACTACGTAACCCATTGTAAGGGCACTTAAAATTTCACCCATTGCATTTCCGAACATAATCATTCCAAGCACAGTTCCTACTTGATGATCGGGAAACCACAACACAGCGAAAGTGGATGGTATTGATTTTCCAATTAAACCAGCAACTCCGCCAAAAGTTCTTGCCAAAACGGCCACTCCATAAATTCTAGGGTTGAGAAAAGCGCAAGCAAGGAGGAGAAGGAACAACGTTAAGCATCCGGTAGCAAACAGGGTAAGTTTTCGCAATTTAAAATTTGAAACAAAATGAAGCAAAGCCAACAATACGGACAGGGGAACTGTCACAATGGAGTTTGCTGTACCCATAAGATCGACTTGCGCGTAGGTGATGTTGAAAAACTCCACGTATACGTCGTTCACTATGCCATAAGAAGTGTTTGACAAGTTTAAAATTTGATAGAGCATCATGGAAATTACTATAAACCATCGAACTTTGTACAGTTTAAACCCTTGTTCTGTCATGACCAAGTATGTGCTGCAAGTCCTACTTCTGCAAATATTAATTCAACTCAGTTTTACCAATATACCATAATTTCATATTCGCTTTTGCCTGTGTACTTCGGTTCACTGCTATCTTTATTTGAAGCAAAAACTTTACGGTCGCAACTAAAAACCTAACGATGTGCCCTACTAAGGTCCTGTGTTTTTGCGAAATAGCAAAATGCCTTTTGTTAGGATGTGCTTCAGACTTTTTTTTTCTTTTTTTTTTCTTTTACGGTGGCAGGATGCCGTAACTTTCAATCCCACACTAGTTTCCTGTATGGTTTTGTTTGAACGCGCAGCCACAACGTGCTTTTTTTTCTTTTCCTATGTGCAGTAACATCCATGGAAGTCAATATAACGTTGCCAACGTAGCTAAGTAAGGTTTTAATGTAACCTGTTTCATCGTTAACAATGGGAAAGTAACGCTTTCTAAAACCAGAATCTGATAAATCATTCCCTTATATAACAATAAATATATTTTACCAACCACTTCACGCATCATGTGATATCGTTTCCCTGGCTGAAAGTCAGGATCATAACAAAACTTATATGATATGATATGCCTATTTGCTAGCATATCTTGTAATTTATCATGCTGTTGCATCACGCGTTTAGGGCCTGCACCAGCTGCTGTTGCAGTAGCAGGATGCTCCAACACTGATCTGTTGTTTCCTGCCCGATTCAGTTTCCTGCCCGAAACTGATCTGTTGTTTCCTGCCCGATTCAGTTTGAATGAATTTGCCCAAAAGGTTATATAATCCTACGTTGTCCTATATATATTTGTATCATATATTTTGAAAATCGTAATTGCTTTCGGTGGGAAAGACCAAAACGTGTAACATTGCACGTGTAATAAAGCGAAACACCACACTCCCATGAGGCAAAGTTATTGAGGAAAACAAACACAACGCAAGTCAAATTAAAAACGTAGGCACAGTCATGACACTATAGCCTGGATTCGAATACGATTCCCCACCATAATAACATGCATTGCATAATGTCAACAACGCAATAAACCAAATTTGATTTGTTAAGTGGTATAATGTACGCCTGTGTCTGGATTTAGGCCATAAAGCAATGTTTCTTGCTCTACGTAAACCATGCAATTTGCAATGTATCAAGATCGGCATTCGACACTCTCTCACAAATAAAAATAAGCAAGGGAGTTAATTCAGCAATCTGGTAGCTTCCTCATTCTCCACCTTGACTCTTTTCAATTCAATATTCGCCATCCAAGAAATAATTGCCCCGATCAACATCATTTCGCTTTGCAACAACAATACAGCGAAACCTCCAAAAGTGTTGTAGACCAGCCGTCCGATTGCGAGGATTACAAACGCGTATAGCCCATCAATGAAAACCATCCAAAGATTCACGAAGCCTTCGTCGAGCGGATAGGTTTGCTGTGTGACGATCTCGAACAATACAACAGCGCACATCAATATAGAAGCGCCATATATCGTATTACTCACAATCACAAGCCAATACAGATTAAGGTAAATCCCAATAGCAACCAATGCACTGGAAAACAACGCACTCGAACTTCCAGCTTTCAAAACTAAGCTGTAGTTTTTGTACTTATCAACTAATTTCCCACCAAATAAGGCTCCGAATAAACCTCCTACTGAGTAAGCGATTAGTGCATAACTAGTCAAAGCGTATGGATCACGAAACTTCGCATCGCGCACAATTTCACCCAAGAACGCGTGTTCAATCCAGACCGTTTGATAATAAGTGGTCCACGAATACGCCATTAGTAAGTAAGTACCATTGCCAAGTAGACTCCGCGTTGCTTTGAGGAACTTACGAAAGTTCTCGGCAAAGTTTGTTTCGATACGTCCATCAACCTCTTCTTTTTCGCGCTTCAAGGCCTGAGCATGGGTCGGAGGAGTCGGTGGGACGTCAGTGACGAAAAAAAATACAAACAGTAAAACCATAAAAGCAAGAGATGCGCAAGTGATGTTGTAGAAGAAAAGAGACTTTGCACTGTTTTCATAACATTTGCGTGGCAACTCCGCCTTGATAGTTGTGTTTGTTCGAGTACACTCCGTCGCAACATCCCGAGAATATCTTGACGCTGAAGGATGTGTCGGCGTGATTATGTAGCCCATAAGCAGCGCACTGAATATCTTCATGAAAGCACCCCCTAACATGCTCATCCCAAGTACTGTTCCCACCTGTTCATCCGGGAACCACAGGACACTGAATGTGCCGAGAATTGCTTTTCCAGACAAACTTGCAATTTGATTTAAAACCTGTCCAGTTACAGCCAATCCAAATAATGAGACGTGAAGAAACGAACAGGCCGAAAACACAAGTCCACAAGTCAAGCATATATTAGCTATGAGTGCTAGTTTTCGTAGTCTTACAGTCCACGTAAAATGAAGAACGGCAAGTAATACTGATAATATGGTTTGAACAAGATACCCTGCTGTGACACGAAAGTCGGCTTGTGCGTATGTAATGCTGAAGTATTCCATATAAACGTCGTTTACTACTCCGTACGATATGTTTGTAAACAGCAATATCTGAAATAAAACTAGGGAAAACGCAATAAACCAACGTATTTTGTAGAGTTGAAATCCACTTTGCAGCAATGCTCTATTTTCCATAGTGTTTAAAATACGTCTATTTTGTCTGTAAAATAAATGAGCAGTTTTCGTCAAAGTACAAGGAATACCAAGGAGACATTATCCGAGTGAGAATGAATGTTTACTGATCTTCCACTATTTGTCCATGTGGATTTGTCCCAAATGCATCTAAGTATATTTACATCGTTTCAATCGCTTCAAACACTTGCTTAAAGTACTTTTGTCGTTCATTCTACTTTTAAATACTAAACATTGATAAACCAATGAGGTATAGCGCACACACATCTATTCAATCTGTTTTTCTGTGACAGCAGTACTAAACTTATTCAGCAAACCAAGCGTCAATGGAAATAAATAATGTCCTGCTGACAAAATCATTTTTCTTCACTTTTATTTCCTTTATAATGAGACAAATCAGTATTGCTTGATTTGTAGTAATGCATTATGTTATACGATTCTATTTTTTTCCGTTCAACACAAAACTGCTGCGCGTAATCTGGGCACTGTATGTTTTAAACAAAATTGGAAACCGTCGATGTGAAACAGGAAGGGTGTTTATGAAAACAAGGCAACCATTTACAAAGAAAATCAGTGATTATCACTCCTGTTACAAAAATTATGTCAACAAACAATACTAGTAATTTATTTGTTGGTTATATTAACTTGCTGCGTATGTGTAGTTTATAAGCAAAAACCGAATCTTCATGTTTTGCTGTGGTTTTTTTTAGTAAAAGAGTAAAAGTTAGTTGGTCTACACAAAAAGGTTTGTTGTGTGTTGTGTGCAATGTCAAGAACACGAAGCGTTTCCACACAAAACGAATGAAATATCAAAACATCCATTACTTCACATTCGCGTGTACAAACATATATTAACTTGATAATCTGTTCTTCTGGCACATATAAAAAACGTAACTTTGTTAGCGTTATCCCCTTTTTCGTGTTGGCACGTTTTTTGGCGTTAGTTGTGTGCTGTACCTGTCTCATTACCCTGAGGAAACCTTGTTGTATAACAGGCGAAACGTCGGAATAAAATTACGTTTTTTATATGTTCCATAGAAGAACAGATTATTAAGTTATAATATGCCTGGCAGCAACAAAAACATTATAAACATATATTAGCCTACACAGTTAAACACATTAGTTGAAAATGGTCGTGCATCAATGATTTAATCGCCTTTATCTCGCTCCCTATATTTACTAACTTCCCTGTTCAAATTTGTTTAAACTGTGCCCTTATTAACGCACACAACGACAATGTCACTACGGACAGAACAGACAGTCTGTTTTTAAGGTTGTTGGTGCACGTTCAACTACAACATATTACATGGGCAGAAGAAGCAAGCTTTATTGGTTTGGGCATACATTTGGTCAATAGTTAGCAACTTAGCATATTATGTTAAAGATATAGTTTGGCAAACCCGGCTTGTTTAGGGAATAAAATCCTCTCAAATGAGATTGGTCGGAGATCAGAAATGTAATAGGAATGATTGTAATCTTACTTAGTGAACAATCCCGTGATATATAACATCAGGTTCCGGATTTTACTTTTCTCCAAAGCTAGCCCGCAAAAATGCATGCGATAAGGCTTTGACCGTAAAAGCCCCATTAATTGTACAGATGTTTGTATTATTTCAATTTTCATCGTTTAGTTTTCTATCTGGAATCAGGTAGGTTAGTACATAAAAGTCTGAAGCAAAACAATTATAAAATCAGTTGATCCGCTTGCCAAAGCTATGAAGGTAATTGTGACCGGATTGCCTAAAACAGGCACAAAATCTATGAACGCAGCATTAGGGATTTTGGGCTACACCGTTTATGATTTTCTGGAGCATGCCTACTACCATTATGAAGAGTGGAAGGAGATAATGAAAACGGATGGAAGCCCCCGGCCGTTCGCGGACATGTACAAAAATGTGGATGCAGTCGTTGACCTTCCAGTAAATTATTTCTGGGAGCAAATACACCAGAATTACCCAGATTCCAAGGTAAGACCGGTGATCAGCAACCGAATAGTTATACTTTAAACAGCAAAGCACATCAACACCTACTTGATTACTGGCTTCATAGTTAATGTATCTGTGGGCTATCTTGTCAAATGTTTGAAAACGACGAGCAGCCACTTATTTAAAAGTAAACCGTCGATAAGGTCTCCGTGGATTTTATAAATACGCAAAGTGTAACAGTGGCTTATTAGCTGACGTCAGTTACCTCCTGATAAAGCAAAATAACGTAATTGTATAATACTGATGTCATTAGATAATTCATATGATCCGTGACGAAGATGATTGGCACAGAAGTCTCCTTGGACAACTCCGTGCAAACAGCAGATGGTCGCTTTTTAAACTTGCCACCATCCTCACGCCCACAGGGAGAATGCATCGTCATCACATAAATAAGTGCAGTGAGTTTTGTGTTTGTTCAAATCGAGTAGTAGCGTTTGAATAAGGCACATTTTCGGCAGTGATGGTGGTCTTTGGTATGTCGGGCTTTACAGACCCGAATGAAACAGTTTTGCGGCTCAAGTTTCGACAACATAACAGCTACGTTTTACACGTAAGCCAAAATGATACTGAAATTTCATCAAAAGTTGTTCTATGACCAATCTGTAAACAAGTTTCGTTATGTTGTTTCAGCAAGCACCTGCGGACAAGCTGCTCGTTATGAATATAAGTGACGGCTGGGAACCACTGTGCAAATTCCTAGATGTAGAAGTACCCGATGAGCCGTTTCCCCACAAAAACAAGGGGGCCACAGCAGTTAAGGAGGCGGCAGTCAACCCAGTGATGCAAAAAATTTTACGTGAACTAAGCCTTGTCTTTGTAGTGCTGATTCTCCTTTTGGCGCTCTTACTGTTTAAGATTTGGGGAACCATGGCGTAACGTTCAATTGAATGCAGTAAATAATGTTTCACACTAACATTTAAAAACATATATTTTGTATTAATTTGCCTCTCTGTTTTTAAAAAGACTACGCATACTCCATCCAGAAATTACACACGTTGGTTGAAAGATTTAAAATTATATAAGTAGCCAAAAACTTTTCAAATCTCATTTAGTTACCAAGAAAGTTGTTGCAGCTTTTTCACGAGCTGATTTTGAAACAAAAGACACACCTCGTTGATAAATATTGTTAAACATTTAGTTATTCCTTGTTGGAGTTACAAATCAGGTGGTTATTGTACACAACAGACAGCAATGGTGTAGTAAAGCATTTGTTGGAATATATCATGCAACACATCTTGATCAAAGTCGCAAAATAGAAGACTAAATAAAACTGTAGGTCGGTTCAACAAGTTGCCCAAAACTAAATGTCCGCGAATCTGATCGGAAATTTCGTTTTCGAAAAAATTAAAAAAAAAAGATCCGAACAAATTTAGCTTCACGCAGAAATTGACAGCAACGACATCAATATATTGTTGTGGTTCGAACGCTGATTTGCAGCACGTTTTGGTCGATGTCTTCTTAACAAACCAATTCAGACAGGAAACAGCAGCACAACTTTACCTCGCATCGAAAAATCCTACTGCTGTTGCTGTATGTTTGTGTTCCAAGTAGTTCACCATGGCTACATTTAGCAAGTGGTCCATCAAAAGCGGATATATAAGTCTGTGAAATGGTTGTGGAAACTATGTTCTCATATTGTTAGTTGGTAGGACAAGCAACATAGAATTGGTTATGGCTGAACAAGAAATCAAACTGTACAAGATTCGATGGCTCATAGCAATTTCCTTGATGCTTTACCAAGTGTTAAACTTAGCAAACACGTCGTATGGCGTAGTAAACGATGTGTACGTCAAGTTTTTCGGCATCACCTACGCCCAAGTAGATCTTATGGGTACAACAAATTCCATTGTTGCAGTTGTTCTGTCCGTTTTGTTGGCTTTGCTACATTTTGTTTCAAGTTTCAAGTTGCGAAGATTCACTCTGTTTGCTACAGGATGCTTAGCGTTGAACCTTCTGCTTCTGGGCTGCGCTTTTCTCAAACGTAACCTGTACGGAGTGGCAATCTTTGCAAGAGCTTTGGGTGGAGTAACAAGTTTGGTTGGAAAATCACTATTACCTACTTTCGCTGTGTTGTGGTTTCCTGATCATCAAGTAGGAACTGTGCTTGGAATGATAGTGTTTGGAAATGCATTGGGGGAAATTTTAAGTGCCGTTACAATGGGTTACGTAGTTAGTCCCGAAGCTTCTTTAAACCACAGTTCCATTTCTGATGGTAATGTTTCAATGACAAAGCCTTTGACAAACAGCGTAAGGTCGCTTTTTCTTTATAACCTTACTTGTGCTAGCGTTGCATTTTGTATTCTGGTGTTTTCCTGCGTGTTTGTGACCGACGTCCCTCCCACACCACCGACGCACGCCCAGTCGTTAAAACGACGTAACGACAAAGTCAACGACAAACATAGATCTTTTTGTGCGGGTCTTCAAGAGTTTATGATCGAAACAAAACAACTTTTAACCAACGTCACATACATTCTTTCGGCGTTATCCTGGACATTTTTCTATCAAACAGATTGGATTGTAGTTTTCATGGGCGAAATAATCCGGGATCTTGGAATCGATGATCCGTATATGAAATCAAGCAATATCATTATCGCTTATTTTGTCGGTTGTTTAGCGGGAGCTGTCATTGGTGGAAAAATAGTGGACAGATACAAAAACTACGTAATACTATGGCGGACAGCAGGTTTGCTTGCAACGTTATTTGCTGCACTGATTGCCGTGGGTGTCGCTGTCAACTGCTACTGGATGATAATAATAAGCAACTTTATGTACGGTATTGTGACCCCAACGTGCATTGTTGCATTAATGGAAGTTATTACACAGCACACCTATCCTACAGATGAGAGCTTTGTAAATCTTTGGAAAAGTTTTTTTGACGGAATTTATACTGTTCTAATAGTCGAGTTCGGACGGCTCGTTTACAACAATTTCGGTGGTTTCTCTGTACTGATGTTGCAGAGCACAATGATGTTGGTAGGAACCATCATCGCTTGGACGGCAAAGATTGAGCTGAAAAGAGCGAGCGTGGAAAACCAAGAGAGAACAACATTGTTAAACTAAACTGAATATGGCAACCACTCTGTAGTGATGATTGTGTCTTCCACTTCTCGAACTATTGCATCAACATACTTGGTCGACAATAATGAATGTATAATTTTTGTATTATTTGTGTATTGCAATTGACCAAAGCAAGATTAATAAAACAATAGAGCAGGATGTTGTTGCATTAGGTTTTGTTGGGGTCAACGACGATAAAAAAAGTTTTTCTGGACTGCGCAGTTCTGCATTGATTTCGGCAACAGAAGCACCATGCGCGTTCAAACACATCTCAGAGACAAAAACTCAACTAAATTCGCTTGTTAAAAATAACTATAAATTTTTATCAAACGCACTAACTCACAGTGTAGAAGACAGCCTAATTCAGGGTTACCACACTTGTGCATTACTTTTATGCCACTGTCTAAAAATTAAAGAAAGATCATTTCCAGGTAACATAGGCTACCTTTTTTTGTTCAAAGCACAATTTATAAATACCATTTAGGTTTCGTAAAAAAAGTTTGAACAGTCTGCCGCACCTAAGGCTTACAGTTAATGGCTGTTTTTCCCATAGTACCTGCGACCACTTACGTTGCATTGCTTTTACAATTTATATGGGGTCGATTCCATTCTACTCTAGCATATTCCAATACCGGTCGGCTTGTTCACTTTCCGAGTAAAACATTTTTTTGTGCTTGTCGACCTTTGAATGTGTCTTTAAAATATTTTAAATTAACATCCCCAGCAAATCTACGCCAGGGCTACCTGCAAAACATCAGTATAGCAAAGACGACGACAACCATACACAAGATGACAAACAACTCCCGATAAATCTTCCGCATTATTGGATTTGAAGCTGCGGCTTCCTTCAGAGCACTACCTTCCTTGTTCTTATGAGGAAAAAGAATATTGGGGACTTCGACATCCAAGAATTTGCACAAGGGTCCCCAGCCTTGCTGTATATTCATCACAAGTAGCCTATCTTTGGGCGCACTCTGAAAAAAAAACAAGCAAGCAAGTTATGTTAAAGTGTCCAAAGCGCCTGTTTGCATATTTACGTGTAAAACGTAGCAGTTGTGATGCCTGTACTTTAATCGAGCAATCGTTTCGTTTGGCCTGAAGCTCATCCATGGTTTAGACCTTGCCATCCCGAAGACGACGGTGGCTGTTTCAAAACAGAAATTACAATAAAAAATAATATCGAAAACACACAAATCTTACATGCTTTTTTTATGTGAGTGCGATACATTATCCCCGTAGGTGTGACAAACATGGCAAGCTTAAACATCGACCACTCGTTATTTTCACGTGCTTGATGGCAATAACTCCTGTACCAAGCATCTTCATCACGAGTGAGGAGGATTATCTAAAAATCAACGCAATGACATTTGCTTGCTACAGCATTATTTAAAGTGAAACAATTGGGAATGTTTGATCGTTCAGCAGATCACCAACTTTAGAATCTGGAAATGCTTCGTGTATTTGCTCCCAGAAAAAGTTGGCCGGCATATCAACTACTGCGTCTACGTCACTGTACATTTTTCGAAACAACTGCGGATCTGCCCCGGACTCCAAAATCCGCTTCCATTCATTGTGATGATAACACGCGTGCTCAAGAAAGTCGTATACGGTGAAGCCAAGCATGGTCAGCGCGGCATGCATGGACTTTGTGCCAGTTTTTGGCATTCCAGCCACAATTATCTTCATTGTTCAGGACGATTTGTGCAAGTTTGTTTTATTGAATGTAGCCGTACCCCGTCCAACACTACTGGTAATTTTTACAATACCTTACGACATAAAAAATGGTAATTTATAGAAAAAAGTTTGTCATAAACATGCCAACCACAATTTGGTCTTTCCAAAAAATTACCTCAAAAGGTATCATACATCCGAGATGAGTTTCAGGAAACATAATAAAATACAAAAAGAAAAATGTCCATCAGGTAAAAATAGTCAAATGTAATTTTTTAGAAACAAACACCAAAGTTATGTGTGAAACTGTAGTTAAAAATAAAATAATAAACACTGGCACACCCCTATAACCCATTTATTTCAAAACAACTTTGTTTTTCATTAGCCTACATGCAATGCTCATAATAAAAATATTAGTAGGGTTCTCATTCCATCCCCAATTCCACCTTTTAGACTTTGTGGAATGCAAAAGAAATAGACCTGTGTTTAGGCTAAGTGAGCAAATTCAACATTTTACCTTCTTATTTATTGGTAAATTAGACACATCTGAGTAATCATGACTCATACCAACAGAAGAATTATTTGTATTTAGTTGTACTAAACAGTACGTATGCATAATATTAAAATTTTAACTTGTCTAAAAAAAAAGAGCTTTAAAAATTCAATGTCAGTAAATTGAACAAAAGCAGCTTTTTTGCATGAGCAAAAAACATGTCCTGAACTAGAAAAGTGCTAAATATTATAGTTATGCAAATGCATTGAACATTAGCTGCATTCATTGATTAGTATTTGTGTTTCTGTTAAATTTAAAAAAAAACAAATATCTGAGGAAGAAAGAAAAAGATAAAAATTTTTTCGACTTAGTTTATGATTTTTTCAACCACAGGTAATGTAAAACATGTGAACAATGTTGTCCAATTCGTAATTATGTATTATGAACTATGTTATTGTTGAAAGTCCTCCAAAACAGAGCTCTGAAGTTAATAACAAACAATATTACTTTGTTGCAGTGTGCAATAATCTACCTCAAAATATCAAAAATTTTAGTATCAATGGGTTCCAACAAGCTGTGAAAGAATAACTTCTTACCAAGTAATACCACATGCTTATGTGTAAGCATTTATTGAGGTCTGTTTATGCTATGCTGCACCATCACCTCATCGACTAATGAAATTGCAGCCAGGGGCACTTGCATACATGCCTTCATTTCCTTCACAATGATTGGATTGTAAAAGTTACAATGTGTTTTCATGTTTATCTTGTGTCTGATTATTCAAATGTGTGTTGCTCTTAATATGTTAATAACTTCACCTTTTCCGGGCATTTGCTTGACAAGCGCCTACGATTCAAAGCTGTTCGATTCTCGTCATTTTATTGTACTATACTTTCCAATACGTCAGGAAAAATAAAATTATTAATTGATAAGGTCAATATGTGTTATTCAAAGTCTAAAAATTAATCACTGTAATTTTAGGACCAGATTTCTTTTTAGTTAGGCTACCAATAATTATGGCCACTATTGTTACCTAAAAACAAGTCAATCTAATAATCTACTGTTAACCAATGAAAGAGCAGTAATCGACAAAAATATCCAATCATTACTAATTATTTATGTAAAATAATCAGAGCACAATTAAAAAAACAACTAACACAGTTTCTGGCAACTGTGGTTGCCTATTTAAAACGCACACAACTTCGCCGTTCTTGCGCGCGATCTGTAATATATTTCAAGAATTAGCATGGACTTTAAAAGAAAACGACATTTAAAAACACAAAATTGTTGGGACCCTTGGAATAAAGATTCAACAGTAAAACAATGAATCTATTGGATGCCAAGGGCCCAACGGCTGAAATGCCATGCAACACCCTTTAGAGACCCAGGGGTCACCAGTGACCCCATGATCCTAAAAGGCAAATTTTTAAATGACCTGCATTAGTGAAGGAATGTAGGTTAGTTTTATTAGCCATTTATAACAGCGAAGGTTAAGTCGTCTATGTTTATTCCCGCCACTTGCTTAGTGACGCTTGGCGTCTGTGACGGAACATTGCAACATACTCTGGCCACGCTTTTAATGCCAGTAGTGAATGTGTTTGTGCTGTACTTTCTAATTCAGCATGAATTTATTTTGTTTGTCTATTTGAATGACCTATTTAATGAGATTATAGGGCTGTTAATATTTGAATAAGTAGTAATTTGGACCTGGACCCCAAAAGTTGGTATGTAGCGCTATTGATAATGTTGGTAGTTAGGCTATTTGCTGTATTGAGTGAATGTTCGTTTTAACAGAGAACCGACGTTGAGTCAATCACCGGTTGCGTTCACTAAGGGAAAATTGTAATGTGGTAACTGGCACTATCCAGGCCGTGCAAATTCTACAGGGCGAATCGCAGCTGTTACACAATTGGAACAATAAAAATACATGATAAATGCTGCAATAGTAGTAAAGCCTCGTCTCAAACTAACTTTTTCTATTTTGGGTATTTGGAGTAGACAGACTAGATAGTGCTGAGCTTTGCAAAGAAACCCGTTTCACGCAAAACATCATGATTTATGCCTCGTTAGAGTGCGCATCATATTCTTTTTTATAACTTCGCAGCTTGACATTTTATTTTCTCTCAACAATTTTTAAACAAATTGTTATAGGCCCGTTTCTAAGGTGATCACCCAACTAATAAGAATTGTGGCAAATAACACCATTACACACAAAATAAGTTTAGTCTCAAACTGAATTTTCTTCTTTATGTGGTTTTCCTCTGCGGCCTCCTTTAGCAATGAGCAGTTGATGTTTTTGCAAGGAAACGGGGTAGGTGGTACTGGGACTTGAAGAAACTTGCAAAGAGGTCCCCATCCTTCTTTTACACGAAAAATCAAGAGTTTGTCCTCGGGAGCATTCTGCAATAATCCGAGAATATTTGAAATATGTAAAGAGGCGTTGTGGGAAGAAGTTTAATGTTCTACTGTGTGATTAGGAATTTGTTTGCAAAACTGACAATTGAATGTTTCAATGCAGCAACAGGTTTCTAATAACACTAATTGATTTCGTATACCACCTGCAACACATCGGTGTTATGTTGTCTGTATTTGATCCGAAACATCGTTTTACTGCCGGGATACGGTTGGCTCCAGTTAAAGGGTGCATTGCCTCCGTATGCCATACTATCTTTAATTACAATTTCAGTGATTTAGCGTTTTCCTTTTTTTTCAATTAAAGATTTCAATAATAGTTAGGCCTGCATTAGACCATGAAATCAATATTCACAGTAAATAAAGTCGAAAAAGAAAAAAGTATCATAAGGATACGATTTTCCACAAACTATTGGTACAATGAACATTCCAAAACAAGTGTAACACAATACGAAGATATAATTATTTTGCTAAACTTACGAGATCGTAACAAAATATCCCTGTAGCCACTTTGTCAAGCAGAAAAGGAGCGTATAATTTGATTAACCCAAAACAAAGTATGTGCAGATGTGTCTGCCTTTACCGTTTATTTGGTTAAAAACCGAAAAGTTAGGGCAAAACAATCGCAAGCATATAACCCGCTATTTAGCCATACAAAGTTAATACGTTAACATAACGTGCGTTTTACAGCTAATGCTGCTTCTGGCCAGAGCGAAATTAATAGGATTACCTTCCAGCTTTGCTACTTTCGCACATCGTCGACCAGTCGGTGAAATCAACCTTTCTACGAAATACATCCATGAGTCGTTTAGACTACGCACGTGACGCATGCAGCTTTTAAGCCATTCTTCCTCGTCTCGCATTGTCAAAACGATCTGCAAAAAACACTTTTCTAGAAGAATTTCAAAGTCTTATGCATCATACGTTTTATATCATTCGCAATTCACCAAAACTGTAAAAACATGAGCACTCGCGAGATCCTCTTGCTCCATCAGGTGTAAATAAACCAACACCAGGCAATGCAGAAGCAAGCGCAAAAAAGAAAAAAGACACGTAGAAATTATAAGCTGTCAGTTCGGTCCTGCGGCATCATGGTGAGCATACGAAAAATTGAAACTTGCAAGGGAAACGGCCGAGCAACATCACATCAACCGCTTTAACACCTCAACGGTTAATGTGATGTTGCTTAGCCGTTTACCCTGATGGTCTCAAGAGAGACTGGGGTTTCATGAGTTATTACGCACACTATGATGCGGCAGGACCGAGCTGAACGACAGTTTGTCGTTTTGCATGCCTTTTTCTGTGTTTTTCGCGTTTTTTCGTATTGCATGGTGTTACACTTACACCTAAAAGCTCATGCTTTTGAGAATATAAAAGTCGGTCCTATTAAACATTGCTAAACCATGCAGATAAGTACAGTTCAGTTTCACAAGACTGATAAGGCTTACTATATAATTCCCAAAAGGTATATTGCAAATTTGCCTGTAGTCATTACCTTAGCATCTGGAAAAGCTTGATGTATTTCTTTCCAGAAGCAAAATACTGGTCTGCCAACAACAGCATCCACATTCTCGTACATCTTTCTGAATAGTTCGGTACTGCCACCAGTGGTTAAGATTTCCATCCATTCCTTATTGTGATAATACTCGTGATCCAAATAACCATACGTTTTAAAGCCGAGCTCTGTGAGAGCAGCACGCATCGAAATAGTTCCAGTTTTACTAAAACCAGCCAAAATTACTTTCATGTTGTAGTTTGGAATTGTGTTTGTCGTTTATTAAAACACGAATTTCTACCTAGGTTCTGCAAAATATACAGCAAAACAATAAACAACAATAAAAAAACACATTTGATCAATAGGAAATGTCCAGTTCTCATGCAAGTTCTGACTCACTTACTGGAGCAATAAATGTTATATGTTGGTTGTGAATTTCAATCCTTTTCGATAAAAAGATAATATACTACTTTGCAAAATAACCCGATATGTTGGTCTTTGATTTGATTGTCAGCACACAAAAGACTGTGGTTTTAGAACAAGAATTAAGTATACCGAACTTATTATCAATAAACAAGATAAAACTACAGTGAATAAGGTCCCACTCTTTCAAAATGTGATACCACCTCCACTAAAAAGTGCTCAAAATCTGAAATACTGATGTCAAAAGCCTATCTTTTCAAAAGACAACGCGCTTGCGGTTGCCGCATCACTTCGCACATCACTAAAGCACACGTAATGTTATAAAGAAAACGCGGCCTTACGCTGTTTGTCAAAGGCTCTGTCATTGTAAAATTACCATCAGGTATAAAACTGACGCTTAAAGACTTCTTGGGACTAACTACGTAACCCATTGTAAGGGCACTCAAAATTTCACCCATTGCATTTCCGAACATGATCATTCCAAGCACAGTTCCTACTTGATGATCAGGAAACCACAACACAGAGAAAGTGGATGGTATTGATTTTCCAATCAAACCAGCAACTCCGCCAAAAGTTCTTGCTAAAACGGCCACTCCATAAATTCTGGGGTTGAGAAAAGCGCAAGCAAGGAGGAGAAGGAACAACGTTAAGCATCCGGTAGCAAACAGGGTAAGTTTTCGCAACTTAAAATTTGAAACAAAATGAAGCAAAGCCAACAATACGGACAGGGGAACTGTCACAATGGAGTTTGCTGTACCCATAAGATCGACTTGCGCGTAGGTGATGTTGAAAAACTCCACGTACACGTCGTTCACAGAGCATCACGGAAATTGCTATAAACCATCGAACTTTGTACAGTTTAAACCCTTGTTCTGTCATGACCAAGTATGTGTTGCAAGTCCTACTTCTGCAAATATTAATTCAACTCAATTTTACAACTATACCATAATTTCATATTCGCTTTTGCCTGTGTACTTCGGCTCACTGCTATTTTTATTTGAAGCAAAAACTTTACGGTTGCAATTACAAACGTAACGATGTGCCCTACTAAGGTCCTGTGTTTTTGCGAAATAGCAAAATGCCTTTTGTTAGGATGTGCTTCAGACTTTTTTTTCTTTTTTCTACGGTGGCAGGATGCCGTAACATTCAATCCCACACTAGTTTCCTGTATAGTTTTGTTTGAACGCGCAGCCACAACGTGCTTTTTCTTCTTTCCTAAGTGCAGTAACATCCATGGAAGTCAATATAACGTTGCCAACGTAGCTAAGTAAGGTTTTAATGTCACCCGTTTCATCGTTAACAATGGGAAAGTAACGCTTTCTGAAACCAAAATCTGAAAAATCATTCCCCTATCTAACAATAAATATCAATTTTATCAATCATTTCACGCATCATGTGATATCGTTTCCCTGGCTGAAAGTCAGGATCACAACAAAACTTAGAATATGCCTATTTGCTAGCATATCTTGTAATTTTTCATGCTGTTGCATCACGCGTTTAGGGCTTGCACCAGCTGCTGCTGCAGTAGCAGGATGCTCCAACACTTAGCAAAACTGATCTGTTGTTTCCTGCCCGATTCAGTTTGAATGAATTTGCCCAAAAGGTTATATAATCTATGCGTTCGTTGTCCTATGCGTTCTGCTTGTTTTATGGATCTGTTATATCAATTTTCATATATTTCGAAAATCGTAATTCTTTTCGGTGCGAAAGCCCAAAACGTGTAACATCGCACGTGTAATAAAGCGAAACATCACACTCCCATGAGGCAAAGTTACTGAGGAAAACAAACACAACGCAAGTCAAATTAAAAACGTAGGCACAGTCATGACACTATAGCCTGGATTCGAATACGATTCCCCACCATAATAACATGCATTGCATGATGTAAACAACGCAATAAAGCAAGTTTGATTTGTTAAGTGGTATATAGTACGTCTGTGTCTGGATTCAAGCATAAAACAATGTTTCTGGCAATACGTAAACCATGCAATTTGCAATGTATCAAGATCGGCATTCAACACACTCGCACAAATAAAATTTAGCAAGGGAGTTAATTCAGCAATCTGGTAGCTTCCTCATTCTCCACCTTGACTCTTTTCAATTCAATATTCGCCATCCAAGAAATAATTGCTCCGATCAACATCATTTCGCTTTGCAACAACAATACAGCGAAACCTCCAAAAGTGTTGTAGACCAGCGGTCCGATTGCGAGGATTACAAACGCGTACAACCCATCAATGAAAACCATCCAAAGATTAACGAAGCCTTCGTCGAGCGGATAGGTTTGCTGTGTGACGATCTCGAACAACACAACAGAGCACATCAATAGCGAAGCGCCGTATATCGTATTACTCACAATCACAAGCCAATACAGATTAAGGTAAATCCCAATAGCAACCAATGCACTGGAAAACAACGCACTCGAACTTCCAGCTTTCAAAACTAAGCTGTAGTTTTTGTACTTATCAACTGATTTCCCACCAAAATCACGAAACTTCGCATCGCGCATAATTTCACCCAAGAACGCGTGTTCAATCCAGACTGTTTGATAATAAGTAGTCCACGAATACGCCATTAGTAAGTAAGTACCATTGCCAAGTAGACTCCGCGTTGCTTTGAGGAACTTACGAAAGTTCTCGGCAAAGTTTGTTTCGATACGTCCATCAACCTCTTCTTTTTCGCGCTTCAAGGCCTGAGCATGGGTCGGAGGAGTCGGTGGGACGTCAGTGACGAAAAAAAATACAAACAGTAAAACCATAAAAGCAAGAGATGCGCAAGTGATGTTGTAGAAGAAAAGAGACTTTGCACTGTTTTCATGACATTTGCGTGGCAACTCCGCCTTGATAGTTGTGTTTGTTCGAGTACACTCCGTCGCAACATCCCGAGAATATCTTGACGCTGAAGGATGTGTCGGCGTGATTATGTAGCCCATAAGCAGCGCACTGAATATCTTCACTGATTATCACTCCTGTTACAAAAATTATGTCAACAAACAATACTAGTAATTTATTTGTTGGTTATATTTACTTGCTGCATATGTGAAGTTTATCAGCAAAAACCGAATCTTCATGTTTTGCTGTGTTTTTTTTTAGTAAAAGAGTAAAAGTTAGTTGGTCTACACAAAAAGGTTTGTTGTGTGTTGTGTGCAATGTCAAGAACGCGAAGCGTTTCCACACAAAACGAATGAAATATCAAAACATCCATTACTTCACATTCGCGTGTACAAACATATATTAGCCTACACAGTTAAACACATTAGTTGAAAATGGTCGTGCATCAAAGATTTTCTCGCCTTTTTCTCGCTCCCTATATTTACTAACTTCCCTGTTCAAATTTGTTTAAACTGTGCCCTTATTAACGCACACAACGACAATGTCACTACGGACAGAACAGAGAGTCCGGTTTTTGAGTTATTGGTGCACGTTCAACTACAACATATTACATGGGCAGAAGAGGCAGGCTTTATTGGTATGGGCATACATTTGGTCAATAGTCAACAACTTAGCATATTATGTTAAAGTTTGGCAAACCTGGCCTGTTCAGGGAATAAAATCCTATGTGAGATATCTCAAATGAGATTGGTCGGAGACGGAACTTGGTTGGGCATCAGAAATGTAATAGGAATGATTGTAATCTTACTTGGTGAACAATCCCGTGATATATTATCTGGGAAAGACGTCGACGTTGTGATATCTTAGCTTTGATGTTAATATATAGGTGTTTGGAAGTTTGGGTTTGTATGTTAAATATAATATATGTACCTAAATAACATGTAAAAGTACCACTTTTAATAATATCCGTTTGTAGGACCTGTAACATTTTGATGGTGTGTGTTGAAGATGTATGTTAATTTTTGTGACCTTTGCGGCTCCAACGTAAGTAAATCAAAACCATTACCAAGAACAACTGAAGTATGTTTGGCTGGTTTTGCACGAATTTTGGCAGTAAGAAAAAGCCCCAAAGATAAAAAATCGTTTGTTGACCCGAAAATCTATAATATCCGTGCTGTCGTTTAAAAGTACACGAGTCACCCAAAGCATGAACGTGTGGAAGGGTCGAAACGATAAGTGGCCACGCCCCGATTAATGAAAGCTTGAATGATATTTTTTGCGCTAATGCCCCAATGCTGATATTGCGCCAAGTTTGATTTCAGTTATTTGTTAAATAACCGAAAAATCGTCTGTTTAAAACTTGCTGTCCGAGATATCCCCAGTCACGTCCGATGTTACCCCGGTACCGGGGTGACTTTGGACATTTGAGACCTGTTTAAAAAATTGGCTGAATGAACATTTTTAGTGAGCTGAAACGAACCAAAACCCTTTTGTTTTTTGAGTAATGCTTTACTACTTACTGTAGTGTGTTTCGCCTGAATGATTGCACAACGTGGTGGTGTCACGTGACCACCTCATATATAAGTGTTCCTCTGTGCCGTCAAGGGCATTCTATTGCAACCTATGTTACTGTGCACTGCTGTTTCGTTCCGTTTATGTTGTGTAACAAACTACAACAATACATGGTGTCAGAAGCTGGACCTCAAGATATTTGCCTTGTCCACTACCTAAGTGACAGAAGAGTATGGCTTTCCAGATATCGCCGCCGGAATGCTTTGCTTTTTAACAAGCCGGAAAGCTGGAGGTCATGGATTCGCAGGTTTGATCGCTACAGATCAGCGTCTAAATTGTCTGACGAATCAAAGAAGCGACATCGGGTACGGTCTCTACCTAAACTTTCCCCGGAAACGTACGCTTGGATCGGTGGAGAGGAAGGCATTGTACGTTCTCAAACTTCACTTCCACGCTCTTACATCGTCGATACCCCAAACCGGTCATTGCGACGTAACCGTCGACACATACGGCCGATTCCAGAACAATGTGAACTACGTACGCGTTCCGGTCGGTTGGTAAAATCACCCGTTCGTCTGGACTTGTAATTCCGGTAATTCCGATTCCGAATTCGCATTTTGAGGAAAGGGGGATGTAGTGTGTTTCGCCTGAATGATTGCACAACGTGGTGGTGTCACGTGACCACCTCATATATAAGTGTTCCTCTGTGCCGTCAAGGGCATTCTATTGCAACCTATGTTACTGTGCACTGCTGTTTCGTTCCGTTTATGTTGTGTAACAAACTACAACAATACACTTACAACAAAATAAAATTTAAGAATGTGGTTCATAATTTTAAAAAAATATGAGCAATTTTCCCAGAACCGTCCGAGCTATCCCCGGTCTACCCTATGATTTTTTTGTTAGATTCGCGAAATAAGCACAATGAATAATCACGTGCTACCAAAAACCCTCATTTGAGTTTCTCCTTATATTTGGTGTTTCACGCATACTTTTATCCAAAAATATTGCTGTTTACCGTTAAATAAGTTGACTTCTAGTTATTGATTTTTTATTTATTTTTCAACTAAGAAGGACAAAAAATACTTTACGTTGCCATATTGTTGCAATGAAAATAATATGCTATGCCGCAATATGCTCTACGAAACTAAAAATCCAGCAACGTTTACCCCATGCGCAGGTTGGTCTTGGTTTTTAGCCTATACCAAAAAAGATAAGAATTAACGTGTTGAATAACTAATTTGTTTATTACAGCATAAAGATGAACAGGGAGCACATCAAAATTAGTATCATAGTTACTATGTTCAGCATTATTTTTAACTCTCTGTTCATTTGCTTCATAATGGGATTTCCACGGCTTAGTTCAGCTATCAAGTTACCGCTCTTGTTTTTATAGGGAAAATCAATTAATGGCACTTCTTCTTTCAGAAAATCACACAATGGACCCCAGCCATCCGTTACTTGATAAACCAACAGCTTTTCTGGTGGAGCATTCTGCGACATAAACACTTAACATATCTCTCAAAACATATCACAAGATAATGAGGTTTGCATTTGAAGAGCATTAAAAAGTGAAACTGTGGTCTTACGTTTGCTACATCCGATTGGTGTTGTCTAAACTTAATCCTTAAAGCCGTCTCGTTTGTTGGAAGTGAAGTCCACTTGTATGCAGTCTTATAACCGAAAGTGATTGGTTCTGATAAATACGGGCAAAAGATGAGTTCACAATTGTGGCAAAAGGTTTTGTTAAAAAAAGCTGATTTGTGACCAGAATATTATACTCTAGTAGGTTTACCTGACTTCATGGTGACGTCGCTAACTTTTCGACCAGTAGGTGTCACTATGCGCATCAGGCGATACCACCAATCGTTGTTTATATCGTAAATCTGCTTTTGTGCGCTGTGGAAGAAGCCGTCCTCGTTGCGAACGGACAAAATTATCTGAATAACAACGGCAAATGTGTAACTTTTTTAGAAATTTCAGATAAACGTATCAATGCTAAATGTTACTATATTTGCATTGTAAAATCCACAGACCTGAATCACAATTAAAGTGGCATAATTTGTTCCTGAACAAACATTGCAATAAAGTCGTGTACGAAAAAAAGGAATGTTCGTACTTTTGATTCCGGAAAGGCTTCGTGGATTTCCTTCCAGTACGTGAACGCCGGCATATCTAATACTGCGTCAACGTCTCTGTACATTTGTTTAAAGAGTTCGATGGCCCTTGCTTTGTTTCCCTTTTCAAGTATCTCGTTCCACTCGCTGTTGTGATAAACTGCGTGTTCCATGAAATCGTAAACTTTATAACCGAGAATAGTAAGAGCTGCGTTTATCGATTTGGTTCCAGTTTTTGAAAAACTTGCAACGATGACTTTCATGATTTCTAATTTTCATATAATTATACTACATGTGTGTAGGTCTGTATCATAAAAAAATAGTTATTCTCGCTCGCATTTCTATACATATAAACACACAATCTCTCTTACCAGTAGCACAGCTGTGGTTTATGTCATGTGCCACCCACAAGTTTTTTTTTTTATTGGTGTCCATCAAATACGCTGTTAAACTGTTTGTATCATTGTTTTCAAAAAAACTTATTGTTTTAATAAGTCATCTAAATCTTTAGGTCCAGCAGAGTAGTATGAAATTAAGGCACCGCTCTATTAACTAGTATCTTGGATACTGAATAATATATTCGATGCTGAACAGCAACAGCGATTTCTTCTGATATGATTCATTAACTTGTAGCAAAAATAACCAAGAATTGCTTGGAAATCGCTCCACATAAACTGAACGACTACCAAATAAGATATGCGAATTGACAAAACATTCGTTTCTATAATTTGTTAAAATTATTTTCATCGGCCTGTTTGAATGAATGGTTGGCAGGCACAGCAACCAAATTAGACGTGCCTGTTTTCCAGCTTTCAAATCAACCGCACACCGCAATACAAGCCACAGGAAACGCAACACATGCAAGCGCTGCACATACATGCATGCCAGTAAAGCCATTTTGTGCTTTGGCGGGACACTTCTTACAGCTTTAAATTACTTGAATGGCTTGTTCCACCGACACGTCCGCATGGCACTTTATATTAGTGCCTTGAATGATGCTTGTACTACAAAAAATACCAAAACTTTCATGCGGCATTTAAGTAAGCACTGCGTACGCTTTTGAACTAAACTTACTACTTACTTTCTGCTGTATGGAGGTCGGGTACACAAAAGCATGTTAGCACAGTAAGGTTCAAGTCCACGCTTTCTCGTGCATTCATTTGTTTGCACTGCACACAAGTGCTATCCTGGTTCAGTGTGCCAACATTAAAGCAACGCAACGAATGTATTTAGAAAATCAAATCAGGCCAAATCTACCTTGCAACAATAAACGTATCAAACATATGATAGCAATAAACGCATCAGGTCACCTTCTGTCGCAAGATCGCACTCAGTTGCATTGGTAGGTTATGGGTTTCGACAGACTGCATATTACAAAAGCAAAACTCATTAAAACGAAAACGCCAACGCGGTTTGAAAAACGTTTCCTTTGGTCCTTAACGACACACTCAGAAACCGAGGGAGCCAGATATAAAGGTAAATCATGATTGCGCAAAACAAGATCTACCAGTTAATGTTGTATAACCAAAGCGATATACCCTTATAATAGTTTACTGTTGCTTAATGTGAAATTACTAAAGAAGGAAGAAGAAACAGTACTGATAAAACACATAAAACACTGAGCAGAGAAAAAGGCCTCACAATTTTACAAACACGAATTTAAGGGCAAGCCAAGAAATGCATTTTTTTTTAAATATTTTTTGGTTGTATGCGCAAAAGAGCCATAATAATCAACGAGAGCTGCAGACAGGGTGTATACAAGCACTGTTTCGACCTGTAAGGTCTCATCAGTGCAGCTGTTGATGTGGCACTGTGCTAGCTGGTAGACTAGCAGGCACACAGATTTTTACTTAGTGGTACCTTTTGGTACCAGCGCTATTGGATCCCAAACAGTTGTTTTGGCCATAATGCGCTCCACGTGGTTCGTCTGTGTTGATTGGTACCTAGTTTGGTACCCAACATATCGACGATTGACCGAAAGGTACCACAAAGTGAAGACTAGTGTGCCTGCTAGTGTAAAAGCTAGCACAGTGCCACATCAACAGCTGCACTGATGAGACCTTACAGGTCGAAACAGTGCGTGTATACACCCTGTCTGCAGCTCTCATTTTTTGGTTGAATTATTACAGGTGTCAGTTTAGGCAGTTGGGCAAAGATTACATTTTACCATCCATGGTTTCGTCTATTGGACTTCCTGACACATTGGTAGGCTACTGGGACATTCAAAACTATGTCGTCACGGATCTTGACAGGATATAAAACAGGTTCGCTGTCTAAACGTTTCTTTAAAATTTTGTTCCTTCTGCCAAGTTTGTAGCAGTACTTTTCCCCGATCGCCAACGCAATCCTCCGGTCCGCATTTTCGCAAGTCAGTATTCCATAGCGCCATCTAGCGAATCCTTTGTCATTGACGTGATTTGAGAAGGTCTTTACTTGGCAGCCTGCAATGAAGCTACGAAACACAATTTATGATTTAAATGGTGGCGAGATCAAACTGCATGTCATACTGTAAATGAATTAAACAAGGTTGCAGCTGTGGTTAGTGTTAATACTCCAGCAATTGTTTCAGGCTTTAAATGTTTCGAGAAAGACGAACTGTGCAATCAATGTAGGATAAAACGTTTACCGCTTTAGCGACTTTTCATTATTTTGCATTATCATTCTGACTACTTTTGTTTCTTTCATAAATGTTGCTGAGCAGAGAACAACCATGGAACAAAGAACTACGCAGATCTGAAAAATATATTTTGTCATAAACAAACTATGAATCTTTTACAAATTGGACATAGTTACATAAACATCAAGCTAAGGATTAAGGCTGAAAAACAAATCTCCCAAGCAAACAAGAAGCACCTGTATGGGCACAGAACGCAGGGCAAATGATACTGCACTCCTAAAATTTATTAAACACGTTTTTCCATATCATACCTCAGTAAAATTGTTATCGTTATGTAAGTTAAACATATTCAGATTGTAAAAATTGTTATGCAAGCATAACTTCTATACTGGAGGGACTTTATAATTTCTATTGTGTGAAAGTACAAGCAAAACAACTTACTTTCATGACCAGCACTGACACACGAATCTACCCGAAGACAGATGGAATTTTTGGTACTCCGACGTAGGGTTTTCCTAACCAGGTCCTACCTCTAGCTACAAACACGCATTTATGCGACAGCTGTTCGGATTAATTGAATATTAAAGTCAATGATTAACCTTTATGGTATTCGCAGTGTACGAAGCTTTGTTGAAATTGCTCTATTTACTTAGGTTAAACATTGCCGTGTGCTCTTGTTGGTCGTTTCGCAAAGGACAATGGTAATTTTGTAATTCGTGTACAGCAGTATTAAGAAAAGCAGGTGATAAGGGTTTGTAAATTAAAACGCGCTGTTTGGAAAAATAGTTCTCTTATTTCTGCAACTAAGAGATTAATACATAAAACAAAAAAATTACACAACTATTATAGAATGTTGAAAGAAAGCCAGAACAGTCCGCAAGGCCGTTCCGGCAAGAATTCAACAGCTAATGTGTCCCAAATGGTTACGGGAAACTCAAATTCAGTAAATTTAATCGTTGTCTTGATAAATCCCATGTGGTATACAAAAACACAATGGTTTATATTTTTCCCTCTAAATTCAATTGTTCCCGCAAGAATTGTATTACTTTCAACTCTATATATATGTTAAACACTTTCCAAAGTGCGACAAAAAAGTAATTTAGACTTATGTCAAAGACAATATGATGTATTTTTCAGGTAAAGCAAGCCCGAGGTACATTGAAGCTAGAGTTAAAGTGCATATGATACGTAAAAATAAAACATGTTAATAATCAAACAAAGAGATATTCATAACTTTAGAACATTTTTGGCGAAAAAAGTAGCTTGATACGACGACTGGTTTCTGAGATACAGCTGATCAAAGTCGCACTTTTGCCGCTACGAACGAAATCGTGCGAAAGCGAGGTATTGTTGCGTGACGTCATAGAAGGCGCTTCGGTCGTGCGCGAGTGCTGGCAGCAAGCCTTATGCGTAGGAGTGAAAAACATTGTAAAACATAAACAGGGGACAAAAAGTGAACAAGTGCAATAAACGGATTTTGATGTTAATTTAAGCTGAAGACAGATGGCCGCTTTTCGACCTATTATGTATTATTTAGTTGTGTAATAATAAAACAGTTACTGGGACAGGGTGTTCTTGTTGTTACAGCATTTATGATCGCTAACGTGATACATGAACTTTTGAAAACACGACAGAGACAAACCGTTAGTTTAGCATTGCCGTTTTGTCCACTCACAGTTATGTCGTTTCTGCTATACCCTATGGTCTTCCGCTAATTAGGGACAAATAAGCCTTTGATTCGTGACGTCACAATGACAAATTTTGTGTGATGCAAAACCCTGTCCTGACCTTTAAGGTAACGTAATCTGTGGATTCTCCTATGTTTAAAACTATTCGATATCTGCAAAAACAGGCGCCTTCTCCTATCTAAACAATGCATTTTTTCGACGCAAGTGCCTTATGTGATGTCCTTTTCTCCTCAGCGCAAAAGGTTTACGATTTTGGTCGCCGTTACTTTTCGTGCAGTTTTCTACATTTTTTAGTTGACGTAGAAGCGTAAAACTTTGGATATATGTTTGTTGTAGATGTACCTTTAGTTTTACGCAAAGTTGTCATGGCCGTGTCATATGCACTTTAACACCGAATACAAACAAAAATACTTTTGCCACATTCTGCGAAAGTGACAACGCTGTGAAACAAGTTTGCATATACAGACGACTCTACAAACAATGAACAATGTTTTCATGTATAACGCATGGAATATGGGCTCAGATTTTCCACTTCTACCAAGACATGGCATCAAAATATACATGCACTTGATCTAAAACCACGCGACAGCGCACGACAGCACAACGCGCAGGAAATGAAATGATGTCTATACACATGAATAGTAACGTCACCCACACTGTTCTACACTTTAAATTAAACTGTCGTTGCATTGAGTTCACTTCTCAAAACAGCGATTCAGCAATTATTAACGTTTAAGTCAAACAGAATTTAAACCTCATGAGCTATTGGATTTACCCGGATACAAAATATTGACAGACAGTAAATATTAAAATCTATTAGCAGAATGAAATAACCTCTGCTTACACGACGCTACTGCGAAACAGGCAGCTTGTTATGGCAACAGGTTGCAAACGTGTCGTGTCAATGGTAACGGGTTGCGCAACAGACAAAATAAGATACCACGGTTACGCTCGGGTGCTTTGCCTTCATATAAATTAAAGATTTATCACAAACCCATTTTGTATATTTGTAATTCACATTCCGTCCGTCGTTTTATCTTTAGTAAACATGAATGTGGCATGGGGTATAAACCTTTTGTAACAAGACCTTTCTCCGACAGTCTTTGCTTGTAAGTTCACAGCAAATGAGGTCATGAAAACTTGTGAAATAAGAAACATGTTTCGTACAATCGCATGATTGGCAATTTACTTCGCAATTACAGCTATCGTGTAGATATATACCACGTAAACAGCTGAGATCTCGTAGCTCAATCGGAACAATCGTTGGGCCTGGGTAAGCTTACGGTCGTGAGTTTTAAACCACAACGGGAGCTTAATTGCCAGGTCTCGGTCTGACTTATTGGAAACAGGGGGCTGATCCAGCTAGGCTGCAATGCCTGGGGTGTGAAGCCTGTAAGCGTAACTAAACGACATAAGAATGTAAAGTTTTTAAGGATAGGTTGCACATTTTATGTTAAGGATTTAAAAAAACAATACGTTATAAATACATTTCCTCGGCAATGAACGTTATAGCTGCCCACGTATGTGGAAGGCCAAACCAGTCAAGAAAAAATAACGTCGCAATACATACAATATCACAATACTTTGACTACATCAAAAATAACGTTGACATACATAACAACTTACAAATACATGAATAAATCACTTTGGAAAGTAAAACGCGTACAACAACATGCGTGTTTTTGTTTTTCTATGTCATGATTTCACCGTAAATGTTACCGTCATGCAAGAAAGTAAGAAAACTTTTGTCGTTACGTTTAGTAAACGAGTAGTAGTAAATACAAACTTTTTTGCAGCATAATAAATAACTGTATAGTCGTCGGGTAAGACAGGTTTGTGTGTATTTTCTGCGACCGTCGTCTTTTTCTAGAACTTCCAGACGCATTGGTAAGCCACTGGAACGTTTAAAATTACATCATGACGCAGTTTAACAGGATAGAAAACAGGTTCGCTTTTTAAATGCTTCCCGAACAACGTATTTTCTGTGCCATGTTTATAGCAGTGCTTTTCTCCGATTGCCAACGCGACAGAAGTCGGGTCGGAGTCTCTACAGTCAAGTCTTCCATACTGCCACCTAGCGAATCCATCGTCATTCATCTCGTCATCATACACGTTCACGTTGCAACCGGCAATGAAGCTACGACAAAACATGTAATCATGAACAAAAAATAATTTTTTGTAAAATCTAACAGTTCAGTTTCAAGGCACAGTCGTAGTTAAATTTGATGGATTTTGCATTGTCATGAAGTTTTTACAAGATCAGTCAGAAAGATTAACAAACACCTTCTTAAACCATGGTCATTGTTCTGCCTGATTAACTCCACCATGTCGGATTCGACCAGAAATTTTCCCGAACAAAAGGTAACAACCGAACAGAGAACTAAAAGTTTCTACAAACATAAATCAACAATTTAAACTAACATGGTTATTCAACCAATACATTCGTTTCAAAATTACCAACTGTAAAGAATAGTATACTAAAGGCTTCGCAGTAGAGCGATCCTAAATTTACTTACGAAAGACGGCATTGTTTCTGAATTTGCGAAGCAATTTTACTGAACTTGGGTAGAAATAGGTTTAGCTTATGCTTATCTGCACAGTACGGTTTCTTTATCCAAAAGAGAAATAACTTACCTTGATCATCAGCATCATACAAACTTCCCCAATAAAGTTTTTGTTTAAAGTTTTAGATACGTTTTTGTAACAGCAGATTGTAGCTAAATTCGTTGGATATGTGATTGCCCCTGGCGAATAATGCTACTTTTATAGCATTATTCTTAACGGGAACCTTTTTGGGACTTTATTATGCCTCTAATCCCCAGACACAAGCAATAATTTTTATGTCAGCTTTACGGTTGGAACGTCTATTCTGGGGGAAGGCCCGCGTTTGGAGTCTGTGCGTAAAAGACAAAACGTTGTAGACAAACCATTTTTATTGGATGTCTTGCGGTTGGGGCGCTTGCTTACCAGCATTGATGATAAATTCAATTTCATTTTCATTCGCGTGGGGACGTGTTTTAGATTTTTCCGACGGTT
The DNA here is from genome assembly GCF_947561715.1 of Ascidia mentula. Lineage (NCBI taxonomy): Eukaryota > Metazoa > Chordata > Ascidiacea > Phlebobranchia > Ascidiidae > Ascidia > Ascidia mentula. The sequence goes on from NC_138569.1 coordinate 7,129,596, forward strand.
TGTGTGTTATTTTTTTCATGAAATTGTTATTTCAGATTTATTGGTTCGCATTCTTCAAAAACAACTTTTCCGCTTGATGAAATTCCGGGTTAGGTATGTCGATCGCACTTGTTACTATTTTACCTACGTACAAGTCTGTCATTATGGTCAAGAAAAGTTCAACAACAAATGGTTTATTTTATGTTTTTTTATTTTTTGACCACACCGGGGTTTGAACCCAGTACATTCTGGCCATGAATCACGATCATTTTTTTTTCCAAGTATATGGGTCTTGCGCTTGACCGTTGTTGCCCATTTTTGTGTTTTTTTGTAATTTTTGTAATATGCCTTTTTGTGGGGTTTTACCTGATTTGAATAAAACCACTTCTATCTGTTTGTATAATCGCTGGGATTCACAAACCTGATCGATTTTTTTGTAATCGACAATACATACGTGTATGTTTCGTTTTGTTATTTGTTAGACCAAACACAATTAAGTGCCACGTCACTTTCTGATGCAACTCAAACTACTTCTAATTCGACATTTTTTAAAATTTCGCCTACCTTTTTTAAATTTCGCCTTGTAAAAGTGTAAATATAAAAAAATCTCATTTATTGTGCAAATCAGTGCTAATTATGTAGTATTCATTTACAGTTCGGCTTTTCTATTTTTTATTTTGATCTTATCCTAATAATGAACACTTGTTCTCAAATTGATTTAGTCACTAGATGGCAACGACGTACTACATTTTATCAACACCTAACAGTCAAACGAATTTGTTAATCTACCTTGTTTAACCTTGTTCAACAATGCAGTGAGCCGCAAACGACACTACAAACACAGCTGTGGAATCAAGTCTATGGTGACACTATTAGCATGATTAAAACGTAAAGGCAACTATTAAAAATAAACAAAGATGCATCGTTTGGTATGACGTAGATAGCGCTTGACAAAACTATATGAACATAACATATTTTTAACAGAATACGAAGCGAAAGTTGCCTATAAGTGCAGTCACGACACAATCGTGTTCTTGGCCTATTGCGTTTAGGGGACATTGATACAAATTGTAGCTAAGAGCAAAGCGTAAAATGCTGGTAGACGAAACGCATGCACAAAGTCTTTTTTCAATAAAAAACTCTTTTGAAGATTATTTATACCAAATGGATGAACACCCACATTACGAGAGGTTCTGTTCTTTGGAGAGATACCTTATTTGAAGTGACACTCGTAAACGCTTTGATAGTTGAGTGTATGTGGGAGGGGCATCAATAGACCGGTTCTGCGGGCTGTGATTGGTCAGAAAAAGGGGCGTTAATAGTTTTAGGACTATAAATAACATAACCCACTGCAAAAATAACGTTAGCTGTCTACACAAAGTAGCAGTTTCATGAAATGCAACGTGTTTTACACAAACATATTTGTACAGTCAATGTACAATGTTTTGCAGACTTGATCACCACGTCTAACTCGAAATAAACATCACAGAAATAAATTAAATTATATGTGTATTTGTTAAAACCTAGGTAAAGTTGTCAAAGTTCTTATACCGTTGACAAAGCAAAGCTAACAAAGTAAGATACGTCCTCGTTTTCCGTGTTTACCTACGGTAAACAGTACCACGTGCTTAAACCATGTGGAAATTTACGGTTTCTTTTCCGCACGCGGTAGCAGCAGGTCTGACGTAATCTCTGTTGCTGTTGACGTCACGTCAAAGGCAACTAAAGAGAATTCCCCAGCAAAACTCGACAAGTTTACAATTCGTATGATGTATAATTGTAGGAACCTAACGATGTGCGGGTCGCGACTGATTTTGATTCCGAAAATGCGTTGATCTCTTCAAAAGGACATAAACCAAACGGTTGACATGCCTATATGTTTATCCGAAATATATACCTGCACCAATGGACTATAGTTTGTAGATATTGGTATAAACAGTAGTGAAAGCACGAAAAATGCAACATGTGTTCGTATTAACACGCGAAGTATTATGTCGATAGACGAAAAACTGCGCACATATATAGAAAATCTTATCTTTTGCTACGAATGCAATACTTTGAGAGTAATTTGCTTTTAGACTTACCATGCAGTCTTACTGTTTCAGAAAGTCAAAAACGGTGTTGGATAATTGATTGCAAGAATTACCCTGAAGGGTAATCAATTGATTCCACTTTGGTTGTGTAAATATTAGCAATATTTGCCTGTTGCTCTGGCATTTCTCCTTGCTGTGGAAAGTTAGAATGAGGAACGTTGCTCGCGAACGTATTTTACAACTACCTACACTTTTCTATGGTTTGCTTGTCGGTATTTCGACATCTTTTCAGAAATCTAGTTACAGAAAGCACCACAAAACTTGTACCGCATTCACGGGGAATCTTGGGCTCGAGGGCCCTTTATATATCTCTTTGCAATGGGTTTTAGGAAACCACAGTTTGAGTTATAGCAACATTGTTTACGAAAATCAAGTGTATGTTCTTCCTTTTATTTCGATACATGGAAATGCAATACAACAAGCATAATGGAAAATATTACAAGATTTTGTTGTCATTGAGACAAAAGTTTCGATGTTACCAACCTTGAAATAAGAAAAACTCTTTAACGAACCTGAATTGGGCTCGTCAACAATAAAGACAAAATCCAGCAAGAACTCTTTGTTCTTGGCGTACGTGAGGAAATAGCCTAAAAATATCGTGTGGGCGTAAAGAGGTGGAATTCACCAGTTTAAAATAAACATTTGATTATCTTGTGTGGGGCCCGCTGAAAAATGGGAACTAAAAGGAGTTCCGGTTTAATGGGTATATAAGTGACCCAATCTTAGTTATGTCTTCATACACAAGTTAGAACTTGAATTGGAAAATTAGCGAAAAAACCTGTTACCAGAACGGACCAGAAGAAACTTGTTTCTGCACGAAACTTTATTTGGTTGAAATTGGAGGTTGAAATGAATATTGCGAAGGTTAGTCACTGAATTAACATGAGTATGAGTACCTTGTCCTTGTTTCTGCACAACGTATTTATATTCAACCAAAATGAGAAAAAAAATTGTTTGAAAAGTTGATAAATTAACAAATACGTTTCTAAACGCTTATTGTCTGATCATTTCTACTAATATTACGAAACACATTATTAATCGATGTATACAATCTATACAAAAGAAACAACAGCAACAGTAAAGGTAACCGAACCGTCATTAAATAAAAACCATTGAATAAGAACGCTTCTCTATATGCCGAGGTCCTTTCCCTCGGGGACATACCATATGCGCTGTGACACTCGTAAATATTCAAAAGGTTTGCTGTAAGTGGGCGGAGTTTTATCGAGCCGTAACCGCTAGCTGTGATTGGATAGAAAAAGGGGGTTTGTACATTTACGAGCATTAAGCTTTGGACTGAGGGATCAGTCTAAAATACAAGCGTTGGGTTGTGTACACAACGGGAAGATATTATCAGGTTCTCTACAGTCAGTGAACTGTGAACAAATCTCTGACAATTAGAATCCAAAAACATTTAGAATTGATAATGCTTTTGTTTGCAGTCGCTTATGGTTGTTTGTTCGTTGATTGCGCTTTCGTCTGGCAAATTCAGAAAGATTGACGTGAAAAGGATAATCAAGAAGGAAAACGAGAAAGCGACTTCCACAAAGTAAGAAAATTTAATATGTCTGGCAGTCCAATTTTGCCACGTGTGTCAAATGACTTTTTAAACAAAAATCAATAGTATGGTGGAAAAGTCTAACCAGAGCTATTGGGGATACGCACATAACGTTTCAACCAGTTTATATTAAGTTTTTGTTTTTCTCCATCCCTTTATCAATGTTTGTATCGTGATCCAGATTTTCCGGATGTTCATTAAAGATATTCGAAAACAAGACAAACTACCAAGGGTTTGCAAGATGGCAATACGGAAGACTAAATTGCCACAATGTGGACCCTTCGTCTATTCCGTTGGCAGTTGGAGAAAAGTATTGTTACAAGCTGGGCACGGAGAAAAGATTGTCGAAGAAAAAGTTTAGGAGTCAACCGGTCTTCTATCCAGTTCAAATTATTTCAAGAAACGGAACCAAAATTAAGTTAAAAGTGCCTGTGTCATATCAATGCGTTCGAAAATTATCTAGGCCTAGATTACGCTTGAACAAAAGCTAAAACATTACGTGATTATATTTGACGAAGACGAACAAGTCTGTTTCCACATTGTACAGAAGTTTTGTGTTGACCTTTTGATGTAATCAGACAAGTTTACCTTGTCCTCTTTGCCCTAATAACTTGTTTCACAAACAACGTAGATGTATTACCGATGTTTCGCTTAGCTTTTGTTTTGAGTTGGGATCAATCATCCTCTGTACATTACATTCCCTTTTCTGAGATGTTGCAACGGTGCCGGAACAAAATGGCCTGAATGTGTCATCTAATGTGTATATTGCTTCTGCTCTACTTGCCTTAATAAAACAGTACCTTTTTTGAACGGAAACAAGCAGAACAAACATCATGTCAATCCACTGCGTTCAATTGTTAAGCTGAAAAAGAAATCATCAATCCTCGCCCTGACTCAGCTTATGGGTGGAGGTCTGCGATCGTCAAAACGCAGCAGCTGCACTAAAGAGCGGCAAATTCCTCGCAAACATACCGATAGAAAACATTCATCTTAGTTACATGGAAAAATTTGACAAACAGCACCATTTGCACCTTGGATGTTTAAATATTTCCTGAGTTGCGTTTGAAAGACATCAAAAAATCTTTAAATATTGCATATACAAAACGCATCGGCTTGTTAAAAATTTATTGAAACGTTCTCTTGCAAGCTGCAGTTAAAACAACCTTTGAACTGCCGTGTTTGCTATTGTCAAACATCGTGCTGGTGGCCCTTGTGCAAACGTCAATGGAAAAATACGGTTTCTTTTCCGGACGCAGTGCTGCTGTTTTTTTATACGTAATGGTCCTTACGTAATGGTCAAAGGCATTTGACGGGAATCCTCACCAAAATCCCCTTAGATGAGAAGTCGTATGTCGTAATAATGTGAGAAAAGGAAACCATTGTCTTTGGTTATACATGTGTGAACAAAAAGGTTCTGCATAGCAAAGTAGTTCTGGCAAAAATAAGAACTTTCCTGATGTTAGCACCAACCTCTGGCAACAAAAATAGCTTATGGCATGCCCAGAATAAAACTTGGCTCACTAAGCATATAAATAACATGTGTGCTATTATCGCAGGCACATTGTATTTGAATTTCAACTTTCATTAGTTAGTAGAAAGTATTTTAATGAATTCGTCGTAATGTCAGTGCAAATAGATATAATACTGGTCACATTTTTACGAAAATTGCATGAATGCAAATATATTATATAAATAATTGAAAAATGGTAATTTCTGCAAATAGAATTGAAGGCAAGGAAACCTCACATGCAAACATAAAGATCAAAGGCAAATAAAATACTATGATATAAATATTAGAATCATCGTTTGTGTTTTCGGACTTTCTTCACGCACTGATAGGCAACCGGCACTTCTAGGCCAATAGTTGAATTACTTTTTCGCAGACGAATTGAAACAAGATAGAAAACAGGCTGACTCTGAAGCTTCTTCTTTGAAAATATTTTTTCTGTTCCGTGTTTGTAGCAGTACTTTTCCCCAATGGCCAACGGTACGGAAGTCGGATCCGTGTTTTTACATTCAAGTCTGCCAGACTGCCATCTGGCGAAACCTTCGTAGTTGTTGTGGTTTCCAAACGCCTTTACGGTGCAGTCCTTTAAAGTTCTGCGAAAAGTCATGATTTGTCTTTGTTTTGGTCAAAACATTTATTGGCTCCACATTGCTTATCATATGATTATTGTGACACGGGGCCTGACGGCACTATTGGTTAAGCTTGCTTGGCCGTAGTGTTTCCACCTTGTTTGCTCCGTAAGGTTGCACCTAGTTTGGTGCCCAACGGATGACGGTGATTGTATCGTCACCACAAAGTGGAAGTCTTTGCTTGGCCGTTTGGTCTGCAAAGTTCGTCTTATAGTCACACCAGCTGCACTGATGAGACCTTTTAGGTCGAAACAGTGGCCATCTGTCTGCAGCTTATACACAAATTCATATTATTGGCTCCACATTGCTTATCAAAACATTTATGTTTAGGAATTGCGATATTTCGGTAATTTTTTTGCACGGCCGGTGACCCCAGTAGACAAGGTATATTTTTGAAGCTTGCAGTTAACCTATATTAATATCAAGTTTGCAAAACTTTCTCACCCTTTCAGCTTTCCATTTTGTTTCACGATTAAACTCATCATTTTTTTGCTCTTTATAAATTTGCCGGAACAAACAACAACCACAGACAAGAGAAGCAATAAGATCTGCAATGATAAAATCAAAGATCTTGTTTGCAACTATTTCACAAATGCAAACTCGTATGTAAAAATTGTTCTGTAACGGAACGTTCAGTTTTAGTTTAGTTAAGGAATGTTTTAAAATAGTCGAGCCTGTTGTAAGCACCCTATTCAACGAGCACGGAAAGCTATATATTCGTAATATATTTTATAAAGGAAACATCTATAACTGTTGACAAACTAATGACAAATTTTCGTGACCGTATAACTTTCAACGCTTGTTGATCGTTAACTTCGTCCCATTCACAAATTAACAAACCTTTGTCGAGGACATTCTTGAAGTTTTTCTTCACGTCTTTAAGAGGTTTAAAATATGGCCGATAAATAAAACTTTGATGTAGTGGAAACGAGACTATAATATCAGCTCCAACTCGTTGGTGGATAACACTGACCCATGGTGTGTCGTTTATATACCCACATTCTCGAAACGGAACTCATGTGGGTCCCCTTAAACGGACAAATCCTAACGTATGCGACTAATTAAAAATCCCCACAGGGACTTTCCACGGGGAAACCCCGAAGTCCTTGCGTCGATCTAGGGGGAAACAAACAACGATCGAAACTACAATGTATATTCGATGTAGACCACTTGCGTCGCGTGATAATACATTCAGAAGAAACGGTCGGGGTAAAATATAATATGGGAATCTAAAGTGTTTCCTCCACGCAAATTTAAATTTTATTAAGAAGTGCCCACAAACCTAACACTTTCTATTAGATTCTTACATTAATATTTTCCTTAAATTACCACAGATTTAATACTTTACAGAAAGAAGGGCAAGACCGTAAACTAAATAAAATTTATTTTGAAGCAATCATCAAACACTTAAACCTATTTTAACGAATCCTTCCGTTTATGAGGTCATTGCGTCACGTGAGAAATGAATTGCTTTGTCATTTAATTTGATCAGTTTCCTTTCAAACAAAAACACGAAATTTCATTCCATGAAAATTCCCGCCGATATGATTAGCATCAATTTGGTTACAAACTGGGATTGTGAAAACCTTTCCCCGCCTACGCATCGTAATTTTGTTCCCCTATAAATTATACAACCGCATATAAAATTTATTTAGAAATATCTTTCAGAATTATCGACGAGGTTTTTGCTCTGGTAAGTTAGTAATCAATGTAATCGATTGGATTTCAGTAATAGTTTTTATTGTCAATTAACTTAGTTTTAAATTTTGTTTTGTGAAAGTGAAATATGTTGGAACAAAACAGTACAAAATAGCAAGCCATGTTTCATATGATTTCTATACTGCATGACCGAAAATATATATATATGTTAACACCTAAAAAGTTTCTACAGTGCTGTATAGAATTGTCGTGGTTTAAAAATCTACCGTTTTAAATCTTAATAGTTGCTTCGTTATGTTTGTAGTGTGGCTGGGTTTGCTCATTGTAAAGTCCCGAAAAACATTCCATCATCTGGAAAAAACATCCTTGAAAAATCCGACGCTCGCTTGAATGCGAAATAAATTTTCCGTCAAAAAGGAATGGATTGCTGATATGATATTATTTAAAAAGGTGTTTGACGTCAAAGCTATAAGAGGAGGCGCAAAATGTTGGCAAACCCCCTCTGCAGCGTGAGAAAGTATGCGAAAGTTTAAAAATAAATGCTCAAATATCGAACGACGTTCCGCTTTCTAATATTGCTCCTCGCTTACGTGATACACGTGTTGAGAAAGAACTCATCGCTCACGCACAGGAATAATATTTACACAACTTTAAGTCAATGTATGTTGTAATCTGTTGGTCAGTGGCAAGTCTGAAAGCCTTATACATCAAAGTCCAAAGCCTTACCATTGACATCAAAATACAATTGAAATATTGTAAACGATTGTAGTATTTCGTTTGGAAAAAAGTTGCCCATAGTTTTGCCGCACCAACAGATTTTTTGATTTAGGCTCTCTGTCTTAAATTGTCACCAAAAGTAATATTATCAATACTGCAACAAACGCCATTTGTTCCTGTTTCTTTTGGGTAAGTACATCACCAATTACTTTTTCAAAAGTTTGATTTAGTAAGAAAATTTAAATTAAAATCAATGAGCTTTATTTTTCGATTACATGGTTGCAAAAACGTAGAATTTTTTAAATTTAGTTATCTGCGCTTTCAATTTCGTGGTTGGTTACATAACAATGTAAAATTTGAAATGATTTTCTAAAGTTTCTAACAGATACAAATGTCGTATGTTTATGGCTTAATTGGACGATTAAGCAGAATTTCCACCTGACATAGCTCTGGTTTTATATCATGGGAGGCGAAACGTCGTTAAAATAAAATGTACGTTTATTTGTATCAGCAAGTCAGTTCCTCAGAAATTGCAATAGAAACAGTAACACAATATTAGATATATTATTATGCATTCGCTAAAATTTACTTATATTATATTGCAACGGTTCACTTTCCAACAGCGGGTAAGATACAAACGACATACGTCGTAAAATGCCGTGTTTGCTGTTGTTAAACATTGGCACCTTACACAAACAAGAGAGGAAATAAATTGTTACTGATGCTGCCAGGCATATTTTATTGCTTAATACTGCTCTTCTGGCAAACTTTATTGTATTTACGTTTCTCGACGTTTCGGCTATAATGCAACAGCCTTCATCAGGAGGAAGTATCTAAGTTTAGCACAGTGGACAATTTGAGGCACATAAACCTCAAGAGCAGTATTAAGCAACAAGAGAGGAAAAGTTAATTTTCTTTGGATACTGTGGCTGCCGCACTCTCTGTTGCCGTCAGGTATTAGGTTTACTTTTGGGATTCCATCAGTTGCCATAGTTCATTACGTAACAGCAACCTACACGGAATTCTCAACAATAGACGATTACTTTACAAATCACATGACCTAATATTCTGATGAAAGTAAACTTAAAACATATGTCATGCGTGTGTGAACCATAAAGTTCCGCTTAAAATTGCCACAAATGAGGATTTCCCTCATATACAGCTGAGGTTTTTTTCCACGAACTCGATTTTTCCCATTTTTGAAACACATATCTTCAGTTTTGACAAGATAGTCTTTTTGCACCCGACATTTAACATAAGATTCACAAAAGGCTCATAACGCGGTACTCGTTTTAAAAAATATAACAATTAATTGATCAACAAAAACAGTGTACAACAACTTGTTGTAACTGTTTCGCCTAGCGTAGTGTTTCCTGTTTTGCCTCCGCCACATGATCTGACAAGCGGTGTCAACGTCCCTTATTCTTTTTTGTGCCCCAAAATGTTTCAGTGTGGTTTGCGTTGAAATTGCGATACCAAATCTTAATGAAGTTCCGCTGATTGGCAGACGAAACGACGTAACAATACAGTACCTTAATTTCATGCCAGAAGTGCAGTGTATTTTAAATTGCAATAAGCCTAACAGTAACAGGAGTCTCAGAATTGATCAAAGACTAAATGCTAATTGAGCAACGCGCTCCTCTATGAAATAATTAGCTTTCAAGAAGTGCGCGCACGTCTATTGACTCTGGTACTCTCCCAGTGGGGACGTACCCTTTTCGCTGCCGTAAAAATTCGGGCAATTGGGCGGGGCTGTGTCTGACCACTACTACTGACTGTGATTGGACAGAAAAGGGGCGTGGACACTCGTACGATTATTAAACTTTGGACTTACCCATCAGTTTGAGAAACTACCGACAGGAAGTTGTCCTCCTTGTACTATTTTACTGTTCTCGGGTCTGTTCCCGCCAGAAAAAAGCTACAACTTCGGAATGCAGTTTTCGTATTTTTGAGGGTTCGCAAGTCCATTATTTACATGAGCGTTAAACTTCATAGCAGAACCAAGTAAGGTAGGAGTGTGAATCCATAGTAAACACAGAAACTGTAAGTTAGGATAAACAATGCAACTGCAAATACATTGTATACATTGTATATATATTGTATTCTCATTAAGAGGTAATAACAATAATAAGTTATCTCGAGTTACAAGATCGTCTCAAATTGACTTGCGTGAAAACAGCACAAGAATAAATAAAGAAAAAAACAAAATCATGAAAAGCAATCAAATTTCACACATCAACTTAAAGATCGAAAACAAATTAAACGTAGGACATAAATTTAAGATCGTCGATTGTGCCTTCGAGCCTTTTGTACACATTGATAGGCTACGGGCACTTTCAAATCGATAGTTGAATTTTCTATTCGAAGACGAAGTGGAACAGCGTAGAAAACTGGTTGACTCCGAAGACTTTTTTTCGAAAACTTTTTTTCAGTACCGTGCTTGTAGCAGAACTTCTCTCCAATTGCCAAAGGAATTGACGTTGGATCCGTGTTTTTGCACTCCAGTCTTCCATGCTGCCATCTAGCGAAACCCTTGTAGTTGGTCTCGTTTGCAAACGTCGTTACGGTACAGTCGGACAAAATTCTGTGACATATTATGAAATTATATTTTTTCTGTGCGTTGTTTCATGTTTATTAAAATGTAACTTCTAAGTTGTTTCGTAAAGATTTCTTGTACTTACGGTTGCTTAAATATGTGACTTGTAAATACAAAATGACATATTTGGCAACACAGCCAAGCATTCTTTGAAAAGTTTTAAACTTACTCACCTTTTAAACTTCCCATTTTGTTTATTAATTACTTTCATCATTTTATTATTCTTGAGGAATTTGCCAGAACAAAGCACAACCACAGAAAAGAGAATCAATAAGATCTGCAATTAAAAGTCAAAGATATTTTTTGTCGCACATACAATGTTCAAAGGCATATAAAAATTCCAAAGCCACGCTCATATTATCTTTGTTTGTAATTAAACAACGTACAAAAACTTCATTCAATGCTAAATATACAAACCTTTGCCGAGATCATCCTTTAAGGTTTTCTGTGACTTCTTTAAGATGATTAAAAGATAGCAGGTAAAGAACACTTTTTGCCGTTTTGAAAATGTGGTGAACGATACCAGCTACAAACAATGTATTAACCCAACTCTTTAGTGGATAACACTGACCCATGTCGGGTCGTTTATATACCCACATTTTCAAAACGGAACTCATGTTGGTGTCATTAACCTTTTTGGAAATCCTCACGTTCTTAAAGCGTTCAAAAAACTCCCTGCAGGGACTTAAATGGGGAATCCCGATTTTTAGGTTGAAGCAAGCAATGACCGAAACTACAATATGCGCACGTGATTTGCCTGGTATTTTTGCTTTAGAAACAAAACCGTTGCGTAGGAATAGTTAAAATACTTATTTTTAACTAAAAGCGAATTGCAATTTATTAAATTTTGCGGGATTGCTACTAATGTAAGGTCTTTGTAAAGTCTAATTGTAGGTCACAATACAAAAAAAACGAACTGTGTTAAACAACACGTTTAACCCAAAACTTTCATCAGCTTTTTTTTGTATTAAAAGGGTGAAATAGATTAAGTAAGGTTTGTTTGTTTAAGTAAAATTTGTTTGTTTAAAGTGGATATAAGCGTACAACGCCAAAGCAAATAGCATTTCTTATGTACCATCAACAAACACTTAAACCAATTTTAACGACACCTTCTGTATATGACGTCATTGCGTTACGTGAGAAATGGATTGCTTTGCCAATCTATTTGATCAGTTTCCTTTCAAACAATAACGCGAGATTTCATTTTACGAAAATACCAGCCAATATGATTAGCATCAATTTGGATACAATCTGGGGATTGTTAGGTGATTCATGCCCAGGTGAACTATAAAACCACATATGCAAAGTAAGCTGTATCTCCGCAAACTATTGATTATACGAATATTTGTCTACATTGCAGTGATAGGTTGTCAATGAAATCAGCTTTAGTGTTTAAAATAAAGTATATTGGAATTAAAGCTAAAAATACAAAACAGCATGTTCAAGGTATATCGCAACATTATTTCTTGTGATTTCAAAACTGTGTGAACGAAACAATAATTTAACACAGGAGATGTTTCCTCGATGTCCTATTGACGGGTTTATAAAATCTCTATAGTTGGAACGCCATGTTTGTTGTGTGTCCAGGTTTGTTTTTTTGTGTCAAGGAACTCAAATCCATTGGCTTGCCCTTAAATGTTCCCTACCAACTCAAACACTCACTAGATTGGAGGAGAACTAAATGTTGGCTAACAGCGTGAGAAAGTTCCTGATCAGCATGGGAAAGTTCCTGGTCAGCGTGGAAAGGTTCCTGGTTAGCGTGAGAAAGTATGAAAGTTTAAATAAAAACCCGGGAAATAGCGAACAAAGCTCCGCTTTCTAATTGATGCGCCCCGCTTACGTGATACACGTGTTGAGAAAGAACTCATCGCTCACGCACAGGATTAATATTTACACAACTTTATGTCAATGTATGAATAAATTGTGGGTTAATGCGGTTGAGAGTTGTTGGTCGGTAGCAAATAGACCAAAGTCCAAAGCTCTATAATATCCGCCCTTACGTCCGTTAAAGTTCCAAATCAAAGAATAGTCGATAATGTGCGGAGGATTTCTGTATGTTGTGTACTAAACTTGGTCAGAAAAAGTGTACATTGGTAGTTTAGGTGTTTAAGCTTTGCGGAAAGCAATATTATTGGTATGAGCAATTTTTCAAATATAATTCACTTTAAATCAGTTTGGTTGCCAAGGTCACACATATTAACACTTTCTCCATATTTAACACAGTTATTAGCAGTGCAATGCATTTTCGTGAATCCGCAGGTGCTGTTGAATTCTGTTATTTATATCATATTATTTATACGCTATGGACCTCCTGGATGACATGAACAAATTTCTATTTGTAACACCAACAAATGTTTTTTTTACCTTGATATGCTATGGGAACATGTTGCCAAATGGTGAAGTTGTATTTTTGAAGACGATTTGGAACAGCGAAGACAAAAAAAATGCCTGCGAAGATTTTTCTAGCTGACAAATTTCAATATCTTCCCCCGATTGCCGGGAGAGATTCCGGATTTTACAACCAGGCTGCCATCTAGCAAAACCCTCGTAGATGGTTTTGTTTGCAAAATTCCTTCACAGTACATTTTTTTAAAGTTCTGTGAATCAGTTGCCCAAATAAAGCATACAACTTTTAAACCATTACGTATCTTGTAAAACAGCTCAATTAACATTTTAATCGACGTTTGAATTCGTTTGTTAAATTGGGTTCATTATTTCAACACTGTAAAAAAATGTAACAAAAGAAAGAATAATCACACAAACAGGAGAAACAATATAGTCTGTAAAGACCAACTACCAAGGGTTTGCAAGATGGTAATACAGAAGACTAAACTGCCACAATGTAGATCCTTCGTCTATTTCGTTGGCAGTTGGAGAAAAGTATTGTTACACGCTGGGCACGGAGAAAAGGTTGTCGAAGAAAAAGTTTAGGAGTCAACCGGTCTTCTATCCGGTTCAATTTATTTCCAAAAACGGATCCAAAATTAAGTTAAAAGTGCCTGTGTCATATCAATGCGTTCGAAAATTATCTAGGCCTAGATTACGCTTGAACAAAAGCTACGTGATGAAATTTGACGAAGAGGTACAAGTCTGTTTCCACATTGTACAGAAGTTTTGTATTGACTTTTTGATGCAATCAGACAAGTTTACCTTATCCTCATTGCCCTAATAACTTGTTTCACAAACAACGTAGATGTATTACCGATGTTTCGCTTAGCTTTTGTTTTGAGTTGGGATCAATCATCCTATGTACATTCCATTCCCTTTTCTGAGATGTTGTAACGGTGCCGGAACAAAATGGCCTGAATGTGTCATCTAATATGTATAATGCTTGTGCTCTACTTGTCTTAATAAAACAGTACCGCAACATTTTTAAACGGTAAACAAACAGTAAAAAAGAGAGTTTGTTTGTTTGTCGCAGTATGACCAGAAACTTCATTTACAAACATCATGTCAAACCAATGCGTTTGAAAGAATAGACATCAAAAAATCTTTAAATATTACGTATATACAAAACGCGTCGGTTTGTTAAAAATTATTGAAACATTCTCTTGCAAGCTGCAGTAAAAACAACCCGTGAACTGCCGTGTTTGCTATTGTCAAACATCGTGCTGGTGACCCTTGTGTAAACTTCAATGGAAAAATACGGTTTCTTTTCCGAACACAGTGCTGCTGTTTTTTATACGTAATGGTCCTCACGTAATGGCCAAAGGCATTTGACGGAATCCTCACCAAAAGCCCCTTACATTAGAAATCGTATGTCGTAATAATTTGAGAAAAGGAAACCAATGACGTTGGTTATACGTTTGTGAATGAAACGGTTCCGCTTAGTAAAGTAGTTTTGTAGTTGTAATGGGTTGGTCAGTGGCATCAAAGTCCAAAGCTTTACTATTGACATCAAAATATAATGGAAATATTGCAAACGACTGTAGTAACTGACAGATATTTTTCGTTTGGAAAAAAATTCCCTATAGTTTTGTCGAACCAACAGATTTGGTGATTTGGGCTCTCTGTCTTAAATTGTCACTAAAAGTAGTATTATCAATACCGCAACAAACGCCATCTGTTCCTGTTTGTTTTGGGTAAATACATCATCAATTACTTTTTCAAAAGTTTGAGTTAGTAAGAAAACTTAAATGAAATTCAATGGGCTTGTAGCTAACAAAGTTATTTTTTGATTACTAGTTTGCAAAAAAGTAGCTTTTTTAAAATTTAGTTATCTGCGCTTGTAATTTCGTGGTTTGCGTTCTTCTAACAATGTTCAACGACCCCTGGTTCAACGGACCGCTTGTTGTACATATGTCAAACAGCTAGGAATGGGACAGCATAAGACAATGAACCTTCAATGGTCCACAATAACATCGTCATGTCATGAAAAAATTAAAGCTCCGTTTATCTGCATTTAGTTGCATTCATTGAAATATCATTGACTTAAACTATTGTTTCAACACTTTTGCGCTTTTCATACTATGGTTGACATACATTGCTTTCATTTGAATAATTACATCTTTCATTTATTGTTGTCACATTTCTGTTTGAATATTTTACTAATGGTTAAACTTCATTCTTTAATGTTTCTTTCGTTCCTGAATTCTTTTGATACTTAATTTCAAACCTCATTACGCATGTTTATACATCAGTATGGCCACAGCAAAAGGGCTATGAGAATTGTAAAAATGTTCAACCACATTTTTACATGAACTCAACTTTCTGATTTGCAATTGTGTTTTTTATTTTCAAAATACGTGACTTCTTATTCTCTTGTGTATGTGAATACATTTGGTAATTTTCTTGTTTGTTTTTAGCAGCTACGATATATTTTGAGATGAAAAACTCAAAGATAAGTTCCAAACACGCTTGGGCAAGATATATCATAGGAGGCGAAACGCAGCTAAAGTAAAATCTACGTTTATTTGTATCGGAAGGTCAGTTCCTTACAATATTATATATATTATTGTGCATTCGCTAAAATTTACTAAAATGCTGCAATGGTTTACTTTCCAACAGTGGATAAAATATCTAGGTTATACGTCATAAAATGCCTTGTTTGCTGTTGTTAAACATTGGCACCTTACACAAACAGTAGAGGAAAAGTACAGTTTCTTCGGATACCGTGGCTGCCGCACTCTCTGTTGCCGTCAGGTTTTAGGTTTACTTTTAGGATTCCATCAGTTGCCTTAGTTCATTACGTAACAGCAACCCACATGGAATCCCCAACAATGGACGATTACTTCATAAATCACATGACGTAATATTCTGATGAAAGTAAACTTAAAACATTTGTCATGCGTGTGTGAACGACAAAGTTCCGCTCAAAATTGCACCAAAAGAGGATTTCCCTTATTTACAGCAGAAAGTTTTATTCCACGAACACGATTTTTCCAATTGTTGAAACATATATCTTTGATTTTGACAAGATAGTCTTTTTGCACCCGACAATTAACATAAGATTTACAAAAGGCTCATAACGCAGTACTCGTTTCAAAAAATATAATAATTAATTGATCAAGAGAAACAGTGGATGTGTCAATGACAAAGAACAATGTGTATACTTTCCGGCAGTTTACAACAACTTGTTGTAACTGTTTCGCCTCCCGCAGTGTTTCCTGTTTTGCCTCCGCCACGTGATCTCACAAGCGGTGTCAACGTGCCCCTTACTCTTTTTTGTACCCCAAACTGTTTCAGTGTGGTTGACGTTGAAATTGCGTTACCAAACCGTGATAAAGTCCCGCTGATTGGCAGACGAAACGACGTTACAATACAGTACCTTAATTTCATGCCAGAAGAGCAGTATATTTTAAATTGCAATAAGCCTGACAGCAACAGGAGATTCAAAATTGATCAAAGACTAAATGCTAATTGAGCAACGCGCTCCTCCATGAAATAATTAGCTTTCAAGAAGTGCGCGCACGTCTATTGACTCTGGTACTCCCCCAGTGGGGACGTTCCCTTTTCGCTGCCGTAAATATTTGGGCAGTTGGGCGGGGCCTTATCTGTCCAGTAATGCTGACTATGATTGGACAAAAAAGGGGCGTGGACACTCGTACGATTGTGAAACTTTGGACTTATCCAACAGTTTGAGAAACTACCGAATGGAAGATGTCCTCTTTGTAGTATGTTACTGTTCTTGGGCCTGTTCTTGGCAGAAAAAAGTTATAACTTGGGAATGCAATTGTCGTATTTATTAAAGGGTTCGCAAGTCCATTATTTACATGAGCGTTAAAATTCACAGCAGAACCAAGTAAGGTAGGAGTGCGAATCCATAGTAAACACAGAAACTGTAATTCAGGAAAAATAGGGCAACTGCAAATACATTGTATTTGATTTTGAATTCAGAATTAACTTTGATTGACTTAAAACGAATTCGTCTCATTAAGAGGTAATAACAATAATAAGTTATCTCGAAGTACAAGATCGTCTCAAATTGACTTTCGTGAAAACAGCATATGAATAAATAAAGAAAAACAAAATCATGAAAAGCAATCAAATTTCACACATCAACTTAGTGATCAAGAACAAATTAAACGTAGGACATAAATTTAAGATCGTCGATTGTGCTTACGAGCCTTTTGTACACATTGATAGGCTACGGGCACTTTCAAATCGATAGTTGAATTTTCTATTCGAAGACGAAGTGGAACAGCGTAGAAAACTGGTTGACTCCGAAGACTTTTTTTCGAAAACCTTTTTTCAGTACCGTGCTTGTAGCAGAACTTCTCTCCAATTGCCAAAGGGATTGACGTTGGATCCGTGTTCTTGCACTTAAGTCTTCCATGCTGCCATCTAGCGAAACCCTTGTAGTTGGTCTCGTTTGCAAACGTCGTTGCGGTACAGTCGCTCAAAATTCTGTGACATATTATGAAATTATATTTTTTCTGTGCGTTGTTTAATGTTCATAAAAAATGTAACTTCTAAGTTGTTTCTTAAAGATTTCTTTTACTTACGGTTGCTTAAATATGTGACTTGTAATTGTAAAATGACATATTTGGTAACACAGCCAAGCACTCTAAGAAAAGTTAATGTCATTTAACTTACTCACCTTTTAAACTTTCCATTTTGTTTAATAATTACTTTCATCATTTTATTATTCTTGAGGAATTTGCCAGAACAAAGCACAACCACAGAAAAGAGAATCAAAAAGATCTGCAATTAAAAGTCACAGATATTCTTTGTCGCACATACAAGGTATTCAAAGGCATATAAAAATTCCAAAGCCACGCTCATATTATCTTTGTGTGTAACTAAACAACGTACAATTTGATTGTAGAACGGCAATGTTTACCCATTTGTAAGTAAAACTGTCCAATACTTCAAACTTCATTCAATGCTAAATTAACAAACCTTTGCCGAGATCATCCTTTAAGTTTTCCGTGACGTCTTTAAGATGATTAAAAGATAGCAGGTAAAGAACACTTTTTTGCAGTTTAAATGATGCCAGCAACAAACAATGTATTAACCCCAACTCTTCGGTGGATAACACTGACCCATGTCGGGTCGTTTATATACCTACGTTTTTAAAACGGATTTTATGTGGGTGTCATTAACGTTTTTGGAAATCCTAACATCCTTAAAGCGTTTCATAAAAATCCCTACAGGAACATTTTATGGTGAATCCCGAATTTTTGGTTGAAGCAAACAATGACCGAAACAATAATATGCGCACGTGATTTGCGTGGTATTTGCTACAGAAATAAAACCGTTGCGGAGAAATAGTTGAAATACTTATTTTTACTAAACGCGAAGTGCAATTTATTAAATTTTGCAGGATTGCTATTAATGTAAGGTTTTGTAAAGTTTAATTGTAGGTTACAATACAAAAAAAACGAATTGTGATACATTACTTACATTAACTAGGTGAAATAGAATACGTAAGATTTGCTAGTTTAAAGTGGATATAAGCCTACAACGTTAAACAAATAGCATTTCAAATGTACCATCAACAAACACATAAACCAATTTTTTACGACTCTTACCGTTTATGACGTCATTGCGTTGCGTGCTTTGCTAATCTATTTGATCAGTTTCCTTTCAAACAAAAATGCGAGCATCAATTTGGATACAATCTGGGGATTGTTAGGTGTTTCATGCCCAGGTGAATTACAAATCCACATATGCAAATTGAGCTGTATCTCCGCAAACTATTGATTACACGAATATTTCCAGGTTTGTTTTTTGTGTCAAGGAACTTAAACCATTGCCTTGCCCTCTTAAATGTTCCCTACCAACTCAAACACTCGCAAGATTGGGGGAGTATTAAATGTTGGGTGACAGCGAGAAAGTTCCTGGTCAGCGTGGGAAAGTTCCTGGTCAGCGTGGGAAAGTACCTGGTCAGCGTGAGAAAGTATGAAAGTTTAAATACAAATCCGGGAAATAGCGAACGACCTTCCGCTTTCTAATTTTGCGCCCCGCTTACGTGATACACGTGATGAGAAAGAACTCGTCGCTCACGCACAGGATTAATATTCACAGAACTTTATGTCAATGTATGAATAAATTGTGGGTCAATGCAGTTGAGAGTTGTTGTTAGGTAGCAAATAGACCAAAGTCCAAAGCTCTATAATATCCGCCCTTACGTCCGTGAAAGTTCCAAATCAAAGAATATTCGATAACATACGGAGGTTTTCTGTATGTTGTGTACTAAAGTTAATCATTGCTGTTACAGCGAGAATTCACGCTTGGCTGATTTCACCCTTAACCAGTAAAGTGTTCGTATTCATCCGCGCATGCGTCTTTAGGGCGACATGTTGTAGGGTGTAAGGATAAAGTTGTACTGCTGTTAAACTTTTGTTATGTCAAGAGACAACTAATTAATCCTGTTTCTTTGAATAAGTTGAATAAGACACCAGTAAGACGTGTGTTGTTGCATTTGAATTTTCCAACGTTGATCGAGCCGCTAGCCGCAGGCTAGTAAGGACCTGGATTACCCCACAGTTGGTATGTTCAGTTTTTAATTGCGTTTTGATCTTGTGATGTGCCTTGACTCGCGACGTAGTTTGCGAGTCTTAAATATTTTAAAGGTTAATGATTATCGCAGATGCAATTTGGAAACTGTGGTGGGAAGCGTATTTTTTTAGTTGTGCATTGTTTCACTACTTATATTGCGACGTAGCAATCTGCTATTATGAATGTTGTGGTTGCAGAAAAATCGCTACGCTCAGAATACACAAGACACATTCGCTACTGACATTCCACGACTTAACCTTCTTGGTCGTGACGGCATCCGGCGACTGAAGATTTCTCTTGACCGTCTTCTCTATGGGAGAGATATGGCATCAAGCCCCGTTAACACCATTCACGATGATAACCAGCAGAATACATGTCGAACACTTTGTGAAGAGTTTCCACAGTTGTTTAAATCTGAATTGGGTTCTCTCAAGGATTATGAGTTCGACATCCAGTTTAAGTCTGATGCACTTCCAACATATTGCAAGCCAAGAGCTGTTCCCATTGCCTTGCAAGAAGATCTAAGCCAAGCTTACGATGCAGGGATTGCGAGAGGGATATGGACCCCGGTCAAGTTCAATAAATGGGGAACACCAGTTGTACCGCTTCGTAAAGCTTTGTTACCTGGTCAAACCAGGGCAAAAATACGAGTTTGTGGTGACTATTCTGTCACGGTGAATCACCAACTAGAAGCCCATCGACACCCCTTGCCGCTCCCCGAGCTGATGAGGAGATTAGGAGTTGGACACTGTTTCACGAAAATTTATCTGGCAGACGCCTACAGCCAGATCCGACTGACTCCTGAAAGCAGTAAAAGACTAGCTCTCAGCACGCACCGAGGAGTTCTGCTGCAGAATGTCTTGCGTTTTGGAATTTTTTCGGCACCTGGATATTTCCAGAACGTTATGGATGATTTTACAAGTGACCTATCCGGAGTTGCCGTGTATCTGGAAGACATTTTGGTCAGTGGCTTCACATTTGAAGAGCATCTGCGAAATCTTCGACATTTGCTCCAGCGTCTGAGGGAGAAGGGTCTGCGGTGTCGATTGCAAAAATGCCAGTTTGCCCGAGAAAAATCGGAATACTTGAGACACACCCTTTACCGAAATGGGGTGGAGAAAGGGAAAAAGTTGATGTGATAAAGATGCATCCTCCAAAAGACGTCTCTTCACTACGATCGTTTCTCGGTGCAGCACAGTTTTATGGGAAATTTATGCCACCATATTTTTCGAAGATTACTGAGCCTCTTCATCAATTAATGAGGAAAGGAAGTCATTGGAGTTGGGGAGCTGAAGAACAGGAGGCCTTCAACCAACTGAAGAAGCTCCTTTCAAGCAATAATGTTTTAGCTCACTTCGACTCCAAGCTTCCTGTTGGTCTATCTTGTGACGCCTCAAATGTCGGAATTGGAGCTGTCCTATTTCACCGGTACCCAGACGGAAGCCAGTGTCCTATTGCAAATGCTTCAAAAACGCATACCGAGAGTCAAAGAAACCAGATTTACAGCCAGATTTTAAAGGAGGCCCTGGCCAATATTTGTGCACTGAAAAAGTTCTGGTGACGGATCACAAACCATTGCTGAATCTTTTTGGTCCGAATAAAGCCGTGCCAAGCTTGGCAGCAAATCGATTGGCTCGACGGGCTTTATTCCTTAACCCATTTGAGTACACACTTGAGTATCGCAAAACAACGGAACACAAAAACGCCGATGTTTTGAGTCGATTACCAGCTGCGCCGGACAATGCTTTTGACGAGGAAGAGATGTGTCATGACGTGGATACAGTTTGCACGATTCGGTCAATTAGTCTTCAAGTGAAACCAGCGGATTCATGGGCTCTGAAAAGAGAGTCTGCAAAAGATCGTGTGTTATCGACGATCATGCGATACACTAAGGATGGTTGGCCCAGAAGTATTACAGACTTGGCTCTTAAACCATTTCAGAAGATTTCGCAATCACTCAGTACTTGTCACGGGTGTTTGTTGTACGGTTCTCGCGTTGTCAATCCTGAGGTACTGCGACCTAAGGTTCTGGGATTACTTCACCAGGGACACATTGGTATGCAGAAAACGAAGCAGGTAGCACGAACCGCGTTTTATTGGCCGAACATTGACAGCGACATTGTTGATTTATGTCGTAAATGAGTCATGTGCAACACATGAGAATGTTGAAAGACTTGTTCAGAAAGTCTTGTTCAATCAGAAAAGACTTGTTCAAACTTTTAAACAGTCATTGAAGAAGTCTTTAAAACCACCAAAAAACATGCTTAACAAGAGTTCCTAATGCAGTACAGAAGAACTCCTATGGCGAACAGCTGTTCACCAAGTGAATTGTGAAGCGGTCGTCAAATCCGCACAAAGTTGGTCATCCTCTAGCCATTGCCTGTACACGTGGCGCAAGATCTGAAAACGAGACTTGTTTCGAAGTCCGAAGAAACTCGAAGGAACCGCAAGAAAATCTCGTATCAAGTCGGATATCCATGCTATGCTTTGCATTTCGGTACAAAAGATCGACGTCAAGCACGATGGGTGCCTGCAACAGTCGTTAAACGTCACGGATCACGCAGTGTGTTCGGAACAACTCCGTACACGATACACAGATCATGATGAACCCGATGATGTAAATCATGATGAGCCCGAGGTAATAGTTCCAGAGAGAGCTACTCTTCCGGTACTACCGGACCTTTGAACCTTCGGTCAATCGCATGGAGGAAGGTGGTCGAAGAAAAAGTTTAGGAGTCAACCGGTCTTCTATCCAGTGTAACTTATTTCAAGAAACGGAACCAAAAATAAGTTAAGAGTGCCTGTATCATATCAATGCGTTCGAAGGTTATGTAGGCCTACATTGCGCTTGAACAAAAGCCAAAACATTACGTGATGAAATTTGACGAAGAGGAAAGTGTTTCCACATTGTACAGAAGTTTTGTGTTAACTTTTTGATGTAATCAGACAAGTTTATCTTATCCTCTCTACCCCAATAATTTGTTTCACAAATAACGTAGATGTATTACCGATGTTTTGCTCAGCTTGTTTTAAGTTGGGATCAATCATCCTATGTGCATTACATTACTGAAAAAAAAGCATCAAATCCTCGCTCTGACTCTGCTTATGTGTGGAGGTCTGCGATCGTCAAAACGCAGCAGCTGGGCTAAACCGCGCCAAATCCCTCGCAACAAACCGATAGAAAACATTCATCTTATTTACACGGAAAACTTTGACAAACTGCACCATTTGCACCTTGGATGATTAAATTTTTTCTGTCGTGCGTTTTAAAAGAATAGACATCAGAAAATATTCAAATATTGCTCACACAAAAATCGTCGGTTTGTTAAAAATTTATTGAAACGTTCTCTTGCAAGCTGCAGTTAAAACAACCCTTGAACTGCCGTGTTTGCTATTGTCAAACATCGTGCTGGTGGCCCTTGTGCAAACTTTAGTGGAAAAATACGGTTTCTTTTCCGGACGCAATGCTGCCGTTTTTATACGTAATGGTCCTTACGTAATGGTCAAAGGCATTTGACGGAAATCCTCACAAAAAGCCCCTTACATCAGAAATCGTATGCCGTAATAATGTGAGAAAAGGAAACCAATGACGTTGGTTATACGTTTGTGAACGAAAAGGTTCTGCATAGCAAAGTAGTTCCAGCAAATGAGAGCTTTCCTGATGCAAGTATCACCAGCTGGCAACGAAAATATGGGCTCACTAAGCATAAAAACAACAAGTGTGGTTTTGTCCCAGGCACATTGCACATTGTATTTGAATTTCAACTTTCATTAGTTAGTAGAAAGTATTTTAATGAATTCGTCGTAATGTCAGTGCAAATAAAAAATAATACTGGTCACATTTTTACGAAAATTGCATGAACTCTATGCATGAATGCAAATATATTATTATATATTATATAAATAATTGAAAACTGGTAATTTCTGCAAATAGAATTAAAGGCACGGAAACCTCGCATGCAATCATAAAGATCAATGACAAATACAAAAGTATGATATCAATATTAGGATCGTCGTTTGTGCTTTCGGACATTTTTCCCGCATTGATAGGCGACCGGCACTTCTAGGCCAATAGTTGAATTACTTTTTCGCAGACGAATTGAAACAAGATAGAAAACAGGCTGACTCTGAAGCTTCTTCTTTGAAAATATTTTTTCTGTTCCATGTTTGTAGCAGTACTTTTCCCCAATGGCCAACGGCACAGAAGTCGGATCCGTGTTTTTACATTCAAGTCTGCCGGACTGCCATCTGGCGAAACCTTCGTAGTTGTTGTGGTTTCCAAACGTCTTTACGGTGCAGTCCTTTAAGGTTCTGCGAAAAATCATGATTTGTTTTGTTTTAGTCAAAACATTTCTGTTTAGGAAATGCGATATTTTGGTAAATTTTTTTGCACGGCCGGTGACCCCAGTAGACAAGGAATATTATTGAAGCTATATTATATATTTGCAGCTAACCTATATTAATATCAAGTTTGCTAAACTTGCTCACCCTTTCAGCTTTCCATTTTGTTTCACGATTAAACTCATCATTTTTTTGCTCTTTATAAATTTGCCGGAGCAAAGAACAACCACAGACAAGAGAACCAATAAGATCTGCAATGATAAAATCAAAGATCTCGTTTGCAACTATTTCACAAATGCAAACTCGTGTGTTAAAATTCTTCTGTAACGCAACGTTTAGTTTTAGTTTAGTTAGTAAACGAATATTTTAAAATAGTCGAGCCTGTTGTAAGCCCCCTTTTCAAGGAGCACCGAAAGCTATATGTTTGTAACATATTTTTTAAAGAAATCGTCTATAAATGCGGACACACAATTTACACGACATTAAATGACAAATTTTCGTGACCGTATAACTTTCAACGCTCGTTGATCGTTAACTTCGTCCCATTCACAAATTAACAAACCTTTGTCGAGGACATTCTTGAAGTTTTTCGTACCGTCTTTAAGAGGTTTAAAATATAGCCGGTAAATAAAACTTTGATGTAGTGGAAACGAGACTACAATATCAGCTCCAACTCATTGGTGGATAACACTGACCCATGGTGTGTCGTTTATATACCCACATATTTGAAACGGAACTGATGTGGGTAAACAGACAAATCTTAACGTTCTTAACGCGATTACTTAAAAATCCCCACAGGGACTTTCCACGGGGAAACCCCGAAGTCCTTGCGTCGATCTAGGGTGAAGCAAACAATGATCGAAACTACAATGTTTATTCAATACAGAGCACTTGCGTCGCGTGATCATTCCGAAGAAGCGAGGTTTTTGCTCTGGTAAGTTAATAATCAATGTAATCGATTGGATTTCAGTAATAGTTTTTATTGTCAACTAACTCAGTTTTAAATTTGAAATGAAATATGTTGGAATTTAAACAAAACAACACAAAATAGCAAGGCATGTTCCATATGATTTCTGTACTGCACGACCGAAAATATTTACATTTAAACACAGAAAAAATCTCTTCAGTGCTATATTGAATTGTCATGGTTTAAAATTCTACCGTTTCAAATCTTTATAGTTGCTGCGTTATGTTTGTAGTGTGGCTGGGATTGCTCATTGCAAAGTCCCGAAAAACATTCCCTCATCTGGAAAAAAACATTCTTATAAAATCAAACTCTCGCTTGAATGCGAAATAAATTTTCCGTCAAAAAACGAATGGATTGCTGATATGATATTGTTTAAAATGGTGTTTAACGTCAAAGCTACAGGAGGGGGCGCAAAATGTTGGCAAACCCCCTCTGCAGCGTGAGAAAGTGTGTGAAAGTTTAAAAATAAATGCGCAAATAGCGAAAGACGTTCCGCTTTCTAATGTTGCTCCCCGCTTACGTGATACACGTGTTGAGAAAGAACTCGTCACTTACGCACAGGAGCAATATTTACACAACTGTATGTCAATGTATGTGGTTGTAATGTGTTGGTCAGTGGCATCAAAGTCCAAAAGCCTTACAATCGATATCAAAACACAATGGAAATATTGTAAACGACTGTAGTAAATGACCGATATTTTTCGTTTGGAAGAAAGTTGCCGAACCAACAGATTTGGTGATTTAGGCTCTCTGTCTTACATAGTCACTGAAAGTAGTGTTGTTAATACTGCAACAAACGCCATTTGTTCCTGTTTCTTTTGGGTAAATATATCATCAATTACTTTTTCAAAAGTTTGATTTAGTAAGAAAACTTAAATGAAATTCAATGGGCTTGTAGCTAACAAAGTTATTTTTCGATTAGATGGTTGCAAAAAAGTAAAGTTTTTCAAATTTAGTTATCTGCGCTTGTAATTTCGTGGTCGGTTACATAACAATGCAAAATTCAAAATGATTTTCTAAAGTTTCTGACAGATACAAATGTCGTATGTTTATGGCTTAATTGGACGATTATGCACAATTTCCAACTGATGTTAACGTGAAGGCTACCGATCAGCGCGCCATAGCTCTTGGTTTGTAACATGGGAGGCGAAACGTCGTAAAAATAAATCTACGTTTATTTTTATTATGAGGTCAGTTCCTTAGAAATAGCAATAGCAACAGCAACACAACATTACATATATGACTATGCATTCGCTAAAATATTACTAACATGCTGCAACGGTTCACTTTCCACACAGTTGGTAAGATACACTTGATATACGCCGTAAAATGCCGTGTTTGCTGTTGTTAAACATTGGCAACTAGCACACACAAACAAGAGAGGAAAAGTTAAGTTTCTTCGGATACTGTGGCTGCCGCACTCTCTGTTACCGTCACGTTTTTAGGTTTACTTTTGGGATTCCATCAGTTGCCTTAGTTCATTACGTAACAGCAACCT
This sequence comes from Ascidia mentula, assembly GCF_947561715.1. Classification (NCBI taxonomy): domain Eukaryota; kingdom Metazoa; phylum Chordata; class Ascidiacea; order Phlebobranchia; family Ascidiidae; genus Ascidia; species Ascidia mentula. The sequence goes on from NC_138569.1 coordinate 7,156,083, forward strand.
ATATGGAATTAGACGATTTGCTTCATGAATGACATGACGTAATATTCTGAAGAAAGTAAACTTAAAACTTTTGTCATGCATTTGTGAACGACAAAGTTCCGCTCAAAATTGCACCAAATGAGGTATTCCCTGATATACAGCCGAGGTTTTTTTTCCAGCAACACGATCTGTTCCAATTGTTGAAACATATATCTTCTGTTATGACAAGACAGTATTTGTACATCCCACAAATAAGATGACACAAAAGGCTCATATTGTTGCACACATTTTTAGGAAATATAATTTTTTTTTGACCACACCGGGGTTTGAACCCAGGATATCCTAAGCTCGAATCCCAAATAGGTTTTCTTCTTGGTATACGGGTCTGGCGCTTGATCAACACTGCTATTACGAAGCGCACGCAGGTCTATTGAGTCCCAGTGGAGACGTACCTTTTCCGCTGTGACCCCCGTAAATATTCGGGCAGTTGTGCGGGGCAGTATCTGACCAGTACTACTGACTGTGATTGGACAGAAAAGGGGCGTTCACACTCGTACGATTATTACACTTTGGACTTACCCATCAGTTTGAGAAACTACCGACAGAAAGATGTCCTCCTTGTGTTGTGTTACTGTTCTTGGGCCTGTTCCTGGCAGGAAAAGTTATAACTTGGGAATGCAGTTGTAGTATTTATTAAAGGGTTCGCAAGTCCATTATTTACATGAGCGTTAAAATTCACAGCAGAACCAAGTAAGGCAGAAGTGCAAATTCACAGTAAACACAGAAACTGTAATTCAGGAAAAACAGTGAAACTGCAAATACATTGTATTTGATTTTTAATTCGGCAATAACAATAATAAGTTATCTCGAGTTACAAGATCGTCTCAAATAGACTTGCGTGAAAACAGCATATGAATAAATAAAGAAAAACAAAATCATGTAAAGCAATCAAATTTCACACACCAACATTAAACGTAGGATATAAATTTAAGATTGTCGATTGTGCTTACGAGCCTTTTGTACACATTGATAAGCTACGGGCACTTTCAAATCGATAGTTGAATTTTCTATTCGAAGACGAAGTGGAACAGCGTAGAAAACTGGTTGACTCCGAAGACTTTTTTTCGAAAACTTTTTTTCAGTACCGTGCTTGTGGCAGAACTTCTCTCCAATTGCCAAAGGGATTGACGTTGGATCCGTGTTCTTGCACTTAAGTCTTCCATGCTCCCATCTAGCGAAACCCTTGTAGTTGGTCTCGTTTGCAAACGTCGTTACGGTACAGTCAGACAAAATTCTGTGACATATTATGAATTTATATTTTTTTCTGTGCGTTTTTTCATGTTTATTAAAATGTAACTTCTAAGTTGTTTCTTAAAGATTTCATTTCTTGTACTTACGGTTGCTTAAATATGTGAGTTGTAATTACAAAATTACATATTTGGCAAGAGAGCCAAGCATTCTTTGAAAAGTTTTAAACTTATTCACCTTTTAAACTTCCCATTTTGTTTGATGATTACTTTCATCATTTTATTATTCTTGAGGAATTTGCCAGAACAAAGCACAACCACAGAAAAGAGAATCAATAAGATCTGCAATTAAAAGTCAAAGATATTCTTTGTCGCACATACAAGGTATTCAAAGGCATACAAAAATTCCAAAGCCACGCTCATATTATCTTTGTTTGTAACTAAACAACGTACAATTTGATTGTAGAACGGCAATGTTTACCCATTTGTAAGTAAAACTGTCTAACACTTCAAGCTTCATTCAATGCTAAATTAACAAACCTTTGCCGAGATCATCCTTTAAGTTTTCCGTGACGTCTTTAAGATGATTAAAAGATAGCACGTAAAGAACACTTTTTTGCAGTTTAAATGATGCCAACAACAAACAATGTATTAACCCAACAATTTGGTGGATAACACTGACCCATGTCGGGTCGTTTATATACCTACGTTTTTAAAACGGATTTTATGTGGGTGTCATTAACGTTTTTGGAAATCCTCACATCCTTAAAGCGTTTCATAAAACTCCCTACAGGAACATTTAATGGTGAATCCCGAATTTTTGGGTGAAGCAAACAATGAGCGAAACAATAATATGCGCACGTGATTTGCGTGGTATTTGCTATGGAAATAAAACCGTTGCGGAGAAATAGTTGAAATACTTATTTTTACCAAACGCGAAGTGCAATTTATTAAATTTTGCAGGATTGCTATTAATGTAAGGTTTTGTAAAGTTTAATTGTGGGTTACAATACAAAAAAAACGAAATGTGATACATTACTTACATTAACTAGGTGAAATAGAATACGTAAGATTTGCTAGTTTAAAGTGGATATTAGCCTACAACGTTAAACAAATAGCATTTCAAATGTACCATCAACAAACACATAAACCAATTTTTTACGACTCTTACCGTTTATGACGTCATTGCGTTGCGTGAGAAATGGATTGCTTTGCTAATCTATTTGATCAGTTTCCTTTCAAACAAAAACGCGAGCATCAATTTGGATACAATCTGGGGATTGTTAGGTGTTTCATGCCCAGGTGAATTACAAATCCACATATGCAAATTGAGCTGTATCTCCGCAAACTATTGATTACACGAATATTTCCAGGTTTGTTTTTTGTGTCAAGGAACTCAAACCATTGGCTTGCCCTCTTAAATGTTCCCTACCAACTCAAACACTCGCTGGATTGGGGGAGTACGAAATGTTGGCTGACAGCGAGAAAGTTCCTGGTCAGCGTGGGAAAGTTCCTGGTCAGCGTGGGAAAGTACCTGGTCAGCGTGGGAAAGTTCCTGGTCAGCGTGAGAAAGTTCCTGGTCAGCGTGGGAAAGTTCCTGGTCAGCGTGGGAAAGTACCTGGTCAGCGTGAGAAATTGTGAAAGTTTAAACAAAAATCCGGGAAATAGCGAACGACGTTCCGCTTTCTCATTTTGCGCCCCGCTTACGTGATACACTTGATGAGAAAGAACTTGTCGCTCACGCACAGGATTAATATTCACAGAACTTTATGTCAATGTATGAATAAATTGTGGGTCAATGCGGTTGAGAGTTGTTGTTAGGTAGCAAATAGACCAAAGTCCAAAGCTCTATAATATCCGCCCTTACGTCCGTGAAAGTTCCAAATCAAAGAATATTCGATAATATACGGAGGTTTTCTGTATGTTGTGTACTAAAGTTAATCATTGCTGTTACAGCGAGAATTCACGCTTGGCTGATTTCACCCTTAACCAGTTAAGTGTTCGTATTCATCCGCGCATGCGTCTTTAGGGCGACATGTTGTAGTGTGTAAAGATAAAGTTGTACTGCTGTTAAACTTTTGTTATGTCAAGAGACAACTAATTAATCCTGTTTCTATTTGAATAAGTTGAATAAGACACCAGAAGCTTAGCATGCGGCGCAAGAAGCACAAGAACGACGCCATCAAGAGCAGATGGAAGCTATGATGACGTTTATACGCAAAGGTGAAGGTATTTCTGCCACCCATCGATTTGGATGAACAGTATGACCTGTTCATGGATGAACAGTATGACCCCAAGTTGTGAGGGAAAGATTTAAGTTTTGGAGCGAAATGAAGCGAAAGCCGGGAGAATCGATCCAGGAACTTGCAGCACGCATTCGTCAAGATGCCAGTACCTTTCCTTCTATTTCCGACCCATTGAACGAAGCATTAAGGACTCGTTTCATGTGCTCTGTTGGCAATGAAGCTGTATTCAAGGTGAAGAGCGATGAATTGTCGTTTTCGCTGGCTGTTCAGATTGCCACGGAGACCGAAGATGCTGCTAGTATTGCCAAGGAAACAGTTTTTGGTTCGCAGCCCGGATTCGTGAACAAGTCGGGCAAGTTTCGCAAGAATTACAGTAAGCCTTCATATTCCAAAGATGCTGTGAAGAATGAAAGAGTTGCATGCTGCCGAAGGGGAAAGAAGAATCACCTTGCTGACGAATGCCGTTTCAAGCAAGCTATCTGCAAATTTTGCATATCTATTAACAGCGTGTTCAGAAACGTAGATGCACCAGAAACACCGAAGTTGGAGGTACCGGTCCTTATCAACACAAAGTCCTGCTTGCTGGAAGTGGATACAGCTGCGGGAGCCAAATTTGTATCCAAGACTGTGTGGAAATTCTTAGGCTGCCCACAACTTCGAAAACCGGATTTGCGCTACCAGTCCGCAACAGCTCATCCTATGCCAATTCTCTATTTTACTGTGGATGCAGAATATAACTCTGAGAAAACGAAGGTAACATTTCTTGTTACTGACATTCTACGACTTAACCTTCTTGGTCGTGACGGCATCCGGCGACTGAAGATTTCTCTTGACCGTGAGAGATATGGCATCAAGATCCGTTAACACCATTCACGATGATAACCTGCAAAATACATGTCGAACACTTTGTGAAGAGTTTCCACAGTTGTTTAAATCTGAATTGGGTTCTCTCAAGGATTATGAGTTCGACGTACAGTTTAAGTCTAATGCACTTCCAACATATTGCAAGCCAAGAGCTGTGCCCATTGCCTTGCAAGAGGATCTAAGCCAAGCTTACGATGCAGGGATTGCGAGAGGGATATGGACCCCGGTCAAGTTCAGCGAATGGGGAACACCAGTTGTACCGGTTCGTAAAACTTTGTTACCTGGTCAAACCAGGGCAAAAATACGAGTTTGTGGTGACTATTCTGTCACGGTGAATCACTATAACTAGAAGCCCATCGACACCCCTTGCCGCTCCCCGAGCTGATGAGGAGATTGGGAGGTGGACACTGTTTCACGAAAATATATCTGGCAGACGCCTACAGCCAGATCCGACTGAATCCTGAAAGCAGTAAAAGACTAACTCTCAGCACGCACCGAGGAGTTCTGCTGCAGAATGTCTTGCGTTTTGGAATTTTTTCGGCACCTGGATATTTCCAGAACATTATGGATGATTTTACAAGTGACCTATCCGGAGTTGCCGTGTATCTGGAAGACATTTTGGTCAGTGGCTTCACATTTGAAGAGCATCTGCGAAATCTTCGACATTTGCTCCAGCGTCTGAGGGAGAAGGGTCTGCGGTGTCGATTGAAAAAATGCCAGTTTGCCCGAGAAAAATCGGAATACTTGGGACACACCCTTTCCCGAAATAGGGTGGAGAAAGGGAAAAAGGTGATGTGATAAAGATGCATCCTCCAAAAGACGTCTCTTCACTACGATCGTTTCTTCACTACGATCGTTTCTCGGTGCAGTACAGTTTTATGGAAAATTTATGCCACCAAATTTTTCGAAGATTACTGAGCCTCTTCATCAAATAATGAGGAAAGGAAGACAATGGAGTTGGGGAACTGAAGAACAGGAGGCCTTCAACCAACTGAAGAAGCTCCTTTCAAGCCAGTGTCCTATTGCAAATGCTTCAAAAACGCATACCGAGAGTCAAAGAAACTACAACCAGATTATAAAGGAGGCCCTGGCCAATATTTTTGCACTGAAAAAGTTCTGGTGACGGATCACAAACCATTGCTGAATCTTTTTGGTCCGAATAAAGCCGTGCCAAGCTTCGCAGCAAATCGATTGGCTCGATGGGCTTTATTCCTTAACAAATTTGAGTACACACTTGAGTATCGCAAAACAACGGAACACAAAAACGCCGATGTTTTGAGTCGATTACCAGCTGCGCCGGACAATGCTTTTGACGAGGAAGAGATGTGTCATGACGTGGATACAGTTTGCACGATTCGGTCAATTAGTCTTCAAGTGAAACCAGCGGATTCATGGGCTCTGAAAAGAGAGTCTGCAAAAGATCGTGTGTTATCGACGATCATGCGATACACTAAGGATGGTTGGCCCAGAAGTATTACAGACTTGGCTCTTAAACCATTTCAGAAGATTTCGCAATCACTCAGTACTTGTCACGGGTGTTTGTTGTACGGTTCTCGCGTTGTCAATCCTGAGATACTGCGACCTAAGGTTCTGGGATTACTTCACCAGGGACACTTTGGTATTCAGAAAATGAAGCAGGTAGCACGAACCGCGGTAAATTGGCCGAACATTGACAGCGACATTGTTGATTTATGTCGTAAATGAGTCATGTGCAACACATTAGAATGTTGGCCAGAAGTGCGCTCTTCATCCCTGGGCACTCCCATAGAAGCCGTGGAGCAGAATTCATAAGGTCCACGCAATCAACTTTATGGGTCATAATTGGTTGGTCTTGATTGACAGCTACTCGAAGTATCCTGTGATTCACCCCACACAGTGAATTACTGCAAACGCCACTATCATCTTTTTGGAAATGGATTTTGTGCATTTTGGATATCCTTACACCATAGTGACGGATAATGCACCAACATTTCTTTCAGAAGAACTCCAGGAATTCTGCAACTCCAGAGGAATCGTGCACCTAAGTGGTGCCCTTATCATCCTGCAACAAATGGTGCGGCAGAAAGAAAAACTTTTAAACAGTCATTGAAGAAGTCTTTAAAACCACTAAAACATGCTTTACAAGAGTTTCTAATGCAGTACAGAAGAACTCCTATGGCGAACAGCTATTCACCAAGTGAATTGTGAAACGGTCGTCAAATCCGCACAAAGTTGGACATCCTCTTGCCATCGCCTGTACACGTGGCGCAAGATCTGCAAACGAGACTTGCTTCGAAGTCCGAAGAAACTCGAAGGAACCGCAAGAAAATCTCGTATCAAGTCGGATATCCATGCTATACTTTGCATTTCGGTACAAAAGATCGACGTCAAGCACGATGGGTGCCTGCAACAGTCGTTATAAACGTCTCGGATCACGCAGTGTGTGTGGAACAACTCCATCCACGATACACTTCCACAGAAGACGAGGAGCCTGGCGGTGAACCAGATGAGTACCAGGTGTCGTCTCCACCGAGTAACATTACTGACACACCGGTTTATGATCATGTTTCAGATCATGATGAACCCGATGATGTAATTCATGATGAGCCCGAGGTAGTAGTTCCAGAGAGAGCTACTCTTCCGGTACTACCGGAGTATAGACCTTTGAACCTTCCCAATCGCATGGAGAAAGGTTGCCGAAGAAAAAGTTTAGGAGTCAACCGGTTCTTCTATCCAGTTCAACTTATTTCCAGAAACGGAACCAAAATTAAGTTAAGAGTGCCTGTATCATATCAATGCGTTCGAAGGTTATGTAGGCCTACATTGCGCTTGAACAAAAGCCAAAACATTACGCGATGAAATTTGACGAAGAGGAACAAGTGTTTCCACATTGTACAGAAGTTTTGTGTTAACTTTTTGATGTAATCAGACAAGTTTATCTTATCCTCTCTACCCCAATAATTTGTTTCACAAATAACGTAGATGTGTTACCGATGTTTTGCTCAGCTTGTTTTGAGTTGGGATCAATCATCCTATATACACTACATTACTGAAAAAAAAAGCATCAAATCCTCGCTCTGACTCTGCTTATGTGTGGAGGTCTGCGATCGTCAAAACGCAGCAGCTGGGCTAAACCGCGCCAAATCCCTCGCAACATACCGATAGAAAACATTCATCTTAGTTACATGGAAAAATTTGACAAACAGCACCATTTGCACCTTGGATGTTTAAATTTTTTCTGTCGTGCGTTTTAAAAGAATAGACATCAGAAAATATTCAAATATTGCACATACAAAAATCGTCGGTTTGTTAAAAATTTATTGAAACGTTCTCTTGCAAGCTGCGGTTAAAACAACCCTTGAACTGCCGTGTTTGCTATTGTCAAACAACGTGCTGGTGGCCCTTGTGCAAACTTTAATGGAAAAATACGGTTTCTTTTCCGGACGCAGTGCTGCCGTTTTTATACGTAATGGTCCTTACGTAATGGCCAAAGGCATTTGACGGAAATCCTCACAAAAAGCCCCTTACATCAGAAATCGTAAGCCGTAATAATGTGAGAAAAGGAAACCAATGACGTTGGTTATACGTTTGTGAACGAAAAGGTTCTGCATAGCAAAGTAGTTCCAGCAAATGAGAGCTTTCCTGATGCAAGTATCACCAGCTGGCAACGAAAATATGGGCTCACTAAGCATTAAAACAACAAGTGTGGTTTTGTCCCAGGCACATTGCACATTGTATTTAAATTTCAACTTTCATTACTTAGTAGAAAGTATTTTAATGAATTCGTCGAAATGTCAGTGCAAATAAAAAATAATACTGGTCACATTTTTACGAAAATTACATGAACTCTATGCATGAATGCAAATATATTATAATATATTATATAAATAATTGAAAACTGGTAATTTCTGCAAATAGAATTAAAGGCACGGAAAGCTCACATGCAATCATAAAGATCAATGACAAATACAAAAGTATGATATCAATATTAGGATCGTCGTTGGTGCTTTTGGACTTTTTTCACGCACTGATAGGCGACCGGCACTTCTAGGCCAATAGTTGAATTGCTTTTTCGTAGACGAATTGAAACAAGATAGAAAACAGGCTGACTCTGAAGCTTCTTCTTTGAAAATATTTTTTCTGTTCCATGTTTGTAGCAGTACTTTTCCCCAATGGCCAACGGCACAGAAGTCGGATCCGTGTTTTTACATTCAAGTCTGCCGGACTGCCATCTGGCGAAACCTTCGTAGTTGTTGTGGTTTCCAAACGTCTTTACGGTGCAGTCCTTTAAGGTTCTGCGAAAAATCATGATTTGTTTTGTTTTAGTCAAAACAGTTCTGTTTAGGAAATGCGATATTTCGGTAAATTTTTTTGCACGACCGGTGACCCCAGTAGACAAGGAATATTATTGAAGCTATATTATATATTTGCAGCTAACCTATATTAATATCAAGTTTGCTAAACTTGCTCACCCTTTCAGCTTTCCATTTTGTTTCACGATTAAACTCATCATTTTTTTGCTCTTTATAAATTTGCCGGAGCATAGAACAACCACAGACAAGAGAACCAATATGATCTGCAATGATAAAATCAAAGATCTTGTTTGCAACTATTTCACAAATGCAAACTCGTGTGTTAAAATTCTTCTGTAACGCAACGTTTAGTTTTAGTTTAGTCAGTAAACGAATATTTTAAAATAGTCGAGCCTGTTGTAAGCCCCCTTTTCAAGGAGCACCGAAAGCTATATGTTTGTAACATATTTTTTTAAGGGATCGTCTATAAATGCGGACAAACAATTTACACGACATTAAATGACAAATTTTCGTGACCGTATAACTTTCAACGCTTGTTGATCGTTAACTTCGTCCCATTCACAAATTAACAAACCTTTGTCGAGGACATTCTTGAAGTTTTTCGTACCGTCTTTAAGAGGTTTAAAATATAGCCGGTAAATAAAACTTTGATGTAGTGGAAACGAGACTACAATATCAGCTCCAACTCATTGGTGGATAACACTGACCCATGGTGTGTCGTTTATATACCCACATATTTGAAACGGAACTGATGTGGGTAAACAGACAAATCCTAACGTTCTTAACGCGATTACTTAAAAATCCCCACAGGGACTTTCCACGGGGAAACCCCGAAGTCCTTGCGTCGATCTAGGGTGAAGCAAACAATGATCGAAACTACAATGTTTATTCAATACAGAGCACTTGCGTCGCGTGATCATTCCGAAGAAACGGTAGGGGTAAAATATAATATGGAAATCTAAAGTGTTTCCTCCACACCATTTTATCTCTTTCATAAAAGTGCCCACAAACCCAACACTTTCCATTAGATTCTAACATTAACATTTTCCTTAAATTACCACAGATTTATTACTTAATAGAAAAAAATGCAAGACCGTAAACTAAATAACATTTATTTCGTACCATTCATCAAACAATTAAACAGATTTTAACGACAACTTCCGTTCATGACGTCATTGTGTTACGTGAGAAATGGATTCTTTGACATTTAACTTGATCAGTTTCCTTTCAAACAAAAACACGAGATTTCATTTCATGAAAATTCCCGACGATATGATTAGCATCAATTTGGATACAAACTAAGATTTTGGAAACCTTTCCCCGCGTACGCATCGTAATTTTATTCCCATATAATTTATACAACCGCATATAAAATTTAAGAATATATTTGCGAATTATCGACCACGCGAGGTTTTTGCTCTGCTAAGTTAATAATCAATGTAATCGATTGGATTTCAGTAATAGTTTTTATTGTCAACTAACTCAGTTTTAAATTTGAAATGAAATATGTTGGAATTTAAACAAAACAACACAAAATAGCAAGGCATGTTCCATATGATTTCTGTACTGCACGACCGAAAATATTTACATTTAAACACAGAAAAAATCTCTTCAGTGCTATATTGAATTGTCATGGTTTAAAATTCTACCGTTTTAAATCTTTATAGTTGCTGCGTTATGTTTGTAATGTGGCTGGGATTGCTCATTGCAAAGTCTCGAAAAACATTCCCTCATCTGGAAAAAAACATTCTTATAAAATCAAACTCTCGCTTGAATGCGAAATAAATTTTCCGTCAAAAAACGAATGGATTGCTGATATGATATTGTTTAAAATGGTGTTTAACGTCAAAGCTACAGGAGGGGGCGCAAAATGTTGGCAAACCCCCTCTGCAGCGTGAGAAAGTGTGTGAAAGTTTAAAAATAAATGCGCAAATAGCGAACGACGTTCCGCTTTCTAATGTTGCTCCCCGCTTACGTGATACACGTGTTGAGAAAGAACTCGTCACTTACGCACAGGAGCAATATTTACACAACTGTATGTCAATGTGTTGGTCAGTGGCATCAAAGTCCAAAAGCCTTACAATCGATATCAAAACACAATGGAAATATTGTAAACGACTGTAGTAAATGACCGATATTTTTCTTTTGGAAGAAAGTTGCCGAACCAACAGATTTGGTGATTTAGGCTCTCTGTCTTAAATTGTCACTAAAAGTAATATTATCAATACTGCAACAACGCCATTTGTTCCTGTTTCTTTTGGGTAAATATATCATCAATTACTTTTTCAAAAGTTTGATATAGTAAGAAAACTTAAATGAAATTCAATGGGCTTGTAGATAACAAAGTTATTTTTCGATTAGTAGTTTGCAAAAAAGTAAAGTTTTTCAAATTTAGTTATCTGCGCTTGTAATTTCGTGGTCGGTTACATGACAATGCAAAATTCAAAATGATTTTCTAAAGTTTCTGACAGATACAAATGTCGTATGTTTATGGCTTAATTGGACGATTATGCACAATTTCCAACTGATGTTAACGTGAAGGCTACCGATCAGCGCGCCATAGCTCTTGGTTTGTAACATGGGAGGCGAAACGTCGCAAAACTAAATCTACGTTTATTTTTATTATGAGGTCAGTTCCTTAGAAATAGCAATAGCAACCGCAACACAACATTACATATATGAATATGCATTCGCTATAATATTACTAACATGCTGCAACGGTTCACTTTCCACACAGTTGGTAAGATACACTTGATATACGCCGTAAAATGCCGTGTTTGCTGTTGATAAACATTGGCAACTAGCACACACAAACAAGAGAGGAAAAGTTAAGTTTCTTCGGATACTGTGGCTGCCGCACTCTCTGTTACCGTCACGTTTTTAGGTTTACTTTTGGGATTCCATCAGTTGCCTTAGTTCATTACGTAACAGCAACCTATATGGAATTAGACGATTTGCTTCATGAATGACATGACGTAATATTCTGAAGAAAGCAAACTTAAAACTTTTGTCATGCATTTGTGAACGACAAAGTTCCGCTTAAAATTGCACCAAATGAGGATTTCCCTGATTTACAGCCGGGGTTTTTTTCCAGCAACACGATCTGTTCCAATTGTTGAAACATATATCTTCTGTTATGACAAGACAGTCTTTGTACATCCCACAAATAAGATGACACAAAAGGCTCGTATCGTGGTACACATTTTTAGGAAATATAATTTTTTTTGACCACACCGGGGTTTGAACCCAGGATATCCTAAGCTCGAATCCCAAATAGGTTTTCTTCTTGGTATACGGGTCTGGCGCTTGATCAACACTGCTATTACGAAGCGCACGCAGGTCTATTGAGTGCCAGGGGAGACGTACCTTTTCCGCTGTGACCCCCGTAAATATTCGGGCAGTTGTGCGGGGCAGTATCTGACCAGTACTACTGACTGTGATTGGACAGAAAAGGGGCGTTCACACTCGTACGATTATTAAACTTTGGACTTACCCATCAGTTTGAGAAACTACCGACGGAAAGATGTCCTCCTTGTGTTGTGTTACTGTTCTTGGGCCTGTTCCTGGCAGGAAAAGTTATAACTTGGGAATGCAGTTGTAGTATTTATTAAAGGGTTCGCAAGTCCATTATTTACATGAGCGTTAAAATTCACAGCAGAACCAAGTAAGGTAGGAGTGCGAATCCATAGTAAACACAGAAACTGTAATTCAGGAAAAACAGTGAAACTGCAAATACATTGTATTTGATTTTTAATTCGGCAATAACAATAATAAGTTATCTCGAGTTACAAGATCGTCTCAAATAGACTTGCGTGAAACAGCATATGAATAAATAAAGAAAAACAAAATCATGAAAAGCAATCAAATTTCACACATCAACCTTAAACGTAGGACATAAATTTAAGATTATCGATTGTGCTTACGAGCCTTTTGTACACATTGATAAGCTACGGGCACTTTCAAATCGATAGTTGAATTTTCTATTCGAAGACGAAGTGGAACAGCGTAGAAAACTGGTTGACTCCGAAGACTTTTTTTCGAAAACTTTTTTTCAGTACCGTGCTTGTAGCAGAACTTCTCTCCAATTGCCAAAGGGATTGACGTTGGATCCGTGTTCTTGCACTTAAGTCTTCCATGCTCCCATCTAGCGAAACCCTTGTAGTTGGTCTCGTTTGCAAACGTCGTTACGGTACAGTCGGACAAAATTCTGTGACATATTATGAATTTATATTTTTTTCTGTGCGTTGTTTCATGTTTATTAAAATGTAACTTCTAAGTTGTTTCTTAAAGATTTCATTTCTTGTACTTACGGTTGCTTAAATATGTGAGTTGTAATTACAAAATTACATATTTGGCAAGAGAGCCAAGCATTCTTTGAAAAGTTTTAAACTTACTCACCTTTTAAACTTCCCATTTTGTTTAATGATTACTTTCATCATTTTATTATTCTTGAGGAATTTGCCAGAACAAAGCACAACCACAGAAAAGAGAATCAATAAGATCTGCAATTAAAAGTCAAAGATATTCTTTGTCGCACATACAAGGTATTCAAAGGCATACAAAAATTCCAAAGGCACGCTCATATTATCTTTGTTTGTAACTAAATAACGTACAATTTGATTGTAGAACGGCAATGTTTACCCATTTGTAAGTAAAACTGTCTAACATTTCAAACTTCATTCAATGCAAAATTAACAAACCTTTGCCGAGATCATCATTTAAGTTTTCCGTGACGTCTTTAAGATGATTAAAAGATAGCACGTAAAGAACTCTTTTTTGCAGTTTAAATGATGCCAACAACAAACAATGTATTAACCCAACAATTTGGTGGATAACACTGACCCATGTCGGGTCGTTTATATACCCACTTTTTAAAAACTGAAATTATGTGGGTGTCATTAACGTTTTTGGAAATCCTCACATCCTTAAAGCGTTTCATAAAAATCCCTACAGGAACATTTAATGGTGAATCCCGAATTTTAGGGTGAACCAAGCAATGACCGAAACTATAATATGCGCACGTGATTTTCGTGGTATTCGCTGTAGAAATGATACCGTTGCGTAGGAATAGTTGAAACACACTTGTTTTTACTAATCGCGAATTGCAAATTTCATAAATTTTGCAGGATTGCTATTAATGTAAGGTCTTTGTAAAGTCTAATTGTAGTTCACAATACAAAAAAAACAAACTGTGTTAAACCACACGGTTAATCAATACTTTCATCAGTTTTTTTTTTTTATTAACAGGGTGAAATAGATTAAGTAAGGTTTGTTTGTTTAAAGTGGATATAAGCGTACAACCCTAAAACAAATACCATTTCCTATGTACCATCAACAAACACATAAACCAATTTTAACGACACCTTCTGTATGTGACGTCATTGCGTTACGTGAGGAATGGATTGCTTTGCCAATCTATTTGATCAGTTTCCTTTCAAACAAAAACTCGAGTTATGTACTTTCATTCCACGAAAATACCCGCCAATATGTTTAGCATCAATTTGGATACAATATGGGGATTGTTAGGTGTTTCATGCCCAGGTGAACTATAAAACCACATATGCAAATTATTGATTACACGAATATTTCCAGGTTTGTTTTTGTGTCAAAAACCACTGCCTTGCCCTCGTAAATGTTCCCTACCAACTCAAACACTCGCTGGAGTTCGGAGTAGTATGAAATGTTGGCTGTCAGTTTGAGAAAGTTCCAGGTCAGCGTAAGAAAGTTCCTGGTCAGCGTGGGAAAGTTCCCGTTCAGCGTGGGAAAGTATGAAAGTTTAAATACAAATCCGGAAAATAGCGAACGACGTTCCGCTTTCTAATTGATGCTCCCCGCTTACGTGATACACGTGTTGAGAAAGAACTCCTCGCTCACGCACAGGATAATATTTACACAACTTTATGTCAATGTATGAATAAATTGTGGGTCAATGCGGTTGAGATATGTTGTTCGGTAGCTAATAGACCAAAGTCCAAAGCTCTATAATATCCGCCCTTACGTCCGTGAAAGTTCCAAATCAAAGAATAGTCGATAATGTACGGAGGTTTTCTGTATGTTGTGTACTGAACTTAGTCATGGTTATGGTTTTAATTTGTTCGGTAAGCTGTTTGTTTTATTTGTAAACCTATTTTGAAGGCCTTTGTTGGTTTCAAACTGTTTATGGCGCTTAACACAAACCAAACCACCTTTAACTTCAATAATTGACTCAGAACAAACTATAAATTTATGAACATAACTTGAGATTTTGTAAATCTTGAGGGTAAACAATATACATTGAGAATGATATTGTTGAGAATATAGATACGATCGAAACGCTTGCTAATGAATTTTACGTTGGCTATATGGACTATATTGTTGGTTCTGAAGAAAACTGTACATTAACAGTTTAGGTGTTTAAGATTTGCGGAAAGCGATATTATTGGTATGAGCAATTTCTCAAATATAATTTACTTTAAATCAGTTTGGTTGCCAAGGTCACACACATTGACACTTTTTCCATATTTAACACAGTTATTTGCAGTGCAATGCGTTTTTTTGCTTTCGAAACTGCTGTTGAATTCTGTTATTTGTATCATATTATTTATACGATATAGACCTCCTGGATGGCATGAACAAATTTACTACCATATGAGAACTATAACGTCATTGCAATTGTAACACCAACAAATGCTTTTTTTACATTGATATGCTACGGAAACATGTTGACCAATGGTGAAATTGTATTTTTGAAGACGATTTGGAACAGCGTAGAAAAAAATGCCTGCGAAGATTTTCTAGATGACAAATTTCAATATCTTCCCCCGATTGCCGGGAGAGATTTCGGAATTTTACAACCAAGTCTCCCAGGCTATACCATCTTGCAAAACGCTCGTAGATGGTTTTGATTTCAACACACGTAACGTTTCAACCAGTTTATGTTAATTTTTTTGTTGTGCTCCATCCGTTTATCAATGTTTTTATCGTGATCCAGATTTTCCGGATGTTCATAGATTGCGCTTGAACAAAAGCTAAAACATTACATTATGAAATTTGACGAAGAGGAACAAGTCTTATATGTGCAAAAAAAGCCATAATATTTCAAAGCTGCAGACAGGGTGTGTACACGCACTGTTTCGACCTGCAAGGTCTCTTCAGTGCAGCTGTTCAGTGGCACTGTGCTAGCTTTTACACTAGCAGGCACACTAGTCTCCAGTTTGTGGTACCTTTCGGTCAACGTCGATCTGCAGGGTACCCTATACTAGGTACCGAACAACAGAGACGACGAACCACTGTGGAGAGCACTATGGCCAAACGGAACTGCTTGGTAACCGATAGTGCAAAAGGCAAAAAACACCAAGGTAATATATGTGCAAAAAAGCCATAATATTGCAAAGTTGCAGACAGGGTGTGTACACGCACTGTTTCGACCTGCAAGGTCTCATCAGTGCAGCTGTTGAGTGGCACTGTGCTAGCTTTCACACTAACAGGCACACTAGTCTCCACTTTGTGTTACCTTTTGGTCAACAACGATCTGCAGGGTACCCTATACTAGGTACCGAACAACAGAGAACAAGTCTGTTTCCACATTGTACAGAAGTTTTGTGTTGACTTTTTGATGTAATCAGACAAGTTTACCTTATCCTCTTTGCCCCACTAATCTGTTTCACAAATAACGTAGATGTATTACTGATGTTTTGCTCAGCTCTTGCTTTGAGTTGCGATCAATCATCCTATGTACATTACCTTCCCTTTTCTGGGATGTTGTAACGGTGCAGGAACAAAATGGCCTGAATGTGTCACCTAATGTGTATAATGCTTGTGCTCTACTTGTCTTAATAAAACAGTACAGCAACATTTTTGAACGATGTAGTTTAAACGAGACTACAATATCAGTTTCCAACTCGTTGGTGGATAACACTGACCCGTGGTGTGTCGTTTATATACCCACAAGGAACTGATGTGGACACCCTTAAACAGACAAATCCAAATGTTCTTAATGATCAAAAATCCCCACAGGGACTTTCCAAGGGGAAACCCCGAAGTCCTTACGTCGATCTAGGGTGAAGCAAACAATGATCGAAACTACAATGTATACTCGATGTAGACCACTTGCGTCGCGTGATAATACATTCAGAAGAAACGGTCGGGGTAAAATATAATATGGGAATCTAAAGTGTTTCCTCCACGCAAATTTAAATTTTATTAAGAAGTGCCCACAAACCTAACACTTTCCATTGACATTAACATTTTCTTTGAATTACCACAGATTTAATACTTCATAGAAAAAAGTGCAAGACCGTAAACTAAATAACATTTATTTTGAACGAATCATCAAACACTTAGACCTATTTTAACGACACCTTCCGTTTATGGCGTCATTGTGTTACGTGAGAAATGGATTCTTTGACATTTAAATTGATCAGCTTCCTTTCAAACAAAAACACGAGATTTCATTTCATGAAAATTCCCGACGATATGATTAGCATCAATTTGGATACAAACTAAGATTGTGGAAACCTTTCCCCGCCTACGCACCGTAATTTTATTCCCATATAATTTATGCAACCGCATATAAAATTTAAGAATATATTTGCGAATTATCGACCACGCGAGGTTTTCGCTCTGGTAAGTTAATAATCAATGTAATCGATTGGATTTTAGTAATAGTTTTCATTGTCAACTACATCAGTTTTAAATTTGAATATGTTGGAATTTAAACAAAACAATACAAAAAAGCATGGCATGTTTCTTATGGTTTCTATACTGCATGACCGAAAATATTTATTTTAACACAGAAAAAATCTCTTCAGTGTTTTATTGAATTGTCTGCATCGTTTAAAAATCGAAAAATGTTGGCAAACCCTCTCTGCAGCGTGAGAAAGTGTGTGATAGTTTAAAAATAAATGCTCAAATAGCGAACAAAAATCAGGTTTTCTTCTTGGTATACTGGTCAGGGGCTGATCAATACTGCCACTACGAAGCGCACGCACATCTATTGGCTCTGGTACTCTCCCAGTGGGGACGTACCTTTTTCGCTGTGACTCCCGTAAATATTCGGACAGTTGGGCGGGGCAGTATCTGACCAGTACTACTGACTGTGATTGGGCAGAAAAGAGGCGTTCACACTCGTACGATTATTAAACTTTGGACTTACCCATCATTTTGAGAAACTACCGACAGGAAGATGTCCTCTTTGTACTATGTTACTTTTCTTGGGCCCAAGTCCATTGTTTACGTGAGCGTTAAAATTCACAGCAGAACCAAGTAAGGCAGAAGTGCGAATTCCTGGTAAACACAGAAACTGTAATGTAGGATAAACAGTGCAACTGCAAATACATTGTATTTCATTTTGAATTCGGAAGTAACTTTGATTGACTTAAAACGAATTCGTCTCAATAACAAGAGGTAATAACAATAATAAGTTATCTCGAGTTACAAGATCGCCCCAAATTTACTTGCGTGAAAACAGCATATGAATAAATAAAGAAAAACAAAATCATGAAAAGCAATCAACTTCAAAGATCGAAAACAAATTAAACGTAGGACATAAATTTAAGATCGTCGATTGTGCCTTCGAGCCTTTTGTACACATTGATAAGCTATGGGCACTTTAAAATCGATAGTTGAATTTTCTTTTCGAAGACGAAGTGGGACAGCGTAGAAAACTGGTTGACTCCGAAGACTTTTTTTCGAAAACTTTTTTTCAGTACCGTGCTTGTAGCAGAACTTCTCTCCAATTGCCAAAGGGACTGACGTTGGATCCGTGTTCTTGCACTTAAGTCTTCCATGCTGCCATCTAGCGAAACCCTTGTAGTTGGTCTCGTTTGCAAACGTCGTTACGGTACAGTCGCTCAAAATTCTGTGACATATTGTTAATTTATATTTTTTCTGTGCGTTGTCTCATGTTTATTAAAATGTAACTTCTAAGTTGTTTCTTAAAGATTTCTTGTACTTACGGTTGCTTAAATATGTGACTTATAATTGTAAAATGACATATCTGGTTACACCGTTAAGCCTTCTTAGAAAAGTTAAAGTCATTAAACTTACTCACCTTTTAAACTTCCCATTTTGTTTTATAATTACTTTCATCATTTTATTATTCTTGAGGAATTTGCCAGAACAAAGCACAACCACAGAAAAGAGAATCAATAAGATCTGCAATTAAAAGTCAAAGATTTTCTTTGTCGCACATACAAGGTATTTAAAGGCATGTACAAATTCCAAACCACGCTCATATTATCTTTGTGTGTAACTAAACAATGTACAATTTGATTGTAGAACGGCGATGTTTACCCATTTGTAAGTAAAACTACAACACTTTAAATCTCATTCAATGCTAAATTAACAAACCTTTGCCGAGATCATCCTTTAAGTTTTCCGTGACGTCTTTAAGATTTTTAAAAGATAGCAGGCAAAGAACACTTTTTTGCAGTTTGAACGATGCCAACAACAAACAATGTATTAACCCCCAACTTTGGTGGATAATACTGACCCATGTCGGGTCGTTTATATACCCACGTTTTTGAAACGGAACTTATGTGGGTGTCATCAACCTTTTTGGAAATCCCCACGTTCTTAAAGCGTTTATTAAACTCGCTACAGGAACATTTATTGGTGAATCCCGTATTTTAGGGTGAAGCAAACAAAGACCGAAAAACATAATGTGCGTACGTGATTTGCGTGGTATTTGTTTTAGAAATGAAACCGTTGCGGACGAATAGTTAAAATACTTCTTTTTACTTTACGCGAATTGCAATTTATCAAATTTTGCAGGATTGCTATTAATGTAAGATCTTTGCAAAGTCTAATTCTAGGTTACAACACAAAAAAAACGAACTGTGATAATTTACTTACATTAACAAGGTGAAATAGATTAAGTAAGGTTTGTTTGTTTGTTTAAGTAAGATTTGCTAGTTTAAAGTGGATATTAGCGTACAACGCTAAAACAAACTGCATTTCATATGTACCATCAACAAACACATAAAAAAAAAAACAATTTTTTACGACTCTTTCCGTTTATGACGTCATTGCGTTACGTGAGGAATGGATTGCTTTGCCAATCTATTTGATCAGTTTCCTTTCAAACAAAAACTCGAGTTATGTACTTTCATTCCACGAAAATACCCGCCAATATGATTAGCATCAATTTGGATAGAATCTGGGGATTGTTAGGTGTTTTATGCTCAGGTGAACTATAAAACCACATATGCAAATTAAGCTGTATCTCCGCAAACTATTGATTACACGAATATTCGTCTACATTTCAATGATAGGTTGTCAATGAAATCAGCTTTAAAGTTTAAAATAAAGTATATTGGAGTTAAAACTAAAAATACGAAACAGCATGTTCAATGTATATCACAACAATATTTCCTGTGGTTTCAAAACTGTGTGAACGAAACAATATTTTGACACAGGAGATGTCCCGTCGATGTCCTATTGACGGGTTTATAACATCTCTATAGTAGCAACGCCATGTTTGTTGTGTGTCCCGGTTTGTTTTTTTGTGTCAAGGAACTCAAACCATTGGCTTGCTCCCTACCAACTCAAACACTCGCTAGATTGGGGGAGTACGAAATGTTGGCTGACAGCGAGAAAGTTCCTCGTCAGCGTGAGAAAGTTCCTGATCAGCGTGGGAAAGTTCCTGGTCAGCGTGGGAAAGTTCCTGGTCAGCATGGGAAAGTACCTGGTCAGCGTGGGAAAGTATGAAAGTTTAAATGTAAATCCGGGAAATAGCGAAGGACGTTCCGCTTTCCAATTTTGCGCCGCGCTTACGTGATACACATGTTGAGAAAGAACTCGTGAGCACAGGATAATATTTACACAACTGTATGTCAATGTATGAATAAATTGTGGGTCAATGCGGTTAAGATATGTTGTTCGGTAGCAAATACACCAAAGTCCAAAGCTCTATAATATCCGCCCTTACGTCCGTGAAAGTTCCAAATCAAAGAATAGTCGATAATGTATGGAGGTTTTCTGTATGTTGTGTACTAAATTTAGTCATTGCTATGGTTTTTAATATATTAGGTAAATGGCGTTGTTTGTTTGTAAGGATTGACCCATTGTGAAGGCCTTTGTTGTTTTCAAACTGTTTATGCCGCTTAACACAAACCAAACCAACTTTAACTTCTGTAATTGACTCCGAACAAACTATACATTTACGAAAATAACTTGTTGCCAAGGTTGCCTATGGTTGTCAAGGTCACGCACATTGACACTTTCTCCATATTTAACACAGTTATTTGCAGTGCAATGCATTTTGTTGCTTCCGAAACTGCTGTTGAATTATGTTGTTTATATCATATTATTTATACTCTATGGACATCCTGGATGACATGAACAAATTTACTATCATATGAGCACTATAACTTAGGAAATGGTATTTGTTTTAGGGTTGTACGCTTATATCCACTTTAAACAAACAAACCTTACTTAATCTATTTCACCCTGTTAATAAAAAAAAAACTGATGAAAGTATTGATTAAACGTGTGGTTTAACACAGTTCGTTTTTTTTTTGTATTGTAAACTACAATTAGACTTTACAAAGACCTTACATTAATAGCAATCCTGCAAAATTTATGAAATTTGCAATTCGCGATTAGTAAAAACAAGTGTGTTTCAACTATTCCTACGCAACGGTATCATTTCTACAGCGAATACCACGAAAATCACGTGCGCATATTATAGTTTCGGTCATTGCTTGCTTCACCCTAAAATTCGGGATTCACCATTAAATGTTCCTGTAGGGAGTTTTATGAAACGCTTTAAGGATGTGAGGATTTCCAAAAACGTTAATGACACCCACATAAGTTCCGTTTTAAAAAGTAGGTATATAAACGACCCGACAGTGTTATCCACCAAAGAGTTGGGTTAATACATTGTTTGTTGTTGACATCATTTAAACTGCAAAAAAGTGTTCTTTACGTGCTATCTTTTAATCATCTTAAAGACGTCACGGAAAACTTATAGGATGATCTCGGCAAAGGTTTGTTAATTTTGCATTGAATGAAGTTTGAAGTGTTAGACAGTTTTACTTACAAATGGGTAAACATTGCCGTTCTACAATCAAATTGTACGTTGTTTAGTTACAAACAAAGATAATATGAGCGTGGCTTTGGAATTTTTGTATGCCTTTGAACCTAGTATGTGCGACAAAGAAAATCTTTGACTTTAATTGCAGATCTTATTGATTCTCTTTTCTGTGGTTGTGCTTTGTTCTGGCAAATTCCTCAAGAATAATAAAATGATGAAAGTAATCATTAAACAAAATGGGAAGTTTAAAAGGTGAGTAAGTTTAAAACTTTTCAAAGAATGCTTGGCTCTCTTGCCAAATATGCCATTTTGTAATTACAACTCACATATTTAAGCAACCGTAAGTACAAGAAATCTTTAAGAAACAACTTAGAAGTTACATCATCATGAAACAACGTTAAACATCATGAAACAACGTGAAACATCATTACATCATGAAACAACGCAAAGAAAAAATATAAATTCATAATATGTCACAGAATTTTGTGCGACTGTACCGTGACGACGTTTGCAAACGAGACAAACTACAAGGGTTTCGCTAGATGGCAGCATGGAAGACTTGAGTGCAAGAACACGGATCCAACGTCAATCCCTTTGGCAATTGGAGAGAAGTTCTGCTACAAGCACGGTACTGAAAAAAAGTTTTCGAAAAAAAGTCTTCGGAGTCAACCAGTTTTCTATGCTGTCCCACTTCGTCTTCGAAAAGAAAATTCAACTATTGATTTGAAAGTGCCCGTAGCTTATCAATGTGCACAAAAGGCTCGTAGGCACAATCGACGATCTTAAATTTTGTCCTACGTTTAATTTGTTTTCGATCTTTGAAGTTGATGTGTGAAATTTGATTGCTTTTCATGATTTTGTTTTTCTTTATTTATTCATATGCTGTTTTCACGCATATCAATTTGAGACGATCTTGTAACTCGAGATAACTTATTATTGTTATTGCCGAATTAAAAATCAAATACAATGTATTTGCAGTTTCACTGTTTTTCCTGAATTACAGTTTCTGTGTTTACTATGGATTCGCACTTCTGCCTTACTTGGTTCTGTTGTGAATTTTAACGCTCACGTAAATAATGGACTTGGGAACCCTTTAATAAATACGACAACTGCATTCTTAAGTTGTAAGTTTTTTCTGCCAGGAAGGCCCAAAAAAAGTAACATAGTACAAAGAGGACATCTTCCTGTCGGTAGTTTCTCAAAATGATGGGTAAGTCCAAAGTTTAATAATCGTACGAGTGTGAACGCCTTTTTTCTGTCCAATCACGGTCAGTAGTACTGGTCAGATACGGCCCCGCCCAACTGTCCGAATACTTACGGGAGTCACAGCGAAAAGGGTACGTCCCCACTGGGAGAGTACCAGAGTCAATAGACGTGAGTGCGCTTCGTAATAGCAGTGTTGATCAAGCGCCAGACCCGTATACCAAGAAGAAAACCTGTTTGGGATTCGAGCTTAGGATATCCTGGGTTCAAACCCCGGTGTGGTCAAAAAAAAGATTATATTTCCTAAAAACGTGTACCACGTTATGAGCCTTTTGTGTATCTCATGTTAATTGTGGGATGCAAAAAGACTGTCTTGTCAAAACTGAAGATATATGTTTCAACAATTGGAAAAGATCGTGTTCGTGGAAAAAAACCTCAGCTGTATATACGGGAAATCCTCATTTGGTGCAATTTTAAGCGGAACTTTGTCGTTCACAAATGCATGACAAATGTTTAAGTTTACTTTCTTCAGAAAATTACGCCATGTTATTTGTGAAGTAATCGTCTATTGTTGGGTTTTCCATGTGGGTTTCTGTTACGTAATGAACTAAGGCTACTGATAGAATCCCAAAAGTAAACCAAAAACCTGACGGCAACAGAGAGTGCGGCAGCCACGGTATCCAAAGAAACTGTATTCTTTTCTCTTGTTTGTGTGTGTGAGGTGGCAATGTTTAACAATAACAAACACGGTACTCTACGACGTATATTATGTGTGTCTTACCCACTGTTGAAAAGTAAACCGATGCTAGTAAGTATATTTTAGCGAATGAATAATAATATATCTAATATTGTGTTGCTGATGCTATTTCTAAGGAATTGACCTTCTGACAAAAATAAACGTAGATTTTATTTTAGCGACGTTTCGCCTCCCATGTTATAAATTAAGAGCTGTGGCGCGATAATCGGTAGCTTCACGTTAACTGCAGTTGGAAATTCTGCATCATCGTCCAATTAGGCCATAAACATACGACATTTGTATCTGTCAGAAACTTTAGAAAAACATTTTGAATTTTACATTGTTATGTAACTAACCACGAAATTGAAAGTGCAGATAACTAAATTTGAAAAACTTTACTTTTTTGCAAACATTCAAGCCCATTGAATTAAATTTAAGTTTTCTCAATACATCAAACTTTTGAATAAGTAATTGGTGATGTACTTACCCAAAAGAAACGGGAACAGATGGTGTTTGTTGCAGTATTGATAACACTACTTTTAGTGACAATTTAAGACAGAATCTGTTGGTTCGACAAAACTATAGGCAACTTTTTTGTAAATGAAAAATACCCTTTAATTACTAGAATCGTTTAAAATAATTTGTTAGTATTTTGAAGTCAATAGTAAGGCTTTTAGACTTTTATGCCACTGACCAACACATTACAGCCACATACATTGACATAAAGTTGTGTAAATATTAATCCTGTGCGTGAGCGACGAGTTCTTTCTCATCACGTGTATCACGTAAGCGGGGAGCAAAATTAGAAAGCGGAACGTTGTTCGCTATTGGAGCATTTATTTTCAAACTTTCTCGCACTTTCCTGCGCTGCAGAGGGGGTTTGCCAACATTTTGCGATTTTTAAACGAGACAATTCAATAAAACACTGAAGAGATTTTTTCTGTGTTAAAATACAAATATTTTCGGTCATGCAGTACAGAAATCATATGAAACATGCCATGCTTTTTTTGTATTGTTTTGTTTAAATTCCAACATATTCAAATTTAAAACTGAGTTAGTTGACAGTAAAAACTATTACTGAAATCCAAACGATGTAAACGTACCAGAGCAAAAACCTCGTGTGGGCGATAATTCGCAAATATATTTCTAATTTTTGTATGCGGTTGTATAATTTATAGAGGAATAACATTACGATGCGTGGGCGGGGAAAGGTTTCCACAATCCTAGTTTGTATCCAAATTGATGCTAATCATATCGTCGGGAATTTTCATGGAATGAAATCTCGTGTTTTTGTTTGAAAGGAAACTGTTCAAATTAAATGTCAAAGCAATCCATTTCTTTCGTAACACAATGACGTCATAAACGGAAGGTGTCGTTAAAATAGGTTTAGGTGTTTGATGATTGGTTCAAAACAAATGCTATTAACGACCGTTTCTTCTGAAAGTATTATCACGCGACGCAAGTGGTCTGTATTGAATAAACATTGTAGTTTCGATCGTTGTTTACTTCACCCTAGATCGACGCAAGGACTTTGGGGTTTCCCCGTGGAAAGTCCCTGTGGGGATTTTTAAGTAATCGCGTTAAGAACGTTAGGATTTGTTTGTTTACCCACATCAGTTCCGTTTCAAATATGTGGGTATATAAACGACGCACCATGGGTCAGTGTTATCCACCAACGAGTTGGAGCTGATATTATAGTCTCCTTTCCACTACATCAAAGTTTTATTTACCGGCTATATTTTAAACCTCTTAAAGACGGTACGAAAAACTTCAAGAATGTCCTCGACAAAGGTTTGTTAATTTGTGAATGGGACGAAGTTAACGATCAACGAGCGTTGAAAGTTATACAGTCACGAAAATTTGTCATTTAATGTCGTGTAAATTGTTTGTCCGCATTTATAGACGATCCCTTAAAAAAATATGTTACAAACATATAGCTTTCGGTGCTCCTTGAAAAGGGGGCTTACAACAGGCTCGACTATTTTAAAATATTCGTTTACTAAACTAAAACTAAACGTTGCGTTACAGAAGACTTTTAACACACGAGTTTGCATTTGTGAACTAGTTGCAAACAAGATCTTTGATTTTATCATTGCAGATCTTATTGCTTTTCTTATCTGTGGTTGTTCTTTGCTCCGGCAAATTTATAAAGAGCAAAAAAATGATGAGTTTCATCGTGAAACAAAATGGAAAGCGGAAAGGGTGAGCAAGTTTAGCAAACTTGATATTAATATAGGTTAGCTGCAAATATATAACATAGCTTCAATAATATATTCCTTGCCTACTGGGGTCACCGGCCGTGCAAAAATTTTTACCGAAATATTGCAATTCCTAAGCAGAACTGCTTTGACCAACACAAAACAAATCATGATTTTTCGCAGAACCTTAAAGGATTGCACCGTAAAGACGTTTGGAAACCACAACAACTACGAAGGTTTCGCCAGATGGCAGTCTGGCAGACTTGAATGTAAAAACACGGATCCGACTTCTGTACCGTTGGCCATTGGGGAAAAGTACTGCTACAAACACGGAACCGAAAAAATATTTTCAAAGAAGAAGCTTCAGAGTCAGCCTGTTTTCTATCGTGTTTCAATTCGTCTACGAAAAAGTAATTCAACTATTGGCCTAGAAGTGCCGGTCGCCTATCAGTGCGTGAAAAAAGTCCGAAAGCCCAAACGACGATCCTAATATTTATATCAAACCATGTTTATTTTGCGAAAAACAAGCAACTACGCAAAGAACAATCTAAAAGGAAATGAAATGGCATGGGCACCGATAAAATCATAAAGGTTATCGAGTCAGGCGCCCATGTAAAGGTGATTTCCTCACGGAGAATCACCGTCTGTCGTAGGATCGCAGCCAGTCGCACTGGGAGGTGATGGGTTGCGACAAGTTGCATGTGACGAAAGGTGGCCACCCGGCCGTGCTGGCCAAAGCAAAACCCATCGAAACGCAAACGCCAACTCGGTTCTCAGAACGTTCCCTTTGATCCACATCGACAGACCTTAACGTCCCGAGTACAGTCCAAACGTGGTGGATTTGGTTGGAGATGGTCGGGATCGCATGGAGGTTGCGCTTGTTGAATCATCGTAGGTCTTGCTGATAGTCAATCGCACGTTGTGATGTTGGCGTGCAGCGCTAATAGGTCTGAAACTTTATATCATACTTTTGTATTTCTATTTGATCTTTATTTTTGCATGTGAGGTTTCCGTGCCTTTAATCCTATTTGCAGAAATTACCAGTTTTCAATTATTTATATAATATATTTAATATATTTGCATTCATGCAATTTTCGTAAAAATGTGACCAGTATTATTTCTATTTGCACTGACATTGCGACGAATTTATCAAAATATTTTCTACTAACTAATGAAAGTTCAAATTAAAATACAAGGTGCCTGCGATAATAGCACACATGTTATTTTTATGCTTAGTGAGCCAAGTTTCATTCTGGGCATGCCATAAGCTATTTTCGTTGCCAGCAAGGGTTGATACATATACCAGGAAAGTTCTCATTTGCCGGAACTACTTTGCTATGCAGAACCTTTTCGTTCACACACGTTTAACCAACGTCATTGGTTTCCTTTTCTCACATTTTCAACACATACGATTTCTCATCTCAGGGGCTTTTGGTGAGGATTCCGTCAAATGCCTTTGACCATTACGTAAGGACCATTACGTACAAAAAAACAGAAACATTGCGTCCGGAAAAGAAACCTTATTTTTCACTTGACGTTTGCACAAGTGTCACAAGCACGATGTTTGACAATAGCAAACACGGCAGTTCAAGGGTTGTTTTAACTGCAGCTTGCAAGAGAACGTTTCAATAATTTTTTAACAAGCCGATGTGTTTTGTATATGCAATATTTAAAGATTTTGTGATGTCTTTCAAACGCAAGGCAGGAAATATTTAAACAACCAAGGTGCAAATGGTGCAGTATGTCAAAGTTTTCCGTGTAACTAAGATGATTGTTTTCTATCGGTATGTTGCGAGGAATTTGCCGCCGTTTGGCCGGGCTGCTGCGTTTCGACGATCGCAGACCTCCAACATAAGCAGAGTCAGAGCTTCGAATTTTGACTTTCACAGCTTAACAATCAAACGCAGTAGTTTGTCATGATGTTTGTGAATGAGGTTTCTGGTCATACTGCGACAAACAAACTATACTCTCTTTTGTTCTGCTTGTTTTCCGTTTGAAGAAGTTGCCATACCTTTTTATTAAGACAAGTAGAGCACAAGCGATATACACATTAGATAACACATTCAGCCCATTTTGTTCCGGCACCGTTACAACATGTCAGGAAAGGGAATGTAATGTACAAGGATGATTGATCCCAACTCAAAACAAAAGCTGAGCGAAACATCAGTAATACATCTACGTTATTTGTAAAACAAATTAGTGGGGCAAACAGGATAAAGTAAACTTGTCGATTACATCAAAAAGTCAACACAAAACCTCAGACTTGCTCCCCTTTGTCAAATTTCATCACGTCATATTTTAGCTTTTGTTCAAGCCTAATCTGTAGGCCTAGATAATTTTCGAACGCATTGATATGACTCAGGCACTTTTAACTTAATTTTGCTTCCGTTTCTGAAAATAAATTGAACCGGATAGAAGACTGGTTGACTCCTAAACTTTTTCTTTGACAACCTTTTCTCCGTGCCCAGCTTGTAACAATACTTTTCTCCAACTGCCAACGAAATAGACAAAGGATCTACATTGTGGCAATTTAGTCTTCTGTATTACCATCTTGCAAACCCTTGGTAGTTGGTCTTTACAGATTATATTGTTTCTCCTTTTTCTGTGATTATTCTTTCTTCTGTCACATTTTTTTTACAGTGTTGAAATACTGAACGCAATTTAACAAACGAATTCAAACGTCAAATGTTAATCGAGCTGTTTTACAAGATACGTAACGGTTTAAAATGTACTAATGTCAATAAAAATAAGTTGTATGCTTAACTTGGTTGTAAAAATTCGAAATCTCTCCCGGCAATCGGGGGAAGATATTAAAATTTGTGATCTAGAAAAATCTTCGCAGGCATTTTTTTTCTACGCTGTTCCAAATCGTCTTCGAGTGCTCATATGATAGTAAATTTGTTCATGTCATCCAGTAGGTCCATATCGTATAAATAATATGATATAAATAACATAATTCAACAGCAGTTTCGAAAGCACAAAAATGCATTGCACTGCAAATAACTGTGTTAAATATGGAGAAAGTGTCAATGTGTGTGACCTTGGCAACCAAACTGATTTAAAGTAAATTTATTTTTGAGAAATTGCCCATACGAAAAATATCGCTTTCCGCAAATCTTAAACAACTAAACTGTTAATGTACAGTTTTCTTCAGAACCAACAATATAGCCCATATAGCCAACGTAAAATTCATTTGCAAGCGTTTCGATCGTATCTACAATCATTCTCAATGTATATTGTTTACCCTCAAGATTTACAAAATCTCAAGTTATGTTCATAAATGTATAGTTTGTTCTGAGTCAATTATTGAAGTTAAAGGTGGTTTGGTTTGTGTTAAGCGCCATAAACAGTTTGAAACCAACAAAGGCCTTCAAAATAGGTTTACAAATAAAACAAACAGCTTACCGAACAAATTAAAACCATAACCAGGACTAAGTTCAGTACACAACATACAGAAAACCTCCGTACATTATCGACTGTTCTTTGATTTGGAACTTTCACGGACGTAAGGGCGGATATTATAGAGCTTTGGACTTTGCATGGTCTATTTGCTACCTAACAACAACTCTCAACCGCATGTACCCACAATTTATTCATACATTGACATAAAGTTGTGTAAATATTAATCATGCGCGTGAGCGACGGGTTCTTTCTCAACACGTGTATCACGTAAGCGCGGCGCAAAATGAGAAAGCGGAACGTCGTTCGCTATTTCCCGGATTTGTATTTAAACTTTCATACTTTCCCACGCTGACCAGGAACTTTCTTACGCTGACCTGGAACTTTCTCAAAGTGACAGCCAACATTTCATACTACTCCGAAATCCAGCGAGTGTTTGAGTTGGTAGGGAACATTTACGAGGGCAAGGCAGTGGTTTTTGACACAAAAACAAACCTGGAAATATTCGTGTAATCAATAGTTTACGGAGATACAGCTCAATTTGCATATGTGGTTTTTATAGTTCTCCTGGGCATGAAACACCTAACAATCCCCAGATTGTATCCAAATTGATGCTAATCATATTGGCGGGTATTTTCGTGGAATGAAAGTACATAACTCGAGTTTTTGTTTGAAAGGAAACTGATCAAATAGATTGGCAAAGCAATTCATTCCTCACGTAACGCAATGACGTCATATACAGAAGGTGTCGTTAAAATTGGTTTAAGTGTTTGTTGATGGTACATAGGAATAAATTTACAATCCTTATTATGATGGAGCTACACCAATCGCGTCATTCAAACTGATGATGGCATAAGTTTTTGCCGAAACGTCTTCTTTTAAACATGACAGTGTTAATAGCAATATGGGCCAGTCTCTTTATACTCAGCTCTATAACGTTTTGTATTTGTAATACCAACAAATGTTTTTTTGCACATTGATATCCTATGTAAACATGTTAGCCAATAGCGAAATTGTAATTTCGAAGACGATTTGGAACAGCATAAAAAACAAATTGACTGCGGAGATTCTAGAGGACAAATTTCAATATCTTCCCCCGATTGCCGGGAGAGATTTCGGATTTTTACAACCAAGTCTGCCAGGCTGCCATCTAGCAAAACCCTCGTAGATGGTTTTGTTTGCCAAATTCCTTCACAGTAAATTTTTTCAAGTTCTGTGAATCAGGTGCGCAAATCAAACAAAAAACATTTTTTTATTGACATTAGTACATTTCAAACCGATACGTATCTTTCTAACAACTCGATTAACATTTGACGTTTTGTTCGTTTGTTAAACTGGGTTCATTATTTAAATATTGTAAAAAATGTGACAGAAGAAAGAATAATCACAGAAAAGGGAGAAACAATATAATCTCTAAAGAATAAACAAAAAATGTATACAAATAAATAACAACCCCAAATGGACTACATGTTATGGGGATGTCCCGAATTCCATACTTATTAAAACAAACAACAAACTAAGCTACAAAGTAAACCAGATACCACATATGTGTTTTTGGAGTCGTATTGCATAGAAAACAGATATTGGAAGAAATTGACAACATACAGTATCGTTTAAAGAAATGTACAATCACGAAACACATTGTTCTTCAACAAATAAGTAGAGCAGTTGCAGACGATGGAGCGCACCAGTGCCGAGTCTAAGAAGAATGTTTGTTTTAATTAACTGAGATTTCTACAGCCCAAAAGCTTGGTATCCTCTACAAACGTGAGTTGCTATCGACAAGATTTCGCACCAGCAAGATTTTTTTATCGCAAAGGCCCTGCAACAAATTATTTTGTTGAATTTCTGAACTATGACAGGCGTGAAGGGTTGGTCAAATTGTTTGCCATGTTTTAATACAAGAAAATTCGTCATAGAAGTTGTTACTTCCCTTTGATTTTTTTCCGTGAGCAAACATCGATTTTTCGTAAAAGAAATAACCTACCTCATAAATTACAAAAAATCCATTCTGACACTCCTTCCGTTCCGCCGTTAACGGTGAGATCAATTTTATTCCTCTTTAATTTTCGTCTTTTAGCAAACATACAAAATGAGGTAGAGTAGAATGCACACAAGGCCTTTCACCAAATATACTTTCATTCTAAAAATATTAGTCAAATAAGATTAGCATAAATTTGGATACAACCTGAATGTGTCTTTTTTAACAAATATTTTTGTTGAAAAAAGGAATTGTTAATGAAGGCAGGTTCCTCCCCGCCTTTACAATGTTCATCTTAGAAATGCCAGAAGTTTAAAGACCATGTACCATCAAATTTATTAGTTTTATTTGCAATGATTTTTGGCCAGAATGACATTGGTATTTTAATTATAACTTTAGGTATTTAATTGCAAATGTATAAGATCTGAATATTTGGGAGCAACAATTCGTGTGTTTTTATTGAACCGCATCATCGTGTATTTTTTCGTTAAATCACCCATGATCAATTAGACCAAAGGATACGCTAAAAAATACATCTTTTCATCTTAAAAATACAAAAATACATCTGAGGGTGATGTCCTTTTTTCAAGCGATATACCATTAATACACGCAGTCTTGTGCTATTTGTCCGTTATTTTTCATGAAGGTTTTTGTTTTTGAAACCGAGTAATTTTCTAGAACACGATTTTACTTCTTTTTGCTCATGAACTTGACTATCCAAGCATGTGCATGAAAAACTTGGAATGTATTAAGAAAATCATCTAAATTTACTATTTTGTGAATCCTAACGCCAAACCCTCTTGATTCCATTCCCCTTTTTTGTTTCCAACCCAACTTAAAAAATTTTAAATATCTTTGTAAAATCGCTTTACGTAGCAAGATAATGTCATGTTACCTTTTTGACTTTTTTAAGTTTTGGGCTTGGCTTGTGCTGTATTTAGGTTTGACTATGACCTTTATATTCCTTAGTATTGAGAATGTAATACTGACAAAATGCATCTCCTAAAATGTTTAATATGCCTTCTGTCGCCCACTCTGTAGACAAGTATGCTAAACAGTATGTTGCCGCTTTTATTTAAAATACTTTCCTTAGATTACATGTAATAAAGTCAAAATTCAATTCGAATAATATCGAAGTTCATCTCAAAAGGTGGCAGACAACTTATCATGAATGTAATAGCTCCTTGGTGTTTTGTATCGCTGAATGCTCGTGTAACTTTAAAAGCGTATTTTCAACTGAATTTATAGAATAATAGTTTTAATGTGAAGAAATAAATTAAAAAACAAACAAAAGTAGAATGGTAATAAAATCCTATAACTGTACAGAATCACAATAGAATAATAAAAAGTCAGATTCCGCTGGTCGATTTTGGAGAATCAATTCATAATAGACTTCCAAAACAATCATCACGAGGTGTTTTTTGTTCATCCTAGGATCGACTTTTGGCCTTTCTACTTTTTATCACGCATTGGTAGGCGACCGGGAGTTTAATGCCGACAGTGAAGTTGCTTCCACGTGGACCAATCGCTACAGGATAGAAAATGGGTTGACTCCTAAGACTTTTCTTTGAAAACTTCTTCTCTGTGCCGTGCTTATAGCAGTGCTTTTCACCAATTGCCAACGGGTATTTGGTGGAGTCGGTGTTTTTGCAGGAAAGGCTTCCGTGCTGCCACCTAGCGAAACCTTTCTTGTTTTCGATCGCGTCAAACTCAACGGTGCAGTCCCTCAGAAAACTATGTAAAGATAATGAGGTCATTTAGCAACAACTCCTTTACATTTTTACAATATTACAAAATGGTGTTGACAACTCGATTGTAGGAATTAAAAATTTGACATACACACACAAGTACATGAGACTATGTGACACACTTAGACCTTTACCTGTCTTGTTTTTTGTTTTCCTTTTTAATTAGCCGCATCACTTGTTTCTTGTTAAGGAACTTGCCCGAAGAAAAAGCAATCAGCACCCACAAGAGGACCAATAAGATCTGTTGAGATAAAATCTAAAATCTTGTATGTCGCTAAATATTGGCATCAAAGCACCAAACGAAATCTTCCCATGATAACACAATCAAAACAAATCTTCTAATTTTTATGAGGAAAATATATCAGATTTACTGCCACGAGTTTGTAAACGCCACCTTTGTTTACATCAGCACTCACGCATACCAGCAGTAAAGACATTTTGTTTTAGCCTAACTTTTTGCAGGAAAAATCTCAAGAAATTCATTACATTTCAGAGCAAACAAACCTTTGTCGCGAACATGTCTAATCTTTTCTTCAAAAGTCAAATCTTCACATGTGTATGTGCTTTGAATCGTTAATGATTATAACCCTGTTCTATGCCGCTACACTTATATACCCACGAATGGTATTTAAATTAGGTGCCTGTGAAAAAAAGACAAACATCCAAAGGGTCTAGGTGATTTCTTTCATTAAAATCCCTAAAGGGATCTTGGTTGGAAAAACCACGAAGTCCGTGCGTCAGTCGAGGGCTAAAATGCAAACCGTGGAAGAAACGAAATTACAATGCAAATGTTAGGCCTCAGAGTATTCTGTGCCCAGTGATTTTTGCGTGAATTTGTGAGCAAATTTTAAAAAATGCGAAATATACAAAATTTTGATTATTTTTTACAGGTGGAACTTTGGTTTGAAAGTGATTGTTGATTGTCAACAGCAGCACTAATGTGATCTTACAAGTTTGACTGCAGCTCTCAATGATTTCTAAGCATGCCAAAAGTTGGGTAGCCGAGCAGTTCAAAAAAGAAACACTAAGTTGTGTTTGACCAAAATTACCTTTCAGCTTTAAACTTTTTCTGTAGATTTAACGTTTCCTTTGCAAAAGGTTAGTTAGTTTGTAGTCAATTAGGACTTTTTATAATGCCATACAAGTCTTTTTTTGTCTAAACTTCAGTTTCCTTCCAAATAGGTACAGACAGTAAAAATGTGTTTAATGACTTTTACCTCCTTGCTGATGTTATGATGCCGACTACTTTCATTTAACAAATGTTCCCGCGAATATAATTAGCATAAATTTGGAAACAAACCAATTAAATAATAATGAGACTTTATAGGTCGAAACAGTGGCCATCTGTATGCAGCTTACACAATTCATATTATTGGCCCCACTTTGCTTGTTAAATGATTATTGTGACACGGGGCCTGACGGCACTATTGATTGAGCTTTGCTTGACCATAGTGTTTCCACCTTGTTTTCTCCGTAAGGTTGCACCTAGTTTGGTGCCCAACGGATGACGGTGATTGTATAGTCACCACAAAGTGGAAGTCTTTGCTTGGCCGCTTGGTCAGCAAAGTCGTCTGAAATTCACACCAGCTGCACTGATGAGACCTTTTAGGTCGAAACAGTGGCCATCTGTCTGCAGCTTACACAATTAATTATCGTTTGAACAATTACGCGATCAATACAAATGTAAAAACAAGAAAAATGGTTAGTAACTCTTCAGTTATTTCGTTGTGTAATTTTGACAAGGCCTCTTCTGAAAATTTTAACCAAATCACGTATTTTACTAAAAAGTACAAAATCTCCCGCATCCCCTAAATCTCCCACCCTTATTGCAACCCCGCTAAAAATTTCCCAAAGTAATGTGGTACGAAATGATGATGACATCATCTCAGTAGGTACCGGGGGAACATATGATTGGTTCATATATACGTGTGGGAATCGTGATGACGTTCCGCATTTATATTTCGTGATGCCTACGCGGCGAGGGCATTGAAAAACCCCCTCCCACTAGCAAGGATCAATATTTCTATAATTTCAATAAACTACCTGTTGAATTATTGCTACAGGGTTGACGTTATGACAAAATCATATTGTAACAGCTTACAAAGAACAAAACAAATGTGAAAATTAATTTAGGAATTTGTTCGAATCTTTATACTTTAAGACCGCACTTTTATTCGAACAAGCGCAGTCATTTTTTATTTTTAATAAGAAATCATATTTGAATTTAAGAAATCTGTCAAAGACAATAACAAAGTTACGAGTTGTTCCAAACAGGGGATTTTAAACAAGGGAGGGGGCATGGAAGGTTGGCAAGGGGGGCTCAAAAGCGACCAATCGGTAATCTATCCATGTTTAGTATGAAGTAACTATTGACGCGATAATTGTCATTATGTTGACGAAAGTAGTTTTGGCTTACTGATGGCTGTTCCGCACTATAGTGGCGTGAGTGTGAAGACAAAAGCACGCAACAAACTGCAGTACTTTTTCATCTACCAAAACGCATATTAAACACGTGGTTTAAAGAACAGCCCTCTTTCCTCTCATCGATGAATGACATTGAAAATAAGTTAAATAAAATGCTCCTTTTGAATTTGTTAATGACGCGAGATTTAATAAATAAAGTCAGGGGGCACGACCATAAAAGATTAAGAAACAATGTTTTAGAATAATATGAGTAGATTAATCGAAACCAATTAGCAACCCGAAGGTCGGGTAAGAACTTCCTTTGTTGATCATACAGATTTTGGTACTTCAAGTGATGAAATTGTTTTATTACTTGTATTATAACACAGTATAAAATAAATACAGGGAAATAACAGAAAAAAGTTTCCGATAGTCAATAGCATACAAAGGATCGCACATCAGGATGAGAAGGTTTGAGCATTTATGCTCTGCAATTTATTGTAAAAATATACATGTCTGGCATTGGAAATCATTCATTTTTTGTAAAAATATCATATCCGCCAGGTAAGGTTTTACAAATAAACTTGTGTAAGGTCAAGTTCGGTCAGATCACCGCACGACAAATACATGATTGAACTTACAGTGATAAAACTGGACGTAAAAAACGACAGTGGACTGTGCAAAAAAAATGCAAATTCAGTTCCACAAACAAAACAGCAAACGATTGTGTACTTGAATGCATGAAATAATAAATAAAAACTTTAAAAATTCATCGACTGAAAATCAATGAACAGCTCATTTGCATTTACGCATGTGCATAATTTGGAGAATAGTTCTCAGACT
Organism: Ascidia mentula; assembly: GCF_947561715.1. Classification (NCBI taxonomy): domain Eukaryota; kingdom Metazoa; phylum Chordata; class Ascidiacea; order Phlebobranchia; family Ascidiidae; genus Ascidia; species Ascidia mentula. Next base: position 7,192,237 of record NC_138569.1, read on the forward strand.
GATACTTTTGCAAGTAATATAATTTATAAATGAAAACCAAATAGTCAGTAAAAGGTTTAAACGCGTTCACGTTTTCCCTTTCCACCCTTTTTCGTGCATTGGTAGGCGACAGGAACTTGCAATACGATATAGGAGTTTTCCTCTCGAAGATGAATTTTTAATGGATAGAAAACAGGTAGACTCCGAAAAGTTTTCTTCGAGTACTTTTTTTCGGTACCGTGCTTGTAGCAGAACTTTTCCCCGATGGCCAAAGGGACTGATGACGGGTTTGTATTTTTACATTCGAGACGTCCATGCTGCCACCTGGCGAACCCGTTTTTGTTGAACTCTCGTTTATACGTCGACACTGTGCAGTCTTTCAATACTCTGCGTAACATACATACAAAATAATTGTTTTTTACTGCTCAAGATTAGCAACCCATTGTATGCAGTTTTGAGTATGTTATAGTTTGTGGTAATTCCAGTAACCCCACCACGCACGGTACGTAATTCATGTCAGTACATATATAAAAAGGTTTATTTTGTTTGTTTATTTTAAACTTTGCAAAATATTCAGGGAAATAACTTACTCTCTAACTGCCTGTTCTTTATTTTGGTTTTTAATAAGCTTCATCATTTTGTTGTTCTTCAAAAACTTGCCGGAAGAAATGACGAACAATGAGAAGACGACCAGCAAGATCTGTGAAGATTAAATACAGTTAAAGCAGATGGATAAACAGAGGCAATTAGATAGGTTTGCTTTGACCAGTTTACAATTACAATTTTAGACTGAAGAGCCAAGCCTAACAAACACGACAAAGCAAAGGGAAATACCCTATGGGGAATAACCTCATAAATCGGGAGACGTGCTCAACGTCGCTTAGTGTTTATTATTTTAACCACCTTTGTCATATCTGGGAAAGCACAACTTTAATTTACAACGTTTAACTTGATTTATTTGAGCATGAAATTTGGGATACGTAACTTAATCCTATTTTGAGCTGAAGACAGTGCTAATGTTTCGATCTTACAGGTCTTCAGTTAAACTCATGACTGCAAAACATGTGGTCGGACAACTGCATAGTCAAACAAAGACAATTTAACTTCGCGGTGTGTTTGCATTCACAGTAAATTGGCACCAAATTAAGTAGGGGCACCAGGATATAAACTACGGGGGAACACACCACCTACTTTGGAATCCGATAGCGATTTTTTGGGCGCCATTATTTTGTTATTGTTCTTATAAACCGATATAACAACCAATTATTTAGTACTGCTTGTCTAAATCACTAAGCTACGCAGTATTCCGCTAAAATATGTTCGTGGATGGCACTGACGCAATCGAAGTGCAAACAAAATGATTCCACAAACATGACTAAAACAAAAAACGGTTTAAAATACTAAAATGGATAAATGTGTACAAGATTTTTATCACAAAACTTACCTTTGTTGAAACCATGGTATATTTTACTGCAGATGTTTTCAAAATTAACAAGGGGATATGTCTATGTCTTTTCTGTCTTTCGTAACTTGGCTTTTCAGCATCCGATAACAGACAAAAAATCATATATGACTCAAAGCGAGGTTCACCCGTTTATATATACCCGCGGTTTAATAAGGGAACTATTTGCAGTCCCTATTTTTAATATTATACTCCACGGTGGCCATTCAGTAAAGACTATCTTTTGGACTAGAGCAAAATTCCCGTGTCCTGTAGTGGGGATTTTTGCTCTCCGGGTTTTGGGTGACGGGGGGAGAGCAAACGATACAACGAAACCGTAGTGGTTCAATCGCCAATGCACGTATTGGTAGGGGGCCACGATTTTTCAACAATCCGCGTTTCGTGTCCTGACGCGAAAAAAAATTAGACCATAAAATTATTATTATTTTTTTAAAATCCTTAAAAACAACAAGAAAATACCGCGATATACGTTTATTAATTTGTTTACTTTGATTTAATATATCCTAATATTTTTGTGTTAAACGCAAATGAGCGTTTAAATCGATATCGATGTTTAAGCGTATTGCGACTAAACAAACAACATGTACATACCAAATTGCTTACGTAGTGGAGGTATATTTACGTCCCACATATATCGTTTCCGATGCGGTAATATATTTATAAACGTAATCCGTCCGTTGGCCGACATAGTTTTCAGTTTCCTTCCAAACAAACAATGCGGTTAACGCAGGTTCAATCGATTGCCTAATGCTTTTTATCGCGTAATGTAGTCGACCCAAGCATGATTAAATCGACAGTCATTCGTGGTTTTCTCTACACTTTATTACAACGTGGAACTACTATCATTTATAAATGCGGTCACGTGGACAAAAAGCCCGCCTACCCAAATTGTGTTTGGCCCAAGCGCTGTAAGTCACAAGTAAACGGCACCACAGCAGTGAAAATATAATGCATAGTGTTTATTGAAAAATTACTGATCGTGAAGGTATTCGGGAGTAACAATCCATAAACGTACATTTCATCCCATTCTAATTGAAAAACTTTTCTTACATGTTAATGCCATATCCAACGCAACTGCACGCTATCGGCAATTTAAAAATAACCGTGGCGTTCCATTTGTTGGTGACCTTGTAGGGATGATAAATCGGATGAGCTCGGAAGTAGTTCCTGAAGCTGCATATCGGTGGCAAAGTACAACTTTCGCAAACAACGGCGTTCATGAATTCAACATTCAAGTTGCGGCAGTCGAATAGTCCCCTTGTCATGCGGATCATGGGTAGGCTTGTGTCTGTCGAAACCCTCCTGAAGCAGCAGTACTTGCGCAACTTCCTGGACAAGTAATGGTGGATAAAGATAAAGTTTTAAATCGAGGACATCGATTTTTAAATTCGGGTTCATTTCCGTGTTATTGAACGAGGTTTGCGAAAATCTTCTACAAACAGGATAAAAATAGGCACAAAAACGTTCAGGCAGGAGGCAAATAGTGTCCAAATCTGGGTTAGGTGAATTAGTTTGATAAAACACAGTGCTAAAATCTTAAGATTTGTTGAAGTAATAAAAACAAATTCGACATATTCCATAAATAGTATTCTCTGTACACTTTGCCCTATACTCTGTGGACAACCTACATTATAACTTCGTCAATGATTTTTATACTTATAAAACTTTTAGAAGACTTACAATTTTCTATTGGCTACAAGCAACTGAGATAAGTACTATGGACAACAAGATTCAAAATATAACAACCAAGAAGTTCGTACGTAATTTCTTTTTGGGGCAAACCGATGGTGGCTCTCCAAAACAACTGTTCACTGCAGTTTCCGATAGCCTCCCCCATTTCAGGCCCCAAAGCAACGAAACATAAACAGGCCAGCTGAAAAATCTATTAAAAGTATGTTTATTTACATCGGAATATTTGCATCAAAGCAACAAAACAATCTGAAAATAAAATACAAAAATTTTTCCCGTTTTAACCAAAACAGCAAACATATTGCGAAATCTAAGTTAGTCCCGTTATACAAAGTTGGCAAATGCAAATTTTCCCAATTTAAACGATTTCCTATAACCAATAGTTAAAAATGAAAACAACCACAGAAATGAGGCTCTGTGAAATTAGCATGTTATATTAACATACCGAAATTTTCCTTACCCGGATAACAACGTTTGGCGAAGTCATCATAAACAAAAATTAGTCTCCAGATGAGATTCAGATCAAAACAAAAATTAGTCGCCAATCAAGCCTCCAGATAAAACTCAGGTCAAAGTTTTCTCAAGGTAAGTTCTCGGCACGAAATCTCTTCGCAAATATGAAATAGAAGACAAAAAGTTAATATTTATATTCGATTAAAACAAAGAACGGGGGCAACTATAACAATGAAACTTCGTCGGTTGGGAGAAGCAACAGCTTTACCCAAAAATCTAGCGTGGTGTGTGTTGTAAATTGGAATATAGACTGTTGCAAGTGATTTCAAGTTATTGCGAAATTTGGTCGATCACGACTTGGACAGGGGACTGAAAATGTGTCTAGACGAAAAAAACAAAAACGCGAAACTAATAGCTTCCCCAATGAATTTTAGCCTTAGCGTAAAGCATCACCCAATGCGGGACACAACCCAATGTCGCTAACCCATATGTTCATATTCCATAAGATTACCAAGAAACTATTAATAGTGCCTATAGTGTGTCAGATTTTTTCAGAGCCCTCTTGGATTGCTAAATTTGAAACAGAGCTGCTGCCCAGGGATTATAGGTTGTTTATACAAACAGAAAATTCACACATAAATCTTGCAAAGAAGAACTTTAGAAAATTATTGTTAAACTGAAAATTTCATGATGGAAATGTGAAATAGAAAATCCATTCTTCAAAATCTCGTTTCGTTTCCTCTCACTTTATTGTTACAGCGTACATATTTCATGATTTGCATAACGTTCAAAATCAAAATGGAATTCATTATTTTAGTATCCAGTAAAATGGGTGTCGGTGACGTGAGCGATCACATCTTATTACTCAGGATCAAGGTTCAATGAATTACCATTTTACCATGAAACTATACAAAGCTACAAATATGACAAAACGATATGGTCGTTATATGTTACAAAAATTATTATGGAAATCCGAAAAATGTCATTTATTATTGGGGCGCCGATATTATGTTTACATGAGACATGCTGGAACATGCGATCCAACAACTGTGTATTATGTAATAAAATACCAACGAAAAATCCCTGTTTCTTAAACCCCTACATCAAATCTTGTGAATGACACACAGCAGTGGGCTTACATAATACTCTTGAATGTACCGAGAGGGCCTTCCTTAATTTCTTAAAATTTGAAGTCGTGAAGTTTTCAAATTATGATAAATTTCCAGAGAAGCACAGAAGACGTTGAGATATTAATAAATAAGTTCGCAAAACGCTCGTGATGCGCGTCCTTCTTTTTCTTCCACGTTGTAAATAACGGCGTCATTTCAAAGACACACGAGTCAATATTGACATAACTGACGTTGCCAGCACGCTTCTCCTTTCTTGTGGTTTTCTCGCATTGTTGGAGATATTGCGTCGTCGCCAATATGGTTGCTGATCTCAAAATAAGTTTATTTTAAGAGTTATCGGTTCCTTAATCTGAGCCTTGGCAAACATATTTTTAGAATTTGGCTGTATCTCAATCACCAACAGTCGCACGGGTACATTAGGATTTAATGTAGGATTAATCAACTCAATTAAACGCAAATGGATTTTATCATTACAATAACGGCCGTTGGTGCACAAAAATGGCATTTTGCCTAAACGAATAGCACATTTACAGTGAATCAACTAAAGGCGTCACGTACCATAATATCACACTATGCTAAGAAAAATTAACGATATTTTTCTTTGGGCCTAAAGTAACTGCTTCTACTTGAAACATATTAGCGTATCATACTCACGGGTGTTTCCGGGAAACCTATCATGTCCGGTTGCTCGTTGCGAGGTTTTGGTGAATGATGTGTTTTTAAAACGAGTGGAAGAAACCGCGGAGGACGAGTGGATTTATTCAAACCGGGAAAGGCCCGAAGACTTCTGTCGAAATCACCTTTCTGTGGACTCTCCAAAACGTTCCAAAGCATCTTACTAACTGTATTGAACAAATACGGGTGGGGATTTTTTCAAGAGGGCTTTGTGAACAACGCAACACTCAAAAGAAACTGACATAGCAGGGTTCATACTATCGTTTGGTCGTGTCACAGGTCGTTTCTTTACAGTGGCCACGGGAAATGTTTAACAAAGATAAGCACTGCTAGTGATAGCGTAAAACAAAGAACAAATGTAAATACTTGTGCCGATCACAACAGTTTCTACCGGGAAACCGACAAGAATCAAAATTATTTCTTATCAGCACTGACAATTCGTAGTGACAGAAAAACTTTATCGAGGAAAAATTTGAATAAATTTTCCTTATATATTCCCTCCCTGCCAGGGCATAAATCACATACCTTTGGGAAAACAATATTTACTGCTATACCAACTGAGTGAAGGATTTGCCTGTTTGTGTTAAGTAGGATTATTAATCGCACAATGAATTTTGTGGCCTCTGCTATAATTGTAAGTATATGCCTTATATGCTGCTGTAAGTAGAAAAAGTAAACAGCTTTGTATTGAATTCGGGGTTAAAAATACATCGGCACGTACAAGTAAAAGGGCTGTAGAGAACGTTAAACAACACTTGTGTCAAGCTAAGTTTTTACAAATCTTGCCCATTAATTAAGGTGTTTGGAATTGTCTGCTGTGCCACTTACTCGAGCTGCGGTGTCGTTGAGAAGCGATTCATGAACAACTTGACGCCAAGAACTAAAACGTGAGTGTAGGTAAATCGTACCTGGGGTTAACTTGTAAACATAACACGCGTATAAAAAGTATGGTAGGCTATAACTATGTACCGAAATTGCTGTGAACTTAAAACGTGGAGGTAAGATTGAGAGGATATGAAAAACTTCTAAACAAGTCATGCTGAATTCTGCCAAGATTTGTTTTGCACAATCGCACTACTGACGGTATCTAACTTAAGTAAAATAACTGCTAAAATTAATGCTATTTTCTAAACTATAGAGACAAATCAAAATCAATCATTTGCTTTTTGCGCCAAAAACTTTAACTCGGACGAACAACGAGTACGAAAGGGCGTGGTCTCCTATAAAGTATGTTAAGACTATATCGTGATAGCCTAACAATATAGGCCTATACAGTGATAGTGCCAGTGGAACATTTTCCATTTCCTCAAAACGAACATGTTAAAAAGATAGTTTTTGAAAAGGAATCAAATTTCATAATATGTTAGTTAGCATTGCGGTAATGTAAGAAGGAAGCGTTTGTTTTCTCAAAATCATGTATGCCATTTTGCACCTAAGATATTTTTGATGTTACAGCTTTGTACAAGAGCACGAATGTTTTCTTCGTCGTTCGCTGCAAAACGCAACCATTGGGGCTGCCTGGCAGTCGCATTCCAGGCTTCTGGAATGCAACAACGTTGACCCACACACCTTTTTCGTGAAACTGTGCAGCTCCAGATGTAAGCCGTACTGCGATATCATAAGCCGTAACTACGAAGGCGTATCTGTGAATCACGCAGTCAAAGTTACAACAAGAAATGGAGAACGCAAGACAATTGACCTACCGGTTGCCTGTGACTGTGTAAGGAAGTAAAACATGAGGCATATTTTCTGAATTTTCTTCATGCTTTCTTGATTTCATGGCTGACCCCGTCTTTATATTTAAATTGTTTATTTAATTTTTAAACAAATAAATTACATGTTTACTGCTTGTGTCGTCCCTTGTGTTATTCTGGCAGGCTCGACAGTAAATCAGGTAGGCCTTTAATTAAAAAACATTTTCATAGCTAAACTAAACTGAACTGTGGGTTTAATACCTTGGCAAAGGCATCAGAGTGGGTTATGCTCACCTTCACTTTGTAGTAGAAGAGTGACTTAGTAGCCCTGTTGCATAGATCGCTAGAGCAAGGAACCGAAATGTTCAACGATCGTGAATGCAAACCTCCCTTACATTAAACTTTACGGGTCTGATTCTGTCTTATCGCGTGGGTGGGTTTGATCCGGACTGAAATGTCACATTTGATCGTGCAGAAGTAGGATTGTGAATGTCGGTGTTTTTCGTCAAATGTAAACCACATCTCACAAGCATATTTTGCTGTGTATGCGCGCATTAAAAGGACATTGAAGCGCCTACACAGCGAAACTATGCTAATGAGTTTCATTGTTTACATCTGTCGTGTATTGAATGCGTTTTTCGAATAAACTACAAGCATATTTTACGATCGCAATTGAGCTGTTGGGAATAAAATATGCTCGGACACTACCCACAGGCTCACCTTAGGAATATATTTGTGAACACACAAACTCAATATGGGAACAAAAGTTGCAGGGCATGGTGCTGGAAGTGGTGACTTATTGTAATACATAAAATAAAATAATCAAAATTTTTGTTTACTTGGATTAAAAATGCAATATTGTTGTGAACACCACATTATGTCTTGCATAATATCACTTGTTGCGTGCTTGATATAAAAAATTAAAGCAAAAATACAAATAGCACCAACAAGTTCACTTGAAGACAATAATTAATAACATTTACAAATCAGCTTCTGCTAAATAAAAACTTGTCACAAAGATGTAGAAATAAAAATCTTTTTGAAGGATTCAACAGTCTTGGCATTCATAGGTGTTGGCTTTTCAGTGTCCTTATTGACAAACACTTGAGCAGTGTACACTAAGGCAACTGCACTATTTTCATAATTCATTTTGATTTGGTTCATATTCACAACTTCACCAAATGCCCCATGTAAGTTTAGGCCTGTATCTGCTGTTGGATCAATGTCAATTGACTTTGGCTTGAACAGGGCAATATATAGTTCAATGCTGGATTTTCCAATATTGGTCGATGCAAGGCCAGCCAGTGGAATTTCAGGATACCGCAGGGAAGATCTAAGACAAAAATTGTTTCAAAACAGATTTGCATGTAATGGTATTTACCAACATCAAAGAAAAATTCTTTGTTTTTACAAAAAGTCCCCATAAATTCATGAAACAGTTGCACATGAGTCAACAAACACAACGCCTTGCTTGAAGAAGCCGAGTAAATATCAAATGTGTTTGTATATAATGCCAAATATATAAAGAACAAAATAAAAATGCTCATAATTTGTAAACACATCATCCAACCTGTAAGTGCAGTGTGAATGCACTGCAAACTGCTTCAGATGCGATGAATCACAATGCCTGCAAAATAGTATTTTTATGTTACATTGTGGCATCCATGTTATTGTTATGTACATAAAGACTATACTGTGATATGAACTTTGTTTTTATCAATCCTCCGCATGTGTAATAGAGAGCATAGTTAAGATGGCCATAAGCATCATTGTCCTGCCAACGAGTTTGTACAGGAAGAAAAAAACTAAAAATACAGTAAGTTCAGCTCAGTGAAAAGCAAGGTACACTTTAAGCGCTAAAACTCAACTTGTAATTTGACAAATTCCACAGAACTTCAGGCACTTGAGAGGAATACTTTTTATTTGCAGCAACTTTGTTTCTGAGACAAAGCAATGGTCTTGAAACATTCATTTGTTTTGTTGGTGCCTAAGACTTTAAACCTACTACTAGCAAAACATTTTTAATTCATTTTCCCTCAGAAATTAAAAAAAAACAGGAACATATGTAACGCAATTGAAGAAATCATTGGCTTACCTTTACTTTTGCATTGCAGTCACTTTTACGTCACAACACGCCAGATGGATTTTGCACATTTTTGCAGCGTCATGATAAACCACCGGGTACTTTCCCACAAATGAGTCGTTCATGATCAACGCTAGCATGTACTTCGAAAATGTGCTCGTGCAACTATATGGAGCTATGTGCAACTAAATCGCAATTTAAGAACACCCCCGTCTGTTTAACTTGATATACTCTCAAGAAACGTCAAACCGAATAGCTCCTTCCATCTTTCTTGTCTCACGGGACAAACAGGCTTCAAAAAATACTTTTAATCAAAATTGTTGTTTACTTGGATTAAACATGCAATATTGTTGTGAACACTACATTATGTATTACATAATATCACTTGTTGCGTGTTTTATTTTAAAAAAACACGAAACTAAAAATACAAAAAGCACCAAAAAGTTTACTTGAAGACAATAATTAATAACATTTACAAATCAGTGTCCGTCACAATAAAGCAAAATAAAAGCGTGTCACAAAGATGTAGAAATAAAAATCTTCTCAAAGGATTTAACAGTCTTGGCATTCATAGGTGTTGGCTTTTCAGTATCCTTATTGACAAACACTTGAGCAGTGTGCACTAAGGCAACTGCACTATTTTCATAATTCATTTTTATTTTGTTCATATTTAAAACTTCACCAAATGCCCCATGTAAGTTTAGGCCAGTATCTTCTGTTGGATCAACGTCAATTGACTTTGGCTTGAACAGGGCAATATATAGTTCAATGCTGGATTTTCCAATGTTGGTCGATGCAAGGCCAGCCAGTGGAATTTCGGGATACCGCAGGGAAGATCTAAGACGAATAAAAACTTGTTTCAAGACAGTTTTGCATATCATAACATTTACAAACAACATCAAAGCAAAAATTCTTTGTTTTTACAGAAGGTCTCAATAAATTCATGTAACAGTTGCACACCAGTCAACACACAGAACTCCCTCTTCAAAGTAGCCCAATAATACCAAATGTGTTTGTATGTAATGCCAAATATATAATGCATGAAACAAAAATGCTCATAATTTTTACACAACCTGTAAGTGCAGTGTGAATGCACTGTAAACTGCTTCTGATGCGATGAATCACAATGCCTGTAAAATAGTATTTTTATTTTTCATTGTGGCATCAATGTTATGTATACAAAGACTATACTGTGATATAAACTTTGTTGTCATCAATCCTCCACATGTGTAATAGAGAGCATAGTTAAGATGGCCATAAGCATCATTGTCCTGCCAACGAGTTTGTACAGGAAGAAAAAAACTAAAAATACAGTAAATTCAGCTCAGTGAAAAGCAAGGTACATTTTAAGCGCTCAACTTGTAATTTGACAAATTCCACAAAACTTCAGGCACTTGAGAGGAATACTTTCTATTTGCAGCAACTTTGTTTCTGAGACAAAGCAATGGTCTTGAAACATTCATTTGTTTTGTTCCTGCCTAAGTCTTCAAACGTACTACATGTAAAACTTTTTTAATTTATTTTCCCTCAGAAATTAAAAAAAGACAGGGTGATCTGTAACGCAACAGAACAAATCATTGGCCTATCTTTACTTTTGCATTGAATTGACTTTTACATCAAAACTTTTCAGACGCGCCAGATGGATTTTGCACATTTTGCAGCGTCATGTTTAAACCACCGGGTACTTTCCCACAAATGAGTTATGAAAGCTTGCACTTCTAAAATATGTTCGTACAACTATGTGGAGCTATGTGCAACTATTTGGAGATATGGGCAACTATGACTCAAAAACGAAAAAAAATATTTACATTGTACTAGAGGTTATAACTGCCCCGCGGTCGCCAATGCTCTCGTATTTTCAGTGTAATGGTCCTTCGTGAAAATAGTTAGGCGAGTTTCGTTGATGAACAGTCTTTATTTAGACATTATGTATTATCTCATTTGTGTATTGTTCGGTAACATTGCGAACCAAAATTCGTTTCACCCATCACCAGTGTTTGTAAGGTATGTTTTGAGGAAATGTGGATATGGGCAATTTGCAATTGAAAGTTAATTTTAATAGGGCGTATAGTTTATTACGCGTTAAAGACAAACCACTTCCAAAGCGCAACGTAACTTTATTGACATTTCGATATCGCCTCATAGTTATTTTTCACAATTAGAAGCAGGTGGCGTCTTGGGTAGATTTTGGTCTGAGCATTGTGAGCGAAAATAAGGGCCAAGGCATAAAAATAAATACGCAAACCTGGGTTAATTCGCCGTATTTTCTTTCAAAACACTGCGAGATATACTGTAAAAACGCATACTTGAACCCTTGAAATGAGGCAAACGATGAGTTGTGAACACGTTTTTTTCAATTTTTTTATTGATCCGACAAGCGACCTTAATATTCGAGGAAATTTAAACACCAAACATTAAAAATTCTGGATTTTTTGGTGACAAATCATTTCATGACAAAAAAAACTCAGTAAGCTGCAAATCTGATCAAACCAATGAAACATATATAAACAAGCCAATTAATGTCCACAAGTTTTGATAAATACAGCCAAGAACGGGTTTTCTGTTAAAACATGATTAAAAAAAACACGGAATATTGGTGAAGTCATAGCATGCAAGTGTATCCACGGAGACAATTAACGTGTTGCAGCAAAATTTTCTCCTATTTTATGTAAGTGAAGATTTTTACATTGTCGGATTGTTTGGGTAAAAAGCACTTGCAATTTGTAGACTAAGGTTTAATTCAGATTATTTCGTACACCACAAATAGATATTGTCGAACCGAAACGAAGTGGTTTTTACCCTGAACTCAGGATTTCCAGAAATTTGGCCGTTTGAAAATCGGCCTGGCCGCGAAAAAATCGTTTGGTCGTAAGGCAGATATTTGGCCGAATTTGGCCGAATTTCACTTGGTACTATATAAATCCACAAAAGGCATTGCTGGTTTCAGGTTATCAATAGATTTGTGGACGATTGTGTTGTCATAAATATGTCTCCGAAAAATTGTTACGTCATAAACTAATCTTGACTGAGTTGGTAAAGAATTATGTTGTAATCGTAATGTTTTAGCAACATAACCGGTTTTGAAACCACTGATAAGCATATAGATAACAGTGTTTTCAACATACAATTTACGAATTTATTTCCGGCTATATAGTCGTTTCTATAGAAATCATCAAACTTATAACGTGATTTGGTCGAATTTTGGCCGCAACAGAAAAAAAAAATTGGCCGTCAAGTGTTTTCACCATCTGGCAGCCCTGCCTGAACTCACTTGCTTTTTTATTATTGAGCGAGTGGTCCAAGAAAGGATTTGGAAAATTAAAATTGAAAAGTTTTTATTGGTCAGCAAGGGTATTCAATTGTTGTTTAACTGTTGACTCACAACTGGTTCTTGGGATTTTTATGACTTCCGCAAACAGGTTGTTGACAATGACAACCATGTGTATAGGCCTATTTCATTTTTAAACCGTATTCCAGGCCACGAGGCCAGCGGGACAACGGCTAATAATATGCTATAAATAGCCCTAATTATTGACCAGAGGGAAGCCAATTAACAAAACAACACCAGTTAACAAAAATTTGGACACTGGTAACTCAACCATGTAATTATTAAACAATGCATATTAAAATTAGAGTAGATATTAATATATATAACAATATAAATATCTTGGGTCTGGTGTACTTTTCAGACCCAATATCTTCTCATAACTCCGAACATACTTGTCCCAAACAATGTTGTCCCAACAATTACCATTGCAATAACAGTACAACTTAAAACAAGCTGGCTTCCAACACATTGTGCAGTGACAATATAGTATGACTTGTATATAACCTTAAAATGGATCCTTTCACCATTGCAAAGAAATCGATTGTTGGCAGTACATTGCTATTGTCACAGATAAAAGTGTGCTTTATGATTTACATTTAATTTGATCTTTCACTTGTGATATACAGGTTTTGTAACTGGCAAGTCTGGTCTATTTATATCACATGGGCCGGCGGTCACTATAGTGAATATAAAAAATATGAATCCCACCCCTCCTCTTTATTATTATATATCTCTTCAAAGTATACATGCTATTTCTGTAGATTTACAGAAATTAAATTTTCATCTTCAATTCATCTTTAACATTACAGTTTACAACAAAATCATGCCAGCAGTTGTGGTCTTATGTCTAAACAAAAGAAGAAAGACAATCAAGTTTCCACCGTCTTTTACTGTGTACCAAATTTTGGATCAAGTGTGCAAGAAAGAAAATTTAAATCCTAACGAGTATGAGTTAAGAACCAATTCTGGGCCTTTGGACAATTCTATTCTGTGGTCATTCACAAATCTACCAAACAATGCCAAACTGGAACTTCACCCAGCAAGTAACAAGAGTTATAAAAGTAAACCTGTGGAAATAGCATTGCAGGTGGATGGGGGGACAAGGCTCCAGGCCAGATTCCAAACAACTTCTACTCTTAAAGATGTAGTCACGTTATTTGAAGAAGATATCACCAAATGCAGTAAACCTGAAAATCATGTCGCTGTTGTGGTTTATATGAGACAGGAAGTGACTGAGGAAATGTTTTCAAAAACAACACTGGGTGGCTTGGGCATAAGTGGAAGAGCATTGTTAAGACTTAAATTTGCACCACTCAAAGATAACTGTGCTACAACAGTTGAAATGAGTGATGTACCAAGTACATCTTCTGAAAACAAATCCCAAAATAAAGGCAGTGAAACAATACCAAAAATTGCAGAAGAGGAAATATCCGCAAAGGAAGATCTTGTACCACAAAACTTACAAACTGAAAATCAACAAACTTTGACCAATGAGAATACAGATGAGGTTTTGGATGATCCAATGGAGGAAAGTTCTCAAAAAAACAGTACCAGGGACCAGCGTAAAACACCTGAAAAAATGTTTGTTCAGAAACATTGTGAAGAAAACAAAACAATGGAAGTAGACACCCAAGAGGTATTTGCTGGTCCCAGTGAGACAACCACAATTGCTGTGACAGACGAGAACACTTTATCAGAAGAAACTCCTCTACAACCACCAATGGAAAAAAATACAAGTCCAAATGTATTGAAAAAGGTAAAATTTTCTAAAGGTGAGATTGTCAGCTCTGAAGTGCCATCTTCTTCTACTGATGGCATGAGTTACTTGACCCATTTGTCAGAACCATGTAACAGACAACCCATACTGTATCATGAAAGTAGCATTCCAGAAACTGTAGATAATGATGTGAAGGATGAGTTTTTCAATGTCACCATGAAAGATTTGAGAATGATGATCTCTGACTTAAAGCGCCAACAATCAGAAGAAGAAAACTTAATGGTTGGGGCTCAAAGAGACCAACAGAAAGCTGCATTAATAATGAAACATCCCAAAGTACTTGTGCGTTTTGTTTTTCCCACCAGACATGTGCTGCAGGGGTGGTTCCAGCCACTCGAACCTATTGCTGCTCTTTATGATTTTGTATCGATGTACATTAAGAAGATTGAATTTTACTTGTTTACTGCACCACCCAAAAACACATTAAGTAAAAAAAATGAAACTTTGTATGATTGTGGACTCAGCCCTGCTTCTAAAGTGTTTTGGGGAAGCAACAGCAAAAGCTTTGCTGAAAATGATATCCTAGAATCAGCATTGCAGAAGCTATCAAACTTTGAAGAAGCCAACAGTGCAATATCAAAAGCTTATAGTCCATCTTCTGCAAATTTGTCAAACTAACTTTTTTCATATTGTGTTGTTGTGATGCTTAAAAATCTGAAGTCACTTTCAGGAAAATTCAATATTTTGCAGCAATCATAACGTATTAGTATTACACTTGTCCAAATTATGGTCCTTACCCTTGAAATTTGATATTTCAAGCCAAGAGTTTTATTCGTTGTTGGAGTACATAGGAAGTGTGTAATGTTGGTATCTTCTAAGAAGTTCAAGGGTGGCATTTATTTCATCAATGAGATAAATGGGACAGCAATGCAAATATGTGTGTCAGTAATTTTTAACAGATGTTCTACATCAGTAGCAATAAACTGGCTGTTCAAAAATATTACATTTGCATATTTTGTTTGGTATATAACAGCTAAATTTGGCTATGTTGCATGTTGTCAGATTTACAATAAACATTTGTGTCATCTGTCCTTACAGTTTCCTTGGAAATTGCTTCTACTGGAAAAAATAGATTCCTGGTGGTTGTACCATTTGAGGTGTAAAATTTATTTTGGCTCCACTTAATAAGCTTTAAACACAAATTCAGCAAAACAATTCTTGCAGACAGTCCACATCAACACGTATACTATATCCAAATAGGTATATTTGCAGCATAACAATACTACCAGCCAAACAATGTGTATTTGATTAAAAAGTCACAGGCTTTTTGCAGAAGTGCTTAGTTATCAATAAAGACAATTATTTTCTCAACTGTTGAAAACTCCCAGGTGTGACAAAACAATGCACTGTTTCACATTTAGTATCACATGCTATTGCAATGTGCATGTTTGAATTTTTGCACTTTTGAATAACCTTCTTTAGCAACATTTGTAACAAGATGTTATACCTCATATACAAAGAAATTCTACGATTAACAATGGTCTTCAACCTAAGAACAATATTTAAATACTGACATATACCTATATCTCACTGCATATAATTATTGAATGCTGCAATCCCTGTCCACAGATACAATTAAACTGATATTCAAGTAAAACTTTATTTGCTTATTAAAAAGTAGTTGTAACAGTTACAACTTTAAACGCTTATTCTCTGGTTCTTTAGATTCCTCCGCATTTTCAACTAAAACATCCATTGTAAGATCGAAAGATAAACAGTACATATGTTTGCTTGGAGAAACTCTTCTAACAAAGTGAATATTGCAATCCTTTGGAATTGGTTGTCCAAAATGTTTTTCAAAACGTTGGCCCATTAGTTCTTAAAACAAGAAACACCATTACATTTACCACTATTTGAAATAACAACACACAAAAATACTAACCCTCTCCTTCTGTGGCAGGGGAAAATGTATAGCAATGAACACATATATGGCACTTGTGAAGGAATTCAATCTGATTGCTAATTTCTGACGATTCATTGTTTCTATTTTTTGCAAAAGACCTGATAAGTTTTCCCAAAGAAATATAGTAATACTCCAAACACAAATGCTTTTGTTATTTTGCTTAACATACACCTCTTGTTTTATATACATATATTTTATGAAACAATAGATACATATATCTACTTTTGGTAATCCTGTCAAAATACCTTTCAATTAGATTTTTGAAAACATCCAAAAACTCTATGGCAATTTCTGGCAAGTTCATCACAATATGTATTTCTTTTCCAGCTTCAGATCTGATTAAAAAATACGTTTAGAGTGTAATGTATATTCCACCAAACAGCAACTTCTAATTACACACACATCTCCAACAAATACTTGTGAAGCTCAACTTTCAAAAAGTCCCGGCCGTCCATGTTAAAGCAGTTTATTTGGGTTTTGTTTAGCTTTGCATTGTGCTGCAACCATTTAAATGACTCTGGATTCAAGTCGTTCGCAAAAACAGTGCAACCTGCAAAATTGAATCTTTTTTAGGCTCGTGCCATTCCAGTAAATTCTGGGAAATCATTTTAAATCAATTGGGTCAAGCATTCAGAATGTTAAATCGCACCTTTTCTTGCCAGAGGTACAGCAAATGGTCCTACTCCAGCAAAGACATCAAACACAGTGCAAGTCTTATTTATAAACTCTGCCAACCTTCTGTGTTCTGTACCAAGTCTTGAGTTCCAAAACACCTGAAAATAATGTCTTAAATAACACAAAACACTTGGTACATTTTAAACCCAACAAAAGTGGGAATAATTTGGAAACTGTGACATTATTTTTAATATATGATGTGTATGTTTTGTTGTTTGCATTACTACATAACATGACAAATAATTACTTTTGAAAAGTCAAAGTCAAATCTTCGTTGGTACTCCACAACTCTAGTGACATAATGTGGTTCTCCTCCCAACAATTCAAACTCGAATGTTCGAAATTCATTATCAATCGTGTTGCATTTGTGAACAACTGTTTTTGCTTGTGACACTTTATCAAGTAATACCTGAACAAAATACAATCAGATAAACTACAGCATTACATACTTTATGCATCAGTTTTTATACCTGACCAATAAGTTTCTTGTATGGCATTTGATGCTCACGCAAGTTGACATGAATTATGTGGCCAACCTCTGTATAGGCGCTGAGATTGGGCATGTCACTTGGCAGTACAGCCTCAAACACTTCTGAAGGAATAAAGTTGTTGTATCTGCAACCGCAAAAACTTATTGTTTTGTAAATGTTATGTCAGGGTATGTGTCAAAAAAATGTACTGTACGTGAGTGTAATTGCGTGTTCAATTAAGTCCTCTGGCAGTTTGAACTTCATCTTTTCCGCTTCTGTAACTATAGTCCCTGGCTGTAGAAGTACAAGTTTGTGCACCTTTTTCCATTGAGGATTTATTTTTGTAGTAGGGACATTTGTAACAGGCTTTAGGCCGACTTTGTGGACTTGCTGTTTTTTGAAATGCTTTAGAAAAGATTGAAACTGATCAATTGGAACAATTGCTCCAACTACTGTTGCACTTCTTGTAAAAGCTTCTCTGTAAGTAAAGACATATTTATAAGTTTTCTTACCTTTTGTTTAAAAAAGATTGTATATTCGCTACTGTGTTTGTTTTATTCTCTGAAGAAGCCTAGTCGTTCGTACAGGCGAAACGCCAGAAAATACAGTCTTTTTTAAACAAAAGGTGTATAATTGTTGTTTTTCACCAGAAGAATGTCAGAATCATATTTTATTATGATACCTGGTGGTCAAAATCTATTTTCAGTTTTCAAACAGCTATATTGCCACAACTTTGTGTTTTGCTGACAATTACAAAAGCTGGGCGTTTGAAATTGCATTAAAAAAGCACTACTGGCATATTTTATGATATGTGAATATTTTGACCAATTTAACTAAGTTTCATACAAATACAGTATTGCTGTAAACAAAACCCGAGATTGTTTGCTTTAAAACGTAACTTTGGTTTTAAAAATATTCTTACCGATCCAACACCGTCATCCCTCGCACAGCAAGTGGGGGGCAGAGGTTGTTTAGTTCTTCAGTCATCTTTGGAAACAATAATTTTATCACTTTCGACCACAATGAAAGTTTCCTTGTGAACATTCGACTATTGTGCACATTCAAAATCTTCTTTACTACGATTTTGATAAGTAAACAACCAAACACGTGAACTTAAGGGGATTTACCTGGAGCCTGCTGCTTATTTTCACACTGATTGTTGAGACTACTGAAGTTTTACCTGAAAGTAATGCAAGAACTTCGTCTATGTTTTTTGCAAAGGTAAACTGTTTACTCTGAATAAAAATTCAAACAGACCTTTCAAAAAAATCTGCAGCATAGAGAACAAAGACATTTCAATAAGGACTGTTTCGAAACACGGATATTGGGACTACAAAAAACGTCAAGAAAGTCGAACAGTTGTCTTAAACACGAAAAGTAAACACAAAATTTCAAGTCAACTACAAAAAAGGGCACAGTGCTATTCGAGACATTGACCCAGACCACCAGCAATAGCTCTATGCTTGTTCCCCAAGGGAAAAGGTATCACGTAAATACAACCAGCGTCAGTCAGTCATATAACCATCACCGAATTAATTTGCTTCCGCATTACTTGTTTCATTAAATTTATAGCACAAAAAGCAGAAATATATGATGCTAAAAAAGTAACGGTCATGTTTTCAGTGAATTGTACTTAACGTATACCATGGAAGTTTTTGATATTATAGTTTTGAAAAGAAATCGCCATTTCTTTGCATTTATTTCATCAAAACAAATATAATGTGGTTGAAGACTAAAGTCAGCTCAAAATTAATACAAAGTAAACATCTTGTAAGGACTTTAGGAAGTGACACCGGCGTTCTTCCCTCTCCACCTCTCCTTTAAATCAACTTGAACGTCGAGATCACGTAACGCCGCCTTCGCCTCGTCCTCCAAAACTAAACAAGCGGAACATTGATTTCCTCGTCACAACACAACATTGTACTGAATGCTTGTAGCGTCCATTAACAAAAATTTCGAATTACACAAACGGTCACCAGGGTGCATCACTACGTGCATTTTGCAAAACATATATTAGATTTTACACAAAAACCCTTGCAAGCGAACGAATTCCTCACATATCCCTTACAGTTGCGGAAAGACGCACTCATGCGTAACGTCGCAAATACATAATTTGTTTACTCAACCCATACCGTCCTTGTAAGTCTCCCTGGCTTGGCGAATCAATTGCTCCGCTCCATTCTCAATGAACGCTCCAGTATGTTGTCGGGTCCTGGCCACTAGATTTCGGATAGCCATACACGCTTGTTTCTGCAACGTGCAAAATATTTTAATTAAATATGGGGTATCTATTTTATGTGACAAGAATAGTACCTGCACTCCTGGTCGTTCCGGATGGTTGCGCATCGCGTGCGTCATCAGAGGCGCAGCACGCTTCGACATTATGACATCACAGTGACTTGGGTAACGCAGAGCGAGAGTTGTGAGACAAGCAAAGCAGGCTTCGCATATCTACAAAAAAACATAAAAAGACAACCAGTAGCAATGCAAATAGTTCTTAGTATATCGCAGTGAACCACTTTTATCGCAGGACACCAAAAGCTTGGCTCAGTGGTACTCAACCGGAGCTCTATGGATCATTGTCAGGAGGTCAGCGGTATCTTTAGACTACGCGTGTTACGTGATTAATAAATCTCGACTTTTGAAAATATTTACTCATTTTACGATAGATCCGGAGACATGCTTGCAGCTGCACAAGGGGTATACGACTAATCATCAAAAAGAATCCGTAAGTACCACTGGCTTAGCGGCCATTTGCTTGGAAGGAGTTTTATCAAGCATAAAACGCTCGCTTAGTTACCTGGGCGTTAAACGCGTGTTCTTCCAGCGCCTTCAGTAAAAGGTCGACGATTCCGGCCTTGACTACAGCCACTTTGACGTCATCGTTGCCACTGATTGCCTTCAGTAACGTTATGCAAGATTTAATGACGCTCTGCAAATAATAACAACGTTAATTGAATGAGAGTTTATACTGTCAAAATACCCTGAACGTCATATGACCAATTAAGACTTGGTAGCAGACATTTTCAACAAATGATTGAAAACTATAAAGCAAACGATTAAGAAATTATTACAGAAGTTGTTGAATGCTCAATAAAAAATTAAACTGGCTTAAATATGTAAACCTGTGTATGCCTAATACAAAGAACGAAAAAAATTCACCCAATTGTGGCGCAGACGAAACGCAAAAGTGCTAACTGGAGTGTAACGAAGTATGGCTCGCTCCAATGAGCGCAAGTCACGCGGAACGTCCTGTCTTGTAACTTGGGTTTACGTTAACGAAAAGGAATGTACAAATGAGTGTGGGCAAGTTGCGGGGAGAGTTTGATTTGATAACTGGAATGTGGTTTTGAGAAAGTGAGAGTTAGTAAAACTATTGCAGCAACAGTTTTATGAAAGTTACGTATAATTGCGTAATTAAGACAGCAAAAAACAAGGGACATTTCAGGGTAGAACGGTGAAGTTTAAAGTTTTGGTTTTCGTCAAAAAGTACTGTATTTTACACCAGAAAAACTATGGCCACGGTTTCCCAACCAAGGGACCCATAAATATTTAAATATCCCGTTATATTTTTAAATGGTTTGTATAGTTTTGAAACCTAAAAGAAACACCCGTTTGCCTTGAGTATCAAGCACTGTTACGCGGCCGCCTGTCAAAAGTATAACCACCAAATGTTGAAGCAACCAGCGCACCCAAACAAAGCCGTTTCACCAGCATCAACCGCAGGTTTTGTTTTGGTGTGCCGACAAAGCAAGTCGTACACCAGCAAATTGGGGCCATGTTGTTTTACGAGAGTGTGGAGATGCGCTGAACAAAACAAACAAACCCCCACATTATGACATGCGTGAGTCAGTTATTCTCGACGCAAATTGACTGAAGTGCTCCATGTTGTTAGACGTGCTTGGCGGAACTTTTGTGGGCGATACTAGTGTTTGCCAACCACGTAGAGATGTTCACTTCGGCAGTTTACGTGTAAGCGGTAGTGTCTAACACCACAAGAGTTAAAAACTAAGGGTGTACGAGCACTTCCACAAATGTAAAAAAGCATTAACTTCCAATGTAAAACAAGATCAACGCCTATTTTGAATGCATTTCAACGCTTTGTCCATTGTTAAGATTTTTTGGCTTCGATGTCGGCTGTAAGACATGGGCTGCAAATGAAACGCATCACAAACGCTTGTTATGGACAATAACATGGAGAAAGTGAGGATCGTTTTGTAAAGGTTGACTGCTTTGGTTTATAGTCGTTGTTTCTTGTAAAAACTACTCACTTGAACAAAAGATCTGCAAAGAGTTCTTTACGAATACCTTTGATGTGACAGAGAAAATTAACTTCACCGAACATAAACGCGCTTAAATAATTCATGTCATGAGATCAAAGACCGAAAATCCAAATAGCTTATATCACCCGAAAAGAGCTTTTACCACTCACCAATAATTTGGTTGATAAGATTACAGTTATGATATATTTATACCATGCAATACAGTATGTCGAATTGTTTTTCGAACTGAAAGGACGTGCATCCAAACAAAAGCGAAAGTAATGTCACCGTCGACTGATAGCTCACTAACTTTTGTTTCCAAAGTCACGTGACATTAAAATTTTCCAACGAAACGGTCTACAGCAGCGGTTCGAAGTATTGCTTTCGTTTCCACTGTGATGTCATAAACAGAACCTGGTCGCGTCTTTCGTAGCGGGAGTCTGCAATTAAGAATTCGTATTTCTCGTCGGCGAAGTCAAACTTATCGTCGCGTAATCGGAGAAGCGGAACGACGCCGTTCAATTGTTTCAATTTGTCGTAAAACACGACGCGTCGATCTCAGTACTGTATTGAAAGAATTTGCGCAACACTCGATTCATTTACTATTTGGGGCTTTGAAACTTCTGTTTGTGGAAGTGTGTAGTTTTGTTTAGTATCAGGTTGTGCACATTCTTAGAAGGCATTTGAAGTCGGTATCAGACATGAAAACTTGAGTGGCTCTTCTGGCAAGCGTCACCAACAAACTATTAAAACTTGCTGTTTAAAGAAGTTGCAAAATGGTCTTCGAAGTCTGTCCGCATTAGTAAAAGTATGCAAACTTTTTACCTTTTAACCTCAGCTATACTATGAGAATAGTAAAGCCTTGGCTTGGTGCAATTACACTCTGGACGTAATTCACGCATAAATGTGATTGCACGCGCCCTTTTTCATCGTAGGTCCGTGACGTTGTAATGCGCGCCAAGCCGAGGTCGATACGTAATAATGCGATTAAGCTTTCGACTGGAAATCGCTCAACGTTGAAGGCTAAGGTGAATGTTGTTAAAGTCTTGGAACAGAATAATGCCACTTAGATTTTCAGGCTAAGGTACAACGAGATAAGGCTGGAATCGCCGCGAACAAAGCGTCAAAAGGAAACAATGTTGCAACGGATATGAAAACTGTTGAAGATTGCGGTCGCGACCTATTTTCTTATGATTAGGTAAAAAAACTGCTTTAGCATATTAGAAAATAGCAGAAAACTATCGAAGGAATACAGCAAGGAAAAACAGGATGCCACAAAGGCTACACGAAAGTGATTATCGGTATTGTATTGCCCCAGGGCGTGAAGGCGAAGGCATGGCCTGTGTGAGCCCAGACAGCCACCTTAAATATGGACAATTTGTTGCTCATAATTGTAGCCGCTGTTTCGTTCGTTGGAAATTTTCGTTTTGACTTTTCTGAATAAAGCAAACAGTTTGCTACAGAAAATTCTTTTGTTTTGGCTCAAATACAATATGTTTTCGACAGCTAAACACTTATTAGACACTAAAAAAACTTAAGGTTGACTTTAGTGGAGGTTATATCATAATGTTGTTGTTTTGTGGCGAAGAGCCATTTTCTGAAATGACATTTATTTTTCTGAGTAAATTGTCTAACTTCCAATGGAAAAAACGAAATCCCAAGTGCTGAAAGTGCAGCGACGTCAAGTCACCCGTGACTGGTGTTTAAGACTTAGAGTAGTTTGGAAAGCTCAGCAGTATAAACGCAAAAATGTCAGGTGACCGCCTTTTATTGATTTTTCCGCTGCATTAGACGCGGTAGATTGATGGAAACTCGCGCAAGTATGGTTTCAAAGCCATTACGAGAACTGCGGTTTGTTTTTTTCCACTTGAATGGTCGACGTAGCATTCTGTAACATCACAAGAGTTCGTCTTAGTAGCGCTTTAACTGTGCAGTGGCGACTTTAAATGGTGCTTGAGGAGAATGAGATTCATCAGCAGGAAGTGGGTTTGAAAAAAGAAGTTGTGCAAGTCAGTTTTGGATAACGCTGAAACACATGGAAACGAGAGAAAATTTTGCTGGTCATTAATCTTCTCTGAAGTTTCTGTTTCAACAGTTGTGTAACGTCGGATTTGACAACACCTAAATAACCACTTTTGCTTGATATTTCCTAAATAAATTTTCAACAAACTCGTCTCCATGCATTTCAGTTTTTTAGGCAACGAGGAATGTATATTTTCAAAAACTGTGTACTCCACTGCAAATGTAATGTTTAAACCCAAAATGAAGGAAACCACAGGATATCGGATCAAGCTGGTTGGAAACGCTGATACAGTAAAACGGATGATTGCTTCAATTTACATTGTTAACGCCAAGAAGCAACAGCAAGTTGTAAAAGTAAGCAGTCCTTCTCACATAACCGTAGGCTTCAAGTGTGAATTTTAAGCATTCGGTTTTTAAGCAATGGTTACTGTGTTTGTTCAAACAAATTAAGTGACGATTCTATGAAGACCGGTTAACTCCGATGAGAGCCTTCAGTGGCAATATAAACGTATACAGGCTATATTTTGTATCATCATGAAACATGGCTCTACATCCAAGCAAGAATAATCAAGTTTTAAATTGTCAACCCATATCAGAGCGTATCTGATCAGCCAATGTTGTATCCACGTTTTCAGTAAAATCCAAATCCAACCGCAGCATTTTTGTCACAGGTGTGTATATGTGACGATCTGCCACACGTTTTGAACGCGGTCGAAGCACAGCAGCGTGCCGCACCTTCACATGAGCTCCTCGAGACGGGACTTACACTGCAAGTTGGATTCGGCCGCAGCTTAACAATAGCAGCCAAAGAAGCACACGACGACGAAGATCTCTGTGTTATTTCACCGCAGAAAGAGGTGGGGGGTCTTTGACCGGAGGTTCACATTAAAGATAACTCCGATAACTTTTACATCAAGGAACAAAAACGTACGAAATCCTTGAATTTACAAAGTTTAAGTTGCAAAAATCGGCGCTTGATCAACAAAATGAAAACATCTTTGGGCATATTGGTTTTGATGAAGATTGTTAAATTAGGACAACTACGATATCGCAAAAACAAAACTAAATACTGTATATTCAGACTTGTACCAGAACACGAAAAAACCCTCAAAGTCAGTGACGATATAAACGAGAATAACACACCAAACCTTATAGGGCAAAACTCTCAAACTTCCATTCCTCTTTCACCATCTATGTCTGATATTTCCACAAAAGGTCGTGATTCCAAACCACGCTGTGTGGGAACCAAACGCCGCCTTCGCCACCGACTTCCACGTCCAACTCCGGCGTCCACACGAGGACGCTGCGTTCCAAATCTCCATCACTTCTCAGGATGAGCACGGGAGTGACATCCCCCTCAACGTTCCTCCCCGCATCCGACTCGCATGGCATCCAAAAGATGTTGCTGGAGTGCAGAGAATCAGGAAGACATGGGAAGAAACGGAGGAGCGCGTTGCCAACACGTTACCAAGGTAACCGTACAGAAAATGGATTTGAGAGATTTTGTTGTTTACAAATGAGTACTGAAACTTGTTGGGAAAAAACGGTTTAAAGGGAAAATAATGTGTTGACCGTAATTACACAGGCCCCAAGGAGCACCATCGCCAGGCGCGCAACGGAAGAGTAGTTCCCTGCCCAGATACCAGCAGCCTGTCTACCACGGAATCGAAAAGATGCTGCAAGACAGAGCTGTCACCTCACCACGCAACCTTGGCCATGAAAGCACGTCACCGCGCATGCACGACTACAACCAGAACGACCGCATCGCGCGCTATGGGGGAAGACCCGTCGCCGCGCAAGATAAAAACTGGAATGTGGTGACGTCACCAGCAGCTCACGAACTTCAGGGGAAGGACATGGGCGATGAAAACCTTCCCCAATGGGCTAAAGGATATGGGGACCAGTTCGACTACGACGATGTAGTTGTAGTCTGAAGGACATGTTTTAAACAAAGCACTGGCGATAAAAAATTGAGCAGTTTTGGCCTTGGAGAAAGGAAAGATACACATACACAGGGGTTTGGCCCCTTGCATTTTATGTTTTATGGTAAAGCACAAAACTTTGTGCCTTATCTTATATCATTTTGGTTAAAAGTTCTTGACATCACTTATTATCACACATTCAAATCGCTGCACACTTGACCATGCAAGAAAAAAATAAAGAAAATTACTTTATGAATTGACAGCTAATAATAAAGTTGTGGTGAGACTAAAATTTTTGAGACTAAATTGTCAGTTTTCACCTTTACCTTACATAAATGTTGTCGACATGCATAGTTTTTTTTAAAAAACTTCTTTTATTTCGTATTTGTAACATGCAGTATTAGACCATTTTTGTGCTGAAACCCAGTGTGCACATATAAACTCATAGTGCTTTCTTGCCATTAAGTATGTTACACATTTGTTTATTGGCAACTGACATTAACCATCTATATACTTGTCCTGTTTGCCAAAGATTAATACTTGTGTCATTACTTTGTAATTGTAATACGCAAACAATGGATATTTTGGTAAAATTTATGTTTAATACAATACATGTTCCATTAATGCAAACAAGAAGGGTTTTTATATCAGCATAGATTTCATTTGTGTAAAACTTAATAATTACATTTAATACAACAGCATGAATGTGTTAAGCCTTTTAGACATATCCAGATACAAGTTTAATTTTATAAGTTTACAACATTTTTGTTTATTTGTGTATAAGCTGCAGACAAATGGCCACTGTTTCGACCTAAAAGGTCTCATCAGTGCAGCTGGTTATATTATACACAAATTCATATTATTGGCTCCACATTGCTTACTTTGGTTTATATTGTTGTTGCCAGAAAACAAAAAAAGCTTATTAACTTATTTATTGCTACATCATAAACCTGAAAAATTATCACCAGATGGTAAACGAAATGCCGGTTAAAATAAACTCTACATTAATTTGAATACCAGAAGAATAGTTCTTCTAAAAAAGGCCTACTTGTTTTTCCATGTGGATGGCAAAAGTTCTAGTGATGACTTCTAGTCCACCAAGATCAACCATTTGTTGGCAAAACTCATTCCGTACCATGAGGCTGCTTAAAGTTAAACAAAGCTCCCTTACTAATACTGAATCATCTTCATATTCTGCAAAAAAGTAGGTAAATGTGAGTAAAATATTTACTTTGTCTCATCAGTTTACGTTTATAACTTTTCCAAGCTCTGTTTAATGCTCATGTTTGATAAAACTCAAGTCACTCACTTTTAAGAAGTTCAAACAGTCTCTCTATTCCTTTGTGATCATTGACAACTTTCTTGACATGTTCATGTGCTTTTCCAAACTGTACCCGGACATCGTCGTCCAATGCAAGGCACCGAATAACACCACATAGTTCTTTCATAACATTCTTAGAACCTACATGAGGAATAAAATTAAAACTCATTGATTTTTCTATGGCAATCAAGCATACATACCACTGTGAACTTCTGCAGTTTTTAGAGATTTTTCTATTCCATCCTGTTTGACAAAATGCACTCTATTTCCCTCATGCTTGGTACAAGAAAGCTTCAAAATTTTCAACAAAACACCTTCAGTTTCTGGTGAGTGTGTCTCTACAATAAAAAAACTGTCAATGCATGTCATAAAAAAAGAAAAGCTTTAACTAAAAAAATGCTAGCAAATATCATACCTCCTAATAAATCAAACAAATAATCCAACCCTTGGACAGTGATCAAGTCTGGTTGTCCATCAAGCAAGCAGGCATATGCTTCCAAACACACTAAAAAAATAAAAGAGTGCAAAACATAAAATTGTGGTGAATGCCACTAAATATCCTTCATTGTTTATTTAAAAAACAGAAACATCAGATTTATATACAAACAATATTTTTAGCTATACAAAATATCATCACAAATTGCATGCTAGAATTGTTTCACAAAGCATGGAAAAATTAGGAAAATAAGTGTACATACATAAAAATTGGTCAGGGCTCTCTCTACAAGCTTGACATGCACTGAACATGACTTTGTCCGCATTGGCAAGTTTCGTTGCTTGATACCGAAATGACAAATCCCTTTGAAAATGGTCTGACACAACAGCAAGGAGTTTCTTCAGTGATGCTGCATAAAAAAATGTCAAATGTGGTTGAGTGCCATATGGTTTGCCAATTACTTTGGTCGATATCATTTCCGCTTGCTTTAAGATAGTCCTCCAGTTGCTTAACAGCTGTTACAACCTCATGCTGTCCATTTACTTGAGGTTGTTTGATTATCATGGTGAGTGGAATTCCCTGTTAAGAAAACATGGAGAAAGATTAAATTTAATGAAAGTTATTTAAGTCAATGTAAACTTGACGCCCATTTGATACCTGTTAAAACAGTCTTGTACAATATATAATATGCTTTTTATATTTAATATCAGAATTATCAAAATACTTTTACAAGTTTCTTTCCATTTAGTTCAAAAGAATTTCAAAATGTTAAGTTTTGCCTGAGATGTGAACTGTTCAACAGCATCATCAACAGCCTCCTGTTCGTCCATTTCAAAGTCTGATATATTTTCTTGTACAACACAGTCGAACGTGTCTTGGGTAATTGCCTTAACTTGGGAAGCCATAGTGTGACCACTTTTGTTTTCACGCAAATGTTAAATTCACGTTTAACGTTCTGAAAGATACACAATTTGAATTAAAGTCGCCGGGGAATTTCCCTAAATACAACTAGCGCATCATGCGGAAGATAATGAAAACATATTTACTTTTTCTTGCTTAGTTTATTTTTTGTTTTTATCTCCTACCGTAGGATTGCGGAACGCTAAAAACACAAGTTTTACTAGATGTAACTTTAAATACGTGGTATGTGCAATTTCATTGCACAGTAACAAATTGTATCTAAACGTTGGGATGTTCCAAAGCAGAGAAATTTTGGATTTGGCCGAATCCAAATACCCTGCATCCAGTGGTGGGATTCAGCCGGTTCGCACCAGTTCTACAGAACCGTCTCACGAAATTTTATGAGATCAGCGAACCGGTTAGCATTGCTGGTTATACTGTCAATGAATTATATGACTTTTTGTAACAGAACCGACTGAAAAATATGTGATTTTGAATCCAATATTCGGTCAAATCTATGACGTCATTAATTTATAAAAACCGTACTTTACGTAACCCAGTTATTGCCTACACTTATAAAGAGATTATTTTGTATGAATTTATTGTATTTTGATGAAAATATTCGTGGTTATGAAACAAACCGGTGTCAAATAAAGATACTCTGGAGACGATTGGAGGTTCCTGCAAGAGTCCTACCCGGACTGTTGTTCTGCATTTACACCAGAGCAAAAAAACAACAGTCGTGGGCGTTAGAAAGCAAGTGACGTCAGGGCCGAGAGAAGAGGTGGTGTGGACGAGTTTCCACTTTATTGTAGATACTGTGTGGGAATCATAGTGAGTAAAATCGAAGAGGACACTACGGCGTGTGGGCAGTAGCCTATAACAGGTGGAGCAAAATGATCCCTGTCAGTTATTCGTTGTACTTCTTTTGCATGCCTGCATTTTTTTGAGAATGATGATTTCTGGAATACATATTTCAACAGTGATATGTTTGCTGGCAATGATAGGTAAGTGTGTTGGGTCTTTACTTGTTTTGTCAATAACGAAACCCACAGTTAAAACATAGAGTCACTTCATAACTACACAAGTAATTTAAACAAGCAGGAGAAAGTTTAGCCCATTTCTTCCAATCGTGTTATTAATTTGGTTGTTGCCGAAAGCATAGCTGTTTGGGATATTGTGTTTCAAACATAGAGCTGAAAAAACTCCTAATGTCTGATTTAAAAGTCTACAGCACTTGACCCATGGTTGGAAATAACCCTTAATATATTTTGTTGTTGTTGAGGCGTCGTCAGCCTAAACTACAAATTTTATTTCTACATCATGGACTGCGTGGTCTTTCGGTTGATGAACTTGTTAACAAACGAACCATGGTTGTACATGAGTCAATTCATTTCTAAATAGATCAACACTATAAAAAGCGCAATTCTTACTTATACCTTGAAAGATCTACATCGTTTGGGTGCGTGTTATGGCATTTTACTAGGGACTGATTTAGGATTTGGTTCCATCGTCATGTGCAGCCGCAACAATTAGGGAATTCCTTAATAAACAGGCTGGTTTAAGATTCAGTTTGAACCAACGCTTTTGATAGTTAAGTTTAATAAACAGTGCTGCACTCCGTCTTCTTCACAAGTATAGGCTACCCCTATTACCCTATTAGCTATATTGAGTCTAAAATACAGTTTTGATCCAAACACAATTCTCCAAATATGTGGAATGCCGCGACAAAGTTATGTAAACCATATTTTCTTCGCGAAGGTTACATCGAGGCAGACCTCAATTATTCTTCCGGGTTGCAGACATGCCTCTGTAACACCAGTCAATCTGCAGATTCCGCCACTGCCGACGCAGTTTGCTCGTGGAACACTTCCGTTTGTTCAAACGCACTATGTTTTGACGCAGCCGGACCGCACTCCTGGTATCTCCAGGCAAATATGAGCAACTACCATACCAACTGCTACGGCGTAAACAACTGCGCATTGCCTGTAGGAGACTGTAAACTGGTAGCAACCTGCGAAATGAGCAACCAAACTGGCATTAAATGCCGATGCAGCGGTGGTACCGTTCTTAATGGATCGAGTTGTTGCAGTCAAGGAAAATGCTACCTAATTCAAATTGCATACTTTAGTGAATGTAATGTAACAAATCACGGTAACGCTGGTGAAAGTGAAAGCAATGCAACAATCTGCACCGATCAAAATACATGTAATCCTGTTGCCAGCTGTAGTGCCGATGCTACTTGTAACAACACTATTGGCAGCTACCAATGCAACTGTAATAACGGTTATACCGGGAATGGTAAAGTTTGCGTAGATTTAAACGAATGCCTCACAGGTGAAGATAATTGCGATTCAAACGCAACATGTCATAATCTCCCTGGTAATTTCTCGTGCGCCTGTGACAACGGTTTCACGGGAAATGGGACATTTTGTAAAGATATAAATGAATGCTCAAGCCTCGTAGTCTGCGATTCAAACGGATCTTGTCGAAATACTGAAGGAAGTTTTTCATGCTCTTGCAATGAAGGTTTTACTGGAAATGGGATATTTTGTGATGACCTTAACGAATGCCTCACGGATGAAGATAGTTGCGATTCAAACGCAACATGTCTCAATCTGCCTGGTAATTTCTCGTGCACCTGTGACAAAGGTTTCACGGGAAATGGTACATTTTGTGATGATATAAATGAATGCTCAAGCCTCGTAGTCTGCGATTCAAACGGATCTTGTCGAAATACTGAAGGAAGTTTTTCATGCTCTTGCAATGAAGGTTTTACTGGAAATGGGATATTTTGTGATGACCTTAACGAATGCCTCACGGACGAAGATAGTTGCGATTCAAACGCAACATGTCTCAATCTCCCTGGTAACTTCTCGTGCACCTGTGACAAAGGTTTCACTGGAAATGGGACGTTTTGTGATGATATAAATGAATGTTCAAGCACCGGAGCCTGTAGTTCAAATGGATCTTGTCAAAATACCAAAGGAAGTTTTTCATGCTCTTGCAATGAAGGTTTTACTGGAAATGGATCGTTCTGTTTCGATGTGGACGAATGCTCCACAAAGAATAGCAACATTTGCCCGTCGAACGCAAGTTGTACCAACACATTTGGCAGCTACACTTGCGTTTGTGATCGCGGTTTCACTGGAAACACAACATACTGCTCCGACATTGACGAATGTGACCAGCCGGGTGCCCAACTTTGCCACGAACAAGCAACATGCCGAAACAAGATCGGCAGTTTTTTCTGCATGTGCAATTCAGGGTATACTGCCAATGGTGAAGTTTGCGTAGATTTAAACGAATGCCTCACAGGTGAAGATAGTTGCGATTCAAACGCAACATGTCATAATCTCCCTGGTAACTTCTCGTGCACCTGTAACAAAGGTTTCACGGGAAATGGGACGTTTTGTGACGACATAAATGAATGTTCAAGCACTGGAGCCTGTAGTTCAAACGGATTTTGTCAAAATACTAAAGGAAGTTTTCTATGTTCTTGCAATGAAGGGTATACTGGAAATGGAACATATTGTGTTGACGTAGATGAGTGCTCATCCACAAAATCCACTCCCTGCAACGAAAATGCCAAATGCGCCAATAGTGTTGGTCATTACACCTGCAATTGCAACAAAGGCTTTACGGGCAATGGTTTGGACTGTTACGATTTAGATGAGTGCGCTTTGGGAACAAGTAATTGTCATCAATCCCACGCCACATGTACAAATCAGATTGGGACCTTCAGTTGCTCATGTAATCACGGGTATACTGGAGATGGAGTGGAATGTAAAGGTATATACATGGCTATTACGGCACGGTATATTATGATCCGTTAAGACCTGTTCATCTTTAAGGTGAAAAGTTGCATATAGTTTGGCTGCAGTAATATGCCTGTCGTTTCCATCAAGAATTTATATGCTATTATATCCAAATAATTGCCCTTGTTCGAAACCATAAATTCTGGCAAAACCTTGCCATATATGTTTTTTTATACTTGTGCAGTTATCGACCAATGCAAAAACACCGCACACGATTGCGACAGAAATGCAAAGTGCATCAGCTCGGGCGTGGACTTCTCTTGTACTTGCAATACAGGGTTCGGCGGCGATGGAAAAACTTGTCACCGTAATAAAGTCTTCCTCATACACACGTTTATAGTAAAGTAATATAATACTATTTTGTATGTTTGTAGGTACATTTATTCTTGAAATGAGACAAAACTTCACCTCGAGCGCATTACCACAAAGTAATCTTACAAATCGACTTCAAACAATGCTATATAACGCATTTCACTTTCAAATCAAAGACGTGACAAGAGTTTCTATTACTGGCTTAGATCATTCAGTTGCAAAGTAAATTTTGGGTATTGTCTGTACCATTTAGCTCATTACGTTTTGTGTTGCGAATATGATATGTTATATTGTCTGCATGTCATCTAAATACTGTTATTCAGTGTGTTTAATTTTACTTTGTTTTGCAACTTTTGCCATATGAGAAGTAAATATGTTTCTGCAGATATCGCGTGCACTACATTAACGGCCCACAGCAAAGCGCTCTATTTATTGAAAGCTATCGGCGATACGCAGAACACAACGAAATCACTCTTCTCAAGAAATTGCCTAGAAGAAGTAAATATACGTTTTTTTTTTCAAAGAATACCTGACAAAAAACCTATACATATCAGGTCCATGTACGAGGAAAGCTTTGGAGGGCTTTACTTTTCCTGAGGTTTCTATAAATCAAGTCGGTTATTCGAACGAAGTTTGTCCGAGAGGTACGACACGAATTTTAATGTGGTTATATGGACTTCGAAAATTTAAAGCGACCAATGTTCCCGGTTTCGAAACGTGTAAATGTGTTTGCTTTTAGGTCACTCCAGGGCATCAATACGGTGTGTTCCAATTCAAATCAGCGAAACCTACGGAGAGCGTCAAACCTCCCGCCTTGATTTAAAAAGTTTGGCGTCAGTCAATTGCGAAGAACAAATTAAAGACATCAAGGTACTGATTATCTGTGCCGATCAAAGCTCGGAAAATATTGATTGGTGTAAAAGGTTTGTTTTTTGGTTAGATTAACGTTACTTCCCCGAGTCAAGATGCGGTGGAGCGAGCAGCCACCTACCTTCAGATCATTACGTCAGGTTTGACACCTCTGACAAATGAGGAAGTAAAACAATCCTTTGACGTTGTGACATCGATCAGCAAAGCTGTGGGAAGCGGCGCAATTGCAGTTAGTCTCCATTCAGACTTTTTAAAATAAAAAAATTAAA
This sequence comes from Ascidia mentula, assembly GCF_947561715.1. Taxonomy (NCBI): domain Eukaryota; kingdom Metazoa; phylum Chordata; class Ascidiacea; order Phlebobranchia; family Ascidiidae; genus Ascidia; species Ascidia mentula. The sequence continues at coordinate 7,225,687 of NC_138569.1, forward strand.
GTCAGGGGTGTCAAATATGGGTGTGTGGGCCATATTTACTAACCCAGAAAAAAACAAATAATGATAGCCGTACATGGAGGGGCCGCATATGACCCACGCAATCAGTTTTACATCCCTTAATTTTGGTGGTTGGAGCCCGTAAAATCGTCCGTTGCTATATTTACCACGGAGCCTTGCAAGGGGACAATGTGAATAGCATCTTTGTACATTGACACGATTCCAGCCCTCCTTGCCATGTCCTTGGTTTTTGTTTAATCAGTTTGATGATGTACGTAACCATCAGTATAATGCTAGAACTGATGTAACCAGAGTGGCGCGATTATTTTTACAGGTGTCCCAAGACATGTTGGCGAACGTGGTCACAGCAACCTCCCACGTCACACAGTCAATTCAAACACAAAATCGCAACAACGCCAGCTCTTCGCCTCCCACCCATGCGAATGCTCGCAAAGTGGTTGAGTCTCTCACTCTTCTTGCACACAAAACAGAGCTCGACAACTCCACAGAACCCGTGCTCGAAGTTACAACCGAGCTGTTTTCACTCAAGGTTTGTCGATCCTATATTTCGCGTTTTTTGTTACAGCAAACTTTTCATGCCGACGAAAGTTGCTGATGGTAAGGTTGGCCATATCGCATCCAAAATTTATCGCAAATACCTACAACATGTTAATTTTTGTAAGCTGCAGACAGATGACCACTGTTTCGACCTATTAGGTCTCATCATCGGAGCTATGCTAATACGTAATAATGTTTGGTTTGTTTAAACTAAAGGTGGCCGAACAAGACAAGGATGAAGAACCGCAAGGTGAGTGGTTCGCACCAGCACAAGAAGTACTCGAGGAAGGGGAAGTAGTATTTCCTGTTAACATCTCCTTGCCAAGCACTGCATTCAAAGCGGCATTTAAAGCAAGCAACACGTCCAAATTGAGGGCGGTATTTTTGACGCAGAAGGGGGACGATTTTTTTCCTACAGATGAAGAGGTCGATTACGTAAGTACAAGCAACCCACATGCCACGACGTGGGTGTAGGTTTGTTGCGGACGATTTTTTTAAATGAGTAATAATAACACCAGTTGGATCTCATTTGTGTCGTGAAGCAAATCGCATGCATAAGCACATTTTAATTTTAGTGCTGCATAATTGGAAAGTACTGCATGCAGTAAGCTAACTTACGTAAGAGAGCAAAACGTTTGACGGCCGTTTGAAAGAACTCATGTTCTCGTCTACTATAGGTTGTAACTGCAGAGATAGGAATCAATATCTCGTTGACAAACTTGGATCCTCCGGTTTTGATCGAAAATCCGTACGAAGAGACACATTATGGAGAAGTAGTTGGCACTGATGGACTTCAAGTACATAACACCTTTTTACATTTTGAATAACTGTGCAACAATTGTATATGATGAAAATCATAAAATATTTTAAATGAAAAACATCTGTCACTACGTTTTTACAAAAAAAAATTTACAAAAAAACATCCAGAGTTTTCAGTTGTTCATTCAACCATGTCAGATTGCCGACAAAACTGATAAACTTTAAATTTAGTCTTTTGGTTAATTCCGTCGGTATTATGTTACACGAAGTAAACTAATTATTTAAAAGAACTGTTCTTCTGGCATAAAGTTACGACGTTTTTATTGTATCCGACATTTCGTCTACCATCTGGCGAGACAGGGTTACATGCAGCAACAATTTAATTAGTTTTGATAATTAATTATTATTCGACATGACTCATATACATATACAGAACCAATATAATACTAACCACATGTTTTGTTCAACTTGTTTTTTTATGTTTTCAAAAGCTTGTGCGGATCAAACACAAGTGCGTGTATTGGGATTCTGAAATGGCAAACTGGAAGTCAGATGGGTGTGGACTGGATCCGAACTCGGATTCCCCATCGTGCAAATGCAACCATCTCACAAATTTCGCTTTGATTGTGGTAAATTTACTATGTATACTTATTTATGTGCAATATACAAAATTCTTGACACTATCAGTCGATTTCGAATGTATTTAGGTTGATATGGAATACAAGGGCTTAAATTAATGCAAGTTATTTCATAAATATCAATGACATTTTCATATTTGTATTTATGACCTTCCTTAAATTACCCGTTTTATCTTTGTTGATAGGTAAATAAATGTGTTCGTTCCTAATACAGCTCACGGTACACACACACACACACACATATATATATATATATAATGGTTGTTGGTGCACTACTTTTGTAAGAGACTGACTATATAGTAACTTATATATGTGCGTCATTTTAGTCGAGAGTGAAGTTGCCCGCGGATGTTGCCCTATCATACGTCAGTAAAATTGGATGTGGAATCTCATTGGTCGGTTTCTGTTTTACTGTGATTCTTCATGCCCTAAATAAGTAAGTCCAATGTAACACCAGTTAGGCTCTGACTTCCCAACAACTGCTTTTACTTTTTGTGTCAGAGAATTGCTGAAAAAGCTTCCCAACAAAATTCAGCTGCACGTTTATTGCAACATGTTCATTGCTTATTTCCTTTTCCTTGTCGGAATCTCAAGCACGGGCAATCCAGCAGGGTGCACGGCCGTCGCTGCCCTCATGCAGTTTACATTTCTGTCAAGCTGGTTGTGGATGGCCGTGTACAGCAACAGACTCTACGGTGCACTTGTAAAGGTAATTACCTTATCGATTTACACACTTTTTCAACTGTTATATTTACGCAATATTCCCAAACGTTGCTGTTAAGGTATTTCATGCGGATGCCACAAATTACATGGTGAAGGCGTGTATATTTGCTTATGGAGTGCCAACTTTTATTGTTGTCATAAATCTTAGTGTGACGGTTGGCCACCTTGACAAGCAACAGATTAACTCAGATTTTTACGACCCAACAGGTAAGAAAACATAATGCACGTCGTGGGCGGATCCAGGAAGGAACGAATGAGGCAATTGCCTCTTAGAGTATATTATAATACTATAAAAAAAAACGCTGCTGTTCGAGAAAAAAGGGTTGGCATTAATTGGTTTTTGTTCATCACTATACCTTGCTTTGTCTGAAGCAGCCATGGCTCTCTACTCTTCTTACCGCGAAAATCGCTACTATTACGTCAGAATGAGTTTTGGATAGTAATCGCCTCCCATATAGAGAAAATTTGTGGATCCGCCCCTGATACGTAATAAACGCTAACTATATAGTCTACTATTGACTTTTATCATCACTAAAGAAGAGTTTGACAAACAATTTGTTACGAATGCGCACAGATAGTGCTGTGTTTTTTTCATCAACTTACCGAGCTGAGCACATGTGCTGGCTTACCGGCAACTCCCTCTATTTCGGGTTTCTCCTCATTATCGGTTTGGTTTTCATCAACAATCTGATCATCCTCGCTTTGGTGCTTCGTAAAATCATCTTCAGACGTCAAGAAGTAAGTTAAGATTACCATCAGACAACAGAGTAACAAAACGACACCTACACTAAATAATTCCTTTGTTTTTAAACTTAGCCTAAACCTAAACTGTAAGATATTAATCTAGTGTACAAACCTAATTCTTTATCTTGCCAGGAGAAATACACTATACATGATTTATAGCCTATTTGTCCTTAACTGTAGCTTAACACAAGTTGGTCTTTGCTGGTCCAACATGATTTTAACGCAAGTTATATTCAGATTCAGTCTACAGCTGCGAAACAAAGCAGTACAAAACAGTTGGTAATGGCGTTATCTCTCGCACTCACGCTTGGTCTTACTTGGGTGTTTGGATTTCTGATGTTGTTCTCAACCGACATCACCTATAACCAAGTGCTTGGGTGGCTCTTTGCCTTGTTTAACGTTTTTCAAGTAAGAACAAGGGATTGTCTTGCGTATATTAAAGTACTCATGAGAATGGAATATCATGATCTATCTTTTTTAAAGGGAGTTGCCACCTTTTACATTACTTGTGTAAAAAGGGATGATATGTTTCGCTTTTGGTGGATTCCAGTCCGTAGCTGGGTGAGAAGCACACGCGCATATGACCACGTCTTCAAGCACGGCCAATACGAGTTTAACTCGGTGAAAAGTCATGCAACCATGACCACAGATAACAGTGCATACACAACATCAAAGACATAATTAATTGGACCCAAAATCGGATATTTGTTGTGTGAAAGTTTACTGCTGTTAACTATTTTCTGTGCATTAAATAATATTATTTGGTCTTTTTGTTTAATTCAAACAATCTTCAAAGTAATTTTAGAAACAAAAATTCAAATTGCTGTTCCTTCTTGTCACTAAATTGCTTTTGAATGTATTTTTAATCATATTAATCTTATTAGTTAGCAGTGTGGCTATTCTATTTTCGTCTTTCTTTTCCTTTTTCGTGGAGATTAAATTTGTAGAACTTTAATTTAAAAAAAACCTGACTTGATCAGTCATGCGTGAATTTTTGCATTGTGCGATTGATTTTCGATTTTGTCTGTGTTGTTGGTATTACCATGTACTAAGGATTGTAAAATTAATGATAAACTTTTGAATTCTTTGGGTTACTGCTACATTTGGAAATAAATCAAAACATCTTCAGACAATTGAGGACCACAGCTTTGCTATATGAATGCACAGCAATGTCGTTTATGGGATGCTACACAGTACAATACAATGTTTACACGCGACTGCAACACAAACATAGAGCTGGTCGTCACTCAAGTGGACGACTGTGTTTTATATGATTTCCTTCACACCGCTGCGCTGTCCATTACATAAAGTAGAAGCATGGTTATGGTTGGTTTGTTGTTGTAATTCCTGGTGTTCTAATTACGTTATTCGTTTGCCATGTTGTCAAACACAATTCCTGTGTTTTTACTCATGTCCCATAATAAGTAATATCACATATATGTTGTGTTTTTGAAACTTAGGTTTTGTAGTTTATTAGCAATAAGAAATGACACTTGAAGTGTCAGAAACGCAGAATATGCCATGTTGGTATTATGACAAGGCAGACCTAAAAAAGACACCATCACTGCAAGATGGCATAAATGCAGAAACTGAAGCTAGGTACAGAAGAGAAGGGCCAAGGTTCATATTTGATATGGGAACAAGAGTAAGTTTTTATGGGCTTTATGTCAGACCAATAGACAGCAAGATGGTATACTACCAGAACTATCTAACTAAGTTATTTTTATCTTTTCTCGACAGCTTGGACTACACCATGATACAATTGCAACAGGAATTGTGTTCTTTCATCGTTTCTACATGTTCCATTCTTTCAAAAAATTCCCAAGACACATTACTGCCACTTGTTGTCTCTTTCTTGCTGGAAAAGTGGAGGAAACTCCTAAGAAATGCAAGTAAGTTGAAAGAGTGAATATAAGAGTGTGTTGGGGGCTACAGAGTTGGTTGATAGATAGATTTTTGTATGTTGCAGTTCCATTAAAATGCTATTTCTAGGGACCTGATTAAAGTTGCCAGAGGACTGCTAAATGATGCCCAGTTTACACAGTTTGGTAGTGATCCAAAGGAAGAGGTCCTTACTTTTGAAAAGGTCTTGCTTCAAACAATTAAATTTGACCTCACTGTGGAACATCCATACAAGTTCATGGTCCAATATGCCAATGCTCTTAAAGGTTAGTCATAAAATACTTTCTGAGACAATATATAGAGAATATACAGATGTAGCAGAACACAGTTAAAAGTAAAAAAATATTACAAATAGTTGTAATAGATGTACAAAATATGCATTACTTCACAGTGATGCTTTTTGTGTAGTGAAGGTCAAAAATCAAAAATTTATTTGTAAAATATCTGAAATTCCAAAGTGTTTGTGCAATTTAAAGATATTTAACCTACTTAGGTGATCGAGCAAAAATAGAAAAGCTTGTGCAGATGTCATGGACCTTCATCAACGACAGCCTGTGTACTTCACTTTGCCTGCAGTGGGAACCCCAGATTGTGGCTGTTGCTGTCATGTATTTAGCAGGTGTGTGCCTCAAGTAGTTTCATTGCTCTTCTGTGCAAATAAACACAGTTATTCTTGTCTCAGGTCGTCTTTGCAAATTCGAACCACAGGATTGGGCATACAACAGGGGTAGATGGTGGGAACAATTCATTGATGACATCAGCATTGAACTTCTTGAGGACATTTGCCATCAGGTAGTAAAATAGTTTTTAAATTGCTTGGTTTTGTTGTGTTTGAACAAGGAGCACACATTTAACTTTGTTCTGTATTTTGTCCACCAGGTTTTAGATCAATATTCTCATGCAAAGGGTGGGAAAGCTGGGTCTTCGGGCAAAACCAAGCGTGAGAGGCCCAAAACACCAGGAGATGCTGAAAAAAGCAACGAGCCACAGGCAAATTTAGAATTAGGTTTCTGTATTATGCTAAATTGGCTAACAACATAATACATACAGGCTAAGACATCAAGAAGTGAAACTCACAAGAGTGGACAAAAATCAAAACCAACGCATTCATCACAACAGGTTAAACAACTTTACCAACAACTGTTAGTTGTTTATTAAAAAAAAATTTTGATTTTCTTTATCCAGACACAAAGCAAGAAGCCTCACCCTTCTCACAGTTCACAAAATCAGTCGTCATCCAATAACAGCAAGACACAACCTTCATCAAATTCCAGACGAGCTTCCTCAAACACTGAAGTTGTTGCCATGGACACTGTTGACACTGCAGATCAGGGAACAATTGAACAAGGAAAACCACCAGGCACCAAGCCTCCACTGGTTCGTAGAACATACTCTGTCTCAGATATTATGCAAATTAAATTATTTATCTAATGCTACTTTTGCAATAGAGTGCTGCAACCAGCTCAGTTAAACCCAAAACACCTCCGAAGCCTCAACCACCAGGAGGCGATCCATCATCATTTTACAACAACCTCAACCAGTATCAATCCTTCATGGGAACAACGGTGCCTTCAACCCTGGCCTTCCTACCTCCTCCAGGACAAATTACCCCATCCCAAGGCTACATGGGACAATACCCCAACCAAGCAGCACCCCAAACCCCTCCAGTGCACCAGCCTTTCTCCACAAGTGGGCCCCCTCCTCCTCCAAGCTTCCCAACTTTCCCACCAATGCCTGGGTCATTTGACAGCAGTTTTCCCCCACCACGGTTTCCACACACACCTCCTCCAGCAGACATGTCAATGTTCCCACCAGGCCAAGGACAATATCCTAATTCCTACGGTGGCCAGGCCCCCACTGGACTAGCTACAGTGCGCATTACTGGAAGGCGGGATCAACCTGGTTCACAGCCTTGGCCATAAGGCAGGAAGAATTAGTATTTTTTGCTTGTTCTGCCAGGACTGACCCTGCAGTTTTGTTTGATGTTTTCACATGTCAATAAATGCTTTGTCAAAATACTTAACTGCTGTTGGAATAGAAATTGCAGACCTGTTAAGTTTAGGAATAATAAATGTGATGTTTTTTAGACAACTGATGTATAGTATTGGTATGTACCATCATAGCATACTTTAATATCTATTAGGAACAGCAACCAACAAAAAGTTTTTAAAAACAACAATAAAATGCATAGAACCAAAGATAAACAATTCAAGTACAAAACAAACAAAAATTACTCCAATTTGAACTTGCGTCATTTCTTGCACCCAAAAGCAGTGGAAAAAAGAAATTCAGATTGTTGTTCAGGGTTTTCTGATCCAAAAGTAAACATGCTTTGGTTTTCAGTTTGGACATCATTCCCCCCACCCAAGTTGAACGAGAAAAATCCATCATTAGCAGAAGGGGAATTGGACTCTTTCCCAAACATGCTTCCAAACGAAAATCCATTTGAATTGGACCCACTGCATTCGCTACTGCTGCTTGCTTCACTTTCTTGGGGGAAAGCAAATGTAAATGATGTGTTGTCAATTGTTGATGGTTCCTCCACATTGGAACCAAAATTAAATCCAGATGGAGATGAGTTTCCACCAAATCCTGAAAAGTTTGCACTGAAGTCAGGTGGACTGTCCTGCTGCCCATCCACCTTCTCCGAGCCAAAATTTAAGAAGAATGAGCTTTCTGGAGATTTAAATTTCTTCTTTGATCCCGGCCCTGGTGCCTCAGGAACAGCAAATTGGAAATGTTTAGACTTTACTGGGGGTGAAGGTGTTTTTTGACCAATCTGCAAAAAGTGCAGTGGTAAAGTGTTAATATTTACAAATATCCCCCATGGTGCAGGTCCTTAGTTGGGATCACAGCTATCACATTGAAATCTTTAGGTTTGCCGGCAAAACAGCTAAGGCATAGCACTAAGCTGGATCTGACTTTCAGGAAAAAGTGGCTGATCCAGCTTGGCTGCCATGCCTGCGAATCTAATAGTATCTACAGATAATGCATTTAGTTCATATGTTAAGACAAAAAGCAAAGTTACAATTCAACTGACCATAAAAGAATCCTGGCCCCCTCCTGTTGACATAAAGTTTGATGCCATGCTGAAATCAAATCCAGGTGATTTTTCTATTTCTGCAAGCATTTTTCTGTGCTCTTCGAGAATGCTCCTGTTTAAGTCTGGTGTAGTTGCTAAAAAATCAGAAAAGTTATTTAAGCACTAAGTCACGGATGTCATGTCTTTTTCAACAATCATTGTTTTCCATTGCTTTAAGTAAAAACAATAAATACAGTGTTAGGCCAAAACGTTCATAAAAAGGAGATATAAGTGGTATCCGTAATGTCACAACTAAAGTATTTCACTGATTGTTGCTTGTGTCCCTAGTTTCAGCCCATATGTTTCTATTGGTAGAATCTCTTACCGGTCGAGCTGCAATTACTTGAAGCTGGTGATTTCATGACGTCCAGCTTTTCACTGGCATCTTCCTCCTGGATAATAAAACGTGCAATGAAAAGATGCTCATTATTGCATATTGTATCAATGCCAACATATTGCTTTACATGGCATGAGGCATTCTAGCGTAAGAATGATTTTATCTGCCACTAATTGTTCTCTAGTTTGTATGTTAACCAAATAAGCCTGAGAGAAACTTACCGGACTTGGCATTGGGACATCATACACCGGCCCATCAAACAAGTTCAGCATGCTGCCAGCTTTGTTTCCATCTTCCTGGGATGGGAGATGTTTGCTATCCTCCACCACTTCCATGACCTCCTCCTCTTTATTAACATGACTTGAGGCAAAAAATTGGATTCAACGGCACAAAGACATGTCCACAGAATAGCAACAAACCTGACTACATGGTCTTGCAGAAGTTTTTCACCTTGTTCAATCGCTTTCTTTTGTATCATTTTCTCCTGGACTTGTCTGATCAGAGGCACCTCTGTCACCTTTTTGTCAGTGGTCATCTGGATACTTGGAAGTTGTGGCCATTTAAATGAAGGCCTTTCATCTTGGAAAATAGACAGATTTTTAACAATGTTGTACTTACTATTTAGTGCAGGAAAATGTTTTGAACAATTAAATGCATGTAACACAGTTTATCAAACATTTAATAAAATTGAGAACACAACTCCAGCCAATAATTAACCATAAGCTCACAAGTAAAAGATGACTTTTTGGGAGAGATGTTTTTTTTATTGTTAATCTCAGCTACAGACGCACTGCACACTTCCATTGTCTCATTGCCTTCAGCTAATTTTGTTTCTTTGCTGGAAGAAGATTTCAGCCAATCAGACAACGGACGTCCAAGCATGGAAGTACTCTTTGCTGTTTCTGATTTCTGTGTTAACATAAAGTTGTGAAGAAGGATAAAACATAAAACTGTTCTCCCTACTGTGAAGGCCCAAACTAGGCAATCTCAACTATCATCTATCGATCATGCTGGATTTTTATGCTATATATATGTTGAAATTCATAATACAAACACTTTGGAAATAAAAGTTTGGTAAGCTACCTTAATTGAATTTATCCGTGGTATAAGAAGGGACAGAGACCTGCTCCTTTGCATAGAAGGACCTGCACATTCTCCCTTTCCAGATGTAACAGTTTCTGTTTTCTTCGGCGACACCAGTTTGGTTGCAGGTATTTTTACATCCAAGTGTTCCATTGATTTCTGTATAATATGGTCATCTTCTACTTTTCAAATGAGAACACAGTAATGTTTCATGCAACGGCATGATATTTCAAATGATATGTTTTTAAAACTTATTCACTTGTCAAGGCATGGATGACTTCACAAACTTGGCATTGTGTTTCAGAGACAAACCAGTCTAGTAGCAAAATAAATACTGCACATATCAGACTATGACTCATCATATTTATCCCAAATGTAGTGGGTTTTCAACTTGAAAAGGGATTTTAGTACTTATTTACCGTTATATTCATGGGAATTGTGCTGGAGAACAGTGATGGTATGTTGGGCAAACTGTTGCTAAACGAACCACTTCTCATACTGCTACCACTTGAACCAGTCTGTTGCTTGTTTGTTTCCGTCTTCGTTTTAAAAAAACCTTCAAACCTTGGTACCTGCCAACACATCTTTCGGTTTTAAACCAGTTACTTCATCATTTAACAAGGGTTGTTCTCAAAAATGCAATTCAGAGTAAACATCGACACATTGATTATACATGTGACACAAATCAATAACCACTATGTATATGTTACATGGGAATCTAGATCTATTACCATTGAAGCGAGTTTGAACTTTTGTTGGTCATTGCTGTAGTTCATGGAAGTGGATGGTAATATTGATCCGTTTTCTATCCTGTCCAGTACATTCCGTCTTACAACTTGTTCCTACAATAATAGGAAAAGAACGTTATACTATTGCTTGAGGCAAATTGAACAAAACCCTTGATGTTTACTAAAGTAATGGATATTTTAAAGCCCACATGTAAACTGGTAAAAACAACCACTAGCTATTAAGTCAAAAGGTTTGTTACTGTTTTTTGGTGATTTGCTTCAATTTCCCTTTTTCTTTTCTCTAAATCCTCAACTTCTAACTTTAGCTTGTCTATTCGCCTCAGTCTCTCTGGGACATCTTCTTCGTCTTTTTTGAGTTTTATCATTTGTTTTGCTCTTTTATGTTTGGGTTAAGAATACACTTTCCATTTTGTATAACTTTTAATATGACTTAGGGAGTTTATAGTCAAATGACTACTTTTGTTGCATAAAAATATTTAACATAATTGCCACAGTGAAATTGTTTTCAAAACACATAGATCAGCCTGTTTTACTTAGTGGTGTCATTTTTCTAAAAGGCCCAAAATGTGACAGGTGATCAGCAAGGAGGCAATTTTGAAAAAAAAAGAAAACATTAACTATTTGTAAGAAGAAATTCCAATTAAAAAAAAAATATTGCACTGGCTCTGATGGACGGTCACTTATTAAACCTTGGAGAAAACTAAACAGTCATGATTTCCAAGCCTCATTTTGGCACAGCCCAAAGCAATACTGAGAAAGGATACAGAGCTACTCCCCATTCTTCTATGGTCTTGTATTTCAGATTTGAAGGGTCTGGACATAGAGTAAGAAAATTTGTACCGAAAGTGTAGATTTAGGTGCAACATCCTTGACATAAGCCTTATCAGGATTAGCATATGACCTATTTTGCCCACCTCTCTTCGCTTTTGTTTCCTCTATATCCAACTTTAACTTTTCATTTTCTTTTTTTCTAATTTCAACTATTTGTTGGAGCTCAATCAGCTCCCCTTGCTTCTCCCTAAACTTGGCTACCATTGGGATTTGGTCATACTGCTGCATTCGTTTCTGCACCATTTCTTGATACTCCTGGTATTTTGCCTCACATTGATCTCTAGGAATGGGGTGAAAAATTTTTTTTCTATTAATGAAAAACTAAAATGGAGACAAAGAACATGTGAATATAATATCACTTGGATTCAGGTCACCTTTACAGCGTGACAGCTGTATTTGCATTATGCAAAAAAGAATAGTTATCTTTGCATGAAACTCCATGGTTGTTATGAGAGAAACAGCGCTACAGGAAAGATTGTGGCATATCAGGCATACCAGATCATAAGTAAAATTACTGTCACTTTACTCCAGTTTGCATTACATACACGGTCAACTTACAAAATCTTTGTATTCGTTTCTTGCTCATTTCCAAACACCTCTTCTCTCATCTTCACTTGTATTTTTAAAGTCTCTGCAGTCTCTTGCAACCTAAAAAGCAAATATTAAGAAACAGCTGTTGAACAACATTCCCTAACACCTTACAGCTTTAACTGGTGTTTCTGGTTTTCAAATATGTAGCTGGTATGCTGAATTGCCATTTCTAGTTGCTGGTTCTCTGATCCCAGTTTAATGGTTGCATCCTGTTTTTCTTTAATTTCATTTTCTAATTCTATCAAGCACAGTATATAAGTTATTCAGCGTGTAACACAGTCTGTGTTGTTCACTTAATCTTAAAATATCAGAACCTCACCCTTAATCAACTGCTTTTCTGTTGCTACAATGCTTAGCTTTTCTTTAATATCTGCTTGATACTTCTGCACCAGCTTGTTAAGCTCCAATGGTATGCCACTCTCATCAAACATAGTCATTGCAAAGATAAACTTTTTAAAGCACCAAAATCTTTTTAGCAATGTACGTAATACAGTATCAAGTCCTAAATTTCAAAAAAATGCTCTTAGAAAAAAAAAAACAGGAAGTAGAAAAAAAAGAGTTTGTGTACAGCATATAACAACATAATGAAAAATGTTTACTTGCTTTTAAAAACATAACAAGCGATCAATTTAAAACTTATCTAAAAAAGAAAGACAAAAATCACAAAATTGCATATATGACAGATGATCAAAAACATAAGTTTTACAATTCTTTGTATAGTGCAAGTGGAACACATGTGCAAGCAGCCCTCTGGGCATCTAAATATGATTTGCATCCAAATGCAGTTACACCTTGGTACACAACCTCTGCTGTGATCTTGCAAGCTGTAAAGAAATTACATCTGTTAAATCTAACAGTTGTGAGCAGTTAAAAGTGTTAGACCTTGAACGAAAAATATATACATACCATCAATTGTTATTACAGCACCCTGTTTTCTCTGTTTCCTGCTTGACGCTGAAGTACAGGAATTAACTAAACACTTATGAAAGGTTTTGTCACAATCATCTCTGTTCTTGTTGCATGTGTCATAACAAATGTCATGTTCATCACAGCAGGAGTTTAGTGTAGGTAGATGACTTAAATCCACCTGCATGAGTATACATATATATTTGACTGCAATTTTTGCCATATGTAAGAACTCACATCAACACCAAGGGATCCACATCCATTGCTTGTAGGAGTGTGTAAATTATTCACAGACTTGTAAAAACCTGTAAAAAAGGTATGTAGTTTCACCCCTTATCTATCCTAACCTAATATTTGCTCCAGGAAAGGTACAATAATCAGATTGGGTAGTTGATATGTTTAAAAAAAAAACTTTTACTACTAAATCACTATTATATATACATGAACAGATACCTGCAGGGCATTTGTAAATGCATTCTTTTCCTGCTAACTCAACCGATTCGACTAACTTGGCAAATGTATCAAGACCGTCTTTTATCGCATTCAGGTTTAAATCCATAAATGCACCCGTCAATTTGTGACAGAATACATTTATCACCAAGCAAATTAGCACATAAGGTAAATGCATTTCTTTGTACTTTACCCTGTGAAAGGTATTTCAATTTGTTGTTTTATCTCTAAAAACCTAGTGGAGGTTGTGCATTCAAAACCCATTGTGAATATCCTACTACATCTGGGGATGCTGGGAACTTCGTCCGGGAAAGATTGTCAAGGTTAGTGTTTTGATTAGGGCAGAAAGGTAGAAAATTGATCATCTGTATGCAGCTTACAAAAAACATTGAAATCCTCACTATTACGTGTTACATATGATCATAGCAACCTATCTTAGGCCACGTCACCTATATTTAGAAAAACGACTGCAACAAACAGGAACCTCCTCAATTCGGTGAAGTACCTTCAGTCTGACAACATTTAACGCATGACTAAATTTGACTTGTCAATATCAAGAATAAAAATAATAAAATCATATTATTTTACGCTAAACTCATGGCCACAACATAAATAATCAAAATATACAAAAGGTAAACTTGCAAGGGCACTGATTCATGGTTCCGACTTCGCGTCAAACAATGGGTCACAATGCTGCAGTTAAAAGTTTAGTTGAAAATGCATTGGTTATATAGGAGTTTTTTACTAAAATGCGTGCAGCGCAACCCTAAATGCTTTTGTGGGAAAAAAAATTGCGTTTAGCAAAGTAAAAAATGTCGAACAATATAAATACTAAGCACCAAAAACGAAAAATTACGCTTAGAGGCGAGACGAAGAAAAGCGTCTGGAATTAACGGCAATCTTGCGCGGATTCGTGCAAAAAAACCTAATCGGGATTCGTGCCCAGGACATCCTGGGATCAAATCCCGGTGTGGTCAAAAAAAAATCTTGCGCGCCTGGCAGCAACTTGTGTGCGTTTTTATTGGGACAAATAAGTCTTGAAACCGACAGCAGACGGACACTAAAGCTTATCTGTTATGTTTTTTTGTTAGTTCAGACAAATAAGTTAGAAAACTGATGATGGCATAAGTTCTTGCCGAAACGTTTTTTCAAGCATGACAATGTTAATAACAGTATGGGCCAGTCTTTTTATTCTCAAAGTTAGAATTTTTTTTTAACATTAAAATCTCTCGCAGATCTTTCTAAAGTGACCTAGAGAAACAGAAGAACACGTTTATGATTTGATTTGAAGTCTTTTTTTTCGTATGTTGCGATTGTTCCTATAACGAGACAGAAAACGCGCACATCAATGCATCAATGCAAAATTCCCACAAAACGATTTACCGCAGTGCTACACGCGTTTTATTGAAGAACTCCCATCTAAACCAATGCATTTTCAGCCAATCTTTACCTGCAGCATTGTGACGTCAGACCCACATTTTTGGCGCGAAGTCGGAACCATGAATATAAAGCCTAAGAGGTTGTAACAATATTTAGTGTACCGGGGCTAAACACTGATGGAAAATAGTCAAGATCATCTGAAAATCAGGATTGTCAAGCCATCCCAAATCAGGTACAATAAAATGATTCGTTCGGCCCCCCTGAACCATATTGAGGGATAAGGTTTAAATGTATTCGTAGCAGCTCAGTGCAAAATATTTGTTTCGAGTGTTCGCAAAACTGGCACTAAAAAACGTTCACGAGGTTAGCTCACTGAGCCTTCATGTTAGTAACTCGACAAACTACTACAAATCAGAAATACTTATTTATTAAAGCTTGCTTTGGAATTTACTTCTTGTTCAAAAACATAAAATGTGCTGTTGAAACATAAGCAATTATTTTTCTTTGCACTATATACTTGTTTGCAGCCGATTGCACTTCAAATGCAACAATATTTAGTGTACCGGGGCTAAACACTGATGGAAAATAATCAAGATCATCTGAAAATCAGGATTGTCAAACCATCCCGAATCAGGTAGGCCTACATTAAAATGATTCGTTCGGCGCCCCTGAACCATATTGAGGAATAAATACTTAGAAATATGATTGTAGAAATGTTACAGCTTTGTCTGATCAGGGGCAAAATTTTCGAAACACTTTATCAGCTCCAAGACTACTCTGACGTCATCAAAAAGGGTCCGCCAGCAGGGAAGGGATCTCCAGGAACAGCGACAGCATTCTCGCCGATTGAAGGAATGAACGAAGCTGGGTTGTAAGTTTGATGTTTAAGATGTAATTCAATAACTGACTGTTAGTTTGATATCTGTGAATTTGCAGAAAACCTTATATTATGGTCTCCCGTGATGACGCAGGAAACTTTTTTGTGCTGAACTCTGATAGTGAAGATCCCAACATCTGGTCGTAAACCTCAACCACAGTAACTATAACTTCGGTAGTGACACCAATACGTTTTTAATAGCAACTCATTTTCAGATTTACGAACAATCGAAAGGTACAATTGGTGCGATGGCAATAGGTGATGTGGACGGAGATGGAACAGCTGACATTTTCCTGCCAGCATATGATCGCAATATGATACGTGTCATGACATATGGACCGTAGAATGAATTGTGATTGGTTGCTTTTTAATAATGCAACAATACAATTTGATAGATGACAAATTATATTTTTTTATGACTGCTTTGTCGTGCAAAAAAACAAGTTCTGTTTTGCAACAAAGCAAAGAACAGTCAGTTGAACCATAGATTACCTATGTTTACTGCAGGAACTGAAGATGCCCATGGGGCGAAATATACATTCCTGATTATAAGCCAGGCTGATCCTATAATAAAAAGCTACTGCTGCTGCTTTTTTAGTATTATTGAACCATAAAATACTGTTCTAGTATTCTATGGTTGAACACCACAAACTAACATTAACGTATGTTTGAAGTGTCGGACTTTCTGCCCTACTATCATGAACCAAAACTGTTCCTTTCTTGCAGTTTACATTATTTTATTAAAAACCATTGCTACCAAAGGTTAGTAAAGGCAAAGTATGAAATATTTTTAGATAATATTCAGATAAAACGCCTAGTGTAACAGACCTGAAAACAATCCCCACATAGCCTACTGTATACATGGGCGTCCGCAGGAAACAAAGCAGGGGGGGGGCAATATTATCGTCACATCGCCGTTTTAGAAACGGTATTTCAGAGGAAAAATCATCTGACAATGCTACTCATTCTTGCCAATCCCGATATGGCAAAATAACACAACAAAAACAATATTAACCATCAATGAAGTATGTGGTGAAGTATTTTCTGCCCCTTTGCGTTTTTTTCTGTTTTCCAGGGGGGGGCATGCGCCCCCCCTTGCCCCTCCCTGCGGACGGCCATGACTGTATAAATACCCGGTTATAATGTTTGTGGGGTATATACTTTTGATTGTTACAGTTTGGCCCAGTCCTAGGAAATGCGTGGTCCGAATAATAAAGAGAATGTAGCTACTATCTCAACTCGATTTCACCTTTTTTGGTCTTCAAAAAAGCGCATATCAGTGAAACGTGCCTAGGACCTGTAATATCGAGCGAATATTTGTAATGCCGTTTTGTTACAAAGATGTCATACACAATCATGCCCTACTCCAGAGGTCGGCAACCCGCGGCATGTGGGTGGTTGTTCATCAACCTCGTTTATGCGACTTCGGTAGCCCGACGTCCAGTTGTTAGGCATGTTGCAAACCAAAATTACTCAGATTCAGATCCTATTGCACCAAGGTGTTCAATAAAATCCAAATATTCGTGACGTCATACTCCATATTATTCAAGTTATCGGCACATTTAGATAAAGCGAGTCAGAGCCGGAGTTTTAGGAAATTCTGACGTGGCAAATATATATTTTTTTAAAAGTGCACATAAACGATGTTTTTTTTCTCACATACGTCACACGTCAAAATTGGAAATTTAGTTGCATTTTCTCATCGCCCTGTTGCTCGGTTTCAATAAATGAACAAACCATTTATGTTTATTTCCCGTAAAAACCACAGAATAATTGGAAAAACTGGCCTGACGGGTTTGGGGGGTTTCCCGTAAATTAGGGGTTGGTGTATTTAATGATTGCTATTGTTTGCTTTGACTCGTGAATGTGTAAAGTATAGTCTTGAAAACTCCATATTTTGCTATGCCTGGATTGTTAACTCAGTACTACAACTGCAGAATTCTGTGGAAACACAAACTCATACGGTGGGACAATAGTATATTTTTGACTTGAAACTTTAGTGGGCAATTTGTTGCTAACGCTGCCAGGCTGACACTGACATGATGTCCAATGGCAAAAGTGGGCAATGGTCAACAAATTTATCATTTGTAACTGGATAGAATCATCAAATAAAGTACAATGTACCCATACATATTTTTTGCATGGCCGGTTACTTACATTCAAGGCTGAACAAATGTTGTGCTCAGAGATCCAGTTTTGCAATTTTATAAATCCATGCATATAAAATAAACTAATGCATTACATAGACCTATATTTAAACCATCCCTAAGTTAGTCAGTGCAATTAATGTTTACAAAAAATGTTTAAAATATGCATCATGCAAGTTACAAAGTTTTCAGTGCATTTCATAAACAATTTTACTTTATTGTAGAGAAGATATTTGGGTAAGAGATGGAAAGATTCAAAATCCACGGAAGTTATTTTTTGATGAATGTGTAATTCCTGACAGAAGAATTGATTGTGCAGATCACATATTATCCCCTGGATACATCGATTTACAACTAAATGGTTGACTACATGGTGGGTTGTTATGTGGTGCTAAAAACCATATATTTCCAGGTGCTTTTGAATTTGACTTTTCATCCAATATGACTGGTGTAGAGGAAGGGTTAAAAAAAGTATCCTATGGTTTGTTACAGTATGGTGTTACTTCATACTGTCCCACTGTTGTCACATCACCACCATCTGTTTACAAGCAGGTATATTGTGAATCTCTAATTCAACCGGGCAATAAACTTACTTTTGTTTGTGTTTGGCTTTAACATGTGGACATGTCCGGAAAACTTTTTATTCAAAATTTTTATGCACAGATTTTACCTCAAATAAAAATTAGGGATGGAACACTGGCTGGAGCTGGAATTTTGGGTCTGTTAAAAACTTAAATTATTAACAATGTTTTGTCATTTACTGAACCTGTTGCTTTAAGGGGTGCACTTGGAAGGACCATTTATAAGCATTGAGAAACGAGGCGCACATCCTGAGGATCACATAAAAAACTTGGATAGTTTTGACGCCTTACTTGAGATGTACGGAGGCTTGGATAATGTGGCAATTGTCACAATTGCCCCGGAATTGGACCACACAAGTGAAGTGATACCAAAACTTAAAGAGAAGGGTATTGTTGTATCATTAGGTATGTTGCTTTCTTCTCAAGTAAATTATTGACGTACTTTTAACTGTGGTGTAACATGCATGTTTACATTTGTCTTTACCACTATGTATTGTGGTGCAACTACTGTCATGTTGTGAGGAATTGCACAAAAATATGTACCGCTGTTGAGTTAAATATTTCTGTTCGATTAAGGTCACTCAATGGCCAATCTCCAACAGTCAGAAAAAGCAGTACAAAAGGGAGCAAGTTTGATCACACATTTGTTTAATGCCATGTTGCCATTTCACCACAGGTAAATATTCGACGCGTGTATCACAAATGTCTGTTAATTGTGCTACTGTATTTCCATTTTAAACTTAAAATTGACATAAGACTGAAAACTTGAAATAAGTTTTTGCATTGCAGAGATCCTGGCATTGTTGGGCTTCTCACCAGCAGTGAGATACCAGACAACCAGCAAATTTACTATGGAATGATTGCCGATGGCATCCACACCAATCCTGCTGCACTTAGGATAGCGCATAGGGCACACCCAGACGGTAAACTTTCTTGTTGTAACAAGTCAACTATTTTGTTGAGAACCAGAAGCCTGCTCCCAAAGAAAACATTTTAACAGAAACACACATGTTTAATTATCAATCTGCAGCTTGTTGGTGTGTTTTATGTAGGTTTGATACTGGTTACTGATGCTATTTCGGCAATGGGTCTTTCACCTGGAGTTAAAAAGCTTGGTCAGCAACTAATCAGAATACACGATCATGCAGCATATTTGGATGGCACTAACACCCTGGCTGGGAGGTTAGTGTTCAAACTGATTAAGACTTGAAACCAAGTACAAGACAATGGCAATATATTTACACTTTGTATTTTCAACATAATGAATTTGTTTAAAAACATAATAAAAATAACTAATGTATACTATTGGTCTGTTGCCCTATAAAATGTCTAAACACTGTAAAAACTTTTTTCCAAGCATTGCCACCATGCCACACTGCGTGCGACATTTTCACGAGGCCACAGGTTGCACTATTGAAGAAGCATTGGAGGCAGCCACCCTCCATCCAGCGCAGTGTCTCGGTATTGAAAAGCGTAAAGGAACTCTCGACTACGACTCAGATGCCGATTTTATTCTCCTGGACGATGAACTTCATGTATTGGCGACATTTATTGCGGGAGAATGTGCCTTCGATCCTTTTTCCATTGCACCGACCAACTGTTGCTGATTGACGTTTACTTGGATTTTCCCCAATTGAGCACTTTTTCCTACATTCATAGCCATTTATCCATGTATAGATTATGGTGCCCGCTTTAAAGCCGTTCACTTTACGCACATTATTATGCGGAAGGTATATCGAAAACAACATAATTGGCTTTTACAAGTTAATTTTCTGCCCCAACAAATGGTACATATAAGATGGCATTATCTTTTTTCATTCCTTTTCAAAAATATTTTCTGTGATGAGTTTCCAAAAAAGTTTCCACTTACAACGTATTTTTATAGCGGTAGAAGTTCCTAAATTTGTTGCCAAACGAAATCCGCATTTTGCAAAGTAAGCTTTCTTTAGATTGGAATCTGTGAGATCCAAACTAGACTGCGGCACCATGAAGCGAAATTTACGTACACGCCTCGGTAATACCACAGCGAGAGATGTAGCAATCAAAAAAACGCCATACTTTTTGGGGAAAATTAACAAAAAGAGCGCGAAAAGGTTTTGGGCCCATATCATCACTACACTATCACTTGTTCACCACTTGTGCCTTGCTATTCTCCATCTTGTGCCAGCATGACGTAAATTTCACGTGCAATTGCCAGATAATTTATCGAAATAAAAAAATGCTCCGGCAACCGTTCTGCACGTGTACTGGATAACATGTAATAATGTGTTATATGGCAGTATAGCCTGCCCGCCAGCAACGGAAAGGACCCTGAGAAAGCGTAAATGAGAGCGACCAACGCGGTCACTTTGGAAAGTAACCGAATAATTAAAAGTTCGTGTTAGGTAGGGTAGAGACCTTCAGTAACGCGATATACATAGGCTGCAGCTGCAAAAATATATTCAAGAACTACCATATACGTGCAACTGATTTCGCTTGTCGGTTTTCACCTTAATTCAAAATTGGTCTTTTGCCGCTCCACCAGCAACTCATAATATAAGCTGCTGGTGAAAACCATCCAAGCTCAGGTTTCTACTCTTATTTACTAATTAAGTTATTTACAAAATATGTAAACCCAAGGTTTATACTGTTATGATTTGTCACTCTGTAAAACAACTAAGCCATTATTGGTTTCCAACGCGAATCATATTTTAAGCCCTTGACAGTTGTTGCGAACAACCTACGTTTTACTGAAAAAAAAAAGGCACTAATGAATGTAGTGACGCTGTTAAACCTTGTTTTGGTCGCATTGTTTGAGGACCGGACCGTATCGGAGTATATGATTTCTAAATAGTTGCAACCTTTTGATGTACAGGTAAGTTTGTTCGCATCAAACATTTTTGTTAAACGTCCTCGCGTACCAGAAGGCCTTTCGCGTACCACCGGTTGGGAAACACTGATCTAAGCGCAGTATTTTTCCCAAGCATTGCCACCATGCGGCACTGCGTACGACACTTTCACGACGCCGCAGGTTGCACCATTGAAGAAGCATTAGAGGCAGCCACCCTCCATCTCGCACAGTGTCTTGGTATTTAAAAAGTGAAGGGACTCCCGATTACGACTCTGATGCCGATTTTATTCTCCTGGACTTTATGTATTGGCGAAATTTATCGCCAAACCAACACTTACCCATCTAGAGATTCATTATGGTTGCCGGATTTTAGGTTAATTAGGCAAACATAAAAGGTCAGGGTATGTGGGAAACCTATATAAACGATAACATCAGTGCAAAGCTGTTTCACGAACACACATGAAGCAGGAAACCAGTTGATGTTGGTTTATTTAAATTTCTACGTGCAAAATGCCGTAATCTCAATATGTTGTCAAAGTTGTGTAGTTTTGGGAACCGAAAAGTAGATCAGCTTACCAAGCGCGGGAAAGTTATGTGTGTTAGTTTGGCGTGGTGGCAAAGTTCAACACAACAGAAAACACAACGAACGAACAAAAAATGAAACGCATGCTAAAATAACGCAAAGGTGTAAAGAAAACTATATACGAAAACGTACAAACCAACCGCCAGCAAAAAATCTGACCCAAGTGCTACAGAGTTTCGCTGAGAATTACCGTGTCGATATATATGACATAAGGATAGTTACACCTATTCAGAAATACCCCGCTAGAGGCTTGTGCGTCTGCCCAGAGTTGTGAAATAGCAAAACGACGGACGAAAACGCGTATTTTTACTGTCAGCTCAAAACGCGGTCAATTAGCATATTGCCCATCAAGCCGATACCCATCGCCCTAAACAAAGCATTTGGGGGGGTTGCAATGCAATTGCGGGCAGGGAAAATCAATGCGTTCAACATAGGGCGCGAACCGCAATCTGGAGACCAATATTGATTGGACGCATCGGGAAAACAGGGACGTGAGTATAAAACCCTGAAAAATGGAAATACATCCAACCAACCCGCAGTCTAAGATGATACAGTGCGGATTCGTGCCTAACTTAGAGTAAATGTATACATTTACTACCTTATTGCATAGGGTCATAACTATATATCCCAAGCACTACACTTAAAAATTATTCCTGGGCAAATTGTACCCGCTTAAAGTATCAAACTCATTTTCAAACCACGCAGCTACCATTAAATTGTACAGTCGCTAACAGCAATCTATAATAGGACTACAGGGCTTCATATAAAAATATAGTCATGCAGTTGTACACAAGCCAATGACTTGGAACCGATGCTAGTTTAAGACCAAGCAAATAATGAAAATGACACACACAAAAAGTTTTTGAAGCATGGGTGTGAGGGCATGGATGGTTGTCAGAGGGTTTAGGTTTGTACATTCCTGTTGCGCAAGTCAGGATGGGCGGAGCTGTTCGGCTGCACTGATGTTGCACTTGGCACTTGACCAGCAGCTTCTGAAAACGTTTTAAAGTAGGTATATTAACATCAGAGCATAGACAAAAACTACTTGATGGAATAGCAACAAAACTATTAGTATATACAATACATGCAGCACAGAGACAGAAGCAAATTTTCTCTGTTTTTCAAGAAATGCACAATAACTAAAATTACTCATAAACAATACTGAAAGTCAATAACTTGTTTCCAACTGACAGCAATTTGTGTTAAACTTTGCATTAAAACAAAATAAATGTTATTGAGCTTATCTTTAATTTTGTTAATATAATGATGCTTGCGTATTTTGTCCAAATGTAATTAACAATAAAACAACAACCACTACAAAATTCGTAAGTCCCAGAAAATAGTGTGACCTCTAACCAACTTGTGAAACATAAAACTATGTGGTTAGCACTATATTTAAATAAAGAAAATATTTGCAGGTGAGCACAGAGTGCCATAATGGCGCAGTCTGCCAAATGTTTTTTGCATTGTTACACATTTAGTTGAAGGTAGTAACATGTTAACACTCGGGAACAGCAATGTGATTTCAGCTTTATACCAAGTAATCAATGTATAGTGGTGGTGGTATTTCTTATTGAGCACAATTGTCTCTTGTTATTCCAACTGGTCCTACAACAGTGACAGCATGTATGCATTAATTAGAATGTGCAAAAACAATGGCAAGGCCAACATGCAATGGGTTACTGTGGTTCCTTCAGCTGTGTGTTATCAATAATTCACAAAGGCCTGCAATAAATTTGGACCTACAGAAAATGAACTTGCAAATCCAGGAACATGTGGTTGCCCATGGACATAATTGCAAGCACACAATGCAATTGTGCAATGCCTTATGTGGATTGTGATCTTTGCAATATTTATAAGAAATCAGAAAAACTAGCATGGCTAATAGAACCTGGAAGTCAAGTTTTTCAAAGGACACAAGCCACTGTTCAAACTAGATTATGCACTTTAAATGTTTTAGTAAAATAGAATGACGTCAATAATCCAAGGACTATGTTAACGGTAAAGCGTGACATTTACCCTTCAGACTAAATATTTTACATTTAACAAAGGCTTGATTAAAGTTTACAGAACCCAATTGTAATCGTAATTTCAGGGGGAAATATTCACAATATCTAGTGTCACAAAACAAGTGGGTCTGATTAAAAATATATACCCCCATGTACAAAATCAAAGCCATGAACCTTTGCCACAGCTTAATCCTAGATGTTATAAATTGTAACTAACATCTAGCATACCTTTTTGTTGTGCAATTGTCTGTCTTCGGACAACCAGGATGATACAGATGATAACGACTATTTCAGCAATGATACCAATCAATGGCCAGAGATAAGCAGTTGGTGAATGGACTCTGATTAATACCTTTGAAGACTGTTAAAACACATATAAATTATTATATATATTTTATTTTAGTTGTGACATAAACGAGATGAGTTTATCAATAAAATGAGTTATTTCTGAAGGTAAATCATCAGGCAAAATGTTTGTTTTAAATCAGTTGCCCAGTTAACAAATTCGTTGTAAAGTGTTGCTAAAATGTTTTTTTCATTGAACAACATGTTGTATATAAGCAAATGGCTGCAAAGTCATTCAAGTTGCGTTTATTAACAAACATTTGTAATTGAATAACTTCACATGGGTATAGTTATTCAATTAGAAATGTTTGTTATGTTTGAATAACTTCACTCCAATGAAAAATTCTTGCAAACACATTATCATTAAATTCAAAGGATTTTAAACACTTCAGTGCCAGATAAATAGAACAATATATTCGCAAATGGTTTGTGGCAGATCAGTAACAGATTTGCAAGAATAATATTATTAAAAGTGATACATTAAATTCTTATTGCAAATTATGCCTCAAATATATCTGCAATAATGAGCAAATTGCAACCTGTGCATGTGCTGAAACTATCCACACTAGGGAAATTGAACTGATTAAGCAGAAGAAAAATCAATATTAAAATCAAGTAAAACATTTGATTTGGTCCCAGTAGTATTTTAGTGTTGACTGAGTCACATAATTTGATTAATTCATTAAAAGTTAAGTGATATGGGTCTGGTTCTGGTCCTTATCTCTGTACTTGTATTTAATATTATTTGTCTGCCAGGAATACCTGTCAACTAGGCAACTAATTTAACCAGGGAACTTAAAATTAACCTTTTTTACTTGAAAAAAATTTGAAAAAGCATTTGAAAAGTTAAACAATTATTGGGTGAAACAAAAAGAATATGAAGTCAACATTTTGTGATAAATATATATACTCTAAACATAGCATAACTGGTATATACCCATAACCCATTCCACCTGACTTGATGCCAACATATATACTATATGTCTGCATGCCAGAATCTGCATCACATAAAAAGGCATATATACTTCACAAAGGTCCCAGAACCCACACACAGTATTTTCAGTGCAACAGACTTAGACAGGGTTGCCACATGGTGTTTTTTAAGTTAGAAAACAAAAATGTGCTTTTTGGCAACTGGTGCTCTTAGTAATTCATTTAAAAATCACTCATGTTGACAAGCAAACAACCAAATAAAGGGTCAAGACATAATTATCATGGCAAAATAGGCAATGACCAAAATAAAAAAAGAATCTACTTTGTCGTCACAAAGCATCTTGTTTATATATTGGTCTGCGGCTCTGCGCCAATGGTAATCCTGCATATAGGTTTGTCAATATCATTCAAGCTACAATTGTGACATGTACAGGTTCAATTTTGGAACAGTACTTACATCTTTGGAACCAACAGGGTTTTGTACCCTGCAAACATAATCACCACGACTGTTGTCTTTAACATTCATTATGGTAAGAGTTGACATTCCCTGTCCATTAGTGATGAGGTAATTGGCATGTGTAGCCAAAAGTTTGTCCTAATATACAAGGATTTTTTGAAAAAAAAAATTTTTTTTTTTGATTTGTTCAACATACCAAATCAAAAAAACACACATACCACATTTCCAGAGTTCAGCAGCCAAGTAAAGTTAGTTTTTGGGTAGGAGTATGATTTGCAAACAAGGGTCTTGTTTTTTTCACCCTTTGTCAAGGTTATGGAGTGGCCTTTATGTACAATCACAGGTTTTGTCAAATCTGAAAAGAAAACAGGTGAGTTTATCAACTACGACATGGCAGTGAAAGCAAATAGTAAATTACAGATTCATAGAAAAATATTAGGCATGATTTATTACTTGAGCCATTCTATAGTTTGGGTAATATATGCACCAATAGCAAATCCAGCAATTTGGACATTTTTTTGTTTTTCACTTCAATGGATTTTAAAGCAACTTGTTTAAATCTGCTTTACATTACCTTCATATATATATTCAGATTTGTCTTTCTATTATTTTTTTTTAACATCAACATAAAAATTGCATTGCACCTATAGCCTTAACACATATTATATATGTGCTCGAGCAACAAAACATACTTATTGCATTGTAAGATGCGATCACTGTTTCTGACTGTAAACAGTTGTACGTTCCCACACTTTTGCTATTCGTTACAATGTAGTTGCTGTTGGTTGAATTTTGAAGTTGTGTTGTAACATTCACCATATTCTTGTAAGTCCATTGGTAATAATCAGACGACCCCCCTGTGCAGTTAAGTACTATTCCAGATGTTGCACTGGCTGAGGTGATGTCTACATTGGCTGAATCTATCGAAATAACATTAACATTATAAGGAATTTCTTAAATAGACAGCAAAAAAATTTCTTAGCTACTACTAGCCTACAACAAATCAAGTAACAAAAGCAATGTTTTTTTTTACATTTATTCATTTTACATACCTGCTATTGTTGCCAATACAAGGACAATGGTGGTAAATAAACAGATCTTCATTTTGGAATAAATTAACAAATATTAGCAGATAAAAACTAATTAAAACAATCCTGCACGAAAACGAATATTTTTTCTCCTTTTCATTAATGTTGCTGGATTTAATCTCAGCAAAAAAAAACAGAATTAAATTACAGAGTGCATACTTCCTGTGAATTTAAGCATTGCAATAGCCCAATGCCGGAGTTAGGGAAAACTCACACAACCAACTACTCCTACAGCATCGATCAGCCACACGCCCTGTGGGAAAATAACCTTTCTTCTTAGCGCAGCTGGTCGACGCAGAGAGAGCGCAGATAAATTGAAGGAATACTTACTACCATCAACGCACAACACTTTCACTCATTATGACGTCACAATTATGTATCAACAACTAAGTACACAAACAAGCATATTTTATTATTTTTCTTGGCTTTTCTTGAGGTAGTTTCATTGAATGCAAGGATGTTACAGAATTTGGTTAGTGGAGTAAAACAAGCCGATATCGTAGAAAATACGTCACTTGCACTAACATTAGTTTACCTTTCCTGAAAGTATCGAGCATTGCAAAGTATCTTATTTCGGTAATTTGAGTAAAGTATGACTTGACATACTATCGGCAATTTACTTTAATTCGCTTACAAAAAAAAAATTTTGGCGATTTTTATGTTATCTTAGTTGCGCATTGACAATACACTGACAAAGCTTATTGCAATATAGTCTACGGGGGATCCTAGTGTTCTGTCAAGCATTTCAAGGTGTTCCGTCAACTTTAAGGCTCCATGTAAGTTATAAATCATGACATTAACGACATTAAATACTGCGTGTACACTGATATATTATGTTGTACAATACATACACATACGAAGAGTATGTGGGTGGAAAATATGTTTTCTTTTCTTAGTGACAAAAAAAGGGTTCCGCAATATTTACTTCCATGACTCCGAAAACGTTGAAGAGCAAGAGCACTGATTTAAAATAATCCTCCAGTTCCATGTAAATTAAAATAGTCTTCTAGCTTCAATACACAGATGTTATTTAAAATGGTTCTCCAGCTCCACCACACGATTGGTATTTAAAATAGTCCTCTAGCTCCACCACGCGGATGTTATTTAAAATAGTCATCTAGCTCTCCCACGCGGATGTTATTGAAAATAGTCCTCTAGCTCTACTACGCGGATGTTATTTAAAATAGTCCTCTAGCTCTCCCACGCGGATGTTATTTAAAATAGTCCTCTAACTCTACTACGCGGATGTTTTTTAAAATAGTCCTCTAGCTCTACCACGCGAATGTTATTTAAAATAGTCCTCTAGCTCTACCACGCGGATGTTATTTAAAATGGTCCTCTAGCTCCACCACACGGATGTTATTTAAAATAGTCCTCTAGCTCCACCACACGGATGTTATTTAAAATAGTCCTCTAGCTCCACCACGCGGATGTTATTTAAAATAGTCCTCTAGTTCCACCACACGGATGTTATTTAAAATAATCCTTTTTCTTTTTCGGCACATAAATTAATAGTTCAGCAGAATGTTTCAGGGTAACGTAGTATTTAATGCTGTAAATGTCATTATTAAATGACTTGCATGAAACCCTTGATTCTTCGACACTAAGGTTATGCGGAACCCAAGTTGAATATAGCTCTGTTTTAAATAAAATCTGTGTGGTGGAGCTAAGGACTATATAACAATATATGATTTGACAAATGACCGTGTCAGGAAACTCTTTTTTGCGCACAAGTCAGATTTTTTGTTTGATTGAAATACACGCCTTAGTTATATCACACCCCCGGAGACGTTTGTAGAACGAAGTGATCCATTCTTTTAGAAAAGTTTGACCACTATTGAACTCCATTAAATGAAAAAAACAAATTATTCATTTGAATACATTTCATTGGTGTCTAATCGTTTTCGCAAAAAAAACACGGAAAGGTTTTGATAATTTTTTGGACCATCCATATTGGAAATCCAAAATCGAAGGATTTCGTGGTAACACGTAAAGATAATAAACACGCATCAGGATTTTTTGCGCAGTAATCACAGTTGTCGAATAGCTCATTAAAAACAAGTTACGGTATAGTTTGGGGACTTTTAAGATTAATAAATAAAGAGCAAAATATTGTACTATAACCGAATGTAACGAAAATGATATGTATTACAATTAAGACGTTGCATTTGGTTTACAAATCAATCTTTGCCCTTTTAAGTTGCATAGGGATGTGATTACTTATGCGACAAAGCAGACAATCAATGCAACACGAATACCGCCAGGATATAAACTCAAAAAGGGCCCAATAGATAGTTAGCACAGAAAAATGTAATTCAGCTTTGAAAAGTAGCCATGTAGATAGGCAAATAGAATACATTGCAAGCTGTTTATTAAGCACTTTCCCACTAAAACTACCCACCAAAATGGATATCCACTGTCATGTTCGCGTACTTTTAAGTACAACGCATTACCCTGCACCCATGGTGTATAGCTAATCACAGAAAACAACAGGCATCTTCAATTAAATCAAATCACAGTCTTCCGTTACGTTCCAGGTCCTCGTTTTGCAGGTAGTGTGCTGGATGATATCTCGGATTTCCGTGCTCATCTACGTAGCGCAGTTTTTCATTGCGCTGCGTTTTGTCTCGGCTTCCCAGACTTGTATATCTGCAAGCATAAGAAACATGTATAACAAATTTGTGCCCGTATGTTATTAAAATATCATCAGATTAGCTGGCATCGCAGCCAAGACATTGGTTTCAACGGGAATTGGAATTTTTAGATCTCGTTCCCACTGGTCGGGTAAACAGGGGCTTTTATCTATCTTGACTGCAATGCCAGTTAACCCAAAGATCTATACACTATAGCTGAGATCGCCAAGTATGGGCTTCAGCAGTGTGGCAAGCCTACGATTCCTACCTCGTCATGCAACAGCATGATACACTTTTTGTTAAAGGATGCTTACCCGCGATCGTATAAAACGCAGTAGGGCAATGTCAGCTTCCTCAAGAAGGTCCAAACGTCTCGATATGACCAGTTCTACAACAGGGGAAATAAGTACAAGAACGCATGAGGCATGAGTGAATTGAAACTATGTCGGGAGTCTCACCAAAATAGGACTGACACGCATGTACTCGGGCCAGTCACCGTCAGTGGGCGTAAAAGCGGCCAGGTTTTTCGAATATGGGTCAGTGCAACGGGTTCCCATAACAACTGCTTTAATGTTTGGCTTCTTTTCTTTCAAACCGACCAAAGCTGGCTTCATGGCGCCTTGCATGGTTATTACGTTTAGATTGTAACTGCGGGAATGGATTTGGGTTAAATAACACGATGTACATACAGAACCAACGTCCAACAATTACAAATATTTCAAAGATGTCTAAACTACTATCATTTACAATTTTAGCAACATATATAACAAATATTGCATTTTAGTATTTGTTTAATCACTGTTTAAAAATAAAATTTAGTCACCGTTTAATTGAATGTTTCATAAATTCTTCAAGTTCCTCAAATGGTTGTTTATCTTTTATATACAAGGCTTGCAGTTCTCCAAACCCATCAGGACATTTTCTGCATCAATATTGCATACTTCATTAAGATAGTATTCAACCTGGTTTTGATGCAAAAATCACAAATTTACCTGCAAATGGCAGCATACAGTAAGTGTAATAGAGCTGTGCAATCCTTTCCACCATTGAATCCTATACACAACTCACCAGGAGAGTATCTTGTCAATGCCTCATCCAGAATTTGTAACTGTGATAATGAAGAATTGTAATTTAGTTGACAAGAATACCAAATATAAAAAAATGTAATGGTTTGGATAAAACACAGCACTTACAGAAATATCAATTTTGCTTTGTAAAACTGGATTTTCGACTTTGAAGATATCACCAAAAACATCTGTGCCTTTTAATGCGCCGGGGTCAGAACAATACTCCTATAGAAGATTAAACAGTTTTCAACCACTTTAAACAAAAGACAACCACAGTTACACTGTTACACATTTACCTTATCATTAAGGATACACCCTTTTGGTAAATTTTGGCGAATTTCAGATATAGCTGCTTTTGTAGCATTTTCATTTGCTGATTCAACTGTAACTTTGACTTTGTAGTAGTTGTTAAACCAATCTGGATAAGAACCAATTTGGACACCAGCTCCTTCATACCTATTTGATAAAAGAATTAAAG
The DNA here is from genome assembly GCF_947561715.1 of Ascidia mentula. Lineage (NCBI taxonomy): Eukaryota > Metazoa > Chordata > Ascidiacea > Phlebobranchia > Ascidiidae > Ascidia > Ascidia mentula. Next base: position 7,256,445 of record NC_138569.1, read on the forward strand.
TAGAAGATGTATAATATCCACGTGCAACAGCCATTAGCTAACTTTTTCGAACAGGCTGTTAGAGCTGTGGCAATATCTGTTTCAAAAGCATTAACTAGAAGCGTATCCATGTAGAACTTTTCTGCAAAGTAGATATTTTCTCCTATTTACACATCACATCATTCAAGAATATAATAGTTAAAGTACATGTATACCTTCAGCTTGAAACAAGTGTTTCAAATTGTCAAATAATCGAGTAAGCAAAACTGGGATTCCTGCAAATGTTTTATTTGTTACAAAATCTATACACATTCTTTCCACGAATTTTAGTTAGTTTACCGGGAAATACATAAACATTTCTGACTGAAATCAGGGGAAACTTTAGTTTCTCTCTTTTGACATTGTCAATTCCAAAGTGAAGCTGGGCAGACTTTGGAGTGCATGCCAGTTTGATCTTGGGTGATTCAACAAAGTTTTGCCCGAAATACCTGCATCAAAGCAAACCATAGAATGCTTACAAGTGATAAACTGAGTTATAGTACAAAGCATTGTTTGTTCACAACTGCCAATAAATAAAATGCTGTTGTTTGATAATTATAGAAGACATTCCAATATTTTATACAGTGCTTGCATTGGTGCACAGTGTAAAGAGACAAACAGTTGTTATCAACATGTAAAGTTTTTTTTTTCTATTTGCTGTGAAACAAACTTGCAGGCTGCAAAATTTCCTCATTTGCATGAAAGTGGAAAATTGCAGACAGGCCAAGGGCATAAGACCTTAAACTTGCAAAAGAAAATACAAAGGTATAGGTTCTAACATACTTTTGACACAATTCAACCAAAGTTGGATGAGGTATAACTTCTTCTTCAAATGCTTTAGCAATTCCCTCAATGGTTAAATCATCGTGTGTTGGGCCAATTCCACCAGATGTCAACACAATATCATACAGACCTGAAAACTTTTTGGTCTGACAACAGAAAGATACATATTATTTGCTAGGAAAGTGTTAGAAAGAGGGTAAAGAAACAAACCTCCAAAGCAATCACATCAACATTGTCACTTATAACTGATATTTGTTTTACATGTACCCCCAATTCATGCAAGGATCGACAAATGTAGTGCGAGTTTATATCTTGAGTTTGCCCCTTGAGGATTTCATCACCTGAAAACCAAAACAAGCTGCTATTGCAAAGGTCCGCCAATAATAATGTAAATTGCAGAAGAAAAAAAAAGGCATCACATAACAATAACTTTTACGCAACGTCACGTCACCAACAACAATGATTCCAGCTGTTTTCGGCATATTCTGATCCAAATCAGGGCGTAGATTACATGTTTTAATCCACCTTGCACAGTTCAGTGCTCGCAAGTTTTTCGTGTATGAAAGCTTATGCATATGATCATAACAGCTGACTCACTAAACCGCTGCCGCCAGCAAGTTATGAACGATCAAAAAGGAAAGGAAAGCGGATGAAAAAATTTCCGTTTCTTGGACCTAATGCCATTCTATCTAAATAATAATGAAAAAAAAATGTTTTGAATACGCTTTGGTGAGACGGGGTTATTGCACTTCCATAAAATGCCTTTTGGCGCTGTTTGTTTACAATCGTAACGTACGGAACTTTTGGAACGTGACTAGGTCACGTGCGTTCAACGAGTGCCGCTAACAGTCAAGCAGAAATTCATCCATTTCTATGTACAGTGGGATGTAGAGGGAAAGGTAATAATGTCGCAAGAAAATATGGAAACTCCAAAGTTCCCTGGGGTAAGTTTTGTCGTTTAAATTCATCATAAAGTGTTCTGTGCAACTAGGCTACTTGTTTTTCTTCACAGGTGAAGTTGTTAAACCCCAAGCAATATGGAAATGAAGAATATTTGATCGTTGCTTTGCTTGCTTTCATCGTTTTTGTTGCCGTTAAACACCTCATCTTTCATACTGTGTACTTTTGGTGGTTTCGTCATGGCCGTTTTTATGTCCCTGACAAGTTTTGGAGTCTTTACACAGGTAAATGAGTTTATTTTTAGCTTATTTTCATAAACCATAGCTGCAGCGTTAGACCATGGAAAACAACAAAAGGATAAAAAAAAATAACTAATTACCAAACTAATCTTTTACATGAATAGTTAAATACTGAGTTGAGCTGCAAAACTATGTGTAGTAAGCATTTCATGTGGCCATTGAACAACTGCGTCGTTTTGAAGTATATGACTCCTATTATACCAGATTAACTGCCTGGAAAAAAGGCATTAACTCTTTATTATTAGAGATATTAGAGACAATTTCTTCTAAACTTTGATATGTTGCTTGAAGGTAAAACCTTGTCACAGCGCCTAATAAACTATTTAAAATCTGTGGAATGTATTGGATCGGATCTGGATGCAGTTCTAAAGTCAGTTAATGAATATTTTGCAACAAAAGAATTTGCTCCAAGTCTTGGCGAAACAAAAGGTAAAGTAGATTGTGTTGAGTTAATGTAATTTTTTATTGTGTTTTACTTAAAACTATTATATGTAAAAGTTTCTAATTTAACCAATATTTATAGGAAAAATATTGGATCAAGTTCTGCAGCAATATAAACCAGAATGTGTACTGGTAGTTGGTTGCCATTTAGGCTATTGTGTGTTGAGGATTCTTAAATTTTTACCTGAGATTGCTTCAGTTTTTGTAATAGAAGAAAATCCAGAGTTCATTGCAACAACCAAACAACTTATTTCTATGTGTAATACAGACAAAAATGTAAGTTGTTAATGTTTAAGAACTTACACACATTGCAACAGCTGAATGTATTTTAATGTTATGTGCCATTTTTTTAATGTTATCTCTATTTTTTGATATTTTATAAGGTTTTGAAAAAATAATTTCAGTGTGCCACTTGACAAAAATTTTGTAGAAGTTTTTTGATTAGATTTAACACTGATTGCAATTGATGAATGTAGGTTATATTCCTATGTGGCAATGCCACAGAGCTTCTCCCAACTATGAACTCTGACTATGGTGTTGAAGCATTTGACTTCATCTTTCTTAATCGAACCGCTCATGATCAACCTTCACACTTGCCACTTCTACAGTTATTCGAAGGGAATAGTAAAGAGGTAATAGACAATACTATGTGTCTATATTACACATTTATAAAAGAATATGTTTTGTATTTACATGTTTGTTGATGAGAACTTTTTTTGATTGAACTGAATTGTATCCACAGGTTCACAGCTTTGTCCATCAAAATGACAATCCCAATCACCGCAAAACAGTCTTTTTGGCTGATAAAGTTGTCATGCTTGGGGATCCTGATTTCTTGAGATATGTCCGTGATTCGAAGCATTATGAAACCAAATATCACCAGATGAACCTAGAACATTCATCACATGAAATCGTGGATGGAATGGAAGTGGCTGTGTTTGTTGGATAACTCCATTATATATATTACATAAAACTGTGTGCTTATATTTATGAAAACTTAGGTAATTTCATAGTGTGTATTTTTTGTTGCTTTGATAATGAAAACTTCATCAATGTTATTTCAGGATAATTTTATAGGATAAAGTCACTATAGCAACGATTTAAGTGCAGTAATATAAGCATTGACAAAACATAAAATTTGTATCATGAAAAATGTGTCTTATAGCAATATATTTTTATCTGACTACGGTTTTGCTAAAAATTTATTTTTTCATTAATAATGATATGTCCTTGGCATTGGCATACGTTTTCACTACTGTATAACATGCAAATTTTCAAACATTATTTCTATCGTGTTGTTTGTGAGGTACAAAATTTTTTTTTAGTATCTCTGAGTACTTTATTTCAGCAAGTTTAGTAAATGAGTTTTATTTATTAGGTTTGGGGCCTGGAAAGATCATTGTAAAATATGATATGCCACAGCTGCTATACCCTACAATGTGAAACGTAATATGTGAAATACAACGCTTAGCAAATATTTTTGGCACTCCACGTTCAGCCCAATCTAATGAAATATTTTGTTGAAAATGCACACTATTTTAAAGAAAATAAAGTAGAACTCGTTTGGATTCGGTTTATCCAGAAATTCGTACAAAGCGGGAGCTCGGATAATTTGTAATCTTATCTACGGAGTATGCAGATATTTAATCCGGATCACCTATTTTGGACAGATGTTGCTATTATGACATTTCGCCAAGTTCGTATTGGTTGGAATTTCCTGCTTCAACTTCGCAACATCGATTGACTATAAACTGTGGTTATTGTTGCACTTATGATGACGTATTAACAGTTATAATTTGCTCAATGCTTTTTGGGTAATTATAAACACGTGTTAGAGTGTTTTTTTTATCTTTTGGTCAAATTTGTCGGACAATCATACCCGGCTCTGGACTGATTTCAACTGTAGATCTAGGTCTGGGTCAAAAATAGTTTTGACATAATGTAGTTTCGAAAAGTGCTCCTTTTTTATTTTAAGCGTGTTTTTCGTAATCCCCGTGTATTTGACACCAATCAGGTAAAACAATCAATTTTGAAGATGGCAAAATCGTGCGGAAGCAGTCCGAATGAAACCACAATTTAATGGGATGGGTGGAATCACCACAGAATGGATGGATTCACATTTACCTCCACCACCACAAACACATAAGCAAATGCAATTCGTTAAAAAAATAGCACTGGTCAAGCGCCCGCAAGGCATGCAGGGCCAAAAAGTTACGGTAGTGAGAGTCCAGGTTGTTGTTTTAGAGTCAGAGTGGTCGTTGTTGGGTTCGTAAATTAACACATATGAGTTTCCCTTCGTACGTGGGAAACCGGTCACGCATAAACAAAAACTAATATTGACGTCCAGGTTCGTATTTTTATATTAGTATTGCACTGTGTTTGCTACAATATACACATCCGCAGAATAGTTGGATTTTGGGCAGGATGTAAATTCCTATACTCAATATCGTATTTTTATAATAAAGAAACCTTTAAATCCTAAACTTTTCGTTCTTCCGGTGAAAAAAACAACTTATTTATCATGTTACCTGTTGGCCAAAACCTATTTTCAGTTTTCAAAGAAACCTTTCACGGTATTTAGCTTAAAAACCATAAAGCCTGCATTTTGAGAAATCCTCGGCGCGTCTACGGCGGCTTCGGAATACCAATTTCATAAAAAAAATTTAACAATGCAATACGATGCGCTTACAATAGCGAAATGTTTGTGACTCTCGCGTATAGTTTGGCAGTTTGTCATAGTCCTACTTTTCGAAAAAACGTTAACCTCATCCATTTTTTAATTTCAACGTACTGCGCAGCTTTCTGCGCATGGCACCAAATTTAAAGTTTTGTTTGAGATACAGCCACCAGCTGGTTCGTTGTTTTGTTGTAAGGGTTTGGGTTATATGAAATGGTTGTGGTGTTCATGTAGTATATGTTAAGTTAATGAAAATATGTGCAGTGTTAATATGGCACTGAATTTAATAAATGTGTTTTTCCACAGAATGTCTGTGTAACAGCGTGGCTGCGAGCAACACGCTTCTTTTAGATTAACATTTTAGATTACATATTGGATTATGCCACGAAAAAGCGAGATTGTGCAGATGGATATTCAGAGGGAGTTTTGCAGTACCATGCAGGATCTGCGGGAAATATGGGATGAAATAGGAATTCCAGATGAACAGGTTAATATTTGTGAAAGTTGCTCACTATTTTGGATCAACTTTAATATTCATATTTTTCTTTGTTAGATTGATAGCCGTGGCAGCACAGTGATCATGCACATTCGAAACCTGCTGTCAGAAATGGTTGCAGAAGAACAAAATCTCAAGAAGAACATGCTAGAAAAGATTGAACGCTACGTTGCAGAAGTTGATGAGTTAACCACAAAATTGTTTTTGCCACCATATTCTCCGCCCTCTGGTCTGACTATCATGCAACAAGAAAAAGATTGGAGGTAAACTTAATGTTTTTATTTTTTATGTCCAAGGCTACAGAACACATTGAAAAAAACTTCTGCGAAAATTTGTCGATAATCCACGCAATGTTAATTAGATAATGCATATACATACGAAAAAATGTTGCGATTGTCCGTGCAATTAACGATTGCTGAAAAAAATTCTCTGCGCAAAATAAAAATTCAATCTGGACTACAGATGTGTTGTGCATTTGTAATTACATTGCTTTCTTACAGAACTCATGCTAATCACTTGAACAAGCTAAAACGAGACAGAATGTGTATGTTGGCCTCACTGAAATCTGTTGAGCAAGAGTTATGTGATCAGTTGTGTACAACCCCTTGTTACATCCCGACCGGTTCTATTCCCAGTGAAGAACAACTTGAACAACTTAAGGTGTGTTGCATTCGTAATAGGCAATGGATTCTGTCAAGCCATTAGTCAAACAAAAATATATTCTCAACACACGTTGATGTATTAGATTTAAAAAAAAAATAGTCTAGACCAGTAGTTCCAATTCATCTGTTTCGTCACAAACCGTTTATTGGTCCTGTAATTTTCTAGTTAAATCAGCGAACTTAAATTGATACATATTATGTTTTTATCGTGTTGCAGTGTCTAGCTAGCTAGCTAGCTTATTTAGGTACATCGACAAAAACACAATTGCTTTTGGTATGAAACTTATTTACAGTTTGGGGGGGCGTAAGGCACAAGTCCGTTACTAAAAGGAGGTATGATAGAAAAAAGGTTAAGAACCACTGGTCTAGACAGTGGTTATTACAAATCTTAATATGCCACACAACTAAATTTCCTGATAAAATTGTAAAAACCAGGCATTGTTTTGAAACTATGCTCTGAAAGCCTTTTTGCATATTAAATTGTTCTCGTACAGGACCACATTGAAACGTTAAAAACTGAAAAGGAAAGGAGAAAAGATGTGTTCACCTCCAAGAAAGCTGAAATTGTTTGCATGTATGATGAGTTGGATCTTGTGCCTGAAAGTTCCTTTGCACAAGTAAGTAACATCCAACTGTAACTAAAAATTAGTAAAGTCTCATAACTCGCTTCTGAAAAACGTTCCAGGATTTGGTAACAGATGAGCTCGACTCATTTGCGTTATCCACTGGGAAAATGGAGGAGCTGGAGGATCTAAGGAGTTTATTGGCACAACAGAAATTTGATTCTGAAAGCATGATGCAGTCTTTGTGGGCTAGAGTAAATTCACTTTGGGAACGTCTTGAAATTCCTGATGCTGAAAGATCCAGAGTTAAATCACATTGTCAAGGCATCAAACCAGTTCACATAACAGCTTTAAAACAGGTAACATTTAACATTGTAAATGTAATCGAGGGCCATAGCCTTTTTTGCAATATTATCTCTGTATTTTTTGTTGTACTATTCACACCATGGTTATTTGTCGCAGGTTCTCGAACAGCTGGAAGCTGCCAAATTGGCCAGTCTTCAACGTCTAACAGAAAGAGCACGCTCCGAGATAGCTGTCTTGTGGGACAAATGTTTCTACAGTGCTGACCAAAGGCATGAATTCACAGCAGCCTCAGATGAAAACTACACTGAAACTTTGCTTGAAATACATGAGGAGGAACTTGTGAAAATGCATGTGAGTGCATTTAAAACTAAATCTACAAATTAGTGCACTGTTTATTTGGATGTTGTGGTTGCAGTTTACTGGTTCAAATATACTTTTCATAAACACCATACCCAAAATGAATTGAAAAAGAGTTTTTTTTTGCTATACTGTGATAAAAGTTCTCAACAAGTTGTGCATAATGCTACATAGCTGGAAGAAATAATTATAAAATGAACTGCTTGTTTAGCTAAAAGTCATAATTTCAACATCTCTTCAAACCAGGCATATTATGAAGAGCATCAGGACATGTTTGGAAATGTCAACAAGTGGCAGAAGATGTTTCAGCGGATGCTTGAGCTTGAGGCCAAAGCTCATGACGTGAATCGTTTCTCAAACCGAGGTGGAAACTTGCTTCAAGAAGAAAAAGAGCGCAAAAGGATCCACAAACAACTTCCCAAAATCGAAGAAGAACTGTTTGCAGCAATTGCAGTGTATGTACTGTTGGGGACTTCAAAAATTATATTTTTTATTTAGTAGCAACTTATTGAGTTGTTTCTTGTAGCTGGGAGGAAAAGAAAGGTCAGCCTTTCCTGGTTGAGGGTATACGTTTTTCTGATTACGTACATTCTCAGTGGGAAGCGTGTGAAAGGAGGAAGGAAACTGAGAAACAACTTCGGCATGACAAGAAACAGCAGGTAAACCCAAACATCCTTGACTCAAAAAATTTTCGCTAAAAACTCGTCTTTTAAGTTGCCTAAATATTGGTGTCTGTAATACGTGGGTAAAAAGCTATGTTTTACCTCAACCAGAGAAAAATACGTTTCCATTAGTCTGCCACAGGTTAGTAAACTGTCTAATGAAATCTCAATAAGATATTCTTGCGATTTGGAAACATACGGGGATGGCTTTGACCCTTCATGACCTACCCGTGCTTTGCAGCGTGAACAATTGCTTTGTGAACCCTTTGCATTGCGTTGTCATTGGTGACCTAAATGTGTAATACGGCGTGTTCGAATCGATGGGTTAAATCTATGTCCGCTCTTCGGGAGTCAATTATTAATCCTATTTTTACACGAATCAACCAACATCAGGCTGTAGCCATTGACAACCACAAGTTTAAAACTACAAGACCTGAAAACTGTGAATTTCATGTCTTCAAATATTTAGAATCCACGCAACTACAGGGCGAAAGTCCAGCAAGCCTTTTTGTACTTAACTCGAAATTAAATTCTTTCCAGGAAATGCAATGTGAGATGGCTTTCGGCAGTGCTCCAAAGACGCCCACCAAGAGGCGATTCATCGGTACGACCACAATCCTTAAAACACCAACTAGCTCCGCAAAGAAACCGAAACGTGGCCCCATGGACAGCACATGGCGCAGTATGGCTACCATCGCTACACCGGGCAACAGGACGGCTGCCACGTGCGCTTCACCAGGTACAGCACCCATGTAGTTTCATTAGTATTTTGTCACACACCTAGAAATCATGTCAGATTTTATAGTTTTATTGTGGTGAATGCTTTACCAGCTGTGGATTTTATGCGTGTAAGGCGTTACCGTCACATATGAGACGCACACTTTAAATACAATGACAGCAAATAAGATTAGTACATGACATCCGTCATGAAAGCGGATGATTTGTGTTCTTTGACACCGAAATGTCGTGCGTGGTTAAAAAAACAAAGGGAATTAAATTATTGTTAAACTGGTTTTTCCGTTTTCTTACAAAGCGCAGATGAAGATAATTTTTATTTGTCTTCAGGGAAACCACCGATATCATCCAGACTGCGCACTCCTTGCGGATCTGCGCAAAAACCGCGTACCCCGGCTGCCAAACGTGCGCTGTGCGAGAAAAACAAGAAAGTTGCGACTCCGGGTAAATCCGGACCTGGATCCACCAGAAGCGCCCCGCCCACCGTCAACAAAACCGATCTGGACACGACTTTCATCAAAGGTCTCAGCACGACAGTGGTTTCATCAAACACTGGTGGTTCTACAGAGTCCGTTCAATCAATGCCACTGCCCGAGGTAAACGTCCGAATGTGTGACCTTGAATCAGATACCCAAAAACATTGGACTAAATTGTAAAACAAAACTGTTTATTTATATCCTTGCATCAAATTGAACATAGCAATTACAACTGTTTTTTTTTTTAGTTAATGTCAATATATGGTTATTTTAAACCGTCTTTTCATACGCTAGGCTTTGCACTACCTCAAAGTCAAGAATACTCAATACAAGTCCTTCTTGTTTAGGTAAGAGGAACTCGCTACAACGATTTCGCCGCCGCAATTAACTCCAACGCTAAGGAGAACCGAGCTGTGAGGAGCAGCGCCATTGGAGACTATGCTCGTACATGAGCTGCTTTACCCACGTTGTACTTTTTCACCCACACTCCGCTTCCATCATGCCAGATCGCTAGTCATGTGGTGCTATAGGTTTCAGTCTTACCTTCATGTCGGAAGTCCAAGCTGTATATTGTTTCGGTAATTGTTTTAGCTCTGTAGCGTCGGTTTGGCGACATGCCGTTTTTTTTTAAAAAATGCATTGTTTTATATATCGGCCAACAGTCAATGATATTTTGAGAAAATGAACTGATTTTTAGTCTGTTCTTGCCTTTGGTCCACTCTCTATAGCCATTGGCTGATGGAAAATGACGTCACTTTATCGTTCCACTGATTTTATCCAAAACAATGCACAGCATGATTTTTATAAATTGACTTTAAACCTGCACGTTCACCTTTCATTGAACTTTCTCGGCTTCCTGGTTTTATTGTACAACACAGCGCGTGTCAGTGTTTCGCGTATAATGTAAAAGCTGCCCACGCCGCCGCCTCAATTACAACTGCGTGCATTCGTTTATATATACCAGTAACGTTGTTGAGTACTAAATGCTTTTGCGTTTTAACTTGTTCTCGTGTTCAAGTGCCGCTTTTAATTGTAAATACAAACAAACGACGCAATATTTTGTGTGTTGCCAGGGAGGGATAGGAAAAATGCATCATCCCCAAACAATATGACGTTGCGTTCAGAAAAGCAGGAGAACAGATCAGTCTATAATGTAAACACCAGCAGCACCTTGACAAAGGGCGAGCAAATCACCAGTACACACTCGTTTTTCGTTTTTACCGGAACCTCAGTTACATAAAAACTCTCCTGGAAGCAGATGGGTCGGATTCAAGCTTATGGGCCCAAAACCGAACGATTCTACACCTTCGGCGGTTATAATAGAATATCCTATTTGAAGCAACCTTGGTCACTGCTCACATATAGTCTTTTTGTCAACAAGGGGTTAAAAACGCAGCATTTACTTCTTTCGAGTCAATTCAACGACATCAGTGACGTGAATAAGAGGGACGCCGTCTCTAGGGCAGGTCAAGCAAAGACACACACACAATAGGCAACACACAAAACATATACGTCAGGACGTTGGTCGCACAAATCAATGAAATTCAAGTTGCAAAACGCATCAAAATTGTCTATGTGGTTGGTATAACTGTAAAGTATGGTCAGAAACACCAAAGCAGCTACAAAAATAGGTTTTCGTCAATTCGCGCCTTTACATGCTTAATCTATAGAATTCGAAAGATTTATTAATGGCTGTATAAAAGTAAGGTTTTGGAAAAATCTTTAAGCGCTGCGTATGGTTTGTTGTCTGTTTATACCCACGAATGAGGGAGGATCTATACAAATTCTGATTGCAAAGCAGAAAATGGAGCGCTTTGTAATCGCTCAGCGACTGGCAGTTTGTGCGTAATTGCGACGATATGGTGTACTGCCCTTATGCAAACGTTCGTACAACAAAGCCATATAGTTTTGCTATTGACAAATTAATTCACCAAACAACAAATACAACGACAGGTTTAATCGAGCCGCAACCACAGCGCATCAATGACGCATTATAGCACAAAATTCCTCGATATCGCACGTGCAGAAACGCTATCTTATAAAGAGAAATAATTCGGTTTCACCACGCAGAAAATTAGATTCTACGGACTCCTATATCACAAGTGTAACAAAAGACGACCGAGGGCGGTTTCACCACGCCACCACCAAACAAAGGCAGGATACCATGCGAAAAGTTCCCCGCCTTCGAAACTTGCGTATGTCCTGGTTGGCACGTGATGCTGGTTTGGTGATTAAACACCCGTAACCGCGGTTTAATAGGTACATCCACGCGTGACCTTTTAACAAAACATCTATTTTACATGTTGTGCCTATCCATGCACTGGATCAAGTTTGAGGACATGGGACGTTGGCTTTTGTGTTTTTTTTTACCACCTTAAATTAAAGCGGCAACGGTCACGAAAACGTACAAGTACATCATATAGACAAAGGGAACATATTTTGTAGGCGCCCAAACGCCCATACTAGTACATAGCATAAGGCAAGCACCATAGCACAATACCCAGCAGCGCCAGTGCTTGGTTTCGCCTATTCGTTTGACACCCTTCCTTCCCCCAAACTATTGGTATTGCTTCAGTGACGTGGCAGGCAGTGTTGGTATTAAACTTTCTAACCGTCGCGCAAAACCGAAAATTATTTCGAGATAAAGTGACGTACCCCCCAATCTGAACTTCAGCTACACAAAGTACAGAGAACAGCGCGATGCCATAGTTTGAAAAATGCACCCTAAAGCAGCGTAAAAACTGGTGAACAACGTACTATGATATGACGCAGGCTAAAACATACGCTTGGGGGAAGGGGTTCACACAAAAAAACGCGAAATTTGGACAAAAGCAGGTTCAACAACAAACTGCAACAGTCGAGATGCAAATGGAAGGGGATGAGTCCCAGTTTGTTACGAATGCGGCCGGCAGCAACTGTCGTTGGCCGCCAAACTGATTCATGCGTCCAAGCGCTAACCCATTTCCGTTGGGCACATTTATTCCTCCCGCGCCGCTCTCGCGTCTTCATCCACGGCAATTTCCCGCTCTTGCACGTTCAGTTTTTCTTCGACTTGCTTCTCGAGGTCGTCCAGTCCCTTTTCAACCATAATCTCTTCTCGTGGTCGCGCGCCGCCGAATATTGCCGAACTGGGGTTGGCCACCGTGCTTACTGGCAAGCCTTTCGTGCGCGGTTTCAGTTGCAATCGCGGTCGCCCCGCAGATTCTTCTGTGGACCAATAGGAGGCAAGTGTTATGAAATGGAATCCCGATAAGATTATTTTTTTTAACTTTTAAAGTCTTACTTGCTTTACAGAGTAACAGAAACAAAAAAAGATCACATTATCATATGCCAGAGTCGGTATGTAACAAAACTTTCAGGTAAATGCAAGCAAAGGTTTGTTGTATAACAACCGAAACGTCGAACAAACAAGTTTTTCTTTTGCCAGACGAGCTTTTCATCACTAAATAGTATGCCTGGCAGCGTTAGCAACAAACAGACTAAAAACAATTCATACAAAACACTTTTTCGAAGTTTTTTTTACTGTATAGTTGAACATTGAGTTACCGACAAGTGTATTCATATAGGAAGGAACACGTTGTTTTAACAAGACACAAGACACACATATAAACACTTTAAACACATCAGACCTAATTACTTTTATCACAGTAAAAGTTAAATCTTTACCAGCTGAGGGTTCTCGAAACTCAGGTTCCCGAGGATGCTGGTGTTGTTGTTGTCTACCATAATCCCGGTCTTTGCCTCCGAAACCCCTGTTGAAACCTTGATCATGACCATAGCCACGATCCTGGTATCCTCCATGCCTTCCATCACCATGGTAACCATCATTGTAACCACCTCGTCCTCTTCCACGACTGTATCCTCCACGCTGCTGGTAATCTTGGGTAAAACCACCGCCACGTTGACCTTTGCCAGGATAAATATTTACACAAAAGTAAGTTTAATGCAGCTATTAGCATATTGCAATATGTTAATATGGGTAAGAAGTTTTTTCAACGAACGAAACCGTCACAAATCGAAAAGACGAAAAGTGTCCAAATTTCTTAAATATTCGACGAAATACAAAATATAAATTTGTTAGTTTCAATCATCCAGAAACACAATTGAAATAGAGTTTTTAGTCATAATACTAATTGTCCGTCACTACAGAAGTGAAAGGCTGATAACAGCCTTTCATAAACCACAGTGAAAGGTAAAACTTTTGTTGCACAGTAATGACTCGTTGAAATGTCACTGTAAAGTAGAATGTTGACTTTTATTTGGCATTTAAAAACAAAATAAAAGTCGAACATGTCCAAAACAAATCAACTCAAGGATGTGTGCATAATTATTTGTTGAAATCTAACCAGTTGTGCACATTTAGGTCTACCTCCAAAGCCTCCCCTTCCTCCCTGTTGAAATCCACCTCGGCCTCCACGACCTCGCCCTCTCCGGTTCTCAGCTACATTTACTCGGATGTATTTTTCATCAAACATCTAATTGCATAAATATATTGCCTGACAAAAGCCCAACCAACTTCATGTTTGCAATTTTTAAAATTAATATAAATAATAAATATATACAAAATTGATCTGAACGAAGCATTTATTGCAATATGCTTACAGCTCCATCATATTCCAGTGCATCTCGTAATGAGGATTGACTATCAAACTCAACATAGCAAAATCCTTAACAAAAGCATAACAATTAGGGTATATATAAATTTGCATCCATTTCACCACTATGGCTACTTACTTTAATATTTAATTAAATTCTGTAGGTCACAAATAATACTTTAGTTTAAAGCAAAAATTTATTTAATCATGCAAAAAACGAAAACATATGTAAAAATTGATTTACCTTTGAACTTATCAGTTTCCTTGTCTCGGACCATACGAACACTTCGAATCTACAATAAAGAAATATATACATGATTGTTTTCTAGCACAGCCATTATTCTTTAACTACCACCATTTGCAAACCTTAAGGTCCTGAAAGATTAAATCAATGTCTCCTTGTATAGTTTCGTCAGGCAGGTTTCCTACAAAGCATGTAAAAGGTTCTTCAGTTGGCAATTCTACTTGTCTGCCCCCTCGTTGTCTTGAGCCTCCTTGTCTAAAAAAGTGATGTTGCACGGACTTATTATGTTTTTAATGTGTGCCCTGAATTTTTTTTTTGCAAACATCAATTGTGCTGATTTTGAGTGCACGAACTGACGTTTTTTGCATGTTATAATGTATTACCTAAATTTTTTGAGCGGATCGCCATTAAACTTGCGAAAATATGTCATCATTTCCAATCATTTGTATGTGTGAGTTTGAACAACTCATATTCAACTAAAAATAATAAACTAGGGCCAAATTACCTTCCATGTCCATAATTTCCTCTATCATTGTATGCCATTATACATCAGTAGGTACAAATTCTATAAAAACACACGTAGTTTAATAAATTTAAGCAAAAAAAACCAACAAGTTTCCAAGTAAAAACAGCGATACACTGCAATTTTGTAATTTTTTTATCTGAAGTTTATATAATTTTTTTTTTCGTTTTTCTTTGACAAAAACAATTACGACTGATTCTATCCGACAAAAACGAATTTGTAACATTGCTTTTCCTGCCTTGACATGAATTACGCAGACCCTCAATCGAGTCTACCCGCACATTTACTGCGCGCATGGGAGCATAACTTCCCTCCGGCCACAACCATGTGTTGCCGAAAAATGTGATGTACCTCTTGTAAACGCTGGGCCAATTACGAATGCATTAAAATTCTAGATTTTGTGAAACAAATGCATAAAAATATGTATATCTTTGAAAAACAAAATAGACCATTTATTTATATGCGCTATGAATTCGGGTGGCAAAAGTCATTTTACTAAAGCAATGTGGGCAAATTCCAATGACGTGAAATACAATGAAGCATTAATATTTAATTAAATGCAACGTAATAATTTTTCCTTCACAAAAATATGCAGCAGGTAACATTCAGTATCAAAAAAACACAAAAAAAGGCAATGAAACCACGTGACCAAATAAAAACCACTGAATTTTAATCTTTCTGCTCAGATGATCGATGGTTACTGTCACTATCGTATTCACACGTGTTGAAGAGATCTCTTTTTGAAATGACTTCTTTTGTTGAAGAGCTCGCCAAGCTGAGCAATCCTGTTCCTTCGCAAGACCCGGAGGATGATATACATGAAGGTGCGATGTTCACGAATATTTTGTTGTTTGAAACCTACAGTTCATGTGTGACTTTATTGTAGTAAATTCATACATATACGCAACGTCACTAATTATACAAATTTTATTGTACCCTATTGTAAAGGGAACTCGATGTAATGCTGGTATGGTTATGTTCGTGGCTTTATAAAAACTATATTTTTGAAATATTTTCTGAAAAATTCAAACAAAATGTAACTTTTTTATTTGTTTAGAGACCAGAGCACAGCTTGTAGAGAAATATCTACTGGATGATCTAGACAGCCAACCTGTTTCTAGAAATATAAGTAGACTAAAAAAACAAGAAGACAATGATCCAAAATACAAAGGAAAAATCATTT
The DNA here is from genome assembly GCF_947561715.1 of Ascidia mentula. Taxonomy (NCBI): domain Eukaryota; kingdom Metazoa; phylum Chordata; class Ascidiacea; order Phlebobranchia; family Ascidiidae; genus Ascidia; species Ascidia mentula. The sequence goes on from NC_138569.1 coordinate 7,272,365, forward strand.
CTAGAAAATATCTAAAAGATGATGACGGTGATCTTGGTGGCGAAACATATTCCGACATTGAAATGTGGTAAAATTTTGTTGATTTGTTTGTATATTCTGATAGATACAAGGTGTCTCTGTGTAGCTCTGGTGGTCATTCAGAGCCAGATGATGAAGCTGATGTTGATGAAGATTTGAGCTGTGGAAAGGATGATTATGAGGTTATTGTTTGTTGCAACTAATCAAACGCAGTATTGTAAGAACTGTTTTAACTTTAATACATACAAAGCAGTTAATTTTTTTTAATACCATGTAGTAAACTAGAAAAATAATTATCTATATAAAGTTAAAGTCACAGTTGTTCTACACATTGCACTTGCGCCCTTTGTAACCTTGCATATGATGTTTTTGCAACAAAATTTCAGAACATATCTGGCAGTGACGATGAAGATATTGATTCAGATGAAGCAATGGGCACAAGCGACATTGAAAATGACAAGTTTGCTCCTCTATTGTTTAAAGATGCAAAGGCAAAACAACATACCACAGCTTCAAAGGAGAAGGACACAAAAAATCAAATCAGTAAGAATGAAGTAACCTACATTTAACTATCATTGCAAGGTTGTATAATATTAAATTTAGAGTTGTCCAAAAACTATAACCCACAGTCAGCCCAAGTATTGCTTGTCAGCACCACGGTCTTAAACCGGGGGATGTGGAAGGTTGAATACCAATGATCTATCCATGTTTGGTATTTCTTTGTGCAGAAACATTACAATAAATTGATCATTATGTTGCAAAACTTGTTTCAGCTTACATGCTTCTAGTTGTTTTATCTTTTGTGTGTGTGAAGACAAAAGCAAGGGCAAAACTTGACTATGCAACCTACGATGTGCATTGTTATCCACAAAACCTCGCATTAAAGACCTGGTTTATTAAAGACAGCCCCATTCCTTCCATTAATAAGTGATATTAAACATATGTAAAAGACTTTTTCCGGAGAGTGGGAGGCACAAGATTTAATAAATGATGTCATAGGGGCACGACCAAAAATGTTTAAGAACCATTGATCTAGATTATTTAGTATTGCTTTAAATTAGGTTTTCTTGGTATCTTGGAAATGATGTATTTTATAGGCAAAGATTTCAATCGGTTGATTTGTTTCGTAAAATGCTAATAAATATATCCCAGATTGGCTATTAAAAATCAATTGAAACAAAAATTGGTCTGTGCTAAAACAACTTGTATCTGTGTAAATAAATGCTGTCTTCTCTCTTCATTGTAGAATTGTGGGAAATGATGCTTGAAATAAGAATCAAGTTGCAAAAGATGATTTCTGTGGCAAACCAACTTCCTCAACCATCCACCTATCCACTTTTTACTCAACAGGTAATTAAGCGCTGGAAAGTAAAATAATAAATAAACTAACAAATCCTTTTTATGTAAATGTGCTGACATGCAATATATTGTCTTTAGGGAGGAACAGAATTCAGAGCAGCTTCCAAACGAGCATCTAAGTCCACCACAAAACTCCAATCTACTTTACTTGAACTTCAATTTTTGCTGCTAAAACAAAACACTGAGTGTGCAACGTCCTTGGATGGTGCAACAGCTAGGTAGATACATGTAAATGTTGTTGGAAATTTCTTCACAAAATATTTTTTCGTGTAGCCTCCAAAGCAATAATTATTGTCCCGAAGATGAGATGGTTAAAAAATTGTTTGGTGTAATGAGGACGCACCGCAGCAAAACACTGAATTACTGGTATGACAAGACACGCCTTTCTGTCAGTAATTTAAACAACAAGGTAGTACATCCTTTTTGTAAAACCATAGTTTGGTGGTTACCTATGAACTATTGTTTTGTCATTTTTAGTCATTTTCAAACTTTGAACGACCAACAGAGGCACAAATAGAACATGTGCTTTCTGATCGCACTCGGTTAATAAGAAGAACACAGTTACAAAGATCTCAGTATCGTGTTCTAGGAACATTGAAAAACAACAGTGACAATGGTGAAACTGAGGTAAACATTACTTTGTATGTGTAATTTGCATGTTGCAAATCAAAGTGCTATCATTATTACTTAACCACAGTCCAACAAATTTGATTAAATTGATTCTTTCAAAATTGTAATATTGTGTAATGCTCAGCTGGTGAACATTTTAAATACAATAAAATAAGACGAACACCAATGAAATACAGGAACACATAGTGTTTACCCAGTTTTTGCAACAGAGCATGTGTTGATTTAGATTAGACATGACGCACATCTAAAACAAACTAATGAAGAAATTTTTGATGATGATGACTTCTATCAACAACTGTTGAGGCAATTAATTGAACAAAAGTCGTCTATTCTTACAAACACCACAGACAGCACAGAAATGACAAGGTAAATTTATTGGTATATATGTCTGGTGAAAAATTGACAAATAAGTTGTAAAATTATGGTTGTTCTGCCCATTAAATGTAAATGCAATAAAATTGCTTTTAGACAATGGCTAAAGTTACAGCGGTTCCATGCCAAGATGAAAAAAGTGGTGGACACTAAAGCCAGCAAAGGACGAAAAATTAGGTAACTGTTTTACTATTTACTGGTTTAGTTTATTTTTTTTTATTTCTATTTGCGTACAGGTACCACGTTCACCCGAAACTAGTTAGCTTTATGACTCCTGAAGACCGAAGCTTGTGGACGCATGAATCGCGAAACCAGCTTGTCAAGTCTGTGTTTGGCCAGACTACGGCAAGAGAAGAATTGAGTGATATTGTGGCCTAGTACTGTAAGCGAAAACAATGAAAATTGTACGAAGAATATGTGCTTGCTGCGATTCAAATCTAAGTTCTTGGTACACCACATTGTATCAATGTGCACTATGGCGTGTAATAGTGTGCTGTGTCTCGCTTGGTCTATGTGATCTATGGTTAATTCTTCACCGACAGCCTTGCCCAGTAGCAGTAAAAATGTCTTTTAGTAAAGCTGTTTAGTTGAGGTCCAGTCGTGCGTAACTCCTATAAAGAAAAACGCGCAACTTCTTTGGATGTCGTTGTAGTTGTTATATTTTACAAATCACAGTGGGTCGAAGAATTCGCAAAGTACCATTTGTTTTGTGTAATACAATCTCCAAATGTGCCCATATTAAATCATAAATTTTCAGGTGAATGTTATAGGCCTAATGAGCGGGATCATTTTTTAATGTGCTGCAATGAAGGGATTTTATACAAAAGAAATGCTACATTGTTAAAAGGATATGGTTCATTCAGCGTTGATGAAATGTGAGATACAATTAAACTATTTCACAGTGTAGCACGTGAAATAGTTTAATTGTATCTCCCATTTCATCAACTTAATTTCTCTCACAATAAGATAGTAGACGAAACTCCCACGGCCTTCTGGTATCCTGCTCAGCGACAGATCGTTTTGCCGCACCTTACTATAAATTTTGTGTTCTATCCCTTCGTTCGTGACACCCGTTACCCCGACATGGACCTACAACTAACTGACATTTGCTTCTATTTTGATAACTCGCCCTGTCGCCAACGCCCTTTGGTCTTTGCAATTTCCAGCGCAACGTGTCTTTCAGTTTAATGAGGTAAGTGGTGCGCACAGAGTAAAATTAGTTGGATATAATCGAGAACACGCAAAACAGTCAAACATTGCAACAGTAGCTGGTAGCGGCAAAAATTTTTTAATGCACTAATATCTTAATTTTATGCACAAATCCCAATGAATAATGTACGCCCCATCGTACGATTTCTGTGGCTTGGATTTTTTCCTTTTCCACGTGATCATTCACCAATCGTTACGCGAGTTTATCTCACATCCCACAATGCAATTTTGTTGTTTCCGGTGTGCTGCTTGCTGCGTGTTGGTTTTGTAATTGTTGCTTGCTTACTTCATTGCCTCGCTGGAATTAGGTTAATTTTACATGACAGCAATTACTGCGGTTTGTTTGAGCATTGTAATGTTAATATATGTGCAGTAACTATGTGTACAATGTAGCAGTAAATGCACTTATTAGTGCAGAATATTTTTATGTTTAATCCAAACTTCATTTGTGCGCAGGCATATACTTGCAATTTGAAGGTATAAATAACGAACAAAACCATGAGTAGAGCCGGATCAACTGATTGTCGCATCTACGTTGGCAATTTGCCACCTGATATAAGAGAACAAGAACTTGATGACCTGTTTTATAAATACGGAGGCATCCGCCATATTGATTTGAAGAACAGACGCGGTGCCCCATTTGCCTTCATAGACTACGAGGACTACAGGTAACTAAACGAATTGTATCACTTAATATGTAGCATGAAAGCTGGAAAGTGAACCCTAAATTGTTTTGTATGTTTGTGACGATTTTTTATAGGCAATGTTGTCATGGTTTGAAATGTATTATGATACCTTTGATTTTTATTCTAAAAGTCGGATTAATTGGATGGAAATGGATTGGAAGGAAGGATAAGGGAATGTAATTTGGCAAAGTCAGTTGACTTACACCCTCAGGATATGGAGGATTGGAGTAGTGGAGGATTAGGAACAAATTTAGTTTTATAAATGGCCGTGAAAATGCTACAAATAAATAAGACACATGCATCAGGAGTGAGGGGAAAATCATTTTTTTAAATGCGTTGTGAGTTTCATGTACTTTAAGTCACTCGTGCAATCAAAAATGGCGACGTTTGCTAGACAGAAATAGTGGTTTGTGTTGTTGAATGTTTTTCTGTATTTTATTTAGTTTATGTTTACCAGAGATGCGGATGATGCTGTTCATGGCCGGAACAACTACAACTATGATGGATATAGGTTGAAGGTGGAACGCCCACGTAGCTCTGCTGGATTTGGTGGCGGCGGCGGTGGTGGTGGCGGCGGCGGCGGGGGCATGGGCCGCTCATCTACTTATGTTCGTGGAAGACCTGGTCCCCCATCAAAACGAACTGATTACCGTGTTGTAATAGAAGGTGAGTTTTGTCTGCAGTACTGTAATTAACTTAAAATTGTTCTACCTGCAAGGCTTTAAATTTACTTCAAAAAAAATAACAAATTACATTTAGTTTTAACTGATTTCATTTCATTAAGGTATACCTGCGAGTGGCAGCTGGCAAGATTTAAAAGATCACATGCGCGAAGCTGGTGATGTGTGTTATTCTGATGTGTATCGTGATGGCACTGGCATAGTGGAGTTTATGAACAGAGATGACATGAAGTTTGCTGTAAAACACTTGGATGACACCAAATTTCGCTCTCACGAGGTTAGGCCTGTTTAACCTCTTGCAACATTGTTTCATTCATAAAATAGCTTTGAATGAGCTTTGATAACTTTTTATTTTTGAACCTCACCTTTGTAAAAAGGGCAATGTATAGTTTTGTTTTGTCATTGATGGCCCATGTTGATACTTAAGTTGCAAATAAAACACTATTTGCTTTTTGCACTCAAAAATGTTTTTATTGTAATGTTTCAGGGTGAAACTGCGTACATCCGTGTTCGCACCGAAGACCGCGATCGCGGTAGAAGTGAATCTCCCGCCAGGTCCAGATCACGCAGTCGCGGTAGGCGCAGATCGCCCAGCTACTCGCCACGGCGTTCAGCATCTAGGTCTCCACGCCGTTCAAGATCTCGTTCCCGTTCCTCATAAGCTTGCCGCTTTGATTGCAGAGCCTTTTTTGTGCTTGTACAGTAGGACCCAATGCATTTTCGTGGGCAATTTGCCAGGATCGAATGCATTGATATGACGGAAAAATGTAAATGTCTTTAGATTTGCCCCGTTTTTATTTTGCGTTGTGGAAATCGAAATAAAACACCTGAATTCTTTACAATCCGGAAAGACCTTCCCGACCAGTTTGTTTAGATTTTTTTGTTAAAACATAGAGCTACGCGTTGCGAAAAAATTCATATCGGTTTCTTAAACTGCTGGAACCACGCGTTCCCTGTTTGTGAATCGATCGACTCTTGGACCCCAGTGACCACCAAAACACCGTGGAAGGTAACAGAAAACAAAGCGTCCTAGGTTAGCAATCGCAACAGCTTCGGAATTCAAGATCGACAGTTTTGTGACATGTTGCCACGAACCCTAGTTTGGGAAACTCTGCTCTGGACAACACTACCACAATCATGCTTGCAGGACGTTGTAATAAAATGATGACGACACAATCAATTTTTCAGTACAAAAGGAGAAACATTTTGGGAAAAATCGAAAAATCACATGACTTTTTGACCTGTGTCAAATGGGACAGAAAAACTTGGATGACCGACGAACCTAAAATTGTGGAAAGAAGGCAGGGATGAGGTTAATGTCCAACGAGTCCTGGTTCTGCCCACCACTGGCACTTCTGGTCAATGTGGAAGCATACGTTGGAGAGCTTTTTTTCACCGGCAACATCAACAGAATCACAACGCTTGTTTGGGTCCTCTCCATCCTGAACAAAAGTAAACATACGCACAACTCACTTTACAAAATTTTTAAACAAAAATAAATAATATGAGATTTTTCATCAGATGTCTGTTTGACATCCCGTGCACTTAAAGGGCCGCCCATCAATGAACCCCGAGTCTAATATTCATTTACGTTTTGCATTGTCATTTCCTACCTTACAGCTGTTCGGCAATGCCGAATTGCAAATTTTGCAATGGTCGCAGGAAGCAGGATAGAGGTAGTTCAGCAGCAAATCAGCAAACGCAAGTTGAGGTGTGTTATATTCCGGGGTCAGTGTTATAATGTGGTCACAAAGACCGATGAAAAGATACTTTCTTGATCCGTATGTATTAGCTCTACCTTTAAATATACGTAGCACAAGATTCATTTAACCTGTATATGCCTTCCAACTTCAAGAGCCGAGGTATACAACTGTGCTTTTATGCAAATACGCAGCAAGCTGTCCACATTTAAGGGAAATTTATCCAAAATATAATCAGTAAAAAATACTTTGACAGTTACTGAAAAGACATTAGCTTATGCTAAGGATTGTTTGAAGTTAATAGCTGGGCATATGTTTACAGGCACTCATTGACAAAATCGTAAATGGTTATTTGGATGTTATTCCTTCGGTTGCCATACCTCCAATCACAACGTAAGTTCGACCAGCTACAAGGTTCACGCCACATGCTGCCCCGTTGCTATTCGAGTAAATATATCTCAGATACCTGGCGTCAAAATTCGGAATTTTCTTGTGAACCTGCGTACAAAGAAGAACTCTGAATTTCACGAAGTTACAATAAAGTCATTTCCTCACACGTTATTTTACCATGCGCAGAGTCTGAATTTGAAAGGATCGATTTCAATTAATTTTTTATTGCTGCGGCAGCTGTGTTTAATTTGTTTTACATGTGTTACAATGCAGTGCTCATTTTACCTGTACATCCCTCACAGTGAACTGGCGTCTCAATCCACCGCCCAGGTAACGATAACTAGATCTCACAACGCGGAACCGCAGAGCTTTAAAATATAAAATAGTTTATTCGTATTTGGTATTAAAGTGGCTGGGTTGCAACCATTCACTGGAAACAGACACATGAAATATATGTACAAAAAAATTACAGCTGTGCCTTGGACATTTTCCATTGTTTTTCCATAAGTAAGCAAATAATGCACATATGTATAATGCACAACATTATATACAGCTATAGCGGGAAATGTGATTTTTTAATACCCACCGTGGCTTGCACAGTAAGACGCCTGTTCGTGCACAAAAAAACATGAGCACGAGCTTGCAAGTTGAAAGCTCAATGCAGCCAGCAGTGCCAATACAAATGCCTGCCGGAACATTATGTCTTCTATGGGGTTTATTTGACTAACTAAACCTCCTAATTCTAAACAAAACAAAAATAATTTACATAACACGTGTGTTTATAGCAGAACTTCTTTTAAAGAGAGAACAATCAACTTTTCTGTGACTTTTCAGCTGTGGCCTACACTGCAAGTTCTAGGCGTCCACATTTAGGCCAATGGGCCAAACACTGCACAAAAACTTGCTTGTATGTTCAGACGCTGTTGCAGAGCCAACGTGCAAAAAACAAAGCCTAAAATAAGACTCGCGGCTCAATTAAATACCAAGAGGGAATTTTTGCATCGTGACTCACGAAAAAGTCATTAGTATTTCCCGAGGCACTTTTCGGGAAATTTCAAACGGAGTTTGTCTTGATGAGACGCCACTTTCGCGATAATTAATCCGTAATTCCGCGATGCGAGACGAAGCTCGTTTATTTTCAGAACAAGTCTGTTTGTGGCCCACGCCTGATCTCGTCAAATTTTAACAACAGGCGGTAATTGCTAAAATGTCTTTGAATGTAATTACTTACATACTTTGCAGCCGTCTGATTATAACAACGCGCAAAACAGTTTAAGGTACGTAATTTAGAATGGAATGTTCATTATCCTTTTCGAAGAGACATAAAATTTCTATCTAAACATGGACAGTTAAGTTGCAAGTGTAAGTATCTGAGCAATGCCTTCTAGTTGCATTTGCGTATATTTGTATTGTAAGCAGACGACATAACCATTCGATACAAGCAGCTCAAATGATGGCATTTTTTTGAATTTTATTATACGATACAAGCAGCTCAAATGATGGCAAAGCACTTTTGTGGACTAATCCTGAGTACTTCGACCAAACGTTTACAAACAGCTGCAGTACATCTGCTGGTTGATCCAGTGGGACACGTCAGCTACCTGCCACAAAACATGCAACGTAAATTCCAGAATTGTTGGCACAATAAAATTGCTTCATTACTTTTGTGTAAACACCCGGCTGGCCTTGGCCACATACGGTTGTCCCATAGGAAGTAATTCCGTGGAGGTAGAACCGGTTGTCGGGATGGCGGCACACAAAAGGCCCTCCGCTGTCTCCCTGCAATAGAAATCTTATGTCCAACTCTATATCAGTAATAACTGTAAGTTCGTTACGTCACAAGTGTCCTCGCCCTGAACGCCTGCGGCGCAAAACTTTACGTCATCATCCAAAACCACCCTGTTGTCGTAACTTTTCGCGTTGATCAGTGTTGTGGTTGTGCAAAGAAAACCCGGGTAAACACTCAATTTCAACTCCTTTAGAACGTCAGATGTTTGGCCCTTTGGGGAAGCTGTATCACATGAGGAGTACATTTATCCCTATGTGTTACACTAAGCATAAATTTTTCATAACTTATCAGACACTGATTGATTTCACGTAAAAAATGCAAATCAACTGTTTTGGTGAAAACAATCTTTGTCGGATTTTGGGTAAACACTTTTAACCAAGTCATACTTATCATTCCCCAGCCGGTGGCGTAACATTCCGCACCCAGGAACGTATCTGTTGCGTAAATGTCGTCGGTTGGAGTGTCTGGAGGCACCACAGTAATTGGGCTGACATTTACATCAAACGTAGCAGGCCGAGAAAGCTAAAATCAACATTCAATACTTAACTTAATTTGTTTTTTCGTGAACGTTTTGTGTTTTATTAATCACTTTGATTTGATTAAAAATACCGCAACAATAAACTAACTTTCTTAGCAAAAACACAGACTTATTTTCATTTTTATAGGTGATGACTGCAATACCTTGATCATTGCAACGTCGTTATTGAGCGTCAAGGTGTCGTAATTTGGGTGCTGGATAAACATGGTCAGGTTAAAGTACTGCTCTCGTCCAGTCAAAGCAGACCTGTTGTGCATGCCCAACACCAACCGATATCGGTCGAACAACTGGCTGTCGATTACAATTGATGTTATGCATTGCAATGATTGGAATTGGTGTTTTTGTTAATTAGTAGCATAAACGCTTGTTTCCAAATGATTTGGTATAACAGGGGTCTTCGAACACCGAGTAAAGGACCGGTAACCATTTGTGAGCCTTTTACCGGCCCGTGCATTAATAACAAATTATCGGTGGTTATTTGAAATCCTCTGCACGCTTTGTACCAACAGCAACAAACAACCTGTTGCCACCTATAACCGTCGCATGCGTATATTATCTTCGTGCTGGCTCTCATCGATGCGCACTTATTGAGAGTGTTCCTTGCATTCATTTTTTATTAGGCTGTATATATCCACAGAACCTTAACGCCAGGTGCGTGAAAATGCTATCTGCAGTAGTGCAAAAGGGTTAGGGATCCTTTCATCATGTTCACAACACCATATGGTTTACACTGATGTTCGCACAAATCTTATTTTGTGTATGTGTTTTAGGCATGGTTAGAACACCTAGGCTATACTTACAAGCCGCAATGGGCAGCTGTGATCACCCACTGGTAATTAACCAAGCTCCCTCCACAAGCGTTGTTACTGTAGAGTCCTTGTATCGGTGGATAGATAAAAGCCATCCAAGGCCACCTGTTTGCATCGACTGTAGATCCCCCTGTTAACAATTCAATTATGAAACATTACCGTTGAAGCCGAAAAAAAATAATTAATTTGACTGTAAACTTTAAATTAAACTTACGAAACGCCACCTGCACTGAAGTAAAAATATGAACAGAACATGCTTACCTAAAACCCGCGTTTCAGGAACGTCACTCGACGAAACCATATTCACAACTGAATAAAATATATAATCTCATTAATAGGCAGATACGGGTTGACGGTCAAATAATATAAGGATTACCTAAGGGTAGGCCGCCAATTAAGCCCAAAAAGAATCTACAAAGATCTTGCGTCTTCATTATTCCCAATCCTTGAAACGTCTGTTCGATGGGGCTATTTTCTTGGCCATTTTATTCGCAATCTATTTGCATATAAACCGTTCTCATCCGATCTTGGCTAAATCGTGCACCAGGTTCAAAATTGTTGACGTTGCCTCCAAACAGAATGAGAGGAAGGATTAATATTACGTAACCGGACTGACTATAACAATGTCAAACCTTGTTAGTGACTGGATTTGTAATTACATGGTTGTAAACACGACTCTTTCTCAGCACTGTGGCCAGTCACGATTTTAATAGTGTCCAAGAAACGGGAGAATTGGCTTGAGCTGTATTTTGTCAGAGCATTATTTTATGATCAAACAAACAAACCGATATATAACGTTGGACAAATAACCGATATAGAAACCTATGCTGAGGATTGTATTCAATGAAGAATATACGTGAATAAAAAATGACTGATTGCTTTCGAGACAAAGGGGGATGTGGGGTGGTTGTCAACGGAACTCGTTTTTTACCACCTTTTTACTGCAGGCTATACTTTGTGAGCTGGGGTAGCAGACATTTAGGACCTCGGATTTTCCCATTTTATTAAAAAAAACATTATTCATATTTTCAATACCAATTTTTATTCTCCAGGTTAGTACAAGCACACAATAGTAACAGATAATCACAATACACTTCACTGAATACATAGAATATGTAGCTTGTTGTTTTCAATTCTTACGCGTCAGAGATTGTTTGTTTGACGATTAATCCAAGTTAAAACGTTGGCCACCTGTTTGAAAAAAGTGTTATATTTTGGGTTGAATTTTTGAAACCAACAATAAAAAGTGCCAAACACAAAAGCGTACTTTGACATAAATTCCGGGTCTTCCTAACAAACCGCACTCAGTGCTTCCATAAGAGGTGATGCCGTGTAAATAATACATACCATCTGAATGAAGACATACCAATGGACCCCCGCTATCTCCCTGCAATTAAAGCCAGGTTTTAAGCCAGATTCTGTAATATATCTATGGGCTATGTGAATTTTTCCATAAGCAGCTCCAAGAGAATTGTATAATATGTTGGCTTGTATGAAGCCAATTTTCATTTAGTTTGCAACGTCTATTTAAATTTGTTCCAATCCATTTTAAACAAATTTGAGTTTGTTTTCCGGTGTTATTCTGAAAGTGACTATTCCCAATTGTCAGCCCAACTGGTGCTACCAAATCAAATTGTCAGATAAATAATATAAGGTTTGCGAATAACCACACATAGTACAATAAAAGCAATAAAATGCTGGGGTCCTACGTTACATGTGTCTTCTCCAGCACTGCCTCCAGCACAAAACTTGTTGTCGTTGTTTTGAACGAATCGATTCTCGTATTCTGATGAATATCGCAGGGTTAATTGAGTGCAGTGGACTCGCCGCATAATTGATAATTTCAGTTGTTTCAATGAATCTGAAGTATTTCCTGCAGGGGAACCTGTTGAAAAATCACCTTGGGCTTGAACAAACGGAAAAAGTAGATTACAAAGGACTTACTTGTCACTCCCCACCCAGTAACATAGCAGTCGGAATAGACGTGGCTGTTGAGGGAAAAAGAATCATCTGTCAGTGTTCCGTTATAGATTGTGATGGGTCGTACACTCGGAGTAACAATAGCTGGTCGGGATAGCTTTGAAATAAAATTTGATGCAGTCCTTAAACTTTAGATTATGCCAAAACTCATACGATTTTACCCTAATAAGCGCAACGTCGTTGTTGTAAGTGATCCCGTCATAGTTTGGATGAACTATAAAGTTGGTCAGATTGAAGTATTGCTCGTTTCCTGAAGGAGCAGATTTGTTCCCCAAACCCAACACAACTCGCATCCGATGATAATTTAGACTAAACAAAACAAACGTGACGCTCTGTCTGACCGTTAAGCAAAAAAACACGTTATGTATACAATTGAACAATACAGCGTACAATAAAAAAATTCTTACAAGCCACAATGGGCAGCAGTGATCACCCACTGCTGGTTTATCAAACTTCCACCGCAAGACTAAACGCTGGAGAACAGACCCGAGTGAGGGTAGATCAAAGCCATCCACGGCCATCTGTTGGCTGGCGCTGTGGAACCACCTGTGATGTACACGATTCGATGCTTGTTTGTCCTGAAAAGACTTCAACGACCAACACACACAAAAATTTACAAATAATTTAAAATTATTGCTTAATACTGCTCTTCTGGCAAACTTTATTGTAATTACGTTTCTCGACGTTTCGGCTATTATGCAAAAGCCTTCATCAGGAGGAAGTATCTAAGTCTACCACAGTGGATAATTTGAGGCACATAAACAAAAACGCTACAAAAGAAAGAAGAAGTGAAACAACGAAAAAGCGAAAAAGTTTCACTTCTTCTTTCTTTAGCAATAAATATACCTGGCAGCATCGGTAACAATTTAATTTAAAATTATTCTCGAACACTAAATAACGCGTAAAACAGAATAACACTTACGACTTCTTACCAAGAATTCTTTTCTGTATCTCATGATCGGGCACAGCTGAGTTCGCTGCTGAAATAAACAACGATTGATAACAACGTTCTGTTTCCAAAATAAAAACCCGTCATTCGTTTTGTACCTGAATTCCCGTGAGCAATGAGACACAATGCCCCCAATAGAACAATATTCTTCATTGTGACAATGATGTTTTGTGATTTTCAAGAAATCGAATTCTTTCATGCAGTTTCGGCAACTTGGCGATGATATTTAAGCCAAACTTTTTGCATCCAAAAGCAGGAGAGGAACAGTTTTGTTGTGTTGTTTGTTATATGGAAGGAAAAACCGTGCATGCATCTCCCGCTTCCATACGTGGACTCACCATATCTCAAACAGCCCAATATCCGGAGCAAAATAGGGAAGATATAGGTTACATGCAGGGTTGCCATGCCGTCTTTATTTATAATATTTTTTCTTATTTGAAAGGTGGACGTCTTATAAAATATGATCGTCCTTATTTTGAGATGTGTCCCTATTTATGATTGGACGTTCTAATTTTTTAAATGTTCTGACTTGTTAACTCCGGCGATATTGGCCAAAACCATTAGTCTACAATTCCTAAACTTTTTCATCCCAAACAATTTTAGGTCCCACTTTCAAGAGCGTTAACTAATACTAATTTTTGGTTTGTGGATTGGACTACACACGGACAAACAGCTCAAGTCCGGATTAAATTTTCAGTTTAAACGCAATTGGCGATTTTTCTTGACGACCAGACACATGTTGAGTGTTTGTTGTATTTTTTTAATTACATAAATTGTCTGCGTGAGGGTTCTCGGAGGCAGTGCCTTTTAGCGATTACCATCTAACGGGAACACCAACAAATTTTATCCGGTGCGATGCAGTTACATGCAAAACAGGGAGTTATATAAGCGCCTTGATGTCCACCAGATCAAGCACTGACATTATGCGGGTATTCAGCAAGAACGACTACAAACTATTGTGTAAAAGAACAATGGATATCTTGATCTAATAATCGCATTGCTTTATTTGTCATGGTTGGGAAACATATTTAAATTCGGCATTATTTATAAGTTATTTTCGGTTCTATGCGAGAATGGAAGTTGTTTGTTGATTTACACTTTAGAAAATAAAGCAAAAAATGAAGGGAAAACCGCCATTTTCATCTATAGTCCACCAACAAATTCATATTTCTGCTGTTATCACACATTTACATTGATCCTGGGTTTTCTCCAACTGTCAAAAAGTCAAAATAACACTCCTACAAAATTCAACATCCAATTTACAATGTTATGTTATATTAACATACACACACGAATGTGGAGCAGATTAATTAAGTTTCAAAGCAATAAAACATCAGTAACGAGCCCTAAAAGCAAGTAAAACTATTAACACCAGCGCTGCTTCTATTTAAATCATTGAAAATGATTGTCGTGGGATCACGAACTGGAAGTTATGGGGTTCATTCGCTTCACTACAGATTACAAATTAGGCACTTGGTCATGGAAAAGTTAAAACAGCTAAAAAAGCACAATTCAGTAACAATCACAAAGGTAGCAAAATGTGTTTTTGGGAATGCACTGCAGTCAAATTTGTGAAGACAAATTACAAGGTCGAGGCCAGTTCCATGTAGGTCATGATCCCACCGGCAGCCAGAGCAAACGGAAACGATGCCCAACCAAGCCCGAACGAGTAACCCCAGCTATTCGTGCCGCTTTGGTAGGAAAGACTAGTGAAAAGACCAAGGCAAGTCAGTCCGAAGAATGCTGAAAAGGAAGAGAAATTCTCATTTTGTAATCTTGATTGAAAGCGTTCGTCAATACTGTGACTTTTGTAAATCTTGATAATGCAAAACAGCTGTTTTGTAATGCAAAACCCCTTTTTGACAATTCAACTAAATATGTATTACCGCTCAAGTTGAAAAGATGCGTAAATATCCACACACTTTTGCTATTTAGTATAACGTTTTTTTAACATTACAGGGGGAATAAAATGAAACCGCTATCCGGAAAGTTTGTTTGGAAATGATTTAATACTCAAACATAAGCCCTTTCTTGAGAACGCCCGCTGCGGTCAAAGCAAGCTTCTATTCAGTCGTGGTTTGGTAAATTTGCAGACCTTTTGAGATGTGAAAAGGCTGCTCGGATGGTTAATCATGCCCAACTCTACGACCCAGTGCATTCTTTCGTACAAGTAGTGAGTCAAGTTGTTTACGCATTCTGCCAATTTCACATTCCAGTATACTGTATGCGCAAAATCGACCAACCAACCAAGTTTTGCGTTAGGCTTCTTGTAATATAATAACTGTAATAACGTCGAAGTCAAAAACACCAGGAATAAAAAAAAATGATTAAATGTGACTTTCGCAAAACGGTATGTGTTGTTGTATAGGCACAATCAGAAAGCACAGCAAAAATTATTCTACGCAAGCATTATTTTCTTGCGTTTGGTTGGAAAAGCTGACTTTCCAATAAAAGAATTCTTGATTGAATTTTCTTCACATAAAAATCTAACTCACCTCCCATCAGAAAAAGCGTCGCCATCACAGAAGCTCCAATCTTAACTCCGGCATTTTTAAATGCGATGCTGATCAGAGTAACCACGAAGCCCATGAAGGCCATTGCAACAGCAAGAACTCCGAATCCACGAACCATTTCTACCAAGCAATATAAATAACCTCGTGCCAAACGCAGTTTATTACAAGTAAAACATGTTTCGCTAAAACCAACATCAGTTCTTATTCAGATAAATTGTGAAGTTTCCACCTGTGTCACACACAGCAAGTGGCGTTGGAAAAAAGGTCGATTTTGGATCGAAAATATTGAATGTTGTTACATTTCTATCAAGGTTTTATTTTGAGTTTGGTGATTTACATACAAGTCTTTTCTCCATGTTACGGATAATCAAGGGCATTGAGATTGTCAGTCTAGGTCCGAAATAAACCGGTCCCCAGGTCATTTATGTTTCATACGTTACACCTTATAACCACTAACAATAGGATTCTGTTGCCTGATAAAGTTGACACTTACATAAGATTCTCGTAATTCAACAAACAACTTATGTAGGCCTAAGGTTAATAAAACCACACATGGAGATACAATAGTAACTCCCCTCACCATAGTTGCGGTATTTTCTATCAAGCCCAATCGAAAAATCCTGACATCCTGATGGGCCATCGCACTTCTGCCAGAGCCCGGTGTTGGTGTTGCCTGTTCCAATTCACAATATTACTTTTTTTGTTTTGCACGCTAAGACTTAATGATAATATTGAAGTTTGTCTTACTTTCGACGAGCCAGAAGTTGGTGCAAATTGCCACCAAGATGAACACAAAGCTAACCATTCCCATAAAGGCTGCAAGCGCAGACATTATGACGCTCTTTCCCATGTTTCTGTTTTATCGTTGACTTGGAAAAGAATTGAGAAAGATGTAGCGGATAGTTCTGGAACACTGAAAATCATATCGTCTTATCACTTATGCGCTTATCACTTATTATTATTTTTTTTAAATGTTTGACACTTCAAACCAACCTGAAGGTTATCAATCACAAGTACAAATCAGAAAAAACATCAAACTAATTGAATACAGTGAGACCATTGCGGCATTGCAAACTTCAGGAAACAAACAACATACCTTGGTCTGTTGTACTCTTCAGCTTGCTCGGGAACCGCCCAGTAAAAACACGTCTTGCCCCTGTGTTGAGTTACTTGCACAATAGAACAGACCACCACTCAAGAGAAGGAGCGTCCACGCTCGAACGCACAAGTTGTGCCCGCAGGTGGAAAAAAGTGTCAATCGTCATGGGTCGTATAGACCGAGCCGTGTAACTCGTTGCGCACGGAATTTTGCTCCGGGTAAAAACAATTATAGGCTGGAAAGAAGAAAATTACACAGCCGTTTGCATAAAATAATTATGCACATTGCGGAGGTCAGGCCGACTGAACGGAATTAACTTCAATGGTGTTTATGGTGATTCTGTTTGGGCATACAAGCAGTATTTCAACAACTAAACTTATATAACTGCTATGTTTTAGAACATTATTAATGCAATAATCAATGACTAACAGTAACAACAGCACGACACAAATAAAATCAAGACAACACATTCCATACAACAAAGCAAAAAAATGCATAGTGAGAAAAATATGTGTAGGAAAATGGTAAGTTTAATGAAAATGTTAGTTGTTTTAACATGGACGAGAAGTCCTGTGGAATCTATCCTATAGTTCCGTCGGAGAGATATGTCGGCAAATGAATTTAATGTTTTGAAACTGCAAAACGCGAAGCGCTTTCTTTGATTAAATACAACCGTATCAACTGATTAGTCTGGGTGGAATGATTTCATCGGACTTTTATACAAAAAATATCACTTGATTTTGATGATTTCATCGGTATTTTCCACAAAAATATCAATTGAAGGTCCTCTTTACAAAAGTAATAAATGGAGGAAAGTACGATTGCTTGCCTGTGAAAGCGGGTTAGCGTCATATGTCTGAAAAAAATGACAATAATTGTTTTGGTAAACATGGACCCACAATGTTTTCCGATCAGTAATTAGCATTATTTGCACTCATTTTATTGTTTTTAGCAAAATAGGTTTGTGATTTCCAGTTGAGTGCAAACAGACTTTCTCAATTTCAAAGCTTTTTTTTTAAGCAAATCAAGCGAAATTTCAACTATGGTAAAAGATCCCACAAAAATGTGTGTTATGCATGCCCGAAAATATTGGCAAAATTAAAACAAACAAATTGATACATACTAGCTTCGGCGTTTGACTTTATTCGAAAGGGTTACAAAAACCTTGTGGAAACAAAATTGAATTTAATCCGGTTAATGTTTTTAATTTGTTGCGTTTTCTTGCAATTCAAACATGCGCAGTTGCTTTGTATATACGTAAAACGTAATAAATTTTCTGTGCTTATAGGATTTTTTTGATGACGTCATAAACAATATTTGTGAAACTTGGCGGTCGTACGCGCATGTTACATACAATTTGTTTTCATAACTGGAAGTATGTCTAAAGCTGGAGAAAGTAGTGGACCAAGAACGTTTGGGCAAAAGCCAACAAAGTTTCAGTTGGAAGAGGGCGGAGATTATTACATGATCGGATCTGAGGTTAGTGTAACAAATAATGTCTGCAGATGTTTCGCGAGTTTTGTTGATCTCACAAAAAATGCGTTGAAAAAGTTGCGTATTTGGGTGCGGGAGTTGATTACTTTGAATAGAAGAGCCAAAGCTAATATCCTATTAATCATCTTAAGTAGAGTAGACGTTTCGAACACTAACTGTGTTCATTAGTATATGAATGAGCTGCATGCATATTAGCTTTGGCTTTCCTATTCACAGTTGTGTGTGTTAGTAAAATGTTTAATTATATCATTTATTGGAAAAGGTTGGAAACTACTTGAGATTGTTTCGTGGATCTTTGTACAAAAGATATCCATCACTATGGAGGCGCATGGCAACACCGGAAGAACGAAAACTAATTGCTGCACGTTCACCGGGTATATTTATTGAGATACACTTAAGATTGAAATAATGTTTTACGTTTTGTTTAAAGCTTCTCAGAAGGCGAGATAGATATATTTATTATTTCTGATCACTTATTGTTCAGGGCAAAAGACTGATTGTTTTTTCTGTAAAAACTTTAATTAAAACTGCTTTTCAGCTAATTTACCCATGTGTGGATGTGCTAGTGATTAGAAATTTAGGTATCAGATTGTTTTACAGATGTATGGGAAAGAGCAGTCAAAAGAGAATTGAGAAGAAGGTGGAAGTTAGGATTATCCACAAAAAGTATTTCTGTTCTAACAAGAGAGCTTGCAAACAGTTTTGTTTGGTTCCTAAACATACACAAGAATAAGTCCTAATATTGCAAGAATTCCCGAAAGGTTGCAGCCAATAACACATAATATTGTTCAATTGTAGCCAAGACAAATGTTTTCAAAGTGTAGTAAAGTTTTATTAGATCACTTGTTTTAGAACAGGTTTATTTTCAATCACATATATTACCTAACGGATGGTTACCAGTTCAGTGTACTTTTATCATATAGGCCAGTGCAATGAGGAAAGGTGTGCTTGACACAAGACCAGATTAAAAAACACCACAAAGTAGTTTTAATGATGTGAATTTGTAGATATTGGACACAGCAACCTGGCTACAAATGTATCGCTACTGAAAGCTTGTGAGGTGGAAGATGTATATGAAGGGAATGATGACCAATACAGAGCAGCCACCATCTCCACAGCAGCTGATGCTTGCCTAAGGTAAATTGTATTGAGGTATTTATGCAAAAGTCCTTATTGTTCATAATGTTTGGTTTACCTTCAAAATGTGGTTTTGCTTTCTATTTGTATCTAAATTTTTGCCATAAGTTTAGGTATTTTTCTCTGTCAGTTGTGTTTATACTCATATAAAATGCTTTTTGGCAAGTTACTTAGTTTGTTTGATTTGTTCAGACTTCATGATTTGCTATTTTTGACCACATGCAGTGAAACTATGTTAGAAGTTGTTAATTTTACTTAAAATTAAACACTAACTACATTTTTTTTGTCTGATTTTGATTTAGAAATATTCCATCCAGTGATGTAAGAAAAAGAAGCACTCTGGTATAATTACAAATTTTGTTGCAGGTCAACAGATTTTTTTATCGAAGTTAAATAAAAGTGTTTATACAATGCATTTTCCCAGGGATGCAATAGGCCTTCATATGTTTACCCAAAATACTCGTTATTTAGAGATGCCAACAAACAAAAGAGAAGTAACCAGTGGGTTCCTGCTCTCCCAAATAGTTCCCACCATCTTGATGCTGTGCCATGTGCAACGTCTATTACACACATACCCAAAGAAAAAAAGAAAATTAGGACATTCCCATTTTGGTATGAGATTGTTGTACTGGTTCTGTTTATGCTATATATGATAAGTAGGTTAAATTCCTTGCTCTATTTAAACAAAATTGTTCTACTCTAGCCTTGATGGTAATTATTAAATGTATATACATACTACATATGCAATACAAAAGTTTTGAGATGTGTTCATAGTGTATTTATAAATATAAAAACGTGTTTAGTTATGATGATCGACATCCAGAAGCAATTCACAGTAATGCTGGTCAACCAGAAGTTCTCGTTCCAATTCGATTAGATATGGAAGTAGACGGACAGAAACTGCGTGACACTTTTTGCTGGAATAAAAATGGTATTTTCATTGACATTTTTTCCTGACTCTGAGAAATGCATGTAAAATTTAGTGATTTGAAATTTTTGGAAAATTAAAAATCCCAAACATTTTGTTCAGAGCAACTAATCACACCAGAAATGTTTGCTGAGGTTTTGTGTGACGACCTGGACTTAAACACAATCACTTTTGTTCCACTTATTGCACAAGCAATACGAACACAAATTGAGGCATTTCCAACTGCTGCAAGTCTTTTATCCGAACAAACAGACCAACGTGTTATTTTAAAGGTACTCACACATGTTTTACATTCATATACTACTCACAAAACTCGTGTTATAATTTGAATGATTTGCAGCTGAACATTCATGTTGGCAACATCAGCTTGGTTGATCAATTTGAATGGGATATGTCAGAGGCTGACAACAGCCCAGAGAAGTTTGCACAGAAACTCTGCCAAGAGCTGGGCCTCGGTGGTGAATTTGTCGCTGCAATTGCTTACAGCATAAGAGGACAGTTGAGCTGGCATAAGCGCACTTATGCATTCAGGTTAAGACAAAGTACAGGGGTTCTATCTATAGTCACAGACATTATTGTCATAACTTTTTGTATATAACTAAAACACCCATTTTGACAAACATTCCATGCTTGTTTTAATCTTTAGCTTTTAGACCAGTAATGGGAAAGCTGTAGTCCCTGGGACAAATTTGGCCCATTAGGAGTAAATTAATGTCATTTAAGAAAATTGTAATACTGCGGTGTATAATGTAACTTTGTTGCACCTATTTTTTCTTTTCAGTTACATCATTCAAATTTTGAATGTTACAATTGTAAATAGGATAGTTCATGAACTGTAAGATCTTTGTCCACTTTTACTCTTATAGTCCATTGGCCCGCCTTTTGACCCCACTGCTGTTATGCCTGTCTGTCAATGTTTTAGACACCCAGTCAGTATCCTCATTTCTTTTTTAGTGAAAACCCCCTGCCATCTGTGGATGTTGCAATAAGAAACACTGGAGAGGCAGACCAGTGGTGCCCCTTCCTGGAGACACTAACAGATGCCGAAATGGAGAAAAAGATAAGGGACCAAGATAGAAACACAAGGTGTATATTTTAATATTTGGTCTGGGGAATAATTTAATTTTTTGAAAAATATGTCTGTGTTCATTGTACTGATAAAGCATCTGTGTTGACAAGGCAATTTAATGCTGCCTTGAAGTTTCCCATACAACTTTATATTTTATATCAGGCGAATGCGACGGCTCGCCGCTGCATGGTGAAGTTCCGACCAGGAAGGACCAATGTTGCTACACTCATCATCAAAACTACTTGCCGAGACCGATAAGGCGTTTACGTAAATTGCGGCCACTACTGCTGTTTGTTTACATCTGCAGTACTATTCACATATGTGTGTTTTTTTGCAATACAGTTTGTATGTTTATGTGACGACGTAAATGCACTGTTAGTAAGTATCGGACTGGAGTTTGAAAAGTTGTTCTAAGAAAACATGCATAAAACTACCCTACCGTTAAATATATTGCTTTGACAACCCATCCCCGATTTGTTTTGCAAGCACAGCTGCCAATATATTAATCACGCACTCACTTGTAGCATGTTTTATTTTTAAACTGACAACGGTAGCAAATAGCAATTCAAAACAGACTTACAAAACACAAATTATTTTGCCTCGCGTAATTCGAAAAGCAAAACCTAACGGAAATGAGTTTCGTAAAGCAAGTTGGGCATTTGAAGAAACATGTAATGGCCACTAAGCTGTTACCATCTTGCTCGTTCGTTCAATCTTCATCCACGTTTTGCATGTAGAGTAGGCAAATGACAACATAATGCAACTCGAACTCCTTACTCCCATTCAACAATGTCGTCAATTTTTCTCTCAAATACAAAAACGTTACGCCTTTAATTGTAAGGTTCAAGGCAAATCTATTAATCTGAGCAAAACGTATACTCCCGGCGAATGCACCCTATAAAGAACGTTCAGCTGCTAGTGCACAAATATTTTAAACAAACTTTTAGCAACCCCCTCGGCACCGGCTGTTGCGGCTACGAACTGCAGTATTGAGCAGTCCGCGCGAGTAGAGAGCGAGCTAGAGAAAAAGGCAAGGCTAATGTTTGCTTCACTGACAAAAGAAGACTTTCCTGTGACGTCACCTTCTCCAGGGCAGTGTGTTGTGTTCAGCTCCCAGCTTTGTGTTGCGCTCAATTGCGGGTGTACCAGACGCGTTGTCGCTTGTGTGGATGCGCAGTGTGGTATGCAACGATGTGATACAAGCGCAGGTGGTGATACTAATGCTGTCACATGCCCAGTTGAGTGATCGGATACTTTTTACCAATACTTGAAGAACATGTTATATTTGTTATGCGCGGCAACTTGCATATGGTTTGAGTGCAAAGAGAACGAAAACAGCCCACCCAAACCCGGCGGCGACACCGCGACAGACAGCTGCTCGCACCAGTGACATTCTCCAATGCTCGCCATTATTACTCGAGCGTGCAAATTCCTTCTCTCTTATTTGTTCCTCGCGCTCATCGTTTCCGTCACGGGTACCAGTTTTGGCCGGTTTGAACCGGTTTACAGCCGAACGAAATCGTGCATTCCGTTTAGCTGCGACGGTCTTTGACAACAGTGCTTGCGCGCGGAAAGTTGAAGATTCTTTTGCGGTGCTTGGCAATTAATTTACTGATATTAATGAGCCAAATAGATATGTCTGCAGTTAACGGTAATTTTACGAAAAGGTGTTCGTTTAAAGGACTAACTAGTTTGTTGTTGACGTCATTACAAATGTAAATATCCTATCTGTGATAGCAATTTAAAGCAGCAAGAAAACTGGATATTTTAACCAAAAGAGACGTGCATTTTGGATATGTGATGGAAGAAATACCAAAACACTGGTAAATATGTATTTGTAACACATCTGTAAACATGTTACTTTTCTTAAAATTGTATTTTAAACTACAAAATAATGTGCATGCTCGTATCTGGTGGTCCACTATTATGTATCAGTATATGTGAATTCGTATTTCAAAAACTTAATTATAATTATTCTGTTATAATTTCCACAGCGACAATGGCTGACATTGAAGACTTACTTGCTGAATGGGATGAAGTTCCCACAAAAGTGCCTCTTCAACATGGTGAGCTTCCAAATCACCAGCAAAATCTTATGCACATGCCACAAACAGGGATGCATGGCAATGTGCAGTTTGCTCCTATGCAAACAAGCAATGGTATGGACATTCTATCTCAAGGAACAAATCAGCAAAGCGTAACAGGTATGCTTTCAGTCAACAATTAATAAACATATTTGTAGATATGCATATATAATTTGTAGTGTCATTACTGCTTGTCACTTGACTGTTTAATTTTGGATGTTTTTTGCTCTGTGCAGCCAGACCTTGTTAATTCAATGTAAACGTTAGGAAATCTCTTCGTGTAAAACTTCTAGAAATGTACTTCTTTCAATGCACAGTCACATTTATTTTCAAATTCATTAATCTGGATGTATAGCCAGCTAGTGCAACATTATTTGACAACAAAAATAAACTAGAGTTTTGTTATGTGAGTTTTTTAGTAATGCTAGTTGCACATATATTTCGTGTTTCCTTATCTCAGTTCAGTTTCATTGGAAAAGTTCAAATAAAAATTATTTTTCTTTGTACAATGTAAAATATTTGAATGCAAACAATGTAGGAATGGGAATCCTCCCTGGTCATCTACAAAACCAAGAAATGCAGATTGGATTTCCACAACAACCATCAGTAGAGCCATCACCAAATCTTACCCTTGGGGATGGCAACAGTTTGGGAAGTCTGTTTTTATCCAGTGTTGACGAGATCTTGTCAAGTGAAAAGTCAACTCCTATTGAGTTTGCACCTCCCACTGCCAAAGCACTTCCAGCTAAAGTAGCAAAACCCAAAACTAAGAAACCTGTGCAAAGGAAGCCGGAGAAGCCCCCTGTAATGGTTGTTAATGAAGCAGGAAACTCGCAGGTACACATGATGCATATCTTTGATAAATTGATTCGGTCATTTTGAAAAAGTATGTTGGCTTTCACTTTGTTACGCTGGTTATGTTTTTTCAAACTGTACATTTCCTACAACTGCTTGTTTTATCTTTAAGTTTCATTTTCTATACTGAGCGTACATTCACAAAAACTCTCTGTACTTTTACAACAATTTCTTTTGGCTCTAATGGCTGACATTGTTAAATTGGAGAAAAAAGGTCGGGAACTTATACTCTAGGGGTAGGGCCTAGGTCATGTTTGAAATTGTTTTTAATGTTCCAATTATCAGATTTGCATGTTTATTTAATATAGATGGGATTAAATATTCAACAACCAATTCAAGGAATGAGCCAGATGCCCACATACAAGCAACATTTACCTGCTGCCCAACACTACAGAGGCAACAACAATTTCAACACTGCTACTATTCAAGGCAACAGCAATTTTAATGCCCCTAGTCGACCCCCTTCTAATTCTACCACAAGCTCTGATGGAAATTTCATAGGTAAAGCTAAGTTGTGTATGTTCCATGTGTGAATAAGTGTTATATAGACCAAATTAAATGTTTGATATCTTATTCACTTCTAATGTTTGTACAAAGCAAATGTAACTCAACAATTTGGGAATATTGGGAAAATAAAACAGTGTCGATTTGATAAAAAATCAAATTCAAAATTGTTTTGACAAAGCTACTGATTGTTGTAGCAGACTTGCAGAAAGCTATGTGTCAAAGATATATTTTTTGTGTTTGACACCAAACATATATTACAAAGAATCACCCAATCACTTGTGGTAATAACCCAGTCAGGCATGTAAAGCAGTGATATAAATTGAACCATATAGACCCTTGCCTAACTTGATAGAATTTGTTTGCATAAATGCAGCTAAATGGTGATGGCAAGCGTTGCAAATAATAAGATAAAAATAGGAACTTTTGTGGTCACATAAGTTTTAAAGTTGCAGACATATTTGGTTAGTACAGATGTTTGTGAGGCTTGATCATAACACAGTGTCTTGTGGTGAAGATGTTTATGTGTTAATGTTAGTTAACGTAAGTGTTAATTACTCAGGTGCTGCAGCTCCTTCACCAGAAGCCTACAGCCGCAATATGTACCGGCAGACGGGAAACCAACTTACCCGACCACACTCCAATGCCTCTGGTGACAGCACTATGTATATGACTAATATGCCACAGCCAAGCCCTGCTGGATCCATTGACTCCACATATGGACCTAGGACACCAATGTCAAATAATCCTCTCACTCCTCAGTCTATTCAGCAACCCCCTACTCCCCAATCGAACCAGTCAATGTCTTCTCAAGGAAATTTGACTGGTCCTGCAACGCCAGTTAACCAACCTCCCCAACCAACACAAATAATGCCTGATACTGGTTATATTGGTGGCCTTGGATTGGGTGGGATTCCTTCACCACTGTCAAACATACCAGACAACCAGTCCCATTTGCAGTACTTGAACCTGACCAGCAGTCAAACAGACATTTCAAAATCCTCAAATGAGCTCAACCTGTTGGATGACCTTCCTACACCGATAAAGCAACAGTTTGGTTTTGAAGGTAACAAATCATTCCCTTTCCAGTATAGGTTCTCGCTGTTTTTTGTGTAAATGTACTATGGACGTTGATGACCCAAATACTTCTGGTTATAAAATAGGCTGAAACATGTGTTTAAATTTAGTGTGACTAAGCATTTTCTTCTTGATGATATTTATCCTAAATTCCTGTGGTCCTTGGCAGACCCAGGGTGTTTTTCATGATCTGTACACTATGTGTAGTAATTGTTCCAGTAACTGTTTCAGTTCCAGTTTGACACATACTGTGTCATGCAATATTTAGTCTGACCTAACATGTGCTGGCCTCGTATTTAAATGTGAACAAGTTTAGGGGTGGTTTCCCCTAATTGTCAACTGTCGTAACACCTGATCACACGACCTAGTTTGGCAGCATAAAACAAACATAATTCATTTCTTAAATGACTTCTAGTATGGCAAGAGGATCTTAACCATGGACTCCCAGGCCGAAAAACATTTTCAAAATAATATCAGGCTGCTCTGTTTTACAGCTTGTGTGTTATTCATTTGTTAATTTACTCTTAACCAAATACTTTCAGGGGAGTTACCTGCAACAACAAACACCCCTCAAGCAAACTGGTTAAATCAGTTTACCACAAACACAAACCAGTATGTTGGTCCCTCAATTCAAGGAAATAATTTACTTTCATCAACAAACAATGCATCTGCAATTGCTGCTCCAAACACACTGGCAGCTTTCCCCTCAACTCATGGCAGTTCACAGTCAATGTACTCGACCTTTTCTGGAAACACAATGGCAGCAGTCTCCGGACAAGGGAATTCCTACATCCTTTCAATTCCATCACAGTCGGAGTGCTTGACACCAGCTCAAACTCAGCTTCTGGACAGCTTTGCTGGCTGGAGTAAGTCAAAGCCAAACAAACAACCTACAGCTGGCCTCAGCGACAACCATGATGCCGGACTATTAGCTCAGTTTGACTCCACTGTGATTCAAGGTGCACCAGGATTATTTTCAGAGTCAGGATTAAATAATTCCAAAGGAAGCTCTGTGTTGGATATGCTAAGCACTGCTGATGGTGGAGTTAAGCAGGTTAGTGGCTGCAAACTTGTATATATTTTAATGCTGATTCCTGGTTATTGGCCTGTTGGAAATGTATATGTGGGTTTTAAACCTGTGGATTAACCAAGTTTATTATTTTGTGAAATATCATCTTTTTTGTTACATCAACTGATGAGTTTGAAGAGTTGATATAATTTCAGCTGGTGTTTTTAGCTCATATTTTGTTTTTTCCAGCACATGGCCAATACGTACGAGGCAATTAGCCATGCCAGTGACCACAATCATGGAACCATGGGAAAAGTTGGTTTGGCAAATCAAAGAACCGTCAGCAATGTAACCTCCTCAGTCATGCAAGACAGGTTTGTACTAAATTTTGTCAGTGACATTATGCACTGAACCAGTATTGAGGATTACTTGTTTTTTTGTTGAGTTTTCCATCTGCATAAGTAAACAAATAACAAAATTGTTTTTTTAGGCAAAACTTCACGATCTCTCCCAACGTAGTATCCTCCCAGTCGCCAGGGGGTGTTGTAGACGCCCGTGACTCCGACAAACCGAAAATAGGGCCCTTGGCGAGACGTCGCAGTGCAAGCGCTGAAAGAAAGACCTCTACGATCATTCCCAAGCCAGCGCCGAAGGAAAAAGCTCCAGCTAACGACTTTAATTTCGACGACGATTTTAATTTTGACGACGAGCCTACCATTAAGCTGCCCAGCCAACGTGCAGGCGTAGGGACAGTCGGTGCAGTCGGTGCAGTCGGTGCAGTTGGTGCAGCCGGGGCACCCGGAGCAGCAGCAGTCAGCCAAGCGAAAAAACCTGTTCAAGGTGCGGATCCCGTCAACCCTGTGCTGAAGATGCATCGAGAAGACTACGCGGATCAATCTGTTTACGATAGCGTACAGGAACTTGCCGCCCTGCAGCAGAAACAGAAGTCGCTGATGCAGGCTTTGCACGCCTCACGAAATGCCTCATCGCCGCAGAAACCGTCCTACGGTCGAGTAATGACCACTACGCCCTCGACACACGTGACAAACGTCACTCACTCAAGCCAAGCTGTGTTCCATCAAAAGCCTGCAAAACAAACTGCCAAAAGAACTCCCAAACCACAAATCGTAAATACAACCCCATCAGTCGCACAACCATCGATGTCGGGCTCCGTTATGAAAACGCAAAAATCAACTGCTGCAGACATTTTTACAAATTTTGGGATGTCATCAACGGTTCCGTCTCAGTCCTCCGGCGTCCAAAATTTCCCAAATACTTTTTCCGTTTCCGCGCCGTCCTCGGCGGTCTCAAAAAGCAGCGCACTGCTTGCAACTACCCAGAACACGCAAGTTCGACAGAACATTCTTTCGGCTCCACAGCAAACTTCTTCCTCGACTTCATTACACTTTAACACTGGCCCAACTGCTGATCTGTCACATACAACCTCGTCTCGTCCTAATTTCGAGCTGGGTCTCACCAAAGAGGCATTACCCTTTTCTGTGGAAGCTTCTAAAGCTACACCAAGCGTTGGAATTAAAGCGAGCCAATCTCACGGTCAACATGTGCGCAACCAAAACTTTCCATCCGTGGATTACAGTCAAGCAATGCGATCGTTGCCCAATGAGAATGTGTACTTTCGTGATGTTGCCACAACCAATTCATCCAGTTTGCCAAGTTCTACATCAAGTTTTAAAACCAATCAAAGTGCATCAGTCGCCCCGCCTAGTGTTGGAATGCTTAACGCTGCAAACCCAACGTTTTCCAGTGCGTCCAGACCGGGTTTTCAGCAGGGTTTAACGACCCAGTCAACTTCTGGAGTTAACTCATTGGCTCAAATGATCAGACAGCCAGCAACAGTATTACCGACAGCTAAGCCAACTGCTACGCCAGTTTCGAAGTCGAACTTATACAGCACTAACAACTTACCACATGCGCATACTGGTTACGATGCTGTACACGGGTTTGGAAGCTCTTTTGCGCCGACACCTGCGGTTACAAACATCAGTGCTATACAGACCCAGCAAAACGCGCCCATTTCTTCCACCTCGTCCTCACTTGGCCACAACACGGATATTTACTTTCAAAAGAGTACGCCAGTTGTTTACACCGCTGCCGCGACCCACAGTATTACAACAGCCTCAGCGACGGCATATCCCATGTCGTCCGCCATGTCGTCAACGTCCAGTGTTTTTTCGGGCTTTGGAGCACCGGCAGCCACGCAGGTAGCCGACAAAACGAACATGCTGCACCAACGGACGCCACCAGTGGACAGCCATGTTTCGTCTGCAAGACCAACTGCAGCGCAAACAGCGTTCCACCAGCAACCTCCGCCGTCGAACGTACCATCCAAACAGGAATTACCGAAAGAGAAGCGTAAGCCTAGTGCCGAAAACACCCCAGTCTCGCGTGGCCGAAAAGCGTCCAGCGACAATACGAAGTCCGCCAAGCCATCGACGGCGTCTGGGCACCTCACGCAAGGCACAAAAAAGCAGGACAGAATCGCGGCTTCTCCAGAGTTGTTGTCCAACTTCGAGATGTTCATTAGCCAGGCAGCAAGTAGCGCGAGCAAGTCGAAAAAACTTACAGGGAACAAGTTAAGGAAGGAAAAAGCTGCCACGGTGGAAACCACCGCTTCATCGAAGAGCGTGACGCAAACATCAACTTACTCAACAGTCAGCTCAATGGCATTGAAAAGGGTCGACGCACAGCCTCAAGATTTTACCTCAACTGCTGTAGATTCCTATTTTCAGCATAAACAAACCGCGCCAGCACTTGACGTAGTCCGGCCAACACCTACCACGTCAATCTCCACATCTTCTCAAGCACCACAACCCAGCAATACAAGTAACACGTTTGCTGAACGTTTTCCAGGAATGGCACCGCTGCAGAGTGAGAAACAACGACCGCATGGTGATTTTTATGTTTCCGGCCAACACTCTTCCATCAAATCTCACCGTAAAACCTCTGCCGACCTGAACCCACAGCCTGCAAAGCGCCATCCCGCCGTGCCGGCTGCATCTAAATTGCCCGAAGACCTTAGCACTTCTTTAGCGAAAAAAAGTACTCCACAATTCAGCAATATAAAGACCCACAACCAACCAAAACATCAGAACGCCGTCGAGGACCCTTTCCAACATCTCGTTCCATCTGGTTTATCCAATGTTCCCCCCTTTTACCCTCCGTTTACCACAGTACACAGTTCAGCCCCGCATACTATTGTATATTCAGCTTCCAATTTACCGCCGGCGCCCGTCACCAGCCCTGCAGTATTCCCCTCGCAATCTGCCTCCGTGGCGACAACAGCTTCGTCAAAGCGACAACGTTCCGCGACCTCCAGTGCCGTAAGCCACACACTGCCAGCCCCTCAATCGGGCTCAAAGCAACACGACATTTTCTCCCATTTTGCCGGAGATGGAAGCTTTGCTGAAAACCAAGCAAAACTGAAGGAACAGCGAGCAATGGAGACCTTTGCCTCGCTTACGTCACAGACCTTTCCCAACGCTCTCTTCCCGCCGATTGGAGGTCAAATGATCCCTGACCAGGCTGTCGTCAACCAATCACTCGAATTCATCCGACGAGCCCACGAACGTATGGGTGGAATTAGCAGTTTGACACCCAATCAATCAGCTGAAATGCTGATGAACTCGCTTAGTGCGCCTATGCACGGTCTTCCTTCCTACCAGCAAGCAACAAAGTCATCACAGTCCCACGCTCCTGTCAGTACCACGCCACAACCTACTCCCGCCAGTATCCCGAACGTGATATCCACCAGTGCTAGCACAGAGACGACGCCATCTTGGCATTTTGATAAGACCGTTCCCCCATTGCCTCGGCACGTTGCAAGTGAGCGAATTGAAAAAGCCCCAGAGGTAGTTAAGAGCAAACCGCAACCTGCAGTTCGAAATAAAGTCCCCGAAGCCGCAAACACAAGGACCCCGCTTGAGCAGTTGGTAACACGTACCTCGACTCCACCAGTGAATGCTGCCCCTGTAACCAACTCTGAGACCAAGCCAACTCCAGATAAAAGCGATAACACTGGAATATCCCTGCTGAAAGACAAGACCTACCACGGTCCTAAAAAGCGTCATATTTTGCAAAAGTACAGCCAGCAACACCCGATGACCTTAACCGCGCCAACTCAACCTTCCAGCAAGGCAACTCCTAACGTTTCGACAGCTGTAGAACCTCCACATCCGACTCCTGCTCGAATCAAGACTTCACAGGAAGTTACAAAACCACAGGCATCTGTGAAGATTGATGAACCGGCGCAGAAGGCAAAAACTTCTTCCACTCAGCAAAAAGAAACCATTGGTGGTCCCAAAGGGAAAAAAACAATGACCCCTGTAGTTAAGAGCAGCAAGGAAAAGAGCGACCAACCTCGCATTTTTTCGTTGTTTGATTCCCTGCTGCAGGAGGCATCTCAGTCGGCCGCTCACAGCCTCAAAACTGCGCAGAGCAAAAAGCAGGACAAAATTGTGCCAACATCCGAAGAAGCAAAGCCCGATGACATTGTCGTTTCTCATCCGGATCCCGCCAAACCGGCGCATGAGCCAAGCGCCAAAACCGCTCCTGTCAAGGTCAATGACAGCAAGGTCACTTCCCGCAGTCCTGCTACTTTCCCATTTAAACGAAGACACGTCCACAACAGGCCAACTGAAACACAGTCTGGCGCCGTAACCAACAAAACTCTGCCTGTTACCACGGCATCTGAAACCATAAAATCGGTACCGACTACAACTGTCAGTCCCGCGGTGCACACTACTGACACCGCCCCACTAACTTCAGTGCCAGCTACTGTTTCGGTTGCCAGCGAGGTGGTTACAAGTGCTGCTCCCTTTACCAAGCCGGCTGGCCTAAAACTGCGCATCACCGCGTTCCGTTCGGCTGCAGGTGAAGTTATCCATCATGCGTCGTTGGTTGGGGGATCGGGATCCCAGGTCCCAGAGGCTGGTGACTCCGACCGATCGGATAAAAAGAAGAAAAAGCATAAAAAACAGAAGAAACGAAGGAAACGGAAACGTCGTTCTACCTCCAGTGAATCTGAAGCATCCGTCACGCCCGTTGTTAACCCCGTGGAGCAACTAAAGTCCAACACTGTTTCGGCTGACGAGCGCGATCCAATATTTTTGCCGCGCCCGAATCTCGTACCGTCTAGTAATGACTCGGACGTTGGAAGTGTGTCGTCAGCCACGTCGGTTGCGAAACGCAAGAAGAAGTCCAAGCAGCCCCCTCCCAAGCGCGCCCGCACAATTAGCGCCGGTGGTACAGACGGTAGTCTTGAGCCGACAAAAAAGCGAGGTCGTCCGCCAAAGAACGCAAATCAACTGCGTTATAAGCCGAAAGTGACGAGCTCGCCTGCGCCTTCTCCTATTAGCGATCAGCCCGTAAGTACACAGATGCCTGTAAGTCGAACCCCCGGCAAAACTCCGATGTACATGAACGCAGGATCGAAGCAGGCTGTTCCAGGGGCTGGCGGCATCCATGCCGTGCCCACCATTCAGCTGGTACCTCGAACCGCCGCAAAAACGACCAAGGCCACAGGTCTGACAGTGGTGTCACCGGTTCAGTCGGCCGCCAAAGTTTTGAGCGTTAAACTGAGTGTTGCTCCAACTAAAACAGTTCAAGCTCAAATCATGTCCAAAACGACGTTAGGGGGAGTGCGCTACATCCTTCAAACTACGTCACCGCCGGGCAACTCCACATCAACAGCTACGAGAGTGATTATACCTAAGTTGTCCTCGCCCACATTCTCAGTCGGCAAGGCTACGGTGTTCACGGTGTCGTCCACAGGTACACGGGTGTCGTTAGCCTCAGCCGCGCAAGTTCCACCAACAAGCCAGCCGGGCGCGTTAGTGTCACCTACAAGACCGATAGTCGTTAAACGCGTACCTGTGTCCCTCCTGCCAAAAACTACGTCATCTCCCGTGGTGTCCACAAACAGCTCGACTGCAGTTTCCAAGCTTACAAGCCACGCTCCTGGGGTTGCAATTTCCATGGCGGCTGCCAAGATGGTCATCGCTTCAAGGATGAAGGGCGCCCCCGCGCGGCCACAGATAAAGTCCGTCTCGACGCCGATGTTAACTGAGGCCCTGACGGGAGGCGCTGAGGGCATAACTTCGACTGAAAGTTTGTTTCAGGTGATTTTAAACAAACAATTTTTTCCCCTATTTAATTTCTTATAAACACCAGTAAACTGAATAAAATACCTTTACGGTACCTTTAAGTCACTATAATTTAGTGTTTTCATATCAAATTCCAACAGGGGTTGCCAGTTTTTCCAACTGACGACATTCTTTTAATATTGCAGACCGCATTCTCCAAGCTAATAAGTAGCCCCAACCCTCTGTCTAAGTACGTCCCACCACCCCTGCCTCCACACCTCCTTCCCACTGGCCCACTACCTGATCCACATCGTTGCTTTGAATGTGGGGACACGTTTCTGCTCCAGTCAAGTTTAGTACACCACTACGAGAGAAGGAGCATTTTTGTGAAGGTCAGTGGATATGTGTACACTTTAAACTACAGTAAATGGTTGCTACCTGAAATGTTTAATTAATTGAAAATGTCAACTCTTTTTGTGGTTTATTTTAATCTATTTTGATGAAAGCCCAGAATTCACTTGCATAATGTCATTCATCACTCTGTTTGTAGGTGCGATGCGTTCAGTGCAACAAGATGCTGATGTTCTTCAACAAGTGCGAGATTCTGCGTCACGCTCGAGAGCACAGCGACCGCGGTGACGTCATGCAGTTTAACGGAGCAAATCTCACTCCTATTCCTTTGAATTTGTGCAAGCCGAGAACCAAGGAGTTCTTCATGCAGGTGGCAGAGGAACGGAAGAAGTCGGCGGAGATCACCAAGCCGAACTCATTGGTGAGAGGATAAATAAACAAGATTAGAATTAACGTAGGGTATATGATATACCGTATATCACCAAATCCCAACACGGTGTAAATTCTTGGTGGTTTAAATACATCCGCGATTTAAAAGTCCCGAAAAACACAGCTCTACCTGTAGTTTATTTATCTACCAGGTTTGTACTGAATGCAAGTTCGCGACCGACGAGCAATGTGCGATGGACGAACATTTCCAGCGACGAACCGCGGAGTGGAGCTCCTGCGACATCTGCCGGTTGCATTTGCACAACAACTGCGCGTTCTCCGCCCACATGCGAATGCACAGACACGTCGCGCCGCATACTTGCCCCGAATGTGGCCAAACCTTCGACGGGTATGTGACCTGCATTAATATTCTGTTGTAACGTAAATTTCCCATGTAATTATGAACAAAGTTTATCAGCACATGTTAATGTTTTACTGAAAATACTTTCTCGTTCGGCCTGTTCACACAATTCATGTCATGACATTCGCGAAGTGAAAAAAAGGCAGACATTTTCTTTGGAATCTCAAGGAACATTTTAAAACGTAACTAAGCAGGGGATAACGTTTTGCAGAACGGCGATGGATTTCAACCTGCACCTGAGAATGCAATGTTTCCACTTGAGTCGCGTTTCGTGCTTCAAGTGCAAACTGTGTAATGTGACCTTCACTACCGACGACCAACTGCGGAACCACCTACGTGTGAGTACACAGTTGTTTAAATAAATAGATCATGTGATTTTAAATCACGTGGGTTTGTTGACGAAGCAAAGTCGAATGCATTAGCATTTCTCGCAAACGGCATATATGAAATTCCTGTTGCTGCCAGGCATATTGCAATCTAAAATGTACTGCTCTTCTGGCATAAAATATACGTGCTGTATTTATTCGACGTTTCTCTGCCATTCTTTGAAATTGCCTCATCAATACCTGATAAAGTCTCGCCGCATGGCAGACGAAACATCGAATGAATACAGCACGTTTATTATACGGCATATTATCATGTATGGTTAAAAGTGATTTGTATTTCGTGTGTTTTATGCATTTGCATTTACATATTAATTGTATTCCATCATTCATTCAAGGCTTCACTAAAGTGTTAAAACAAAAAATGGATATTCCGAATCAGAAAGTTATTCATTTTTATTTGTCTTTTCCTTACGCAGCTCAACCACGTACAGCTCTTCTACAAATGCCGGGAATGCCCGATGGCCTTTAAGACCACACAAAACATCGCCAACCACCAAAGGCAAGCGAATTTTAAACATGTCCACTGCTGCACTTGTCACAGTGAAACTTAACTTCGGGTGTTAACACCACGTGGTAGGGGCAAACGAATATAACCTTTGATGCATATTTCGCAGAACTGCCCACAACTTGACTCCGGAGCCAACCAACACGCTGAAGACAATTTACAAGTGCCCGCTTTGCGACACTGTTTTCACGGACTCCAGTCATTCTCAGCAACTTTTCGTCCTTCACAAGCATTTCGACACTCACATCAATCTGACAAGAATCACCGCTTACATGGTATTTAACCTCGGCTAAACGTTATGTAAAAAATCTTGTCAAAGTAAAGGTTTCACAAAACTATTTGTTTTAGTTTTCTCATGGCTCATAATATACATTGGCGCTATGTGGGTAAATTATACGACTTCAAATCAAGTATAGTTGTTGATACTGACTGGCCTGCAGTCATTTGTTATTTTTGTTTCAGTGCTACTTGTGTAGTCAACTGTTCGAGCAGAAACCCCTTCTTCGTGATCATCTGCAGAAAGAACACGACATTTCGTCGCTCCAGGAGGGAGTGGCCGCAGTTGCTACTGGCAACGGTGATGAATCGACATCCTGGAAACCCGGTATGTCATAAATGGAGAGAAACTTTGGGCTAAAATTCATTTCGACTGCAACGTGTATTTTGTATATTGAAATCGTCAGACCAAATATAAGAAACTTGACAATCGTTGTTTCCTGCTGAAGTCTATCCACTGCAACAATACGAGACATGTTCGCATTTTACTTTTTTAAAAGCCAACGAAAAATTATTTTGCTTTTCAAATGTTCTCGCAGGCGAAAAGCGGAGATCGGGCGACGGTAAAAAAGGATCAAAATCTGCCAAAAAAACAAAAAGCGGCAAAGACAGAACGTCTGAAAATCCAAAGTCGACCGTTCGAGCGTCAAGCGATCACCCCGAGTCAGACGAATCTTTGTCGTCCGATGACGTCGTCAAGACGCGGCAGCCTTTGAAAATTAAATTAAAAGGTACGTTTACTCGTAATTTTCCCCGCTTGTGTCGTTTCAATTGCCATCAACACGAAGCAGTTTTTGTGACGTCACAATTAGCTGAACGTGACGCCATTACGGTTGTTTGCAGGCAAGTCTGGAAGCGAACACAAGTCGTCGAAAATTTCCGCAAGCGAACTCAAGTCAACGAAAATTCCCGCAAGCCCGGAACCAGTCGACGCTGCATCCGGTGGGGAAAAAAGAAAATATGCCTGTCTCGAATGCGACAAGGTTTGACATAATTGCTCTGGTTCCGGTGCGACACGAACAGGATTACGGCAACTATTTCTCTTGGGCAGGTTTTCCTCTCCACCCACAGCCGTGCAAGCCACGTGCGAAGCATCCACCGTGGCATAAGAGCTCTGTACTTTTGTCCTCATTGTCCACCGGGCAGCGTGAAATTTGCCAAAAGGATCACTCTCGTGAAACATCTTTCTCGGGTTCGTTGCAGCGCCTCGAAATTATTGTAGTTTGTTATTTGGATGCGAACGTGTTACGCATACAGCAGTGTTTCCCAAACATTTTAGTTGACTAGAAACCTCCAAAACGACAGAAGCGTCAAGTAAACATAACTTTTTTTCCAATATCGTCGTTGTTTTTTCCCCATTTGACTTTGTTCTTGATGCGCTTGTTGCCCCCAAAACGTAACGGACGTTGTTAGAAGTTTTTTGCATAAAATTCCATATCTTACGAAAACCTTCATACTTTTCTATGAAACCCTAGGGTTTCGCGAAACCTTCCTTGAGAATCGCTGGTATATAGTAAAATGTTGCATGCAGAAATTGTCGTTAAGTCTATGCAGGGTTGGGTAACATTGCGGACTGTCGGTTGAAACGTACGTTATCTTCTCGCAGAAACACAACATCTCCCAACCACAGAAGGATGACATTAAAATTGTTCGAACTCACGCTGCTCCTTTACCAACTCCCAATTTTGCGGCTCCTATAAAGAAGAAGATTATCTCATTAAAAACAACGGAAGGTGAGGCACCGTGTGCCTTCTTCACATACAGTTGAGTAGAGATTTTTTTTGTAGCGTTGCTCAGTGTAGCAGAACAACAGAAAAAATGACATAGAAAACTTGTCCTGCGTAAAAAAACGTTGGAAAAAGTTGCATTTTAATAAAACTGAAAACAGTTTTTCCAACTTCGACTGAGCTCCAATTACTCAAAATACTAAAAAGTTACATTTCTCAAGTCCAAAAGCGCATTTTCTCCGGTTTGCTTCATTTGTTTCCATCAACGGCTTTGTTTTAAAAAATATCCTGTAGGCGAGGAGAGACGCTTTCCGCGCAAAAAGATCACCACACGAAATCCTATACAAGCACGAGCCCGACGACTCGCTGCCGCGTCAGCGCGCCACCAAGCGGCTCGAGGCATACTTCGCGGTGAGAGTTGCGAGTCGGATGAGTCGTATGGCGAGGTGGATGAGCGCACGATCGAGGAAGGCTGGAACGTTCCAGATGAAATGGACGCAGAGGTGAAACTACTCCGCCAATTTAATAACAACATGGTTGTATAAATTGGTTCATATTTCGGCAAAAAATATATGCCTGTGTTCTGTCTTCCTTTCATGACGCGCAGTAAGATTTCGGCTAACAATCTTCATGTATCGGTACATGTAAACTAAGCATGGAAAGAGCGCTTGTCATGCATGTCACAATTATCACATTGTGTTATGTTCGTTCGCTCGGCATTCAATAACCAGCAACGGGTTTAAATGTGACATAAAATGACACCTTTGATTTACAGGCGTCAGATAACGAGGCGGAAATCGATGTCAGCTCGCTGCGACTTCCGTCTGTCTATACATGCGTCAAGTGCGATTTCCAGCACGAGGATCGTCTTGCATTTCAGGTAATACCTTAATACTCCTTCTCAACCACACCACCCGATTCCTAGACTGTTGTTTGTCGCTTTTGTAAACTCAAATTCCAGGCGTGTATTGAATGTAGTGTAATCTTGTGCTTAGTCATGGCGACGACCTTGAATTTGACCTCCACGGCGCACAGACACGTCTTTGTCTGGAATTTGCAAAGCGATTTCCCGAATATTACTCATAAAACACAAAATGATTCAACTCCCGCCAAGCTCAGCGTGGGCAATAAATATCTCACATGCGAGCAACTCGACCCTCCCGCGTGCTTATACCGGCCACCCTCGAAGTCCTAGCAGCTCTTGAATGCTGTTGGCCGCTCCAGGTGTTAATTACACCGCTGTTCTTTTGTATTGGCAGGATCACATTGTTGAGCACAGCAGCCAAACGATAGAAGCAACCCCGGGAGGTGCAGCCGCCGCACTGACGATGGTTCAGTGCACAGAGTGTGGCCTCAACTTTGCCTCCACCGCATCGCTCGACAAGCACATGCACATAAAACACAAGGTAACGTAAAGGTTCGAGCTCCCATAAAAGGCTGGTATAAAGCGTCTGCGGCTTTTTTTGCTATATATGTGGCATTGTTGTTTTTTTGATGTTTTGTGGCATATCGACATTTCTTGGCATTGGGAAAATTTTAGGGCATTATCGGCTGCAGCTTGTATCACTTACTTTAAACCACACTTATCGTCGCAGATACGTCACCGAAAGCTTCTGGAACGTTATGACGCGCGTCTGCGGGCCGGAAGAACCTCGTCGGGGTTAGACGTCGGCGACGGGACCGCAAATAGCGACGCCGCCATCCCGAAACTACACAGATGCAAAGTTTGCTTTCGAAAGTTTGACACGAACGGAGATCTGCGCACTCACATGCGAACTCACGGTCTTGCGTTCGTCAAGTCCAAAGCCAGTTAGTTTTTGTGAACTGTTTAACCGCTACCCCTCATTTCGAAGATTCTGTCTGTGATGGCGCCCGGTCACTCAACGCTGGCGCCGGAATTCGTGACCCTTTTTATCGCTACTGCTGGTTTTGCTGTCCTCGGAATGTTGATATTTTTTGGGTGCTCGCCTTGTGTTTCTGAGGGGACGAACCGTCAATTATGACCACAGCGAGCCATCCTATCCTGCACACATTATTCTTTTTGCAAATTTTTTTGTACTTTAAGCTGCCTTGCCTGACTGGTGGAAAAGTGCTTGCAGCAAGTTGGGTGGACGGTTTGCATGCGCCAAGTTTCAGAATGGAGTTTTTCATGTGCTTTTTTGTGCTTTCCTACTTAATATTGCCGTGTCCCTGCCAGGTGCTCTTTATCGTATGTTACGATTTCGCGACTAATACATGTTGCATTGTAAACTGCTAGCTTGCTGTACCTAAAAGTGTTCCAGGACAGAATAACTGCCACACATAACAACTTTTACGTATTTCAACCACAGCAACGTTTTTGCTTGTTAAGATTGCCTTTGTTTTCAATAACGTGTCATATTTTCTATTGCGTTAATTTTTATCACCTGCTTCTTGAGTGGTTACAACGCTTGGTACAATTTCGGAACTGCTGGAGCAGCCAAATGGCAGGAAATCGCGCATGCCAACAGGGCAGTTATCATAACATTGAATGTAAAAAACAACAAGAAACGATGGGAAAATACAGCGCAAGGAAACGGTCCAGCGATATATAAAAATATTATATTGAGGAAAGAGCACATTGCTATACACAGCGGTCGAGGAAGTGCTTGGCCGTGAGCGTGAAATTGCAGAATTCTGTTTGACAACATTGTTAGCTGGTGTGGCATTAGGGGAAATGAGCAATTAGGAAAGACATCTTTACTGCAAGTCGTAATAAGTAGTTGCGTGAATTACAACAAGCACATTGTCAACGTGCTGACGAAGTGTGTACACATTCCACGAGATAATGTTGTTTGTTTGTTTACTCCTTTACATTCACATGTTCTAATCAATCTTTGGATTGCGCAGAAAAGTAGTTGGCGAACGAGGTGAAATTTTGATTGTCAATGACCTTCTGGTCGTTTTTAGTTGTGTTGAGATGCAACTTTTAACCATTCACAAATTTTGTTTTTAACCTAAAGAAGTAGATTACTACAGTTAGGGAAGTGCTGTTTTACGTATGAAATAACAAAGGCTTATTTCAAAGAAATGTAGTAAAAGGCGCAGCACTTCGTAGTAAAAATCAAACGCTCCGAACCTGACCACTTGCGGCACTAAAGAAGTAGATTTGGCCAAGTCTTTGCCACAGCCTGCCTCAAGTTGCAGAAAAAAGTGCCTGACGTCACAGCCCTCAGGTCCGTTTCACATCAATGAACAAGCTTTCGCGTCGGCCCGGCAAACAGCAATTGACTCTCGCGGTTAGTTTGGAAGAGATGCTGCTTGTTGCGTTGTGTTGGTAGAGCTGGCTGCAGATTAAGGTTAGAATAGAAATTGGAGATTGGCGTATAGTTATGGAGCAGGGTGAGTGAGAGAAGCACTGAAACAGATTCGATCAACTAAATAGAAATGGCGTTAGTACAGTATAGATTTGTGTTATATTTCTGTGCCTCAAAGACTGTCTTATTCTGTTGTTTTGTGTGTTGTGCATTTTGCTGTCTTGATATGTATGAAAACAGTGAGCAAAATGGTCCCTAAAGCAGATATTATGCTTACGTTTTAGAAATCCAATTACCGGTGCTCTGGATTGTATTCCTCCCGTTATGTTTGCACAGTGAAACCGCAGCAGCGAATCTGTTGTCTTAACTCGCCTAAGCCAAGTCTACTCCCCA
This sequence comes from Ascidia mentula, assembly GCF_947561715.1. Lineage (NCBI taxonomy): Eukaryota > Metazoa > Chordata > Ascidiacea > Phlebobranchia > Ascidiidae > Ascidia > Ascidia mentula. Next base: position 7,313,047 of record NC_138569.1, read on the forward strand.
CGGTGGACATTGGGCTGTTAATACTGCGGCCACGTTTTGCTTTTAACATGGCCTGGCATTTGCAAAATTTCGTTGCTTGCTGAGGGTATGGATGAGCTTAAAGAGCTTTGAAAAAATGGCGAAGCGTCGAGGGAACCGCAGGCTCCTTGGTTTCCGTTTTCCGAACAATTACATTATGTGTCAACAAGTCCCGCCCATAGTCATGTCCGGCGTCATTTGTATCAAAATCACAGCAGATTGCTTTGTAAAAAAATCGATATATCCGCACCCTTCGGAAATTGGCCGGCAGAACGTAAACAGGTTTCTTGTCTTCCTTTAAGTGCCGCTGTTTTTGATTTCTTCGCGGTGACTTACGAGCTGGTTTCGCGGATAAATAAAAAAGCACCCCTTGTTTCAATACTGCTGACCTATTTGAGAACTGCAGGCAACCGTTACCAGCACCGGGCTTCATGTAACGAAACTCTTGCCAGGTTTGAGTTGCCCTGTTAGGAACAGTTTTGCCCAAAAGTCGTCACTATTTTATTTAACATAGTTTTTGCGTTGATACATACGTTACCCGGAAGCGTAGCTAAAGGTAATTTCTAGAGTTCAAAAGTTATTGTTTATCATTAGTTTGGATCAAGCGAAAAGGAAACTTGAAATTAATCAGCAGTCAACTGTCTATTGGTTGGTGGAGTTTTCAGTTTTGCTTACTTGTGTGTGGCTGTTGCTGCCTACCATAATATAGTTTTTTTAAGAACTGACGTATCAGCACAAATTTCTAAAACCGACCTTTTCATTTGCTTCGACACAGTATTGCGATGTCAAACAAGACCAAACGATTTGTTTACCATGTTAGTTTTTGATAATGACAAGTTAAATATGCGCAATATAGGGACTATGGCACATGCTACATCACTTACAGATTGCGCGTATCCCGCCCAGCGGATATTACATCGACTTTGGGCTGTCTGGACCAAAGTTAATTGGCCTATCTTGTCGGCGACTGCAACGATTTCCCAATCAAATACACGCGACAGTCAGTTGCTATATTTCGCCGGTTTTAATACGGCGCTGTGCGCTCTAGACCCTTCGCGTCACACGCTGTTACTTACAAACAAACAAAGGTGTTGTTTTCTTGTTTTGCAGTTGAACTTGCAGAATCATTGCGTAACGTTCAACGATACGTGTGATAGTAAACAATGGTTTGACGTCAAGAGAAAAAGGCGCAAGGACGAGCTATTTTCTATAGCTTTGTCTCCACGCCCCTGCAGCCTGTATCCGGGTCACAAGTCTGGGAACTGCAGGGAAGCGTTAATGGACTGCAATTAACTGGTTTTTCACGGGCCACCAGTCAATTAGAACATTCGCCACTTTGTGTTGGATGTCGTCGGGAGCGGCAAGAGCAGATATATCGCTGAAATGGGCTCGCAAAGACGAATGTTTAGCAGAAGGTCGGTGGCAGGTCTCATCTTGGGTATTCTGCTTGGGTTTAACCTGGCGTCATGGTTTGCTATGCCTGTCCCAAATCGCACTGATATTAACATCGAGGTAATAGCTCGCGATGGGGGTATAAGGCACGGCGGTATGGACAACGGTCTGCCCGAGTTTCGGGTGGGCGCTGCCCGTGTAAAGCACCCAGGCAACGACGGGCCAAGAAGGAGAGGAAAGGACTGCGATGACGAAGCGATTTACGGCAAGAAGGATTACGAAGAGCCAAAAGCACATGATAGTGAACTTAACGCACACGTCCAGAAACAACCGCAATTGGACGTTGGAGAATTGGGAGTGCCAAGAAACTATCCTGATTTTGATTTGGATGAAGAGCGTGAGCGGAGGCAGAAGGAGCTTGAGAGTGTCTATGAGAGCGATGTGGAAGTGGAGCAGGGCGAGATTTCGCAGCAAGACCGACTGGAGGACTTCAGGCCTGTGCCCAAAGCGCAGAAGTACGCTAACTACGACGCTTACGCCAAAGAAGATACAGAACACCAAAACAACGGTGAAAAACTGAATCTGAATCATCCCAGGAACCTGAAAAGGACACACGACAGTCCGAGGCCTCTTAAAGTATCCCCTTCCAACCCCAGGAATAGAAACTCGTTTATGTACGTCGGTGTGCTTACGGCGCAAAAGTATTTATCAACAAGGGGTCGTGCAATAATGAATACGTGGGGTCCTGGGGTTGCTGGTAAGGTGGAGTTTTACGTTGGCGAGGGAGTGAAGAATGTTGACGACGGAGGGAAATCCCTACCCTTGGTTCGGCTTACTTCAGTAAAGGACGATGTTTATCCTCCGCAGAAAAAGTCATTCCTCCTGCTGAAGCACATGCACGACACCTATCTGAACTCCGGGTAAGTGGATCTGTGCAAAATTTGTTTTAATTCGCTATTTAAATTTCGGAGTATACCATGCAACTTGCGTAGGATGCATATTGTATATTATATTGTTACATTCAACACCGATGCATTTGACATAATCTCATGCTCAAAATATTTGTAAGTAACCCATTGCTGTTGCTTGGGCTTAGTGACCGTTGTGCCTATCCAAACTGCCGCCATCGGCGATACCGCAAGATTAAGTTTTGCCGCGAATGAGGAGGGAGGTTTGAGCCTGACGATTAAACCTAGAAAGCCGCGGGCGATCTTCCTCACCACATGGAGTCTATTGCGTTCTCCTGCTAGTTGTATTATAGCCCTGTGGATTCATTTTCGGGATCTTTTATTAAATCGTTTCTTTAAAAACCAAGTCAAATCTGTAAATACGATGCCATGTTAACGGTATTGACGCAATAGATACATATTTTCTGTATTGTCTCTTGGACATTGCGTTACTGGTATATTATGCTTGTGTATATATGCGGAGTACTGACGTGTAGGTTTTCATTTTTTTCACATGCATATATTGCAACCTTAAATTGTACTTTTGTACAACAGTTACGAGTGGTTCATGCGGGCTGATGACGACGCCTATATCAAAACAGAAAAACTGGAAAGGTTCCTCAAACGACTGAACAGTAGCCAACCAATCTTCCTTGGTCAGACAGGACTAGGAAACGCCGAGGTCAGTAAAACTCTCTTGTGTTTGTTTGACTATTATTTTGTCCCAATTGAAGAAAACCGGAAAGTGGAAAAACATTTTTTGTGGTTTGGAGTACACGTTCAGGATTGCAACGGAAAATATAAATGAACTGATACCACACGCCAAAACCATATGTTTTCACGTTTCAGCAGCAAACCTCAGTTAAATTGACTGATAAAAGACGCCCAGAGTAATGGGCTTTATCTTATCGTTCGTCCTTATCTAACACTTGTTGTGACCGCCTGAAACACATCACTCTGTCCCCAGCTAAATAACATGACGTCACAACTTGTTGGCACGTGGTGTCCGGATGCCAGCGTGGAGGGGGTGGTCGTTGGCGACAGTCGAACACTCACATTTGTTGACCCACATATTTCAAATTGTCCAGAACTGCCAAACCTTTTGCTATTAATAGGTTGTGATCGAGATGGAGACTGCTTGTAGAAAAGCGAGGGCTATTTACTTAACCCAATGAACACGATATATTAAGCGCAGCGGCCATGGAAGGACATGAGCGTTATGTTTTTGAGACTTGGTTTGGCTGTCAGGCGTGTTGTTAAGCATGTTTTCTGCAACCAAATTTTGAGTAATTCTTCATTGGGTTAGTTCGTAATAGTGTGAACTTTTCAGCCCAAATTGAAACAGAGTCCTTTTGCCCCGCTTGAATACCCACCAGTGTAAACTACCAACAACTGTTCTGTCGACCGAACAAAACGTTCTTACAATGCACCCAAACGTCTTTCAAGAACGACAGAAAATTGCTGGAAAAACAAACATTTCATATGATTGTGGGACTCGTTGTGATTACCCTTGGGCATGTTTGCTTACTAACTAAATCACTGTTTAAATCGAGAACAAAACTTCGGTCAACCACAAGTTAGAAACAGTCCATTAAGGTTGGAAACAGTAAAGGTTAACACAGTAAATCGTTCGGTTTGCAAATCCCTCGACAAAAGCGAAAAACCTCTTTCACATTACACTCCTAACCGCTTTGGCAAACGTTTTTTCGTTTGGGATATCGCGTATGGTTAAGAGTTAATATATATATATATAAATGACCTGTTCTCCAAGGAATTGGCAACTTTTATAGCCTTCAAATTACCGTCAAGTTTTACATATCCAAGCATGCCAAAGTGCAAATTAACCACACATTTTTCCGTCCCGTGTTAACAGGAGCGAGGCCGATTGAGCCTGAAACAAGGCGAGAATTACTGCATGGGAGGTCCGGGCATGATCTTTAGCAGGGAGGTACTGAGAAGAGTGGGACCGCATATCCGGGAATGTGTGAAGAATCTCTACTCGTGGCACGAGGATGTTGAATTAAGTCGATGCATTCGGAGGTTCGCTGACGTAAACTGCGCATGGTCGTACCAGGTTTGTACTTTTTTCCGATGTAGTCGAAATCTTAAGTAATTTTTGTTACGTGTTGATAAAAAGGCTGGGGCTTACATTGCGTTTGAGGATGCTGATGTTTTGTACATGATTTAAGTATATTATAACTGTATATAAGGACAGAAATATTGTAATACATAAGCCACTGAGATTACCGTATAACAAGATATTCTAGGTAATACACAGCGCATAACAATAAGTATAGACTGTTCTGCGGCCTTCTATACGTAAGAAAATCCACATTATGTCGTGGTCATTACCATAGATATTGCCTTCAACATGTATACACTAATGCCGGTGCCAATATGTTGTAAAAGTGGATTTCAGACCACGGTTCCGCATCTATATCACCTTTAGAAATGTTTACTGATTGCGATCCAATGGGCTTAGAGTGCTCCACATAAAGCGAACTTTTGTCCAGACACGCGTGTGTATATTGCTGGTGCCGTTTTGTTAGCAAATGTCAGACAGTCGTCGGCGCATCCGTATTGAGATGTGATAAACGTTTGCAAATAGCGCGAACATTGTGCTAAGGCAACGGTGTTTACATTAGAATATGTGGATAGGGGGTTAAATTACCACGCATATAACTTACATTACCAGTAACCTTTCGCAGTAAGGTTGTACATGTTTCTGCGGCAACCGACCAATTTGCTTTGTCGCGTTGTCTGCCCGGCTTGCCACAACCAGCACTTTCGCTTACACTTTAAGCCTCATTTAAAAGAAGCTGCTGTGAGCCGGAAGGCATTGAGTCGAATGAATGACCGCCGGACCACGTAGGTGACCTATATGCAGGGCGCCCATCGGCTAATCGTTAGGCCACAGGTTTTCTGAATTCCTGAACCTTTTGATGTAGCTGAGGCTAAACAACTAATTTACAGTTCTTATTGGCCACGAGTATTTCCGCTGTGCAAAGCTCTAAAGTTTGTCCCGTTTGATGTTAAACTAAGTCCCTTGTTCCAAGTTTGCTACAACATACAGAAGAAAACTACGATATCTTCCATAAGCTTGCTTAGTACTTATTTATGAAAAACTTGTTCAAAAAAAAATTCCAAATGCGTTTACCTCCAAAAAAAACTTTCCAAGAAGCGTTTGTTGAATGTGCAAGGTCGAGGGTAAAAGTATGACGCTCAGTAGGAAAAGTCTTCTCAGCAGTCATGAGTCGGTTCATTAAGCATAACGCGCCGAGGGAAAAGTAGGTCAATGCTTCAGTTGTGCCCTTACCCAGCGGATCGTTTCCATATGTCGGGTTCATATCCTTCTGTAATCCCTGCAATCAAATAAAGCGCAATTTGAAGTTTCATTTCCTGTACTGACTGTGACTGGTGGAGTGTGGGGATTTACACCTGAACATCAAAGCGCAGTACGCCATGACCTGCAGATCAGTTTTGGTCACTGGCGCTTCTCTTTTGCAAGTAAAAAAGCTTCCGAAGCAGAAACCTGTGGCATCACCTGTTCAACGAATTACCGGCATAACTGAACATGTGCCACCACCGCACGCGCTGTAAGCCAACCATGCGTGACGCTTAGCACAATACAATCCCTTGTGACGCAACGGTATATGTCCCGATACGTGTAAACCGCCGGCCTGTTAGTTGAAGGAAAAGGCTTACGGTTAAGTCTATATCTAAATCATTTTTAACACAAATTCCTTTGGGCTCAAGCTTGTTAAGAATTATTGTTAGTCCACCAGTAGTGGACCAACAATATTCTGGTGATTTTTATGACTATTTCTATTCCCGCTGTCCTGTTTCTTTATATAGGTAGATAATGTTACGTTTTTTTTATGATATTGATTTGAATTGGGGATGAATATAGTTTTTCTACACACAGATGCAAGAACTCTTCTATGAACACTATTATCTGCGAAAAGGTTACATCGACCCCGAAGTTGATCGATCGAATCCCAAACTCTATTCGGCTCTCACTCTGCATCCAAATAAGAATCCGGCATATCAAGTAAATTACTTGTTATAAAGACGTTCATTGGGCGATAGTGTTAGAATAGAAACAACCGGTCTCATAAAGGACCTTCAAAAATGTATAGGTTGCACGAGATCTTTGTTAATGATAGGATTTTTGCATGCAAAGTATATTAAGATATACCGTTATGAAATTTTTGTGTGTACGCTAAGAGAAAAGTCAACAATTACATCGTTGTTTTGCCTTTACATTGCATTTATGCCACAGTTAAAACACTGTTTTAAAAGGGGTTTTGTGAAAAATGCAGCAATGCCTTGGTTTTACTAGATATGTAAACCGAACATATAGTGTAAAGTTTATGGAATCTATAGGACGACCAACTAAAAGCTTTTATTAAACTCCGGTTGGTTTATAATTTTTAAGGTAAAACTTCATTCCTTCATGGGAGGAAGTCAAATAGCGGAGAAGCAGAACCGAATCAAACTCCTCCAGCGCGACATCCTCGATCTGAGTCGGGAGTTAGATCGCATTCCAGGAGCAGAGGAATACATGCTCGGCTTGCATCCGACTCTTCATCGTTTTGTTCCCAAGAAGCGAGAAGACGTGATTCCCTGGGACTTCATCAACGACCGTTTGCTTTACGCATCCCCACCGCACCTTGCAAGAAGGGCGATGCCGACCCACCGGCAGATTTCTATGCGTAACATCGTTATGCAGGTATGAAATATAAGTCACTGTGACAAAAATTTTTTTGAAATTAGATTAACATATGAATTGGAGCCACCTGGGTTTTCCCAGTTAGATTCAAATTAGAACTAGGATTTTGCCCTAATTCATCAAACTAGAAAATTAGAATTATCTAGTTGTCCAAGTCTGGTCATAAACCTGTTGGTTTTTAGAAAAGAACACGTTGGTTGTTATATACAAATAATATTTTGGATGCGTAATGAAAAACTGTTCACTTTGTGTATGCTGACCATATAAAAAGGATTACAGTTCTACCAAGAAATCCGTAAAACACTTTTTGAAAGTATAGCGAACTTTGGCGATATTATACATTTTGTAACACAAGCGTTGTTAATCAGCTTATTTCCACTTACCGTTATACGTTTCACAAATAAAGGTCATGCGAATGATGAACGCGAACGCCAAAGCGCGGGGCCGCGTCATCGACTTCAAGCAGATTGCCTACGGGTATCGAAGGGTGAATCCTCTGTACGGCGCCGAGTACATTCTCGACCTCTTACTCATCTATAAACGATACAAGGGAAAGAAGATGACCCTGCCGGTCAGAAGACACGCCTACCTCCAGCAGTCCTTCGTGCGCACTGAAATGTGGGAAAACGATCCGCTGAACAAGAGCGCCATCTTGCGGAAAATTTCCGTCTCGCGACAGGGAGTTGTGGATTCGGTCGTGTCCTCATTTCTAAAAGGCTCGAAGTCTTTTATCGCCGCTATCGGCGTTGGGGGCGATGCAGAGCCCGAGGCTCAGGTAGATGTAAGCGACCAGATTTCCAGTGAAAGCAAAACTGAAAAGCTACGGATGGACTCGGGGGATTTTACCTCTTACGAAAATGATGTTGAAAAGACAAGCGTACCCACTGTAAACATCATAGTGCCCCTTGTGGGACGCGTCGAGACGTTCCGAAACTTCATGGCCAACTTGGAATCAGTCAGCATGTCACGAGGTGATCCTGTAAGTCTACTCGTGGTACTTTTTAAACAAACCGACCCAGTGAAGCAACGAGAAACACAAACAACAATAGAAATATTAAACTCGTACGCGGAAAAATACCCGCTTTATGATCTTAGATCCATTGAAATCGGAGGCCAATTCTCTCGTGGCATGGCGCTGGAAATTGGCGCCTCCCACTTTTCCAATGACTCGCTACTCTTCTTCTGCGACGTTGATGTGGTTTTTGACATCGCCTTCACACGCAAATGTCGCGCAAACAGCGTCCGAGGTTCGAAAGTGTACTACCCGATTTTGTATAGCGAATACCACCCGAGGTTCAAAACAACCTTGGCCGAATGGCAAGACTCTGAACACGACGTAAGTGCGTTGGAGGCATTACAAGACGGACTGCCAATTAGGACGGAGCAAAACTCAATGGATCACTTCAACATAACAAAAACTGGAGGTTATTGGAGGAACTATGGATACGGCCTATTATGTGTTCACCAGAGCGATTTCATAAACTCTGGTGGCTTTAATATAAAAATACAGGGGTGGGGTCTAGAGGACGTAGACTTGGTGGACAAGTTTGTCAGCGGCCTTAAAACCGGGCCTGTGACCGGTGCGTCAAGACGCAACCCAGACCCGGATGTAGTGGTTGCCAACAAGAGGGCTTTGTCTATTGTAAGAACGCCCGACCCGTCGTTGGTGCACGTCTACCATCCATCGACTTGTGATTCCGCTTTGGCCGAAAACCAGTTGCGCATGTGCCTCGCTTCGCGGGCGTCCGGAATCACATCTGTCCACAATCTGGCCGTTGCCTGGCAACGCAGCAACGCAGGCCGACCGGTTTACCACCCGGCAGCAGAAATCCGTGATCCCGTGAGCGACATTGTGCCTCTTGTAGAGGATGAGGACAATGACGAGGAGCGGGACAATCGTGGCGTTGCGGAACGCGAAGAGGGAGCAAAGGACGGCGACAGATGATAACGGCAGAAGATAGGGAATTACTTAGCAGTGACATGCGACTGCTGCCATGAGCGAGATGCAAGAGGCAATCTGTGGTGGCCGCTGATAGCAAGAATGAGGGGATTATTGAGATAGTGACCAGAACGCCTGCAGACCCGCCATCGACCATTCTTCATATGTTGTTTTATTTTGGGCTGTTATCATATCACTTAGCACAGTGAAACTCCGCAAAGAAGTTTAATGAAGTGCAGGTTACCACGTGGTTTGATGGATCAAGTACCCGAAGCGTTTGGTGCTTGAAAATACAATACGTATTTCACCAGATAGTTTTTAGAAAACATGTTTTTTGAACATCTACAATGTATTCCACTTGATTGTAGTTTGTAATCGTGAACTTATTTATTTTGTAACAAGCAGTGTGATTATTTTTTGTTGAAAAAATAGTAACGTTAACCTAAAGTTCATTGAACTCTTGCAACAAATTTTTCTTACTTTTTTTAGCTCTCGTTCTAAATTGTCCATCATTCAAAACTGCGTTTATGCAAACGTCTACCTCAAAACATATTCAACATTATCGCAGTGACGAATATCCGCTTGTGGTCGCTCTTGAGCTAACGTTTGCGGTCTTGTTACCTTCGTGTCACTGTGACCAGCGTGGTGACTTCTACTTGCGACATTTCTTCGACGCGAAATCAGTGTTGATATGCCCTCAACCTGTACGACCGCGTTTTCCTTATCTTTTGTTTTGTCTTCCACAATTTTTATTTTGATCGTGTTTTTGGATACACATAAACGAACAATACGGTCTATCTCGTTGTTGCTCGAAATATATTAAAATAATAACCACTTGTGGTGATGTGCTGTGATTACATTGAACTCGGGCACAATGACAACGCGCAAACATGGTCCACCTATTTCTGTTCGTGTTAAAAACTAAATTTTATGGCAATGTAACTGTGCTGTCAGGCCCCAATGACTATTTAGGTGGTTGCAGCTGAATTTTTGTATTTGTCCAGCAACTATTTTTGACCTGAATGGGGAGACGAGAAACATGGGCCTCACATAATACCACAAATAGTCTTCGTTTCTGCACGCCTGGCCTGAATTTTTTCCAACCTCTAAGCACCAATTGACTGGCTGAATAAAATACCTTAACGCTCAATCAACCTTAATCACCATATGCATCACAAATTGGTTTATGGTGTGTTCCGATAATTGGTATGATGGTTATGAGAAGGAGAAGGACAATTCCACCCTGCAACTCATCGGAGTAGAAATACGAATATGTGGTTTTAGGCTAATTCAAACAAATAGACAAGAAATGTAAATAATAAAATTTTGTGTAAGCTGCAGACAGATGGCCACTGTTTCGACCTGAAAGGTCTCGTCAGTGCAGCTGGTGTGACTTTCAGACAACTTTGCTGACCAAACGGCCAAGCAAAGACTTCCACTTTGTGGTGACTATACAATCACCGTCATACGTTGGGCACCAAACTAGGTGCAACCAAAACGGAGAAAACAAGGTGGAAACACTATGGCCAAGCAAAGCTCAACCAATAGTGCCGTCAGGCCCCATGTCACAATAATCATAAGATAGTAATTTGAATTGTGTAAGCTGCAGACAGATGGCCACTGTTTCGACCTAAAAGGTCTCATCAGTGCAGCTGGTGTGAAACGACTTTGCTGACCAATGAAATTTTGGTTGAGAAAGCAAGGAAACATTCAGAAATGGACCTTTTAATCAGTTGCAGTCGGATTATTCACTTCAAGAGAATATTGGGCCCTACCGAACGTTCATTTTAAAAGTGATTTTCAACGTTTCAGTTGAGATAACATAGCATTTTACGGGAATAGGAAGCACACATTATTTCTTTATGTTATGCCCACCTATTTATTCTTATTTTTGCAAATAAACTATACAGTGCAGGTGTAAATGACATCAAAAATAAAATTATTTGGATTTAATTGATAAAGATACCGCAAGAGAGTGTATTGGGTGAAATACAAAAAAATGTAAGTGCATTTTTTCAGTACATTTAAGTTGTTCACTGCAGGATTGTAAGAGAAAAATGTTATTTAGACAACAAATCAGCCTGTTCTTGCAAGGTAATACTGACGGATCTCTCTTACCTTGTCAGGTACCCAAATTTGCTTACAAGTGTGTTCGCTAATCGTCAATCACTCTTTGTAAGTAATTAGCGGGTTTGTATTTAGGATGGTTTCTCACTTCAGCACCGTCTGCATTTTCAATCATGCGTGAATCTCGCCCTTTCATGGTCAATCGAATGTTTTTTAGGCAATCATCCTAAACAATAATCTCTGTTCCGTGCAAACAATTCACCTTCTTCACGCTTCGGTTTTCAACGTGGTTTTTAAAGTCATCGACCTCAGACATTTTCTGCATGAATTGCGTAAGTATAAAGAAACGGTTGCATTGTGATCTGGGACATGTCAGCGTTGTGATTATGGTGGTATTAGTTGTCTACATCTCACAGCGTTTATTATGAAAAAGTACTGCACTTTCAAGCACAATTTTTTTCAATGATTTTTATTCCTGTGGCGTAAGTCTAAAAGTCTAAACTTATTACAAGCATTCGTGAATCTTTATTTATTCATTTTTGTTGGTTTATAATAAAAGCTGATCAGTTTCATGTTTGAAAATAAACAAGTTTTTTTTTTGACATATTTTATTATTTAACACAAATACGCTACAACATTACAGGACACGATTCACGCATAAGAAATGGGGAGCAAAGCGAAAAGGTAAAACAAACAAGCTATTTTGCAGGAGAAACAGCCGACAAAACAGCGTCATATAACGGCACGGCTACAGCAATCGTAGTCTCGGCCTCTTCTCTCTTGTTTGTTCCTGAAGAAACGAGGCTTCCACTAACCAACAAAGAAAAACATAAGGAGGTATATAAATATTCACTGTCAAAATTACGGAAGATGGGATAAATATTAGTTTTATCTTCTTTTTGTTCAGGACAAGATCTACTATCGTGAAGTGACAAAAGGAAAATCGGGATCAGCAATAATTTCAAGAAACCTCGATCTGCACGTCATAACGTGATGCTGTTACTTCGTGCTTGACTTGCATGTTGTATTTTGTGGTCTGATTCCTATTGTTTTTTATGTGTACATTTGTGCCTAACGCTTGCGCACCAACAGGGTATCTTGAAAACAATACACCCCGCAAAACCGCTGAGCTCCCGTAGTTCTGTAGGTAGAGCGTTGGATCTGATAGGCCTATGGTTGTGAGTTTAATTAAATATTGTTTTATAGGCGTATGTCTCACTTTTAGCAGTTTACTGGATTGTGTTGGTAATTAACTGTGTTTGTTGACGAATAAAACTCTAAATTATCCATGGAAACGTATGTCTGCACATTCTTCAACGGTAACTGAAAAAGTGGAAGTATTGAAGTGAAACTCCGAAAAACGTGATACTACGTGGAACGACCAATCGAGATTTGTGCAATTCAACTAAGAAAGAGAGATGGCATTATTAATTTCCTTTTTCACAATCTGAATTAAAACAATTTAATTAAACGAAGACTTGTTGCGATATTGTTTGGAAGACATTAGATACATGTCAGTCCTTGGAGTATGATGTGTGGGAAAAAATAATTTGGACAAAGAGGAAAAAAACAAATAAATAAGCGTTACCTGCTGGAGGGTGTGTTTTTCAACAAATTTATCTTCATGACATTCTGCAATAAGAGTTAAGAAATCTCAACCGACTCAAATCTTTGTCGAGTATCACCAAAAATTCAACGTAATTACGTCGTAAGTCAAGCTAAATGAAGTCAATTATAACAGCAGCGAATCTTTCAGAAATAGACCATTTACGTGCGATTCTGAACCTTTCAGTTAAGTGGAGTTAAATTACGTTAAAAATGCAACAAAACGTTTCGGCGGATTTAACGAAAGCGGAATTACCAAAGTGCACACTAATTCTGTATGTCATGCCTATCAGTTTATTCTTTTTGACATTAAGATTACTGATTGAATGCAACTGATTCCTGGAACCGCAAGGAGATGTAAGACAAAGAAATATAACTGTAGTTTTTTTCAGTGTTCACAGCAGGTTTGTGTTTAGTACTGTTCTTCATTTAAGCACCTCCTGTATATTACCAATCATGCGTGAATCTCGCCCTTCGAAGTTTAATTGAATGTTTTTTTAAGTAAACCTTTGAAAAAACAATCTCTCTGTTCCGTGCAAGCAGTTCGCCTTCTTTACGCTTCGCTTTTCACAGTGGTTATTCAAGTCATCCATCTCAGACCTGTTCTGCACGCATTGTGCAAGTACTAGAAAAATGGTTGCATTCTGATATAAGACATGTCAGCGTTCGTCTTTACATGCGAGTCAGTGCTTGGGTGATCTCAGATGTCTACGGTTGTATTAGAGAAAGCACTGTATTTGCAAGCACTTAATTTTTTCTTTTAAAAGCAAGGTTTCTCAGTTTGGTGGTAGCAAAACATCAAACAATATCGCCACCCTGTTGTACAAGAATCCTAAAAACACACTTTCATTTAATATTGTTTACTCGTATGTCGACATTGGCGCAGAAGCTATGTTATATCTATCACAGGTTTATTAATTATGATGGGAATTGCAAACAAACAGAAAACTTTTCTGAAATATGAGAAGCGTCTATGCTTGCTTATATTTATCAGCACTTTGACGAACGCATTGTGTGCTTTTCAGTTTCTTGCCACTCATTACACTCCACCGTATCAGTGTTATTCTTCTACAAGCACGAAGCATGCTCAGGCAAGTTTTTTTTTCTTTTACTGTGGTTTATTTTTAAATTTCTGGCTGTTATGACTATGATTTTTTTTAAATATATCCATTATCAATTGATAAGTAAAACCACAGATTTTTTCTTCATTATCTCTTGGGTAATCATTGCACTTCCAAAAGACACAATCAATTACATCAGTGTTTCCCAACTTGTGGTACGCGTACCGGCAGTCCAGGTTCGACGCGAGCACTTTTCCGTAATTTATGGATATAGTTCGAATTGAAAAAATCGTAAGTGATCCCAAAATGTTTGTTACTTTATCACCTAGGTTACTTTGTTACACTCAAGTAGATGGTATACGCGTCGAAATTGTTTACCTTCAAGTGGTACGCAACCACAAAAAGGTTGGGAATCACTGAATTACATTCTCATTTTTAAAAATGCGGAATTAATGTCTCGCAAACATAACCATTAATAAATATGATTTGGGTAAATATTATGATAAGTTAAATATTTGTGCTTACTTTGTATTGCATTCAACGAGTTTTCGGCCTCATCGTTAACCTTTAGAGATGTCTCTTTTTCACAAAATAAACTTTTGTGCCCCGACTCGAATATTTGCGGTTTCAGGTAAACCTATCAGCTCTCTTGAACTCATCAACAAAATCAGTCGGAAACAGTAGCTTGCCCATTGATGCTTGTCTTCCTTTACACACTGAAATGGAAGGTAACTCTAATTAGGGTATACCAACACTGTCCGGTCAAATTTGTCGTAAAACTCGAAATCAGATTAACTGAGTTCTACAATGCAGTATAACTCAGTTACATTGTTGTAGGACATAACAAGACGAACAACACGAATTTGTGCGAGTTTTACGCATACGAAGGGAATGTGCAAACCGTCATTACTGAGGTAATGCTTCATGTAACTTTTCTATGTAGTTTTAATTGAATTAAATGCAATACGCAAACTACTGAACCGTAAATCATACCCAGTGTAAGGAAACAGAAGTTTCACATTAATTACAATTAAGCAACCTGGAAGGAAATGAGAATATTTCAAATAAAAACATAAACCGTTGTTCATTGCTGTTGAGTCACATTTTAATCAATTAACCTCTTGTAAACGCAGTTCAACCTCGTGTGTGACAAAGCGTGGATCAAACCAACCTTGGTATCTGTTTTTATGGTCGGAAAAATGTTAGGAGGGTTGGTGAGCGGTTACGTGTCGGACAGGTAAGCGAAACATAAGCTTGAACAAAAGTGTCGCAAAAATTGGTATCGGTTAAGAGTATATGGGAAAAGTTAACTTTTTTCAGGTTCGGACGTCGCATGGCATTTCTGGCATTCACCTTCTTTCAGTTTGCTCTATCACTTACGACGAGTTTTGCTCCAAACATTATTGTATACGCAGTCTGTCTGGGTATAGCTGGAATAACTTCTGTTGGCAATTACGAGTCTATTGTTGTTTTAGGTAAGAAGTTTTCTTGGTTTGTTCGCTTTGTCTGTAAATAATAAAGATTTCTGATATCTGTTTGTATTTCAGGTTTGGAGATGGTTAGCCTCGAGAGACGGGGGCTGGCTTATTTTATGGCAGAGTCTGGGTTTGCAGTTGGTTACATGATGCTCTCTTTGTACGTTTACCTGTTTGACAGCTGGAGGTGGTTCCTCGTGTTTTCTGGTCTTGTCGGTGTTTTCTACATTCCTTATTACTGGTATGTTGATTTATAGTTTTCGCCACCACTAAATGAATTTGAACAGTTTACGTATTTAACTTTTCAGTTACAAAAGTTATTATCCTTCCCTAAAGTTCCAATATAAATATTATTTTGCGTTGATTATTCGCTGATGACTAAGAATAATAAATTACAAAATCCAACAACATAAGGTGACTAACTTTCTGATTTGGATTGTGTTGTAGGTTGTTGGAGGAATCAGTTTTATGGCTTCTAGCAACTGGGCAAAACGAAAAAGCTGAAGCTGTTTTACGAGAAGTTGCTGCTTATAACGGCCAATCCACAGCCGATATTGCAAACACCATATCATTATTGGAAGAAAAAGTAGTGGAAAATAGTCGAGGGAAAACTATTTGCTCGACATTTGCTCAAATTTTTAAGGCTTGGTTTCTGATTCGTCGACTTTTTATTGTTCTCTTTGCATGGTGAGTTTAAACCAAAAAAGTCTGACAAAACGAAGGTTCTTTATGTCACTTTAAAACCATGTATATATTCAAACAGTAGTCAGACTCTTTTGTTTGAACTCTACAATAGCAATGTACGTAAATTATCAAAATGTGAAGTTAAATTTTTCCAGAGACATTGTCAGCACGACCAGCTCGGAAACGTCATGATATTTCATAAACGTTTTTGAAAACAAAATACGTTTCCTTGGACATTAAAAAAGACAAAGAAAAAATATGCTTTACTTGTGTTGTTTATAGGGTCATGGTTGCAATGACTTACTACGAAATTACCTTAAACAACGACAACTTGAGTGGTGATCGTTATCTTAACAACTTCTTCGGGTCCGTCACCGAACTTTTGTCAGGTCTTGTCTGCTTTTTTGGCGTAACAACGTTGGGAAGACGATACAGCTACACAAGCTTCATGCTTATTACCAGTGTAGCGGTGGCGGCTGTTCCCTTCTTGGCAAAGTGTGAGTACAATAACTTTTACTCTTTTCTGCCTGGCCGCGGTAAAAATTTTAATGTCATCGTGACGACTCCGTTACTAAGTGAATTTTGTATTTTTCTGTCACATCTGTCGCATTTTGATTTAGATGCTTCTCTAATTGGCCTTTATCTACAGATAATGTCTCAGATATAATTGTGCATACTGTAAGATTTTTTCCAGGGCATGGAGGGTTGTCGGTGGCAGCAAGCATGCTGGCCAAGGGTACAGTAGCTGTTTCCTACAATGTTTTATACAGTCAGACTGGAGAACTCTTTCCAACCAAAGTTCGAAACTCTATACTTTCTTTGTCCAGTGCTGCCTCAAGGGTCGGAGCGATATTGTCTCCCTTTATCATATTTGTTGGTATGAAATGAATTCTTCCTAATGCCGCAAACATTTTTTTAACAGTGTTTATTGCGAAATGCGTCGAAATTTACTGAAAGCAATATTTTTTTCGTTTTATTCGTTTTAGGTATTTAAAAAAAAAATTGACCGGTTTCATATTTGAAAACAAACAAGTTTTTTAAAAAGGAGAAACTGGCGACACCACAGCGCCATCTGTCGGCATGGCCATAGCAATCCTGGTCTCTGCCTTTTCTTATTTGTTCATTCCTGAAACTAAAGAAACAATGCTGCCACAAACCACCGAGGAAGCGGAAATTCTGGATGGGTACATCAATATTCACACAAAATTACAAGGGAATAGGGATAAATAATAGTTTTTTGTTTTTTCCTGTTCAGGACAAGATCAACAATCGTGAAGAGGCAGAAGGAAAAACGGGATCAGCAACAAGTTCAAGAAACTTCGATCTGCACGTCATAAAGTGATTGTGTTACTTCGTAGAAGTAATCCCATGCTTTTGCACAGCAAGACAGGTTCGCCCCACTATTCAGGCCCTTATATTTGGCGATCTCAGCTCTCGTATTCTGATCCTAAGGTGCACAGGCGTCGCAGCCAAGCTCACAGGGAGCTTGATTTTTTTTGATCTCGTTTAGACTTGTCGGAAAATGTGGCTGATCCAGCTTGTGTTACTTCGTGTCAACATATTTTACATGTGGTAATTTGTAGTTGTATGTTAGTTGTTTTATTTTGTGTACATTTGTGTTAAATGTTGGTTTTAATGTCCGCTTCAATACGTCTGTCCCACTTTAAAGCAGTTGATTAGTTGGAAGACATTAATTATACGGCATTTATGGCTTTCCTGTATTATGTTAGTCCGTGGAGTCTTGATTTGTGAGAAAAATATTTATACCGAGAAGTGGCAAAACAAATAAAGATGCCTTACTTGCTGGGGAGTGTGTTTTTTTACAAAATTTACCTTCATGAGATTCTGCCATAAAAGATTTTTACGAACAAGTTTCATGATCCGGAATCTCACCCGACTCAAATCTCATCAAATGCATGGACCTGCAAGGAGAATCATAGGACAAGGAAATATTTAAGGTCTTGTTTTTCTTTACTGCAAAAATTAATCATGTGTGGATTTCGCCATTCGATGATCAAACTAATGTTTTTTGAAAGTTTTTTCACCCCTAAAAAACAATCTCTGTTCCATGCATACAGTTCACCTTCTTCACACTTCGATTTTTAACAGTGGTTATTCACATTATCGACCTCATCAATACGTTTGTCGCAGGCGAGTCCGTTACCCTGCTATATACGAATACTGAGAGCACGCTATGCTTTTGTATTGTTTGTCCGTTTCTTTATAATTCTTACGGTAACATGGGAGCTAAAGCTATGTTACATCTATCACAGGTTGGTCAGTTATGCGGGGAAATGCAAACGAACAGAAACAGTTTCTGAAATATGAGAAACGTCTTTGTTTACTCATATTTATCATCACCCTGACAAACACATTACTTGGTTTAGAGTTTCTGGCTACACATTTCACTCTACGTACTGTGCCCTTTTTGTGAACTAAATATTCATTGTTCATGCTAACGCTTCAGTAGTTTTAACAACATGTACTAAACATTCTTTCTGTTCGTGGTCAATTGCTTGTTTCAAACACGAACAACAGCCAGCAATGTATAAAACCTGCCTGTGCCACAGATCACATAACTGTTGCGAACCACAACAATAACAAACTATACATCACTTACTCAAGGAAGTTTTTTTAATACCAAAGCCGAAACACTGCACAAACACAGCGTTTTTGAGCCATAACAATATAGACACATTTTAAGCCTATTTTGAACGAATAAATTGAAAAGCGTATCTGGTTATACATTTAAATGCAACAGAATGTAAAAATTTGTTAAATCTAACACGATGTAGACTGCAATATTTTCCTTAGAAAAAAATGGTACAGTAATATTTTTAAATACATTAGAGTCACACCTTAAGATAACCCAAAGTAAATTACTTCGGTTTAAAATAATAAAATCGCTTCACAGGGTGCTTTCTAGATGTTGACTTGCTTTCTTCTTGAGTTTTGCAGGTCTTGTTCCAAGAAAACAAAATAAAAATAGGATCTTTATTTCAAAATTTTATTTGGAAATATTCCAGTTAATTTGCACAATTAAAAATACCTCCTTAAGTTTTTCGCTTCCTCAGTGGTCTGGGGCAGCTTTGTGTCTTTCGTTTCAGGAATGAACAAATAAGACAAAGCGGAGACAAAAACTGCTATAGCCATACCGATAGATGGCGCTGTTGTGTCGCCAGATTCGCCTGCAAAATGCAACGTTTTATCCTGCGTTACAGGAATTTATAAAATATGTCGATTTAGCAAATTGCAAACGATTGTTAGACCTTGGAGCATTCTTACAGTTCGAAACCCTAGATTTGAGCTTTTACAGCAACGTGAATCATATACAGATTGAAGTGGTTTATCTGCAAGCCCAGTGCTTTTCAACCATTAGGACCAACCGCACTAAAGCGGATATGAAAATATTTTGTGCGGATGGCTAACATGGTGCTGATGGCAATTGTGTGATAAATAGTGGTTTTAGTTCAGGAACTTCTTGTTTGTGACTCGCTTATCATTGTTGCCTGCAACATTGTTTCATGCAACTAAAAGGCCAAATAAACCTTGGGAATTATTTCTAATCTACTGGAGCGTGCGACCTTCATAGGCCCTCGCCATGATTTTTAAGCTTTAACAATATTCACTAAAATTAATGACATTCGCCGAATCAAATTTGTTTTGAGAAATTACAGCAGATAGTAAACGGGTTTAGCTAATGTCTATGGTAAAGTTCTATTCGTAACCATAATATTCTAACCCTTCTGGTGTAAAAGGCTGAAAAGCACTGTACAAGCCAATTATCACGTACTTAAATCAACGCTGCTGCGAAAATACGTGGAAAAATAAACTTAAAAAAAATAAAAGTTCTAATTAAACTCAACAATTCCTAATGTCCGTATATTAAAAAACTGCATTTCCTACCAGCATATATAATGAAAGGGGACAACATGCCTCCCACCCTTGACGCTGCGCCACATAAACAAATGATAGAGTTTCTGACAGTGGTTGGGAATAGTTCTCCTGTCTGTGTGTATATGACGTGATAGGACACGCCCACCGTCAACTTAGCCAGCATGCTGGCAGCCACAGACACCGCTCCCTGCCCTGGACATAATAATGATATTTGATTTGATATAGATCTTTTTTGTTTTGTCTCGTATTGAAACAAAAACGATTATTTGTACGGAATCAAACCATTTAGTCGTGATAAGTAGCGTTACAAGCGTTAGTAATTGTTACTAATAGTCCTAATGTCAAATATGCTCTGGCAGAATAACAAACACAAATGAAACAAATAGAAAACGTAAGTATCAAGTAATGTACTTACATCTTGCCAAGAATGGAGCGCCCGCCACCGCTATACTAGTGATAAGCATGAAGCTGATGTAGCTGTTTCGTCTTCCCAAAGTTGTCACCCCAAAAAAGTAGACGAATCCTGACAAAAGTTCAGTGACGGACGCGAAAAAAATGTTGAGATGACGATCTCCACTCAAGTTGTCGTTGTTTAAGGCGATTGCGAGGTAAGTCATGGAAACGACGACCCTGAAAACATTATAAAATACAAATGTATGTTTTCGGCTTCAGGTGTATAAATCTTTGTCGTTTTTAAATAAACTTTTATAATAAGAGTGTTTTTGCAATAAAACTTACCACGCAAACAAAATAATGGCAAGTCGGCCCATGAGAAACAATGCCTTGGCCATTTGCGCGAAGGTGGAACAAATAGTTTCCGCTCGACTATCTTCTGTTTTTTTCTCTTCCACCAATGCTACAGTGGTTGCAATGTCAGCTTTGGTCTGGCCGTTGTAAGCGGCGATTTTCAGCAAAACTGCTTCAGCTTTATCCTTCTGTCCACTTGCTAGCAACCACACCGGTGATTCGTCCAGCAACCTATAGAATCAATGGGAATGAAAAAAACGTGGAAAGTGAAATAAACCAAGTTTGCTTCGATTTATAAATCACATCAAAACGTGTGCTTGGTTTGTTGTGTATAGAGGTAAAGAGTTATTTTGGTTTCAACATAATTTATATCGGCTACAACCCCTGGTTTCAACATAATTTATATCAGCTACACCCCCAAGCGTTCCGATACCGCAAGGGTAATACATTTTTTGTTGTGGTTGTTATGGCCATGGTGAAAAGAATACATTTAATACTTTTAATGTTACAACTTGACACTTCAAATAACATGAGATACCAGTAAAATGGGATGTAGAAAACACCGACAAGACCAGAAAACACGAGGAACCACCTCCAGCTGTCAAACAGATAAACGAACAATGGAAGCATCATGTAACCAACTGCGTATCCTGACGCTGCCATAAAATAAGCCAGCCCCCGTTTCTCGAGGCTAACCATCTCCGAACCTGGAATACAATGGAAATCGTGGCAAGAAATCTCACTCCGATATCCAACATTAAGCAATCTCGGTAATAAAACTACTGAAACCTGAAGAAAAAGTTCATGCACAGCAAGTTTTGCAGATTGGGACCAAAAGGACTAAACATGAAATTTACCTAAAACGACAATCGCCGCATAGTTTCCAATCCCCGAAAATCCAGTTAAACCGAGGAAGATCGCGTAAACAATAATATTTGGAGCAAAACTCGTGGCAAGTGATAGAGCAAACTGAAGGAATGTGAATGCCAGGAACGACACTTTTCGTCCGAATCTGATTAGAGATCAGCGATAAGATTTATCTTTGCAAGTAGTTTTTCAGACACAAACCCATGTTGTGTATTGCTGCGCTTACCTGTCCGATACGAAACCGCTCACCAGCCCTCCAACCATTTTCCCCACCATGTACACAGATACCAAGGTTGGTTTAATCCACGCTTTGTCACATACAAGGTTGAACTGCGTGTATGAGAGGATGTTGGCATAAAAGTAAAAGAACCATATCAATCATTAAGCTGCAGACAGGATCGGCGTTGACCGAAAAGTACCGCAAAGTGGAAAATTATTTCCTTTGCTATCTTACCAGCTAGTTCAGTTCAACAGTCCTGAACTGCACTGGCGAGAACTTTATATATTGAAACAGTGTGTACAATTGTCTGCACCTCAGTATGCGGATGTTACAACGCGGATTTGAATCAATTTATGATACGCTCGGGGCTACTCGATAAAATCTGCCGACGTTCATCCGAGGTTTGTTGCTTCATTATACTAACGAACTGAAATAATTTGCTGTCGCAGATAAACAAACAATGCCTAACCGAGAGCTAGATCCCTCCACAGCTATTAAGCAAATCCTACTCGCTAAAGTTTAGCATTTTCGCGATTGCAACTATCAAATATAGTCAAATTTTCCACATATTCGTAACAAAGATTATTTCCGATATAAACGCAGTATTTTCTTTTTGCTTTATTTGATCATGGCCAACACCTTAGTGATAAATGGTTTCACGAAGCATTACCTTGGTAATGATAGTTTGCACTTTGCCTTCGTATACGTAAGACTCGCACAAATTCGTATTGTTCGTCTCATTGGATCCTGCAAAAATATTGATATCCGTATATGGTAAAAAATAAAGGACGGAAGAGTTGCAGGATAACAAGTATGCAGATAATAATTGCATTAAATGTAATGTCGCTTTGGACTTGGTTCCACTTGCATACGTTATACCTTCTACTTGCGTGTGGACAGGGAAGCAAGCGTCTATGGATAGGCTTCCGTTTGTGACTTTTTCTGTTGTCGTGTTGAAGGGAATAGATTCCTTTGTCTGCAAGCAAAAGTACATGAACACAAGACAGGTAATGTCGTACAAAGCAAATCGATTTTCTACACCGTCCAAAACTTAACCATTTGGAATAAATGCGCATTAAAATTGCATGAATGCAGTATTAAAATAATACCACACATTCATTCGTTGAACAAAATAGATCAAAATGAGGGCACAGAGCCAATGTAATTTTCATAATTTTGTTTAATTCGCGGTTCTTAGACCAAAACATTTTTGACAAATGTCAGTGAAGTTTTGTTTAACTCTGTCAAGGTCAAGGAGTAGAATATAACTTACCTGAAGATGCTTAGTATATGCAGAAGAATAACACTGATACGGTGGAGTGTAATGTGTAGCAAGAAACTGAAAAGTATTCATTGGATTCGTCAAAGTGCTGATAAATATAAGCAAGCATAGACGCTTCTCATATTTTGTAAACGCTTTCAGTTGGCTTCCCTTTATCATTATAATTTACAAAATATCACTATCAGTGCGGATAACACAAAAAAATCTGCGAAAGCATGTATCATGTCAAAGATTTATGTAGGGTACGAGATTGACACTCTAAGTAAGTCATCCTCATGCTAAGTAAACCAACGTTCTGCTGACTGATGTGCTGCATTTTTGCATTTGTCAACCAAATTTAGCTTGCAAACATGACATTGCAATTTACATTATTTATCCTGCGGTAAACCTGTCAGAATCTGTTTCTTGCTACTGTCCTGGGATGCAGCAAAGCTCAACGCATGTAACTGACATTGACAAAATGTTTCAACAGCACGGTTTGCATCATGCATGAATCCTTTCCTTCAAAGATCAATCGAATGTTTTGTTACATGAACGCCCTACAAGAGCAATCTCTCTGTTCCGTGCAAACAGTTCATCTCCACGCTTCGCCTTTTTCCGTGATTATTCACGTCATCAACCTCACACTTGTTCTGCATGGATTGGTATGCATAACAAAACCATTGTGTAGTCAAGCGTTCGTCACGGGTGAAGGTACAATGGTTGTTGTGAGATTACCAGATATCTATTTTCTTTCCACTCGTGGAAAATTTTCTGATTCAAGCTCGTCATGAGATGCTTTCCGTCGTGAGAACGCAAGAATTGTTTTCCAATTAAAATAAAATCTTCAAGAAACCAGGATGTAAAAATCTCAGATTTGTCCCATCTCCCCAATTATGATTTCATAAAATTTTTGTCTTGATTCTCACAACAGAAAGCATGACATGACAATCTATGTTTCCACCCAGTTTGGTCTGTTTCTCTTTAACGAGCGTTGGCTCCATATTCATGCGATGGAGTATCAGAAACCGCGTTACGCGTTACAATTTGGTTTGTAGATTGCCATATCCTTTAAAATCCTTCAAAACTCCACTTTATACCCTTCAGATATATATTCACCACATTGATATGTTAACATTATGTACATTGTGTATTCTATCCAAGCGCAAAGTTTGTTATTATACACACCAGAGAGGAATGGAAAAACTTACATGTTGCAACTAAACGAGTAGCGAAGTTGGCTTGTTTATTTCAGGGATGTTTATTTTAAATGTTTCCACCAGCGACACAGTACAGTTTTTGAAAGTATAAGTGACACGTAATACATACCTTTACCCCATGAAACCGCCGAGCTCTTGTAGCTTAGTCGGTAGAGCTTTGGACCTGGTTAGCCCAGGGTCGTGACTTCAAACCTCACTATCTATAGGTTTGTCACAGGCGAGTCCGTTAATCTACTATATGCGAATACTGAGAGCACGCCACGCTTTTGTACTGTTTGTCCGTTGCTTTATAATTCTTATGGCAACATGGGAGCTGAAGCTGTGTTATATCTATCACAGGTTGGTCAGTTATGTAGGGGAAATGCAAACAAACAGAAACAGTTTCTGAAATATGAGAAACGTCTTTGTTTACTCATATTTATCAGCACCCTGACAAACGCATTATTTGGTTTATAGTTTCTGGCTACACATTTCACTCTACAGCTTGTGCCATTTTTCTGAAGTAAATAACCATTGTTCATGCTAACGCTTCATGAAACTACAGTAGTTTTAGCCCTATGTTCTTTCTGTTCGCCGTCAATTTTCCGTTTCAAACACGAAAAACAACCAGCAATGTACGAAAACTTTTGCCGCTGCCACAGATCACTCAAGAAAATTTTTTCATACCAAAGCCGAAACACTATACAAATACAATCGTTTATTTCAGCCGGAACAAAACAAACTCTTTCAAGCCTATTTCGAACGAACAAAGTGAAAAGCATATCCGGTTATACATTTAAATGCAGCCGAATTTTAATATTTGTAAGATCTTACACAATGTCGACCGCAATATTTTCCTCAGAAAAAATGGTACAGGTTGTAAATGGTTGTATCAAAGACTTTATATACCTTAAGCTAACTTAAAGTGAAATAATTCGGTTTAAAATAACATAATCGCTTCACAAGGTGCTTTCTAGATGTTGACTTCCTTTATTCTTGAGTTTTGCAGGCCTTGTTCCAAGAAAACAAATAAAACAAGATCTTTATTTTAAAATTTTTTTGGAAATATCCCAGTTAATTTGTACAATTAAAAATACCTCCTCAAGTTTTTCGCTTCCTCAGTGGTCTGGGGCAGCTTTGTGTCTTTCGTTTCAGGAATGAACAAATAAGACAAAGCGGAGACGAAAACTGCTATAGCCATACCGATAGATGGCGCTGTTGTGTCGCCAGATTCGCCTGCAAAATGCAACGTTTATCCTGCATTACAGGAATTTATAAAAGATGTCGATTTAACAAATTGGAAACGATTGTTAGACCTTG
Organism: Ascidia mentula; assembly: GCF_947561715.1. Taxonomy (NCBI): domain Eukaryota; kingdom Metazoa; phylum Chordata; class Ascidiacea; order Phlebobranchia; family Ascidiidae; genus Ascidia; species Ascidia mentula. Next base: position 7,338,478 of record NC_138569.1, read on the forward strand.
GGGCATTCTTACAGTTCGAAACCCTAGATTTGAGCTTTTACAGTAACGTGAATCATTTACAGATTAAAGTGGTTTATCTGCAAGCCCAGTGCTTTTCAAACATTAGGACCATCCGCACTGAAGCGGATATGGAAATATTTTGTGCAGTTGGCTAACATGGTGCTGATGGCAATTGTGTGACAAATAGTGGTTTTATTTCAGGAACTTCTTGTTTGTGGCTCGCTTATCATTGTTTTGCCTATCATTGTTGCCTTTGCCTGCATTGTTTCATGCAACCAAAAGGCCAAATTAACCTTGGGAATTATTTCTAATCTACTGGAACGTGCGACCTTCATAGGCCCTCGCCATAATTTTTAAGCTTTACCAATATTCACTAAACATAATGACATTCGCCGAGTCAAATTTGTTTTGTGAAATTACAGCAGATAGTAAATGCTGGGTTTAGCTAATGTCTGCGGTAATGTTCTATTCTTAACCATAATATTCTATCCTTTCTGGTGTAAAAAGCTGAAAAGCACTGTACAAGCCAATTTTCACGTACTTAAATCAACGCTGCTGCGAAAATATGTGGAAAAATAAACTTAAAAAATAGAAGTTCTAATTAAACTCAACAATTCCTAATGTCCGTTTTTTAAAAAACTGCATTTCCTACCAGCATATATAATGAAAGGGGACAACATGCCTCCCACCCTCGACGCTGCGCCACATAAACAAAGGATAGAGTTTCTGACAGTGGTTGGGAATAGTTCTCCTGTCTGTGTGTATATGACGTGATAGGACACGCCCACCGTCAACTTAGCCAGCATGCTGGCAGCCACAGACACCGCTCCCTGCCCTGGACATAATAATGATATTTGATTTGATATAGATCTTTTTTTGTTTTGTCTCGCATTGAAACGAAAACGATTATTTGTACGGAAGTCAAACTATTTAGTCGGGACAAGTAGCGTTGCAAAGCGTTAGTAATTGTTACTAATAGTCCTAATGTCAAATACGCTCTGGCAGAAAAACAAACACAAATGAAACAAATAGAAAACGTAAGTATTAAGTTATGTACTTACATCTTGCCAAGAATGGAGCGCCAGCCACCGCTACACTAGTGATAAGCATGAAGCTGATGTAGCTGTTTCGTCTTCCCAAAGTTGTCACCCCAAAAAAGAAGACAAATCCTGACAAAAGTTCGGTGACGGACGCGAAGAAAATGTTGAGATAACGATCTCCACTCAAGTTGTCGTTGTTTAAGGCGATTGCGAGGTAAGTCATAGAAACGAAGACCCTGAAAACATTATAAAATACAAATGTCCGTTTTCAGCTTCAGGTGTATAAATCTTTGTCGTTTTTTTTTGTGAACCTTTATAATAAGAGTGTTTTTGCATTAAAACTTACCATGCAAACAAAATAATGGCAAGTCGGCCCATAAGGAACAATGCCTTGGCCATTTGCGCGAAAGTGGAACAAATAGTTTCCGCTCGACTATCTTCTGTTTTTTTCTCTTCAACCAATGCTACAGTGGTTGCAATGTCCCCGTTGGTCTGATCGTTGTAAGCGGCGATTTTCAGCAAAACTGCTTCAGCTTTATCCTTCTGTCCACTTGCTAGCAACCACACCGGTGATTCGTCCAGCAACCTATAGAATCAGTGGGAATGAAAAAAGATGGAAAGTGAAATAAACCAAGTTTGCTTCGATTTATAAATCACATCAAAACGTGTGCTTGGTTTGTTGTGTATAGAGGTAAAGAGTTATTTTGGTTTCAACACAATTTATATCAGCCAAAGCCCCAATCATTTCGATACCGTATGGGTAATTCATTTTTTTTGTGGTTGTTATGACAATGCTGAAAAGGATATATGTCATAGTTTGAATGTTAAAACTAAAACTAGAACCTATGTCATAGTTTGAATGTTAAAACTAAAACTAGAACCTATGAATAACTTGAGATACCAATAAAATGGGATGTAGAAAACACCGACAAGACCAGAAAACACGAGGAACCACCTCCAGCTGTCAAACAGATAAACGAACAATGGGAGCATCATGTAACCAACTGCGAATCCTGACGCTGCCATAAAATAAGCCAGCCCTCGTTTCTCGAGGCTAACCATCTCCGAACCTGGAATACAATGGAAATAGTGACAAAAAATCTCATTTCGATAACCAACAATAAGCAATCTCGGTAATAAAACTACTGAAAACCCGAAAGAAAAAGTTCATGCACAGCAAGTTTTGTAAATCGGGACCAAAAGGACTAAACATGAAATTTACCTAAAACGACAATCGCCGCATAGTTTCCAATCCCCGAAAATCCAGATAAACCGAGGAAGATCGCGTAAACAATAATGTTTGGAGCAAAACTCGTGGCAAATGATAGAGCAAACTGAAGGAATGTGAATGCCAGAAACGACACTTTCCGTCCGAACCTGATTAGAGATCAGCGACAAGATTTATCTTTGCAAGTGTTTTTTCAGACACAAACCCATGTTGTGTATTGCTGCGCTTACCTGTCCGATACGAAACCGCTCACAAGCCCTCCAACCATTTTCCCCACCATGTACACAGATACCAAGGTTGGTTTAATCCACGCTTTGTCACACACGAGGTTGAACTGCGTATATTAGAGGATGTTGGTATGAAAGCAAAAGAGCTATCAATCATTGGGCTGCAGACAGGATCGGCGTTGACCGAAAAGTACCGCAAAGTGGAAAATTATTTCCTTTGCTATCTTACCAGCTAGTTCAGTTCAACAGTCCTGAGCTGCACTGGCGAGAACTTTATAGATTGAAATAGTGTGTGTACAATTGTCTGCAGCTCAGTATGCGGATGTTACAACGCGTATTTAAATCCATCTATAATACGCACGAGGCTACTCGATAAAATCTGCCGACGTTAATCCGAGGCGTGTAGCTTCATTATACTAACGAACTAAAATAATTTGCTGTCGCAGATAAACAAACAATGCCTAACCGAGGGCTAGATCCCTCCACAGCTATTAAGCAAGTCCTACTCGCTAAAGTTTAGCATTTTCGCGATTGCAACTATCAAATATAGTCAAATTTACCACATATTCGTAACAAAGATTATTTCTGACATAACCGCAGTATTTTCTATTTTTCGTTATTTGATCATGGTCAACACCTTAGTGATAGATGGTTTCATGAATCATTACCTGGGTAATAATAGTTTGCACTTTGCCTTCGTATACGTAAGACTCGCACAAATTCGTATTGTTCGTCTCATTGGATCCTGCAAAAATATTGATATCCGTTTATGGTAAATAATAAAGGATGAAAGAGTTGCAGCAAAAAAAGTATGCAGATAATAATTGCATTAAATGTAATGTCGCTTTGGACTTGGTTCCGCTTGCATACGTTATACCTTTTACTTGCGTGTGGACAGGGAAGCAAGCGTCATTGGATAGGCTTCCGTTTACGACTTCTTCTGTTGTCGAGTTGAAGGGAACAGACTCGTTTATCTGCAAGCAAAAGTACATGAGAACAAGACAGGTAATGATGTACAATGCAAATCGATTTTCTTCACCGTCGAAAACACAATTATTTGGAGTAAATCCGCATTAAAATTGCGTGGGTGCAGTATTAAAATAATACAACATCATTCATTGGTTGGAATACATCGAAATGCGGGTACAGAGCTACATAATGTAATTTAAATAATGTTGTTTACTTTGCGGTTCTTAGCCCATCACATTTTTGAAAAACGTTTTTATATTATCTGTCAAGGTATATAAGTAGAACATAACTTACCTGAGGATGCTTTGTGTATGCAGAAGAATAACACTGATAAGGTGGAGTGTAATGTGTAGCAAGAAACTGAAAAGTATTCATTGCGTTCGTCAAAGTGCTGATAAATATAAGCAAGCATAGACGCTTCTCATATTTTGTAAACGCTTTCAGTGGACTTTCCTTTATCATTATGATTTACAAAATATCACTATCAGTGCAGATAACACAAAAAATTCTGCAAAAGCATGTATTATGTTTCACGGATTCGTATAGGGTACGAGATTGACACTCTAAGTAAGTCATCCTCATCCTAAGTAAGCCAACTTTCTGCTGACAGTAAGCTGATCTGCTGCATTTCTCACTTTTTTTTCAACCAAATTCAGCACGCAAACATAATATTGCAGTTTACATTCGTATTCATCCTGCGGTAAACCTATCAGAATCTGTTTGTTGCTATTGTACTGTGATGCAGCAAAGCTCAAAGCATGTAACTGTGCTAATGCTTCATGAATCTACAGTAGTTTTGACAATATGTACAAAATATTCTTTCTGTTCGTGGTCAATTGCTTGTTTGAAACACGTACAACAGCCAGCAATGTATAAAACCAGCCTGAGCCACAGACCACATCGCAGTGTTCATAACTGTTGTATTTTCGAATAGCACCAAATACTAATAGAGTGAATGTAATTACAGCGACACTTGCCTTTATAACAGGAAATTTAAATAACATTCGGCACAAGAATTCTGCGAATGCAATTTAACCGTAGGGTACCAATTAAACACAGAGTGCGAAATGAGTATTATGTTGCGAAACACAACAATAACAAACTGATCTACATCACTCAAACAAGGAAGTTTTTTTAATACCAAAGCCGAAACAGTGTACAAACACAACGTTTTTGAGCCATAACAACATAGACACATGTCAAGCCTGTTTCGAACGAATACAGTGAAACGCGTATCTCGTTATGCATTTAAATGCAACAGAATGTAAAAATTTGTTAAATCTAACACAATGTCGACTGCAATATTTTCCTCAGAAAAAAATGGTATAATATTTTTAAATACATTAGAGTCACACCTGAAGACAACCCAAAGTAAATTACTTCGGTTAAAAAAATAAAATCGCTTCACAGAGTGCTTTCTAGATGTTGACTTGCTTTAGTCTTGAGTTTTGCAGGCCTTGTTCCAAGAAAACAAATAAAACAAGATCTTTATTTTAACATTTTGTTCGGAAATATCCCAGTTAATTTGCACAATTAAAAATACCTCCTCAAGTTTTTCGCTTCCTCAGTGGTCTGGGGCAGCTTTGTGTCTTTCGTTTCAGGAATGAATAAATAAGACAAAGCGGATACGAAAACTGCTATAGCCATACCGATAGATGACGCTGTTGTGTCGTCGGATTCACCTGCAAAATGCAAGCATTGGTCAAGCGAGGCGGGCGATTGGCACCATTGGTCAAACACCCGACCCATATACCAAGAAGAAAACCTGATCGGTATTCGTGGGCAGGATATCCCGGGTTCAAATCCCAAAAAAACAATACAACAGTTTATCCTACGATACAGGGATTTGTAAAACATGCCGATTTAGCAAATTGGAAACGATTGTTAGATCACGGACCATTTTTACAGTTCGAACCTCAAGATTTGAGCTTTTACAGCAACGTGAATCATGAAAAGATTGAAGTGGTTTATTTACAATCTATTTATCATGTACTCAAATCAACGCTATGTAATTATTAAACTTTTAAAGTTCTAATTAAACTCAACAATTCCTAATGTCCGTATATTGAAAAACTGCATTTCCTACCAGCAAATATAATGAAAGGGGACAACATGCCTCCCACCCTCGACGCTGCGCCACATAAACAAAGGATAGAGTTTCTGACAGTGGTTGGGAATAGTTCTCCTGTCTGTGTGTATATGACGTTATACGACACGCCCACCGTCAACTTAGCCAGCATGCTGGCAGCCACAGACACCGCTCCTTGCCCTGGACATTATGATGATATTTGATTTCGCAGAAGTAATGCCATGCTTACGTACGCATAGCAAGGCGGGATCGCCGCACTGCGCAGGCCCTTTATATTTGGCGATCACAGGTCTAATATTCTGATCATAAGGTTCACAGGCTTCGCAGCCAAGGCATTGCATCCAAGCTGGATCAGTCACTTTTCCCGACAAGTCGGAGCGAGATCTGAAAAATCAAGCTCCCGGTGAGGTTTGAACTCACGTCCCTGGGCTAACCAGGCCCAACGCTCTACCAACTGAGCTACAGGAGCTCAGTGGCTTCACGGGGTATATTGTGTACATGCGTATAGAGGATGCTTACGCATAGCAAGGCGGGATCGCCCCACTGCGCAGCTTGGCTGCAATGCCTTGGCTGCGAAGCCTGTGAACCTTATGATCAGAATATTAGAGCTGTGATCGCCAAATATAAAGGGCCTGCGCAGTGGGGTGATCCCGCCCTGCTATGCGTAAGCATGGCATTACTTCTGCGTTGTCTGATTACGGTGGTGGAGATCCTCTACGCATGTGAAGGTCGCCTGACAAATTGTGCGCTTGCGCACCAGTGTACCTTGGCCACAATATACCCCGTGAAGCCACTGAGCTCCTGTAGCTCAGTTGGTAGAGCGTTGGGCCTGGTTAGCCCAGGGACGTGAGTTCAAACCTCACCGGCAGCTTGATTTTTTAGATCTCGCTCCGACTTGTCGGGAAAAGTGACTGATCCAGCTTGGCTGCGAAGTCTGTGAACCTTATGATATTTGATTTGATATAGATCCTTTTTGTTTCGTCTCATACTGAAACAAAAACGATTATTTGTACGGAATTCAAACTATTTATTCGTGATAAGTAGCGTTGCAAAGCGTTAGTAATTGTTACAAATTTGTCCTTATGTCAAATACGCTCTGGCAGAATAACAAACACAAATGAAACAAATAGAAAACCTAAGTATTAAGTAATGTACTTACAACTTGCCAAAAATGGAGCGCCCGCCACCGCTACACTAGTGATAAGCATGAAGCTTATATAGCTGTTTCGTCTTCCCAAAGTTGTCACCCCAAAAAAGAAGACAAATCCTGACAAAAGTTCGGCGACGGACGCGAAGAAAATGTTGAGATAACGATCTCCACTCAAGTTATCGTTGTTTAAGGCGATTGCGAGGTAAGTCATGGAAACGACGACCCTGAAAACATCATAAAATACGAATGTCCGTTTTTGGCTTTAGATGTCTTTGTCGTTTTTCTAATAAACCTATATAAGAGTGTTTTCGCATTAAAACTTACCACGCAAACAAAATAATGGCAAGTCGGCCCATGAGAAACAATGCCTTGGCCATTTGCGCGAAAGTGGAACAAATAGTTTCCGCTCGAGTATCTTCTGTTTTTTTCTCTTCTACTAATGCCACGGTCGCTGCAATGTCGGCTGTGGTCTGACCGTTGTAAGCGGCGATTTTCAGCAAAACTGCCTCAGCTTTATCCTTCTGTCCACTTGCTAGCAACCACACCGGTGATTCGTCCAGCAACCTACAGAATCAATGGGAATGAAAAAAACGTGGAAAGTGAAATAAACCAAGTGTGCTTCGATTGATAAATCACATCAAAACGTGTGCTTGGTTTGCTGTGTATAGATGTAAAGAGTTATTTTGGTTTCCACATTGTTTATATCAGCTACAACCACAATCTTTCCGATACCGCATGGGTAATACATTTTCTGTTGTGGTTGTTATGGCCATAGTGAAAAGAATATATTTAATAGTTTGAATGTTACAACTTGACACTTCAAATAACTTGAGATACCAGTAAAATGGGATGTAGAAAACACCGACAAGACCAGAAAACACGAGGAACCACCTCCAGCTGTCAAAAAGATAAACGAACAATGGGAGCATCATGTAACCAACTGCGAATCCTGACGCTGTCATAAAATAAGCCAGCCCCCGTTTCTCGAGGCTAACCATCTCCGAACCTGGAATACAATGGAAATCGTGGCAAGAAATCTCACTCCGATATCCAACATTAAGCAATCTCGGTAATAAAACTACTGAAACCTGAAGAAAAAGTTCATGCACAGCAAGTTTTTCATATCGGGACCAAAAGGACTAAACATGAAACTTACCTAAAACGACAATCGCCGCATAGTTTCCAACCCCCGAAAATCCAGTTAAACCGAGGAAGATAGCGTATGCAACAATGTTTGGTGAAAAACTCGTGGCAAATGACAGAACAAACTGAAGGAATGTGAATGCCAGAAACGACACTTTCCGTCCGAACCTGATTCAGCGACAAGATTTATCTTTGCAAGAAGTTTTTTCAGACACGAACCCATGTTGTGTATTGCTGCGCTTACCTGTCCGATACGAAACCGCTCACCAGCCCTCCAACCATTTTCCCCACCATGTTCACAGATACCAAGGTTGGTTTAATCCACGCTTTGTCACATACAAGGTTGAACTGCGTATATGAGAGGATGTTGGTATAAAAGCAAAAGAACCATGAATCATTTAGCTGCAGACAGGATCGGCGTTGACCAAAAAGCACCGAAAAATGGAAAATTATTTTCTTTGCTATCCTACCAGCTGTCCCACAACATTATATGTTGAAACAGTGTGTGTACAATTGTCTGCAGCTCAGTATGCGGATGTTACAACGCGTATTTGGATCCATTTATAATACGCTCGAGGATACTCGCTATAAACTTTAGCATTTTTACGATTACAACCATCAATATTAAATGGGTATAACCGAAACCTGTATGCTTTCTTTTGGGAATTTAGTAAAATATACCATACATATGCGCAAGAATGATTATTTCTGACCGCAGGAATATTTTCTATTTTTCATTATTTGTTCATGGCCAACACCTTAGTGATAGTTTGTTTCACGAAGCATTACCTTGGTAATGATAGTTTGCACTTTGCCTTCGTATACGTAAGACTCGCACAAATTCGTGTTGTTCGTCTCATTGGATCCTGCAAAAATATTGATATACGTATATGGTTAAAACTAAATGACAAAAGAGTTGCAGCTTAACAAGTATGCAGATAATAATTGCATTAAATGTAATGTCGCTTTGGAGCTGGTTCCACTTGCATACGTTATACCTTTTATTTGCGTGTGGACAGGGAAGCAAGCGTCTTTGGATAGGCTTCCGTTTACGACTTCTTCTGTTGTCGAGTTGAAGGGAACAGACTCGTTTCTCTACAAGCAAAAGTACATGAGTACAAGACAGGTAATGATGTACAATGCAAATCGATTTGTACACTGCCAAAAACACAACAATTTGGAGTAAATGTGCATTAAACTTGCATGAATGCAGTATTAAATATAATACCACATCATTCATTCGTTGAACAAAATATATCAAAATCAGGGCACAGAGCTACTTAATGTAATTTTCATAATTTTGTTTAATTCCATCACATTTTTGACAAATGTCAGTTAAGTTTTGTTTAAATATGTCAAGGTAAATAAGTAGAATATAACTTACCTGAGGATGCTTTGTGTATGCAGAAGAATAACACTGATAAGGTGGAGTGTAATGTGTAGCAAGAAACTGAAACGTATTCATTGCATTCGTCAAAGTGCTGATAAATATAAGCAAGCATAGACGCTTCTCATATTTTGTAAACGCCTTCAGTTGGCTTCCCTTTATCATTATAATTTACAAAATATCACTATCAGTGCAGATAGCACAAAAAATTCTGAAAATTATGTAGCATCTTTTTTTGTTGCGTGTCGAACATTGAGAGAAAAATTATCGTGCGCGTCGAAGCACATAAATCTCGTAGTGTGTGTAACTAACGCACGATAACGGCCAAGCGTATTCAAAATAAATAAAATTATACTGGTATTGATAACTGGTACAGAGTTAATCTTTGCGTGCAATTTCCTGCTAATCCTGCTATGACTCTTTGGCTCAATTTTACCGGATAATAGACTTTGATCGATAACAAAGGCATTCTTCTGTTCATCGCCCATGTCGAACCGTGGCGCCACGTGTCGGACACTTAGAATGGTAAAAAAGGCAAAAATCGACGCTCTGAGCTGATGTAATGCATTTTGCATTTTCACTATTGTAAACTATTTTTAATTTTGTCAACCAAATTCAGCACGCAAACATGATATTGCAGTTTACATTGGCAATCTGCGGTAAACCTATCAATATCTGTTTCTTACTGATGTCCTGTGATGCAGCAAATCTTAACGCATATAACTGACATTGGGGCAAATGTTTCAGCACCGTCTGCATTTCCAATCATGCGTGAATCTCGCCCTTCAAAGGTCAATCTGATGCGTTTTTTTTATGTTAAACACCCTAAAAGAAAAATCTTTCTATTCCGCGTAAACAGTTCACCTTAACGCTTCGCTTTTTTCCGTGATTATTCACGTAATTTGTACCTCAGACCGGTTCTGCATTAAATAAAAGAAAACCGGTGCATTGTGTTACAAAGCGTTCGTAACAAGCGAAGCTACAGTGGTTTTTGGGTCAGACATCTTTTTTCTTTTCACTCGTGGTGACTTTCAAACTCGTCATGGATGCTTTCCGTCGTGAGAACGCAAGAATTTTTGTCCAATTGAGCTAAAATCTTTATGAAATCAGGATGTTAAAGTCGCAGATTTGGCCCATCTCGCCAATTATGATTTTATTAAATTTTTGTCCTAATTATCACAACAGAAAGCATGACATTACAAGCTATCTTTCCACCCAGTTTGGCCTGTTTCTCTTTAACGAGCGTTAGCTCCATATTCATGCGATGGAGTAACCGCGTTACGCGTTACGATTTGGTTTGTAGATTGCCATATCCTATATTATGCCTTACCACGGTTCTTAATTTGGACCGAGACAGGCGAAATTTAAAATTTTACACACAAACGAATAGGATAGTAGGCAAAGCACAGCACAGCACCAGCAGAAGCAAACGATGTCAAACAGGAAATCACAGCACCAGTCGGGCATGTGAAACAGAGTTTAAAAACATACATTAATTAAAGCCAAAAAAGATCAACGCCATTACTATATCAACGCCATCACAAACGCTGTACTGGAAATTACACACATCACAGCAGTCGGCTTGGATTCAGTGAAATGCCAACATGACATTTTTGCACTAATTAGTATAGGTAATTATATATTCGTCGCAAAATCAACTTTACAGTAAGAGTGTTTGAGCTTACTTATGGCACGAAGGCGTGTAGTTGTAATTCAAAATATACGTGGCCACAATATACCCCATGAAACCACTGAGCTCCTGTAGCTCGGTTGGTAGAGCGTTGGGCCTGGTTAGCCCAGGGTCGTGAGTTCAAACCTCACCGGGAGTTTGATTTTTCAAATCTTGCTCCGACTTGTCAGGAAAAAGTGGCTGATCCAGCTAGGCTGCAATGCCTGGGCTGCCAAGCCCGCAAACCTAATGATCGCGATACGATAGCTGTGATCGCCAAGCATGGACCTGCGCAGTGGGGCGATCCTGCCAATCATGCCATTGCATGAAATATTACTGCGTTATCAAAATATACGTGTAATAAATGTACGTGTACTGTGATCACAAGCCATAAAACATTTTGCGTGACCTTCAGTAGAAAGTGGTGAAAGTTTACCGAAGTTTGCTCAACATAAAAAGACGTAATAACATGAAATCTTACAGAAATGTTTGAAGCAAAATTATAACAACAATATCAACAACAAGAGTGGTGAATGCTTCAGTTACTCCTGTGCTTTGCGGGGATACAGCTGGGGATTAAACATATGCTGTGGCTTTACAATGCCGTTGTGCGTTTAACATCAGTGTGATATTTGCTTAAACACCATTGCGAATCGTTATGAATGATGCTACAGTTTACAATATTAAAAAAGTGGTACGCTTTTTGCTCCATTGAACAAAAACTGTCGAATTCTGCACAACAATTACCAGTTATCTTCCGCATTAGGTTTGGCGCCGCCTTGAACTGGTTATAAACCATGCTGTATCTGTAATAAGTTTCATTTGTTTGGAAGTTGAATATGGCTACAAATAATCGTCGTGAAACTAACTACAGCCTTGTGGTGAAATGTTTTAGTTACTCTCGTGCTCTCCGCCGCTATCGGAATCTTCATCGTGCTAAAAAGGGAAAATGACTAATGGAAAATGTTGAGAACTATTTTATGGAGGTGGAAAGATGTCAGAAGCAAATACAAACATAAATTTTGCTATGCCCTGAAATCTACAATATGGAAGTTTACTTTGTCCAATAGGTACCGGTCGGCTTTTCCATCGCTGTTACCTTTATTTCTGCAATCACCGTCAGAAGCGTGCCTGTTTGAAATGGTGACGATTTGGTATTCTTCTTCTATTGTTTCATGTGTTAGGCCGTATCATTTCATGCGTTGGGCCGTATCATGTGTTGAAAGAAACCTTCATTCCTAAGGTTCCAAACATTGCGGTGTGTGACAGGAAAGATTTACCGCACATACGTCGCAAATTTTGTTGAAAATATCATTGTTTTAAGAAACTTTCATAGTGGTTCAATGTCGTTTTCGCGATGCATTTACAAACAGTTACCATTTATATGAAAGGTACCAAGTGTGAAAGCTTTATTTTAAAACACTCGAATCCTTTTTCCTTGAATTATTGGGCGACTCATTTAAAATGCAACGCAAAGTATTAGAACCTCTGACTTTTGCTTAACCGCATTATTGTATTTTCAGTATCTAGGATTGCGATTTCATCCAATCGTCAAAAAGTTTACATCGGCTGTTGGAATAATAAACGAAGTACGGGGATGTGTTTGAAATTTCGATTCAGTCGGTTGTTGTCCAAAATACTTACACTTCAAAATAGTAATATTTGATTTCCAATTTCATTTTCAAAATTTCAAGCTTACAAAAAATTAACCATGTTCAAGCAACATATTTTGCAAATGGTTTACATGGAAAAGTCCGAAGTTTATCCAGTGACTTAAAAATATGACCTTTTTACACAGCCGTTTTCGTAGCTATAATTTTCAAATGTTTAAAACTTGCTGCAGAGGCAGTGGATGTAGGTTGCACAGTTTCACCTTTAAGTCGACGTCAAAGCCTTTGCTTGTTGAAAAACTACTTATTTTCGATGGTTTTTGGCAAAGAGCACGAAGCCGTACATAACCGCAAATTGTGCCACCTGTAAACAGTTTATACATATAAACTGAAACGTATTCTTCGTAAATCTTTTTTGTTCACTTTGCGACACGTTTTCTTCGACGAAGGTAAGTTTAGTGAGTGGTTTAACAAAGATTAAGCTAGTGTAATATGAGCGTGTGAGCAAATTGTTTGCACGTCATTTAGGGTTAGGGCTCAAATGCGTGAAGAAGTAACCTACGCGACTATAGTGCCCTGATGGAGAAATTTCCTTTGTCGGTATTTTCCGCATGAACGCCTTGTTTTGAGATAAGTGTAATCTTACAACCAAACCGTGTTGCCAAAACTTTGTTGGGAAATCAACATTGACGGTGGGCGCGACTAGAAGATTCGTTGATCTGTGCCAAAAAAGGGAGCAAAATATAACAAACAAAACAACTTTTACGTCGTATACACTTAAAGAATAGTTTGCAGTAATTCCACTTGCATTAAAATTAAACAACATCAGACAAAACTGTATTGCTGTGTCTATTGACCGACGAACCAGGAGACGTTATCAAATAGCATGCACAGTTTTGAAATCGCTCATGCATTACATTTATGAGTCGGGAATATTTCGAGGTTGCAAAGACGTATGTCAGATGCACCAGGCCTATACGATTGGTGTTGACCAAAATTAAACTGCAATATGTGCCATGTTCGGTGGTCATAAAGTTGTGTATATTGGTCCGTATGACAATTAAATACACGCAATTCTGGTACACATGTAACGGTTTTCTCATTTGTAAAACATTAACTTTCTCAGGCTTACGATGAATAGAAGTACTCGAAGAAAAAAAATCTGATTGCAGCTGCTGTGGACTATACGTAAGTATTCATTGCGCCGTTGGAGGTATGTCTAACACAAAAATACAAGTGAATGTTTAGTTCTCTGCCTTTCCTTTCTTCAAAATTATATATTTTATATCATGTTTTAAACGGAAGTAATTTACGTAGTAAAATCGCATAAAATCATACTAGAACAGCAAAAGAAATGGCGAAACTTGCGCTACCAAATTCTGCGTTTAATCAAGTGTTAAATTCACGTGTTCGTACAACCGTATAACGTAGATAGTCACCCAGGGTGGTCGGTTGCACAAGGTAAAGTTGTAATTTTGAATGTAGCGTTCATGTCAAAACATCCAAGCATCAAAAACATTCGAATACTCTCAAAAAAAGTCAAATTTCAATGAGCCGGTTCACGTAAATCAGATGATGCGTACTAAGAAAATATAAAAAAGGGACGTTAATATCATTCGAAATCTCCCTCTCTCTCTTCAGCCCAAGCGGTCAACATAAAGACTCAATTATAGGCTTGTTGACCGGATATGAAAAGACCAGCAATTTATGCTGAGTCATGCACCCGTGGCGGGAAAGTTAGACGGTTCAGGCTCCAAATCAACTGAAGTTTAATGTTTGTTTGTGGGAAATTTTTTGATTTCTGCACACAAGAACGCTTTTTGTTTATTAACCTCATGTTTTTGTTTTAATTGGACTAAACGTAAATTTATGTACGTAAAATCTTATGTCATAGATACAAAATTAATGTCACTGTTGCCATTAGTACATGTAGGCGCGGTCATATTTCTGTGATGAACCCGTTGAGCTTACCGTAATGACACAAAGCGACCGCAACGAAAACTGCTTTATCGGTTACGAAGAAAGATGGGAATCTGATAGTGATGGTAAAGCTGCAGACAGGGTGTGTACACGCACTGTTTCGACCTGTAAGGTCTCATAGTGATGGGTTTGTGTACATTTATTTTAACCTGCAAGTAGGCAAATCGAGCTCGTGTATTATATTGTGGCTCACGTTAAAAGGGTTGATTGTTTGGATGTTGTTCTAGTACACCTTGATTGCAACTTAAAGTCGTTTCAATTTACTACCACTCATGCGTGATATCGCCCATTGACTGAAAAAACTTTTAAAGTTGGGTTTTATTGAGTAAAACAGGCAATGTTTACGTTAAGATTTGATCACTATAATTTGTTAAAAATTTGGCTAAATTGGTGCAATCCATTTGACGTAATACGTGCACCGCATCATAGGTAAACGAGCAATTTAACCAGTAGTCACGCACGAAGTAGACAAGGCGTGTTGCCTCATCCCCGTACACTACTTCCGCAGTTTGTTCAAAAGAACTTGACATCAAAAGTGTCAGTGATTAATCGTCTATTTCACAGAAATACCAACCGGTCGAGTACAGTCATGCTCTCTGCCTTAACATGTTTAAAAAGACTGATTAACATTGGGGATATTTTTAATGTTGGCCGTCGTCGATAAATCCCATATCTTTGTCAGATTTTACGTGTAAATAAGTTTGCCCCATTAGTGCGAATGTGTTTAAAAACGTGTCAAACTATAGTGCAATAGGATCGGTTAACCTATAAAATTGCCGAATGGGCCTATGTAGCCTATTGTTTACGTTTATCTTCTGTGATCAACTGCGCGCCAGAGGATGGCTGGGAAATATTCTCGACTCAAGGTCTCAATACGCGTTCTTACAAACTTCCTTGTTGTCTCAAGCGCTCAGTTAAATGTGCCTTATCTCGACTGTGGTTGTCGTGATTAAATATCATACGTAAACCGCGTGTTTAGAATCCACATCGTCAGTGCCTTTGGCGATAGCAGTACAAGTCACAGCAGTACAGCCTTATACTGGACAGAAGTAACAACAAAAAAATAGATTGGGCAACGTTTCCAAACCAGGCTTTACATGATAACATGTTTGCAATCCCTGGCAAAAGTGACGATAATTTCAGATTTACATTTGGTTTAATTTTTCAGGCCTTGATCGTCGATACTTCCCGTGGATACGGAAATCGACCTTGTCATGTAATCAATAAAGTTATCACCAGTAACCAGTACCTAAGGAAGTGCTGTAATTATTCACACTGCTGATTTGCCGTCGACGATGTAGTAAGTAGTAAACAAGTAACCCCTCCCGTTTACTTCAAGGCAATTGTGTCTGTAGTACAACAAGTACGATTCAGGTTAGGCCGATGTCAAGCTATAACAGTGACAATAGTTTGGGAGTTTGGCAAATGATTAACTTTATGTAGTTTCGTCCCGAAGAAATTTTGCAATATGACAAATAATCGACTGTTTATGTAGGCTGGAAGATAGTTATCTGCCTGCTTGTGTTGTTCTGCTCTCAAAGTTACTAAGTCTAAGAGTTTTATTGTGCTCTATCAGTTCTGAAAAAACGATACGTCATAATTGTCTGGATTAAACGGCTCCAGGTATACGTAAATTTACAAATTGCTACCACAACAATACATAGGTAACAGCATACAGTAAGTTAATATGAGCTTACTTTCCGTTTTAAGTGCTCATAACGACGTCGATCTTATGTTTTAGCGTGAAAATTAACAATGCCAAGGTCCGCAATGTTATGCATGTTCTATCTCTTGCACTGTTACATTATTATGGGAGTCCACGGAACAGCCAACATTACTGCAAGTAAGCACGAAATATTTTAACACTGTTGATATTTGAATATTCTCAGCAACTTTTCCCCACACTTTGCAAATGAGTCTATTTAAAACAGAGGTTGTCAACCTTTCGGTTCTGACCGACCCCTTTAATAACGTAAGAGTAGCCGTGAACCTCTTTACGTCTAAGATAAAAAATCGGCTATAATGCGTGTTTGTTGGCCTATCATATATTACGTTGTAATTCAACTGGTTTTTATTGATTAATTAAACATTCATGCCTATTGGGCCTATTGTAATTTATAATTGACGTAGTGTATTTTGACATTGCGGCGGATCCCTTGTGGCAAGAATCCGCATGTCATTTTTTGTAATCATTTTTTTTTTTATTCGGTACCAATTTTCTGATCTCGACGAACGGCCACAACTTAAACGACTAACTAATAGTGACACTGTTCGTGCGCCTTTTTGAAAGGACAATTCAGATAAAAGATTTAGATGCAACAAAGGGCTAATAATGTTCACATCAAACGGGAGAATTTTCGGGATAAAGACAAGAGAAATTCTTCTAGAAAAATAATTACATTCATTGAAAAAAATTCTGTTACTGAAAAAAGAATGTTTTTTTTTTATATTTTCTTAGGGTTGTGCCAAGGACCATTTGACAGCATCCAATGCAAGTGTCCTGACACTATGTTCTCCTGCACATGTCGAAATGACGGCAACTGCACTTGGGGATCAGGATGTGTTCCAATGGCCTGGAAATCCGATGGCTTCAACCAGTGTGGTGACTGGAGTGATGAGCTTCCTGCTAAACAGCCAGGTGCTATGTATTGTGATTGTGCGAACAGCACAGTCGGATGTGCTTGGGGATCCCCAAAATATTACAACAAGTCTCAAAGGTATTTTACAGCACAAACAACACTTTATCTCAACCGTTCATCACATTACAGGCCAACTATACTTGTGACTATCCCACGTAACCATAAATAACAAGTTCTATATTAATTTAGTCTTGCCAAACTGTCGCTGCTGCCAACAATTCGCGCGTTTACAAACAATCTAGAGCGAAACAGGTCGCGCTTTGAAAAACATAAAATTTAGGAAATAAATGGCCCTAACTGACACAAACATATAATGATCCATGGTAATATTATTAGGTGCGACAAGTTGCAAGCCTGCAGTGATTGGAGTGATGAGAAAAACTGTCCGGATCCATGTTCTGCCAACGAGTTGAAATGTGCGTGTTACGGCACGGTGAATGACGTTTGTGCAGGACCGTGTGTTCCAGATAGCTGGGTAAACGACGGCTACAACGACTGCGGCGATTGGAGCGATGAACCGGCAGCCCAATGTCCTACGAAAGAATTTAAATGTGCCTGTTGGGGTCAAAAAGGATGCACCGGGTGTGTGCCCGATTTCAAAATCTGCGATGGATCTAACGACTGCAACGACTGGTCAGATGAAAGAAACTGCACTTGCACTAAACCAAACTTCGAGTGTGGATGTTATTCTACGTTAAACTGCCCGTCGACGATAACAACAGGCTGCATACCCGGTTCATTTCGATGCAACGGAAAATCTAACTGCGGTGACTGGAGTGATGAAAGAAACTGCTCCTGCAAACCAAACCAGTTCACTTGTAATTGTTACAAACAACCCAGTGGCTGCGGGGTAAGCAATGGATGCATCAACATTGCACGAAGATGCGACGGAACACCAGATTGTCCTGGTATGGAAGATGAGATGAACTGCACATGTAACCAATTTGAGTGCGGTTGCTACAACTACAAGTGCCCGTTAACAGGATGTCTGAATCAAACAAAAATTTGTAACGGTGTAAATGATTGTGGCGACTGGACAGATGAGCTTAACTGCACTCAACTTACTGAAACCAATAACGTTTGTAACACGACATCAGCTTGGTGCGGAAGTCAAGTAATTATACAGGATTGTGACATATCTCAATCACCGAACTATGTCTCGGGAAATTGCACACGAATTTATCCCTTATACGACTACAGATGCTCACCAGATAAGGATGTATGCGTCAGTGGTAACAGGTGTATCACCGGGATGACCAAACACTGCAGTGGACTATTCCAATGCAAAGACGGTACTTTTATAGATAACAAATACTTCTGTGACGACAAGAGCGCCGTCGGATCATCCTGCAACGATGACAGCGACGAACAATGCGCAAGATTTGGATTTCGTTGCTCAGGGCCTACCAGAAAAGCAGTTTGTACTTTACCGCAAGCCAACCTCTACGATTCGACGCCAAATTGTGCCGACCGATCAGACTTGTGCTTTGTTGGGGGTGAATTCCGATGCTTTCAGTGCCTCGATCGGCGTCACATAATCGCCCCGAGTCAGGTTTGCGACGGCATTGCCGACTGTCAAGATTTATCAGACGAATGTTTCTGCAAAAATGTGTCGATTTGCAACGAGTTGAAGGGCACATGTCCAAATGGACAGATGCGTTGTAATGCAAGCTGCGTCAACATGACCGATGCTTTGTGCAACCCAAATGTAAACTGCCTAGGTTTAAACACGAAGTACTGCAGTTGCAGTCAAACCACGCAAAAATTCATACAGTGTCACACTTGGAACGGCTTCGAAATGGTGCGAAAGTGTGATGGAAACCCGGAATGTAAATTGTTGGAGGACGAATGCGCTGGATGTTCCAATCCACCAGCTTTTTGTCAAACCCCGTGTGCTCAACAAATTAAAACTCTCTGGCAACGGTTAAAGATGACTAGCAAAGTACATTTTTGCAATGGCATTGTTGAAAAGATATATGGGGTGCTTATTAGTCCGGAGTGTGCACTGCAAGGGGAACAGTACTGCAAAACATCACGATTTTACTGCATTCGAAAGACAATCGACGTCAATATCCCACTGTGGCAAGTTTGCAATGGTATTATGGATTGCGACGACGGCTCAGATGAAGACACTGCCCTCTGCAAGGGACGATGGACAGAATGTGCGAACCGAAAGCAAAACATCTCCTCTAGTTTGGTTTGCGATGGGATTTTTGACTGCAAAGATCGAAGTGACGAGGCAGACCAGCTCTGCTACAGTACACGATTTAAATGCTTCTCCGGCAACGTGTATTCCATCCAAATAAAGCTTGTGGAAAATGGCGTCACTAACTGCCAAGATGGCAGCGACGAATGCGTTACAATTTTTTCTAATCGATACGAAATGATCGCGTTGCCAATTTTTAGAGCATTTTTCTGGATTATGGGAATTCTTGCGATTATTGGCAATACTGCAGTATTTGTTTCTTCTGTACACACTCTAATCAAGACTAACAGGATGGCAACCCTATCCAAATGCACCAACATGTTTATTCTTAATCTCTCCACAGCCGATTTTCTTATGGGCGTTTACCTCATAAGTATCGTGTCTGTGGGAGTTTCTTTCAAAGGCTCGTACTGCATCCATGACAAGATGTGGAGGACCAGTTATGCTTGTTCAAGTTTAGGCGCCCTTGCCATTATATCTTGCGAGGCATCAGCCTTTATCATGACTGCAATGACAACCTTTAGGCTTGTGACCATCAAAAATCCGTTATTATCTAAGAGTATCAAATTCAAGGCCGTTGCAATACCAGTAACTGCTTTCGCATGGGGAACTGCCGTGTTGATTGCAATACTACCAATGCTGAAATCCAAACTAGAATACTTTCAAACCACCATTTGGTTTCCTAATTATTTCTTTGGCGTTCCAAGTGTGAAAGTAAACGAAATGATCCGACTTGCCGAGGATACTTCCAACACTCGCCTATACACGTGGTCAAATGCAAAAGAGGTAATATCGAAAGATTTTCCCGACCACATACGTGGCGAGTTCGGCTATTATGGGGAAACAAGTGTCTGCATGCCTCGCTTATTTGCCACAATGCAAGAACATGGCTGGGAATATTCAACTGTCATCATCACCATCAACTTTCTAATGTTCTTGTACATCTTCGCAGCTTATTGCTATATTTACCACGTCAGCAACCGGATGAAAAAAAACAGGAACTCCAGCACCAAGTTACAGAAGAGAATCTTTCGGCTGATCGCAACTAACTTCTGCTGTTGGATTCCGGTTTGCATAATGGTTTATTTGAGTGTGGCGGGAGTCAATATGCCTACTAATGCTTACGTGGCCAGCGCATGCATCCTGTTGCCAATCAACAGTGCTTTAAACCCGATTCTCTACTCTAAAGTTGTCGCTAAAAGATTTTCTACATCCAGGAAATTCCTCAGAGGAAAATTGTTTGATTCGGAAAAGGGCAACAAGTGATTGATTTCTGCGTGGCACAATTCTAGTTTGTACAAATTTACACACATACGCCCTTTGGACTGTTTGGTCTTGTTTTGTTTTTCTTGACAGCTTTGTTGTATATTTATAATTTGTACAATTTTGCACATATGTCTTCTGGATTGATTGTTTTTTTTCTTGTGCTTGATGACAACTTCGGTGTGTAGTAGTGATAAATTTTTGAACATACCCCCTCGATTAACGGTCATTCTTCTTCTTCTTCTTCTTGATAAGAATGGCGAAGTCAACCTGGCATTTTTGTGGCGGAAAATATTTCAATGTAATAAAGTGTATAAGCGGGAAATGAATAAAAACATGGTCTTACGAAGCAGAAAACAACATGGGGTACTTATAATGCAAAGTTATTTAAATATCAATCAAACTAAAAACTGGGATCTAAATTTACAAATCTTTTATGTTAGACCCCTCCCTGGTTGACGTCGACTGCACAGTCACCACAATAGGAAGTAGTCTCTGTCTGACAAGACAAGGCTGTCGTCGTCAGTCACAAGCTGCACTGATGAGGCCTAATTAGTCGAAACTGTCTGCACAACTGTATGCAACTAATTGCCATTGATACCTTTCCAATTTTTAAACTCTTTTTTGTGTGATTAATTAATGGTTAGTTTGGCCACAAAAATGATCGTTAGTAATCACCAGTAAGCGGACCAATGAAGAAAACAACTATAAAAGCACTGTACTATAAGCCAACTGATTTCAAACAACATATTTGTGTCATTTTTGTAAAGCAAACTTAAAGGGTGTTCACAGTTCACTTGAATTAATTCCTTTTCGTTCGGTGCAAGGCAAACGTGTGACGCGCTGATTGGCAAATGCTGAAAGCCACGGTTTTCGTCGGGTAGCTATTCATATGGTTCCGACTTCGCGTCATCAATGGATCTGACGTCACAATGCTGCAGGTACAGATTGGCCAAAAAATGCGTTGGTTTAGATCAGTGTTTCTTAACCTTTTTTGGATCACAAACCCCTAAAACACTCTTTGAAAAGCCATGGACCCCTTTGCAAGAAACACATTGCAAATGTCGAAAAATTAAAATTCGTGGACAGTGAAACCTTATGGACAGAGGAAAATACGTGGATTTTCGAAATAATTGTATTTCGTTTCATGGACCCCTTAATGCATCTTCTCGGACCCCTTGGAGGTTCATGGAACCCAGGTTAAGAACCCCTGGTTTAGATAGAAGTTTACTTTCCTAAAACCTTTTGTGGCGTCGGACCTATATACCCCGTGAAACCACTGAGCTCCTGTAGCTCAGTTGGTAGAGCGTTGGGCCTGGTTTGCCCAGGGTCGTAAGTTCAAACCTCACCGGGAGCTTGATTTTTCAAATCTTGCTCCGACTTGTAAGGAAAAAGTGGCTGATCCAGCTAGGCTGCAATGCCTGGGCTGCCAAGCCTGCAAACCTAATGTTGCAGCAGCGTTGATTTGATTACATGATAAATAGATTGTAAATAAACCACTTCGAACTTTACATGATTCACGTTGCTGTAAAAGCTCAAATCGAGAATTTCGATATGTGAGAATGCTCTAAGGTCTAACAATCGTTTACAATTTGTTAAATCGACATCTTTTATAAACCCCTGATCGAAGGATAAAACGTTGCATTTTGCAGGTGAATCCGACAACACAACAGCGCCATCTATCGGTATGGCTATAGCAGTTTTTGTCTCCGCTTTGTCTCATTTGTTCATTCTGAAACGAAAGACACGAAGCTGCCCCAGACCACCGAGGAAGCGAAAAACTTGAGGAGGTATTTTTAGTTTTGCAACCTTAACTGGGAGATTTCCAAATAAAATTTTAAACAAATCTTGTTTTATTAATTTTCTTGGAACAAGGCCTGCAAAACTCAAGAAGAAAGCAGGCACACATCTACAAAGCACCCTGTGAAGTGATTTTGTTATTTCAACTCTGTATTTTATTTTAAGGTAGCTTATGGAAAACGACTGTAATACATTAAACATATTACTGTACCATTATTTTCTGAGGAAAATATTGCAGTCTACATCGTGTTAGTTTTAAAAAATTTTAAAATTTTGCTGCACTTAAATGTATAACCGGATATGCTTTTCACTTTGTTCTTTCGAAATAGGGGTAAAATGTGTCCATCTTGTTGTGGCTAAAACAAACGCAGTATTTGTGCAGCGTTTCGGCTTTGGTATGAAAAAAACTTCTTGAGTAAGTGATGTAGATTAGTTTGTTATGAACACAGCGATGTGATCTGTGCCACAGGCAAAGGTTTTATACACTGCTGACTGTTGTCGTGTTTGAAGCAGGAAATTGACCTCGATTAGAAAGAATGTTTTGTACATTTGGTTAAAACTACTGTAGTTTCATGAAGTGTTAGGATTAACAATGGTTATTTAGTTCACAAAAGGGCACATGCGGTCAAATGAAATGTGTAGCAAGAAATTGTAAACCAAACAATGCGTTTGTCAGAGTGCTGATAAATACGGTTTCATGGGGTATAGCTACGTATTACGTGTTACTTATACTTTTATTATACACCCAAGAGAAATATCGAAAAACACATGTTGCAACTAAATGGATAGCGAAGCTGTGTTGTTAATTTCAGGGATGTTTATTTTCAATGTTTCCTTTTCACCAGCGACATATAACACTTTGTATTTTTATGTAGGTTATTTTAAAAATAAGGCAACATCGTTATACATTTAAAATTGTTAGTTGATTATCAAGCATTGGCGCATATGTACACAGCTCCTTTCATTATCCCTCAGATACTAGACAGTGAATGCGCAGCTTGCGTCAAGTGTCAAACAGAGTGGTGTGATGCTACAAGAAGTTTACAAGACCTGCTATTTTGCATGGTAGTAGGATGAGTGTGTTGCTAAAATAATATAGTGGCACAAATCGAATATAAGGTTTGCTATTTTTTATTGTCATTTATTAACGTTTAATGAAGTGTGGGAGACGCTTAATAATATTATATTTCAAACAGATATTAGTAAATGGAAACTTTGCTTGATAACATATACAGGTGGATTATTATTTGTTTTGCGTTTTTAACAACAGACAAGATTACCCTTGGTTGGGAGGCCTATTGGATTGGAGTGACGTCGTTGTTTTGATTACTTTAATTGTTGTTTTTGGTCCCATTAATATAGTGTGAAAATTACAATCATTCGCAAACATGAAAAATTAAACGTTTCATCAACCAAAGCATATCAATTTCAAACATATGATATTATATTGATTTGCACAAACGTTAAAAGAATAATAGATCCACACAAAGATAGAAAAATATTCTCTTCAGTAGATGCTTGTTAAAATTCTTCAACACCTTGCTCATAATCCGGATTTGCATTCATTTGAAGTTTGCTGACCTTGTTTAAGTCGACAACAACGATATCAACTTAATACCGAGACGAACTTTGGCAATTTTGAATTACACAATTAAATACCTCCTTAACATTTTTGCTTCCTCGGTGGTCTGGGGCAGCTTAGTGTCTTTCATTTCAGGAATGAACAAATAAGACAAGTCGGAGGCAAAAATTGCTATCGTCCTACCGATAGATGACGCTGTTGAGTCATTGTGTGTGTAAAAAAACAATTTTTATGTTTTTTACCCAAATCGGTAACGTGGGGGTAATAGTTTGATAAAATGATTAAGCGAGGTTCGTAAGTTTGGAAATGCTTATGACAAAATGAATTTGCGGGTTGAGATACCGCATACCATTTTTTTACAATTTCCGCAACTGTCTCTGGATTAACATAACTTTATATTTTACGGTATTGAGTGCAAATACTACAATTTCATACCAGTGAATATAATAAGTGCTTCTGCTTAGGTTTTTTTTGTCAAGATATCTTGAGAGATCACAGGCAAGCATTAAAACTGATATATTCTACCCTCTCTTTACATTTAGGCTTAATGTCAACCACGTACGGCGAGATGGACTTAACAACTATTGTACGCCAATAAACGGTGGCTGTTGTACAGCTTTATTACTGCACACGCTGTTTAATGGTGTAGTTGCGGTACTGGTAAAAAACTTTACCCCTTGTACACTTTTTGCTGAATCAAGAACAGCAAAAAGCACGACAAAATTCGTGCCAGCAACTACTGGCGCAACTGTTTTCATTCAACCGTAAAAATCACACCAGTGCGAGACGGATAGCATTGCGGTGGGTCAAGAACATTGACGAGGATTTATCAGTCGGGAAACCTACTTTGGTAGATATACGTGTGTTTAAGTGCATGCAGAAGTTTGGCATTTTAAATCGGCTACTTAGTTTGAGCTGTTGACTGATGTTTTAATTCCTGTGGGCATCAGTTATCACCGATAATTTAGACAAACACCCTGCTATGCTTTGTATCTCTACATAGCAGTAAATAAAGTGAAGCTGATTTTTTGACATCCTAAAAACTGGTTTATTTTGACACGAAGGGCACATATAAACAAGAATCAAGTGGCATATATTCTTGCCGAAACGTTTCTCGTCATGAAACATGACAATGTTAACAGCAGTATGAGGCCAGTATTTTTGTTCTAAGAATCAAGTGTTCCTGACATATTGCAGTAAACACATATTGCGGTATTATTTGTTGAATGAATGTCCACAAGAATGAAGTGTTCCTGAAGCAGCTTCAACTAGATGAAAATCCACATCTTCCTCTTTGTTTTCTTTCTTTGTCTCGTCCTCAAGAGGAGGAACTCCAAATCGAAAAAATCTTACTACTGACTTCGGTAATAAAGGATTGTCAATAAAAGGTACAAACAACCTCGGGTCCATTTTTTTCGGATCCCTTAAACCTTTTAAAGAGAGCGCGTGACAAGGTATTAGCAGGACAAATTTTCTTTCCTTATTTATGTATATTTTAAAATGCTGCCAAAAAAGTTTACTTTTTATTGAAAAACTTCTAGCACTATTTAAAAGTAAAGCACTTCGTACTCTATCATGTGTGTGTTCGTAGACATGAAAGACTAACCTGTGCAAGCTGATACCAAGATACTCACAGTCAATGTAACGACACACCCGACGAGTGAGTAGTACATGAACGACATTGCCTGGATTGGGTTGTAACTTTTTTGATCTCTGCGTTACATAACATTTGCTCGTTGACAACTTTTTGCACAAGTTTCACCGATAGAAAGTGTGAGAGTTTTACCATGAGGTGATTTATCCGCACATTAATACCATGATTGCAAATGTGATAGTTATACACGAATACGACTTATTGTTAGATACGAAAATATATGTTCAAATTACCTAGACAAACTGGTGTTCAAATTTCAAATTATTATTTCAGAATACTTAAATACACACAGCACTAGACAAACAGGCAACATTGAATTTATATGTTTATAGTGTAGTTACACAACTGTCGATTATTATAGAAATATGTGATGTTATCGCACGGTTGTTTACAAATATTCCCTCCTGTGGAACTTTCGATTCGAACACAGGTTGTCTGCCCTATAGTTACAACTTACACTTCAATGGAAGTAGTAGTGGGGGTTGTAATATTACCCCAAGTGGTTGACTTCATGTAACTATTTGTGGAAATATGGGTGTTAGTTTCATTGTGTCCAGTGATCTCCGAAAACGTGCAGTTATCAGTATAAATAGGAAGCATACGCTGGGACTCTGGGTCTTTTCCGTTAATCAGACCTCCAAGGGCTAACCAGAGAGCAAACCCAGTACCGACAACTTGTCCAATCAAGGCGCCCTGCAAAGACGGGAACATAAAATATTTTTTTGCGTAAGTCGAAGCAAATACGTGATTAAACTAACCACCGCATTACAATGAGGAATAAATACTCCAAGTGTAAATAGCCCGATTTTTGGGCCTTCCAAAGCTCCCTGGATTGAGAATATGATGAAAACGATGGTCTGCGAACTGGGAGTAAACAGGAAGGCTATGATAGCTACCAAGACGCCGACCGTTAGTGCTGCAAATGTAACAAAATCATCATTCTGTCTTACCGCATTATCTTAAAATTTACACGTTAGCTTGCTGATTATTAGTTTCCATGTGTGCGTCATGTGTGGCTTCAGCGGAACAAAGAAATCCTCAAGAAACAAGGAACTTAGAGAGATGATCCCAGAAGACACAGAACTGTTAAAGTTAAACAAATTATAAAATCATAAATATACAATTTTATGCTATTAAAAGTTTGCGCTTTCACTAGATATTTTGTTGCATAGTTTTAAGAAGTAACAAGCTTGCACGTTACCTTAACGTGCCACTGTAGGCTGCTGCAATAAACAATCCCGACATTCCCGGTAGACCATGAAATACTTCAAGTGCAAGATAAGGAACCATTTGATCTAATTTTTCAATCTTCTTTGATTTTATCGGATCACAACCTTCGAAGTAGGCGTATGCAACACATCCACTGCACATCGCTATCATCGTAAAGACGATATTCGGAAAAAGAGCAGTACAGGAAGCACTGTAAAACGACTTTATTGGTTTTATATGACTGTAAACTGGTCGCACGTTCCTATGAATCCTATTGCTTGCATTAACTATCTCCAGCAAGGAAATTTTTGGTTACACCTCAATCAGTTGTTTATCCCAAACTAATGTTTGGATTAAAAAGCTGTATTCTTATTTTCACACACATTTTATAAAACAATGCTGGTCAAAAACCCACAACCTTATTTCTGAACGGAGACTTACATTCTTGCGTCTCTAACAGATTTACAAGACAGGTATCGTTGGCAGACTGACTGATTCAAACACGCTGCTTTAGTTTGTGAGATGCTCAATCCAACCATAACAGTCCAGAAGGTTGTACGAATCGTTGGATCCAAATCAAATCTGAAACACCGCCATGTTTATTTCCAAATGTAAAAACGAACAAACACTAAAATAGGTACTAAGCAGATTTTTTGCACACTAATCAACAGGAATTGTTTGGTCGTTATATAATTTTTTTTTTGGATATTTGTTCAAATCTCTTGAAAAGTTTATTACAGGCATAAAGTAAGATAATAGCTTACGTCCATATGTTGTTTCGCCCACTTCTCTCAATAGATTTCCATAATTCTCCGATGCCTCCAACCTTAATTGTGCCTTGCACAATTACCGAAAGTGAACCGATAAGCATAATGGCGGCTTGCAAGGTATCTATCCATATAACTGCTTTAAGTCCGCCCTGCATTGTAAGTATTCAGCATTAATCGGTGCTGTGAATTCCCACCAAACTATAACGTATTGATGCAAATGGTCAAAAGTCACAGAGCTAAAAGAGTGTCAAAAAGTATACAAAAAGTTAAAACAGAGATATCAGGGATAAGGTAATGGCATAGTATCTTTATATGAGTGTCGAAATCTTTCCTCCGTCGGGCATTGACCGATGAGGATTCATTGTTTTATTTGTATCGAGTTATAAGTTAATTAAAATCCTCAGGTACACGATTCCCTGCCCATTTTTGACGGCATAGTTTTATTATTATTTGATTTGTTAACAAAACACACAGTCCACCTCTTAACAGTACAAAAAGTAAATAGCAAGCTCCTATTCAAAAGAATGTACCACAACAAATACTTAAAATAAATACAGATTATTTCCCACTAACGTACAATGTTCTCCCCAGACTAAAGTGCAATAAGTTTTCGTGAGGTAGAACGTGTTATGCAACTTACAACAGTCGTGTACATAGTGCAGATGACGATGGTCATGATGATGCTCGTCGTAATAGAGATAGGTGTCACAGCACTAAGAGCAAGAGCCGGAAGATATAATATTACTCCCATGTATACCATCTGCAAAATTGGTTGCTTAGACATGGTTAACATACTTAAATTTTCGTGACCTATGATACTGAAAGTTTAAATCAAATAATACTATTTTGAAGTGTAAAGAGTATTTTGGACAACAACCGACTTAATCGAAATTTCAAACACATCCCCGTACTTCGTTTATTATTCCAACAGCCGATGTAAACTTTCTGACGATTGGATGAAATCGCAATCCTAGATACTGAAAATGCAAAGAATGCGGTTAAGCTTAAGCAAAAGGCAGAGGTTACAGTACTGTGCGTTACATTTTAAAGGAGTCGCCCAATAATTCAAGGAAAAAGGATTCGAGTTTTTTTAAAATGAAACTTTCACACTTGGTACCTTTGATATAAATGGCAACTCTTTGTAAATGCGTCGCACGCAAAAATGGTAAAGAACCTGTAAGCCCGTTTACATATACGATCGGAAACGAGAGGAATTGGAACATCTCAAATTCGCATGTGTTTAAATGTGAGGTTTGGCCATTTTTATTCACTAAAAACGAGGTAAAATAAACAAACATCAAAAAAGTTAAATTCTCTTGAACAGCATTCCGTTTGCGCTGGAATCGGAAAAAAAACAAGAAATAAACTAAAAAGATTAAGTGTGCTGGAATCCATCACACTGCATGCAATGTGGACGGTCTACACCTAAAACTTTAAAACCTATGTCAAGCATCATTTATCTATAATCCAATGCGACAAACTCAAAAAAACGCACACCTAAAACCCTTAGCATGATTCTGTTCTCAAACGGATTGAGCGCGAGGGCAATTGAGTGCTTCATCGCTCCTCTTGCGCAAAAAACGGGAGGAGCGATTGAGCGAAGCGCATTCGAATTCTCTTCAATTGTTCATGTAAACGGGCTTACTGTAAAAAAAATTTTTAACGCAAGATTGAATTTTCAACAAAATTTGCGTCGTATCTGCGGTAAATCTTTCCTGTCACACACAGAAATGTTTGGAACCGTTGGAATGAAGGTTTCTTTCAACACACGATATGGCCCAACACATGAAACAGAA
This sequence comes from Ascidia mentula, assembly GCF_947561715.1. NCBI lineage: Eukaryota > Metazoa > Chordata > Ascidiacea > Phlebobranchia > Ascidiidae > Ascidia > Ascidia mentula. The sequence goes on from NC_138569.1 coordinate 7,367,889, forward strand.
CAAGTAAACCTGATAAATGGTGTTGAGTCGAAGGCGGTGTATCAGAGGAATGTAGTAGACGCAGGCAACGAACGTCGGCACTACCATAGAAAAAGAATACCAAATCGTCACCATTCCAAACAGGTACGCCTCTGATGGAAAAGCGAGAACGGTGATTGCAGAAATTAAGGTAACGGCTATGGAAAAGCCGACCGGTACTTATTGGACAAAGTACTTCTTTATCGTAGATTTCGTGGATATCAAGCTTTAAGTTTGGACTTACTGGTGACATCTTTCTGCCTCCATAAAAATAGTTTTCAACATTTTCCTTTCGTCGATCTTTCACCGCGAAGAAGATTCCGATGGCGGCAGAAAGCACGAGAGTAACTGAAACATTTCACCACAAGGTTAAAGTTAGTTTCAAACCTCACGTCTTTCATTCTTTTTTAACGCTCCTTCCGCTTTCGCTACAAAATACACACAAAGACACTTACTGTAAGTTCATTTCATACTTACCGACAAACACAACAATATCCAGATCTCCGAAGGCATTATTAGTAGCCATATTCAACTTCTAAACAAATGAAACTTATTACAGATACAGCATATGTTTTATCCCCAGTTCCAGACGGCGCCAAACCTATAACGGAAGGTAACTGGTAATTGTTGTGCTGATGTCGACAGTTTTTGTTCAATGGAGCAAAAATCGTACCACTTTTTTAATATTGTAAACTGTAGCATCATTCTTAACGATTCGCAATGGTGTTTTAGCAAATATCACTGATGTAAAACGCACAACGGCATTGTAATGCCACAGCATATGTTTAATCCCCACCTGTATCCCGCAAAGCACAAATGTAACTGAAGCATTCACCACTCTTGTTGTTGATATTGTTGTTATCATTTTGCTTCAAACATTTCGTTAAAGCAAACTTCGTTAAACTTTCACCACTTTCTACTGAAGGCCACGCTAAATGCTGTGATTTCCTTTCTCGTTTGCTTTAGCAAGTGCTGTGCTGTGCCTTGCATTCTATATTATTCGTTTGTGCGTTTTCAAGCTTGTATCGGTATCAAAACTGCGTGGAAAAGTGTCTTGTGTAGCATATCAGGACTAGGGTCTCACAAAAATTTGGCAGTCTGTTTTTTGGCAGTTTGTTTTTACAAGTTCATTATAGTTAACATTGTGATATAGTGTGCAACGAACATCGCAGTTGGTGGCGCTCGACTTTCCGAAGTGATAATATATGGTCGTAAAGTCTGACTGGCTTCGATTATGAATGAGTCTTTCAAATTACATGGGTGCAAAATACTTGGGGTTAATTACTTAAGCCAAAGCTCTTATGCTGTTCATCATCTTAAGTTACATAAAGGTTTCGAACACGAACTGCGTTCATCATCAGTGCTATTGAATGAACGAGCTACATACAGCAAAGCACTGAGTTAGACATACAACTACACGGGAAGAAAAACTAGACGAAAGCTCCAAACCTCTCCGCCTCTTTAACATTTAGGTTCTTATACTGCGGCTTGGCATATCTCAATTCATGAAGTCGCTGCCGAGTTGTTGGTATTGTGGTCACATGATGTGACTCTGAAATGTTCATGTAACTAGTTCATTCAATAGTACTGATGATAAACGCAGTTCGTGTACGAATCGTGTACTTAACTTAAGATGATTAACAGCATAATAGCTTTGGCTTTCTTTCAAATTACATGTACAACTTTATTCTTACCAACTGCCATTTCATGGGACACAAGGTAAATACGGCATACATCTTTTTATGGAAAAAAGTGGTAGATGTTTTTTAAAAACCCTCTGACTACAAGGTTTTTCTATCTTAAATGGCGTTGTGAGATTTGCGTGGGTGTCATTTAGTTTGGCGGTTTCTTCGGTAACTACCGGCTGTTGCGAAATGTTGTGGCGGGCACAAAACTTTGCAAAACAATGGCGTGCACGTCGAAAACCTGTGCCATTTTATCATATTATATTCTACATGATTGCCATGTCAACTGCTATGTACAATACAAAAGATATCGTAAGATAAGCAAAGTGGAGCCAGTAATATGAATATTGGCCGTTTGGTCAGCAAAGTCGTCTGAAAGTCACACCATCTGTACTGATGAGACCTTTTAGGTCGAAACAGTGGCCATTTGTCTGCAGCTTACACAAAAGATATCGTGTCTGCATTGTTTCCCGTTATATGGCACTTGGTAAGAACAAAGTGGTACATATTAATTGAAATACTGATTTATAATCATCGAGGTCAAGTCAGACTTTACGACAAACAATTAGGAAAGTGATGCGCCACCCACATGATGCATTGTTCGTTAATCTGTTTGACAGCTGGATGGTTCCTCGTGTTTGATGGGCTCGTCAATTTTCGACATTCCATTTTACGGATATCTGATGCGTTTTTTAAATAGCTCTGAAAAATTACTTATTACAACGGCCAGTCTTCCACTGGCGTCAGAACCACAATAGAATTGGTGGAAGAAAAAAACACGGAAAAGAGTCGAGCGGAAACTATTTGTTCCACCTTTGCTCAAATATCACGGACTTGGTTTCTGATATATGGACTTGTGATATTACTCTTTTGCGAAAATTTACCACGGGTGGGAAGAAAAAAGATGTCTGGCGTAAAAAACACTGTAGCTTCGCGTGTAACGAACGCTTTCACAATGCAGCGGTTTTCTTTTACTTCAGGCAGAAACCGGTGCAATCCATGCAGAACAGACCCGAGGTGGATGACTTGATTAACCGCTGTGAAAAGCGAAGCGTCAAGGTGAACTGTTCGCACGGAACAAAGAGATTGTTCTTTTAGGGTGTTTACTTAAAAAACGTTCGATTGACCTTGGAAGAGCGAGATTCACGCTTGATGCAGACCGTGGTGAAACATTTGCCACAATGTCAGTTACATGCGTTGAGCTTTGCTGCATCACAGGACAGTAGCAACAAACAGATTCTGACAGGTTTACCACAGGATGAATAATGTAAACTGCAGTATATCATGTTTGTGTGCTGAATTTGGTTGAGAAAAAAAAGGAATAATGCAGCACATCAGCTTACTGTCAGCAGAACTTTGGCTTACATAGCATGAGGTTGTACCAGACAGAAATCCTTGCAACATGACACATGATTTTGTAGAATGTGTTGTGCTTTCCGCACTGATAGTGATATTTTGTAAATTATAATGATAAAGGAAAGTCCACTGAAAGCGTTTGCAAAATATGAGAAGCGTCTATGCTTGCTTACATTTATCAGCACTTTGACGAATACAATGAATGCTTTTCAGTTTCTTGCTACATATTACACTCCACCCTATCAGTTTTATTCTTCAGCATACACAAAGCATCTTCATGTAAGTTATATTCTACTTATTTACCTTGACATAGATTATAAAAACTTCACTGACATTTGTCAAAAATGTGATGGTAAAAGAACCGCGAACTAAACAAAATTATGTAAATTATATTAATTAGCTCTGTACCCTTATTTTGATCTATTTTGTTCAACGAATGAATGATGTGGTATTATTTTAATACTGCATCCACGCAATTATAATGCGCATTTGTTTCAAATGGTTGTGTTTTCGACGGTGCAGAAAATCGATTTGCATTGTGCGACATTACCTGTCTTGTACTCATGTACTTTTGCTTGCAGATAAACGAGTCAGTTCCCTTCAACACGACAACAGAAGAAGTCGTAAACGGAAACCTATCCATAGACGCTTGCTTCCCTGTCCACAGCACGCAAATGGAAGGTATAACGTATACATGTGGAACCAACTCCAAAGCGACATTACATTTAATGCAATTATTATATGCATACCTGTTTTGCTGCAACTCTTTCGTCCTTTATATTTTACCATATACGAATATCAATATTTTTGCAGGATCCAATGAGACGAACAATACGAATTTGTGCGAGTCTTACGTATACGAAGGCAAAGTGCAAACTATCATTACCCAGGTAATGTTTCGTGAAACCAACTACCACTAAGGTGTTGGCCATCATCAAATAAACCAACTAGAAATATCTGCCGTTATGTTGAATATGTGGTAATTTTGACTATATTACCAAAACAAAGCTTACAGGTTGTGGATGTACCAATTCAATTTTGATAGCTGTAATCGTGAACACGGTCATATTTAGCGAATACCCTGGAGTGTATTTTGAATGTATTCAAATCCGCGTTGTAAAATCCGCATACTGAGCTGCAGACAATTGTACACACTGTTTCAATATATAAAGTTCTCGCCAGTGCAGCTCAGGACTGTTGCACTGAACTAGCTGGTAAGATTGCAAAGAAAAGAATTTTTAACTTTGTGGTACTTCAAGGTCAACGCCGATCCTGTCTGTAGCTCAATGATTGTTATGGCTCTCATATACGCAGTTCAACCTTGTATGTGACAAAGCGTGGATTAAACCAACCTTGGTATCTGTGTACATGGTGGGGAAAATGGTTTGAGGGCTGGTGAGCGGTTTCGTATCGGACAGGTAAGCTCAGCAATACACAACATGGGTTTGTGTCTGAAAAACTACATGCAAAGATAAATCTTGTCGCTGATCTGTAATCAGGTTCGGACGGAAAGTGTCGTTTCTGGCATTCACATTCCTTCAATTTGTTCTATCATTTGCCACGAGTTTTGCTCCAAACATTGTTGTTTACGCGATCTTCCTCGGTTTAACTGGATTTTAGGGGGTTGGAAACTATGCGGCGATTGTTGTTTTAGGTAAGTTTCATGTTTAGTCCTTTTGGTCCCGATTTACAAAACTTGCTGTGCAAAAACGTTTCCCTCGGGTTTTCAGTAGTTTTGTTACCGAGATTGCTTATTGTTGGTTATCGAAGTAAGATGTTTTGTTACTTTTTCCATTATATTCCAGGTTCGGAGATGGTTAGCTTCGAGAAACGGGGGCTGGCTTATTTTATGGCAGCGTCGAGATACGCAGTTGGTTACATGATGCTTCCATCGTTCGTTATTTGTAGGTTCCAGTTTTAGTTTTAACATTCAAACTATTAAATGTATCATTTTCACTATGGTCATAACCACCACTACAGAAAAGTTATTACCCATATGGTATCGAAACGATTGCGGCTGTGGCTGATATAAATTATGTTGAAACTAAAATAACTCTTACTAAGCACAAGTTTTGATGTGATTTATAAATAGAAGCAAACTAAAGCAAGGTTTATTTCACTTTCCACCTTTTTTTCATTCCCACTGATTCTATAGGTTGCTGGACGAATCACCGGTGTGGTTGCTAGCAAGTGGACAGAAGAATAAAGCTGAAGCAGTTTTGCTGAAAATCGCCGCTTACAACGGTCAGACCACAACCGACATTGCAACCACCGTAGCTTTGGTGGAAGAGAAAAAAAACAGAAGATAGTCGAGCGGAAACTATTTGTTCCACTTTCGCGCAAATGGCCAAGGCATTTTTTCTTATCGGCAGACTTGTCACTGTTTTGTTTGCGTGGTAAGTTTTATTAGAAAAACACTCTTACACAGGTATATTAAAAAGACAAAGATTGAACATCTAAAGCCAAAAACGGACATTCGTATTTTGTGATGTTTTCAGGGTCGTCGTTTTCATGACTTACCTCGCAATCGCCTTAAACAACGATAACTTGAGTGGAGATCGTTATCTCGACATATGATATATGCTGGTAGGAAATACAGTTTTTCAATATACAGACATTAGATATTGTTGAGTTTAATTAGAACTTCAAAGTTTAATATTTCACATAATTTTGCAGCAGCGTTGATTTGAGTACTTGATAAATAGGTTGTAAATAAACCATTTCAATCTTCACATGATTCACGTTGTTGTGAAAGCTTAAATCTAGAATTGCGAACTGCAAAAAATGAAAAAGGTCTAACAATCGTTTACAATTTGTTAAATCGACATCTTTAATAACCCCCTGTATCGTAGGATAAAACGTTGTATTTTGCAGGCGAATCTGGCGACACAACAGCGCCATCTATCGGTATGTCTCTTGCAATTTTTGCCTCCGCCTTGTCTTATTTGTTCATTCCTGAAACGAAAGATACAAAGCTGCCGCAGACCACTGAGGAAGCGAAAAACTTGAGGAGGTATTTGATTGTGCAACCTTAACAGGGAGAATTCCCAAATTTTAAACAAATCTTGTTTTTATTTGTTTTCTTGAAACAAGGCCTACAAAACACAAGAAGAAAGCAAGCCAACGTCTAGAAAGCACCCTGTGAAGCAATTTTATTATTTTTTTAAATTTTAGCTCAAGGAGTGTTAAGACGTAGTTTCATGAAGCGTTAGCATTAACAATGGTTATTTACTTCACAAAAAGGACACATGCGGTAAAGTGAAATATGTTGCCAGAAACTGTAAACCAAATACTACGTTTGTCAGAGTGCTGATAAATACTGTTTAATGGGGTATAGGTACGTATTACGTATTACGTATTCCTTATACTTTTATTATACACCCAAGAGAAAAAAACATGTTGCAACTAAATGGGTAGCGAAGCTGGGTTGTTAATTTCAGGGATGTTTATTTTAAATAATTTTTCAGTATGGTTTTTGAAAGTAGAAGTAACACGTTGTATTTTCTTGTATTTAAAAAATAAGGCATCATCGTTATACATTACATTTAAAATCGTTAGTTGATTATCAATCATTGGCGAATATTTACACAGCAGAGCTCCTATCATAAACCTTAAGATACTAGACTGTGAATGCGCAGCTTGCGTCAAGTGTCAAACAGAGTGGTATGATGCTACAAAAAGTTTGCAAAACCTGCTATTTTGCATGGTACAAGAAGGAGTGTGTTGCTAAAATAATAGAGGGGAGCAAAAATAGAATATAAGGTTTGCTTTTTTGTGTTGTCATTTATTAACGTTTAATTATAACGTTTAATTCTATTGGATTGGAGTGACGTCGTTGTTTTGATTACTTTAATTGTTATTTTTGGTCCCATTAATATAGTGTGAAAATTCGCAAAAAATCATTCGCAAAAATGAAAAAATAAACGTTTCATCAACCAAAGCATATCAATTTCAAACATTTGGTATTATATTGATTTGAACAAAACGTTAAAAGAATAATAGATCCACACAAAGATGGAAAAATATTCTCTTCAGTAGGTGCTTGTTAAAATTCTTCAACACCTTGCTCATAATCCTGATTTGCATCCATTTTAAGTTTGCTGACCTTGTTTAAATCAACAACAACGATATTACCTTAATACCGAGACGAACTTTGGCAATTTTGAATTACACAATTAATTACCTCCTCAAGTTTTTCGCTTCCTCGGTGGTCTGGGGCAGCTTAGTGTCTTTCATTTCAGGAATGAACAAATAAGACAAGTCGGAGGCAAAAATTGCTATCGTCCTACCGATAGATGACGCTGTTGAGTCATTGTGTGTGTAAAAAAACAATTTTGATGTTTTTTACCCAAATCGGTAACGTGGGGGTAATAGTTTAATAAAATGATTAAGCGAGGTTCGTAAGTTTGGAAATGCCTATGACAAAAAGAAAAACTGTCTCTGGATTATCATAACTTTACATTTTACGGTATTGAGTGCAACTACTACAATTTCATACCAGTGAATATAATAAGTGCTTCTGCTTAAGTTTTTTTTGTCAAGATATCTTGAGAGATCACAGGCAAGCATTAAAACTGATATATTCCGTCCTCTCTTTACATTTAGGCTTCATGTCAACCACGTACGGCGAGATGGACTTAACAACTATTGTACGCCAATAAACGGTGGCTGTTGTACAGCTTTATTACTGCACACGCTGTTTAATGGTGTAGTTGCGGTGCTGGTAAAAAACTTTACCCCTTGTACACTTTTTGCTGAATCAAGAACAGCAAAAAGCACGACAAAATTCGTGCCAGCAACTACTGGCGCAACTGTTTTCATTCAACCGTAAAAATCACACCAGTGCGAGACGGATAGCATTGCGGTGGGTCAAGAACATTGACGAGGATTTATCAGTCGGGAAACCTACTTTGGTAGATATACGTGTGTTTAAGTGCATGCAGAAGTTTGGCATTTTAAATCGGCTACTTAGTTTGAGCTGTTGACTGATGTTTTAATTCCTGTGGGCATCAGTTATCACCGATAATTTAGACAAACCCCCTGCTATGCTTTGTATCTCTACATAGCAGTAAATAAAGTGAAGCTGATTTTTTGACATCCTAAAAACTGCTTTATTTTGACACGAAGGGCACATATAAACAAGAATCAAGTGGCATATATTCTTGCCGAAACGTTTCTCGTCATGAAACATGACAATGTTAACAGCAGTATGAGGCCAGTATTTTTATTCTAAGAATCAAGTGTTCCTGACATATTGCAGTAAACACATATTGCGGTATTATTTGTTGAATGAATGTGCACAAGAATGAAGTGTTCCTGAAGCAGCTTCAACTAGATGGAAATCCACATCTTCCTCTTTGTTTTCTTTCTTTGTCTCGTCCTCAAGAGGAGGAACTCCAAATCGAAAAAATCTTACTACTGACTTCGGTAATAAAGGATTGTCAATAAAAGGTACAAACAACCTCGGGTCCATTTTTTTCGGATCCCTCAAACCTTTTAAAGAGAGCGCGTGACAAGGTATTAGCAGGACAAATTTTCTTTCCTTATTTATGTATATTTTAAAATGCTGCCAAAAAAGTTTACATTTTATTGAAAAACTTCTAGCACTATTTAAAAGTAAAGCACTTCGTACTCTATCATGTGTGTGTTCGTAGACATGAAAGACTAACCTGTGCAAGCTGATACCAAGATACTCACAGTCAATGTAACGACACACCCGACGAGTGAGTAGTACATGAACGACATTGCCTGGATTGGGTTGTAACTTTTTTGATCTCTGCGTTACATAACATTTGCTCGTTGACAACTTTTTGCACAAGTTTCACCGATAGAAAGTGTGAGAGTTTTACCATGAGGTGATTTATCCGCACATTAATACCATGATTGCAAATGTGATAGTTATACACGAATACGACTTATTGTTAGATACGAAAATATATGTTCAAATTACCTAGACAAACTGGTGTTCAAATTTCAAATTATTATTTCAGAATACTTAAATACACACAGCACTAGACAAACAGGCAACATTGAATTTATATGTTTATAGTGTAGTTACACAACTGTCGATTATTATAGAAATATGTGATGTTATCGCACGGTTGTTTACAAATATTCCCTCCTGTGGAACTTTCGATTCGAACACAGGTTGTCTGTCCTATAGATACAACTTACACTTCAATGGAAGTAGTAGTGGGGGTTGTAATATTACCCCAAGTGGTTGACTTCATGTAACTATTTGTGGAAATATGGGTGTTAGTTTCATTGTGTCCAGTGATCTCCGAAAACGTGCAGTTATCAGTATAAATAGGAAGCATACGCTGGGACTCTGGGTCTTTTCCGTTAATCAGACCTCCAAGGGCTAACCAGAGAGCAAACCCAGTACCGACAACTTGTCCAATCAAGGCGCCCTGCAAAGACGGGAACATAAAATATTTTTTTGCGTAAGTCGAAGCAAATACGTGATTAAACTAACCACCGCATTACAATGAGGAATAAATACTCCAAGTGTAAATAGCCCGATTTTTGGGCCTTCCAAAGCTCCCTGGATTGAGAATATGATGAAAACGATGGTCTGCGAACTGGGAGTAAACAGGAAGGCTATGATAGCTACCAAGACGCCGACCGTTAGTGCTGCAAATGTAACAAAATCATCATTCTGTCTTACCGCATTATCTTAAAATTTACACGTTAGCTTGCTGATTATTAGTTTCCATGTGTGCGTCATGTGTGGCTTCAGCGGAACAAAGAAATCCTCAAGAAACAAGGAACTTAGAGAGATGATCCCAGAAGACACAGAACTGTTAAAGTTAAACAAATTATAAAATCATAAATATACAATTTTATGCTATTAAAAGTTTGCGCTTTCACTAGATATTTTGTTGCATAGTTTTAAGAAGTAACAAGCTTGCACGTTACCTTAACGTGCCACTGTAGGCTGCTGCAATAAACAATCCCGACATTCCCGGTAGACCATGAAATACTTCAAGTGCAAGATAAGGAACCATTTGATCTAATTTTTCAATCTTCTTTGATTTTATCGGATCACAACCTTCGAAGTAGGCGTATGCAACACATCCACTGCACATCGCTATCATCGTAAAGACGATATTCGGAAAAAGAGCAGTACAGGAAGCACTGTAAAACGACTTTATTGGTTTTATATGACTGTAAACTGGTCGCACGTTCCTATGAATCCTATTGCTTGCATTAACTGTCTCCAGCAAGGAAAATTTTTGGTTATATCTCAATCAGTTGTTTATCCCAAACTAATGTTTGGATTAAAAAGCTTTATTCTTATTTTCACACACATTTTATATAACAATGCTGGTCAAAAACACACAACCTTATTTCTGAACGGAGACTTACATTCTTGCGCCTCTAACAGATTTACAAGACAGGTATCGTTGGCAGACTGACTGATTCAAACACGCTGCTTTAGTTTGTGAGATGCTCAATCCAACCATAACAGTCCAGAAGGTTGTACGAATCGTTGGATCCAAATCAAATCTGAAACACCGCCATGTTTATTTCCAAATGTAAAAACGAACAAACACTAAAATAGGTACTAAGCACATTTTTTGCACACTAATCAACAAGAATTGTTTGGTCGTTAAATAATTATTTGTTCACATCTCTTGAAAAGTTTATTACAGGCATAAAGTAAGATAATAGCTTACGTCCATATGTTGTTTCGTCCACTTCTCTCAATAGATTTCCATAATTCACCGATGCCTCCAACCTTAATTGTGCCTTGCACAATTACCGAAAGTGAACCGATAAGCATAATGGCGGCTTGCAAGGTATCTATCCATATAACTGCTTTAAGTCCGCCCTGCATTGTAAGTATTCAGCATTAATCGGTGCTGTGAATTCCCACCAAACTATAACGTGTTGATGCAAATGGTCAAAAGTCACAGAGCTAAAAGAGTGTCAAAATGTATACAAAAAGTTAAAACAGAGATATCAGGGATAAGGTAATGGCATAGTATCTTTATATGAGTGTCAAAATCTTTCCTCCGTCGGGCATTGACCGATGAGGATTCATTGTTTTATTTGGATCGAGTTATAAAGTAATCAAAAGCCTCAGGTACACGATTCCCTGCCCATTTTTGACGGCATAGTTTTATTATTATTTGATTTGTTAACAAAACACACAGTCCACCTGTAACCGAAATTAGCTTCTCTCTAAACCGGCTAACGCCCAGGTTACTCCGCACTAACGGCCTATCGCCAAGACCTGGAGTCACACGACCAAGGTGGCTAGTTTTGTAATAGAATGGAAGCGCTAATAGGTATAAAAGCGTAAAATGGTAAAAGTACGGATAAAACAACGGTTGTTTTTTATACAAAAAGGACTTTCCACTGCACATATAGCGTTCACAACAATTACTTCTCGCCACAATAAAAACAGTGCTTTCTACTCGCCACCACCAGAGAACTGCCTGGTTTTTCGCTTATTCTTTTCGCCGCCAGCACTTACACCAATTATCACTGTCCACGTTTGCCACGCAAGCGTGACTGCTCGGGCGTATAAAAACGAGTAAAATAGAAATAATTACAAATATATTATAAAAGGTGAGTGTAAGTAAACAAAGAAAAACATGTGAGTAAAAGTGAAGGTGAAGTGAAAATACAAAAAGAAATAAAGCGTGTGAAAAACAAAACGAACAAAGACGTTTACACCCCCCACGTTAAAAATTGTCCTACTCCGTTAGGACGCTTGATAAAATTTGGTTTGTCGCCGATTTCGCTGTGGCCGGCTATCATTCATCGTCGCCGCAGCGTCATTTATGTCGGCGCCCAAACCTTGACCAACGTCCATCAATGGCCGTGTAGGCAACCCAGTATCCTGCGCAGTGGGTGCGTTCGTGCGTGTTTCGCTTTGTGGTGTGTAGATAACAAAATTGTCTGTGTCGTGCAGCCCGAGCTCATCCGGCTGCGTGCTTCGGCGTTCTTTTTCATGGTAAGGCATGTTTGCCTTTTTCAAGCGGTTAAAATGTACTTGCTGCTGTTTGCCATCCTCTCCTTCAATAAGGTAATTCACCATACCGTGTTGCTCAATAACTTTAAAAGGGCCTTTGTATGGTCTGATGAATTTTCGGCACTCGCCAGGCGGAACCACCGGATTCTCCAACAGAACGATGTCGCCTTTCGTGATTTCGTCTCCATGCCGTCGTCTATTATATTGTTCTTGCATGTGAACTCGTTGGGTCGTCAGGGTTTCTCTGGCTACCTCCTCGGCCAGTCGCAACCGAGCTCGTAGCCCATCCAAATGAACCAGCGGAGTCGTTGCCACTTCATGATCTGGAGAAATGAGATCGGCGGGTAGGCGCAGTTCGTGTCCTGTAAGTAGAAAGTGAGGGGATACCCCCGTGCTTTCATGCCGGCTTGCGTTGTACGAAGCCACCACCGCCGACAGTGCTTCATCCCATTGTTTACTATCGCGTTGGACGTAATTGCGGAGCATTGTTATGATGGTGCGGTTGTTGCGTTCGACTCCCCCATTGCTCGCGGGGTGATATGGCGTCGTTCGGGTCTTTTTACAACCCATCAACCTCACCAGTTCTGCAAATAATTTGCTTTCGAAATTCCCCCCTTGATCGGAGTGAATTACCTCAGGTACCCCATGTACCGTTAGCCACCTGTGAAACAAAATGCTCGCTGTTTCATGTGCGGTTTGATGCCGCATAGGCCACGCTCTGACATATTTTGTGAATAAATCACAAGCGACTAGGACATACTGGTATCCTGTCCTAGTTAACGGAAGTGGACCAAGCACGTCAATCTCAACGCGTTGCATCGGTCGCATTTCTTGTGATGGAACTAACGGTGCTCGGGTGGTAGTGGTTGGTTTCTTATTTCGTTGACAGTGTTCGCATTTACGGCAATAAGCCTCGGTCTCTTCTCTCCATTTTAGCCAGTAAAAACGCTGTGACAGTTTGCTCAGGGTTTTAGCCATTCCCAAGTGTCCCCCGCCATGTACCTGGTCGTGGCACGCGGACAGCACTTCGCTGCGCATGGCAAAGGGTACCAACACTTTCTGAACATCGTTTAAACCTGGCACCGCACCAGGGTCAGTAATGAATAGCACCCCACCGTGACATGAGAGCCGCTCGAAAAGGCTCCATAAGTGTTTTGTCTCTGCCGACAGGCGTTTGACGTGGCGAAAAGACGGCCTTATTCCCTGTTGTACCCATTTCACTACAGGGCGCAAACTTAAGTCCCCATACTGCGCTTCTGCTACATGGGTGGACTCATACCCGTACTCCGCCTTTAAATCAAGTGCAAGTACCTCTTCCAATGACTCATCCTCACGAACTGTGTAAGGGAATCCGTCATCTTCCGGTTGCCTCCGGCTGAGCGCGTCTGCGTTTGTGTGCTTCTTTCCGGGCCGGTGTTGAAGATCAAAATTGTAACTAGCCAGGTGTTCAACCCATCGAGCACATTGTCCATAGAGTTCCCTGGATCTCCACAGCCAGCGAAGGGATGAATGGTCTGTGCGCAACAAAAATTTCGATCCGAGCAAATAACTGCGATACAACTTAGTCGCAAATATGACGGCCAGCAATTCCTTGCGAGTTGTGGAATAATGCTTTTCAGCTTTGCTCAATGATCTACTGCCGTAAGCGATCACATGCTCCTTACCGTCAATTTCCTGACCGAGAACACAACCTACGGCTGTGTCCGAGGCATCGGTGTCCAACACGAAGGGTCGGCTAAAGTCGGGATACTGTAGAACTGGAGCTGTTGTCAGAATTCTTTTCAGGCTGGCGAACGCCTGCTGGCAACTGTCCGTCCAGATAAAACGACGTCCCTTTTCTGTCAATTTGTGTAAGGGGGAGGCGATACGAGCGTAATCTTTAACAAACTTTCTGTAATACGATGTAAGACCCACAAATTGACGCACCTGTTTTACAGATTTTGGTACTGGCCAATCTTTAACTGATCGTACCTTATCGGGGTCGCATCGTATTCCATGTTTTGACACTATGTGGCCAAGGAATCGCACTTCATCTTTGAACAGGTCGCACTTCGTTGGCTTTAGTGTAAGTCCAGCCGACTCCAGGCGTGAAAGAACATCTTCAAGACGCTGCATGTGTTCGTTGAAATTTCTACCATAAACAATCACATCGTCTAAGTATGCGAGTGTTCCTTGCCACTCTATACCCTGCAGCACAATACGCATTAGGTGTTGGAAGCTTGCCGCTGAGTTGCATAATCCCATAGGCATCACGGTGAATTCAAACAAACCCATGTGACTGGCAAAGGCTGTCTTCTCCCTTGATTGTTCGTCCATGGGGATCTGCCAGTAGCCAGATTTCAGATCAAGGGTGGAAAAGAAACGTGACCCAGACATTTCATCCAGGCTATCATCAACCCGGGGAATAGGGTAACTGTTTTTTTTTGTTGCTTCGTTTACTTGTCGATAGTCGACGCAAAATCGTAACTCACCAGACTTCTTTTTCACCAGAACAATCGAACTTGACCATGGCGAGGTTGAAGGTCTCACGAGTCCTTGGCTTCGCATTTCGTTGATGATCTTCTCAACCTCCGTTTTATGATGGATGGACATTCTTCGAGGATGTTGACGGATTGGTGCCGCATCCCCGGTGTCGATCGAATGTCGAACAAGATCAGTCCGGCCTAGGTCAAAGTTACATGTCGAAAATGCTTTTTGATGGCGACGAAGAAGTTTTAAAACATCCTCCCTCTGGGTTGCCGACAACCCATCTCCGATACTCACGCCTTGGTGAATGCATTCCCAACTTTCTTCATTGGTCGGTGTCTGTGCAAAGGAGATGTTGCAAACTTCCTCTGTAGGTTGCACACCGCTATCTTCAACAACAACACACCATTCCGATAATGGACATGCAACGTTGCCAAAAGCGTGTACTGGAATCGCGACAGCAACCCTAGTTGCTGATGGTACTAGGATTGGGTCATCGGTAAAATTGGCTATACGTATGTTTACCTCATTTTTCCGCACAGTTGAAACACAGTTCGCTGTACAGAGTCCAATCTTTTCTGTAAACCCCGGTCTTCGCGCGATATACACTTCAAAGTCAGGGATGTCTTCTCCGCGGACGTCAAGGTGGTAACGACATGTGACCCACACCTCCGACATTGGAGGGACTTCTGTGGCGTCGGTCACACAAATATCTCTGGTACGTTGTACGAAAGACGACGAGAGTAATGGCACCTTAGCACGGCCCGCTGTCAACAAATTTTGGTCGTAACACACACTGCAGCGGTTCTTCTGCAGAAAATCCAAACCCAAAATTAAGTGGTGAGCGACGCCCGACGCGACATATAAACACGTGGGAACATCTAGCCCTCCCAGTTTAACATTCACAGTGATTTTCCCAATAACTGAAACCAAACTACCGTTAATTCCAGAAAAACGTTCGTTTTGGCCCAGCGGGGAGATTTTGAGGCGATCATTGCTCAACGTCTCTAAACACTTTTGGCTAATCAAAGATACACTTGCACCAGTATCAACTAAAGCACATACCGGCTCCGAAGCGATGGAAACGTTGACAAACCGGACTAATTGGGGTTTGGTGGGACTCTTGCTCATGTTCTGATTATTGGTAGGATTCGAAGTTTTGGTTTCCGTGTCCTTCAAACATACACTTGCTTTTGCCTCTTGGGTCACAGGGGTACCAGGTCTTTTATTGAAATTCCTGCGAGGCGTAAAACTGGTATAAAAGCCGCGCTTACCTTGCATGGGGCAAAATCTTTGCAAATGTCCTGGTTTACCACAGGCGAAACAGCGTCGATCCAACCTGTCTGCCATCTGATGTAGTGTTGGTTTCCCCAATCGTTGCACCTCGCGGCGTACCAGCTCAATGTCCTTCTGGAGCGCGGTCACAGTTTTTTGGAATTCTCGAACGCCGATGTCTGCATCCTTTTCCGGTTGTTTTGATTCTGATGGACCTTGAACATCACGACGACACACGCCTAAAACCTGGGACATTTCCGGTACATGCGTGGACAAAACCATCTGAGCGGCGGTCCAAAAGTCCCGTTTATATTCCAACCGTTGCGGCAAGGACCTGGCCATGTGCTGGTCCAACATGCCAACAAAGAGTAATGAATATAAAACCTCATTTTTAATAGTCTCCTCCGTGGGATAAGCCTTGTCGCCAAGAGCTTTCAAAGCATACACAAAGTCCTTAATGCTTTCCTGTGGCAACTGCCGCCGGCCAAACAACATCGCGCGTGTTTCATGGAGGCGCGAGTGGTCAGAACCTTGCTTTAGGGCGCGGCTAATTAACTCATCGTACTTCAGTTGAAAAACATTATTGTCGTTTCCCTGAACTAGCCAGCGGAGGTCATCATCAATTGATGTCAAAAAAAGATGACGCTTCACTTCCTCACTAGCTTTCACACTCTCACAGTACGATTCAAATAAGGAAACAAACTGGCCAACATCTTGTCCCGGCACAAAGCGCGGTGGCGATAAAAACAAATTAAAAGACATTAAGTTCTCTGAAAGCCGTGTGACCCCTTATAAGCGATAGCAGAGTCCTGGCGTGCTCGCCAAATGTAACCGAAATTAGCTTCTCTCTAAACCGGCTAACGCCCAGGTTACTCCGCACTAACGGCCTATCGCCAAGACCTGGAGTCACACGACCAAGGTGGCTAGTTTTGTAATAGAATGGAAGCGCTAATAGGTATAAAAGCGTAAAATGGTAAAAGTACGGATAAAACAACGGTTGTTTTTTATACAAAAAGGACTTTCCACTGCACATATAGCGTTCACAACAATTACTTCTCGCCACAATAAAAACAGTGCTTTCTACTCGCCACCACCAGAGAACTGCCTGGTTTTTCGCTTATTCTTTTCGCCGCCAGCACTTACACCAATTATCACTGTCCACGTTTGCCACGCAAGCGTGACTGCTCGGGCGTATAAAAACGAGTAAAATAGAAATAATTACAAATATATTATAAAAGGTGAGTGTAAGTAAACAAAGAAAAACATGTGAGTAAAAGTGAAGGTGAAGTGAAAATACAAAAAGAAATAAAGCGTGTGAAAAACAAAACGAACAAAGACGTTTACACACCTCTTAACAGTACAAAAAGGAAAGAGCAAGCTCCCATTCAAAAGAATGCACCACAACAAATCTTTAATATAAATACAGTTTATTTACCACAAACGTATAATGTTTTAATAATCCCCTGACTAAAGTGCAATAAGTTTTCGTGAGGTAGAACGTGTTATGCAACTTACAACAGTCGTGTACATAGTGCAGATGACGATGGTCATGATGATGCTCGTCGTAATAGAGATAGGTGTCACAGCACTAAGAGCAAGAGCCGGAAGATATAATATTACTCCCATGTATACCATCTGCAAAATTGGTTGCGTAGACATGGTTAACACACTTAAATTTTCGTGACCTTTGATGCTGAAAGTTTAAATCAAATAACACTATTTTGAAGTGTAAAGAGTATTTTGGACAACAACCGACTTAATCGAAATTTCAAACACATCCCCGTACTTCGTTTATTATTCCAACAGCCGATGTAAACTTTCTGACGATTGGATGAAATCGCAATCCTAGATACTGAAAATGCAAAGAATGCGGTTAAGCTTAAGCAAAAGGCAGAGGTTACAGTACTGTGCGTTACATTTTAAAGGAGTCGCCCAACAATTCAAGGAAAAAGGATTCGAGTTTTTTTAAAATGAAACTTTCACACTTGGTACCTTTGATATAAATGGTAACTCTTTGTAAATGCGTCGCACGCAAAAATGGTAAAGAACCTGTAAGCCCGTTTACATATACGATCGGAAACGAGACGAATTGGAACATCTCAAATTCGCATGTGTTTAAATGTGAGGTTTGGCAATTTTTATTCACTAAAATCGTGGTAAAATAAACAAACATCTAAACAAGTTAAATTTTCTTGAACAGCATTCCGTTTGCGCTGGAATCGAAGAAAAAAACAAGAAATGAACTAAAAAGATTAAGTGTGCTGGAATCCATCACACTGCATGCAATGTGGACGGTCTACACCTAAAACTTTAAAACCTATGTCAAGCATCATTTATCTATAATCCAATGCGACAAACTTAAAAAAACGCACACCTAAAACCCTTAGCATGATTCTGTTCTCAAACGGATTGAGCGCGAGGGCAATTGAGTGCTCCATCGCTCCTCTTGCGCAAAAAACGGGAGGAGCGATTGAGCGAAGCGCATTCGAATTCTCTTCAATTGTTCATGTAAACGGGCTTACTGTAAAAAAAATTTTTGACGCAAAATTGAATTTTCAACAAAATTTGCGTCGTATCTGCGGTAAATCTTTCCTGTCACACACAGAAATGTTTGGAACCGTTGGAATGAAGGTTTCTTTCAACACACGATATGGCCCAACACATGAAACAGAACAAGTAAACCTGATAAATGGTGTTGAGTCGAAGGCGGTGTATCAGAGGAATGTAGTAGACGCAGGCAACGAACGTCGGCACTACCATAGAAAAAGAATACCAAATCGTCACCATTCCAAACAGGTACGCCTCTGATGGAAAAGCGAGAACGGTGATTGCAGAAATTAAGGTAACGGCGATGGAAAAGCCAACCGGTACCTATTGGACAAAGTACTTCTTTATCGTAGATTTCGTGGATATCAAGCTTTAAGTTTGGACTTACTGGTGACATCTTTCTGCCTCCATAAAAATAGTTTTCAACATTTTCCTTTCGTCGATCTTTCACCGCGAAGAAGATTCCGATGGCGGCAGAAAGCACGAGAGTAACTGAAACATTTCACCACAAGGTTAAAGTTAGTTTCAAACCTCACGTCTTTCATTCTTTTTTAACGCTCCTTCCGCTTTCGCTACAAAATACACACAAAGACACTTACTGTAAGTTCATTTCATACTTACCGACAAACACAACAATATCCAGATCTCCGAAGGCATTATTAGTAGCCATATTTAACTTCTAAACAAATGAAACTTATTACAGATACAGCATATGTTTTATCCCCAGTTCCAGACGGCGCCAAACCTATAACGGAAGGTAACTGGTAATTGTTGTGCTGATGTCGACAGTTTTTGTTCAATGGAGCAAAAATCGTACCACTTTTTTAATATTGTAAACTGTAGCATCATTCTTAACGATTCGCAATGGTGTTTTAGCAAATATCACAATGATGTAAAATGCACAACGGCATTGTAAAGCCACAGCATATATGTTTAATCCCTAGCTGTATCCCCGCAAAGCACGAGAGTAACTGAAACATTCACCACTCTTGTTGTTGATACTGTTGTTATAATTTTGCTTCAAACATTTTTGTAAGATTTCATGTTATTACGTCTTTTTATGTTGAGCAAACCTCAGTAAACTTTCACCACTTTCTACTGAAGGTCACGCTAAATGTTTCATGGCTGGTGATCACAATTCACGTTTTTCAACCTTTGTTACAACAATATTTTGTATTTGCGACTTCACGCCATATAAGTCCAAACACTCCTACTGTAAAGTTGATTTTGCGACGAATTTATAATTACCAATACTAATAATGTATTAAAATCCAAACACAGCGATCTTCAAACAGCTCAGATCGATTTATTTAGAGAAAAATATATTTCGCCTAAAACGGCATCATCAGTTTCTCCATTTACCAAAACTTATTACCAATACTAATTAATGCAAAAATGTCACAATGTCATGTCACTGAATCCGAGCCGACTGCTGTGATGTGTGTAATTTCCAGTACAGCGTTTGTTATGGCGTTGATGCACGCTTGTTGTTTCCGTTCTCGTTTGCTTTAGCAAGTGCTGTGCTGTGCTGTGCCTTGCATTCTATATTATTCGTTTGTGCGTTTTTAAGCTTCTATCGGTGCATGAAAAAGTGTCTTGCATATCAGGAGAAATATCGTTTTTTTGTTTTCTCATCAGGAAAATGGAAAAACCGCACAAAAATTTGGCAGTCTACAAAGTATATTAAGGCGAGCTGCTCTTTTTTAAACCAGCGTGTCTTGAAAAACTACGCAAACCATAAACACGAACACAAAACAAGATAACGTAAGAAAGAAGATAACATATCCGCTGCGTTGCACTCAAACAGCGAACAACATAGACGCCGAAAACAATGGTAAAACGTAAAATTATGGAGAAAATTTTTTATTTTAGCTGACGAACTGTGTTCACTCACCTGATTGAATTACAAGCTTTAAAATCGTTGGTGCAGAACCAACATTTGTTTTCTTTTCAACTATTCAATAAGACACAAAGATAAGAATTTCGAAAAGATCTCGAACACTTCCGACCCCTTTTCAACATAAACTTTTTTGTCAGAGAGCTCTGTAGTCACAGATAACAGAGAATGGGTCGTTTAAGTACGGGTTTCCCAATTAATGTGCGCAGACAATTAATGTGTGGGGACAACGGGATATGAAAAAGTAAAGTTTATGCATTGTGCGGTATACGTATACCTTTTCGCAAATTACTTTAGCAGTGTTACGTATGATTAAATTTATTTCGTGGAAACATTTGTAATCCTGTATCAAATAGGGGCCCGTGTCCCAGAAAAGTTTAGAAAGTCCTAGTTCGGGAGATGTTTCCTTGGTTTAATAAATGCAACATTGTGGCAATTTGCTTTCAGTTTGTTTTTACAAGTTTATTATATTTAACATTGTGCATAGTGTGCAAGGAACATCGCAGTTGGTGGCGCTTGACTTTCCGAAGTGGTAATAAATGGTCGTAAAGTCTGACTGGCTTCGATTATGAATGAGTCTTTCAAATTACGTGGGTGCAAAACACTTGGGGTTAATTAATTTGAAAATAAAATGTAAAGCTCTCATGCTGTTCATCATCTTAAGTTACGTAAAGGTTTCGAACACGAACTGCGTTCATCATCAGCAGTGCTATTGAATGAATGAACTACATACAGCAGAGCACTGAGATAGAACTAAACGGGCAGAAAAACTAGACGACAGCTCCAAACCTCTCCGCCTCTTTAACATTTAGGTTCTTACTGCAGCTTGGCATATCTCAATTGATGAAGTCGCTGCCGAGTTGTTGGTATTGTTGTCACATGATGTGACTCTGAAATGTTCATGTAACTCATTCATTCAATAGTACTGATGATGAACGCAGTTCGTGTACCATTCGTCTACTTAACTTAAGATGATTAACAGCATAATAGCTTTGGCTTTCTTTCAAATTACATGTACAACTTTATTCTTAGCAACTGCCATTTCATGGGACACAAGGTAAATACGGCATACATCTTTTTATGGAAAAAAAGTGGTAGTTGTTTTTTAAAAACCCTCTGATTACAAGGTTTTTCTGTCTTAAATGGTGTTGTGAGGTTTGCGTGGGTGTCATTTAATTTGGCGGTTTCTTCGGTAACTACCGGTTGTTGCGAAATGTTGTGGCGGGCGCAAAACTTTGCAAAACAATGGCGTGCACGTCGAAAACGCAGTACAGTGTTTCGAAATTACGTGCCCATGCTTCGCTGGCTTTTTCCCGTGCCATTTTATCCTATTATATGCTACATGATTGCCACGTCAACTGCTATGTACAATACAAAAGATATCGTAAGATAAGCAAAGTGGAGCCAGTAATATGAATATTGGCCGTTTGGTCAGCAAAGTCGTCGGAAAGTCACACCATCTGCACTGATGAGACCTTTTAGGTCGAAACAGTGGCCATCTGTCTGCAGCTTACACAAAAGATATCGTGTCTGCATTGTTTCCCGTTATATGGCACTTGGTAAGAATGATATGGTACATATCAATTGAAATACTCATTTATAATCAACGAGGAAGTCAGACTTTACGACAAACAATTAGGAAAGTGATGCGCCACCCACATGATGCATTGTTCGTTTATATGTTTGACAGCTGGATGGTTCCTCGTGTTTGATGGGCTCGTCAATTTTCGACATTCCATTTTACTGATATATGATGCGTTTTTTAAATAGCTCTGAAAAATTACTTATTACAACGGCCAGTCTTCCACTGACGTCAGAACCACAATAGAATTGGTGGAAGAAAAAAACACGGAAAAGAGTCGAGCGGAAACTATTTGTTCCACCTTTGCTCAAATATCACGGACTTGGTTTCCGATATATCGACTTGTGATATTACTCTTTTGCGAAAATTTACCACGGGTGGGAAGAAAAAAGATGTCTGGCGTAAAAAACACTGTAGCTTCGCGTGTAACGAACGCTTCACGATGCACCGGTTTTCTTTTACTTCATGCAGAAACCGGTGCAATCCATGCAGAACAGGCCTGAGGTGGATGACGTGAATAACCACTGTAAAAAGCAAAGCGTGAAGGTGAACTGTTCGCACGGAACAGAGAGATTATTCTTTTAGGGTGTTTACTTTACTTCAAAAAACGTTCGATTGGCCTTGGAAGAGCGAGATACACGAATGATGCAGACCGTGCTGAAACATTTGCCTCAATATCAGTTATATACGTTGAGCTTTGCTGCATCACAACACAGTAGCAAGAAACTGATACTGACACGTTTACCGCAGGATGAATAATGTAAACAGCAGGATATCATGTTTGCGTGCTAAATTTGGTTGTGAAAAAAATGGAATAATGCAGCACATCAGCTTACTATCAGCAGAACGTTGGCTTACATAGCATGAGGATGACTTACTTAGAGTGTCAATCTTGTACCAGACAGGAATCCTTGAAACACGACACATGTTTTTGTAGAATGTTTTGTGCTTTCCGCACTGATAGTGATATTTTGTAAATTGTAATGATAAAGGGAAGCCAACTGAAGGCGTTTACAAAACATGAGAAGCGTCTATGCTTGCTTATATTTATCAGCACTTTAACGAATGCAATGAATACTTTTCAGTTTCTTGCTACATATTACACTCCACCTTATCAGTGTTATTCTTCAGCATACACAAAGCATCTTCAGGTAAGTTATATTCTACTTATTCACCTTGACATATTTAAACAACTTCACTTCACTGACATTTGTCAAAAATGTGATGGTCTAAGTACCGCGAACTAAACAAAATTATGTAAATTATATTAAGTAGCTCTGTACCCTCATTTTGATCTATTTTGTTCAACGAATGTATGATGTGGTTATATTTAATATTGCATCCACGCAATTATAATGCGCATTTGCTTCAAATGGTTGTGTTTTCGACGGTGCAGAAAATCGATTTGCATTGTGCAACATTACCTGTCTTGCACTCATGTACTTTGCTTGCAGACAAACGAGTCTGTTCCCGTCAACTCGACAACAGAAGAAGTCGTAAACGGAAGCTTATCCAATGACGCTTGCTTCCATGTCCACACGAAAATGGAAGGTATAACGTATGCAAGTGGTACCAACTCCAAAGCGACATTACATTTAATGCAATTATTATCTGCATACCTGTTTTGCTGCAACTCTTTCGTCTTTTATTTTTAACCATATACGAATATAAATATTTTTGCAGGATCCAATGAGACGAACAATACGAATTTGTGCGAGTCTTACGTATACGAAGGCAAAGTTCACACTATCATTACCCAGGAAATGTTTCGTGAAACCAACTATCACTAAGGTGTTGGCCATAATTAAATAAAGCAACTAGAAAATACTGCCGTTATGTTGAATATGTGGTAATTTTGATTATATGTTATCGAAATGAGATTTTTTGTTACTATTTCCATTGTATTCCAGGTTCGGAGATGGTTAGCCTCGAGAAACGAGGGCTGGCTTATTTTATGGCAGCGTCGAGATACGCAGTTGGTTACATGATGCTTCCATTGTTCGTTATTTATAGGTTCCAGTTTTAGTTTTAACATTCAAACTATTAAATATATCATTTTCACTATGGTCATAACCACCACAACAGAAAATGTATTACCCATATGGTATCGAAACGATTGCGGCTGTGGCTGATATAAATTATGTTGAAACTAAAATAACTCTTACTAAGCACAAGTTTTGATGTGTTTTATTAATCGAAAAGCAAACTTGGTTTATTTCCCTTTCCACCTTTTTTTCATTGTTTCTTATCGGCCGACTTGCCACTGTTTTGTTTGCGTGGTAAGTTTTATTAGACACTCTTACACAGGTATATTAAAAAGACGAAGATTTTACATCTAAAGCCAAAAACGGACATTTGTATTTTATAATGTTTTCAGGGTTGTCGTTTTCAGGACTTACCTCGCAATCGCCTTAAACAACGATAACTTGAGTGGAGATCGTTATCTCAAAATTTTCTTCGCATGATATATGCTGGTAGGAAATACAGTTTTTTAATATACTGTCATTAGAAATTATTGAGTTTAATTAGAACTTCAAAGTTTAATATTTCACATAATTTTGCAGCAGCGTGGATTTGAGTACATGATAAATAGGTTGTAAATAAACCACTTCAATCTTTACATGATTCACGTTGCTGTAAAAGCTTAAATCTAGAATTGCACACTGCAAAAAATGGAAAAGGTCTAACAGTCGTTTACAATTTGTTAAATCGACATCTTTAATAAACCCCTGTATCATAGGATAAAACGTTGCGTTTTACAGGTGAATCTGGCGACACAACAGCGCCATCTATCGGTATGGCTGTAGCAATTTTTGCCTCCGTCTTGTCTTATTTGTTCATTCCTGAAACGAAAGATACAAAGCTGCCCCAGACCACTGGAAGCGAAAAACTTGAGGAGGTATTTGATTGTGCAACCTTAACAGGGAGAATTCCAAATGAAATTTTTAACAAATCTTGTTTTTATTTGCTTTCTTGAAACAAGGCCTACAAAACACAAGAAGAAAGCAAGCCAACGTCTAGAAAGCACCCTGTGAAGCAATTTTATTATTTTTTAAAATTTTAGCTTAAGGTGTGTTAAGACGTAGTTTCATGAAGCGTTAGCATTAACAATGGTTATTTACTTCACCAAAAGGGCACTTGCTGTAAAGTGAAATGTGTAGCCAGAAACTGTAAACCAAATATTACGTTTGTCAGAGTGCTGATAAATACTGTTTAATGGGGTATAGGTACGTATTACGTATTACGTGTTACTTAAACTTTTATTACATACCCAAGAGAAAAAAACATGTTGCAACCAAACGGGTAGCGAAGCTGGGTTGTTAATTTCAGGGATGTTTATTTTAAATGTTTCCTTTTCACCAGCGACACAGTATGGTTTTTGAAAGTAGAAGTAACACATTGCATTTTCTTGTACTTAAAAAATAAGGCACCATCGTTATACATTACATTTAAAATCGTTAGTTGATTATCAATCATTGGCGAATATATACACAGCAGAGCTCCTATCATAAACCTTCAGATAATAGACTGTAAATGCGCAGCTTGCGTCAAGTGTCAAACAGAGTGGTGTGATGCTACAAGAAGTTTACAAAACCTGCTATTTTGCATGGTAGTAGGATGAGTGTGTTGCGAAAATAATATACTTGCAAAAGTCGAAAATAAGGTTTGCTTTTTTATTGTCATTTATTAACGTTTAATGTGTGGGAGATGCTTATTAATATTATATTTCAAACAGATATTAGTAAATAGAAACTTCGCTTAATATCATATATAGGTGGATAATTATTTGTTTTGCGTTTTTAGCAGAAGAAAAGATTACCCCGTGGTTGGGAGTTCTATTGGATTGGAGTGACGTCGTTTTTTTGATTACTTTAATTGTTATTTTTGGTCTCATATTGTGTGAAAATTACAATCATTCGCAAACATGAAAAATTAAACGTTATGATCCAAAAGAATAATAGAGGAAAAATATTCTCTTCAGTAGGTGCTTGTTAAAATTCTTCACAACCTTGCTCACAATCCTGATTTGCATTCTTCTTCAAGTTTGCTGTCCTTGTTTTTATAAACAACAATGATGTCAACTTAATACCGAGACGAACTTTCGCAGTTTTGAATTACACAATTAAGTACCTCCTCAAGTTTGTCGCTTCCTCGGTGGTCTGGGGCAGCTTTGTATCTTTCGTTTCAGGAATGAACAAATAAGACAAGGCGGAGGCAAAAATTGCTATCGCCATACCGATAGATGGCGCTGTTGTGTCGCCAGATTCTCCTGCAAAAATTTTGATGTTTTTTACCCAAATCGGTAACGTGGGGGTAATAGTTCAATAAATTGATTAAGCGAGGTTCGTAAGTTTGGAAATGCTAATGACAAAAATAATTTGCGGGTTTATATACCGCATACCTTTTTTACGATTTCCGCAACTGTCTCTGGGTTGACAAACCTCTATATTTTACAGTATTGAGTAACTACTACAATTTCATACCTGCGTATATAATGAAGGGAGACAATATACCCCCTACTCTCGACGCTGCAGTGGAAAGCGAAAGGATGGAGTTTCGAACTGTGGTTGGAAATAGTTCTCCTGTCTGGGAGAATAAAACATTGAAGCACACAGACACCGTCAGCTTGGCCAGCATGCTTGCAGCCACAGATGCCCACCCAAGCCCTGAAAGCATTAATGAAGCATAAGGTGAAAAATGTGTGTTCTGCAGTTGGGTCCACAAGCTCTTAATTGAATTTATAATATTTTAAAAACGTACTACTTAAATTAATAAAAACACAAAATGGTAAGAGTGTAAAGCTTTTTAAAACGTTTTGGCGATGACATGCAAATGAAGGTGGGACAAGACAGAATTCCCAAGTTTAATGAACAGACAATTTTACAGTACTTACACATTGCCAAGAATGGAGAGGCGGCCAACGCTACAGCAGTGATAATCATGAAGCTTATGTAGCTGTTTCGACTTCCCAACGTTGTCACACCAAAAAAGTAGACAAATCCTGACAAGAGTTCAGCAACCGACCCGAA
This sequence comes from Ascidia mentula, assembly GCF_947561715.1. Lineage (NCBI taxonomy): Eukaryota > Metazoa > Chordata > Ascidiacea > Phlebobranchia > Ascidiidae > Ascidia > Ascidia mentula. Next base: position 7,394,728 of record NC_138569.1, read on the forward strand.
GAAGTTGTTGAGATAACGATCACCACTCAAGTTATCGTTGTTTAAGGTAATTACGTAGTAAGTCATTGTAACAATGACCCTGAAAATGGCAATTTTTGAACATCTTTCAAACACACAATTATCTCTATATTTTTAACATGCACCACCTACTGTTTACCGTATATGTAACTCTTTATTTTGAGATATATATCGATCTGCATGTATTTCACAAATGTTGTTTGGCATTTAAACTTACCACGCAAAGAGAACTATCAGAAGTCGATATATCAGAAACCAAGTCCGTGATATTTGAGCAAAGGTTGAACAAATAGTTTCCGCTCGACTTTTTTCCGTGTTTTTTTCTTCAACCAATGCTATTGTGGTTCCGACGTCAGCGGAAGACTGGCCGTTGTAATTAGCAATTTTTTGCAAAACTGCTTTAGCCTTGTCATCCTGTCCGGTTGCTAAAAGCCACACCGGTGATTCGTCCAACCTTTAACGCAATGAAATAAAGTCTAAGACAAAATTGTTTGCCAACAGAAAAAGAAAATTTAAAAATACTTCGGTCACTGTGGTGAATAAAATGTAAACGTTGTGAATTTTAAAATGTTTGGTGGTGACTTTGTGAGAGTGAAAACGCATCAGATACCAGTAAAATGGAATGTAGAAAACACCGACGAGCCCACCAAACACGAGGAACCATCTCCAGCTTTCAAACAGATAAACGAACAATGCGAGCATCATGTAACCAACTGCAAACCCAGACTCGGCCAGAAAATAAGCTAGCCCCCGTCTTTCTGGTTTTACCATCTCTGCTCCTGTATAACAGCAACCAACAAATCCTTTATATGTTGTAAATAGCCAATATAATCTGTATTATTTTACCTAAAACAACAATGGCAACAAAGTTTCCAACCGCAGCAATTCCTGATAAACCAAGGAAGATCGCGTACACAATAACGTTTGGAGCAAAACTCGTAACAATTGACAGAGCAAACTGAAGGAAGGTGAATACGAGAAATGCCACGCGTCGTCCGAACCTAAAAGGTTTCCTTATCGGTGAATTTGATTTTGAAACAAACAACATCGCATACACAGAAAATAGAGCAAGTTATTAACATTTCTAAATACCGAAAAATTTATATAAATGCTATGTACCGTTTAGCATTTGTCCGCATCCATGGCAATTTAAGGGATTTTTTCTGTAGCTACATCATTGTCCTACGTTTGCTGCCAGACATATTACTATTTAAACATGACTGCTCTTCAGGCATAAATTAGTATGTTTTTGCCTCCATCACGTTATCTCGCAAGTGATGTTAACTCCGATTTTTTGTGCTTTTGAATGTTGTGGTTCGGTTCACGTTTGAATGTTGTCCTGTGGTTCACGTTTAAATTGTGGTGTTAAACCCTAATGACGTCTTGCGGAAGAATGAAGAACGTTAATTTATGCCAGAAGAGCAGTCCTTATGTTTAAATTGCTACATCATGTCACTTGCCTGTCCGATACGAAACCGCTCACCAGTCCTCCAACCATTTTTCCAGCCATGTACACAGATACCAAGGTTGGTTTAATCCACGCTTTGTCACACACGAGGTTGAACTGCGGATATAGGAGGTTTTTTATTAAAGCAGCCGTATGCTTGATAGACATACAATTTTGCATAACTTATCCTGGTTATAGGTTTTTTCGTGTATCGAAACATACATCAAGTGCACTTGTTATCGTACAAAACACACCTGTTTGCTTCTGCCTTCTACAGGACTCTTGGAAGGGGATATTGTGTGATATTTTAAATCCACAAAGGCCCCAAAATGTACTATGTAACGTTAGCGAAGAATTACCTCAGTAATGACGGTTTGCACATTCCCTTCGTATACGTAAAGCTCGCACAAATTCGTATTGTTCGTCTTATTAGATCCTGCAATAGTATTGATGTTATCTTAATTTGGAGGTGTGCTATTTTGACAAGAATTACCTTTTATCTGGGTGTGTATCGGGATGCAAGCATCAATGGACAAGTTTCCGTTTGCGGCTGATGCTGTTGATAAGTTGAAGAGATTTGATCGGTTTTCATTCTAAAGCAATAGTAGAGTGTCACATACCCAAACGTCAACATTTTTTCTAATAACACATTTTACGTTGATGCACCTCTAGTCTGTTACATATAAATACTATTTCATTATTGCGCAGCACCTTATGAAGCGAAATTAAACTCCCGAAAGATCGTACAAATAAAGCTCTTAAAAAGTCAGTATGTCCAAAACAGTGCACCAGCAGATACTTATATTATTCTTTAAAAAAAAGCAACCGAAGTATTTACTTTGTTCTTTGTTCGTTAGTCTGCCTTTCTTGGCTCACAGATTATGTAGGAAACAACTTGCCTGGGCATGCCTTGCGTCTGTAGAAGAGTAACACTGGTGTGGTGGAGTGTATTGTGTGGCTAGAAACTGTAAGCCACTAAATGCGTTCGTCAGAGTGCTGAGAAATATGAGTAAGCAAAAACGCTTCTCATATTTAAGAAACGGTTCCTTTTCGTTTTTCTTCTCCATTAAAACTCAAAAAAAAGAAATTTTAAAGTAGTAATTTCCAATTCCTAAACCAACAAGAAAGTTAATATATCCAAACATTATTATTTTATTGTTTTCGGTCATAATATTATCACGTTGTGAGTTATTTCAGTTCGTTTACACGAAAATAAAGTTACTTGCACACCCATTACAAACTAAGTATGTTAACATTTTAATTGTTTTCTTAGTTTGTTTTCTGGATCTTGCCTTTAACTAAAGACGGTTTTAGATTTCAGTTAATCTGGTGTTTTTTTAATCCGCAGTAAACAGAATCATACAATAGCAGAGCGGTGGATGGGCAACATCGGTAAAACGCCCAACCCATACGAAGAAGAAAACCTGATCGAGATGCGTGGCCAGAATATTACGGGTACGAACCCCGGTATGGTATACGTCTAACAATCCATAGCACCACTTTTTCCATAACAAGTGACCACAATATCAGAAAATCAACTTTGCAGATGTTAAATAACCTCAATTGACTTTAACGGCGTTCAAATCACCTCAACCGAAAAAAAGCCACAACGCAACAGATTTCAATTGGTTTCCGGATCAAGCGATCCATGAAAAATGAACTGAAGTCGTCGTCTGCGCACGCAGTTTTATAACCTACTGCACTTCGGATGAACTTGCAACGAACTGCTCAGTGGGTGGCGCATCGCTTTCTAATTGTTTGTCGTGAAGTCTGACTTCTTCAATGATTATGAATGAGTTTTTTAATTAATATGACGGGAAACAAGGCAGACACGATATCTTTTGTATTGTACATAGCAGATGACGTGGCAATCATGTAGCATATAATGGAAAAAAAATGGCACAGGACAAAGCCAGCGGAGCATGTGCACGGAATTTCAAAACACTGTACTGAGTTTTTGACGTGCACGCCAACGTTTTACGCAGTTTCGCGCCCGCCGCAACATTTCTCAACCGCCGGCAGTTACCGAAGAAACCGCCAAATTGAATGACACCCACGCAAACCTAACAACACCATCTAAGGCAGAACAACCTTGTAATCGGAGGGTTTTCAAAAACAATACCACTTTTTTCCATGAAAAGATGTGTGCCGCATTACCTTGTATCCCATCAAATAGCAATTGGTAAGAATAAAGTTGTACATGTAATTTAAAAGAAAATCATCAGTACTATTGAAAGAATGAGCTACCTACAGGCGAGCACCGAACTGAACGGACAGAAAAAAAGTAACACGCCAGAGTCACATCATGTGACAACAGCAACAACAACTCGGCAGCGACCTTGTCAATTGAGATGTGCCAAGCTGCGGTAAGAACCTAAATGTTAAAGAGGAAGATAGGTTTGGAGCTGTCGTATATTTTTTCTGCACGTTTAGTCGTATGTCTACCTTTAGTGCTTTGCTGTATGTAGCTCGTTCATTTAATAGCACTGATGATGAACGCAGTTCATGTTCGAAACCTCTACGTAACTTAAGATGATGAACAGCATAAGAGCTCGGGCTTTGGCTTAAGTAATTAACCCCAAGTATTTTGCACCCACGTAATTTAAAAGACTCATTCATAATCGAAGCAAGTCAGACTTTACGACCAACAATTAGCACTTATGAAAGTCGAGCGCCACCAACTGCAATGTTCGTTGCACACTATATCACAATGTTAAACATAATGAACTTGCAAAGACGAACTGAAAGCAAATTGCCACAAAGTTGCACTTAATAAACCAATCAAATATCTCATAAACTTGAGCTTCTCAAACTTTTGTGGGACACGGACCCATATTTGATGTAGGATTACAAAAGTGGGCACGAAATCAACAACGCTGCTAAAGTAATTGATGAAGAAGCATACGTATACTTAATAATGCATAAACTTTACTTTTTTAATCGTGGGGCCTCCCTGTTGTCCGCGGATATTAATTGGAAAACCTGTACCTAAACGACCCAATTTCTGTTATCTGCATGTGGCTACCGAGCTCTTTAACAAAAAAGTTTATCTTGGAAAGGCGTCAGAAATATTACCGATGCATGAACTCGGTACTGAAAACGTCAAAGCACAATGTAAGCGGAGGTTTGCGCAATAAAAAAGTTTGCTTTCTGTCATACAGCTGATTGCTTTCTGTCCAAATATGTTCTAAGTTTGATTTCCAATCGTTTCGAAATTCTTATCGTTGTGCCTCACTAAAAAGTTGTCTAGAAAGCAAGTGTTGGTTCTGCACGAACGATTTTAAAGCTTGTAATTCAATCAGGTGAGTCAGCACAGTTCGTCAGCTGAAAGACAATTTTTCACTCTTATTGCGTTTTTTGGCGTTGTTCGCTACCCTGTGTCAAGTTCTGTATTGAATCAAGTTCCACTCGTTAAGGTGCGTGCGTGATGATAAAGAAAATTACCTTTGAATACCTGATATGCTACACAAGATACCTTTTCACGCAGTTTTGATACCGATATTAAGCTTAAAAGACTTATTAATGGCGTTGTTCATTTTACATCAGTGTAATATTAGTAAGAATACCCTAAGGACAAGCAAAACTTCAAAGAACATTCATTGCAAAGCCGGCAAAATGATGCTACAGTTTACAATGTTAACAAGTGTTACGATTTTTGCTCTATTAAAGAAAAAAGGTCTTCTGCAAAACAATTACTAGTTCTTTATTCCAATACGTTTGATGCTTGTTTGTTTTTAACATGAACGCTACATTCAAAATTACAACTTTACCTTGTGCAACTAACCACCCTGAGAGACAATCTTGGTTTTACGGTTGTACGAACACGTGAAATTAACAGTTGATTGAACGCATAATTTGGTGGTGCAAGTTTAGCCATTTCATTTGGTGTTCTAGTATGATTATATTCCATTGTATTAGGTAGTAAATTACGTCCGTTTAAAACAGATAAAATATAGAATTTTTAGATAAGGAAGACAGAAAGGTAAACATTCACTTGTATTTTTGTGTTAGACAATCATCCTATGGTGCAATGACTAGTTGTTACATACAGTACATAGCAGCTGCAATCGGATATTTCCTTTGAGTATTTCTATCCATCGTAAGTCTGAGAAAGTTTATGTTTTGCAAATGAGCACATGTGTATTGTTATGAATGGTTTTCAAGTCAGAGTTTCGTGTGTTTAATTGTCATAGACACAACTTTATGACCACGCAACATGGCACATAGTTCAGTTTAATTGTTAGCCCGTGGATGAATTTTCGTCAACACCAATCTTACAGGGGTCGTACACCTGACATAAGTCTTTGCAATTTCGAAATATTCGCGACTCATAAATGTAATGCAGAAGCGATTTCAAAACTGTGCATGTTATTTGATCACGTCTCTTGGTTCGTCAGTCATGAGGCACAACTTTATGACCACGGAACATGACGCATATGTGCACCTGACATAAGTCTTTGCAACCTCGAAATATTCGTGACTCATAAATGTAATGCCTGAGCGACTTCCTAACTGTGCATGTTATTTGATCACGTCTCCCTGGTTCGTCAGTCAATAGACACTAACGCAATTTCGTCTAATGTTGTTTCATTTCAATGCGAGTGGAATTACTGCAGACTATTTATTGACTGTATCTTTTTTTTTCTTCGTCAATGCTGACTTAGTTGATTTCCCAACAAAGTTTTGGCATCACGGTTTGGTTGTAAGATTACACTTGTGTCAAAACAAGGCGTTCATGCGGAAAATACCGACAAAGAAAATTTCTCCATCAGGGCACTATAGTCGCGTAGGTTACTTTTTCACGCATTTTAGCCCTAACCCTAAATGACATGCAAACAATTTGCTCAAACGCTCATTTTACACTAGCTTAATTTTTGTTAAACCACTCACTAAACTTTAAACTTTAGCTGAAGAAAAGTGTCGCAAAGCGGACAAAAATGCCTGAGATTTACGATGAAAAAGTTTCAGTTTACACTAAATAAAGGTGGGACAATTTGCGGTATGCATGGCTTGTTTAAGAAAAACCGTCGGGCCTTCCATAAGAACAAGAGTTTATTTCACAAGCAAAGGTTTTGACGTCAGCTTAGAGGTGAAACTGTGCTAGCTACATCCTTTGCCTCTGTAGCTAGTTTTATATATTTGAAAATTATGACTCCGAAAACGGTAAAACAAATTGCAATACTAATTAGTGCAAAAAGGTCATATTGTTATGTCACTGGACAAACTTTACACTTTTCCTAAATTATACGTTAACCCGGTTGTTAATGTGGACCGAGGCAGACAACATTTAAAAACGCACAAACGAATAAAAAAGAATGCAAGGCACAGCACAGTGCAGTTCCTGCTTCAGCAAACGAGAAAGGAAACCACAGCGCCATTCGGGCATGTGAACCAAAGTTACATCGAACGAAAAAACAAGCGTGCATGTTCGCGCTTGTGTCAACGCCATTAGAAACGATGTACTGGAAATTACACACATCACAGCAGTCGGCTCGGATTCAGTGACATGACAATGCGACATTTTTGCACTAATTGGTATTGGTAATTATAAATTCGTCGCAAAATCAACTTTACAGTAGGAGTGTTTGGACTTATATAGCGTGAAGGCGCAAATACAAAATATTGTTGTAACAAAGGTTGAAAAACGTGAATTGTGACCACAAGCCAGGAAACATTTTGCGTGTCCTTCAGTAGAAAGTGGTGAAAGTTTACCGAGGTTTGCTCAACAATTACCAGTTACCTTCCGTAATAGGTTTGGCGCCGTCTGGAACTGGGAATAAAACATATGCTGTATCTGCAATAAGTTTCATTTGTTTAAATGTTGAATATGGCTACTAATAATGCCTTCGGAGATCTGGATATTGTTGTATTTGTCGGTAAGTATGAAATGAACTTACAGTAAGTGTGTTTGTGTGTATTTTGTAGCGAAAGCGGAAGGTGCGTTGTAAAAGATTGAAATACGTGAGGTGTGAAACTAACTTTAACCTTGTGGTGAAATGTTTCAGTTACTCTCGTGCTTTCTGCCGCCATCGGAATCTTCTTCGCGGTGAAAGATCGACGAAAGGAAAATGTTGAGAACTATTTTTATGGAGGCAGAAAGATGTCACCAGTAAGTCCAAATTGAAAACTTGATATCCCCTTAATTCCACGATAAAGAAGTACTTTGTCTAATAGGTACCGGTCGGCTTTTCCATCGCCGTTACCTTCATTTCTGCAATCACCGTCCTCGCTTTGCCATCAGAGGCGTACCTGTTTGGAATGGTGACGATTTGGTATTCTTTTACTATGGTAGTGCCGACGTTCGTTGCCTGCGTCTACTACATTCCTCTGATTCACCGCCTTCGACTCAACACCATTTATCAGGTTTACTTGTTTTGTTTCATGTGTTGGGCCCTATCGTGTTTTGAAAGAAACCTTCATTCTAAAGTTTTTTCCAACGCAAGATTGAATTTTCAACAAAATTTGCGTCGTATCTGTGGCAAATCTTTCCTGTCACACACAGAAATGTTTGGAATTGAATCTTGCGTTAGGCAAACTTTTACAGTAAGCCCGTTTACATGAACAATTTAAGAGAATTCGAATGCGCTTCGCTCAATCGCTCCTTCCGTTTTTTGCGCAAGAGGAGCGACGGAGCGTTCAATCCGTTCGAAGGTGGTGTATTGAATGCGCTTCGCTTTCAATCCGTTGGAGAACAGAAGAATGCTAAGGTTTTAGGAGTGCATGTTTTTAAGTTTGTCGCATTGAATTATAGATAAATGATAAACATTAAAAGATAAGTGCTTAAGGTTTTAAAGTTGTTTGAAGTGAGACCGTCCACATTGCATGCAGTGTAATGGATTCCAGCACACTTAATCCTTTTAGTTTATTTCTTTTTTTTTGCCCGATTCCAACCCAAACGGAATGCTGTTCAAGAGAATTTAACTTATTTAGATGTTTGTTTATTTTACCACGATTTTAGTCAATAAAAATTACCAAACCTCACATGTAAACACATGCGAAGTATGGATTGGATTGAGATATTCCAATTCGTCTCACTTCCGGCCAATCCGATTCGCTTTCGGGCGTACATGTAAACGGGCTTACTGTTTCCCTACCATTTTCGCGTGCGACGCATTTACAAAGAGTTACCATTTATATCAAAGGTACCAAGTGTGAAAGCTTCATTTTGAAACAACTCGAATCCTTTTTCCTTGAATTATTGGGCGACTCCTTTAAAATGCAACGCACAGTATTGGAACTTCTGCCTTTTCCTCAAGCTTAACCGCATTCTTTGCATTTTCAGTATCTAGGATTGCGATTTCATCCAATCGTCAGAAAGTTTACATCGGCTGTTGGAATAATAAACGAAGTACGGGGATGTGTTTGAAATTTCGATTAAGTCGGTTGTTGTCCAAAATATTCTTTACACTTCAAAATAGTATTATTTGATTTAAACTTTCAGTATCAAAGTTCACGAAAATTTAAGTGTGTTAACCATGTCTAAGCAACCAATTTTGCAGATGGTATACATGGGAGTAATATTATATCTTCCGGCTCTTGCTCTTAGTGCTGTGACACCTATCTCTATTACGACGAGCATCATCATGACCATCGTCATCTGCACTATGTACACGACTGTTGTAAGTTGCATAACACGTTCTACCTCACGAAAACTTATTGCACTTTATTCAGGGGATTACTAAAACATTATACGTTTGTGGTAAATGAACTGTATTTATTTTAAGTATTTGTTGTGGTACATTTTTTTCAATAAGAGCTTGTTATTTACTTTTCGTACTATTAAGTGGTGGACTGTGTGTTTTGTTAACAAATCAAATAATTTCTATCTTGCAAAAAATCTGCTACCCAGATAAAAAAACTAAGCGGTCAAAAATGGACGGGGAATCGTGTACCTGAGGATTTGAATTACCTGATAACTCGATACAAATAAAACAATGAATCCTCATCGGTTAATGCCTGACGGAGGAAAGATTTCGACACTCATATAAAGATACTATGCCATTACATTATCTTTGATATCTCAGTTTTAACTTTTTGTATACTATTTGACACTCTTTTAGCTCTATGACTATTGACCATTTGCATCAACACGTTACAGTTTGGTGGGAATTCACAGCACTGATTAATGCTGAATACTTACAATGCAGGGCGGACTTAAAGCTAATCGGTTCACTTTCGGTAATCGTGCAAGGCACAATTAAGGTTGGAGGCATCGGAGAATTATGGAAATCTATTGAGAGAAGTGGACGAAACAACATATGGACGTAAGCTATTATCTTACTTAATGCCTGTAACAAACCTTTCAAGCGATTTGAACAAATATCCCCAAAAAAATGTTTAACGACCAAACCATTCCTGTTAATCAGTGTGCAAAAAATGTGCTTAGTACCTATTATAGTGTTTGTTCGTTCTTACATTAGGAAATAAACATGGCGGTGTTTCAGATTTGATTTGGATCCAACGATTCGTACAACCTTCTGGACTGTTATGGTTGGATTGAGCATCTCACAAACTAAAGCAGCGTGTTTGAATCAGTCAGTCTGCCAACGATACCTGTCTTGTAAATCTGTTAGAGGCGCAAGAATGTAAGTGTCCTTTCAGGAAAAATAAGGTTATGGGTTTTTGACCAGCATTGTTTTATAAAATGTGTGTGAAAATAAGAATACAGCTTTTTAATCCAAACATTAGTTTGGGATAAACAACCGATTGAGATATAACCAAAACTTTTCCTTGCTGGAGATAGTTAATGCAAGCAATAGGATTCATAGGAACGTGCGACCTGTTTACAGTCATACAAAACCAATAAAGTCGTTTTACAGTGCTGCCTGTACTGCTCTTTTTCCAAATGTCGTCATTACGATGATAGCAATGTGCAGTGGATGTGTTGCATACGCCTACTTCGAAGGTTGTGATCCGATAAAATCAAAGAAGATTGAAAAATTAGATCAAATGTTTCCTTATCTTGCACTTGAGGTATTTCACAGTATACCGGGAATGTCGGGATTGTTTATTGCAGCAGCCTACAGTGGCACGTTAAGGTAACGTGCAAGCTTGTTACTTCTTTAAACTATGCAACAAATATCTAGTGAAAGCGCAAACTTTTTCATCGCATAAAATGGTATATTTATGATTGTATAAAACTTTAACAGTTCTGTGTCTTCTGGGATCATCTCTCTAAGTTCCTTGTTTCTTGAGGATTTCGTTGTTCCGCTGAAGCCACACATGACTCGTACATGGAAACTAATAATCAGCAAGCTAACGTGTAAACTTTAAGATAATGTGATAAGACAGAATGATGATTTTGTTACATTTGCAGCACTAACGATCGGCGTCTTGGTGGCAGTCATAGCCTTCCTGTTTACTCCTAGTTCGCAGACCATCGTTTTCATCATATTCTCAATCATGGGAGCTTTGGAAGGCCCAAGAATCGGGCTATTTACACTTGGAGTATTTATTCCTCATTGTAATGCGGTGGTTAGTTTAATCATGTATTTGTTTCGACTCAAGCAAAAAATATTTTATATTCCCGTCTTTGCAGGGCGCCTTGATTGGACAAGTTGTCGGTACTGGGTTTGCTCTCTGGTTAGCCCTTGGAGGTCTGATTAACGGAAAAGACCCAGAGTCCCAGCGTATGCTTCCTACTTATGCCAATAACTGCACGTTTTCAGAGATCGCCGGACACAATGAAGCTTACATCCATATTTCCACTAATAGTTACATGAAGTCAACCCATTGGGGTAATATTACAACCTCCACTACCACATCCATTAAAGTGTAAGTTGTAACTATAGCAGACAACCTGTGTTCGAATCAAAGAGAAAAGTACTCAGGAGGGAATATTTGTAAACATCAATAATTAACAGTTGTGTAACTACACTATAAACATATAAATTCAATGTTGCCAGTTTGTATTAAGTATTAAGTATTCTACAATAATAATTTGTAATTTGAACACATATTTTCGTATCTAACAATAAGTCGTATTCGTGTATAACTATCACATTTGCAATCATGGCATACGATGTGCTGATAAACCACCTAATGGAAAAACTCGCGCATTTCTTTCGGTGAAACTTGTGCAAAAAGATGTCAACGAGCAAATGTTATGTAACGCAGAGATCAAATAAGTTACAACCCAATCCAGGCAATGTCGTTCATGTACTACTCACTCGTCGGGTGTGTCGTTACATTGACTGTGAGTATCTTGGTATCAGCTTGTACAGGTTAGTCTTTCATGTCTACGAACACACACATGATAGAGTACGAAGTGCTTTGAAGTACTTTACTTTTAAATAGTGCTAAAAGTTTTCCAATAAAAAGTAAAACTTTTTGGGCAGCATTTAAAAAAAAAAAAAATAAGGAAAGAAAATTTGTCCTGTTAATACCTTGTCACGCGCTCTCTTTGAAAGGTTTAAGGGATCCAAAAAAGATGAACCCGAGGTTGTTTGTACCTTTTGTTGGCAATCCATTATTACCGAAGTCAGTAGTAAGATTTTTTCGATTTGGAGTTCCTCCTCTAGTGGACGAGACAAAGAAAGAAAACCAAGAGGAAGAAGTGAATTTCCGTCTAGTTGAAGCTGCTTCGGGAACACTTCATTCTTGTGCACATTCATGCAACAAATAATACTGCAGCATGTGTTTACCGCAATATGTCAGGAACACTTGATTCTTAGAATAAAAAGACTGACTTCATACTGCTCTTAACATTGTCATGTTTGATGCACAAGAAACGTTTTAGCAATAACTTACGCCACTTGCTTCTTGATTCTTTGTTTATATGTGCCCTTCGTTTCAAAATAAACCAGTTTTCGAGGTGTAAAAAAATCAGCTTCACTTTATGTACTGCTATGTGGAGGTACAAAGCATAGGAAGGGATTTGTCTAATTTATCGGTGATAATTGATTTCTACTGGAATTTAGCATCAGTCAATAGCTCAAACTAAGTAGCCGATTTAAAATGCCAAACTTCTGCATGCACTTAAACACACGTATATCTATCTACCAAAGTAGGTTTCCCGTCAATGTTCTTGACCCACCTCAATGCTATCCGTCTCGCACTGGTGTGATTTTTACGGTTGAATGAAAACAGTTGCGCCAGTAGTTGGTGGCACGAATTTTGTCGTGCTTTTCGCTGTTCTTGATTCAGCAAAAAAGTGCACAAGGGGTAAAGTTTGAAGTGTTTCTGTTTATGTTTTTTTTATCGCAATATTCTTGGCTGTCTATTTGGTCGAATTACTCAAAAATTAACAGGAGCGTAGAGAAAATATTTCTACTGCAACATATGTTTTCAAGAACTAAAATTATTTTACTCTTGAATAAGCTGTGGGTCCAGTAGACTTAAATATTACAGCTGAATTTCTGTCCGGAAATCTTGAGAGACCGCATACAAGCATTAAAACTGATATATTCCACCCTCTCTTTAGATTTATGGCCGAACGGCCTGGACTTTTACATGCCACGGCGAGATGGACTTAACAACTATTGTACGCCAATAAACGGTGGTTGTTGTACAGCTTTATTACTGCACACGCTGTTTAATGGTGTAGTTGTGGTGCTGGTAAACTAGGTGAAGGACTTTTGCAAATGGCGCGCGTTTACTTTCTGCTTAACTCAGTGAGCAAAGATTACAATTAGCGGTTTTGTAAGTCTTTAATACAAACAAAACAGCTAATGCAATAGTCATGAATATTGCGAAACAGACGTTTCGATTGTTGTACTGCAATCATTTTTAGTGTAAAGTTTAGGTGTGTCGGCAAAATGGTACAGTGAAATTGCGAGAAGTAAAAAAGGGGGAAGTGGAAGAAGCGCAATTGTTAAGATTAGAAGCCGAACAGCGAGTCGCCTGTGGTAAAAATGAAAACAGAGGGTAAAAAAACAAATTAAATGCACTGTGGACGGTAAAAATATTAAAAATATTATGAAATACATGGCCCCAAGGGAGGTTTATATGTTAAAAAGTCGTAATGGCACAGTTTCATGAAATTCTCGACTATATTACATTGGCTATTGTGTTTGTATTGAGGTACTTTAAATTGTGTAAGAAAATACAAAGTAACAGTTGTTTTGTCGTAGACTTGATAGTGTCATTCTGTTTTGATTCTCGTGACTTTTATAATATCCCTGGTGGTTTGTTGATGATGGAGAAGCACGGCAAGAAGCAGCCAATTTTTAAATATGAGAAGCGACTTTTTCTGCTTATATTTGTTAGCACTCTGACAAATGCATTGAGTAGTTTTCAATTTCTAGCTACACATTACACTCCACCGTATCGTTGTTCTACTGTAAACACGGGCATAATGAAGGCAAGTCCTTACTTTTAAGTTAAAAAACAACAATGTAAATTTACTGAAGTGTTCGAATTCCTGACAATTCAAGCGAAAACGTTTTGGCATGTGATGTGCACAGAGCAAATATTTGTTTTAAATATTTAATACGGAGATACTCACGTCACTTTGGATTGCTTTATTGAAGCAACTGCGACTAATAATGCATTTTTTTAAAGGTAAACGCATCAAGCTTTTTCAATTCGTCTGCGAACTATTCTTTCTTCGATAACACATGCTCAAAACACCCTGACGCAGGTACGCATAACAAAGCTAGGAAGGTGCTGGGAAATGTATGTGCCCCTATATTGTGTTGTTGCAGAAACCAATAAAACATTAAACAAGCAGACGTGCGAGTTCGGTGGAGAAAAGCAAACAGTCATTACGGAGGTAACAAAATGTTGAGGATTCATAAATTTTTGTCTTTAAGTACAGCTGTACTATCCTTAAACGATGTTTCAATGTTACATTTATGGTTATTCGGTCTATGATTATTCAATCGCAAAGGCACCTTTTATGTGCAAATTTCGTCGAATGCTTACGTAACAGGACTAATGTCCCGTTTGCAAACTATTTATCACCTGTATTTTTTTTGTTTCGAACAAGTAGTATACATTTCAAACTATACTGGTTTTTGGTGTTATAATATGAATGCAATCTACTTGTTTTGTTCAGTTTTTACTCGTTTGCGACATGGCTTGGATTAAACCAACCTTGGTATCCGTGTACATGGTCGGAAAAATGATGGGAGGATTGGTGAGTGGATTCGTATCGGACAGGTGGGTATGAAGTGACTCCTTATATGCAACTTCCATAACTTATTGAAGCGTATTGCTCCGTAGATGTAAAACTAAAGAGCCTCACTTTGCAAAGACAAGTGCTGAAAATACTCACAAAAGTGATGAACTATAGCATAGACAATTCATACTGTGTTTTTAGGTACGGACGACGCGTGGCGTTCTTGACATTTACTTTTCTTCAGTTTGGTTTATCGATTGTCACCGGGCTTTCTTCGAATGTTGTTATGTACGCCGTCGTATTGGCGTGTTCCGGTATCAGTGCCGTGGGCAACTACGAGTCCATCGTCGTGTTAGGTACAAACACGTCCGTTAAATATCATATTTCGCAAGCTAATTACCATGACTTTTTTTTTCAACTCTTTTCCCTCATTCATTCTCACATAATGATGATTACCTTTACACAGTATAAAAGCATTGGTAGGCAACCTAAGACCCCAAGAAAAAATCATCCCACCCGCTGCTTCTTCACGAATTGTAGCAATTAAACGCTTCCCGTAGTATTAACATGATGCAGTTGAAAATAAAGAAATAGTGTAGATACATTGTCCCAAAATCGCATAGTTTAACAACATCATAACAAAAAAACGGAAATTTTAGTGGAAAAATTATGCGGCCCGTTGGGACGATTGGTGTTTGGGTTTGGCCGGCGAAGAGGTAAAGGCTGCCGACTCTTGTATTTTCTTGTATTACACTCATACCTTTAAAATTGTCTGCTTCGTCACTCTAGGTACCAAAGTAGAGTAATCACATGTCAAACATAAACACTAACGAACCTGCTTTTAATTTTTGGTGCACTCTTTTCGTTGCAGGAACAGAGATGGTTAGCCCGGAAAGACGAGGGCTGGCTTATTTTATGGCAGAGTCTGGATTTGCAGTTGGTTATATGATGCTCGCATTGTTCGTTTATCTGTTTGACAGCTGGAGGTGGTTCCTCGTGTTTTCTGGTCTTGTCGGTGTTTTCTACATCCCATTTTTCTGGTATGTAAAGAAAACAAAGGTCCTTTTTCAAATAATAACCGCCCAAGAATTCTTTGCAGGATTTTAGATGAATCACCGGTGTGGCTTTTAGCAACTGGACAAAAGGATAAAGCAGAAGCAGTTTTGCTGAAAATCGCCGCTTACAACGGTCAGACCACAGCCGACATTGCAACCACCGTAGCATTGGTGGAAGAAAAAAATGCAGAAGGAAGTCGAGCGGAAACTATTTGTTCCACCTTCGCCCAAATGACAAAAGCATTGTTTCTTATGGGCCGACTAGCCATTGTTTTGTTTGCGTGGTAAGTTTGAGTGAATGGTTTGAGCTTTTAGAAACCTTGCAATGCACTTATTACTTTATATTTAAGCCCAACAGAGAAAACATGTTTTTGCCCTTATTTTGTTAAGTTGTATTTCTCATTTCAAAAACTTTATTTTGAAGGATCATCGTTACCATGACTTACTACGTGATCACTTTAAACAACGATAACTTGAGTGGAGATCGTTATCTCAACATATTTTTTGGGTCGGTTTCCGAAATTCTATCTGCATTCGTCTACTTTTTTGGCGTGACGACATTTGGGAGACGAAAGAGCTACATAAGCTTCATGCTCATAACGGGTGTAGCGATAGCCGCCACACCGTTTTTGGCACTTTGTAAGTATCTTGGTTTTCGATTCGGTAATTACCAAACATGGGTATTTTCTGTGGTATTGGAACTGTTTTTGCATTGGCTTGTTTAGGCTAAAAAACTGTGAAAAACAAATTATTCTCTACCTGAATATAAACTGTATTTGTGTTACACTAAAACACGTGCAGTTTGTATTTTTGGAAAGATGAACATTAGACTACATTGTTGAAAAGAAAAGCCAAAGCTAGGATGCTGTTAATCATATTCTAAGTAAACGTTTCGAACTCATACTGGGTTCATCATCAGTACTACATTGAACTGGTTGCAGAAAAGCGTCGGGTTAATAAAGGACTGAGAGGCAGAAGGCAATTAACCCGACGCTTTTCTGCAACCAGTTCAATGTAGTACTGATGATGAATATGATTAACAGCATCCAGCTTTAGCTTTCCTTTTCAAAGTTATTAACTCAAGATATTTTGCACCCAAGACTACAATGTCCTAGTTGTATAGTAAAACATGACCGTTGTGCGTACTTATTGTAACACAACTGGGATCTTATGGCGGTATATCAAAATAATGATATTCTAAAAAATTCCCTAGGTATTCAAGCACGGTGTTGCAGAGAAAATAGACAATTAAGATTAGCACATTTGTGATCACTGACTGCAACGTCTATGCAAAAGTATGTTTCTGCAAATGTTTCAGGGAATGGAGGAGTGTCTGTGGCGGCAAGCATGTTGGCTAAGTTGACAGTAACTGTTTGCTACAGTGTTATATACATCCAGACCGGAGAGCTATTTCCCACTACGATTCGAAACTCCATCCTATCTCTGTCCAGTGCCGCGTCCAGAATCGGAGCCATATTGTCTCCCTTCATCATATATGTCGGTATGAACTACCTGCATGTGTTCAACAATCGTTTTCAACGTGCTAGGAAATAAATTTGTTCACTAAATTTTATTACTAGGTCTTTAAGTATATCAAGTTTTTGTTACACTGTTTGTATGGCTTTTGTCGTAAAAATCCCTATAATCTGTTGTATTTTCATTTTTTTACCCCGCGATTCAAACTATCGTCATCCAGGGCAAGAATCCCGATGAGGTTTTTAGACTTGGTATGTGAGTCGAGCGCATTAACCGATGTGCCTGATATTTTGTTATTTATACCACACCTGGATTTGAACCCTAGTTATCCAGGTCACGAATCCCGATCAGGTTATCTGTTTTTGTCATAGGTGAATCCGGCGACACAACAGCGTCATCTATCGGTATGGCTATAGCAATCCTTTTGTCCGCTTTGTCTTATTTGTGCATTCCTGAAACCAAAGACGCGAAGCTCCCCCAGACCGTTGAGGAAGCCAAAAATTTAGGAAGGTATTTTACTTCAATTGCAACATCTTTATGACCAGATTCGCGAAAATGTAATTTTGTTGTAGTTTTTTACATGTACAACACACACCTTTTTTACATGCAGAAAGGACAACACAAACCAATCATCAGCCAGACGAACTTTCATTACTACAGCATAAATTATTCTTAGTACATTGTAACCGTCTCACACGATTTGGTTTCGTTGTTTGTAACATAAATCTGGCATGGGTTGTTAATAAGATAATTACGTCCTGTATTGAAAAATGTCCATTCACACTTTATTTTTTAGAACGTGGATGAAACCTTTTTTAATTATTTCATACAAGCTTATCTCAACAATTTTATTTGGTGTATTACTCGCAGTAAAGAAGCTCAATGTCTACATGTGCAACATTTCTTGTGCAAAAGGCTGAATTAGGTTAAAAGGTCTGCAAATGCTGTTTACTTTTTGGTAAAGTATTGTAGTTGTGTACACATAGGGTAAATCCTGCTATGAGACCAATGCTAATATTGACTTTTTCCATCGAAAGCAAAACTCCTAATTACTGAGAACTCTTTAGGAAATTCACGCCCACGAATTCACCAACGGGTTACAACAGAAAATATAGGTTAATTTTATTTAGTCACCGACAGTTATTGAAGAGCATTCGCAACATCCTGTCCTCTGGGTCTTTCGATATGAACCGTGAAACGTTGGTATAATTTTGAGTTGCTTGCTAACAATATCCACAGTCACAAAATGTAACGTAAACATTATTTCTCCACTTATACCAACATGACCCATTGGTGAAGATGTTAATAATGTTCTTCCATGTAATGTGTACTAAGTTTAGAGGATGCTGGCAACAAATCAATCGGGATTTTGGCAATTGCATACGTGCCTGCGACTACGAGAGAATAAAACCAGTCAAGCGTTACAGACAACAAATATCACTACCAGATTGTTGTTATTTGCTTTGTAATGTTTGACAATTTCAAATGACACATAATGAAAACCGTTTCCAAATCACTTTGAAATGGAATTTAACCAATGAACTGAAAGGCAAAACGAAGAAAAATAACGCCCCAGCAGTCCGAAGGGTTTACCTGATAAGTATCGCGCAGAAGGGGTCAGTTGCAGTCATGCGTAGATTCATGCTTCATTTCACAACCAAAATTATACGGCACAATTTAAAGACTGTTAGCTGCAAACCGTTAAGCATGGTTATAGCGGTGACACACTTAGAAAGAAAAAAATTATGAAGGGATTTATATTAGAAAAACTTGAACAGGATTGTCATATGCTTAGTTTTTTAGAAGTATCGAAACCGTATCACACGTACCTTCTAGAACCCTTGATTGCCACCGAATAATATAATATCAACAAAAATAGTTTCTCTGAAACAAAAATTGGCGCACTGACAAACAGGTGTTAATGAGTGAAGCTGATTATGGCTGAAAAAAGCTCTCTCGGGACTCTGGATATTGTTATATTCGTCGGTAAGTTGTTTTCAAGAAAGTTTGAAGTGTATGCTTGGTAAACTTTCTGGTATTCCGTTTTAGCTGTTAATTTACAATGTTACGTCCACCTGGGTTAGGTGCGTTTTTAACATAGCTTTATTGTCCACCATGTCAACATTTTGAGGCAATTCAAAGTATTAAAGTATGTTTTATTGTGTTTGTGTATGCGCAACAACAAATCTCAAGAATGTCACATAACCTTCACAGGAAAGTTATTTCTATCAAATGGTAGTAGTTTGAGGTGCCACTCAATAAAAAAGTTTATAATTGTTTTGTAGCACAAGTGTTGCCGCAATGTTGCAAGTATTAACTTGATACTTTTAATGTTCGACCATACAACCTTATCTTGTCTAACTTGTTGTGAAGTGTCCAATGTGTGTGCTAACAAGTAGGTTAACCACACAAGCAGAGATGCTGATGCGCGGGTTTGCCAACACGTGCAAAACTTATTTGTTTTTCAGTTACTCTCGTGCTCTCCGCCGCCATCGGAATCTTCTTCGCGGTCAAAGATCGACGAAAGAAAAATGTTGAGAACTATTTCTATGGCGGAAAGAAAATGTCACCGGTGGGATCACCCATACCTTGTGTGCCACGAAACCGGTGAAAATACTACATTTTGCTCTTTTAGATTCCAATCGGTCTTTCCATTGCTGTAAGTTTCATTTCTGCCTTAACCATCATCGGGTTTCCTTCGGAGGCCTACCTGTTTGGAATGGTGACGATTTGGTATTCGCTTAATAGTTTTGTACCGACATTCGTTGCCTGCGTCTACTACATTCCTTTAATTCATCGTCTACAGCTCAACACCATTTACGAGGTTCGTGAATTCTTTAAATTAACGTTTAGTTGAAACCCACTTGAGAACCTTAACTGCCTTTTACGTCTTTTCAGTATCTGGGCTTGCGCTTTCATCCGATTATCAGAAAAATTAATTCGGCGTTAGAAGCAGTAAACGCAGTAAGTATATATTCCCAATGGTCGAATTTAAGACTTAACGATTCAAGTAGATTGTATTTGTCACAAAAGTTATGAATATCTCTATTTTCTTTTTTTACATTAGCATGGGTCGGGAATACACATGTTTGTTAGCTCTAAACACAAACTTTGCAGATGGTATACATGGGAGTAATATTATATCTTCCGGCTCTTGCTCTAAGTGCTGTGACACCTATCTCTATTACGACGAGCATCATCATGACAAGCGTCATCTGCACTATGTACACAACAGTTGTAAGTTGAGACAAATATAACATGTCTTTGAAATATCGTAGGAATAAATCTGTTCATATTTATATATTTTTTTTAAAACTTACTGTTGTGTACATTTGATGCATTGATTAAAAAGTTGGATCTGTCAAGTAATCTTTAGGTAAAACCGACAATGCGTTATCATTCATATGTGCAAAGTTAACGGGCAAGCGTCAAACACGGATACCGTAAAAGTCAAATGCTTTGTTGCAGGGCGGACTTAAGGCAGTTATATGGACAGATACCTTACAAGCTGCCATAATGTTTATCGGCTCCCTTTCGGTACTTATACAAGGAACCATAATGGTTGGAGGGCCTGCAAAAGTTTATGAAGCTCTTCTCAGAAGTGGACGTAACAACGTATTGACGTAAGTGGTAAACAAATTTGCTTGTGGTGTGTTCGTAGCACATATATGCATGAACACAACGTAGTCCGTTTTAAGCAAAAAAGGAAAACAAGCGGCCAAATCGACAAAATTTTCAAATGGCGAATATCATGCACTATATCACTATATCATACACTAAGTTTTTCCATTGAAACTGTAAGCCTTTGTGTGATTAATTCCTAGTTCTTGTTGTATTTTTGCTGCATAAAAAGGTACACATGTCTGTGCTTTAGATTTGACTTGGATCCAACGATTCGAACAACCTTCTGGACAATCATGGTTGGCATCACTATAGCAAAAATTGCAACAGGATGCGTAAATCAGTCGAATTGCCAACGTTACTTATCATGTAAATCTGTCAAAGACGCAAGAATGTAAGTTGTCCTTGAAGCAGGATATTTTCCTTTTGTGAGTTTGACTTGAGTGTTTTTTGTCCGACAATGTTTATAAAATCAATGTTACTAATTTTTGAAATGTAGGTTCTTGGTTTTGTTGACTAAAAGCTGGCTTATTCATAAGCTGAGGTTCAGCAGCATTTAATTTACTTGGTTACTGATTAAGTAATCAACGCAAGACTCACTAATGGGAATCTTAGTGGTGCTGTAGTGTCATTTTTTGTCAGCTTGCAATTTTTCTTATCTATGATGTATACAAAAATTGGCCATAAACAGAAACAAATTAATAAAAATGCAATGACATTTACAGTGCTGCTTGTACAGCCGTTTTTCCGAAAATCATCATCACGGCCATAGCAGTACTTAGTGGGTGCGTTGCGTACGCCTACTTCGAAGGTTGTGATCCCATAAAAACGATGAAGATCGAAAAATCAGATCAAATGGTTCCTTACCTCGCACTTGAAATATTTCGTGATCTTTCTGGAATGACAGGATTTTTTGTCGCAGCTGCATACAGTGGAACTTTGAGGTAACACTAAACATTTTTACCAACCTTTTTTTCTCCGTGATAGGCATGAAAGTTGAAAACAACCTAATGTTGTTAACGATCTGTTAGTTCGGTTTCATCTGGGATCAACTCAGTTGGCTCAATGCTTCTTAATGATTTCGTCCTTACATTTAAGCCCCACTTGACTCACACCACTCAACTAATAATAAGCAAGCTAACAGGTAAATTCGTGGTGCAAAAAATGTGCTAGCGGAAACTTAAATACAGTTTTTTTACTTTTGCAGCACTGACAATTGGGGTTTTAGTGACAATCATTGCTTTTCTGGCTACGTTAAGTCCGCAGACAATGATATCTATCATATTCTCAGTACGCGGGGCGATCGGTGGACCTACGTTGGGAATCTTTACACTTGGTGTTTTTATACCGTGGTGCAACGCAAAGGTGAGTTAGTTCTATCTTAAGTTATATGTCACGTGTTAAAACATTTTCGAAAGAATTACAAAAGTAATATTGGATAATGCATGGTTAATATTATACTTTTTTGGGAAATTTAGTTGACCATTTTTGACACAATACTTCATGAAAGACTGAAAATAATTATTTATGATACATTTGATATATTTTTTACCATGGTATTTATCTTGTGGAAATATCACAGGGCGCCTTGACTGGACAAGTTGTCGGTATCGGATTTTCTCTCTGGTTAGCTCTCGGAGGTCTGATCAACGGAAAAGACCCCGAGTCCCTGCGTCTACTTCCTACTTATGCTAATAACTGCACGGAGGTAATGGGCCATAGTGTTGCTTACTTCAATACTTCTACAATAAACAACATAACATATACCATATGGGATGACTCTTCAACAACCGCAACGACCCCAAATGAAGTGTGAGTTGATACGAAAAAGCGAAAACTTTTCTCAACATGTGTTATTCTACGCAGAGTTGAAAAGAGTTACAATCCAATGCAGGCAATTTCCTTCATGTACTACTCGCCAGTCGGGTTTATTGTCACTGTTCTAGTTGGGATCCTAGTGTCTGCTTGTACAGGTTAGAAGTTTATGAGCACGTCCAAGACATGTTAAAACGAACTACCTTCACACGTAGGTTTTAAGGATCCGAAAGAGGTCGACCCAAAGTTATTTCTTCCTTTTATTGACAACTCTCTTCTACCAAAGTCCTTTGTACGATTTTTCCGATTTGGAGTTCCACAACTTCTGGAAGACAGAAAAGTTGAACTCCATGTGGAAGAATTTGGCTTAAGTCTAATTGATGAACAATTTCCTAATAAGCACGATTCTGTTACTTTTCCTTCCGACCGTTAATGTACGCCGAGGCAAAAAATCATGGCATGTGTTGAAGTTATTTTTGTATGAGTGAATTTACGTCTGAAATTTGACGATATTCTAAATTTTGTTTAAAAGTTTGTTTTTGTTTTAAACTTGTCTCGGCTAAGAATGTATGTGTTTGCTACTAACATTACTACAAGTGACGCAATGTCAGTAATTGAAATTGTAGTTATCAGAAATTCGAACATAGAATGGCAAAAATTGCTTTTAATTTATAGGAAGTGTCATGTTCATGTTTAGCAAAATCGCTTTGTAAACAGCCACAGGAAATACTGTACTGGCTTGCCACGCAGTGTGTGTTTGTAAGGGAGTTAACCAGATGCGGGGGAAGGGGTTGTTTGGACTGTATTGCTTTGCTTGTTTCGTGCGTGGCCCTTTTTTGCGTCACACGTAAAAACGTTTGGACACACTAAACGCATGGATTACACAAACAAACACACTAATTAAGCACTCTCACACTCTGATGTTCTTTTCTGGTACAGGCTCGAGCCTTAAATCACATGCGAGGTATAAAAATAAACATTTGTAGTGGGCTCATTTATAAATGCTCACCTTGAAAGGGCAAGATGTTGGGTATCAGTTTATTTTGGTCGCATGCAAAATATTTGACAAATACGTTGGCCAATGCGCCACCGAATGAAAAATGATAACAGCAACCTTCTGTTATTGGAACTGGTATTATAAGATTAACTTGGCGCCCAAAACACTACAAACCGACCGAGGTATGAGTTTCGAAAGTAGATTCACCGCTTCGACGATTGTCGGGAACTGACGTAGGAAGCCTGCTAGTCTACCAGCTAGTCCTGTGCCACAGTCACCAGCTGCACTGATTAGACCTTACATGTCGAAACAATGTTTACACCTGTGTGTAGCTCTCCAGCATTATTGTTTTCTATGTTTTTTATAGTTGTTTTATTTTTTCGCGTTTTTATCTAACACAAGAAGAGCATATAATCACGCCAAAGATAGGTATTTTAGCCATTGTAGCAGGGTTCAGGGCCTTTTCTAAATTAAGAAGGCAGCTTTAGGTTAATGATCATATTTGAAGCTCGAGAGTTGCGTTTCGTGGTGGGGGGTGGCCGCCCAAATCCTCACTAGGCTAAATTCCCGCGCTGCCGAAATATTTCCGTAACACAAGCAAACAGAATTTTCATATTTTGCTTAGGTTTTGGTGTATGTATTAAGTTTTTTGTTAACTTTTGACCTTTGGTTTTTTTAACGATGGAGGACCAAGGCAAAAAACATGGAATTCTGAAATATGAAAAGCGTCTTTGTTTGCTCATATTTATCAGCACTCTGACAAACGCATGGAGTGCTTTTCAATTTCTGGCTACACATTACACTCCACCGTTTCGTTGTTCTACTGTAAACACGGTAATTATATTTTATAGATTATGGATGCTGTGAATACTTTCTGGATAGTGTGAAATGTCTACACGTCATGTTTTTTGTAATCGTTGTTTCGTAAATCGTAAATCAGGCAACTTCCAGTGATATCTTTTCTTTTACAGGTAAACATTTCAAGTCTCTTCAATTCGTCAACTGATTTCACCAACGGTTTCTTTGAAAACACCTGCATTGCAAATAACTCTGAGTCAGGTACGTACATATGCGTTCGCGTCATAAAAATAGGTAAGGAAAGTGCTACAAAGTGTAAGTTTGGCATTTTTTAACAGAAGATAATTGGTGTTGTTGTAGGTTCCCTAAATATGTCCACTGGTCCATCATGCAAGTCTTATGATTTCCGTGGAGTAAAGCAAACAGTCATTACAGAGGTAGCAATGCTGTGATGTTCGTATACAACGTTGTCTCTTCAAACATTACAAATATTATCTATCTTAGTTTCTTTGTTTATTTGAACAAATGCTTTGTTTCCAAAATACTTTCCTGAGGAGTTTTGACTGGCAAGTGTATTTATACCCCATCCAGTCACAATGTAGACTATTGTGTTTCTCAACGGGGGACCTTTTGCATGAAATTTCATTCCGTCAAATTAGTAACTGATACCTATATATTTTTATGCACTGTCGACGAACCCATCGCTATTTGGGAAAAAGGCACGATTAACGACAAACAATTCTGTTTAACAGACAACCGAAATCCATCAATTTAAGCACAATGAACCATCCTGTCTATATTTAATGATTTTGTCTGTTTGTACACCAACATGATGCTGTGAAAACAAGAACATAAATTCCCTGTCAAAGGCCCAGCGAAATTATTTAATTATTTGCAAACCGCAGCCCATTGTTAATGAACAACTCAAATGTCTCCAAAATAAGGAATAAACTTTAAGATATTTTTCGAGCCAGGGCGCAACGGTTTATACTTTCAATTTAGTCTACGTTTTGACAAGAAAAGGATGAAATCCAATTGAATTTTGGAAAACGATGGTCTGTACATTTTTGGTCGACTGGTAAAAAGTAAATGTTATCTGATGGTGTTATTACTGTTTGCTGAAGGTAAGCACACTTTTCCACTTTTAATGGGCTAGGTGATAATGAAGTGGACAAAGGGTGCTTGTGCCATACAGTTTTTTTTAACTGATTGACGTTTAAAGCTAAACCAGAAACGCAAAACAAAACATTTGTACAATTCAAGAATGTAGTTTGACGACAATTAATTTAACCCACATCTGGCAGCCAGGTTAAAAAATCAACCTGGTCGGCTTTTTGGGTTTCGCGTTGCCCATATGGCCTCAAAAACATGCATATCACCATATTTTTTTCGATTTTTTTTTTTTTCGAATGAGATAAAACTAAACAACAAGTATCGCATGAACCAGCATTGTGCAGTGTTAAAGTGAAGATCCTCCTATTTTGTGCAGTTTGGACTAGTTTGCGACATGGCTTGGATTAAACCAACCCTGGTATCTGTGTACATGGTCGGAAAAATGTTAGGAGGGTTGGTGAGCGGATTCGTATCCGACAGGTGAGTATAACATGACTCCTTATGTGTTACGTACAGAAATGACATATAACTACAGAAACTAAAATGGGAGGTCACTTCTCCCCCCAAGAAAAAAAAAACACTGTTAGATATGAATTGTTGTGTTTCGCATTTACCCGCCAAATGCTTTGTTAGTGGTCAGCCATTACAGCGCTGTCGCCGCTTTTAGGTTAGTTTTTTACTGTACCGTGCTGCAATTTTGTTGATAAAATATTTTTGTTGGACTGCTTTTGCTTGCACTTCGAAATCTATCAAAAGACAGGGTAGCAAATGGCATGGAATTGTTGTTTTATGTCGATAAGTGTAATTTGTTTAATAGGCTATGCGCCGATTTTTTTGAGAAATAAACGACGATGTGTCCCAGCTGTAAATGTATAATTTGTTTTTTTTATAACATCTTTAAACACATTTATCAAGCCCAACCCAAGTGTTTCAAATTTGTTTATATATGTTTTTAGGTACGGACGACGCGTGGCTTTCTTAACATTTACGTTTCTTCAGTTTGTTTTATCGATTGTCACCGGGCTTTCTTCGAATGTTGTTATGTACGCCGTCATATTGGCGTTTTCCGGTATCACTGCTGTGGGCAACTTCGAGTCTATGATCGTGTTAGGTACATATACTTATCTAGGTTAATGCGTATAAATTTTCTAAATGTAAAAATGGACAGAATGTTACTTAGTTGCATTTTTTTTATGTGTTGTATTTTTACAGTCAACACCTTTTTCCAGAAACTACAGGATCCGATAATTAGTAAAATTGAGCACATGGTAATAAAAACTGCACATCAAAACATTTCGATGGTATTTGATGACAACCTGCAAAATTTGATCTCTAAAAATAACTTTCTATATATCGTGTATATTTTGTAACAGGTACAGAGATGGTAAGCCCGGAAAGACGAGGGCTGGCTTGTTTTATGGCCACGTCTGGGTTTGCAGTGGGATACATGATGCTCTCATTGTTCGTTTATCTGTTTGACAGCTGGAGGTGGTTCCTCGTCTTTGCTGGGCTTGTCGGTGTTTTCTACATTCCATTTTATTGGTATCTGTCATTCATTACACTTTAATTTTAAATGTTACTAGAACAACTTTGTGTCCACGCTTCTGATTTTATAAAACATGTTTCGCTTTTTAATAAAGCATCTTCAGTTCTTAGTCAAATAGAACTATGAATTGAAGGTTAACTTGTGTCACGTGAAAGAAGTGTTGCTGGTTAGGTAGATTTCATGAAGTAAAAACATTTTATTGTCATTACACTTTAGTTACAAATCATTTCCTTTCTTTCATAGCCGTAAAATTGCTCAGAAAAGATTATTTTGGCAACAAACTAACAAAGAAATTGGGTGTATTTCTTGTTTCAAAAATGTTAAAACCGTTTCTTTAAACTGTGTAAGGCTAAGTGGCATTAAATCTAGTTGCAATGCCTTGGCTGTGATGTCAGTAAACCTAGAAAAGTTGTTTGAGGTGAGAACTGTCTTTGCAGGATTTTAGATGAATCACCGGTGTGGCTTTTAGCAACTGGACAAAAGGATAAAGCTGAAGCAGTTTTGCTGAAAATTGCTGCTTACAACGGTCAGACCACAGTCGACATTGCAACAACCGTAGCATTGGTGGAAGAAAAAAATGCAGAAGAAAGTCGAGCGGAAACTATTTGTTCCACCTTCGCGCAAATGACAAAAGCATTGTTTCTTATCGGCCGACTTGTCATTGTTTTGTTTGCGTGGTAAGTTTGAGTTGTATTGTATGCTTATATCCAGACTTAGACAAATATATATTTGTAATTCTTTAGTTTAATAGAATAAAACTAGGTAACGGTATTTTTTGTCTATGTAATTTAGAAGAATTCAGTGAACTCTAATTCTAGTTCTGGTATAATTTCTAATTTGTCAATCATTCTGCTTTGTTAAATACGTGTGATTTTGGTTGTAATCTAATTCACGAAAGCTGAAAAAGTATCCTTGCATTCACTTTCCTAACACGGTAAAAATGTTTGTTATTATTTGCAACAGGGGATTTGCAATTATTTATTTGCCAAACTAAAATACGATAAATTCAATTATACGAGTTGTAATGTCTTCAAAAAGTACTTTGCTTTAAAGGATCGTCGTTAACTTGACTTACTATGTGATCACTTTAAACAACGATAGCTTGAGTGGTGATCGTTATCTCAACATATGTTTTGGGTCGGTTTCCGAAATTCTGTCTGCATTCGTCTACTTTTTTGGCGTGACGACATTTGGGAGACGAAAGAGCTACATAAGCTTCATGCTTATAACGGGTGTAGCGATAGCCGCCGCACCGTTTTTGGCACTTTGTAAGTATCGTAGCTTCAAAACCTTAGCAAATTCTGTCTTATTAACACTTTATTGCTGTATGTGCGGGTTCGACTCAACCCTAATCGTTTCTATTAAAATAGTTTTCACTTTTTATCCAAAATATATTTTTTTCAAATTTTACAGGGAATGGAGGAGTGTCTGTGGCGGCAAACATGTTGGCTAAGTTGGCAGTAGCTGTTTGCTACAGTGTCCTATGCACTCAAACCGGAGAGCTATTTCCTACCAACTTAGTTTTTTACCACCTTGGGATTCGAGACCAGGTTATCCTGCAATGTTTTCCACCCCTTTTTATCGTAGGTGAATCTGGCGACACAACAGCGCCATCTATCGGTATGGCTGTAGCAATCCTTTTGTCCGCATTGTCTTATTTGTGCATTCCTGAAACCAAAGACGCGGAACTCCCCCAGACCGTCGAGGAAGCCAAAAATCTCAAAAAGTATTTTACTCTAATTGCAGCAGGTTCTGTACGAAAATTTGAAATTTGTTTTAGATTTTCGACTGGAGCGAGACTTACGAATCTACAAAAGACGATACGCAGCGATCAACGCGTTTATGAACTTTGAACACACTCAGGATAAACTTATTTCAGTACATTGCATTTTAAACCTGTTGTTTAAGTGCTTTGTTTAGCTTATTAGGCTTTGGTAACAGGCATAACTTTATTACAGCTAGGGCCTTGGCAATTTTATCTAGTGATGTTAAACTGTCGTTGTAGAAATGCCAACTAACTTTGACGAAGTTTTCGGTTTATATCAACGCTTGCCATATTGGGCCTATTTCTAAGATTTGTACATTTTTTCAAGAGCGGTGTTTTAGAAAATGCAAATGTATTCACCTTCGATTTGTGATCTTTGATTTTTCATCAAAATAAACTTATATTCATTGAGTGCGGAGGTAACATACGTAGTTTGACGCTCTCATTTCTTTGTAAGCCTCAAAAAATGGTTATCTTTTATTTTGACGTAATTAAATAATACCCTACAATATAAATTACTAAAACTAGCCTTTTTTATTTTTAAGTGCATATGACACGTAAAAATAAAACATGTTAATAATCAAACTAAGAGATGTTCATAACTTTAGAACATTTTTGGCGAAAAAAGTAGCTTGATACAGCGACTGGTTTCTGAGATACAGCTGATCAAAGTCGCACTTTTGCCGCTGCGAACGAAATCGTGCGAAAGCGAGATATTGTTGCGTGACGTCATAGAAGGCGCTTCGTTCGTGCGCGAGTGCTGGCAGCAAGCCTTGGAAATGGAAAACATTGTAAAACTGGTTTAAGCATAATATTGCATTAAACAGGGGACAAAAAGTGAACAAGTGCAATAAACGGATTTTGATGTTAATTTAAGCTGAAGACAGATGGCCGCTGTTCGACCTATTATGTCTTATTTAGTTGTGTAATAATAAAACAGTTACTGGGACAGGGTGTTCTTGTTGTTACAGCAATTATGATCGCTAACGTGATACATGAACTTTTGAAAACACGACGGAGACAAACCGTTAGTTTAGCATTGTCGTTTTGTCCACTCACAGTTATGTCGTTTCTGCTATACCCTATATGGTCTTCCGCTAATTAGGGATAAATAAGCCTTTGATTCGTGAGGTCACAATGACAAATTTTTGTGTGATGCAAAACCCTGTCCTGACCTTTACAGTAACGTAATCTGTGGATTCCCCTATGTTTGAAACTATTCGATATCTTCCAAAAAGGCGCCTTCTCCTATCTAAACAATGCATTTCTTCGACGCAAGCGCCTTATGTGATGTCCTTTTCTCCTTAGCACAAAAGGTTTACGATTTTTGGTCGCCGTTACTTTTCGTGCAGTTTTCTACATTTTTTAGTTGACGCAGAACCGTAAAGCTTTGGATATATGTTTGTTGTAGATGTACCTTTAGTTTTACGCAAAGTTGTCATGGCCGTGTCATATGCACTTTAACTCTTCATGTTACAAATGGGCGACAGGCTTACCAGCACGTCCATGTGGAAAAACTATAGTGCAATTTCGCATTTTTGGAGTGTCTGATGCAAAACTACACTAAAAAAGCTTACAGGTGAAGTATACATCTCAAATTGTGGCATGGACACGATGACGTAATGCAAAACGTAGATTGGATGCATAAGTGTTCTGAATTAGTGCCTATATCGATAAGGCGTATAAGTTTACAAAGTGACTCTTATTAACACGCATTTAAACATTAACTTGCAACATTGATAAGCCCAGTACACAGAAACTTCAACCTTGCGTATGTAAAAAATTAAAATAAAAAAAAAATCTATTAAGATTCGCTTGCATGATTGAAGACCAAATAGGCTGTGGTGAAATAGACCCAACTGCTCCACCCATTTACCATTACTAATACCTGTCGTGGGACAGTCGTCTATATAAAAATCGTGACGTTTGTTTAATTCTTGCCTGGACAGCTGTTTAAGTAAATTACGAGCTTTTGTCCAGTTGCATATGTTACCGAAACCGTTCGTTTAAATCAATTAGGTCTATTGCAAATGACTGCCACGGAAATAAAACTACTACAAGTGGAGAATTGAAAAGATTTGCAACCCATTTTACGCCACTTTCCCGTTGCGCTGAAGACAATATAACGTTCGGCGATAATCAGAGTGTTGTTCATTACCCCTTCACACTGGATTTGGCGATCGTCAACAGGTGTCATCCTTCGACCGTTTGAAACTCGCCCACTTCGACATCCGGCGCAACCGTCGTCTCGAGGACGTCCTTGAAAGCAGAGATATGGTTTACCCACGCTATAACCACCACCACGCTATAACCATTATTGCCACCTGTTACATTTATTCAACGAACGCGCGCAGATCGCATCATTTGTCCCTCCCCGTTTGCGTTGTTAGGCTTCGATGGGGTAACACTAATTTACGGAATCGTTGGCCTCCTCTGGCAGGGTTATGGTGCTCTCACACTACTGCATTGTAGCGAAGCGGATTAATTGCCTTTTTCATCGTGCTTCTCTTGTTGTCGGTATAGCGTTGACTCGTTTTGCTGGACAATGTTTCGCAACGCAACTGTAACATACGTCACAGAAACCAGTGCATGCCACGCAGTGTGTGTTTGTAAGGGAGTTGACCAGATGCGGGGGGAAGGGGTTGTTTGGACTGTATTGCTTTGCTTGTTTCGTGCGTGGCCCTTTTTTGCGTCACACGTGAAAACTTTTGGACACATTAACGCATGGATTACACAAACAAACACACTAATTAAGCACTCTCACACTCTTGTGTCCTTTTTTGGGACAGACTCGAGCCTTAAATTACATGCGAGGCATAAAAATAAACATTTGTAGTTGGCTCATTTATAAATGCTCACCTTGAAAGGGCAAGATGTTGGGTATCAGTTTATTTTGGTCACATGCAAAATATTTGACAAATACGTTGACCGATGCGCCACCGAATGAAAAATGATAACAGCAACCTTCTGTTATTGGAACTGGTATTATAAGATTAACCTGGTGCCCAAAACACTACAAACCGACCGGGGTATGAGTTTCGAAAGTAGATTCACCGCTTCCACGATTGTCGGGAACTGACGTAGGAAGCCTGCTATAGTCTACCAGCTAGTCCTGTGCCACAGTCACCAGCTGCACTGATGAGACCTTACAGGTCGAAACAATGTGTACACCTGTATGCAGCTCTAGAGCATTATTATTTTCTATGTTTTTTATAGTTGTTTTATTTTTTCGCGTTTTTATCTAACATAAGACGTGCATATAATCCAACCAAAGATAGGGTATTTTAGCCATTGTAGCAGGGTTCAGGGCCTTTTCTAAATTAAGAAGGCAGCTTTAGGTTAAAGATCATATTTGAAGCTCGAGGGTTGCGTTTCGTGGTGGAGGGTTGCCGCCCAAATCCTTACTAGGCTAAATTCCCGCGATGCCGAAGTATTTCCGTAACACAAGCAAACAGAATTATCATATTTTGCTTAGGTTTTGGTGTATGTATTAAGTTTTTTGTTAACTTTGGACCTTTGTTTTTTTTTTAACGATGGAGGACCAAGGCAAAAAACATGGAATTCTGAAATATGAAAAACGTCTTTGTTTGCTCATATTTATCAGCACTCTGACAAACACATGGAGTGGTTTTCAATTTCTTGCTACACATTACACTCCACCGTTTCGTTGTTCTACTGTAAACACGGTAATCATATTTTAACATGGATGCTGTGAATACTTTTTGGATAGCGTAAAATGTGTACACGTAATGTTTTTTAATCGTTGTTTCGTGAATCGTAAATCAGACAACTTCCAGTGATATGTTTTCTTTTACAGGTAAACATTTCAAGTCTCTTCAATTCGTCAACTGATTTCACCAACGGTTTCTTTGAAAACACCTGCTTTGCAAATAACTCTGAGCCAGGTACGTACATATGCGTTGGCGCCATA
Source organism: Ascidia mentula (assembly GCF_947561715.1). Lineage (NCBI taxonomy): Eukaryota > Metazoa > Chordata > Ascidiacea > Phlebobranchia > Ascidiidae > Ascidia > Ascidia mentula. The sequence goes on from NC_138569.1 coordinate 7,427,370, forward strand.
AATAAAGTAAGGAAAGTGCTACAAAGTGTAAGTTTGGCATATTTTGATAGAAGATAATTGGTTTTGTTGCAGGTTCCCTAAATATATCAACTGGTCGGTCATGCAAGGCTTACGATTTCCGTGGAGTAAAGCAAACAGTCATTACAGAGGTAGCAATGCTGTAATGTTCATATACAACGTTGTCTCTTCAGATATTACAGATATTATCTTTCTTAGTGTGTTTTTTTTATTTGAACAAATGCTTTGTTGACAAAATACATTCTTGAGGGGTTTTGGCAAGTGTATTTATACCCCATCCAGTCACAATGTAGACTATTTCGTTTCTCAACGGGGGACCTATTGCATGAAATTTTATTCCGTCCAATTAGTAACTGATTCCTATATAGTTTTATGCACTGTCGACGAACCCATCTGTCGATTAACGACAAACAATACGGATAAACAGAGAACCGAAATCCATCAATTTAAGCACAATGAACCATCCTGTCTATACTTGATGATTTTGTCTGTTTGTGCACCAACATGATGTTGTGAAAACAAGAACATAAATTCCCTGTCAACGGGACAGAGAAATTATTTAGTTATTTGCAAACCGCAGCGTATTGTTGATGAACAACTCAAATGTCCCCAAAATAAGGAATAAACTTTAAGATATTTTTCGAGCCAGGGCGCAACGCTTTATACTTTTAATTTAGTCTACGTTTTGACAAGAAAAGGATGAAATCCAATTGAATTTTGGTATACGATTTCCTGTATATTTTTTGTCGACTGGCAAAAAGTAAATTTTATCTGATAGTGTTATTACTGCATGCTGAAGGTGGGCATACTTTTCCACTTTTTAATGGGCTAGGTGATAATGAAGTGGACAAAGGGTGCTTGTGCCATACAGTTTTATTAACTAAACCAGAAGGCTAAACCAGAAACGCAAAACAAAACATATGTACAATTCAACAACGTACTTGGGCGATACTTAATTTAACCCACATCTGGTAGCCAGGTTAAAAAATCAACCTGGTCGGCTTTTTGGGTTTCGTGTTGCCCATGTGGCCTCAAAAACATGCATATCACCATATTTTTTCGATCCTTTGTGCCAAATGACACAATGAGATAAAACTAAACAACAAGTATCGCCTTCCACCCCACCTAAAACAAAATTCAAATATTGGAGAAAAAAACAAAGGTTTTTGAACCAGCATTGGGCAGTGTTAAAGTGAAGATCCTCCTATTTTGTGCAGTTTGGACTAGTTTGCGACATGGCTTGGATTAAACCAACCCTGGTATCTGTGTACATGGTCGGAAAAATGTTAGGAGGGTTGGTGAGCGGATTCGTATCGGACAGGTGAGTATAACATGACTCCTTATGTGTTACGTACAGAAATGACATATAACTTCAGAAACTAAAATGGGAGGTCACTTCCCCCCAAAAAACAACGAGAAAATTACTGTTAGATATGAATTGTTGTGTTTCGCATTTACCCGCCAAATGCTTTGTTAGTGGTCAGCCATGACAGTGCTGTCGCCGCTTTTAGGTTTGAGTGTTAGTTTTTTAGTGTACCGTGCTGCAATTTTGTTGATAAATATTTTTGTTGGACTGCTTTTGTTTGCATTTCGAAATCTATCATAAGAACGGGTAGTAAATGGTATGGAATTGTTGTTTTATGTCGATAAGTGTAATTTTTTCGAAATCTATCATAAGAACGGGTATTAAATGGTATGGAATTGTTGTTTTATGTCGATAAGTGTAATTTTTTTAATATGCGCCGATTTTTTTGAGAAATAAACGACGATGTGACCCAGCTGTAAATGTATAATTTGTTTTTCTTTAAAATCTCTAAACACATTTATCAAGCCCAACCCAAGTGTTTCCAATGTATGTTTTTAGGTACGGACGACGCGTGGCGTTCTTGGCATTTACGTTTCTTCAGTTTGTTTTATCGATCGTCACCGGGCTTTCTTCGAATGTTCTTATGTACGCCGTCGTATTGGCTTTTTCCGGTATGACTGCTGTGGGCAACTTCGAGTCTATGATCGTGTTAGGTACATATACACATCTAGGTTAATGCGCAGACATTTCTAAATGTGAAAATGGACAGAATTCGCACTAGCAGTACACGTAACAAACTTAAAATATTTGAAGAGGCGAGAATGTCACATTAGCCCAACCTAATAGGTACATACAGCTAATAGATCACGAAAAACGTTACGTAGTTGTATTTTTTTTCTGTGTTGTATTTTTACAGTCAACACCTTTTTCCATAAACTACAGGATCCGCATACTTAGTAAAATTGAGCACATGGTAATAAAAACTGCACATTAAAACATTTCGATGGTATTTGATGACAACCTGCAAAATTTGATCTCTAAAAATAACTTTCTATATATCGTGTATATTTTGTAACAGGTGCAGAGATGGTGAGACCAGAAAGACGGGGGCTGGCTTACTTTATGGCCAAGTCTGGGTTTGCAGTGGGATACATGATGCTCTCATTGTTCGTTTATATGTTTGACAGCTGGAGGTGGTTCCTCGTCTTTGCTGGGCTTGTCGGTGTTTTCTACATTCCATTTTATTGGTATCCGTCATTCATCTCACTTTAGTTGCTAATCATGTTCCTATGAACTTTCAAAGTAAAAAATAAGCTGAACGTATTTTTATATTCGGTCATTTCTTTCATGGCCGTAATATTGCTCACAAGAGAGTATTTTGGCAACAAACTAACAAAGAAATCGGGGGCATTGCTTGTTTCAAACATGTTGAAACCGTTGTCTAAGGCTCAGTGTTTAGTTATAATGCCTTTGGCTGCGATGTCAGTAAACCAAGAAAAGCTGTTTGAGGTGAGAACTGTCTTTGCAGGATTTTAGATGAATCACCGGTGTGGCTTTTAGCAACTGGACAAAAGGATAAAGCTGGAGCAGTTTTGCTGAAAATTGCCGCTTACAACGGTCAGACCACAGCCGACATTGCGACCACCGTAGCATTGGTGGAAGAAAAAAATGCAGAAGAAAGTCGAGCGGAAACTATTTGTTCCACCTTCGCGCAAATGACAAAAGCATGGTTTCTTATCGGCCGACTTGTCATTGTTTTGTTTGCGTGGTAAGTTTGAGTTGTATTGTATGCTTATATCCAGACTTACACAACTATATATTTGTAATTCTTTAGTTTGATAAAATAAAACAATGTAACGGTATTTTTTGTCTATATACAATTTAGAAGAATTTAGTGAACTCTAATTCTAGTTATGGTATAATTTCTAATTTGTCAATAATTCTGCTTTGTTTAGCGGTCTTTTTTATTCAGAAGAGTTTTAACCGACATTTGCAGAATTACAAAATCTGTTCTCATTTATACATGCCGCTAATCTTACTGACATTTAGGTAAACATACGTGTCTGTATTTACTTATTCTAATATCATTTATAATTCCCAAAATACGTGTGATTTTGGTTGTAATCTAATTCACGAAAGCTGAAAAAGTATCCCTTCATTCACTTTCCTAACACGGTAAAAATGTTTGTTATTATTTGCAACAGGGGATTTGCAATTATTTATTTGCCAAACTGAAATACAATAAATTCAATTATACGATTTGTAATGCCTTTTAAAAAGTACTTTTCTTTAAAGGATCGTCGTTAACTTGACTTACTATGTGATCACTTTAAACAACGATAGCTTGAGTGGTGATCGTTATCTCAACATATTTTTTGGGTCGGTTTCCGAAATTCTGTCTGCATTCGTCTACTTTTTTGGCGTGACGACATTTGGGAGACGAAAGAGCTACATAAGCTTCATGCTCATAACGGGTGTAGCGATAGCCGCCACACCGTTTTTGGCACTTTGTAAGTATCGTAGCTTCAAAACCTTAGCAAATTCTGTCTTATTAACACTTTGTTGCTGTATGTGCGGGTTCGGATCAACCCTAATCGTTTCTATTAAAATAGTTTTCACTTTTTTTCCAAAATATTTTTTTTTCAAATTTTACAGGGAATGGAGGAGTGTCTGTGGCGGCAAACATGTTGGCTAGGTTGGCAGTAGCTGTTTGCTACAGTGTCCTATGCACTCAAACCGGAGAGCTTTTTCCTACCACCATTCGAAACTCTATCCTTTCTCTATCCATTGCCGTGTCCGGAATCGGAGGCATATTGTCTCCCTTCATCATATATGTTGGTATGAACTTTCAAGTGTTCAGTAGTAATTTTTGAACACAAAGCCAAACTAGTGCTTTTTTATCTTACTCTCTTATACTGGGTTGCGCAAATCGTATCACGAATGTCCAAAAATTTGGTGTAGTGTTTCGTATCAATGAAAGAAAAATTTATTTGCGTATTTCAAAACATTTGCTAACAATCATAAAAATTTAGTTTTTTACCACCTTGGGATTCTAGACCAGGTTATCCTGCGATGTTTCCTTCCCTTTTTTGTCGTAGGTGAATCTGGTGACACAACAGCGCCATCTATCGGTATGGCTGTAGCAATCCTTTTGTCCGCTTTGTCTTATTTGTACATTCCTGAAACCAAAGACGCGGAACTCCCCCAGACCGTTGAGGAAGCCAAAAATCTTAAAAAGTATTTTACTCTAATTGCAGCACGTTCTGTACGAAAATTTGAAATTTGTTTTAGATTTTCGACTGGAGCGAGACTTACGAATCTACAAAAGACGATACACAGCGATCAACGCGTTTATGAACTTTGAACATACTCAGGATTAACTTATTTCAGTACATTGCATTTTAAACTTGTTTGTTTAAGTGCTTGTTTAGCTTATTAGGCTTTGGTAACAGAGGCATAACTTTATTACGGCTAGGGCCTTTGCAATTTTATCCAGTGATGTTAAACTGTCGTTGTAGAAATGCCAACTAACTTGGACGAAGTTTAGAAAATGCAAATGTATTTACCTTCGATTTGTGATCTTTGTTTTTTCATCAAAATAAACTTATATTCATTGAGTGCGGAGCTAACATACGTGGTTTGACGCTCTCATTACTTTGTAAGTCTCAAAAAATGGTCATCATTTTGACGTAATAAAATAAATTATTAAAACTAGCCTTTTTTATTTTAACTATTCATGTGATAAATGGGCGACAAGATTACCAGCACGTCCATGTTGAAAAGTTATAGAGCAATTTCGCATTTTTAGAGTGTCTGATGCAAAACTACACTAAAATAGCTTACAGGTGAAGTATACATCTCAAATTGTGGCATGGACACGATGACGTAATGCAAAACGTACATTGGATGCATAAGTGTTCTGATTTAGTGCCTATTTGGATAAGGCGTATAAGGTTACAGAGTGACTCTTATTAACACGCATTTAAACATAAACTTGCAACATTGATAAGCCCGGTACACAGAAACTTCAACCTTGCGTATGTAAAAAATTAAAATTAAAAAAAATCTATTAAGATTCGCTTGCATGATTGAAGACCAAATAGGCTGTGGTGAAATAGGCCCAACTGCTCCACCTATTTACCATTACTAATACCTGTCGTGGGACAGTCGTCTATATAAAAATCGTGACGTTTGTTTAATTCTTGCCTGGACAGCTGTTCAAGTAAATTACGAGCTTTTTGTCCAGTTGCATATGTTACCGAAACCGTTCGTTTAAATCAATTAGGTCTATTGCAAATGACTGCCACGGAAATAAAACTACTACAAGTGGAGAATTCAAAAGATTTGCAACCCATTTTACGCCACTTTCCCGTTGCGCTGAAGACAATATAACGTTCGGCGATAATCAGATTGTTGTTCATTAACCCGTTCACACTGGATTTGGCGATCGTCAACAGGTGTCATCCTTCGACCGTTTGAAACTCGCCCACTTCGACAACCGGCGCAACCGTCGTCTCGAGGACGTCCTTGAAAGCAGAGATATGGTTTACCCACGCTATAACCACCACCACGCTATAACCATCATTGCCACCTGTTACATTTATTCAACGAACGCGCGCAGATCGCATTATTTGTCCCTCCCCGTTTGCGTTGTTAGGCTTCGTTGGGGTAACACTAATTTACGGAATCGTTGGCCTCCTCTGGCAGGGTTATGGTGCTCTCACACTACTGCATTGTAGCGAAGCGGATTAATTGCCTTTTTCATCGTGCTTCTCTTGTTGTCGGTATAGCGTTGACTCGTTTTGCCGGACAATGTTTCGCAACGCAACTGTAACATACGTCACAGAAACCAGTGCATGTCACGCAGTGTGTGTTTGTATGGGAGTTGACCAGATGCGGGGGGAAGGGGTTGTTTGGACTGTATTGCTTTGCTTGTTTCGTGCGTGGCCCTTTTTTGCGTCACACGTAAAAACGTTTGGACACATTAACGCATGGATTACACAAACAAACACACTAATTAAGCACTCTCACACTCTTGTGTCCTTTTTTGGGACAGACTCGAGCCTTAAATCACATGCGAGGCATAAAAATAAACATTTGTAGTGGGCTCATTTATAAATGCTCACCTTGAAAGGGCAAGATGTTGGGTATCAGTTTATTTTGGTCGCATGCAAAATATTTGACAAATACGTTGACCGATGCGACACCGAATGAAAAATGATAACAGCAACCTTCTGTTATTGGAACTGGTATTATAAGATTAACCTGGTGCCCAAAACACTACAAACCGACCGGGGGTATGAGTTTCGAAAGTAGATTCACCGCTTCCACGATTGTCGGGAACTGACGTGGGAAGCCTGCTAGTCTACCAGCTAGTCCTGTGTCACAGTCACCAGCTGCACTGATTAGACCTTACAGGTCGAAACAATGTGTACACCTGTATGCAGCTCTCGAGCATTATTGTTTTCTATGTTTTTTATAGTTGTTTTATTTTTTCGCGTTTTTATCTAACACAAGAAGAGCATATAATCACGCCAAAGATAGGTATTTTAGCCATTGTAGCAGGGTTCAGGGCCTTTTCTAAATTAAGAAGGCAGCTTTAGGTTAATGATCATATTTGAAGCTCGAGAGTTGCGTTTCGTGGTGGGGGGTTGCCGCCCAAATCCTCACTAGGCTAAATTCCCGCGATGCCGAAATATTTCCGTAACACAAGCAAACATAATTTTCATATTTTGCTTAGGTTTTGGTGTATGTATTAAGTTTTTTGTTAACTTTTGACCTTTGGTTTTTTTAACGATGGAGGACCAAGGCAAAAAACATGGAATTCTGAAATATGAAAAACGTCTTTGTTTGCTCATATTTATCAGCACTCTGACAAACGCATGGAGTGCTTTTCAATTTCTGGCTACACATTACACTCCGCCGTTTCGTTGTTCTACTGTAAACACGGTAATTATATTTTATAGATTATGGATGTTGTGAATACTTTCTGGATAGTGTGAAATGTCTACACGTCATGTTTTTTGTAATCGTTGTTTCGTAAATCGTAAATCAGACAACTTCCAGTGATATCTTTTCTTTTACAGGTAAACATTTCAAGTCTCTTCAATTCGTCAACTGATTTCACCAACGGTTTCTTTGAAAACACTTGCTTTGCAAATAACTCTGAGTCAGGTATGTACATATGCGTTCGCGTCATAAAAATAGGTAAGGAAAGTGCTACAAAGTGTAAGTTTGGCATTTTTTAATAGAAGATAATTGGTGTTGTTGCAGGTTCCCTAAATATGTCCACTGGTCGATCATGCAAGTCTTACGATTTCCGTGGAGTAAAGCAAACAGTCATTACAGAGGTAGCAATGCTGTGATGTTCGTATACAACGTTGTCTCTTCAGATATTACAAATATTATCTATCTTAGTTTCTTTGTTTATTTGAACAAATGCTTTGTTTCCAAAATACTTTCGTGAGGAATTTTGACTGGCAAGTGTATTTATACCCCATCCAGTCACAATGTAGACTATTGTGTTTCTTAAGGGGGGACCTTTTGCATGAAATTTCATTCCGTCAAATTAGTAACTGATTCCTATAGCGTTTTATGCATTGTCGACGAACCCATCGGTATTTGGGAAAAATTCACGATTAACGACAAACAATACTGTTTAACAGACAACCGAAATCCATCAATTTAAGCACAATGAACCATCCTGTCTATATTTAATGATTTTGTCTGTTTGTACACCAACATGATGCTGTGAAAACAAGAACATAAATTCCCTGTCAAAGGGCCAGCGAAATTATTGAATTATTTGCAAACCGCAGCCCATTGTTGATGAACAATTTAGTCAACGTTTTTAAAAGAAAGGATGAAATCCAATTGAATTTTGGTATACGATTGCCTGTACATTTTTTGTCGTGTGGTAAAAAGTAAATGTTATCTGATGGTGTTATTACTGTATGCTGAACTTGGGCATAATTTACCACTTTTATTGGGCTAGGTGATAATGAAGTGGACAAAGGGTGCTTGTACCATACAGTTTTTTTTAACTGATTAACGTTTAAAGATAAACCGGAAACGCAAAACAAAACATTTGTACAATTCAAGAATGTATTTGACGACACTTATTTTAACCCACATCTGGCAGCCAGGTTAAAAGATCAACCTGGTCGGCTTTTTGGGTTTCGTGTTGCCCATATGGCCTCAAAAACATGCATATCACCATATTTTTTTCTATCCTTTGTGTCGCATGACACAATGAGATAAAACTAAACAACAAGTATCGCCTGAACCAGCATTGTGCAGTGTTAAAGTGAAGATCCTCCTTTTTGGTGCAGTTTGGACTAGTTTGCGACATGGCTTGGATTAAACCAACCCTGGTATCTGTGTACATGGTCGGAAAAATGTTAGGAGGGTTGGTCAGCGGATTCGTATCGGACAGGTGAGTATAACATGACTCCTTATGTGTTACGAACAGAAATGACATATAACTACAAAAACTAAAATGGGAGGTCACTTCCCCCCAAAACAAAAAAAATACTGTTAGATATGAATTGTTGTGTTTCGCATTTACCCGCCAAATGCTTTGTTAGTGGTCAGCCTTTACAGCGCTGTCGCCGCCTTTAGGTTTGAGTGTTAGTTTTTTAGTGTACCGTGCGACAATTTTGTTGATAAAATATTTTGTTGGACTGCTTTTGTTTGCACTTCGAAATCTATCAAAAGAAGGGGTATTAAATGGCATGAAATTGTTGTTTTATGCCGACAAGTGTATTTCTTTAATATGCGCCGATTTTTTTGAGAAATAAAGGACGATGTGTCCGTTTGGATTTTGCATGCCAAATCCCAGCTGTAAATGCATATATGTTTTTCTTTATAACATCTCCAAAGCCCAACCCAAGTGTTTCCAATTTTTTTATATATGTTTTTAGGTACGGACGACGCGTGGCTTTCTTAACATTTACGTTTCTTCAGTTTGTTTTATCGATAGTCACCGGGCTTTCTTCGAATGTTGTTATGTACGCCGTCGTATTGGCGTTTTCCGGTATGACTGCTGTGGGCAACTTCGAGTCTATGATCGTGTTAGGTACATATACTTATCTAGGTTAATGCGTAGAAATTTTCTAAATACAAAAATGGACAGAATGTTACTTAGTTGCATTTTTTTTATGTGTTGTATTTTTACAGTCAACACCTTTTTCCAGAAAATACAGGATCCGATAATTAGTAAAATTGAGCACATGGTAATAAAAACTGCACATCAAAACATTTCGATGGTATTTGATGACAACCTGCAAAATTTGATCTCTAAAAATAACTTTCTATATATCGTGTATATTTTGTAACAGGTACAGAGATGGTAAGCCCGGAAAGACGAGGGCTGGCTTGTTTTATGGCCACGTCTGGGTTTGCAGTGGGATACATGATGCTCTCATTGTTCGTTTATCTGTTTGACAGCTGGAGGTGGTTCCTCGTCTTTGCTGGGCTTGTCGGTGTTTTCTACATTCCATTTTATTGGTATCTGTCATTCATTACACTTTAATTTTAAATGTTACTAGAACAACTTTGTGTCCACGCTTCTGATTTTATAAAACATGTTTCGCTTTTTAATAAAGCATCTTCAGTTCTTAGTCAAATAGAACTATGAATTGAAGGTTAACTTGTGTCACGTGAAAGAAGTGTTGCTGGTTAGGTAGATTTCATGAAGTAAAAACATTTTATTGTCATTACACTTTGGTTACAAATCATTTCCTTTCTTTCATAGCCGTAAAATTGCTCAGAAAAGATTATTTTGGCAAACAAACTAACAAAGAAATTGGGTGTATTTCTTGTTTCAAAAATGTTAAAACCGTTTCTTTAAACTGTGTAAGGCTAAGTGGCATTAAATCTAGTTGCAATGCCTTGGCTGTGATGTCAGTAAACCTAGAAAAGTTGTTTGAGGTGAGAACTGTCTTTGCAGGATTTTAGATGAATCACCGGTGTGGCTTTTAGCAACTGGACAAAAGGATAAAGCTGAAGCAGTTTTGCTGAAAATTGCTGCTTACAACGGTCAGACCACAGTCGACATTGCAACAACCGTAGCATTGGTGGAAGAAAAAAATGCAGAAGAAAGTCGAGCGGAAACTATTTGTTCCACCTTCGCGCAAATGACAAAAGCATTGTTTCTTATCGGCCGACTTGTCATTGTTTTGTTTGCGTGGTAAGTTTGAGTTGTATTGTATGCTTATATCCAGACTTAGACAAATATATATTTGTAATTCTTTAGTTTAATAGAATAAAACTAGGTAACGGTATTTTTTGTCTATATAATTTAGAAGAATTCAGTGAACTCTAATTCTAGTTCTGGTATAATTTCTAATTTGTCAATAATTCTGCTTTGTTAAATACGTGTGATTTTGGTTGTAATCTAATTCACGAAAGCTGAAAAAGTATCCTTGCATTCACTTTCCTAACACGGTAAAAATGTTTGTTATTATTTGCAACAGGGGATTTGCAATTATTTATTTGCCAAACTAAAATACGATAAATTCAATTATACGAGTTGTAATGCCTTCAAAAAGTACTTTTATTTAAAGGATCGTCGTTAACTTGACTTACTATGTGATCACTTTAAACAACGATAGCTTGAGTGGTGATCGTTATCTCAATATATTTTTTGGGTCGGTTTCCGAAATTCTGTCTGCATTCGTCTACTTTTTTGGCGTGACGACATTTGGGAGACGAAAGAGCTACATAAGCTTCATGCTTATAACGGGTGTAGCGATAGCCGCCGCACCGTTTTTGGCACTTTGTAAGTATCGTAGCTTCAAAACCTTAGCAAATTCTGTCTTATTAACACTTTGTTGCTGTATGTGCGGGTTCGACTCAACCCTAATCGTTTCTATTAAAATAGTTTTCACTTTTTATCCAAAATATATTTGTTTCAAATTTTACAGGGAATGGAGGAGTGTCTGTGGCGGCAAACATGTTGGCTAAGTTGGCAGTAGCTGTTTGCTACAGTGTCCTATGCACTCAAACCGGAGAGCTATTTCCTACCACCATTCGAAACTCTATCCTTTCTCTATCCAGTGCCATGTCCAGAATCGGAGCCATATTGTCTCCCTTCATCATATATGTTGGTATGAACTATCAAGTGTTCTGCAGGAATTTTCGACCACAAAGCCAAACTAGTGCTTATTTATCTTACTCTCTTATACTGGGTTGTGCAAATCGGATCACGAATGTCCAAAAATTTGGTGTAGTGTTTCGTATCAATGAAAGTAAAATTTATTTGCGAATTTCAAAACATTTGTTAGCAATCATAAAAACTTAGTTTTTTACCACCTTGGGATTCGAGACCAGGTTATCCTGCAATGTTTTCCACCCCTTTTTATCGTAGGTGAATCTGGCGACACAACAGCGCCATCTATCGGTATGGCTGTAGCAATCCTTTTGTCCGCTTTGTCTTATTTGTACATTCCTGAAACCAAAGACGCGGAACTCCCCCAGACCGTTGAGGAAGCCAAAAATCTCAAAAAGTATTTTACTCTAATTGCAGCAGGTTCTGTACGAAAATTTGAAATTTGTTTTAGATTTTCGACTGGAGCGAGACTTACGAATCTACAAAATACGATACGCAGCGATCAACGCGTTTATGAACTTTGAACATACTCAGTATAAACTTATTTCAGAACATTGCATTTTAAACTTGTTTGTTTAAGTGTTTTGTTTAGTTTGTCAGGCTTTGGTAACAGGCATAACTTTATTACGGCTAGGGCCTTGGCACTTTTATCCAGTGATGTTAAACTGTCGTTGTAGAAATGCCAACCAACTTTGACGAAGTTTTCGGTTTATATCAACGCTTGCCATACTGGGCCTATTTCTAAGATTTGTACATTTTTTCAAGAGCGGTGTTTTAGAAAATGCAATGCAAAAAATAAACTTATATTCATTGAGTGCGGAGGTAACATACGTAGTTTGACGCTCTCATTTCTTTGTAAGTCTCAACAAATGGTTATCATTCTGACGTAATTAAATAAAAGCCTACAAACAAATTATTAAAACTAGACTTTTTTTATTTTAACTGTTCATGTTACCAATGGGCGACAGGCTTACCAGCACGTCCATGTTGAAAAATTATGGTGCAACTTCGCATTTTTAGAGTGTTTAATGCAGAGCTACACTAAAATAGCCTACAGGGGACGTATACATCTCAAATTGTGGCATGGACATGATAACGTAATAAGTTGCATTAGTGTTCTGAATTAGTGTCTATTTGATGAGGCGTATAAGTTTACAAAGTGCTTTAACCACGCCTCTTATTAACACGCATTTAAACATTAGCTTGCAACATTAATCAGTCCAGTACAAAAAAAAATTCAACCTTGTGTATGAAAAGACATAAAAACAAAAAAAATTATTGAGATTCACTTGCATGTTTGAAGACCAAATAGGCTTCGACGAAAAAGGCCCAACTGCTCCACCCATTTACCAGTACTAATACCTGTCGAGGGACAGTCGTGTATATAAAAATCGTGACGTTCGTTTAATTCTTGCCTGGACAGCTGCTCCAGTAAATTAGGAACTTTTTGCCCAGTTGCATGTTACCGACACCGTTCGTTTAAATCAATCGGGTCTATTGCAAATGACTGCCACGGAAATAAAACCACTACAAGTGGAGGATTCAAAATATTTGCAACCCATTTTACGCCACTTTCCCGTTGCGCCGAAGACAATATAACGTTCGGCGACAGACTATTGTTTATTACCCCGTGCATATGAGTTCGAGTGCAATGATAATTAAGCAAATGACGCTTTTTGATGAACAAAACGAACAAAACGTTCACACTGGATTTGGCGATCGTCAACAGGTGTCATCCGTCGACCGTTTGAAACTCGCCTACCTCGACCTGACATAACCGGCGCAACCATCGTGTCGAGGACGTCCTCGAAAGCAGAGAAATGGTTTACCCACGCTATAACCATCACCACTCTAAACCCATCACCACGCTATAACCATCGTTGCCACCTGTTCCATTTATTCAACGAACGCTAGCAGATCGCATCATTTGTCCCCTCCCCATTTGCGTTGTTAGACTTCGTTGGCCTCCTCTGGCGGGGTTATGTTGCTCTCACACTACTACATTTTAGCGAAGCGGATTAATTGCTTTTTTCTTCGTGCTTCTCTTGTTGCCGGTTTTGCGTTGAATCGTTTTGCCAGACAATGTTTCGCAACGCAACAAAACAGTAGAACGCTTTAACCTCATAAAGACGACAAAATGGTCACATGGCTACTCAAACGTTATAATGAAGTTGTAGATTAACAACCATATGCATTTCCACAAACATTACATGACAATTTTCTACATATATTTGACCGAGTCTTTTATCAGAATGCCGATCATACGATTAAAGAAGATAAATAAAAAAGAAACTATTTTCTTGCAATAAAAAAAATATATGTAACTTTCATTTTTTGGTTACGCCTACGCACGAGACAAAGAATTAAACCACACTGAACTCATTTGTGGCCACTGCACTTTTGAGATTATGTTTCGTTTATGATTAAGTACTATACGTTTGGATTTAAACAGCACACGAAAAAATGATATTATTCTTTCTGCTCGAAACCACTCTATGGGTGTCAACTTTCCCAAATTGAAAGTCATTTTTAATGAGCAGTATGTAATTGTTATTCGTTACAGAATATACATGGCAGTATATTCATTGTGGTGTTGCAACGCAAAGCACAGACGTTTCAAGGCAGGAAAAGAGAACTGCCACTCTCATACGTCTCACTCACAAACGTGATGATCCATGTTGTTCAAAGCGTCACACTCCATCGCATATGGCAGGTTTTTACTGCGTGGTATGAGAATATTTTACGTTTTAATCGTTAGATTTGAAAAGCCTCTATTCCAGTCTATTACCCGTCGGAGCGCAAAAACACCCAGATCAAAAACCTAATGCTTTTTGTGGCAAAACGTTTTGAAAGAAATAGGGTTGCTGTTATAACCGAATGCGTTTGTTTTGCCCACAATCGTGAGGGTTCGGTGGCAATCATGCATGGATTCACGCCTCGTTTCATAAGCTAACTTTTATACTGCATAGTTTTTAACTGCTACGTACACAAGCGGCCCTAGAAGGTTTCTTATTCGAATTCAGTTAAAGCTGAGTAAAATATTAATTTGCTAGTAAAATAAATTTGAATTGTGTTGGAGTTCCATGCAGCATTGGTGCTAGAATGTGTATTGTATTTGTGCAAAATTACAGGAATCTGGTTATCTAAATGACACCAACGTTAATGGCGACTGTTCTTGCGTGCAGACAGAAGTGTCCCAGCCTACTATTAAGTTAGACACCATTCATCAACGCTCCTGTCTGATTCGCACGAACGCGCATTGACTTTTTGCCGCATTCGTCTTTTTTTATGTTGCAGCTAGCTACGGGTTGAAGCAAAACCACTAATTCGGGTTAAAAAGGTAAACCCGTTGACTGTAATCAGAAAGCAGCCTTTGTCTGGTAGAAAACACGCAAAGTGGAATGATTAACATAGCAATCTGAAAACATTGCGTATGGACAGATGGAATGTCGAACAGAAAAAGAATTAAAGTTTCGTTAAAATCATGCAGAGTTTGTCAAGTGGTTAAGTATAAATAATGTAGTGCCTGAACGACATGTGCTCAGATCGGAATAATCACAGAAAAAAATGTGAGATTTCGGGTCATCCTGGAATATTCGGCAACCATTTCGATAACAACGAAATTCAATCTCAGATTTGAAATTCTAACCTCAAAAGGTTAGAATTTAATGGTTTAGTGATATTAACCACCACGAAACTACAGGAGAAGTTTAACGTATGTAAATTCGTGAATAAAATTTTGCAAGTTAAGTTCAATAAATGTGATGTGCGCGACAACATTGTAAATCAATTTGGTTGCATTTTCTGCGTTAATATTCAAGTTGCCGAATATGTAGTTGACAACAATATATCGATTGATGCGGGTTCACATCTTTGCAATTCCATTGTTTGTGTAGGGATGACCAGTTTCCCAAGCACGCATAATTTGTAACCGTCGCCTCATTGTGTCTGCATTGCAAGTCAGTTAGAACAGTTTCTCCAAACAAATCTGGTGCACTGAAAATTGCGGATAGAAGTTCATTATGGCAGGAAAAAATTCCTTTGGAGCTCTGGATATTACTATATTTATCGGTAAGCATCTTTGACAGTAAGAACATCATCAATTCCATGCACGCAGCGTTATGTTTGTTTTGTGAAATAAAAAGGACGGAAAACGTAAAACTGATACAAATCTATATAAATCCTTTTATTTGTATCACCGCTTGTAATGCGGTTTATTTGAATGGAAAGGTTTCCAATTAATTTTCGTATTAGCTGTTTTTAAAGCCTTGAAACAAATGTTTTGAAAGCCACTGTGTAATTTCAACTCGGAAACTCGGCTTCCCGCTTTTCAGCATAATATATCAACTATAACGCTCCACTTTACAACAAGAGGCTTTTAAGGATCTATGTTCTTTATTCGTTTTTCAGTTACTCTCGTGCTTTCCGCCGCCGTCGGAATCTTTTTCGCGGTAAAAGATCGACAAAAGAAAAATGTTGAGAACTATTTTTACGGAGGCAAGAAGATGTCACCGGTATAAGTTCATCCATATTCTTTATGTGCCAAGAAACCGTCGAAAATACAATTTCTTCTGCTCGCAGATCCCGATCGGTCTTTCCATCTCTGTAAGTTTCATTTCTGCCCTAACCATCATCGGGTTTCCTTCGGAGGCCTACCTGTTTGGAATAGTGACGATTTGGTATTCGTTTAATACTATTGTACCGACAATCGTTGCTTGCGTCTACTACATTCCTCTCTTTCATCGTCTTCAGCTGCACACCAGTTACGAGGTTCATATTCGCCAACTTACACAAGTTCATAGAATAACTATTGACCGAATGTGCTTAAGGAGCCTAATTGTTTCTTGTGTCTTTTCAGTATCTGGGCTTGCGCTTTCATCCAATCGTCAGGAAATTCGTCTCTACCACTGAAGTAGTAAATGCAGTAAGAGTATACAATATTTAGCGTCGAAATGAAATTTATATCTGTTACAAGCCATCATTTATCGTAATCGTTGGTGCCACTGAATTAGACTGTGATACCTTTCAGGTCTCATCTGTACAGATTGCTACAAATTAGAATGAGAAAAAGTAGGTTGACTTTACACAGGCAAACTTTGCAGATCATTTATATGGGAGTGATAGTGTATCTTCCAGCCCTTGCTCTTAGTGCTGTGACACCTATCTCTATCACGACGAGCATAATCATGACAAGCGTCATCTGCACTATGTACACGACACTTGTAAGTTAAGTCCAATACGACATGTCTGCAAAAATATCTTGGGACAGATGTTGCCTATAATATTTTTAACTTACGGTTTTGTTGTATCTGGTGCACGAATTGTATAGCCGGTGCACGTAATTGAATATTCTTTTGTTAGAACTATTAATGTCTTTATTCTTTTTGCAGTAAGGCTTAAATACAATAATATTCTATTTTTTTATTTTTGAATCATCAAGTGCAAACGTCAAACACGGGTACTTTCGTCGCAGGGCGGACTAAAGGCAGTTGTATGGACAGATACCTTCCAAGCTGCCATAATGCTTCTAGGCTGCCTTCCAGTCCTTATAAAAGGCACAATCACAGTTGGAGGTTTTGCGAAAGTATGGGAAGCCATAGTAAAAAGTGGACGAAACAATGCATTCACGTAAGTTGATATTTATTTCCAAGTAAACCTGTGGAATAATGTTATAGGAAATACATGCGACCTGTTTTTATCGAACTAGAAAATAAAGTTCACACAACAAAGAAACAAATATGAAGTCTTTCGAATCAAAATGGATCAGGTTAACATGGCCAGTAACTTCCTGCATTATGCATTACTCACATAATTTTTTTTTCAAAACTTCCGATTATTACTTGGTGTTTTTGCATGTTGCGTAGATTTACCAATAGTAATGATAGAGTGTTTTAGATTTGACTTGGATCCAACTATGCGAACAACCTTCTGGACAATCACGGTTGGGGTAACTGTAGTACAAACTACATTAGGATGTGTGAATCAGTCGATTTGCCAACGCTACATGTCTTGTAAGTCTGCCAAAGACGCAAAAATGTAAGTTGCTAACGAAATAGCAAGTTCCAAGCTACATTTTGTGGCATTCACTTTTCCTATCCAGCAATGTGCCAGGAAGTGTGGTGGGGTGTATTACACAAGAGGGTGTTTTCGGGCCTCGGTATCTAAGCACAGACCTGTTATTGACAACAGATAAGAGCATTTGTTTTTGTCAATTACTAAATAATATTTAGCGCTATTTGTCAAAGTAAGACTTCCACAGAAGAAGCTAAGT
This sequence comes from Ascidia mentula, assembly GCF_947561715.1. NCBI lineage: Eukaryota > Metazoa > Chordata > Ascidiacea > Phlebobranchia > Ascidiidae > Ascidia > Ascidia mentula. The sequence goes on from NC_138569.1 coordinate 7,445,076, forward strand.
GGTGTTGGAATGTCGTTTGTGGGATAGATTTATATGTTAAAAATGTATAGATGTCGGGGGCGACACTATAATATCAATGTTGTTTTCCAGTGCTGCCTGTACAGCTATTTTCCCGAAGATCTTTATGTCCCTCATATCGGTCTTTTGCGGTTGTGTTGCATACGCCTACTTTGAAGGTTGCGATCCGATAAAATCAAAAAAGATAGAAAAATCGGACCAACTGATTCCTTATCTTGCACTTAAATTATTTCATGATCTGCCCGGAATGACGGGATTTTTTGTTGCAGCTGCTTATAGCGGCACGTTGAGGTAACACTGCCAGTTTACAATAAAATACAACAATATTTCTGTGTCATTAAAAGAAAGCTATAATAACAGGCTTTTTCAACAAATCAGTGTAAAACTTTTTAGTTCGGTTTCATCTGGAATCAACGCAGTTGGCTCCATGCTTCTCGAGGATTTCATCATTCCGATAAAACCACACTTAACTCACACAAGACAACTAATAATCAGCAAGTTAACAGGTAAGTTCATGCTCTAAAATTACGGGGTTCGGAAATATGATTGGAATTTGTTACTTTTGCAGCTTTTACAATTGGGGTTTTAGTGGCAACCGTTGCCTTTCTGGCTACGTTAAGTCCGCAGACAATGATATCTATCATATTCTCAGTACGCGGGGCGATAGACGGACCATTGCTCGGAATTTTTACCCTTGGAATTTTTATTCCGTGGTGCAACGCAAAGGTGGCTTAGTTTCATCCAGTAAATTGGTATTTTATTAAGGGTGTTTTTGATTTGATACAATGGGGTTTATTTTGTACATTTATCTTAAATTTTAGTTGGCAATATTTAACCTTTTGTTGAAGTTTGGACCGCTTTTTTCTTTAGTGCTCATTACAATTTTTTACTCTATTTACAATGTCACAGGGCGCCTTGACTGGACAAATTGTCGGCACTGGGTTTGCTCTTTGGTTAGCTCTCGGAGGTTTGATCAACGGAAAAGACCCAAAAAACGAGGGCCTGCTTCCTACTTCTATTGATAACTGCACTTTGTCGAATCTTATGGGTCAAAATACCGCGAATTCCAATATTTCATCCACAAGCTACATTCAATTTACCACATTGGACTATTCTATAACCACCGTTGCGACCCCCATCGAAGTGTAAGTCAAACAGAGAAATCGAAAAAAAATTACCAAATAAACAAATATTATTTAACGCAGAGTTGAAAAGAGTTACAATCCAGTCCAAGCAATATCGTTCATGTACTACTCGCCTGTTGGATTTCTTGTCACTGTAATAGTTGGAATCCTAGTGTCTGCTTGTACAGGTCAGGAAGAATACACATTTTTCCTAATAAACGTGCGAAAACATGTCTTTCTGAAAATATTCAAACGAGCTTTCATGTTAGGTTTTGACAATCCTAAGGAGATGAACCCAAAGTTATTTCTTCCCATTGTTGACAACTCTCTTTTACCGAAGTCCGTGGTAAGATTTTTCCGATGTGGAGTTCCACCACTTGTTGATGAGACTAAGGATGGAAACAACGAGGAAAATTTGTGTTTGAATTCACTTGATGATTTTCCGAAAAAAACATGATTCTTTTGCTTGTGCATATTCTAACCGTAGCCGACCGACAACAAACCTGATGGCATGTGTTAATATCATGTTCATGTTTAAGTATACATTTACGTATAATCTGTGCTTTTACATCGTTTCTAAATGTATTTTACTGCTGGTCACAGTATAAACACGCATTTGCTACTTACATTATGACATGTGGTATTATGTGATAAGTTAATATCAATGTTCAAAAAGAAAATGGAGTGGTGTATTTTTGTTTAATTGTATCTAAGTATCGTATATCGCCTTACCGAAAGCTATTAGATAAATGCCACTGCAGAATAAAAGTGTAAGTGCTCTTACTGTTGTACTTGATTTTTTCTGGTGTAAGATAAGTGCGTAATAATGCTAGCGGTCGAAATTTGTAACTACTAATTTTGCAGGCAAATTTTTGCTGTCTTTATTTGGCTTTGTATTTGCATTTTTGCTTCGTTATGCAAGTCTGACTCGGGTCTTATTGGCCCGCTTGTTTTGGTACACTAAATTGCCCAGAAACTTTCAGGACATGAGCCCACAAAAACTTTGGTATATTGTAATATTTTATTGAGGTATTATGGATTAAAAGTCTTCGCTGATGTTCGTTGATGCATTTGTGAAGGTTGCCTGGCAAAGTTATGCACTTGCGCACCAGTGTATCTTGACAACAATATACCCCGCAAAACACAGATCAGTCGGTAAAGCGTTGAGCCAGATAAGCTCAAGGTCGAGAGTTCAAACCTCACCGGGGTCAGATTTCGGTTTGTTTGAAAAAAGTGACTGATCCAGCTGGGCTGAATGCATGGACTTCGAAGCCTGTAAACCCAAAAATCTCGATACGATAGCTGTGATCGTTAAGTAGGGGCCAGAGCAGTGGGGCGATCTTGCCAATTATGCTATTGCATGAAATATTGATTCGTTGTATATAATGATAGCAATATAGTTTTACACTGCTGCATTTACATATATTTTCTTGAAAATTTACCTCTCATTTATATTTATCTTAAGTGGGATTGCTGCATACGTCCATTTCGAAGGATGCGATTTGATACAATCACAGAAAATCGAAAAATGGGATTACATGGTTTCGTTTGCTTTGCACTTAAAATATTTAAAAATTATAAAATTAAGAAAGTAAAAAATCTGCTTTTCAAAATGTTAGTGAAACATTTTTTAGATAGGTTTCGTCTGATGTCAAGGCTGTTAGCTCTATGGTTCTACAGGTTTTCGAATTGAATCGTAGAGTAATCTTGGGTTTAGAGATAACACTTTATACCAGATTCATCATTTCTATGGTCGATGTGATCTTTCAATGATTGGATTAAAGTGCAAGCCAAGATTCTGAAAAGACACAAAAGGTTACTTTCTTCCCATACTTGATTAGAATAACAAGAGCAAACGAATACCAAATCGTCACCATTCTGAACAGGTACGCCCTCAAAGGGAAACCGATGCTCAAAAAAAAAAAAATATTTTTTGTCGATCATTTTAAACCAGAACCGAATTTACTCATGGAGCTTCCTTGGAAAATATATATAAGTGATAAGTTTGGCAAAATGTACAATTGCAATTGGTGTGATGCGCATGGCGAACACAGATACAAACAATCCATATACTGTACATTGTATTTCCGGTAATGTTTGTGCGTTTTCTTGAACGTTTATAACCACTGGAATAAAACCTGCAGTTTCGTGCCAGCAAGTTCAATTAATTCACAGGTTTGCCAACAGCATGTTAGTTCATAAAGGCATTCTTCACCTTATTATCCTTCAACTCACGGGTTGTCCTTGAAAAAAGAATGTAATCGACAAAATAAAAAAGTAATTTAAAATATCTTCTCCATTTTCGGCAACCTTTGCTTGCAGGCGATGTTGACAGCGTGAAGAAGCAGCAGCCTTCAGCGCATTTATCACCAACGCTTCTTTCTCCTATCATCTCCCGACGAACCTGTCACGCTCCATCGCATACTTCTTTGGTTGATAACAACGATATAACCCGTGCAAGTTTTCGGACAAAAGATTCTGGCACAACAGTTCCATGCATAAAATTTTCACAAGTTTTTCAGCCGCCACCCGATCTGGTGTGTGTGTGTTTAAACACCCAGGTCAAAACCCCAACCCTGTCGCAATACGATGCAATGCTTCTAAACATTTCTCTTTCCTGCAAAATGTAGGGGATACTCAACATTTGGAAACAAATTAATTGCAGAATATTTCTGCAGTAGCCTAAATAGTCTTTTATGCACCCAAAAGTAGGTACGGATACATTTGCAGCCATGCATGGAATCATGCCTCATTTCACAAGCGGAATCAGACAGAACGGTATAAAGTTGTTGGTACAAACAGTTGTCAGTAAGTTGTTATGCGTGCGTTGACTACAGGTAAAGTTGAGGAATAACTGGACGGTAGGTTGCTTGTATTCACAAAACTGTGAAATAGTTGTTTTTTTTATAGCGTATCTGCATAAAAAGGGTCAACAAACAAACATAGAGCACTTTATCGAAAATATATAAATATTTTTGATATCTCTTCTCAAACTAATTCAATATTCTGAGAATAAAGAAACTGATCCTGTTGTTAACATTGTCATGATTCATGTACGAAAAACGTTTCGGCAAGAACTTATCATCAGTATCAACATGTCGTCACTACCTGTGCAAGCCTTATCTGTGACGTCAGTCAGGACAGATCCATATAATGTTAGAGCAGTGGTTCTCAAAGTGGGCGCCAGCGCCACCCTGGGGACGTTTGCAATCGTACGGGAGGCGCTGGAGACCAAATGGGTGATTGGGGGGAGGCGCTAGGTGACAGGGCAAATTTTCTCTTATAGCTTAAGTCAGTGTTTCCCAACCGGTGGTACGTGTACTATTAGTAGTACGCGACCGCATTCCAGGTGGTACGTGAGCACCTTTCCGTAATTTGCTGGTATAGTTCGAATTAAAAAAATCGTAACTGGTTTCAAAATTTTCGATAGTTCATCCCCTAGGTTACTTTGTAACACTTAATTAAGTGGTACACTAGGAAATTGTTTTATTTCCAAGTGGTACGCAACCACAAAAATGTTGGGAATCACTGGCCCAAATGATTCAGTCCATTCTTTGTATAATTTATGCTACTTCAAAAAGGGCCTTTCTGAACTAGAAGTTATTGATTCTGACGTCACAACGAATTTTATGTATGTCACGATGTGTCATCAATCAACGCTAAATAATCGCTATTCGAAAATGAGAATTTTCGGTGGTATGGTTTACTTGTTTTTAATTAGAGTTTGGTATTGAAATATTAGAAATTAGACGAAATTGGTGTCGTTCCACCAACCTCACCCATCGCATTAATTGACGAGCAACAAATAAACTTCTTATGTTTTTTGTCTGGTCTGTTGGGCGTTGTTAAATGACTAAGGTGTTTTGGGGGACGGAATTATAAACAAATCCATAAATAGTGTTTTAAATTCAATATTATTTTAAATTTCTTGACGCAGTATGTGGTCACGGTAAGTTTGCAGCTGACTAAGATCAATGTTTCACAACAATATAGTTGGGTGCTCATGCACACCTTCTCTGCAAAGTCGTGTTGTTCAATGTGTGCTTACGGCGAGTTTTAGAGCATAACCGCAAGTTTGGGTCGAAAGGTAAGCCTTCCCCCTTGTCTGTGTTGAAGGCAAACAGCAGCAGACATCAAACAAATAAGATTATCTGCAGGAGAATATTTGGAACAGAACAACAAAATTGCAACGGATTGGTAAATTTGAATTAACTATTCTACAACTTTATATGCAGTATTATCTGTCTGCCAGGCAAACATTACATTTTCTGAAAAAATCCGTTGCATTGACCAACACGTGTTTCTGAGAGAAGTTGATTAATGGCTGCAAAAATTACCTTCGGAGCTCTGGATATTATTATATTTGTCGGTAAGCGTCTTTGACAGTAAGTATGTTTGGTCCAAATTGCCAATTTTTACGTACGGGTTGCTGATGTTTTGTCACAATTTTTTAATCTTTATTAAGTTTCGACTCGATTGTTTTTGAAAACGCTCGAAAATCACGAAACTAAGTTCACGACATGCTGAGGATTCAATAAAAAGCAGATATGAAAAATACGAATTTTTAGTCACGCTCGTGCTTTCTGCCGCCATCGGAATCTTTTTCGCGGTAAAAGATCGACGAAAGAAAAATGTTGAAAACTATTTTTACGGAGGCAAGAAGATGTCACCGGTATAAGTTCATCCATATTCTTTATGTGCCAAGAAACCGTCGAAAATACAATTTATTGCAGATTCCGATCGGTCTTTCCATCTCTGTAAGTTTCATTTCTGCCTTAACCATCATCGGGTTTCCTTCGGAAGCCTACCTGTTTGGAATGGTGACGATTTGGTATTCGTTTACTCTTATTCTACCGACATTCGTTGCCTGCGTCTACTACATTCCTCTGATTCATCGTCTTCGACTCAACACCAGTTATCAGGTTCTCTACTTGAGAAATTACTTAAAACCATGAGTTGGCTCAAAACTACCTGAGAATCTTAATAGTTTTGTCTTTCAGTATCTAGGCTTGCGCTTTCATCCAATCATCAGAAAGATCGTCTCGGCCACAGAAGCCGTTAATGCAGTAAGTAATAATTTTGTCAAATTACTTCCGTGTTTAAAACATATTGTGTTGTTAGGAAAAGACATTTTTCTTGATAAACGTGTTGTCTTTGCAGATAGTTTACGTGGGAGTGATAGTGTATCTTCCCGCCCTTGCTCTTAGTGCTGTGACACCGATTTCTATTGCAATGAGCATAATCATGACAAGTGTGATCTGCACTATGTACACGACACTTGTAAGTTATGTCAAATATAGCCTAGCTTCCTTACAAGCAAAGATGTTAAGGCTGTGCTATAACAGGTGCAAAAAATGAATGAAACATGCAATCATAATGTTAAAATGTTAAGACGGTATAATAGATTAGATATTTCTTAAACTAGCAAATGGATTTTAAGGTTGTATTCATGAATTTCCTACATTATACGCAAGTACCAAATATTGCCAGGGCGGACTTAAGGCAGTTGTATGGACAGATACCTTACAAGCTGCCATAATGTTTATCGGTTCACTTTCGGTTCTTATACAAAGCACAATCATGGTTGGAGGGCCTGCGAAAGTATGGGAAGCTATTGAGAGAAGTGGAAGAAACAACATATGGACGTATGTACATATGAATTAGGTTGCTTCTAGTGCAACGCATGAACATGTTAAGCACAAAAAGTGAAATGTATTTTCATGGAACAGGATAAAAAAAATTTAATTGCGTTTCGATTATAATTGAATCAGCTGGTATTCTTTTTTTGCGTGCATTAGGCTGTTTTTGCTAAGTTAGACGTTGTTTTTAAACATTGAGCCTGCAGCTAAAAACCTGATGATACTTTTACACATAAATAGAAACACTATTTCAGGTTTGACTTGGATCCAACGATTCGAATAACCTTTTGGACAATCTTGGTTGGAATGAGCATCGAACAAACTACAACAGGATGCGTGAATCAGTCGATTTGCCAACGCTACTTATCTTGTAAATCTGTCAAAGACGCACGCATGTAAGTCACTGTTGGTTTTTGTCACGGTCTGATTCTCTCCAATGGCCGTATTTTGTTCACAGCTGTTTTAGTGACGCAAAGTTTTAAGTGACTGCAAACTAGAATCTCGGGTAAAACACTAATTATAACTAATGCCCTTTTGCAGTGCTGCCTTCACCGCTATTTTCCCGAAGATCATCATTACGATGTTATCGGTCTTTTGCGGGTGTGTTGCGTACGCCTACTTTGAAAGTTGTGATCCCATAAAATCTAAGCAGATCGAAAAATCGGATCAAATGATTCCTTACCTTGCACTTGAGTCATTTCGTGATCTTAACGGGATGTCTGGATTCTTCGTTGCAGCTGCATACAGTGCCACGTTGAGGTAGCGACAAGCTTTTCTTTCTCACTCATTGGCAAGAAACTTTAAGCGGATATTATAATTTAGGTCGAAACAGTGGCTTTTTGTCTGCAGCTTACACAATTCACATTATAATTGTTTAAAACTTATTACAGTTCGTTTTCATCTGGAATCAACGCAGTGGGCTCTATGTTTCTCGAGGATTTCATCATTCCGTTAAGGCCGCATATGACTCACACAAGACAACTGGTTCTCAGCAAGTTAACAGGTAAATTTCTACAAGAATGTGAAAGCACGTAAAGCTACGATCAGTTTGTTACTTTTGCAGCACTGGTCTTAGGGGTTTTAGTGGCAACCATTGCTTTCCTGGCTACGTTAAGTCCGCGCACAACTGTGACCATCATATTCTCAGTACGCGGGGCGTTAGGTGGACCTATGCTGGGAATCTTCACACTTGGAATTTTTGTACCCTGGTGCAACGCAAAGGTAGGTTAGGTCTATCTCTCATACTTGTTAAACTGTTGGCGAATTTGATGGAAGTTTGTAATTGAACTTTTTACGAAAGTTTTGTGAACAAGTTTACACATTTATCGCAAAACTGGAACGAACTGTTTTCTTCATTTGAATAATCGCAAAATTTAACTTTTTTATATTTATTTTGTGAATCGTCACAGGGCGCCTTAGCTGGACAAGCCGTCGGTACTGGGTTTACTCTCTGGTTAGCTGTCGGAAGTTTGATCAACGGAACAGACCCGGAGTCGCTACGCATGCTTCCTACTTCTACTGATAATTGCACGGTGGCGGAGGTTACCAACTACAGTGGCGAGTACAACAACATTTCGACCAATAGTTACATGACGTCAACCACATGGAATAAATTTGCAACCCCATCTACCACCCCAATTGAATTGTAAGTTTATCAGAGAAATCGATTAAAAGCTTTACTCACTGGCAAATGTTTTTGAATACAGAGTGGAAAAGAGTTACAATCCAATCCAAGCAATGTCGTTCATGTACTACTCACCCGTCGGGTTTATTGTTACGGTAACTGTTGGGATTCTAGTTTCTGCTTGCACAGGTTCGATAGTACGAAGTGAGTTTTCGTATTAAACATACTAAAACAAGTTTCCATTGTAGGTTTTAAAGATCCGAAGGAGATGGACCCAAAGTTATTTCTTCCCGTTGTTGAAAACCCCCTTTTCCCAAAGTCAGTTGTGAGATTTTTCCGATTTGGAGTTCCGCCACTTGTTGAAGAGAGAAAGGATGAAAACGTCGAGGAAAATATACCTTTACATTCATGTGACGATTTTCAGAAAGAACACGACACTATTGCTTCTTATAACCGTGAAAGTGCTCCGACTGATAATATATAGAGCATATGTTGATAGTACTTGTGCATATGATTGATTCAATTGTTCACATTTGGAAAACATAAATTGACGTGAAAAATTTTTCCGCAGTAGAACGCGTTGTTTACGACCTGAATTGTAATGCGTTTACAGACGAATGTGACATGTGTTAGTTAAAGTTATAATAAGAATGGTTAAGGTTATTGTTATCGTTTTTTTACTGTTTGCAAAAGGAATAAGATGCGTTGTTAGTTACTTCATTTGAAGTGTCATATAGGTATAGGTTGAAGAAAACTATTATGCTTGTTTCGTCGAAACCTAATTCTATTTCATTTTGCGTGCGGTGCTTTACGTTTGTAGACTCCATTTATTCTGCTGATGTTTGTGTGTGTTAGGCAAAGGTATGACGACAACCAATTTATAATATACAGCTACCGATTGCTTTGCATATATTATTCCGTCATAAAGAAATGATAAAAATATATCCCCAATTGATTTGTATTTTTGTCTATTTGTAAGCTTTATGGTTTTTCACATAAAACGGGTTAAAACATTCAGGCGTATTCTACCATAAAACCTGACATTATGCTGATAGGAGTTCTAACGAACGACAAGAATAAATCCGTTATCTTGATTTCATCATGTACTCGGTACATAAGAAACGCTTTACCTACATGACGTTGTTTTTTATTGTGCGTTATCTTTTTGAATGTGTAAAATGTACACTATTGCAGGTTTTATTCATTGCTTTCTTCCATTTTAAAGCCCTGCCAGAATTTGTCAAAAAATTAACTTTTCAAAACATGCACAAAAACAATTTAACCCATGGATTTATTCATTTAGCAAAATTGCTTCGAATATTGAATCACATAGGAGGGCAAAGTTATGTGATGGTAGCAAGCAACTGTCTCTTCTCCGTCAGTGAGCTTGTAGCTATAAATATGTGAAGTAAATAACTTCAGCATTAACAACAGTTAATTTGACTCTTTTACCGTCTTTGTTTTGTTCTGATATTTTTGTTTCTCCTTCTTTGTACTTTCCTTTATTGGGACATGAGTTCGTTTCCGAGGACGTTCGTAACAGTAATAACATACGAGGTAAATATGACTGCTGCTGTTAAAACAACAAATGAGATGTGGGACATGCTGTCAGCACCCAAGTTTTGCTATACATTAAACCGCCCAGCAAACTCCCAGCTCCATAACCTGCAGAATCAATTAGTAGTGCAAGGGAGTACTATATCCAAGTTTTACTGAATAGAAGATCGTGCCACTGGATTTAACGTACTTTACTTCCCTTCTTGAAAAACCCAGAACGAGACACATGTTTTATATGTTCGACAAGGCACAATTTATTGTAGCTCTGCATTAAAAGTGCGCAATAAATATAAACAATTATCCTAGGTAAAGGTATTTTGACTTATAAACCAGCATGTATTAATCAGAAGCATTTATGTTCCACACATCCATTTACCTATTGCCTATAGGATGGCGTTAATCACTCCCATGCTAGTTGCTCTAAGTTCAGGGGTTGTGGTGTCACCGATGAAATGACATATTTCTATCCAGGTGACCGCCCATGAAAGCCCACGAATTGCTTTTGAGGCCACAAGGTGCCACGCTTGTGTAGCGGCGGTGTAAAAAAATATGTAGAGCTGTATTCATATTTTAAATTTTGTTTGTTTAAATCGATAAACGGTTGTAATGTTATTTTTGAGATGATGTGAGATGACGTTTTCGACCACAAACAAAAGTAGCATTGAACCCCACCACGCGAATATTAGTGACAATAATCTAAAACCGCAAGGTGGTGCTATTCACAAATAAATAACACATTTTTGGGATTTGAACCCAGGAAAAAAGTTAAAAACTACAGTTGGCTAATCGATCGAAGATCTTTTTTTTCAAACATAAAGAACTGAACTGTATCGGGATTTTCGCACATAGGATAACCTAAGTTTAAATCCCTGTGGGTTAAAAAATGAAACAATAACTCTTTGGCTTAGGATTTATGCTCAAAACTCACAACGCCACCAAAATCGTCTTTACTTTAAGGTCAGTAAAACGAGCTTTCTCGTCCGTTTCCGCTTGTAGAGTTAATGAACTTCAGAGCAAAGGGCAAATGGAATGTACAACACGTTACCACACAACTCTAACTCGGCCCAGCAATCTGTATGACATGAAATTATAGTACCTTAAGGAATTTCAAGGGGCGTGTGGAGGTTGCAGACGTTAATAAAGCATGGAATCGACTCGAAATAGGGTTTGTAAGCCCGTATGTGTATTTGTGCTTATAGCCATGACCTGAACGCACGCCAAGGGAGTAGCAAAACTAAATCGAGCATGGCCGCTGCTCAAAATGACTATATTCTTACCAGACTATCCACAAATATAAGTGTCCTCAGACAAAATGTAAGAGTGGGCTGTGCAGATTCTTAAGATCATAGTCAAATGTACGACCTCATTTGTGTGGACAAACACAAAAATATCGTTCTGCTAAAAGCACCGCGTGGTCAGTTCAACTACAATTACAACATGCCTTAATGTTTACAAAGAAACGAAGTAGTTGGCCCTTTTTAACAGAAAGCAATTAAGCAAAACGTTCCAACCTTAAACTGATTCTCGAGGAATTTCTGCCCAAACTTTTTCAAACAAAGTTTTTCAGTGATGTCCGATTTTTTATTGATATGTAAAGCATTATATTGTTCTGTTATGTATCTTGTGACATTAACAAAATCATGTTGTATGTTCATGTTGAACGTCGAGGGTAGGATTTTGTCAAACATTATCAATAATGACGTTCATATCGTGTGTAGCGCACTATTCCTATAGATTTATTGTAACCTTATTGGCAGTTACAATAACAATAATACAACAACATGTCTGCATATTACTGCAACACATGTATGATTTTATTTGTCCACATTTTGGACCACCTAGAGTTCCATTATTCTCCTTAGTTTGTCACTCTATTTGCGTCCGTTCAGGTCAGTGCTAAACACATTCGGGCTCACAAACCCGATTTCGAGCCGAGGCCATGCTTGATCAACGTCTGGAACCACAAAAACGCAGCTGCAATTCCCTGAAACTGCATTCAGAGTTTTGAACCAACTTGTCTCGAAGTAACCAAGCAAAACTCTTTGTATTTCTCGCAAATGCACAACGATGGTAATTGTGTCATGTGCTAAAAGCTTTTTATGAATATGATAAACAACAAATGGAACTGTACAATAACAAAGATATCAGCTAAATTGCATTGCGATAAGTTAATTTTCAGTAAAGTGTGAGTTTCAGTAATTTCCGTGTGTTGCGACGAGCATTAAGGTCATGGTCAAATGCAAATATACGCACGTCACGTCTTCAACCACATACACAACACGCCTCCCAAATTTGACATTTTTGCCCAACACAGTTTTGAGCCCAACTTTTCTGCAAGCAACCAAACAAAGCAGTGTACTTTGTAGATCCGTATCAATTGTTTTTCCCATCTTTTAATCGCAGCTGAAGGCTTTTTATCAACAATTTGAACAATAAATGAAATACCACGTTAGCAAATATACTCGACATTCAATTTTATCATGATGGCATTTTGTTTTGCCGTAACTGTTGATAAAAAGCGGTAAAAAAAACACATTTCACGTTGTTTAGGCAAAAACACGATAAAACAGCATGAAATGCCGTTGCAAAATCAAAATCTTGCCGACAAGAGCACATTGTCAGCATTTTATTGAAACTTATTTTTTATTTTTGTGGTGATAACAATTTCTTTGATATTGGATAGTGAAGTCGGCTTATATTTCAAGAAGTATCGGTTTTTTTTTTAGTTTAAGAATATGTTTTCGTTTCTGGTTCGCATTCAGCTCGCGTTCAGCTTGCGTTCAGATCACGGTCGACTGCCAACTTGAGCTGACAAACCTAAATACGCCTTGTCACGCGATCAGGTCAGGACTAAATGCACAAACTTGTCTGGAAGTATCCAAGCAAAACTCTTTGTATTTGTCGCAAATGCACAAGGATGGTAATTGTGTCATATGGTTTTGCTCCACCGCTCAATCGAGTCTAAACGATTTTATTAAAATAAAAAACAATAAATAGAACTGTACAATAACAAAGATAACGGCAGAAATGCATTGGGATAAGTTAATTTTTTCGGTAAAAGCTTATTTGGCCAATAGGTTTATTATCATTAATTGACCTTTAATAACATTGTATTTACCACAGTAAGGGTAAATTTATTGCGGCTTCATTTCTATTGTTTGTTTTTTAGAATTGAATTAAACAAAACTATATGTCAACATTTATTAGGTTCCTTGTAAAAGACGATTCTGGATTTTCTTACTTGTTTTCCATTCCATTTGACGCGCGCGTGTAGGTCATGGTCAAATGCTGCATGACAACTAACCTGTTTTATTTAGCTGATTTTTTGAATGTTTACATGTAAATCTTTTGTTCTAAACACCCTTTGCGGTTTAACATAATGCATGCATACACATGTATTATTCCCAGGCGTTAAAAACAATATTCTTCATTTGCTGCAAGAAACTTTCAAGGGACAATAGTGTGAGTTTCAGTGAATTTGTATCGGTTTACTGCCGTGCGTTTCAACTGGCATTTTGGTCATGGTCAAATGCAAAAATACACACGTCACGTCTGCGACCACACATACTACAACAAATAAAACAACACGTTAACAAAGATTCTCGACATTCAATTTCATCACAATGACATTTTGTTATGTTAAAATTGTTGATAAATAGCGACAAAAAAAATACATTTCACGCTGTTTGTCAATGAAAGCACATAGTCAGCATTTTATTGAAACATATGTTTTATTTTAGTGGTAATTACAATTTCTTTGATATTGGACAGTGCAGTCGGATTATGTTTCAAGCAGCATCAGGTTTCACCTTTTCATTTTATTTCCCTTTTTTTTTAGAAAAGTATTGAATCTTGAAGTTTTTTTTCACGTAATAGTTCTTGCAACCCCTTGTATTAATAAATTATGTACTTCCAGAAAGAAACTGATTTCGTACCGCAACGTATTCAAGTAATTTGTATCATTCATCTACACTAAAGTTGATGGGAAATGAGTGTCGTTTTCCAGAGCAATATTATTTAAATAATCACAAATAAATAAGTCTTCTAATAGTCATGGTGATTGGTTTACGCATAGTTGTTCATTGTGAATAACATTAACAAATAAAACATAACACGTGATAATTTACTGTGTGGTGATATAGGACAGTACCAACTGAATTAATTCGTTTACAAAGCTCGACTCTTTTATTCGCCTTTATGGGCTACTAGCCATGAGGGGTTGACTCTATTGGTGCGCATCAACACGCCTTATTGCATGTTTACGCCACTGCCTTTTACCTCATTTCATGTTTAAAACTAGAGCCTAGAGTGTATTTCTTTCTCAGGCGAGATACCGAGGGGTTGTCGCGCCTCTCGCAGTTTTTAGTGTTAGTTTCTGTTGAAGAATTTTATGGTGTTTCATCGTCGATACCTTGTCTGGCAGTCTGATAATTGTTCAAAACGTTACACTGGATTTTTACTTTTTTATCAAGTTTCTTATTTTAAGATAGAATTTAACGATATCAATACAGCCACCGTTAGTATTTCTTTTTTTAATTATAGCTTGATCCTAACGCTAATTGCCGACCAATATTTTTTAGTTCAAAAAATGGAAAGCAAATCCAATAAAGCCCTAATTGTGTTGCTGTTGTTTGGACTGTGGTTATGCTCCAATGGCCAATATAGTAGTAAAATAAATCGCCAAAAACGGAGTGAAGAAAATGTTTTACCTCCCCTACCCGGATTCAACAGCAACATGGAAAATCGCCAAAAACGGAGTGAAGAAAATGTTTTACCTCCCCTACCCGGATTCAACAGCAACATGGAAAATCGCCAAAAACGGAGTGAAGAAAATGTTTTACCTCCCCTACCCGGATTCAACAGCAACATGGAAAATCGCCAAAAACGGAGTGAAGAACATATTTTACCTCCCCTACCCGGATTCAACAGCAACATGGAAAATCGCCAAAAACGGAGTGAAGAACATGTTTTACCTCCCCAACCCGGATTCAACAGCAACATGGAAAATCGCCAAAAACGGAGTGAAGAAAATGTTTTACCTCCCCTACCCGGATTCAACAGCAACATGGAAAATCGCCAAAAACGGAGTGAAGAACATGTTTTACCTCCCCTACCCGGATTCAACAGCAACATGGAAAATCGCCAAAAACGGAGTGAAGAACATGTTTTACCTCCCCTACCCGGATTCAACAGCAACATGGAAAATCGCCAAAAACGGAGTGAAGAAAATGTTTTACCTCCCCTACCCGGATTCAACAGCAACATGGAAAATCGCCAAAAACGGAGTGAAGAAAATGTTTTACCTCCCCTACCCGGATTCAACAACAACATGGAAAATCGCCAAAAACGGAGTGAAGAAAATGTTTTACCTCCCCTACCCGGATTCAACAGCAACATGGAAAATCGCCAAAAACGGAGTGAAGAACATGTTTTACCTCCCCTACCCGGATTCAACAGCAACATGGAAAATTGCCAAAAACGGAGTGAAGAACATGTTTTACCTCCCCTACCCGGATTCAACAACAACATGGAAAATCGCCAAAAACGGAGTGAAGAAAATGTTTTACCTCCCCTACCCGGATTCAAAAGCAACATGGAAAATCGCCAAAAACGGAGTGAAGAAAATGTTTTACCTCCCCTACCCGGATTCAACAGCAACATGGAAAATCGCCAAAAACGGAGTGAAGAAAATGTTTTACCTCCCCTACCCGGATTCAACAGCAACATGGAAAATCGCCAAAAACGGAGTGAAGAAAATGTTTTACCTCCCCTACCCGGATTCAACAGCAACATGGAAAATCGCCAAAAACGGAGTGAAGAACATGTTTTACCTCCCCTACCCGGATTCAACAGCAACATGGAAAATCGCCAAAAACGGAGTGAAGAACATGTTTTACCTCCCCTACCCGGATTCAACAGCAACATGGAAAATCGCCAAAAACGGAGTGAAGAAAATGTTTTACCTCCCCTACCCGGATTCAACAGCAACATGGAAAATCGCCAAAAACGGAGTGAAGAAAATGTTTTACCTCCCCTACCCGGATTCAACAACAACATGGAAAATCGCCAAAAACGGAGTGAAGAAAATGTTTTACCTTCCCTACCCGGATTCAACAGCAACATGGAAAATCGCCAAAAACGGAGTGAAGAACATGTTTTACCTCCCCTACCCGGATTCAACAGCAACATGGAAAATTGCCAAAAACGGAGTGAAGAACATGTTTTACCTCCCCTACCCGGATTCAACAACAACATGGAAAATCGCCAAAAACGGAGTGAAGAAAATGTTTTACCTCCCCTACCCGGATTCAACAGCAACATGGAAAATCGCCAAAAACGGAGTGAAGAACATGTTTTACCTCCCCTACCCGGATTCAACAGCAACATGGAAAATCGCCAAAAACGGAGTGAAGAAAATGTTTTACCTCCCCTACCCGGATTCAACAGCAACATGGAAAATCGCCAAAAACGGAGTGAAGAAAATGTTTTACCTCCCCTACCCGGATTCAACAGCAACATGGAAAATCGCCAAAAACGGAGTGAAGAACATGTTTTACCTCCCCTACCCGGATTCAACAACAACATGGAAAATCGCCAAAAACGGAGTGAAGAACATGTTTTACCTCCCCTACCCAGATTCAACAACAACATGGAAAATCGCCAAAAACGGAGTGAAGAAAATGTTTTACCTCCCCTACCCGGATTCAACAGCAACATGGAAAATCGCCAAAAACGGAGTGAAGAACATGTTTTACCTCCCCTACCCGGATTCAACAACAACATGGAAAATCGCCAAAAACGGAGTGAAGAAAATGTTTTACCTCCCCTACCCGGATTCAACAGCAACATGGAAAATCGCCAAAAACGGAGTGAAGAAAATGTTTTACCTCCCCTACCCGGATTCAACAGCAACATGGAAAATCGCCAAAAACGGAGTGAAGAACATGTTTTACCTCCCCTACCCGGATTCAACAACAACATGGAAAATCGCCAAAAACGGAGTGAAGAAAATGTTTTACCTCCCCTACCCGGATTCAACAACAGCATGGAAAATCGCCAAAAACGGAGTGAAGAAAATGTTTTACCTCCCCTACCCGGATTCAACAGCAACATGGAAAATCGCCAAAAACGGAGTGAAGAAAATGTTTTACCTCCCCTACCCGGATTCAACAGCAACATGGAAAATCGCCAAAAACGGAGTGAAGAAAATGTTTTACCTCCCCTACCCGGATTCAACAGCAACATGGAAAATCGCCAAAAACGGAGTGAAGAAAATGTTTTACCTCCCCTACCCGGATTCAACAGCAACATGGAAAATCGCCAAAAACGGAGTGAAGAAAATGTTTTACCTCCCCTACCCGGATTCAACAGCAACATGGAAAATCGCCAAAAACGGAGTGAAGAAAATGTTTTACCTCCCCTACCCGGATTCAACAACAACATGGAAAATCGCCAAAAACGGAGTGAAGAAAATGTTTTACCTCCCCTACCCGGATTCAACAGCAACATGGAAAATCGCCAAAAACGGAGTGAAGAAAATGTTTTACCTCCCCTACCCGGATTCAACAGCAACATGGAAAATCGCCAAAAACGGAGTGAAGAACATGTTTTACCTCCCCTACCCGGATTCAACAGCAACATGGAAAATCGCCAAAAACGGAGTGAAGAAAATGTTTTACCTCCCCTACCCGGATTCAACAGCAACATGGAAAATCGCCAAAAACGGAGTGAAGAACATGTTTTACCTCCCCTACCCGGATTCAACAACAACATGGAAAATCGCCAAAAACGGAGTGAAGAACATGTTTTACCTCCCCTACCCAGATTCAACAACAACATGGAAAATCGCCAAAAACGGAGTGAAGAAAATGTTTTACCTCCCCTACCCGGATTCAACAGCAACATGGAAAATCGCCAAAAACGGAGTGAAGAACATGTTTTACCTCCCCTACCCGGATTCAACAACAACATGGAAAATCGCCAAAAACGGAGTGAAGAAAATGTTTTACCTCCCCTACCCGGATTCAACAGCAACATGGAAAATCGCCAAAAACGGAGTGAAGAAAATGTTTTACCTCCCCTACCCGGATTCAACAGCAACATGGAAAATCGCCAAAAACGGAGTGAAGAACATGTTTTACCTCCCCTACCCGGATTCAACAACAACATGGAAAATCGCCAAAAACGGAGTGAAGAAAATGTTTTACCTCCCCTACCCGGATTCAACAGCAACATGGAAAATCGCCCAAAACGGAGTGAAGAAAATGTTTTACATCCCCTACCCGGATTCAACAGCAACATGGAAAATCGCCCAAAACGGAGTGAAGAAAATGTTTTACCTCCCCTACCCGGATTCAACAACAACATGGAAAATTGCCAAAAACGGAGTGAAGAAAATGTTTTACATCCCCTACCCGGATTCAACAACAACATGGAAAATCGCCAAAAACGGAGTGAAGAACATGTTTTACCTCCCCTACCCGGATTCAACAACAACATGGAAAATCGCCAAAAACGGAGTGAAGAAAATGTTTTACCTCTCCTACCCGGATTCAACAGCAACATGGAAAATCGCCAAAAACGGAGTGAAGAAAATGTTTTACCTCCCCTACCCGGATTCAACAACAACATGGAAAATTGCCAAAAACGGAGTGAAGAAAATGTTTTACCTCCCCTACCCGGATTCAACAGCAACATGGAAAATCGCCAAAAACGGAGTGAAGAAAATGTTTTACCTCCCCTACCCGGATTCAACAACAACATGGAAAATTGCCAAAAACGGAGTGAAGAAAATGTTTTACCTCCCCTACCCGGATTCAACAACAACATGGAAAATTGCCAAAAACGGAGTGAAGAAAATGTTTTACCTCCCCTACCCGGATTCAACAACAACATGGAAAATTGCCAAAAACGGAGTGAAGAAAATGTTTTACCTCCCCTACCCGGATTCAACAGCAACATGGAAAATTGCCAAAAACGGAGTGAAGAAAATGTTTTACCTCCCCTACCCGGATTCAACAACAACATGGAAAATTGCCAAAAACGGAGTGAAGAAAATGTTTTACCTCCCCTACCCGGATTCAACAACAACATGGAAAATTGCCAAAAACGGAGTGAAGAAAATGTTTTACCTCCCCTACCCGGATTCAACAGCAACATGGAAAATTGCCAAAAACGGAGTGAAGAAAATGTTTTACCTCCCCTACCCGGATTCAACAACAACATGGAAAATTGCCAAAAACGGAGTGAAGAAAATGTTTTACCTCCCCTACCCGGATTCAACAACAACATGGAAAATTGCCAAAAACGGAGTGAAGAAAATGTTTTACCTCCCCTACCCGGATTCAACAACAACATGGAAAATTGCCAAAAACGGAGTGAAGAAAATGTTTTACCTCCCCTACCCGGATTCAACAGCAACATGGAAAATTGCCAAAAACGGAGTGAAGAAAATGTTTTACCTCCCCTACCCGGATTCAACAACAACATGGAAAATCGCCAAAAACGGAGTGAAGAACATGTTTTACCTCCCCTACCCGGATTCAACAACAACATGGAAAATCGCCAAAAACGGAGTGAAGAAAATGTTTTACCTCTCCTACCCGGATTCAACAGCAACATGGAAAATCGCCAAAAACGGAGTGAAGAAAATGTTTTACCTCCCCTACCCGGATTCAACAACAACATGGAAAATCGCCAAAAACGGAGTGAAGAACATGTTTTACCTCCCCTACCCGGATTCAACAACAACATGGAAAATCGCCAAAAACGGAGTGAAGAAAATGTTTTACCTCCCCTACCCGGATTCAACAACAACATGGAAAATCGCCAAAAACGGAGTGAAGAACATGTTTTTCATCCCCTACCCGGATTCAACAGCAACATGGAAAATCGCCAAAAACGGAGTGAAGAAAATGTTTTACCTCCCCTACCCGGATTCAACAACAACATGGAAAATCGCCAAAAACGGAGTGAAGAAAATGTTTTACCTCCCCTACCCGGATTCAACAACAACATGGAAAATTGCCAAAAACGGAGTGAAGAAAATGTTTTACCTCCCCTACCCGGATTCAACAGCAACATGGAAAATCGCCAAAAACGGAGTGAAGAAAATGTTTTACCTCCCCTACCCGGATTCAACAACAACATGGAAAATTGCCAAAAACGGAGTGAAGAAAATGTTTTACCTCCCCTACCCGGATTCAACAACAACATGGAAAATTGCCAAAAACGGAGTGAAGAAAATGTTTTACCTCCCCTACCCGGATTCAACAGCAACATGGAAAATTGCCAAAAACGGAGTGAAGAAAATGTTTTACCTCCCCTACCCGGATTCAACAACAACATGGAAAATTGCCAAAAACGGAGTGAAGAAAATGTTTTACCTCCCCTACCCGGATTCAACAACAACATGGAAAATTGCCAAAAACGGAGTGAAGAAAATGTTTTACCTCCCCTACCCGGATTCAACAGCAACATGGAAAATTGCCAAAAACGGAGTGAAGAAAATGTTTTACCTCCCCTACCCGGATTCAACAACAACATGGAAAATTGCCAAAAACGGAGTGAAGAAAATGTTTTACCTCCCCTACCCGGATTCAACAACAACATGGAAAATTGCCAAAAACGGAGTGAAGAAAATGTTTTACCTCCCCTACCCGGATTCAACAACAACATGGAAAATTGCCAAAAACGGAGTGAAGAAAATGTTTTACCTCCCCTACCCGGATTCAACAGCAACATGGAAAATTGCCAAAAACGGAGTGAAGAAAATGTTTTACCTCCCCTACCCGGATTCAACAACAACATGGAAAATCGCCAAAAACGGAGTGAAGAACATGTTTTACCTCCCCTACCCGGATTCAACAACAACATGGAAAATCGCCAAAAACGGAGTGAAGAACATGTTTTACCTCCCCTACCCGGATTCAACAACAACATGGAAAATCGCCAAAAACGGAGTGAAGAAAATGTTTTACCTCCCCTACCCGGATTCAACAACAACATGGAAAATCGCCAAAAACGGAGTGAAGAACATGTTTTTCATCCCCTACCCGGATTCAACAGCAACATGGAAAATCGCCAAAAACGGAGTGAAGAAAATGTTTTACCTCCCCTACCCGGATTCAACAACAACATGGAAAATCGCCAAAAACGGAGTGAAGAACATGTTTTACCTCCCCTACCCGGATTCAACAGCAACATGGAAAATCGCCAAAAACGGAGTGAAGAAAATGTTTTACCTCCCCTACCCGGATTCAACAGCAACATGGAAAATCGCCAAAAACGGAGTGAAGAACATGTTTTACCTCCCCTACCCGGATTCAACAACAACATGGAAAATCGCCAAAAACGGAGTGAAGAACATGTTTTACCTCCCCTACCCAGATTCAACAACAACATGGAAAATCGCCAAAAACGGAGTGAAGAAAATGTTTTACCTCCCCTACCCGGATTCAACAGCAACATGGAAAATCGCCAAAAACGGAGTGAAGAACATGTTTTACCTCCCCTACCCGGATTCAACAACAACATGGAAAATCGCCAAAAACGGAGTGAAGAAAATGTTTTACCTCCCCTACCCGGATTCAACAGCAACATGGAAAATCGCCAAAAACGGAGTGAAGAACATGTTTTACCTCCCCTACCCGGATTCAACAGCAACATGGAAAATCGCCAAAAACGGAGTGAAGAAAATGTTTTACCTCCCCTACCCGGATTCAACAGCAACATGGAAAATCGCCAAAAACGGAGTGAAGAACATGTTTTACCTCCCCTACCCGGATTCAACAACAACATGGAAAATCGCCAAAAACGGAGTGAAGAACATGTTTTACCTCCCCTACCCAGATTCAACAACAACATGGAAAATCGCCAAAAACGGAGTGAAGAAAATGTTTTACCTCCCCTACCCGGATTCAACAGCAACATGGAAAATCGCCAAAAACGGAGTGAAGAACATGTTTTACCTCCCCTACCCGGATTCAACAACAACATGGAAAATCGCCAAAAACGGAGTGAAGAAAATGTTTTACCTCCCCTACCCGGATTCAACAGCAACATGGAAAATCGCCAAAAACGGAGTGAAGAAAATGTTTTACCTCCCCTACCCGGATTCAACAGCAACATGGAAAATCGCCAAAAACGGAGTGAAGAACATGTTTTACCTCCCCTACCCGGATTCAACAACAACATGGAAAATCGCCAAAAACGGAGTGAAGAAAATGTTTTACCTCCCCTACCCGGATTCAACAGCAACATGGAAAATCGCCCAAAACGGAGTGAAGAAAATGTTTTACATCCCCTACCCGGATTCAACAGCAACATGGAAAATCGCCCAAAACGGAGTGAAGAAAATGTTTTACCTCCCCTACCCGGATTCAACAACAACATGGAAAATTGCCAAAAACGGAGTGAAGAAAATGTTTTACATCCCCTACCCGGATTCAACAACAACATGGAAAATCGCCAAAAACGGAGTGAAGAACATGTTTTACCTCCCCTACCCGGATTCAACAACAACATGGAAAATCGCCAAAAACGGAGTGAAGAAAATGTTTTACCTCTCCTACCCGGATTCAACAGCAACATGGAAAATCGCCAAAAACGGAGTGAAGAAAATGTTTTACCTCCCCTACCCGGATTCAACAACAACATGGAAAATTGCCAAAAACGGAGTGAAGAAAATGTTTTACCTCCCCTACCCGGATTCAACAGCAACATGGAAAATCGCCAAAAACGGAGTGAAGAAAATGTTTTACCTCCCCTACCCGGATTCAACAACAACATGGAAAATTGCCAAAAACGGAGTGAAGAAAATGTTTTACCTCCCCTACCCGGATTCAACAACAACATGGAAAATTGCCAAAAACGGAGTGAAGAAAATGTTTTACCTCCCCTACCCGGATTCAACAACAACATGGAAAATTGCCAAAAACGGAGTGAAGAAAATGTTTTACCTCCCCTACCCGGATTCAACAGCAACATGGAAAATTGCCAAAAACGGAGTGAAGAAAATGTTTTACCTCCCCTACCCGGATTCAACAACAACATGGAAAATTGCCAAAAACGGAGTGAAGAAAATGTTTTACCTCCCCTACCCGGATTCAACAACAACATGGAAAATTGCCAAAAACGGAGTGAAGAAAATGTTTTACCTCCCCTACCCGGATTCAACAGCAACATGGAAAATTGCCAAAAACGGAGTGAAGAAAATGTTTTACCTCCCCTACCCGGATTCAACAACAACATGGAAAATTGCCAAAAACGGAGTGAAGAAAATGTTTTACCTCCCCTACCCGGATTCAACAACAACATGGAAAATTGCCAAAAACGGAGTGAAGAAAATGTTTTACCTCCCCTACCCGGATTCAACAACAACATGGAAAATTGCCAAAAACGGAGTGAAGAAAATGTTTTACCTCCCCTACCCGGATTCAACAGCAACATGGAAAATTGCCAAAAACGGAGTGAAGAAAATGTTTTACCTCCCCTACCCGGATTCAACAACAACATGGAAAATCGCCAAAAACGGAGTGAAGAACATGTTTTACCTCCCCTACCCGGATTCAACAACAACATGGAAAATCGCCAAAAACGGAGTGAAGAAAATGTTTTACCTCTCCTACCCGGATTCAACAGCAACATGGAAAATCGCCAAAAACGGAGTGAAGAAAATGTTTTACCTCCCCTACCCGGATTCAACAACAACATGGAAAATCGCCAAAAACGGAGTGAAGAACATGTTTTACCTCCCCTACCCGGATTCAACAACAACATGGAAAATCGCCAAAAACGGAGTGAAGAAAATGTTTTACCTCCCCTACCCGGATTCAACAACAACATGGAAAATCGCCAAAAACGGAGTGAAGAACATGTTTTTCATCCCCTACCCGGATTCAACAGCAACATGGAAAATCGCCAAAAACGGAGTGAAGAAAATGTTTTACCTCCCCTACCCGGATTCAACAACAACATGGAAAATCGCCAAAAACGGAGTGAAGAAAATGTTTTACCTCCCCTACCCGGATTCAACAACAACATGGAAAATTGCCAAAAACGGAGTGAAGAAAATGTTTTACCTCCCCTACCCGGATTCAACAGCAACATGGAAAATCGCCAAAAACGGAGTGAAGAAAATGTTTTACCTCCCCTACCCGGATTCAACAACAACATGGAAAATTGCCAAAAACGGAGTGAAGAAAATGTTTTACCTCCCCTACCCGGATTCAACAACAACATGGAAAATTGCCAAAAACGGAGTGAAGAAAATGTTTTACCTCCCCTACCCGGATTCAACAGCAACATGGAAAATTGCCAAAAACGGAGTGAAGAAAATGTTTTACCTCCCCTACCCGGATTCAACAACAACATGGAAAATTGCCAAAAACGGAGTGAAGAAAATGTTTTACCTCCCCTACCCGGATTCAACAACAACATGGAAAATTGCCAAAAACGGAGTGAAGAAAATGTTTTACCTCCCCTACCCGGATTCAACAGCAACATGGAAAATTGCCAAAAACGGAGTGAAGAAAATGTTTTACCTCCCCTACCCGGATTCAACAACAACATGGAAAATTGCCAAAAACGGAGTGAAGAAAATGTTTTACCTCCCCTACCCGGATTCAACAACAACATGGAAAATTGCCAAAAACGGAGTGAAGAAAATGTTTTACCTCCCCTACCCGGATTCAACAACAACATGGAAAATTGCCAAAAACGGAGTGAAGAAAATGTTTTACCTCCCCTACCCGGATTCAACAGCAACATGGAAAATTGCCAAAAACGGAGTGAAGAAAATGTTTTACCTCCCCTACCCGGATTCAACAACAACATGGAAAATCGCCAAAAACGGAGTGAAGAACATGTTTTACCTCCCCTACCCGGATTCAACAACAACATGGAAAATCGCCAAAAACGGAGTGAAGAACATGTTTTACCTCCCCTACCCGGATTCAACAACAACATGGAAAATCGCCAAAAACGGAGTGAAGAAAATGTTTTACCTCCCCTACCCGGATTCAACAACAACATGGAAAATCGCCAAAAACGGAGTGAAGAACATGTTTTTCATCCCCTACCCGGATTCAACAGCAACATGGAAAATCGCCAAAAACGGAGTGAAGAAAATGTTTTACCTCCCCTACCCGGATTCAACAACAACATGGAAAATCGCCAAAAACGGAGTGAAGAACATGTTTTACCTCCCCTACCCGGATTCAACAGCAACATGGAAAATCGCCAAAAACGGAGTGAAGAAAATGTTTTACCTCCCCTACCCGGATTCAACAGCAACATGGAAAATCGCCAAAAACGGAGTGAAGAACATGTTTTACCTCCCCTACCCGGATTCAACAACAACATGGAAAATCGCCAAAAACGGAGTGAAGAACATGTTTTACCTCCCCTACCCAGATTCAACAACAACATGGAAAATCGCCAAAAACGGAGTGAAGAAAATGTTTTACCTCCCCTACCCGGATTCAACAGCAACATGGAAAATCGCCAAAAACGGAGTGAAGAACATGTTTTACCTCCCCTACCCGGATTCAACAACAACATGGAAAATCGCCAAAAACGGAGTGAAGAAAATGTTTTACCTCCCCTACCCGGATTCAACAGCAACATGGAAAATCGCCAAAAACGGAGTGAAGAAAATGTTTTACCTCCCCTACCCGGATTCAACAGCAACATGGAAAATCGCCAAAAACGGAGTGAAGAAAATGTTTTACCTCCCCTACCCGGATTCAACAACAACATGGAAAATCGCCAAAAACGGAGTGAAGAAAATGTTTTACCTCCCCTACCCGGATTCAACAGCAACATGGAAAATCGCCCAAAACGGAGTGAAGAAAATGTTTTACATCCCCTACCCGGATTCAACAGCAACATGGAAAATCGCCCAAAACGGAGTGAAGAAAATGTTTTACCTCCCCTACCCGGATTCAACAACAACATGGAAAATTGCCAAAAACGGAGTGAAGAAAATGTTTTACATCCCCTACCCGGATTCAACAACAACATGGAAAATCGCCAAAAACGGAGTGAAGAACATGTTTTACCTCCCCTACCCGGATTCAACAACAACATGGAAAATCGCCAAAAACGGAGTGAAGAAAATGTTTTACCTCTCCTACCCGGATTCAACAGCAACATGGAAAATCGCCAAAAACGGAGTGAAGAAAATGTTTTACCTCCCCTACCCGGATTCAACAACAACATGGAAAATTGCCAAAAACGGAGTGAAGAAAATGTTTTACCTCCCCTACCCGGATTCAACAGCAACATGGAAAATCGCCAAAAACGGAGTGAAGAAAATGTTTTACCTCCCCTACCCGGATTCAACAACAACATGGAAAATTGCCAAAAACGGAGTGAAGAAAATGTTTTACCTCCCCTACCCGGATTCAACAACAACATGGAAAATTGCCAAAAACGGAGTGAAGAAAATGTTTTACCTCCCCTACCCGGATTCAACAACAACATGGAAAATTGCCAAAAACGGAGTGAAGAAAATGTTTTACCTCCCCTACCCGGATTCAACAGCAACATGGAAAATTGCCAAAAACGGAGTGAAGAAAATGTTTTACCTCCCCTACCCGGATTCAACAACAACATGGAAAATTGCCAAAAACGGAGTGAAGAAAATGTTTTACCTCCCCTACCCGGATTCAACAACAACATGGAAAATTGCCAAAAACGGAGTGAAGAAAATGTTTTACCTCCCCTACCCGGATTCAACAGCAACATGGAAAATTGCCAAAAACGGAGTGAAGAAAATGTTTTACCTCCCCTACCCGGATTCAACAACAACATGGAAAATTGCCAAAAACGGAGTGAAGAAAATGTTTTACCTCCCCTACCCGGATTCAACAACAACATGGAAAATTGCCAAAAACGGAGTGAAGAAAATGTTTTACCTCCCCTACCCGGATTCAACAACAACATGGAAAATTGCCAAAAACGGAGTGAAGAAAATGTTTTACCTCCCCTACCCGGATTCAACAGCAACATGGAAAATTGCCAAAAACGGAGTGAAGAAAATGTTTTACCTCCCCTACCCGGATTCAACAACAACATGGAAAATCGCCAAAAACGGAGTGAAGAACATGTTTTACCTCCCCTACCCGGATTCAACAACAACATGGAAAATCGCCAAAAACGGAGTGAAGAAAATGTTTTACCTCTCCTACCCGGATTCAACAGCAACATGGAAAATCGCCAAAAACGGAGTGAAGAAAATGTTTTACCTCCCCTACCCGGATTCAACAACAACATGGAAAATCGCCAAAAACGGAGTGAAGAACATGTTTTACCTCCCCTACCCGGATTCAACAACAACATGGAAAATCGCCAAAAACGGAGTGAAGAAAATGTTTTACCTCCCCTACCCGGATTCAACAACAACATGGAAAATCGCCAAAAACGGAGTGAAGAACATGTTTTTCATCCCCTACCCGGATTCAACAGCAACATGGAAAATCGCCAAAAACGGAGTGAAGAAAATGTTTTACCTCCCCTACCCGGATTCAACAACAACATGGAAAATCGCCAAAAACGGAGTGAAGAAAATGTTTTACCTCCCCTACCCGGATTCAACAACAACATGGAAAATTGCCAAAAACGGAGTGAAGAAAATGTTTTACCTCCCCTACCCGGATTCAACAGCAACATGGAAAATCGCCAAAAACGGAGTGAAGAAAATGTTTTACCTCCCCTACCCGGATTCAACAACAACATGGAAAATTGCCAAAAACGGAGTGAAGAAAATGTTTTACCTCCCCTACCCGGATTCAACAACAACATGGAAAATTGCCAAAAACGGAGTGAAGAAAATGTTTTACCTCCCCTACCCGGATTCAACAGCAACATGGAAAATTGCCAAAAACGGAGTGAAGAAAATGTTTTACCTCCCCTACCCGGATTCAACAACAACATGGAAAATTGCCAAAAACGGAGTGAAGAAAATGTTTTACCTCCCCTACCCGGATTCAACAACAACATGGAAAATTGCCAAAAACGGAGTGAAGAAAATGTTTTACCTCCCCTACCCGGATTCAACAGCAACATGGAAAATTGCCAAAAACGGAGTGAAGAAAATGTTTTACCTCCCCTACCCGGATTCAACAACAACATGGAAAATTGCCAAAAACGGAGTGAAGAAAATGTTTTACCTCCCCTACCCGGATTCAACAACAACATGGAAAATTGCCAAAAACGGAGTGAAGAAAATGTTTTACCTCCCCTACCCGGATTCAACAACAACATGGAAAATTGCCAAAAACGGAGTGAAGAAAATGTTTTACCTCCCCTACCCGGATTCAACAGCAACATGGAAAATTGCCAAAAACGGAGTGAAGAAAATGTTTTACCTCCCCTACCCGGATTCAACAACAACATGGAAAATCGCCAAAAACGGAGTGAAGAACATGTTTTACCTCCCCTACCCGGATTCAACAACAACATGGAAAATCGCCAAAAACGGAGTGAAGAAAATGTTTTACCTCCCCTACCCGGATTCAACAACAACATGGAAAATCGCCAAAAACGGAGTGAAGAACATGTTTTACCTCCCCTACCCGGAT
Organism: Ascidia mentula; assembly: GCF_947561715.1. Classification (NCBI taxonomy): domain Eukaryota; kingdom Metazoa; phylum Chordata; class Ascidiacea; order Phlebobranchia; family Ascidiidae; genus Ascidia; species Ascidia mentula. Next base: position 7,473,622 of record NC_138569.1, read on the forward strand.
TCAACAACAACATGGAAAATCGCCAAAAACGGAGTGAAGAAAATGTTTTACCTCCCCTACCCGGATTCAACAACAACATGGAAAATCGCCAAAAACGGAGTGAAGAACATGTTTTTCATCCCCTACCCGGATTCAACAGCAACATGGAAAATCGCCAAAAACGGAGTGAAGAAAATGTTTTACCTCCCCTACCCGGATTCAACAACAACATGGAAAATCGCCAAAAACGGAGTGAAGAAAATGTTTTACCTCCCCTACCCGGATTCAACAACAACATGGAAAATTGCCAAAAACGGAGTGAAGAAAATGTTTTACCTCCCCTACCCGGATTCAACAGCAACATGGAAAATCGCCAAAAACGGAGTGAAGAAAATGTTTTACCTCCCCTACCCGGATTCAACAACAACATGGAAAATCGCCAAAAACGGAGTGAAGAAAATGTTTTACCTCCCCTACCCGGATTCAACAGCAACATGGAAAATCGCCCAAAACGGAGTGAAGAAAATGTTTTACATCCCCTACCCGGATTCAACAGCAACATGGAAAATCGCCAAAAACGGAGTGAAGAAAATGTTTTACCTCCCCTACCCGGATTCAACAACAACATGGAAAATCGCCAAAAACGGAGTGAAGAAATTGTTTCACCTCCCCTACCCGGATTCAACAGCAACATGGAAAATCGCCAAAAACGGAGTGAAGAAAATGTTTTACCTCCCCTACCCGGATTCAACAGCAACATGGAAAATCGCCAAAAACGGAGTGAAGAACATGTTTCACCTCCCCTACCCGGATTCAACAGGAACATGGAAAATCGCCAAAAACGGAGTGAAGAAAATGTTTTACCTCCCCTACCCGGATTCAACAGCAACATGGAAAATCGCCAAAAACGGAGTGAAGAAAATGTTTTACCTCCCCTACCCGGATTCAACAGCAACATGGAAAATCGCCAAAAACGGAGTGAAGAAAATGTTTTACCTCCCCTACCCGGATTCAACAGCAACATGGAAAATCGCCAAAAACGGAGTGAAGAAAATGACGCACCCCTGTAGGGTTTAAAAGTTTCAAAAAGATTGTTTCGAAACGAATATTGGAAAGAAAACATTCCTACGATTTTGTTTTGGAATTGGAAGCTGGATCAAAAACATTTTTTCCGGTATCAGAATGTACATATTTTAAAGAGATACACAGCAGGTCAAATTTTGTTGAGAAAAATTGTATGTTATTTCAACCGTAAAAATAAAATTATATGTACAAATTGAAAGATTGATTAGTTTGAAACCAGACGAAAGGAGGTTGCCAAATTCTAGCCCCAAGGCTCAGGCCTTTCAAGTGTCAAGGACCATAAACACTTAAGTGAGGTTCAGCTGGGAACTCTATGCCTAACCTAAACACTACCTATTACGGCATACGTTGCAGTACCTTAAATTTTTAATTGTTGAGATAATTGCTTTCGTTGGACTCACACAATGGCCAAGGCCATGCTTGATCAACGTCTACCACCACAAACATAACGCAGCCCCTGGGAATTCCTAGAAACTACATGTTTGGAATCATCTTGTCTGGGAGTAACCAGGCAAAATTTTCTATTTCTGGCAAATCCACAAGGAAGGTAATTGTGTCATGTGGTTTTGCTCCACCGCGCAGTCTAAAAGCTTTTTAGTAATGTGATAAACAACAAATGGAAATGTACAATAACAAAGATAACGGCAGAAATGCATTGGGATAAGTTAATTTCAAGGGTAAAAGCAAAGATAATTTATTTCACCAATCGGTTTATCATCATTCAATGATTGAAGTTTTCTGTCGTGTAACAGGAATCCAATTGGAAAAATAGAATCATTTCTAATGCGAACATTTCGGCTTTGACTAAAATCCTGACTTGCCTGACTTTAACAGCAGCGTTTCCTATAAAAAACTTGGAATTGCCTAACTTTCGTGAATGTGTGTTTGGAATTGCTTGACTTTCGTGATTGTGCGTTGCCATTGCCTAACTTTTGCGTTTTGGAATTGCCTGACTTTTGCCTGAATTTTGGTTCGAAAACAAATTTTGTTTCCCGCTATGGACACCATAGTTATCAACGGACTAAAGGCATTTTAAAACGATTTTTTGTCCGAAAACAAGTTTTATTTCCCGTTACAAATTTTGTTTTCGCAGTTTCGTTTTTGATACTTTAATATTTAAGCATTTCAAAACGGACTTGTTAACAAAATATGCGGACAAAGATATGTTTTTGAATACTGACGTCATTTTATTACAAACCGGCTCTTTGTTTCCATCAAGCGTTATTTAATTAATAATACAAAGTTTTTCCAAAAAAATCGTTTCGAATTTCGCTCTTAACCATAACCAGCTTTTCTCAAATTCGTTTTAAACTCTGTGTAAAATTTTACTTTTGAAAACGAAATTGCTCATTTCAAAACAACATATGTTTCGGGAAAACGAAATTCGAAACGATTTTGTTTTCTTGTGGAAAAATGTATAGGCCACCATATCCAATGTGCAATGGGAGCTCCGTATGACTCATGTTTAGTGCTTGACTAATGAATACACAGGTTTGTGTTTTTTTTTGTTTGTTGTGTTGAAAGTTACGTTGTTCAAAAGCTTTGCCTGGAGATGGTAGAACAGGGAGGGGAATTGACGAACATTTATTTTCAAGTGATTAATGTTGGAAGTTACTTCTGTGGTAACCCACAGACTCGTCCGCTTCTGCTGTGATTTAAAGCAGTACAAGCTTGTTTGGCGCAAAACTCGCTTTGTGTTCGCAACAAAGCAACAGCGTGGACAGGATAAAATCACAGGAATTGTAAGGTTGCTGTGACGCCTTGGTGTCTCAATGAATACAACAACCTTCAAAGGAAACACTCTTAGTGGGAAGAGTGGCAGAAGGATAAGTAAAACGGTTGCAATTGGGAATCGTGCAGGATTGATAATGGATACGAGACCAGGAGTCTTGTAGCAGTAGTAGAGCTTGGCGATTCATTTAAATTGGTTGCAAACATCGTGACAGGTTAGTTTCGCACAACTGAGGAATGCCGGTAAGTGTCGCTGTGGAGGTGATCGACACAGACAAAGCTCTGTTTCTCATACAGTAAATCCCGTTTACTGAGTCAGTAGTGATTAGCGATTGACGGCCAGGCAGTACCAATTAAAGTTGGATCGAGTTTGTTTTTGTTTTGGCATGCCGAAGTATCAAGCCGGTTTTTAATTTTTATTCAGCATGCCGAGATATGGTAGGTATATTCAATGTTTATACTTGCCAGAGTAGGAACAGTTTTTACTAACTTTTGGTGTCAGTACTGTTTGTTTTCTGTGAAACCAATAGCATTAGCAAAACAATACCGTTGTTTTTACTGTCAACACTTCACATGTTATACGTTCTCTTCATAAGATTTTACACCAGTCCAAATTCTGCGGAAAACTTCGGATGGTATTTGGAAGTTGGACGAACATGCGTTGAAGAACGTCTTGCGCTGCTCGTGGAATGAAGCAACGGCAATAATTTCCATTTGCGGCGATAAAAGAAAAGGAAAATCATTTCTTCTGAACCTGTTAATGCACAACCTGAGCCGGGTGGGTTAAAACTATTGATAACCAACCATATATGTAACAAATGGTCATCAGCTGTATTACACATATGTTGCTTCCTAGTCAATTTGTCATGTTCCGCAGACTGTCAAGGACAAACTGTTATCCACGTTTTTCGGTGGCGAAAAACTTTCTAACACTTTTAAGTGGAGAGGTGGAACATCACGGGATACAGAGGGAATTTGGATTACGGACCAACCTATCCCATTGACAACAAAAGGAGGAAACGTAAGCAGATACTTTTGCCTTTCTTAGCTTCAGCCAAGTATCAATCAACGCATACTGTTTTGTAGTTTGTTCATTTCAAACAGCAAACTGGTGTGATTTCCACACATAAAGGCATAACTATAGTTAAGTTATTTAGTTACATCTACAATTCGAAGCCCATTAGTAGAATGAAACACATAAATTCACATTTCCGATTAGAGCTGAAGTGCACAGGGTTGACCAAGCATGGCTTTATGTGCCTTGCTTCCACTTGTCGAGCAACAGTGACATTGAGTTAGTTATATATACAAAGCCACTTTGACTCACCTATCTGTTTTACAAAAAAATGGTTTACTAAAAATTCCACGTATTTTAGTGTATTGCCTAAACCATAAAAAATATGTTTATTTCTGCTTTATAGTGCTATTAAACATTTGTGTTTTATTTTGAAGGTACACGTTTACATAGTTGACACCCAAGGAATGTTTGACAACACAACAACAAAACACGAATGCACCCAGATTTTTACTCTTTCCACTTTGATGAGTTCCATCGTAGTGTTTAACCTTCTGCGGCAACTTCAATCAAACGACATAGAACAGCTTTCAGTAGGTGTAAAACTTATATTTGGAATCGTCCGTACAACAATAGCTATTGGTCTGAGATGCGCCAAGTGAAAAATGGCGGTATTACCATTAAGAAACAATCACAATTCTGTGGGTTACATTTGTCGCTATTCCCAAAGCTTCTCTAAATCTATTCCATGTGTAACTACTTTGGTGAAATGATAAATATGGTACTATGTTTTATAGTTTTGGATGCAAAGTGCTCAGTGGGTTGGCAACGAGAAATCAAAGCCAGTTCTTCAGGTTCCTTTGTTTTTCCTTGTAAAATGTGTTTTTGCGTACCTAATCAACCGCGTTTTGTACGACAGAATTTGTTTTTTCTAATTCGCGACTTCCCACACGAAAATCTCGGTTACGGTCTCAAAGGCGGAGAAGCGTATTTAAAACAACAAATCGAAGAGAGCAAGGAAAACGGAGAGATAACCGCCAATCTGGAAGAATTGAAGAAAGTTTTTCAACGCGTTTCAGCGTACGCCATGCCCTTCCCAGGAGACAAGGTGGCGAAAAGAGGGCACAATGAAAAACCTCTAAAGTTAAAAGGTGCGTACTTATTTCAATGCACTGCACATACATTGGTTTCACATGTTTATTGCTATACTTATAAGCTACATGCCTTCTAGATATTGCATCGCAATTTCTGCAATATGCAAATGAGTTCTTTCAACACCTGAAAAAAGACATTGGGCCACTGACTCTAAACAAAAATCCCATGAATGGGAGCGATTTATATACTTATATCGTGAAATGCTCCGAACTCGTATTAACTGGTGAAATGCCGAAAGCAAAGGACCTTTCAGACGTAAGCCCTTTGTCTAATAAGCAATTTTGTTCGTAATACGATCCATGAATCCGATAGTTTGTTACAGCTTGTTGCCGACCACTGGATGCGCGACTTAGTAGAGAAGTGCGTTGAAAAATATCAAGACAAAATCAAGGTAAGTGGTACATTTATGGGACTGTTAACGACCTGTTAAGCGTTGTAATACTTTTACAGAATCTGGAAAAGGGTAGCAGACAAAAGGAAACACTGACAGCAGAAAAGGATGCTGTGATGAAGTTTTTTGATGACTCCGATAAGTTCGGGCGGAAAAATGTGATACAAGATGCTCGAAATGTATTACAGGTGGAGGTTGACAGGATGTGTGAAGCTGAGCTATCTCATGATGACAAACTGAAAGATGCTCGCAGCTTAGAAGAGAAACTCATGGAAGCCAAAAACAACCTTAAGAAAAAATACGTGGAGCTAGCTGAGAAGCACAAAGCGGAGGCCCATGCGGCACATGGAGATAAAGAAAAAGCCGATCACGACAATAAAACTTCACTCGAAGAAAAAAGTGCCAAATCGCCAGAAGCCAAATCGTTACTTCCGGAAATGCCGAGCGGACATACCCCAAAAAGACATCCAACTACTTCTATGCTGGATCCTGACATTGAAAAGCCTCGGGGGCAACAAGAGAATGGAAAGTCACGGGTACCAAAAGATAGAAAGCAACGGGTTCCAGAGGATGGAAAGCAACGGGGACAAGAAGATGGAAATCCACGGGTACCAGAGGATGGAAAGCCACGGGGACAACAAGAGGATGGAAAGCCACGGGGACAACAAGAAGAGGGAAAGCCACGGGTGCCAGAGGATGGAAAGCCACGGGTGCCAGAGGATGGAAAGCCACGGGGACAACAAGAAGATGGAAAGGCACGGATACAAAAGAATGGAGTGCCTAAGGTACAAGAAAATGAAATGCTCAAAGCACAAGAAGATGGAAAGCATCAGGTTCATGAGGGTGGAATGCAACAGAATCGAAAGGACGGAGAGCAACAAATGCAACAGGACCTTTAGAACACATCCACAAAAACATTTTGGTGTAAACTTGCCTGATGACAATAACTTGTTTCATTATTGTAATTGCTATCATAAACAGCTAAAGACAATGCTCATCTGCAACGTGGAAATTACCACTGTGTGTAAAGTTTAAATGCGTGTTGCCCGGACTCAAGTTCTAACTACTGTTTGGCTACCAGGATATACTAAAAACTTTATTGCAAAGTAAAGTTTTGAAATATTGTTCGTTTTTCACAAAGTTTGGTAAAATAAAGAAAACAGTTGAGTGTACACACACCGCTGACAAAACAAAGTTCTATTGTAACTTTGCTGAAGCAAATGTTGTGGAGATTTTTTTATCACCGTTATCTCAAATCCATGAATATAAATTGCTCAAGGAAATGTAAGATTGCTTAAATATGCGCGAATTGTTGTTTGATAACGTTGACGAAAAAACTAAAAAAATAGAAAAGGTTTTGTCACTTGTTTCGTCTTAGATAAACGCAGGGTCTTTTTCACTAACGTTTGACTGCTCGGTTCAACAGGGTGACTTGTATTATAAGATGGGAGAAACATGTTTATAATTTAAAACAACTGTCACTGGCTACTGAAGTTTTTTATAGGCATTGACTTGTCGAGTCACAATCACACCAACACGTTAGTTTGTGTGTTTATTTCTGGCCACACGGTGCACCCAAATATTTTGTAATATTGTTAATATGTATTTTCTGAAACCAACAAAATTACAAATGTAAATTTCTGAATTTCTGAACTATTTCTGCCAACCTTTTGTAAGCATTTTTGTCATATTTTTATATTTATTGCTTTAAAGGAAAGCTTGAATTTCTATTCCGCCTATGTTCTGTATAAAATTCAGTATTTCATTGTATCACATACCTTCCCCCACACTTTATTAGGAACAGCCAAAGTGATTTTTTGTAACTTTTGAAACACGAGTGTAACAATATCATTGAGATAGATGCCTACATTGCATTAATAATAGATGCCCACTGGTTATCAGAAAAACAACAGATTTAAATAGTTCATTTTGTCTGTTGTAACATGTATATGAGGTGAACTCCTGTTATCTGATACGAGTGAGAGAGGTGGATTTTTGTGTTGTACAACATCAAACGTTTACTGCGCTTCCTTGCAAGTCTGTTTTTTTATATATTGTTTGACCATCAGAATATGCCATACAAATTTACATATAAGGTGAGGTTTCATAAATAAGGTTTGTGATTGTTATTTCAAATTAATAATAACTAACGTGCAACAAACTTGGAAATATTATGTATGAAATCTATTTATGAAAAGACAAAGTTCGTGTATCTTGTTACGTATGGTCTTTTGGTCACGTTTAATAAATATTTTTCCTTTAATAGTTTTTTCAAAATTACACTAATTGCCTAAACAACCTTCTCTATTGAGACTGAGAGGTTTTGAAGTATGTTGAATTTATTTACAAGCACGCAATAAGATACAGATCGGACAAAATATGTTACTCTGGAAAAACATTTTTTGGATGTTTATACATACATATATATACAAAGAAAAAGAGAGAAATTCCACACATGTCTTTTTCTGGTAAAAATCAACGAAATTTAAAGCATGTCATCTATTATTTAGTTACTACTACTTTCATATTCGCTGCTGTACAGGAAAGGAATATGCCATCTTGACTTCTGGTGAATTTGTGTTCTGCCTCTGTTCTGTAATTCTTGAATCTCGTTGTTCATCTAAAAATGCATTGTTCTGTGTATTACTACATATGCGTTGTCCAGTCCTTTAAAACGTTTAAATAAATCAATAGTGAAAGCCAAAGCTCAAATGCTGTTAATCATTAGTAAACGTTTCGAACACTAACTGCGTTCATCATCAGTACTACAATGAGTGCATGCAAGAAAAGCGTCGGGGTAATAAAGGACTGAGCAGGCAGAAGGGAAACAGCAGCAGCAACAACACGCAACAAGCCAGAGGCATGTCACGTGACAAACAACATGGAAGCACAGCAGCGACGTCATCAGTAGCAATGTGTCAGGCTGCAGTACGGACCTAGACGTTGAATAGGTAAAGCGGTTTGGAGCTATCATCCACGTTCAGTGCTGGTTTATGGTGTTGGATGTAAAGTGTTTCCAGAAATTCTAATTACTAATTTCCAATCTAAATTACTAACTCTGGAAACACTTTTCATCCAACACCATAAACCAGCACTGAACGTGGATGATAGCTCCAAACCGCTTTACCTATTCAACATCTAGGTCCGTACTGATGACGCCGCTGCTGTGCTTCCATGTTGTTTGTCACGTGACATGCCTCTGGCTTGTTGCGCGTTGTTGCTGCTGCTGTTTCCCTTCTGCCTGCTCAGTCCTTTATTACCCCGACGCTTTTCTTGCATGCACTCATTGTAGTACTGATGATGAACGCAGTTAGTGTTCGAAACGTTTACTAATGATTAACAGCATTTTAGCTTTGGCTTTCATTTTCAAAGTTATAAACTCCAAATATTTTGCACCTAAATCAATAGTTTAAAACAAAAAGACTGAAACTGTTATGATCGAAATAACAAGAGAGTCACCTTTTGTATTCGTCGGTCTTTCTCCACTTGCTCAGCCTCGGTTTTCACCTTCTCATTTTCAATCTTTTTTAGCTCTTCTTCCATTTTTGCAGCTCTTCGAGCTTCTTCTCTATGCAATTCACATACTTTTTGAAGTTGTTCTCTAAAATTATTAATTTCTTTTCTGAGATCAGCTTCCCGCTTGTGGGCATCTGAAAGCTGCTTTATATGATGTGACAAAACGCCGAAACGCTTTTCAATACCCGACTTTAATTTGTATCGGAAGTCGTCGATGACCTGCTCTCTTCCAAACTTGTTTGCTCTATCAAATTGTGTCACGGTCGAATTTTTTTCTGTTTCATGAACTTGTTGCAAACTTTTAAAATCACCGTGAAACTCTTTAACTACCTGTTAAACCATGTTGATTTCGGTTAATGTAGGATTTATGAAAGTAACAAAGCAATACTAAAGTCACAACGTAATGGTGTTTAGGTTTTGGATTATGTATAAAATTTTCCTTGAAACAAGTGACTAATACATGAACAGTCCACTAATTTTTCTGATAAAGTTAAACCATTTATTTTTTCAAAGAAATTGAATTATATGCAAAGCAAAATCAAACCTTATCCATTTTTTCCTGATATCTGTTTACAAGCTTTTCCACCAGGTCACTAAGATGATGATCCGCAACGAGCTATTAATTGAAAGTAGATTTTTAAAAATGAAAAAATTGACTTTTACATTAAGGGTCATACGTCCGAGAGTTCTTTTGGAAGTGGCATTTTGCCCCCAAAAATGCAATCCGCACACTTTACCACATAATCAAATAGGGTTTTGCCGTCCATTGAAATTCCGTTTAGTTTAAGAGGCAAAACCTCTTTTCTTAGATATTTAAATAACTCATTAGCGTGTTGTTGGAATTCCTTTCCAATATCTAAAGACAGGTTGGTGTTACTTATGCTTTGTACTGACCTAATGATTACAACAACTTGCGTTTTTTTTTAATTGGTTCCACTGATTGACCCCTTTGTTCAACAGCTTTGCCAGGAGTTGGTAGAGCAAAGGGGAAAATTTCGGCGAACATTTTTTTCAAATCATTGATATTGGAAGTTACTTCAGCGTTACCCACAGATTCGTCAGCTTCAGAAGTCATATAAGATTTTCCGCCAGCGGCTCCATAACCAATATCTTTATGTGGAAAGTCCCGTATTAACAGAACTAAGATCTATCAGAAAACAAAAACGGTGACCGTTATTTGTAAGAGGTTAGTGTCGTGTCCATCGGTTCTTACTTGTAGGACTGGAGTTGAAGTTTCGTTACCAATCCATTCGGCGCCTTTAGTCCAAAACTAAATGTTGTTTTTTTCGTTTTACTACAGGAAGAATTTATTTGTATACTTTCTAGTTTAAATCAAACATTTAAGTTTATCACAGGGGTTTAAACATTGGGCAAAAAACATTTGTTTTTGGGAGCTTAACAACGAAATTAGACATTTGTATTCACAGGAACGTATCACCTAATGGCATTTCCCAAATGTACAAATATACAGCAATTATTTTGCTACATTTACGTGTGTGTATCATGGGACATGTGTTTTACACAAAAAATTCCCATCTTTGCCGACAATGCTGATTATGAGAAAAGATTAGTTTCTTTAAAACCAATTAAAAAATTCCTTTACCGACAAGTGTTCATAATCGTTTGCCTGAAGTTGACGCATAAGGTTAAAGACCAAGATAGAACTCATCAACGTTGAAAGGGTGAAAATCTGTGCGCACTCTTTTTTCGATGTTTTATTGTCAAACATTCCTTGTGTGTCCATTACGTAGAGCGCCACCTAAAAATAACATAACTATAGCATTTGTACGCAATCCATACACAATCATGCTCTCACAGGCCCGGAACTTGTTGGGATTGTAATTGGTTTGTTGGTAATCCATATCCCCTCGGTATTTCTAGCTGGACCACCGCGCCATTCAAATATTGGTTCCAGTTTTTTGCTGAAAACTTTTCCCATTACTTTATCCTCCAAGTTCTGCATACCGTTTTAAGGAATAAGTCATTGACTTGAAACCAAAAAAAAGTCATGAACCTCTGTTAAATTATGGAAAAAGTAGTTGATCAGGAATGATTTTCCTTTTCTTTTGTCTCCACAAATGGCTATTATTGCTGTTTTTTCGGACCATGAGCATTTCAACACCCTACGTAGGACGTCTTTATTCAATTCGAAATTGCCGCCAGTTCCTTTGGCTACAATTTGGACAGGTTCCATGTCTACATTAACAGTATATAAAATTAGTATCAGCATTCAATATCCAAAAATAGATTGTAAAGGGTGTGGATTAGGTGGTTATTACCCAACATACGTTATAAGAGGATTTGCTGGTTGTATACAGTAAATATTTGAAGCCAAAAATATTTCAGCCAAAAAGTTGTTCCACTAAAACAAAGTTTAATGCTTAAAACCGATTAAATTTCAACAAGTAAGTTTTTCTTTTATCGAAGTTACTGCCATCAACTTGACTTACAGTGAAACACAACAATTTATTAAAAATTTTAAAATGTGTTGCGGATAATTTTCTTATTTTTGCAAGTACTAAACAATATTCCCAAAGGAGGAAAATAGTCAATTCCAAATTTAGTTTGCTAAGAAATATTCGCTTGCTGTTATTTGGTTCAATATGTACTTTACATAAAAATACATACCTCTACTTGACATTTTGTTGCTTGTGGTGTAAAACAACGTCAACCAACAATCCTACTAGGTAAATGCCGAGCTATCATTTCATGCAGTACCAGCTTGTTCAGTGTGAACAAAGCAACAGGATGAACAGGATAAAATCACAGAAATTGTAAGGTTGTCGTGACGCTTTTGTGTCTCCATGACTACAACAACCTTCAAAGGGAACACTCTCCGTGGGAAGAGTTGTTTACCTGTTAAAACTACTCGTTCCATCAAGATTCACAAAAGCCCTCCGTTGGGAAAACGACAAAAGCTTTTAAAAGAGCCTGCGCTTGTCGCAACTGAAACATTACACTCCTCCTTTGAATGTTGTTTTTTCATTACACAGCTGTTCCCATCTAATTTGTACTGATAATTAAACACAATATAGGATTTGTCATAACCCAAATTTAACGGAGCATTAAATTGATGACATTCAAACATCACATATTCATATAAATTCTTCTCTTCTCAAATCGAACTGTTTATTTAAAAAAAATGAATCAAATCGAATGCAAAACATGACCGTACCTTGCCTATTTTTCCTGATATCTATATTCCAGCTATTCCACCAGATCATTGAGATGATGGTCCGTAGTGAGGAAACCCTTTTTTTACCTTAAGTGTTAAATATCCGAGACTTTTTTGGCATTGGCATTCGATCTCCTAAAATGCATTACGCACACTTTAGCAAATTCTCGAATAAAGTTTTTCCGCCCAGAGAAACTTCGTATAGTTTGAGAGGCAAAGTTTCTTCCCTTAGGTATTTCAAAAATTTATTGTGTTTTGTTGAAACTCCTTTCCAATGTGCTATGGAAGCTTAGCAAGGAGATGATAGAGCAAGAAGATGGTCGAATTGAAAACATTTATTTTTAAGTGATTAATGTTGGAAGTCAATTCTTTGTTACCCACAGACTCGTCCGCTCCTGCAGTCAATTCAAGCAGCCAAGCTTGTTCAGCGCAAAACTCGCTTTGTGCTCGCAACAAAGCAACAGCGTGAACAGGATAAAATCACAGGAATTGTAAAGTTGCCGTGACGCCTCGGTATCTCAATGAATACAACAACCTTCAAAGGGAACACTCTCCGTGGGAAGAGTTGTTTACCTGTTAAAACTACTCGTTCCATCAAGATTCACAAAAGCCCTCCGCTGGGAAAATGCTAAATGCCAAAAAGCTTTTGAAAGATCCTGCGCTTGGTACAACTAAACCATTACACTCTTCCTTCTTCGGAGAGTTTATTTCCCATTACACAACAGTCCCTATCTAATTTGTACGAATAAATCAACAAAGTATTCGATTTGTTATTAATCCAAAGCATTAAATTGACGACGTTCAAACATAACAGATTTAAAATAAATTCCGCTCTTCTCACCAGATCAATAAGATGATGACCCGCAATGAGCTATCCATTTAAAGTATTTTGAAAAGAAGGACAATTAGGTTTAAATCAAGTATCATATACACCTATCCGAGAGTTTTTTCGGCATTGGCATTTAATCTCCAAAAATGCATTCCGCACGCTTAAGTACATCATCAAACAAAATTTTCCCGCCCATTAAAACTTCATTCAGTTTGAGAGGCGAAGCCTCTTTCTCAAGTATTTAAAAAATGTATTGCGTGTTATTGAAATTCCTTTCCATTATGTAAAGGCAGCTTTGCATAACTTACGCTATGTGCTTGACTGATGAATACAACGACTTTCGTTTTTTTTATTTGTTGTATTGAATTGTCACTTAGTTCAATAGCTTTGTCTGCAGATGGTAGAGCAAAAGAGGGGAGTCGACGAACACCTATTTTCACGTGAATAATGTTGGAAGTCAATTCTTTGTTACCCACAGACTCGTCCGCTCCTGCAGTCAATTCAAGCAGCCAAGCTTGTTCAGCGCAAAACTCGCTTTGTGCTCGCAACAAAGCAACTACGTGGACAAAAAAAAACACAGGTGTCTCAATGACTCAAACAACCTTGAAAGGGAACAATCTTCGTGGGAAGAGTTGTTTACCTGTTAAAACTATTCGTTCCATCAAGATTCACAAAAACCCTCCGCTGGGAAAATGCTAAATGCCAAACGCTTTTGAAAGATCCTGCGCTTGGTACAACAGAAACATTACACTACTCTGAATTACACAGCAGTTCACATCTAATCTGTACGGATAATTCAACACAAAATATTTGTGGATGCAGCATCAAAATGCAAACATAACAAATTTAAAGGAAATTTCCTTCTTCATATACATGCCATATAGCGGAGTCTCTTCGGGTGTTACTGCAAATATCAAAACAGTAAACTGGTATGATTTGCGTTTCCGAGCGTTGAGTCGTAATATCATTCCCAAGAAATTCAATTATTCTTTTTCTACCAAACCAGAATTTGAAAGCAATTTCATCTGCACACGAATTCAAAGGGATTCAAACTCAGGTTTTCCACGAAGAATTCCCATCAGGTCTCCCTATTTGTATGTGAGTCGGTCGCCGTGACCTATGTTATCCGAAGTTGGGATTTTAATTTTTTTGGTCGCAATCTCTAGCTTACTTTCCGTCCTAATAAGGCACGTTTGGTTGCAGATAAATTCGCGACGCGACAGCGCCACCTATTGACATGTTTATTTCAACATACTGGCGTAAAAAGCGTGTTAAATCAGGAACATATGGCACAACGGTAGTGACGGTACTTGACGCTGCTTCTTGCAGCTTTGTTGCGGGCTTTCTTCTAAACATTCATGACGGATACAAATTCTTTTGCAGCGCATTTTTGATGAAATTCACCTCTTTTGTTCGATGTTATGCTCTGGAAACCGCATCTGCCCGATCCATTAGCAACCTCACTAGCGCTGTCTGTATGGGATGTGCTGACCTAAACGATAGGTACACGAGTGCTGGGCATACCGTTCTTATCACGAATAACCTCTGTACTTTTTCCAAATTATTGTTTTTTTCTAAAGTAACCTTTTCCAAAGTAACCTTGATGGAATGTTGTTGGTCAGGAACAACTGGAGCTCTGCTGCATCAACGATAGCAGAGGTGTCGTCGACATAGCACTTCCAGTAACGCTGTACCATCCATGTAAGCTAACAAGTTTGGAAGACAACATATTATTGGCGCCTTCTTAGAATACTTGGAATCGGATATTGTAAAGCGTTTCGGCGTTATATCGCACTTTACAGCTTACATATGCTCAAAAGAAGAGGGACGAGTTTAGAGATAAGCTCTTCGGAAGCTTTGTGGACAACATAGTGAAATTAGTTTGCCTTTTAGGTTGTTGGTTGAATCAATCCTTTACTAACCACATCGGAATGAACCCCAAATCCCAAAGATTTTTAATTGCGAGACTTTGCAATGCAAGTAGCAGCTTGCGTGTAACAGCACCTGTTGATACGCTTCACTAGTTTTATTCATTCCACGCAGTCATCGCAGGCACTTCTCACAGGCAATTGACACAAATGGTTTGATGACAGGTTCCTCTCGGCCCAAGGGGCAACGAAAATTTGCAGAGCAAAGCGAAGGTTTAAACGTAAAGCTACATGTAAGTCATGCAACGAACAGTTTCATGATCAATGCATTTCAAAATCTGTTTTGAAGCTGTCACAAATACTACAGTAGAAGCAACACATGGAGTAACCGTACTACGCCCTGAATTACAGCTCTTTATAAAGTTATAATTGCGTTATTGCAGTTAAGAGTGTTATGAATGCTGGTTTCTCAAACTGATTCTTGCAGTTGTATTCCTTTGTGTAAATTTGGGGAAAATTATTTTTCTTTTTTAGCACAGTGCTTGTAGTGTTCGTGTATTCATAGTCAAGTTGTCACAGATAGATTATGTTAAATTACCCGGCGTTCACCTATAACCTTAACCAAGTTACATCTTCCAGGCAATTACAACTCATTGCAACCTATGTCCTGATGCCTTCTGCTACAAGAGTAGTGGCGTCATACGAAAATGTTGCAGTTAATATGGTAAATTTGATCATACTGTGCGTCCTGTCCGCGCTGGAAAGTTTGTATTAAAACTTTGCCTGTAAGGGAATAAATTAATATTAGCATTGGTTATACAACAAGCTTTGCCCATTGTTTGCTTGTGCAGCCCTGCTACGTAGCTGGATGTATCAGAAATCACTATGAAAGCTCCTTGACAAAAAGCAATCAGAAATACATTTTTGAAGTTTATATGAAACCTTTATAACAAACAATTGTCGTACCATTTCTATATTTGCAAGCGTCATGTCACATAAACATTAATGAGGTTGCCTTCATTCCCATTTTTTTTGTTTTATATTTGTCATGTCATTCATCCTTGAGTTAGTATTTTGTTTTTACTCCCACAGGATAAAACCGCTCCATGATGACAGCATTGTCCATAGAAAGTTTGTCGTCGGTAGAGAATGGTAAATTTGAAATAAAAAGTGCCAAAGATATTTTCAGCATTGACGTTGCCTATCTTCCGGTGAAGATCTTGTATTTCACGTTCTTGGCTGGTAAAAGATTTTCCATGAAATGTTAGAAGGATCATTTGTTGTCTTGGTTGTTTCATTATCGGTCTTTTGTTAAATAGGTCAAATCAGCGTTCTGTACAGATCTGTTTATATGAAGCATCTCAGACTTTCAGTAACGCAAAGTGGAATAATTTGGGTCATTGGTCGAATTGTTGGTATTTTTGTTCCTCCATAATTGGGTCGAGTTAGAGTTGGTGGTAACGTGATGTACATTCCGTTTGCTTTTGCCCCTTTGTTTTTCTTAAGCCTTTCACTGGTTGCTCTGACGTTCATTAACTCTAAGGGGAAACGGACGAGACAGCTTGTTTTACTGACCTCAAAGTAATGAACTTTTCATAGTGTAGTGAGTTTTGAGCATTAGCCACTGCGTTATTGTTTAATTTTTTTTACCCCACCAGCATTCAAACCCAGATTATCCTGTACAGTTTATTCTTTAAATTTGGAAAGAGAGTTCGAATCCCAGTGTGGTAAAAAAAGTGTTTTTTAAGAACAAAGTGATTTTGTATAGCCCTACCTTGCGGTTTTAGATCATAGTCAGCAATGTTCGCGAGGTGGCGTTTATGTTACTTGTGTTTGTCCTCGGATACGTCATCTCTATCGGTGATAGCTACATGTTCTGGTACGCGAAAAAAGTTCAACGCAACCAGCGTGATGATGGGAACTTCTGTAGTCGTTTCTTCCGTTTTTGACGTCATAATGTACTTGCTCTCTGGACGGATTCTCAGACTGCTGGGACAAACTTTTATCATAGCCTCTGGTGTCTTTTTGATGGGAGTAAAAAATAATGCCTGAAGTCCGTTTTTTACGTTTTTGTTAGATATATTATATGACGATTCCTTTTTTATCTCTGAACAGTATTGCCTTCAAATTTGATTGTATTTGTCCAGTATATTTTAGTTCGTATAATAATTCTGCTAAAAAAATAGGTGTAAAGCAGTATAACAGCAAACCGCATAACACGAAGTTTTTTCATTTTTCTAATAGACATAAAAGGGGATGTTGAAACTTACAATACAAAAATAACATTACAACCGTTTATCGATTTAAACAAACAAAATTTAAAATATAAATACAGCTCTACATATTTTGTTACACCGCCGCTACACAAGCATGGCACCTTGTGGCCTCAAAAGCAATTCCTAGACTTTCATGGGCGGTCACCTGGATAGCAATATGTCATTGCATCGGTGACACAACGCCCCCTGAACGCAGAGCAAAAACCATGAGAGCGATTACCGCGATCCTATGGGCAATAAATGGATGTGTGAAACAGAAATGCTTCTGATTAATGTATGTTGATTTATCAATCAAAAAAACTCGTTTTACCTAGATAATTGTTTATATTTATTGCGCACTTTAAATGCAGAGCATTATTTTTTTTCTTGTCGCACATAAAACATGTGTCTCGTTCTCGGTTTTCCAGGAAGGCAAGTAATGTACTTTAAATCTAGTAGCACGATCTTGAATATAATACTTCCTTTCAGTACTAACTGTTTCTGTAGGTTATGGAGCTGGAAGTTTGCTGGTCGGTTAGCTTTTTTTTAGTAGAAGCAAAAATACAAATCAATTCGGGGTATATTTTCTCATATGCAAAGTATATTTTATATATTTCATTTTACGTGCTGTATATTTTAAATTGGTTGTCGACATACCTTTGCCAAACACACACAAACATCAGCATACTAAATGGAGTCTACAAACGTAAAGCACCGCACGCAAAATGAAATGAAGTTTCGACATAAAGGTTGACAGAAACAAGCATAATAGTTTTTTCAACCTATGCATGACGCTTCAAAAGTAACTAACAACGCATTTTATTCCTCTGCAAACTGTAAAAAAACTAATAACAATAACTTTAACCAGTCAAATTACGGTACTTGGAAAAGCAGCAAATGTAAAGCATTTACAAAGGAGACTCCGCAAACGCCTTATTTGCGCAACGTGATTGTATAACGTATGTGCTAAATACTAACACATGTCACATTCGTCAGTGAACAATTTTGGTTGTAAACGACGCGTTCCACTGCAAAAACATTTTCTTCACTGCAATTTATGTTTTCCAAATGTGAACAATTGAATCAACCATATACACCAATACTATCAACATATGCTCATTACATTATCGGTCGGCGCACTTTCACGGTTGTAAGAAGCAGAAGCAATAGAGTCGTGTTCTTTGGGAAAATCGTTACATGAATGCAAACGCATTTTTTCCTCGACGTTTTCGTCCTTTCTCTCTTCAACAAGCGGCGGAACTCCAAATCGGAAAAATCTCACAACTGACTTTGGGAAAAGAGGGTTTTCAACAACAGGAAGAAATAACTTTGGGTCCATCTCCTTCGGATCTTTAAAACCTATAATGGAAACTCGTTTTAAAATGCTTAATAGGAAAACTCTCCTTTCGTACTGTCGAACCTGTGCAAGCAGAAACTAGAATCCCAACAGTTACCGTAATAAGAAACCCGACGGGTGAGTAGTACATGAACGACATTGCTTGGATTGGATTGTAACTCTTTTCCACTCTGTATTTAATAACATTTGCCAGTGAGTAAAGCTTTTAATCGATTTCTCTGATAAACTTACAATTCAATTGGAGTGGTAAATGGGGTTGAAAATTTATTCCATGTGGTTGTCGTCATGTAACTGTTGGTCGAAATGTTGTTGTATGCGCCACCGTAGCTGGTAACTTCCGCCACCGTACAATTATCAATAGAAGTAGGAAGCATGCGAAGCGACTCTGGGTCTTTTCCGTTGATCAGACTTCCGACAGCTAACCAGAGAGCAAATCCAGTACCGATGGCTTGTCCAGCTAAGGCTCCCTGTGACGATTTACAAGATAAATGCAACAAAAAGTTAAATTTTGCGGTGATCCTACATAAAGAAAACGATTTGTTCCAGTCTTGCGATAAATGTGTAAACTTGTCAACAAAAATGTCGTGAAAAGTTTAATTCCATCAAAAACTTCCATCAAATTCGCCGACAGTTCAACAAGTATGAGAGATAGACCTATAGCCTACCTTTGCGTTGCACCAGGGTACAAAAATTCCGAGTGTAAAGATTCCCAACATAGGTCCACCTAACGCCCCGCGTACAGATAATATGATGGTCACAGTTGTGCGCGGACTTAACGTAGCCAGGAAAGCAATGGTTGCCACTAAAACCCCTAAGACCAGTGCTGCAAAAGTAACAAACTGTTCGTAGCTTTACGTGCTTTCACATTCTTGTGGAAATTTACCTGTAAACTTGCTGATTATTAGTTGTCTGCTGTGAGTCGTATGTGGCTTTAACGGAATGATAAAATCCTCGAGAAACATAGAGCCAACTGCGTTGATTCCAGATGAAAACGTGCTAAAATAAGTTTTAAGCAATTGTGATAAGTTGAAGTGAGAAAGCTGTTTAACGTTTCTTGCCAATGAATGAAAAAGAAAAGCTTGTCGCTACCTCAACGTGGCACTGTATGCAGCTGCAACAAAGAATCCAGACATCCCGTTAAGATCACGAAACGACTCAAGTGCAAGGTAAGGAATCATTTGATCTGATTTTTCGATCTGCTTAGATTTTATGGGATCACAACCTTCAAAGTAGGCGTACGCAACACACCCGCAAAAGACCGATAACATCGTAACGATGATCTTCGGGAAAATAGCGGTGAAGGCAGCACTATAAAAGGGCATTAGTTTTAATTAGTGTTTAACCCGAGATTCTAATTTGCAGTCACTTAAAACTTTGCGTCACTAATATAGTTGTGAACAAAATACGGCCATTGGAGAGAATCAGACCGTGACAAAAAGCAACAGTGACTTACATTCGTGCGTCTTTGACAGACTTACAAGATAAGTAGCGTTGGCAAATCGATTGATTCACGCATCCTGTTGTAGTTTGTACTATGCTTAATCCAACCAAGATTGTCCAAAAGGTTGTTCGAATCGTTGGATCCAAGTCAAACCTGAAAAAGTATTTCTTTCATGTGTAAAGGGAAGCATCAGGTTTTTGGCAGGCTCAATGTTTAAAAACAACGTCTAGCTTTGCAAAACAGCCTAAGGCAAGTAACAAAAGCGTACACTAGTTAATTCAACAATAAATCAAACGAAGGGAAAAATTTTTCTTTTATCCAATTCCATAAAAAGACAACGCACTTTTTGTGCGTAACATGTCCAAAAGAGTTGCACTAGAAGCAACTTAATAAATTTGTACTTACGTCAATATGTTGTTTCTTCCACTTCTCTCAATAGCCTCCCATACTTTCGCAGGCCCTCCAACCATGATTGTGCTTTGTATAAGAACCGAAAATGAACCGATGAGCATTATGGCAGCTTGCAAGGTATCTGTCCATACAACTGCCTTAAGTCCGCCCTGGCAATCAATTATTTTATATTTTTAGAAAGTTTTCGTATTTGGCATATGTGTATTATGTTGGAAAAACTATTATACTGTCATATAACATTTTAACATCACAGCAGAGCCGTAACATCTTTGCTTGTAAGGAAGCAAGGCTATATTTGACGTAACTTACAAGTGTCGTGTACATAGTGCAGATCAGGCTTGTCATGATGATGCTCATCGTAATAGAAATCGGTGTCACAGCACTGAGAGCAAGGGCTGGAAGATACACTATCACTCCCATGTAAACTATCTGTAAAGTTGTTATATTTGAAATCAACACGTTTTTTCAAGGATAATGCCTTTTCCTAACAACACAAAATGTTTTGAACTCTGAAGTAATTTGACAAAACTCCTACTCGAACTAATACTTACTGCATTAACTGCTTCTGTGGCCGAGACGATCTTTCTGATGATTGGATGAAAGCGCAAGCCTAGATACTGAAAGACAAAACTATTAAGATTCTCAGGCAGGTTTGAGCCAACTCATGGTTTTAATGGTTTAGAGAACCTGATAACTGGTGTTGAGTCGAAGACGATGAATCAGAGGAATGTAGTAGACGCAGGCAACGAATGTCGGTACAATAAGAGTAAACGAATACCAAATCGTCACCATTCCAAACAGGTAGGCTTCCGAAGGAAACCCGATGATGGTTAAGGCAGAAATAAAACTCACAGAGATGGAAAGACCGATCGGGATCTGCGAGAAATTGTATTTTCGACGGTTTCTTGGCACATAAAGAATATGGATGAACTTATACCGGTGACATCTTCTTGCCTCCGTAAAAATAGTTCTCAACATTTTTCTTTCGTCGATCTTTTACCGCGAAGAAGATTCCGATGGCGGCAGAAAGCACAAGCGTGACTAAAAATTCGTATTTTAAAATTCGTACCTGCTTTTGTTGAATCCTCATGTCGTGAACTTAGTTTCGTAATTTTCGACTTAATTTCGTGATTTTTGACTTCATAGAAACATTTAACGATATATAACATTGCTCCAAAATATCAGCTACCCTAACGTAAAAACTGGCAATTTAGACCAGTTACTCACTCACTATCAAAAACGCTTACCGACAAATATAATAATATCCAGAGCTCCGAAGGTGACTTTTGCAGCCATTAATCAACTTCTCTCAGGAACACGTGTTGGTCAATGCAACGTATTTTTTCAGAAAATTTAATGTTTGCCTGGCAGACTATTACTGCATAAACAATTGTAGAATAGTAAATCCAAATATACTAATCCATTACAATTTTGTTAATCTGTTCCTTATTCTCCGACAGACAATCTTATTTGTTTGAAAACTGCTGCTGTTTGCCTTCAACACAGAAGGTGGAGGGTTGTCCTTTCGACCCAAACTTGCGGTCATGCTCAAAACACGCCGTAAGTATACATTGAAAAACACGACTTTGCAGAGATGGCGTGCATGAGCACCCAACTGTATTGTTGTTAAACATTGGTCTTAGTCAGCAGCGAAACTACCGTGACCAAAAATTGCGTTAAAAAAAGGTAAAATAATGTTTTAAAATAACGAAAAAAAATACGAATTGTCAAGAACAGATAAACGAAACAAACACTTAACTTTTTCGATAAAGCGCTCTTTGTTTTTTGTTGACCCTTTATAGAGATACGCTATACAAAAAACAACTATTTCACAGTTTTGTGAATACAAGCAACCTACCGTCCAGTTATTCCTCAACTTTACCTGCAATCGACGCACGCATAACAACTTAAAGTTAACTGTTTGTACCTACAAGTAATGTTCTGTCTGATTCCGCTTGTGAAATGAGGCATGGTTTCATGCATGGCTGCAAATGTACCCGTACCTACATTTTTGTTCAAGAAAGACTATTTCAGCTACTGCAGCAATATTCTGCAACCAATTTGTTTCCACATGTTGAGTTTCCCCTGTATTGTGCATGGAAATTTTGGCGAGAAATGTTTAGAAGCATTGCGTCGTAATGCAGCTTGGGGTTTTGACCTGGGTGTTTAAACACAAACACATCGGATCAGGTAGCACCTGAAAAGCCTTGTTGGGTAGTGGTTGAAAGCCAAAAATACATTCATGGAACTGTTGTGTCAGACACTTTTGTCTGAAACCTTGCACGGATTGTATCGCTGTTATCAGCCAAAGAAGTGTGCGATGGAGCGTGACAGGTTCGTCGGGAGATGATAGGAGAAAGAGGCGTTGGTGATAAATGCGCTGACGGCTGCTGCTTCTTCACGCTGTCTGCATCGCCTGCAAGCAAAGGTTTCTGAAAAAGGAGAACATTTTTCAAATTACTTTTTCATTTTGTCGATTACATTCTTTTTTCAAGGACAACCCGTGAGTTGAAGGATAATAAGGTGAAGATTGTCCGTATAAAACAACATGCTGTTGGCAAACCTATGAACCAATCAACTTTGTTTGCACAAAGCTGCAGGTTTTATTCTAATGCCAGTGGTGATAAATGTCAATGAAACGTACGAGTATATGACCGGAAATGTACAGTATATGGATTACTTGCATCTGTGTTCGACATGCACATGACACTGCGTTGTTTTTGCATAGCAGTAATTAGTGCGATGTGTTAATGTGTTTACTCTATGTCACATCGACCGATCTTAAGAATAGAATTTTTTGACGAGCAAAGACACTTCAACAAGTTTCGCTTATTGACCTACTCGTGTTGCTGAGAGAAATCGATTATGGGTGCAAAAATCTTCTTCGGTGCTCTGGATATTATTATATTCGTGGGTAAGTTTGGTTGGTAACAAGGGTATGTGGTATGTAGTGTTTTTCTTTTATTTTTCGTGAATCGTTCATCATCAAAGTTAAGTGCAGCACTCACCAATTGCGATTGCACAATTTGCCAAACAATAAATATATATTATTTTTTATACTGGCCACGAACCTCGATCAGGTTTTATTTTGGGTACATGGGTCGGGCGCTTTAGGTCATTGTAGTTTATGGATTTAAAGACAACACCAAGTGGTAATAATAACTCGTGTTGTGCAGATCCTGTTATATGTGATTACACATTGTGGCCATTAACCAAAGCGGAACCAATGATGCGCATCGTTTGCAACGTTACAAAACCTATGCTAAACCTAAATGTGTACAAAGTGTTTGTTTTCAGTTACTCTCGTTCTTTCCGCCGCCATCGGAATCTTCTTCGCAGTCAAAGATCGACAAAAGAAAAATGTTGAGAATTATTTCTATGGCAGCAAGAAGATGTCACCGGTGAGATCATAGGTAAACTGGTTGCTTGGATTAACAAAACAATCCAACACATCCAACAGATCCCGGTCGGCCTTTCCATCGCTGTAACTTCTATTTCTGCTATCACTATGATCGGTTTCCCATTGGAGGCGTACCTGTTCGGAATGGTGACGATTTGGTATTCGTTTGCTCTCGTTGGACCGACAATCGTTGCTTGCCTTTACTACATTCCTCTGATTCATCGTCTTCGACTCAACACCATTTATGAGGTATATTCTGCTACTTACTCAAGTTATTCTAATCAAGTATTAATAGAAAGCAAACCTTTGTGTCGTTTCAGTATCTTGGTCGGCGCTTTCATCCAATCATCAGAAAGATCACATCGATCATAGAAATGATTAATCTGGTATAAAGTGTTTATCTCTGAACCAAAGATTTCTCTACCACTCAGTTCGAAAACCTGGATAGGCCTACATCAAAGCTTAAGAAATTGCATTTTATCACCTAGTTTTTAATAAAAAAACATTTGCAGATAATTTACATGGGAGTGACTGTGTATCTTCCAGCGCTTGCCCTCAGCGCCGTGACACCGATTTCTATTACGACGAGCATAATATTGACAAGCGTGATTTGCACCCTGTACACGACTGCTGTAAGTTTAGCCAAATTTATAACAGACTTTGTCTTAAAATTTCGACGTAATTACATATGTTATGTATGCATGTGTAAACTGTCATAATCAAACTAACCAATTTTAGGCAAAAATACTGTCTAAAAATAAACTCTTCAATTAATACCAAATAGACATTCTTACTTGTTGTTATAGTCCTTGTAACATAAAGCATTACCATCTCACACCAAGTGTGAAATACTATATGCAGGGCGGACTTAAGGCAGTTGTATGGACAGACGCCATGCAAGCCGCCTTAATGCTTATCGGTTCACTTTCGGTTCTTATACAAGGCACAATCATGGTTGGAGGGCCTGCAAATGTATGGCGAGCTAATGAGAGAGGCGGAAGAAACAACGTGTGGACGTAAGTTTTAATTATCTTTCCTAGTGGAAATATATAGCGGTCAACTTTATATCCTTTTGCTCAAGAAAAATGCTTTCATTGAGAAGGACTAATGCATGCTAATTTAAATCATTATTTTATAAAGAAAACACAATGAATTGCCGTACGCGCAAAAAACGCTAAGAAAATAAAAAAAGCACCATGCTTTACGTTGGCATTGGTGTTTTATCAAAGTTGATGTTTCAGATTGGACTTTGACCCCACTATTCGTACAACGTTTTGGACAGTTATGGTGGGGATGAGTGCAGCACATTCAATTGGGGCATGCGTGCATCAAGCCACTTGTCAACGATATTTGTCGTGTAAATGTGTCAAAGACGCGAGAATGTAAGTAATTTATTTAATTGGGTAAGCAGCATTTCATTTAGAATGGAGCGTAAGAATAAGATTTTCATCACAAGTGATTTTATACAGCTGATTTTCCAAAATCTTTTTAAAAGTGACCGTAACCCTTCATACACCGATAATGTTGTTTTACAGAGCTTCGAGTACAGCTGCTGTTTCCAAGATCATTATCACAGGCATTGCGATCTTTAGTGGGTGTGTTGCATACGCTTACTTCGAAGGTTGCGATCTGTTAAAATCAAATAAGATCGAAAAATATGACCAACTGGTGCCTTACCTTGCACTGGAATTGTTTCAAGATATACCTGGGATATCTGGACTTTTTGTTGCAGCTGCATACAGTGGCACGTTGAGGTAACCTTTGGGTTTTTTTGGTATAATCAACAAATGATATGATACATACTTCATTCATTACAGCGACTAATAAAGCTTGATGCGCCACTTTAAGGAAAAGCCCTTCTCAAAAAACAATATATGATACATTTTAGTTCGGTTTCGTCTGGTGTCAACGCTGTTAGCTCCATGGTTCTCAAGGATTTCATCATTCCGTTAAAGCCACACTTAATGCACAGCAAACAACTAATAATCAGCAAGTTGACAGGTATATTGAAAAAGAAAAAACAAGATACAGAGCGCCAAATTAACTTGAATAATTTTGCAGCACTCACGATAGGGGTTTTGGTGATTACCATCGCTTTCCTGGCCACTCTCAGTTCACAGACAATCATTTCCATCACATTCTCAACCCGAGGAGCGTTTGGTGGCCCTTTACTTGGAATTTTTACACTTGGAATGTTTATTCCATGGTGCAACACAAAGGTGGGTTTGGCAGCTCTTTTTTTCGAACAAATACTTCCTGTCTGTTTGCATGAAACTACGTGTGAATATCCGTCGTGTGTACCTTTAGATATTGTCACAGGGTGCCTTTGCTGGTTACATCGTCGGTACAGGCATTAGCTTATGGATAGCTCTCGGAAGTCTGATCAACGGAAAAGACCCAAAGTCTCTGCGTCTGCTCCCCACGTCTACTGATAACTGCACAGTGTCGGAGATTACCAGCTACAGTGTGGCGTACACAAATTTATCCACCAACGGTTACATGACGTCATCCACGTTTATATCTCCCGCCCCAACACCTATGGAAGTGTAAGTTCACCAGCGAAAACGAATAAAAAGAGTAACAAACGAGCAAATATTATGTGCAGAGACGAAAGGACTTACAATCCAATCCAGGCGATATCGTTGTTTTACTACTTTCTGGTTGGGTTTACCACAACTGCTATATTTGGAATCCTGTGGTGTCTGCTTTTACAGGTTTGACAAAAAAATAACTGTGTAAGCTGCAGACATATGGCCACTGTTTCGACCTATACGGTCTCATCAGTGCAGCTGGTGTGACTATCAGACGACTTTTCTGACCAAACGTCCAAGCAAAGACTTCCACTTTATGGTGACTTTACAATCACCAATAGTCGAAACAGTGGCCATCTGTGTGACGGCTTACACAATTCATATTACTGACTCCACTTTGCTTATCATATGATTATTGTGACACAGGGCATGACGGCACTATAGGTTGAGCATTGCTTGGCCATAGTGTTTCCGCCTTGTTTCTCCGTAAGGTTTCACCTAAAGTTTGGTGCCCAACGGATGACGGTGATTGTATAGTCATCACAAAGTGGAAGTCTATGGTTGGTCGTTTGGTCAGCAAAGTCGTTTGATAGTCACTCCAGCTGCACTGATGAGACCTGCTAGGTCGAAACAGTGGCCATCTGTATACAGCTTATTATTTTTATTTATTATGATTTAACGACATCCAGTGGACAGTCTGAAAACTGAAAAGTGCCCTTTGTCGTAAGCTTATAATTCATATTATTGGCTCCACTTTGCTTCAAAAAATAACTGTTTAATTTAATGAGCTTGCTTTGCAGGTTTTGAGGATCCAAAGAAGATGAACCCAAAGTTATTTGTTCCTCTGATAGACAACGCGATTTACCCGAAGGCATTTGTTAGGTTTTTCCGATTTGGAGTTCCTCCACTCGTTAATGAGACAAAGGAAGAAATCAATGTGGAACCGCTGGTTTTTCACGCAGTTGATGATTTTGCGAATGAACATGAGTCGGTAGTATCTGCTTCTTCTGGCCGTTTAAATGCACAAGATTGTAACCACAGTGACAAAATTTGACGGCATACGCATTTTATTTACGAAAAATCATAATTTTCACTGTTGGTTTGGCTGTCGTTCGTAACTTGGGTTTCGTGATATTTTACATATTTTGTGATTTTCTTCAAAATTGTCTTTGAAATAAGTTGGAAAATTAAAGGTCTTCATACTTGACTGTTAAAGTTGCAAACACATACATGTGCTACTTACACTATACGAATGTGAAGTTGCTTAACTGATAATTTTAGTTGATACATAACTTGTGAACGTAGGAACACATTATTGCCGGTAATAAATTGTCATGCCCCTAGGCCTTTTTAGTGAGGAGGCCCAAAACAGGTGATAACACATACGAATATGTGTTTTAAATGTAGCCTATTATGCTCATCGTAAGAGATCGGTGCCACAGCGTTGAGAACAGGGGCTGAAAGAGACACAGTCACTCCCATGTAAACCATCTGCAAAGCATATGACACGGCCATGACAACTTTGCGTACAACTAAAGGTACATCTACAACAAACATATATCAAAAGTTTCACGATTCTACGTCAACTAAAAAATGTAGAAAACTGCACGAAAAATAACGTCGACCAAAAATCGTAAACCTTTTGCGCTGAGGAGAAAAGGACATCACATAAGGCGCTTGCGTCGAAAAAATGCATTGTTTAGATAGGAGAAGGCGCCTTTTTTTGCAGATATCGAATAGTTTCAAACATAGGAGAATCCACAGATTACGTTACCTTAAAGGTCAGGACAGGGTTTTGCATCACACAAAAATTTGTCATTGTGACGTCACGAATCAAAGGCTTATTTATCCCTAATTAACGGAAGACCATAGGGTATAGCAGAAACGACATAACTGTGAGTGGACAAAACGACAATGCTAAACTAACGGTTTGTCACCCTGTCCTAGTAACTGTTTAATTATTACACAACTAAATAAGACATAATAGGTCGAACAGCGGCCATCTGTCCTCAGCTTAAATTTACATCAAAATCCGTTTATTGCACTTGTTCACTTTTTGTCCCCTGTTTTATGCAATATTATGCTTAAACCAGTTTCACAATGTTTTCCATTCCTACGCATAAGGCTTGCTGCCAGCACTCGCGCACGACCGAAGCGCCTTCTATGACGTCACGCAACAATATCTCGCTTTCTCACGATTTCGTTCGCAGCGGTCGTCATATCAAGCTACTTTTTTCGCCAAAAATGTTTTAAAGTTATGAACATCTCTTAGTTTGATTATTAATATGTTTTATTTTTACGTGTCATATGCACTTTAAGACCAACTGCAGCTCGTGTGTTAAGATTTTCATGTCTATTTTAAAAGGTTAGAGGACTTGTAGATAAAGGGGATTTTTCTTGTTGACAAAACCCGATGAAAGTAGGCCGTATGCTAAGTAAGGGTGGATTATAATATACAGTTCTAAGTTCTTATTGAGCGACATTATGTTTTAATATTGCTGAGACACCAATGCCTCTAGCAACTTTGCTGCAAACCGACAAAATGCGTTTTTTCTAGTTAAGATGATCATCCATAATGATTTAAACATATTTGGTCCATTTTGTTTGTTCTAATTTAGGACTATTAAGTGTTAGATAGTAGGTTATAGTGGATGTGAATTGGTTTTCAGACAGCATATACTTTATAGTGCTATTCTTGCCCCAGGCATTGTAATTTTAAAGAACTGGTCTTCTGGCATAAGG